>NC_140590.1:861666339-862866339 GCF_964204655.1 Triturus cristatus
CCAACTCTAAAGGGTCTCTACCTTGCTTTGTGAGAATCACTAATACTGCCTTCCTCAGCAACGTCGGCAGGGTCCCTTTCTCCTTATCCGCCTCATATACCTGCAGTAGGTGAGATGCTAGATATGAGCTGTATGTGGCATAAAATTTGCCAATTGCCTCCTGCTATCTGCTTAAGTGCTAATTGTATCTCTTCCAATGTTTTTGCCTGTTCCAGTTCCAGGCATTACAACCTAATAAAATACAGCATTGGTATCTGTTAGACCTGGCATCCTTGGCATGATTTCCCCCTAACTTTTTGCCTTCAGACCTCCTGTTTGGGCAAACTTCGTTTTTGCTGGCCTTAGCACTCTGTGCACTTTACCACTGCTAACCAGTGCTAAAGTGCTTGTGCTCATTCCCTAAAACATAGGCAACATTGACTTGTGCCCAATTGGCATTTTTCTTTTCTTATAAATCCCTAGTAGGGTGGCACTAAATGTGCCCAGGGCTTGTAAATTAAATGCTACCAGTGTGTCTACAGCACTGATTGTGCCACCCACTTAAATAGCCCTTTAAACATGTCTCAAGCCTGCCATTGCAGAGCATGTGTCTGCAGTTTTAAACTGTCAATTCGATTTTGCAAAATAAACCATTTGCCAGGTCCACACCTTCCTTTTTTAATACATATAAGTCACCCCTAAAGTAGGCCCAAGACAGCCCAGCGGGCAGGGTGTAAGAATTAACACACATTTGCAATGCAATAGGGCTTGCATTTACGCAAGACCTATTGCATTGCAAATGGTTGGCATCACAGACAACAGGATGGGGAGAAGGCACAGACAACGGGAGGGGAGGGCGGTTGGCTGGAGAGCAGGCACGTACAACGGGAGGGCGGGAGAAGGCACGGACAATGGGAGGGAGGTGGGGGGATAAAAAAGGCACCAAAGCATGTTGTGCGTGCATTAGGAGAACCTCATTAAAGAAAATAGTGCTCAAAGTCTAATTAGCACATACTGTGTAACAACCGAAGTAAAGGGGCCAGTCGCTATGGGAGGTGACAAATGAAGAGGAGGCGGTACTAAGGAGGGACTAACAAGCCTATTTACCAATCAGAAGCCAGCATTTAGGACAGAAAATGACACAAGTCAATGGAAAATATGGGCAGAGAATGAGCAGGGCTTCTAATCAAAACTCCACCACAACAAGTCTCGCAGAGTAGCGTATGCGCGCTGGCTGTAGGCTCGACCTAAAAAACGAGGACATGTACTTATACTTTATAGTTTTACATGACCTTGTAGTGAAAAACGATTAAATTCCTTTTTCACTACTGCAAGACCTATCTCTCCTGTAGGATAACATTGTAGTTACCTTATTACCTTTTCAAATTATCTTCCAAGCAGAGTCTGGAAAGTCGTGAGAAAATAATCTGCCCAACTAAGAAGAATTAACCGATCGGAAAGAGCTTGGAGGAACACCCTCTTCCCTTAATGGTTGAGAGCTTAAGTGAAGATTTCAAAGCGCGAAGAGAAATCTCCTTCAAATCAATTCTTCTGAAAGATGTAGCCCACCACTGCCAAGTTGGCTGGACACTACTATATTTAAAAACTACTGGGACTTACACACAGAAAGAAGATTGGGAGGACCATACTATCGGTCTGCAGTACAAATAAGTGTCGAGTTGTTCTGCATCCTGGGGAGAACCCCCAAATGAATTAGGGTTCGAAACACGTCAATAGTGTTTTACACCAGAAAACGTGATGCAAAGATATCACGGCACAAAGGTAACATGATTATGTTTCAATGGTGTAAAGAATATATCCCTGTCACAAGCCATTGATACAAACTCGTTTTATATTGCTTCTGGTTTTGTCCAACTGACAGGAGCTAGGTGAATGATTTAATTAGTTTGGCTGCCTTTGGGCTATCCAATTCAGAACCAGGATACAAGTGTTTTCTTATGTTTACACATACATTGAAGATGTTCTTCCACATGTCTGAGTCATGATTTTAATTAAATGTTTTGTGGGTTATTAATGTGAATGAAAAGTACTTTTATTGGTATTGTTTTTCATGTATGTTGGTCAACTGTCTATGCTTATTGATAAATCTAAATGATTTGTGACTATTTTAGATTATGATAAAAAATAAATGGTGGTGGCAGTAATCAATTTGTGCACCCACAAAACAAGTGAATGTATTAATGGATCATCAGCATTGGTAATTATATTTTTGAAAACATTTCACAAAAAATACCGCAATGGGAAAATGTTAGAAAAATGTTAGAAAAATGTAGGGAAAGGAAACTTGAAAAAATATATAACCAAAAACTATCAGAAAATACCTGTGAACAGTGTAGAGTTTAAAGACGAGAACCCTAAACTCACCGGAATGGTGACATGCTTCATCATTGGGTCCCCTCTTGTACACAGTGTCCGCAACGTACTCTGTGTAAGCTACAACTCTCCCACAGGTGAGGAGCACGAGGTGTTTTATACTCCAATGTGAGTGTGTGAATAAGGGGCAGAGTGCAAAAATAATAACTAATGTGAATCTAAAATCATCTCAAGTGGGAGAAAAATTATTTAGAGATGATTTTAGATTCACATTAGTTATTATTTTGTGTACAAGAGGGGACCCAATGATGAAGCATGTCACCATTCCGGTGAGTGAGGGTTCTCGTCTTTAAACTCTACACTGTTCACAGGTATTTTCTGATAGTTTTTGGATATATATTTTTTCAAGTTTCCTTTCCCTACATTTTTCTAACATTTTTCTAACATTTTCCCATTGCGGTATTTTTTGTGAAATTTCTTGATTAGGAGTAGTACCGCATTTGGTTGTTAATTCTCCATTGTGACCTTTTTGTGAGATTACTAATTATATTTTTGCTCAGCTTTTAGAAAGTTGGCATTTTCTGCCTGCAGTCTGTATCTGGGACACATGGCTGGGTGTGGGTGACGATTGAGCTTTGTGTATTCCTATTAGACAGCCACACAATATGGGAGCTCAGGTGTGACTGGATGGGCCATCACTGGCAGGATGAGAGGGAGGAGCTGGGCACAGCCCCATTTACACTTCAATAGGCTGTGTCCTGTCTCCAAACAAAGAGCTACATATTCCCTGTAGTTAATCTGGAATTAGGGAATGCAGGGCATCTGTGCACTTAATTTTTTTTATTTACATCTGTGTACTTCAAAGGAATGCTTTTAGACGTTCTTCCCCACTTCACAGGCAGAACTGGGTTAAAAAAAAGAAGGACCCAGACACCAACTCTTCACTACACATTTGGATTTGTGGATACTCTGCCAGGAAGAAGGGCTGCTGTGCTGCCACTAGGACTGCCACTGTCCTGGACTGCTGCTCTGAAGGAACTGCTGCCTTGCTGTGCTGACCTGCTGCCTGCTACCTTCTTGCCTGAGGAAGAAGAACTGGACCTGCAACTCCATCTTGAACAGAGGACCACAGAGTGACTCAAAGGGCTAGTCTGCTGGCCATCTGATCTGAACTTCAGGAACATAAAAGGCTCCCCAACAGCTTCTGGACCCATCTGTCGTGAGCTCCTGACTCCCCAAGTGGTGCCTTTCAGGTCCTGGACCTTTAGTGCGGCTCACCGGCTAATAAATTAAGCTTTTGTGCTGTTCGTGACCGTGAACTGTCCCATTCACATCAGAACCATGCCGCTTGTACCGAAATGCAGCGCGAGCCACCGCCTGTCAATCTCTTCTCACAGCAACATCGACAGCCCGTGGGAGACCGCCAACGTGAAGCTCCAGCCTGTCTGCCCGTGACACCCAGCCTGCTCTTCGCACCACGCCGAGTGACCTCCATCTGCTCGCAGATCAGTCAATGGGGTGTCTTTGGCCCTCTTCAATGCGAATGGGGCTCTTGAAACAAAACTTGAGAAGGTACAACTTCAGCAGGGCTAATTAGGGACTGTATCTGACCCATGCTGCATCGTGGTTGACCTGAACTTTTGGCTTTGACCGGTCCAGCTCAACCAGACAGCCAGAGTTCTCACTTTATGGGTTCATCACTATATTGCAGTTTATTCTTTAAAAATTCAAAACTCCAGTTCTACTGATTGGATTCTTTGTTGTTTTGGTCTAATTTTAATTATTAAAGTCAGATATATTTTTCTAACCAGGTGTGGGATCTTTTTGTGTGGTGAACTGTTTTACTGTTGGAAGTGTTGCCCACATATTTTATCCTTTGCCTCTACGTTAAGCTTGACAGCTTTGTGCCAAGCTACCAGAGGGTTGAGCACAGGTTATTATGGGGTTTGCTTATGCTTTACCCTGACTAGGATTCTCTTTGCTGCTTGACCAGTCAACCAGTAACCCAATTTCTAACAGTATCTGTTCCAAATGACCAGTAATTGAGTGCTTATCTCCACTCAGTGGAGTCTTGTACAACTTTCCATAGTATTCCTCAAATTCCAGATTAATCTCGCTATGAGCCCTGTTGCGTTTGAATGGCATTTATTGGCGTTTAAGGGGTATCAGAGTTTAAAAGCCATCCGAGTATCTTCCCATCTTATGACCCTCTGCATGCTGACGAGCAACATAATCCTTATAATATAAATGACCCAGTTTATCAAGAACCTCTTTATATTCTATGTTCAGTTTTTCTGTTCCCAAATACAGTCCTCCTTAATTCTCAATTTGGTCAAGAATGTTCTCTTGACTTCTGTCTTCATGAAAATCCCCTCAATATGATCTTAAAGGCATCCCATTCTATTATGGTATCCACAGCTGTGCCTGAATTTTCAGCCAAACAGTGTTCTATGCTCTCCCCTATACTCACCCAGTGACGAGTCTTGAACAGTGGCGGCTCCTCGAGGGAGTGCTGGGGGGCAGTGAGGCGAGGCGGGGGAGGGGCAGGGTGAGGGGTAGTAAACTCCGGCATACGGCCGGCCGGAGTTAAGTAAATAAATAAATAAATAAATAAAACGAATTACATTGCGCCCGCTGCATCGTCCATGTGGGTATCCTCCGGCATGGCCTACCCCAGGCATAGGGTAGCATAAGAGAGTTATGGTCAGATAGTGTGCAACCCAAATACTCCATGTCACCTGCTCTAATTCCAGCTTCAACATTACAATAAAAACACATCAATTCTAGTATGCAAGGGGTGTAAACCAGAGGGAAATGATTATTCTCTTACTCCATGGTGCATCAGTCTCTATACACTTGACACCTGATTATTAAATGTTGAGTGGCTGCGATTAATTGAGCTCCCAAGATGGGTGGTGCAGATCTGTCCTGATCTGCATTTTGCACATAACTAAAATCCCCGCACCAGACAAAAGGCACTTCAGTGTTTACAATAAGGGTCAGGCATGCTTTGCATTGGGGCATATACTGTAATCAGTGAGAGTACTTCCCCATCTAATTAACCCTCAATCAATAAATATCTACACTCCGAATCTATTTTAGAGTGCTGTAGTGTAAATGTGTCCTCCGGAGCAATTCCAATGAGTACCCTCCTGGCAAACCTCGAATACATGTTTCCAGATACAGTACTATACCATCGTTTATGGTGTTTTTTATTTCCCCAGCAGTAAAGTGTGCCTTCTGCGATCATGCAAAGTGTGTCTGTCAACATTTAAGATATGTGTGTATCCTATACCTTATTTGTGGGTGGCCATACCTCTCATATTCCGCATCAGGATATTGTACCTGTTTGAGGCCGTATCGTTCTATCTCCCATATATCACATAAGGAATATATCTCCCCTTGGGAATGTGTCCCAAACCTATCTTCATGTAGCCTCATCTACACCTGACATTGCTAATTATGACTTTAATGTCTTGTTTTAAATGCAAACAAAATCCCAACTTCCACTCCCAGGCTAAGGGTTTCAGCCAAAGACACAGCTCTGGAAAGGTGTGCAATCAATCCACCCCTTCATGTAGCAGGGTCACAGAATGCACAGTAAAATAACAATCCTGCTCTTATATACATTCGTCCTCACCACAACACCCTTGCTTCACCCCCGGAACATGGTACAACAAAATATCACTCCCTCGTCACTGCTGGTCCCACACATCTCACCAATGATTTTATGTACCGCAAAAAGGAAATATAATCACATAAGGTCTTTAGTTATTGGGATTAACTCCTGGCCGCCACATAATTCCTACATGTCATCTTCGAGTGCGATGTCATCTGGTCTCTCTAAGCCTTCCAGGTCCAAACTAAATGATTCTGGTCCAGAAATGTTGTGGTGTTCCACCTTTTCCAGCACCACAGCTCTTTCTCTAGCTGCCTGCTCTCTGGTAGGATTTCATAACCTGTTTCTGCTAGGTCAACATCTATTCCGATATATTGATCATCTCTCACCCTTGTCCCAACCGTTGTCCCAACCGTTGCCCAAGACTGTCTTTCCCTTCATCCCCAGCCATGTCCAGACTTCTGCTGATGACAAGAAGAGCGGCACTTTATCGCCGTCCAGCAGTTTTAGCCTGGCCAGGAACATGAGGGCATATTGAAAGGTTTTCCCTTTTCCTCTGTACATCTGTTGTGTAGTCTGGAAAAATGTTTACTATACTGTTTTCCAGTACCCAGGCTTCCCTGGCTCTTGAAACCTGTGATATGTGATCCCTGACACGATAATTGAAAAGTCATGCCACCACTGGTTTAGGAGATGTGCCCAGTGGAGGCAGTAGGTTTGAGGCTCCGTGAGCTCGCTCAATGGAAAAGAAGGTTGACAGGTGACCCTCTAATACCTTATTCATCAACTAGTCCCTATAAGTAGCTCCATGCTTTGGCCTTGAAATGATTCAGCAGGCCTACTACACTGATATTGTTGCAACATGAGCAATCCTACACATCATCCACCATCCACCTTCTGCTCAGGAACTGCACTTCACCCTGCAGAGCTTTGAATTTTTTCTGCATATCTTTCAGTGTCTGCCTCATTGTTGCCAGATTCCTTAAGTTTTTTTGGTATACTCTGAGCAGTCTCACATCCACTGCCAGTGCCTCAATCTTAGGTTTCAGGATGGATATAATATTAAGCATAGCCGGTGGAATCTGCTCAAATCTTCTTGTATGTTCATGAAATGTGTCACCAAGTTGGCAGAGGACATTGCTTTCACATCATCTGTGCCCCGCAATCACATCTTTCCGGGGGGGGGGGGGGGGGGGGGGCGCTTGTGGTTAGGAGGGGGCACCTGAATTGCAGCCTTTCAGTTTTACCATTTTTATGTCTCGCCTGAGCCAGCGTGCATGCGCTGCAGTGCAAGACATTTAGTAAGGGCTTTAAACTTTGGAACACACACTCGAGCGTCTGCTTTTGTTTTCTTCACCCGCTATTGGCCTTTGCATGCGTCTTTCTAAGAAAGACAGCACACAACTGGCCAAAGACGGGGGCATGTCCCGCCTTCTGTCTGCCCTGGCCGAGGGTCCGCGGGAGCGAGCGTGGCTTTTCTCCCTCGTCGTGGCTCATTAAGCACAGCGTGCACTTTCAGCTCCAAACGCAGTCGTGTACCGTGCTTGTTTTATTAATTTATTTACTAGAGCACCGTAATGCCTTTCTGCACAGAACACCCCTCCCACCTCCCAAACATCAACCAGAGCGATGCCGTAGCTTGTTTCTTTTCTTTGTGAGCCACTCTCATTGCAGGCACAACGTATTTTTTTTTATTAACGGAGCATTGCACTTTAATGCGCTTTAAATTCAGTACTGGGCTGTACAGAGCCCTCATTGCTGTGCGTGCGCTTCATGAACGGATATTTGTTTGTTGTGTAGTGTGCAGCACTGGGCTGTACAGAGCCCTCATTGCTGTGCGTGCTCACACATGAACGGATATTTGTTTGTTGTGTAGTGTGCAGTACTTGGCTGTACAGAGCTCTCATTGCTGTGCGTGCGCTACATGAACGGATATAATAGGCTCTTGCTCTACAACGTCTGTTGGCTGTTTGTTTTGCAAATTCATACAGCGCAAACTGAACTCAAGAGTAGTAGAGACCTTTACAAGACACCCAGTTACATTACACAAGAGCACATTCACACAGGAACACATTGCCTTTTAGAAGATACAAGAAGATTAACTAATTTGCCCAGAATCACACACTGGTAAGCCATCGCCGTGACTCGATCAACACCAGCTTCCACACGCGATCATCATGCGTGATCAATCAATTAATCACACGCGATCATCATATGTGATTAATCAATTAATCTCCCCATGGTCCCCCTGTTTATTAAAGACGGGGTGCAAAGGAAAATTCACATGTGCTATAAGAAGGAACCACACCGTTAAATCTGTTTCGTGTTCTATCTACTTGCCGTTTTTTGTATTGAATATTCAGCCTCTTACTGCTCTCCCATGTGCCCCCATCGAGATCCTACTCTCCATGCGCATTCTGCCAGCACCCTCCCACCCAATAGTCGTCCACCACCATCACCACCATGTCTGCCACATCCACCATGTCCACCACCACTATGTCCACCACCACCACTATGTCCACCACCACCATGTCCACCACCATGTCCACCATGTCCACCACCATGTCCACCACCACATCCACCACCACCAACACATCCACCACCACATCCACCACATCCACCACCACGTCCACCACCATGTCCACCACCACCACCACCAAGTCCACCACCAACACATCCCCACCACCACCATGTCCACCACCACGTCCACCACCACCACCACGTCCACCACCAACACATCCACCACCACCACTATGTCCACCACCACCACTTTGAGGGCATTGAGGCTCTTTCTGGTTTGTTAATGAAGTGAAGACCACTGAAAACCCGTTCAATATTTGCTGATGGTACCGGAATGACCAAAAGATTCTGTTAGAGCTTCAGCATCCTGTGATTCTGGGCAAATCACTTAATCTCCCTATGCCTGTGCGTGGCTTTTTACTGTAAGGATAGTGAAAGAAACGTAAGCCTGGATTTAGTCACAGCCCTGACTGCACATTGCATGGATCTTGGAGGGCAATACATTTTTACTATCCGAAAACTTGAAAATATAAACCCAACAGTTTGCTGTCAATTGGTCTTCACCACATGACATTGAGAAAACATTTTTAGCCTCATGGGGTCTAAACAAACAGGAAAATTCATTGACCTCAACTTTCAGCAAAGAACATTCGCCAGCATTTGTACAATTCGTTACCCGACTCCTGCCCATGTGCTGCACTCTGAAAATATGTTGAAGCATTGACAACTAAGGCACACTTCATTTAAAAGAACTATAGTCACTGCCTAAGCCTCAATGAGGATACTCTGAGACACAAAAATTAGAAATGCAAGTAAACGGGCAGCATTTCTTTAAGTAAATTCAACTGGCTTCAAAAAGACCAAGGAAGTAATTTAATTCTGAAACATTCTCTTCTCACCTACATGGCCTCCGCAAGACCCTTCCTAGAAATGTAGCTTCATGGAGATTACAGCCCTACAGAAGGAATGCTCTTTTTGTATTTTGAGGACCCTCTATGGATGCTACACAGATATTATCAAACCCGACAGCTTTGAACGAGCAGTCGTCGAAATGCAAAAAAAGGCATTTCTTTCTTTAAACATGGCACGCAGAATAACTTCAATTTAGGGCATAACTCGAAGCTATACTAAATGGCATGTTAAAAGAAAGAAATACCCTTTTTGCATTTTGACCCACGACCAGCCCCTACGTGGATGCTTGTGCTGGCTAGTTCACGCCGGCTTCCCAGAGGAATCCATCCAGGAGTTGTCAAGATGCAAAGGCTATTATTTCTTTCTTTAAACATGACAAGTGTAATCGCTTCACCTTATGTACTAAGGTGAGCGATTCTGCATGTCATGTTCTAAGAAAGAAACACCTGGGCCTCTTGTGCATTTTGACTTCCACCCTGGCGCCCGCTCACACTTGTGGGGCCCAGAAGGAAAGGAGAAGAGCCTATGCAAAGGGGGCGGGAGGGGCAGGAGAAGAGCCAATACGATGGGGCCGTGCCCGCACCACAATAAAGCAAATACAGCAAAGCACAAGGATAATATTCCATAATAATGAATATAGTATGCATACATGCCAACATTTCAGAGGAGCAAAGTGGGAGATTAAAAAATAGAATCGGGAGAATGGGGCCTTGAATCGGGTTACTGTCATGTAGGGGCTTTGGAAGTGTGCTGCTGCAGGACTGGACATTTGTAACGCAAATGCACTTTGTTTTCTTACCTTTCAGAAGCATGGCGCGCAATGGCAGAGAGAGGGTGATGCAAGAGTTGTGCACTGGCCTGGCAGGCAGCTGTCAAAACGTGGATATAGAATCCACCTGATGAAAGAAGGAGTGCATTTCAGTACATCTTGTCTTTAGTAGTCTTTCTAAGGTAACCAAATAGTGTTATGGTTCATGAGCACATGAGATGAACGTCAATTAAATAGTATTAATTGGATGCGCATAGCATAGGTCATTCCACCAAGCACTAGGTCTAGAGAAGGTCAAGTGTGCTTTATCGAGAGCCAGGCTCCCTTTCTCTGTAGCCGGTCTTAACCTTGGACTGATATCTCCCATGGATTGTCTCTCTGATGACCTCAGGCGCAGCACGTGCTGCACGTGTTCTGTAGAAGGCGCTGGTGATTCGCCAGTAATAAAATTGTGAGCACAGGGCTCTCATTGGCAGCTCAAGACTACAGGGTTAGTGGTAGTGGGGGGGGGGGTGAAAGTCTGCCGCCCGGCGTGGTTTACTCCTGCGCCAAAAGTACACACAGGAGTCTCGTGCACCCTCGGGCCTTGGTGGAGCATCCCTTGTGATTCTTGAGAGGAGTTGGAACACTCGTGTTCACAGATGAGGTTTGCTTAATGAAATGCAGTGGAGTCCGAGGTATGGTCAGACACTCTACATCCCCAATGACCCCCATCCCATGCGTGAAGGGTTCGTTTCCAAAAGTGAATCCAGACTTCAGTCCCTTCTTGTGTCGCGCGCAGAAACTCCAGTGGGCGCCATCAGCTGTATTTGTGCTCCTGTCGCTTGCCCTACTTTTCTGTCGACTAACACACATTCCTCAAAATAGCGCTTCACTGTTCACTTGGGAAGCGAGGCACTGCAGTGAGTACGTTGTCCGCTGCGGACACATCTGTACTAAGCCCGGCTTTGCCACTTGAAAAGAAAGTATATTTCACTTTATTTGCGTATACCCCGGAGCTTCCTCTGTCAAAAGTGGCCGGTTTGGGCTACGGGATGAAGAACGGTGTAAAAGCACTTTATGAAACAGAACGGTATTAAAGCACTGTATGAAACGGAATGGTATTTATCTGGAGAGCAAATACAAACAGGTAAAACTATGCACCTGTTAAGGTTAGACAAGTGGTGAAAGGGAAGAATTGATATAAGTGCACTCGGATCTAAAGTTAACAACTGTGACATGACAGTGAAGCCGATCAGAATATACCAACAGGGCTTTCTGAAAGAAATCTGTTATCATTAAGGCTCCCAGTACTAGTTTTTTTTTCTTATTAGTATTACAAATAAATATAGACGAAAATGTGTTTTCCTTATTTTTGTTTTTTTACGGACAGGTATGGAACAGTATTAGTCCTTTAGTGACTTCTCGGGATTAGTCATTACTGCCAGGCCCGCATACACGTCTTGTTAACAGCATGGCGCGCAATGGCAGAGAGAGGGTGATGCAAGAGTTGTGCACTGGCCGGGCAGGTTGCTGGCAGTGCGTACCTCCCCCCCCCCCCATGTTTGTGGCAGCCCGGGCTGAAACAGCTTACACACAGCCGCCCCCGAGTACTTCACAGGTCTTTAAAAGACCATTCGCTTGTTAATGGGGCTTTGTTGGTTGTTCACCCCTTCTAGAGCCCCTGCATCGCCACTCCCACTATTGCTGGAAGAATTAGCACGTTACACAATACTGCCCTGTCAGCTGAAACCCAGAGGCATCGGGTTTTTGCTTGCAGGAATTGGGAGGCGGGTGACTAGCGCGGCAACATTTACTCGTATTTTACCGTTTATAAATATAAATACAGACAAAGGAAATATCGATTTCCGTCTGTATTTATATGTAGAAATCCGTAAATACGGAAAACCGGGAGCCCTAATCAAGAGTAACATGAAAGAGCGACCATAAGCAGATTCAGATAATCAATTAATGAGGGCCTTCCCAAAGAGTTTGTTCTCTACTCAGTAAGAGTCAGAGCCTGGCACCATTGTTGCAATGTGTCACTCATCGCCATCCCATCACAGAAGAAAGTCCAATGCAATGGAGAGTCAGACTCACACTATCTTCCATCCGCTCACAGATCAGTCAATATGTTGTCTTTGGCCACAAGGCCTCCAATAAAGCGGTGCCCACACCCATCACTGTGCTTTTATTCAGTTTGGGGGCCAGGGCTGAGTAAGGCTTTTCTGTGCATCTCACCCTAACAGCTGCTTGAGACAGAAACACCACTCCGCACCACTGATATGGCGCCGCTCATGCACCCAGGTTTCCGCCCAGCTGCTTTGATGGGATGCAGAGGCAATCTCTTCATGGAGGATCCACCTACACTGCAGTGCCTGGGGTCAGTAAGTTGCTGGCTGCATAGAACACAAACCAGGTTGCCTCATCCTCGGACTCGAAAGCGGCTTATGCAGTGGGCCAATCCTAGTTGCTATGTCCCAGAAAGGATGTTCACTCTTTTTACCATCCCTGAAGGGGGGGGGGGGATTTACCAGCAGGATCATTGAATGGTGCACAAATATGCCACTCAGACAGCTGCCATTTTGGCAGCCCCCTCTCCCTTTTGCTGTATTTACTCTTAATGGAAACTGTGTGCGACAGCTATTCGGAGAAGTTGTAGCACAGGAGCATTTTGCTATCACATTGACTAGATTTAGCTAAAGTACATACGATTCTCTCAATGTTTCCTAACCAACTACACAAACACCACAACTACATGCTGCCAGCCCCCTAAATGCGAAAGGACCCTCTCCACATCTAGTACGCCACACTCTGTCTACAAGTGGTCAAGAATAGACATCCAGCTACCAATGCACGCCCACTCAGTCACCATTCACACACAGAATAAACAGGTAATAGGATACCTCAGATAACAGCGTCATGTCCACCTCCCGGACCAGTCACACAAACAATTCACATAAGACACCATCCAGAAAATACATACTACTGTTAAATTATTCCATATACATCTTTGAATCTCGATGTCAATCACTACACTTTGTCTGAAGTTCTTCTGCCACTGCACTACTTATTCATTCCAGACTTTACAATGCTCTTAACACTGTCCGTCAGTATGTCAATATGAATTTCATAAATGTATTGTAAATGTATATCCTACAATGCTACTCACTCTCACGATTATTACCTTAAGTTCATGAGAATCCAAAGTGGAGAACACTAACCTGTCAAACGCAGAATGGTGAACCATGACCATATGGATCATAGAATAGCAAAAGTCCTCTCAATGCAGGTCAACAGATGGTAAAAGAGGAGGGATAGTGGACTGTGTTTGTTGTTGTGTTGTATGGTGCAGTTTTGCTGTGCTGTGTTGCAATGATTTTTGTATTTTTGTGTTTTGTTGTGTTGTGTTTTTGTGGGGGTATCCTTTTTGAAGTCATCTTTGACTTAAAGTGTGAGGTCATGTGTAGTGCATTGCAGGTGAGCAGTGGTATGATAACCGAACAATAACTGGCACATTTTAGTGGTTTTAACATACGCTAATGTATTATGCGCAACAAAACAAAAAACATATTTTACCCATAACAAAGATTTTCTGTGATGTTTGTAATGATATACTGCACTCAACTGCCATGTTTATATATTTTACAATTTCGACCCATCATCAAGCCAACCTCTCTGCACACAACTTTCAACTGCACACAATCAGCAATAGTGACTGTGTAGTTATGGTTCAGACCAGCTTTCCATTGAAAATGTATTTTTGTTTCTCCACTAACTTTGTTAATCATAGATAGATCTGCACGAAATTTGGCTAAGCTGAAATTGTGGTGCAGAATCATGCGGGGAAATAAGATAATGGGAGATGAAAATAGAAACGCTGTCTATCTCCCTTAATAAATGTTGCTCTCCTCTACAGCAAAAAGCACAACATAGATTCACACCAAACTTTGCATAAAAGTACAACTGAAACGGTGGGAGTTTCATGGTTTGATTTAAATAGTTTCACTAGTTTTAGACCATGTAGGCTAAGTATGTCAAGAAAGTGGGAAACTGGAAGACTGCATACTTCACTGTTCAATATACGCTATTAACTTAACCCTAGGTCATATGCTTGGTCCAATAAGTTATATACTGTACAATTTCAATCAGTCGTTTCTACTAAAAAGTATATGGCTTGTTTTTCAGCATTACAAAAATATTTAGTCACTTTTTCATGCAAACAAAACTGATTTTCGCTGAATGAACATGACTATGTACAATCAGAAAGTCATTATGCACCACACTGTTGAAGGGATTTTGTGCACAGGTGAACTAGGATTAGGAAACATCAAAACCACTTTGCAGTCAGGTAAGTAAGTGGGAAAGAGTATTTTGAACTTCTTGAGTAATCAAAGACAAACCTACGGGTCCCTTCTCTGGGCCTCACAGTGTCTGACTAAGGCTGACAAGTCCAGGGGAGGATGGGCCATCCCTTGGGCCTCTCACTCATTGTCCAGTGCTGCAAGGCCAGTGTATGGCCCTCCCTCGATCTTTGCAAGTCTTGACTGTGTATGTGGAGCTTAAGGGAGGGGATACGTTGCCCGAGGGCTCACACCAATGGCTCAGTGCAGCTAGGCCCAGCAGAAGGCCCTACATTCCGTAAGTCTTGCAACACATGGTCGTGACTTGAAACCCTTGATGACAAGAATCAATCCCTTAATTCAATAACGATAACAACGTGCTCCGCCCTCACCCACTCTATCTCTAGAGCTTCCTCCTCAGTACAACAACCAACTTTCCATTACCACCTTGCAAGATGCTAACCTCTCTTGTGGTTCCAACAAGAGGTTTATATAGCGGTTACCAAAAATGACTGAATTCATTTTGTGGTTTCCATCTGAGTACACCCTGTCCTAACTCAGGCCCCTAATCACCTTAAAAAACAATGCATGTGGTCTAGTGGGAAAGTTATGTGTCTTGAAAGAAGCAGTCCTGTGCTGGGATCTTGCTTCTCCTGCTTGACCGAATTGTTTGATCTTGTGCAAATCAAGTTCTTCCTGTGCCTTTTCCTTCTTTTACCATTTTCTAATGGGCTGACTGACTATTATCTTAAGAAAGAGTTCTATGTAGGTCACCTCCTTTGTTACAGGTAATCCCTTCCGGATACCATGTTAACAAATGCTGGCACCTCTGCACTGGCCCATGGGATAATTGTTTTTTTCTGGGCCTCGCAGCTCTGGATCATTTTTGTGAGGGGCATGGGAGATGAGTTAAGTGGCACAGCAATGGTGCCACGGGACATGATGCAAGGTAACGGTGCTGGTCCCTATCATTCCTAAGCCCTGGTGCCAGTGCACTTGCTGCACTATTGATAGCTACCCCTCTGAGAGAGGTCCCATCCCAGCTCTGGTTGAGCGCTGTAAAGCCCACGGCGGGCATAAACTATAACTCAAGGGCCAGGGGAGGAGGATCTCTCTTGGGCCTCACAGATCTGGAACATAGTTTGAGGCCCAAGTAGTATAGAAACACTGCCATGGTCCCTGGTGCACAGTAAAAGTGTCCCCTCATCCTCGACCACTGGTTGCACAGTAAAATACAGCCTTTGTTTTGATAAGTTGGTCACCTAATACCCCAGGGGCTCAGTGCCACTGCACCTACTGCACTACTGATGGCTGTGCCCCTGACGTGGACCCATGCAAATAGCATTGGTACTCCACTGTGAGGCATTAGCAATTGGGTCCAGGGGAAGGGACTATCTCTGCAAGACTTCACGTTCATGGTGTAGCACTGCAAGGAATAGGGGTGGGACCCTACCTCCCTGGGGGTTTGCAGCCCTGGGTGGTGGCTGCAAGACCCAACAGAAAGCCCATCCTTCTTTGGGCTTCGCAGTGTTCTCCCATAGCTACAAGGCTTATACTATGGGGTCCTAATCTGCTAGGCCTTGTAATGGTCTAGTGCTGCAAGGCCAGAGGAAGGGTGTCCCCTCCACTAGGCCTTGCCACCATGATACAGAGCTACAAGGTGTAGGAGAGAGAGGCGCTTTCCCCAGAGCTTCCTATCTATGGTCAGGTGCAGCATGGTCCAAGGAAGGATCTGTCCTTGTTTCCCCAACCATGGTCTAGCACTACGTGGCCCATGGGAGGGACCCCTACTGCCCTGGGCTGCAAGGCCCATAGTAGGAGATTCCTTTTCGCTGGATCTTGCAGATATGACCCAGCACTATGAGCCCAGGTGAAGGGGCCTTTTCCTCTGAGCCTCACTGTCATGGATTAGCACTGTGAAGCCCAAGTAAGGAGACCAACATTCCACTATCACTTCACATAACACTTTGTGCCTGTAGGGACACATTGTGCCTGAGGAGACATCAGGAGATGTTTTTGGGGAACATGGGCCTGTGAGTCACATAGAACATTTTGGGGGTTTCATTCTTAATTCCCCTCCTCCAAAGCAGACCATTTTAAATGATAACGTGGCTAGAGATTGCATTCATTGAACGTGTTTACCTTTCATACTGTATTTGAGTTCTAGTCGCTTTTCTACTTCCTGGAGTAAGCCTTGAGTGCTTGCTGTTGCAAAGTTTAGGAGATGAACTACTCTGGTATTTAAATGGAATGACATAGTCTAAGCTTTGAAACACCAGTGATAAATATTAGTATCTACCACGTATACTGCCCTGTAATTACCCTCTGCCACAGGACCAGGTCCAGTATGTGCATTTTAGCCATGGACCTAGGACATTTACACCCAGTCTTAGCTTTACCATGGAAATAAATATTGTATTGTAAGCTGGGCAGAGCCCACAATACAGTAACATTTCCTTGGGAAGGGTAGCCCCTTGGCCATGCCATCAGAATCATTGCCACCCCAGTTGTGGTCAAGTAGAATAGCTGGAAACGTAGAACCAAGAGACAGGGTTTTTAATCCTGGCCTCTCATTTGGCCAAAGTGTGTGCTCTTGGACAATCACTTTTTGGAACTTATTCCTCTGCTTCCTTTTTGGCAATATTAGGAGTATTTAAAATAATTATAAAAGCTGCTAGTAAACCTGTGGTTATAAGAAATGGACTGGATGTTACATGGAGGAGCACTGAAGTGCCCACTCACATGGTATATTCACCTAAATGCAATATGACAGTAAATATATAGCTTTTGCGGCAAGTAACACTGTGCTGCAGTCTTGGGTCACTAATTAATGTTTGAACTTGGGCAATCATATTCTCCGTGTGCCTCCGTCCACTGACCTGATAATATGTCAGCACTCTGAAACAAGCTTAATTGAAAAACTAAGCACCCAGGTACACTTCCATGACAGGTCCCCAGCATGGTATTTAACACGTTTAGGGCTTTCTTGCATCTCAATAGACAAATCTGCTCTGGAAGCTGTATTGTGATGGACCACTTCTGCACTGCAGCTCCTCTCTTCCAGCCACCAACATGCACCTCTTTTACAGCTCAAAAAGGGCTGAAAGAGTGAGAGTTGGTGTTAGAAATGGAGGTCTCTAGTTGGCAGAGGTAGGTACCTTTGTCCACTAAGGGACCCTTGCTTCTAGTCAGGGTAAGAGGATACACACTTTAGATAACCCCTACTCACCCTCTTGGTAGCTTGGCACAAGCAGACAGGCTTATCTCAAAGGCAATGTGTAAAGTATTTGTACCAACACTCACAGTAACACGGTGAAAACACCACAAAAGGACACCACACCAGTTTAGGAAAATAAAATCTCTTTATCTAAACTAAACAAGACCAAAACCGACAAAATCCAATCATACACGTATTCAGAGAAAAATGTCTTTCCAAACGGATGTTACCAAAAATAAACTGGTAGACTCTGTATTTCTTCAGGCAAATGCAATGTCACAAGTTCAAATCCCCTTTGGCACCGGTGTATGGTGCTCCTGAGGTTACTGGACCCTTCACTGCTCCAACACTGGCTCCGCGGTCATTGACAACGAAAATATGCCCCCAAATGCTTTGTAAATAAGAAGGGATGCATAACACAGGCCCCCGGTATGGTCGATCCCTTCCATTGAAGTACGGGCAGTTGGGGTCACCAGGAGAGTAGGCCCCGTTGATAGATGGCAGTCAGAGCAGTCCCTTGCAGACCCGCAACCCGCCCCAGGCAGCGATACACGCAGTGGCTCAGGACATCAGTCCGAGCGTTACCTGGGAGTTGCTCTCTTCTTTCTCTCGCGGCTGATGTCCTGCTGGACTGTCCCGTCGGCAGCAGCTGATCGATGCAGGGGAATCCGGGTTGCCAGGCAACACCTCGTATCCGCTCAGGTTACGGCACTGCTCCTTTCCTTGCAGTTGCAGTCTCTGGCAGTCGACTCGGTCAGTGGCGGTGATGGGCACACAGCACTTTCGTAGTTCACGGCTCGGGTCGGCGGCAGTGAAAAGCACGCAGCACTTTGTTGATCATGCTACAAGTCACAGTGACGGCAGGGCTGTATACAGACACACGTACACAATGCAGGCTTCACGACGGTCTCAGGGCAGGTAGAGCTGTGGGAAAACACACGCACACAGCGCCGCTGAGACAGTTTTTTGGAAACTTCTATGTCCCTCTGTTTCCGCAACAGGAGGCCAGCTCACACAGGCCCTTGGAGACTCCTCTTTAAGCAGAGGGGGAACCCAGCACACAGCGAAGTCCCTTGTCCTTTCCTCAGCAGCAACAGCAAACCCAGACACACAGCAAGGGTAGCGCATCTCTTCAGTCTCTTCAGCTGTCCTCATCGGCAAAGGTTCCTCTTGATCACGAAGTAGTCTACAATTCAGGGGTTTTAGGTCTGACACTTATACCCCAAAAATGTCTTTGATCACTTTGTACAAGGTGTCTGAGCCCAGTCCAAACCAGTTCTGAGGGGCACTCTGCCAGTGCACAACATCTTCCTTTGTTAGTGTGGGCCAGGGTCTTCAGACACACCACAGCGGGGCGGATCCAGCATTGTGGAAGGCAGGCACAGCCCTATTCAGGTACAGGTGCTACACCTCCCATCACTCCCAATGCAGATCGGCCTATTCAGCCTAGTGCTGACTCACCCAGACTCCTGGAGCCACGACATCTCACCAGCCCCTGTCACTCTCAAAGCCAGACAGTCAATCCACAACCAGGCAGAGGCACACAGAAAGGTTGAACAAGAAAAATAGCCACTTTCTAAAAGTGCTATTTTCAAACAGAGACTTTAAAAACCACCCTTCCTAAAATGTGTTATTAAATTCTGAGTTCAGGGATACCACACTCCAATTTTCTATCTTACTCCTATGGGAAGATATGCTTGTAAAGCATTCCCCATTCGGTCCTATGGGCAAGATAGCCTTTCAATAGTGAAAAACGAAATTGGCCGTATTTCACTATCAGGACATGTTACCCAAATCAGTACATGTCCTACATTTCACATACACTCCACCCTGCCCAGGGGAGTACCTTGGGCCTTCCATAGGGGT
Source organism: Triturus cristatus (assembly GCF_964204655.1). NCBI lineage: Eukaryota > Metazoa > Chordata > Amphibia > Caudata > Salamandridae > Triturus > Triturus cristatus. The sequence goes on from NC_140590.1 coordinate 861,685,878, forward strand.
GTCCTATGTGCAAGGAAAGGGAAAGCTAGGGCCTGGCAAAGGGGTGCAATTGCCACGTCGACATTGTAGTTAACAAACTGCACGCAGGCACTGTGCTGGCAGGCCTGAGACATCTTTTCTGGGCTACCCTTGTGGGTGGCGCAATCAGCGCTGCAGGCCCACGGGTAGCATTTGGAAGACCAGTCCTGGCACACGTGGTGCTCTTTACTAGGGCCCTACTAGTAAACCAAATAGACCAATCAGGGAGAACCAATCATATTCACACTTTACACAGGAAGCACTTGCACTTTGACACTGATCAGCAGTGGCAAAGTGCCCAAAGCATCTAAGCCAGCAAAACAAAATCCAGCACAGCATAAAAAACACAGGAGGTAGAGGCAAAAAGTCAGGGAAATCCACGCCAAGGATGCCAGGTCTAACAGTTGGTTGTCCTTTGAAAGGCTTTGTGAGAGAATGGGTGTCTCGCAGTACCTCGGTGCTGACAGTGGGACATGAGCCACAATTGCAGGGAAAACTTGCAAAATTAAGATTAAGTTAAATTTCAGTTTTGGTTCTGAATTAAAATTGAACAACTACTGTAACTCACACGGTATGGTTAGGGCCACTATTCATAACTCGCACAACCACAGCTCACACATGCTCATGACCTCATCCTTGATGGGACAGATACCATTACAAATGTAAACAATTCCACAGATGAGATTGCATACCTTATTACCCTTAGCACTATAAAAGAGACGGCCATGAAGGCAGTATTACTTTTTGGTTTGAGTATGTGTTGGTATGTAAATCCATTGTGCTTTTAGATATTAATTCACATTGGTATAAATATTTTGATGTCATACACTTTGCATTTGTTGTGGGAGTTCTGGTCCGTTCCATTGGATTGACTCTAGTGGGTAGGCCATGCAGTGCTTTGGTACACCAGGGCTGCCAGTGTTGGAGTTCACTCTCGTGAGGGTGACAACTGACAGACTAAAGGAGCATCTGAGCCATTTGACCGAGAGATTTGTATGGACCACTTTGGTCCCCTCTGAAATCCTCCACATAGAAGTGATCACAGCCACTACATTATTTTTCCTCCCTTCCATTGCCTTTTCGTTTTCATTAATAGTGTATTATTATAGATTTCGTGTTGTTACAACAATAACAGGTTGTTCTACCAAAATGACAACTCTAAAATATCAGCCTGAAACAATATTAGCATGCTTACCTTGACAACATCAAGCGAGTCGATATATTCCAGCTGATGTTGTTGCAGGTCACAATTTCTGTGGATGTTATTTTGATATACAACCATATGGCAATGGTTCTAAAAGCATAAAGCAGCTCTTTTAAATACATTCTAGAATGTATCGATGCCTTTATTACATACTTGCCAGCAGTGTTCATTAAACCTTTGTGATATCATTATTGTCCTAGACACCTCCAAAAATAAATGCAATCCAGCGTGGTATGGGGGAGTGATTCGATAACAGTAGGTTTCAAAATCTACAGGTGCGATCCATGTTTGCCAGGCCTGTTCATGCTCCAGTGCCCAAGCAAATCTGAAAGTATTAGAGTTGGTGGGATATATTGAAAATCGGCAGCACTTTCTACATACACTCAGGGCCTGACTGGGATCGCAAACCAGCCCTGGCAATTACGTCAGACCGGCCGGGAAGGAGTGGGGAGGGGGGGGGGGAGGGTTGGTGGAAATCTCTGCTGCTGTGCTTTTGTTACAGGGGGCCGATTTGCAAAACCGGCCCCCAGTAACAAAAATAACCCCACTGGTCCAAAACCGGCCCGACCCTTCCAGCTCACCGGGCAAACGCCTGGTGCCCACTACGGTCAGATCGGGCCTGCATACACTACCGGATTCAGGGCTGGCTTTTGCATTGATGGTACCCAGTGCAACAGTCTTTGTTGGCACCCCCTCCAATTCGTACCTTCTCACCAGATTCCCTCACTTCCACACTCCAACTGTGCCCCTTAACTCTCCATAGCCCCCATAAGAATTTGGGTTATTAGTTGGAAACAATGGGAGGCTTTCTCTTTACTGGAAACCAAGTACCTCATTGTAGCACTTGACACTCAGAGTAGCAAAGCACAGCAGCAATCCAAGGCCTACTCAGAGGAGGTGGCATTGGCTAGTATCCACAGTTCACTGGTACCAGTAACAACACTCAACAAATTATTGTTATCCAGCCAGTGTTTTTTCTGATAAAAACGAAAAGTACTTTATCATGCAAATACTATTAAACACTTTGCATTAATTTACAAATATTTACAATTAGATAGACGGAAATACCTTTGGTAATGACCTCAGAATATATCACACCCCCAGTATGCCTGAACCTTATAATCACAAGCCCCTTCTACTAACCAGACATACTATTGGGGTGTAATTTCAAACAATCAGGCCTACTGGTTTTGTCAGGACATTAATAAAAGGCAGAAGTGGTTTCATTTCTTTACAACACATGCCATTACCAAAATACCTTTACACGCACATAGCACAACGTGTTGACTGTTAAAACGAGTTGCATTACCGCGTGGACCTTTACCAAGTATTTTTGTGGTATTATATCAATACATATATAATTACGTTTTTTTGGTGGGGAACACACATGCACATATAAATGTGTTTATACAATTTATATATATGAATATATAAATATATGTTTGTGAGCGTTCCCCCCATAAAATGAAAAAACATATATGTAAAACAAATATATATATAATATTTTGGGGGGAAACCCCCACACCTTCATCTTTCCTTCCCTAAACCCTAAAAGTACCCTTAACTTCTTCTGTTACCTCTCCCCTGAACCATAAAGTTACCCTTACCTACCCTTACCTCTACCCATCACTTACTCCTAAAATCACCTTTACTTCATTTTACGTCTATTCCCACCTTTAAGTTTTTGTTTGTAAATAACTTGAAAAATTATGTTATAAAAAAAATACTTGGGGGGCGTGGCTGGCTGCCAGGCAAGATGGCCGCAGCTTGAAGGAGCTCCGAGGGTGAGGCCGACTCCTCTCTCATCCGTCCATTAATCCGCGGCAGTAACTGTGCCCAAGATCCGTAGGCTGAGAGCCTGGGAGAAGCGACTCCGACTGATCCGCGTTTCAGGTCTCCCAGTGACCCTGAGCACGATCGGCGTCGCCCCGACAGTTGCGGCCTGGGTCTGCGGCCGAGACCGGGAAGCCCGGACCCGCCCGAGTGGTGCACCGGAGGAGCTGGCGCTCAGCGAGGGGTCTGGTGGTTGCGCGAGACATCCGCGCTCTGGTCTGGTCGCGACTGCACGGCCGCAGTGCACATAGGGCAGGGGGGACACGGCGCTGAGGCGGCGCACCGGGGAACAACCCCGCAACAGTGACTGACACGGGTCCGGCGGTGGAACCCCCCCCTCCCCCCGCCTGGTAACGCGATCTGCAGGAGGCGTCCCTGACACGCTCCGGGGGGGCCCTGACTACCCACATTGCCTCGGAGATTTCGTGAGGAGGACAAGAGACGACTGGTGGTGCCGCCGTACGATGGCGTTGGGGGCCTCCTGCGCTGTCCCCCTTGGGCGCATTCAGTAAAGTGTGCTGCGGGCTGAAGCGAGTTCAGTGCTGGGGCCCTAAGCTATTTGGAGGTGCGCCTGCAGATCTGCTTTGTGCCGGGGACCGGAGCTAGCTGCTGAGGGCTGAGAAGGCGGCCAATTTTGTACTGACTGGGGAACAAACGCGTCTAACCTGGACTTCCTGCTCCGCCAACTGGCCCACAGTACACAAAGGTCCTATTCAACTATACCTGCCTGCGCAACCATGAGCGGGAAAGGAAACCGTGCGAACCAGCAGGGCAAGTTGGACAAATTTGCATACAGTAAAGACCCTTCCCCAATGCCGGAGCGCAATGGGCGCACGGAAAAGATTGCGGCGGAAACTGGGGCATCTAAAGTGACGTTGGAGGACATTATGGCTGCCCTGACTAAAGTGCAAACTACTGTGGGGTCGATTTCTACAGATGTGTCCCTCCTCAGAGCGGACTTTCAGAAAATGTCGGCCAGAGTCACAGACGTGGAGCAAGTGACATCTACCCTGACGAAAGACACTAGCTACCTACTCCAAAAAGTTTCGCAACAGGAGGCGGAGAACAAGCGTATGGCGGCAAAGTTGGACGATCAGGAGGGGCGCTCCCGTCGCAATAACATGCGCATTACAGGAATTCTCGAAAGTGAAGGTCACCCCGCCATGGACTTATATGTGGAAGATCTGATAAAAACCAGATTGCAACCTAGGGGACTCTCAACCTTCTTCTCGGTTGAACGCGCCCACAGAATACCTGGTGGCCGGCCTAAAGTTGGGGCGCCTCCCAGACCGGTCCTGGCGCGCATATTCAACTTTCGTGACAGGGATGCCATTCTCCAGACGGCTCGAGTGGCGCTGCCCCTCCGTATCCAGAATTCAACGGTGTAATTTTTTCCGGACTATATGGCGGTGGTGTCGGCAAAGCGGAGGAGCTTCCTGGAAATCAAGAAGAAACTGAGAGCCCGTGAACTGCCCTATTCTATGCTCTTCCCGGCGCGGTTGCGTGTGGTAGCGGATGGGAAGACGTGGTTCTTTGAGACGCCAGAGGATGCTCATGACTGGCTCGAGGGATGGCAACAGGTGAAAAGTGTTGGGCGTTCAGACAGGCAACAGCCTGGGGGGTCAGAGGACCTTGCTGATCAAGACCGGAGGGCGGAGGAGGCGGAGCGGCCGCAGGGAGAGGCCGGATAGAGCCCTCCTGGACTAGAGGAGTGTAGAGAACTTGGAGGACTATCGGGACTGGAGTGGCCTACTTACTTTTCCTATATCGCACAGACAATTTGACTTTGGGACAGGGGATGTTCTTGGTCTTCCTCGGACCTCCCGCTCCTCGGCACACAAGTAATGTTCGGGGATTTGGGTTCTGAGCACTCTGCTGAGTTGGGGTGGCGGGCAGTTCTAGGTCCGTATGGCAGGGAGGCATGGAGGGGGTTGGGGGGTAAGGGGTTGTTTCTATGTTTTTCTCAAGAGTTTCTGTTCATGGTGACAATGACACTTAGATCATGCAGCACAAGCACTGCCTATAGCATACACAACCTACACCGGTATATCCGCAACGTTACTTATTTTCTGCCCCAACCACTGTAATGACTGATATAACACTTGGGACGCCAGCTAGGAACAATCTCCCTCCGGTGCAACCTCTCTCTCTGCTCACGTGGAACGTGCGTGGCTTGGGAGACAAAATTAAGCGAGGTCTGGTCCTGCACGGTATTAAGAGGTGCGCCCCGGCGGTGGTTTTGCTGCAGGAGACTCACCTCACAGGCACTACTAGTAGAGCGATGGATAGATGGGGTTACAAGATGCTAGCACACTCCGAATTCTCCTCAGGGTCTCGGGGGGTGGGCATAATGGTCCGACGACAGTCCCCTCTAATAGTACACAAAGTTAAAACTGATGGATCGGGGCGGTTTGCAGCGATAGTCACCCAATGGGAGGGGCAGCCCCTAAATATAGTCTCTGTTTATATTCCCCCTGCACTGCATGCCACGGCGCTCCCGGCGCTTAGCGGGTTTCTGCTGGATCTTCCGGAGGGGGAGCTCATATTGGGTGGTGACTTTAATGCTGTTATAGACGACCTAGCTTTTCGATACCCTGCACGGGCGGGTGGCGCGTGAGTATCCCGCCTCGGGAGCTTTATCGAAGCGCTGGGGCTAACGGATTTATGGCGGCTATATCACCCAACAGCGCAACAGTTCACATACCACTCAGGGGTACACAATAGTTTAACCCGGATAGACTACTTTCTGGGATCGGCGGGCAGTCTCAAGAATGTAGACAGTATAGAAATCAGACCTAGGGGCATATCTGACCACTCCCCGATACTCCTACAATACACACGCAGCCACCTAACGAGACGCCGCATCTACCCAATACACCCAGGCTATCTCCGGCTCCCTGCTATCCACAAATCAATCGCGAAGGCGATGAGCCTTTAGTTTCAGGAAAATGCAGCCTCTGTTGACTCCCCAACTGTCCTTTGGGAGGCATACAAAACAGTCCTTAGGGGGCAGGTTATAGCCTCCATTGCGACATACAAGCGCGAAAAACACTTAGAGCTACAGTCGCTAGAGCTGGGGCTACACGCAGCGGAGGTCCACCAGGCCCAAGACCCAACCCCTGAAGCTTCCCACAGCCTGCGAGTGGGGCAGGCACTGTACAAGGAGCACCTCACGGAGCGTACCAGACAGTGTTTGGAAGCCACGAGGCATAAAATTTACGACGTCGGGGATAAAACTGGAAACCTGCTTGCGTGGCTAGATAAAAGGGATAGAGGCGCGGGGTGGATTGCGCAGCTGGGCGCTGAGGAGGGCAGACGACGACGGACCCGCGTGAAATAGTACGCGTCCTAGCAAGACACTTTCAGGCGGTCTACTCTTCCGCTTCATCCATGACAGTGGAGGAGGCGCTGACATATGTCAGAGACCTTGATATGCCCAAACTCTCCCCTGAGGCTAGGAACACCCTGGAAGCCAAGCCCACAGTCGAGGAGATACAGGCGGCAATCAGTGAGCTGCAATCCAGTAAAGCGTTAGGGCCAAACGGCATACCGGTTGACCTCTACAAGAGGGCGGCTGGGACGCTTGCCCCACATTTACTGAGTATGTTTACTGACAGTTTGCAGAAGGGCGAACTCCTGCCCGATCAGCCTACAGCCACCATAGTGGTGATACCGAAATCTGGTAAACCAGTTGATAAATGTACCTCCTATCGTCCCATATCCTTGCTTAATGTGGAGGCTAAGATCCTCGCAAAATTGCTGGCAACCAGGCTGTCACCGCATCTGTCAGCAATCGTACACCCAGATCAGTCTGGCTTTATGCCCGGCAGAAGTGCTTCCCATAATTTGAGGCGATTACACGGGGTGTTGGCTCGGACGGACCGTTTGCGGGAGCCTGCGGTGCTCCTCTCACTGGATGCGCGAATGGTGTTCCACATGGTCGAATGGCCCTTTCTATTTGCGGTACTGTCACACCTGGGCTTTGGGCCAAAATTCTGTGCCTGGGTCCGACTCCTCTACACCAAACCACTGGCCCACGTTACTGCCAATGGACATATGTCGGAAGATTTCCCCATGACGCGTGGCACGCGTCAGGGTTGTCCCTTATCGCCATTACTCTTCGCCCTGGCGCTGGAGCCGCTAGCGGCATGGATACGCTGGGCGCCCACAATACGGGGCCTTAAATGGTCTGACGGCTAGGAGGAACGCGTCTCCCTCTACGCGGATGACGTGTTGCTGTACTTGTCCTCCCCCAGACGCTCTATACTAGCACTACTCAACATCTGTGAGGTCTTTGGCAGAGCGTCGGGATATACGATAAACTGGTCCAAATCGGTTTTGTACATACTGCGTGGCCCTCCACCGAGGCTACCCGCAGACTGCCCGCTCCCGATGACGGAAGGGTCGTTTAAATATTTAGGCATATACATCACGGCGGATCAGGCGGATTTTTTCCGGCGGAATTTATGGCCTCCTATGGACCGCCTCAAACGAGATGTACGTCACTGGGGAGCGCTGCCGCTAACCCTGTTGGGGAGGGCGTCGCTCTTCAAAATGATGGCCCTCCCTCGGTTTTTATACGTGCTGGAAAATACACGGTATCAGGTGCCACCGGACTACTTTCGTGCAATTGCGGCACAGGTCACTAGCCTCCTATGGGGTAACGGGCCGGCACGAATTGCGCAGTCTAAACTAGTCCGCGGTTGGTATGACAGGGGATAGCGCTCCCCAATGTCCAACTTTATTATTGGGCGGCACAGCTAAAGGTAGTCAATCAATGGCTCCATGCGCCACAGTCCGACCCAGCATTTAAGGCGGACAGGGACATATTGGGCACGAGGGGTATGCTGTCGCCCTTATACGACGGACGACTGGCCCCGGAGCTAATTGGCCCTCTGAGACAGACCGTAGTCCTCTGGCACGCGGCCCAGGCCAAACTGGGGTGGCGTGGGGTTCTGACCCAGCTCACGCCTTTATGGGATACAAAGTGTTGGGACGGCTCAGGAACAGCAGGGGGTTTGATGGCTGGGACAGCATCGGGATCTCGGTGGTGGGCGACATGTGGCAGAAAGGTGCAGTGGTCCCATTCACACGCCCGCAACAACAATACGAACTAGCGCCCTCGAAAAGGTTTCGGTATACACAGATTAAGCATGCCTTGGTATCAAAGTTGGCCCCCGGCGCGGAGGTTCCGGAGGCATCTCCCCTGGAGGACAGGTTGCTGACGGATTATATTCCAAAGAAGGCCACGTCACTCACATACCGCAAGCTAGTAAACAACCTGCCAGACCCAATGGGACCCCTGCGGGAGAAATGGGCCATTGATGTGGGCGAGTTTGATGACCCGGAATGGCGGGAGGCGCTAGCTTTGCCGCGTGAGGCAGGTATACCCTCGAGGCTACGGCTGGTACAGCTCCGGACTCTGCACCGCTCATACTGCACCAGACACACGCTACACAAACTGGGTAGAGCGCCGCACCCATTCTGTCTGCGCGGCTGCGGGGAGGAGGGTACCTTCTTCCACACCATCTGGGATTGCCCTATAATTCAAGACTATTGGAGGCGGGTGATGCGGACGATGTCACAGTCGGGGGGGGGGGGGGTGTCGTTGGTGCCGGAGCCCAGGCACTGTTTGTTAAATGTGTGGGAACCTAACGACCTCAACTGCCAGGCTCAGAGTTGGGCCACGCTGGGGATTGTGACAGCTAAGCAGAACTTAGCCCGAAAATGGGGGGCGGTGGAGGCGCCGTCGCTGTCCGCATGGGGAAGGGACATGGATGCAGCCATGCTGGCTGAGCGATCAACATTCATCCGGCGGGGATGCCCCCGTAAATGGGATAAGGTATGGGGGGCATGGAATAAATTTAGAGGAGGCATATGCGACCCACCGCCAGTGCAGGATGAGGATACCTCTGACACAGACTGATGGGAAAGGCTTGGGGGTGGGAGAGTGGGACGTCAATATTGAAACTGTAAAACTGTGTAGAAATGGTTATAACTGGCTGGATGTAAATTTGTGTGCTGTACTGCAAAATGATACGGGAAAACTGTATAATCAAATGTCATTATGATTTGTTCAAAGGAAAACAATTAAAAAAATCCCCCCCAAAAAAATATTTACCTGTATGTTAAAGTACCATGTGGTAAAGGATGTGTGCTAAAGTTAATAATTTACACTTTGTACTTATCTATGTGGTATGTACCTGCATGGTAAAGGTACTGTGTGGTAAAGACTGCCTTGTAAATGATCTTTCCATGTAATAAATAGATTCATAATACAAGTGCAACACTATTGAAATCAATGGAGATGGAAACATTCCTCAAAACATATAACCTTCGATTGTCAATAACTTCACTGTTAATAAAGCATTTACACTTAATAACATGTGTATCCGAGTCGTATGTCTGCTTTCAAACATGCTACTTCCACAGCCCTAGGACTAACTAACAGAGACCCCCATACACCAGAACCTTTGTAGCAAAACACAAGCTCTGGGAGTGCTTGAAAACATAAACAGTGTCTCCCAGAGACATTAATATATTCCCTGGGAAACACAGGGTGACCTCTAGCCACAATTTCTGGACCATTGGGAGCCCCCTTAAACACTCTGAAACCATTGGAAGTGCCCCTGCCCACTCTTGGGGCACCACAGGGAGAAAGAATATGTAAATTACAGCCTTTGCAAGCGGCTATGGGATGCCCCTCAGCCCCAGCATGGAATATGCATTGAGCGGCTTCACTGCTTTAAAAATGTTTTTCTTTTTTAAGAAGCTGGATGCCCCTGCCTTTCAAGGGGGCACCCAGCATGTGCAAATGGGATCGGGGCATTGCGTGGAGGCCGCTCCTGTCGTACTTTAATTTTCGGGACCGCGTAGGGGACAGGGCCCTACCCCTGTCTATCTTGGTATTAACAAACCGCAAATGGTAAATGCGGCATGTACGAGTGCTTTATATATCGTTCTAGCTATGAATGCACTGTGTACACGTTATTCTGCTTCACTACGCGGGTTCCATTTTGGAAGCAGTGGCCATCTTGTCATTGCCCTCACATAGGCTATAATGGAGTAAATACGGGCCTCACAGTACATGGGCTTTCCCTCTGACTTCTCTGTGACCTGGGCAGCTGGCTCTGCTGCCCCAGGTCAAACCGGTCTCACGAGCTCCCCTTCCTCCGTCCACCTGTGATTAGCATCAGGGCTTGACCCGTCATAAAACCCTTTCATTCTACACAATCCCCCGGCTAATCTCTTCCACACCTGCTTGTTCCTGCTTTATGACTTGTTTCCCAAAACAGGAGATGCTCATGTTTATTGGGGGGGTCTATTGACATCAAATGTGGGATCTGAACCTTACTGTGTAAATCATTGTGGGCTGGCCGAACTGGAATGTGGGATGGTCATCATGACTCTGCTTTTTCGTTTGTAATGTATACTTGTAATGGCCATATCGTAAACCAAGGAATGTGTGCCTGGAGCATGATATTTTGTACTTAAGGAGAAGCCCGTTCCTATGATTTTCAGCAGTCTCCTGAGAACATACACGCTGTTGTACTTCTAGGATACCTGTAATTGGTCTGCAGCCAATAAACAAATCTTTGACTTCACCCAGAAGACTCTGTGTTTCTGTAGGTCTGGAACAGGGTGAACCCAGAAGTCATAGGGTGTGTGCCCCTGCACCGCTGGGACTAAAATACCCAGTACTTCAGTTTGGCGCCCAACTCGGGACGATTTCAGCGGTACCAGTCCAAGCCAGAGGTTCGTGAGGAGCTTCGTGTGGAAATTCCGGAGGAAGGCTGCCACTTCATCGACCCCTGCATGTCGACGTGGTCCGAAAGTCTTTTCTGCGAGGTTCTCCGCGTCCCGACGGCTACGAAGGACTGCTGCCCTGATTAATCGACCTGTTTTGGACCCTTGACGAATCTGAGAGAGCGAAACAATCGAGAGAGTCTTCTGGTGACGCCATCGATCAACAATATTCAGTTAAGTATAAGTGGAGCGTCTCCTATTTGTTTTTGGTATCCTTCGGGATCGTTTGATTTGGTAATTTGGTACTTTGGAGTTTGCAAACGCCAAAGCCAGAGGACTCGTGTATTCACGAGACTATCGTAATCGATAATCCTTTGACGGTTGGATCTAGACTAGTGAGCAAAGATGCCTGGTTCTGGACTATTTGGTAGATTATTCTGTTTGGGTTGTGGAAAAGATTTCCAGCTAGAGGAATCATGTCCGGTTCCTCCGGTTGGAACTCCAACTTATGAGCTCTATGTAAAACATGGCGTAGGCCCCATTGCATATAACGAAGTATGGATCCACTACACCAGGAAAGATGGTGTTTTAAAATGGCCCCAAAATGGTAGTTTTGATACCGATATTTTAGATAATTTGGAAATTAAATTGTTTAAGAAGAAAGCCCGGCCGGCGATGTTTGACTCTTTCCGCTTATGGCGAAAGGAAGCCAAACAAAAGGAAATTAAGCTAGCGAAAAAGAATAAGAGAGAGAAAGGTATGACAGTAATGCAAGCAGCTGTACAATTTAAAGACAATGAAGAGGAGCAGATGAGTGAGCAATTGCATAGGCAGCGCAAGTTAGGGATTGACAAATGTTACCCAGCTTTACCACATTCTAAGCAGAATGAGTTAGAAGAAAAGGAGAAAGATCCCCTGATGTCACATTTGTTGAGTTCGCCACCCCCGTATGTTCAAAATGCCACGGCGCCTCCCCAGCTTGTAAATATGCCACCTCCAGTGAATATACTGCAAGCCTTGCCGCAACCGCCAGTTGCTTTGCAGCCGGCTCCTATCCCTGTAGCGCAGCCCTCTCAAGCGCCGCCAGTTGTGCTTCCAACTGCCCCCGCACTTCCTGCGACTTTGCCTAATACAGCAGCTGCCTCCCCTGACACTCTTCCTTCCACCACTCCAGTACCTGTCTCTACATCCTCTTTTCTTCCCTCTGTTTTTCCCCCTGTTCTCGCCTCAGCTTCTCCTTCAGCGCGACAGCGCTTAGCTAATGTGGTTACTACATTAATGTCTCCTCTCTTTGAGTCATCTGGTGCGACTCCTGGTTTACAGCGTAAGCAATTGCGTAGCCAATTGCCTAACCCCGATGAGAAAAAGGTGATAGATAACATGGCGCGTAGATGGATTGTTTTTCCTTCACTGTATGATGTGGAATCAGTTGTCAACGTTTTCCATCAATGGGATGCCCCAAAACAGAGATATGTGTTTGAGAAAATGTGCGAAATTCTCTGTGAAGAATTGGAGGATAGTGGTAAAAATCCGAACCCACAGGAATTGTGTAGAGTGAGGTTTGATTTTGGAACTGGTATAATTGTGGACCGCGGAGTAGATAAAGCAGTTGCGGTTGTATTGTCTTTTAGGAATGATGATTGCCAACAATCATTGTTTGAACAAGATGTCCTTGTGGGGATAAAGGTAAAAGCGCGACAATACCCTATGAGAGAAGTTCCCCCGGTATGGAAGGAAGCGGTTGCAGCTGCCGGTGGTAACCCCGCTGTGGCAGCGCATTTCCAGCGTGTTTGGGTGCATGTTCCATGGAAGCGCTCTGAGGTGTTAGCGCTTAAGCAGTCCTTGCCTGATCCCCGTAAGAACCCAGCAGGTTATTATAAAGAGTTGTCGCAGACGGCAGGGTCATGTGTTATGAATCTGGCCGACATAGACATGTTGTTTGGTAATGTTGTTCCACAGCCTCTATGGGGATCAATTCGTAATGTAGATCACAATGCAGAACTAGGGGATACATGGGCTAACATTGTTGCTGCTGATGCTAGACAAACTGGTGGTGCGAACTGCCTGGTAGAATCATTACGTATATGAAGACAATAATGCCTGCGATGCGCGTAAATTGGGACAAGTTATCTGCATGCAAGCAGAAGAAAGATGAGACAGTGTCAGACTTCTTTACTAGGTTTGAAGAAACGTTTATTGACCACAGTGGGCAGGATATGAGTACTGAGGGTGGCCAACGGTTATTTGTGGATAAGTTTGTGCAGAATTTACTTCCTGACCTGTGTAAAAAGTTAAAAGATTCAGAAAGTTCTTGGGCTGTTTCTTCTTCAGCGCAAATACTGGCTACTGCACAGTATTATGAAAATAGAGATAAAGACGAGAAAGATAGAACAGAAAAGAAAACGAAGGAACTAAAGACAAAGGTCCTTTTACAGCAGGCCTATCCGCCACGTGGAGGTCAGAATAATTATAGGCAACCCCAAGGTGTCTATCACCAACCCCAACAGTTTCAGAACAATCAGCAAATGAATGGGTATTACCAACCACGTGTCCCTGTAGGTCCCAACCAATGTTCATACTGCAAAGAGGAAGGTCATTTTAAATACAGTTGCCCTAAATTAATGCAGCGGAACGGTAATGCGTATGGCGCAAGAGGTAGGGGTGGTCAGCAAGCTCCTAGAGGCAGAGGGCGTGGAAGTGTTCCTCAGAACGCGCGTCCTCTGCCGCCTCAAAGTACCATCAATAGCTTTGATCAGCAAGCTAACGTGACTAGTAATACGGCCCAGTATTACAATAATGATTATTATGCAGAGGACGGTGATGCAGACAGTAATGATTACTAGGACAGCCATAGACAGAGAGAGGGAGTTGTTTCAGTGCCAGTGGATCAGAGTGGACCGTATGTTGAGGTGACTACAGCAAATGTAACGGAGCCTTTTCTGCTAGACACTGGTGCTGCAAAGAGTTCAATCATGCATTCAAAACTCCCTGGCACACCTTTGTCTGGCGATATAAATGTTTCAGTAGGTTTTTCTGGCGCCCCTGTTAGGAACCCGATTTCCAGTCCCATGTCACTTTCTGTTGGACCTTGCGAGCTGAAAGCACCCCTGATTCTGACAACAGGTTGTGGTGAGAATTTGCTGGGATTAGATTTGTTGAAAAGATTGCATGCTACACTGTATTGTTCTCCTTCAGGAGTACAACTTACATTAGGCAAGAAAGTGATTTCCCCAATGTATTTGTCTAAAAATACAATGCCACCTGAATTGTCATCCCTTCCGGATGCCCTTTGGGCTACTGGTCCCAATGATGTGGGCCTCTTGGAGATACCGCCATATGTGGTGACTTTAAAGGCTAATGTCAGACTGCCACGTATTCCCCAGTACAAGATCTCTAATGAAGGGCAGAAAGCATTGTTAGACATTGTCAGCGACTTGATTAATAAGGGTGTGATTGAAGAGACAAGAGGCAACGTTTGCAATAGTCCGATTTTACCTGTCTTAAAACGAACGGATCCTTCACAGCCACCTGTCTACAGATTTGTGATCGATCTCAGAGAGGTTAATAAGATTGTTGTGCCACAGTTTCCGGTTGTCCCCGATATAACCGCCTTGTTAACGATGATTCCAGCCTCTGCTGCATGGTTTTCAGTGATTGATTTAAAGAATGCTTTCTTTAGTATCCCAATTGCAGAAGAGAGCAGAGATATTTTTGGTTTTAGTCTGGGAGGCCGAAGCTTCCGCTTCAAACGCGCTCCCCAGGGCTACTGTGAGAGTCCATCCATATACAGTCAGGCTTTGAAAGCGCAGCTTGATGCACTTGTTTTACCTAGTGGCGCTATCCTGATTCAGTACGTGGACGATTTACTGATCGCTGCGGATACTGAAAAGATTTGTAAAGAAGCCACATTGTCACTGTTGCGCCATTTATCCGCTTTCCATCACAAAGTGTCTCTCTCTAAGCTGCAATATTGTCGACAAGAAGTGACCTACTTAGGTCATCTCTTATCGAAGGAGGGAAGGAAACTGACCCCAGAAAGAATTCAAGCCATTGCACAGTTGAGTGTGCCAAAAACACAGAGAGAAGTACGTGCTTTCTTGGGCATCACTTCATACTGTAGGCATTGGATCCCTAGTTTTTCTTTATTGGCAAAACCTTTGTTAGCCTTAACATGCAAAGACACACCGAATCCTATCCCATGGTCTGAAGAGTGCCAGAAAAGTTTTGTGGAATTGCGTAATGCATTATGTTCAGCACCTGTGTTGGGTACCCCCGACTACAGTAAGCCTTTTACATTGTATGTTCACGAGAAAGATGGTTGTGCATTATCAGTGTTAACACAGCCTTTTGGCGACAGACCGCGCCCATGCGCATATTTTTCATCAACCTTGGACCCTGTAGCAAGGGCATTGCCAAGCTGTCTGAGAGCGACAGCTGCTGCAGCGATGTCTATCCGACAATCTGCTGGTTTGGTAATGGACAATACATTGATTGTTATGGTTCCACACGCTGTAGACACATTATTAAATAGGACCAAGACACAACACTTGACTAGTGCGCGATTATCAGGTTATGAACTTACACTGTTAGCAAATCACATACACATAAAAAGATGCAATACGCTGAATCCAGCCACATTGTTGCCAATTCCAGCAGACTCAGATGAGATTGAGCAACATGATTGTCTGTTCAGAACAGAAGAAGAGATGAAAGGGAGAGTAGATCTAAAAGATACTCCCCTGACTGAGTGTGATGGCACTTTATGGGTAGATGGTTCGTGTTTCAAGCTCCCTAATGGTGACACGACTGCTGCATATGCTATCACGACTTTGCACACGGTCGTGGAAACTGCACGAGTGCCACATAATTCGGCCCAAGCAGCGGAATTAATCGCCCTCACGAGAGCATGTGTGTTGTCTGAAGGAATGAGAGTGAATATATACACAGATAGCCAGTACGCCTTTGGCGTGGCTCATAATTTTGGGCGTTTGTGGAAAGAGCGTGGGTTCCTGACGTCACATGGAGCTAAAATTCAGAATGGCAAGTTGGTGAATGATCTCCTTGAATCACTGACCCTACCGTTGCAAGTTGCGATCATGAAATGCAGTGCGCACAGGAAAGTCACAGATGATGTTAGACGTGGGAATGCGTTTGCTGATGAGACCGCGAGAGAAACAGCACAGAATGTGAAGACTAGAATGTATGTTGCAGGCAGTGGCGTAACGAAACTTGAGGGGGCCCCCCTGCAAAGCACATCGAGGCGGCCCCCCCTCCGGAAGCTCGGCCCACAACCTACCACTTTGCCCTATCACCCAGAAATCTAGGCAAGGAGGCAGGAGCTAAAGGACAGAGCCAAGAAGACAGGGGATGGAGATGTCTTGAATGTGTTGTATTGTTATATTTACAGAGGGCCTACTACCCGTATGTGGAACACTGAAGCGCTTGCGTACATGAGTAGCAAGCTACAATATGTATAGGGTGTGTGGTTCGAAGGGTGTTGTATTTGTTTTGATGCTATGTTGGAAGTGTTCCGATTCCATGTGCTGCATGAGGACCACTGACTGGGGTGCATGCAGCATATTGTGCAATGGGATGTAGCGCTTAGCAATGGCTTACGAGGCGAGAGATATGCATACTATTTTGTTTTTCATCTCTCTGCAGGTCCCTTTATGTTATTTATTATGTTCAAATCCCACCTTGGTGATTACTGCACAGAGTCGTCCAATCTGAAAATACTGTGCCTACTGTTTACAGTTAATGGTCCTGAGTAGGCATAGATTAAAGAGTGCACAATGAGTGATGCAACAGTGTGAGAGTAGGGTAAGAGGAGCAACTGCAGGGAGAGTGAGGTGACCATGTGTAAGTGCAGAGATGGACGAAAGAATGCCTCGTTAGTGATGGGCTTATTTGAGTGAGATTGCAGATTGAGCAGTGAGGGGGGGACAGGTGAGTGAAGTGTGGCATGAGTGCAGGGTGAGTAGTGTGCTCGTGTGACTGCAGGGTGAGGTACTGCGTGAACAGCGCAAGTCACGTGCGCTGCGAGTGCAGAGTGATGACTGAGAGCAGGGTGAGAGGGTGAATGGTGTTACTGCATGGTGATCAGTGTGAGTGCATTGTGATTGCTGTGAGTGCAGGTTGAGCGTAAAAGTGAAGGGCGAGAACGAGGAGTAAGATGTCTGAATGCAGGGTGCATTCCCAGACATTTGAAGTAACTCAGCATGTGATTGACGGAGTCGTAGGGTTTCAGGTATTGTTATTCTGGCATTAATAGGGATAGAGGGCGTAGGTAATAATGTGCTGACCGTGCAACAAACTTCCAGTCTTATGATTAGGCTTGCCAGCTCATTATTTTGATGCCCCTACAGGACAAAAATAAGCATCACCTAAAGCCGTATTTTCAGCACTTATCTGTGCGTACTTCGAACAGCAAATATAAATAGAAAATACTTTTAATTGTGTTCTAGGGCTGCCTGAATGATCCATGACTGATAATTAAAGGAAACAAAGACAGAAAAGTCACATTACAAATGAATACATACATTTTTATTTATAACTCTATTTAGTGTCAAGACGAGGTCTTTCAGTGTCTTTAAACAACACATGGCTGGCATTTTTCTTTTGGCAACCCTACTTTATATTCCTTTGCATGAAATGCATTCTCACATTACAGCAGTAAATGTAAATTTCAAATGTAAGGAATAGGCAGAGTGGGGGCCCAGCGGGTACTGGAACCAGAAAAAAATAACTACGCCTAGGTAACAAGTTTACAAAGGTATTTAAATATGCAAATGGTCTCTGGCCTGGAGGCAGTTGCCTTCAACCCCCTTGCTTTTGTGCCTGGTACCTTTACACTAATCAACAGCCTTTGATACTGTCTATCATCAGACACTACTACTGTGACTTGAGAAGCTGGACCTATAAATAAATGATCACCTCCCACCTCAGCGACAGATAAAGCTTTGTATCTAAATCAATATTTAGCTCAGCTGCTCACATCCTGCTCTGCAACATCCCACAAGCGACACTCGTTTCACCAGTCTTGTTCAACCTCTACCTCACCTGATCAGATCAATCAACCTCACTTACTACAACTATGCAGATGACATGTAGATTATTCTAAAACTAGGAGGCCCTACAAGCGTCAATAGTCAGATGTTCTGTCTTTAAGGCACTTTACAGTTCCATAGAGACCTTCAAGGGGAAGGCACACAGCAGCGGGGAAGGCACACAGCTACAAGTGAAATTCCAATGATACAGAAAAGGACACTTCTGTTGAAACTAGCACCTCAACTCATCGCATCTGCTAATTACAAAAAGACAACTGGTGGAGCTACATTCTCAGTACAGGTGGAAAACACTCGGCCTCCTTGCCAGCAAAGATACGAAATCTACAAGTCCACCTTAATTTCAGGAAGGAAGTAAAAACCGGTTTCTTCCAAAGAGGAAAACCACAATAAATGGGTCCCCTGACTTCAAAACTAATTAACAGAAGAGAACACTTCAGTCAAGCATTCCGGAAGTCACAGAAACACCACCATCAGATTGCACGAGGGGTAGCTGCACACCGCGCAGGGTACATGAGAATAGTGCTCAGGCAGCACTGGAGTCAATACAATTTGATTCTATCACTGCTGAGTGTAATGATTGCAGGCTGGATGCTAATTATACCCTCTCAGTGGTGCCAAAATGTCACAGGACCATAGCCATTGCACTGCCAGTCGCAGGCTGAATGGCAAGTACACGGATTGCACATGGTGATAAATCACTTGTAGTCCAGCTAAGTATTATCATAACAGATCGGAACTGCAATCGGACACTGGCTGGAAACCACCACCAATCCACCGGAACCAATCCACTCAATGCCAAAGAGGACATGTACCTAATGCATGAAAAGATCTGCCATATGTGGCTGCCATCTTCGAAGACTTTAAGATATTCCTTCCAACCAGAATCTTCCCCCTCCCCCGTCATCACTGACTCATAGGACATGAATATAATGCAAACCAGCCAGGCAGATCTCTTTCTTTGTTGTCTTTTCTTTCTCTTTACTAGACATACATGATTAGGAGTGCCGAAGATTTAATTGATGTGCTCAACAGAGGAGGTTGAATGAAAAATGTTTGTAATCACCATATTCTATACATTGGACTTCTAGAGTATATTGTAGCTGTCAGCTATTTATAACCACAGTCCTGTGCCTCACTTACCCTTTCTCTCATCACTCTGCAAAGAGCTGTGACCTAAGACACGATAACAGCATTATTCTGGTCACACATATCCAACAAACATGCTGCCTACATAGGCTCACAGAAAGCACATCCTTCCAGCCAAGCACTCCCCTATGGTGTAGTGTCCTACCCATCCGACAATGCAATATGGCATACTGCAGAAGGGCATGAAGCGCCATATAAATGCATCTTTGATACAATGCAATACAACACACTGTCTATCCATGTGGCACAAAGTCCTTGCACCATTTATTTATATGCCTCAAGCTACATCTTATCTGTCCTTGTTTTTCTCACTCTCCATTTGCCACACTGCGGTGGGGATCCCTGTACAGCAGAAAGCAAAACTGTGGCGCTTCTGGTGGCGGTGAGCTACCAAACACGCCCCCAGTCAGATGTTAGCATGCTGATATTTTAATCTTAATTGGCTTTGTGTAGTTTTTGCTGCATATTTACAGTGTTGTGTAATCGTTTTTATAATAAAAATTGATGGTGGGGACGGCCGCACACCTCACATCCGAAAAAATCGTGGCCCATATCATGCTGTGGATGCTGCCATTTTGTCCCACTATGCATTGTTAGGCTAGGGACGTGGAGGGCGAGATCGAAAACGGCAGCGACACCCTGGACGAGCATGGCCACGGGCCACCACCACCCACGCACCACTACTGCTTTGGACAGACTTACCTGAGGCCTGGCCTGCAGCTTCAGAGCAGGCAGGCGCGAGAAGCAGCAGAAGAGGTCAAGGCTTGCCAGGCTGGGGGCCTGGGACTAGTAATAATTAAATTATGCCCGGCGGCCGCAGCCGCTGCACGGTGAAAGACGGTCCTTCTCAAGACAGTCTCTGGCGTGGCTGGGTCCTGGGATTCCTCTCACTTCACTGGTCACACGCACGCCCTCTATGCCGCAGCCCCACCCTGAAGACTGCGAAGAGCGGAGAAAACTGCACGCCGGGCACCCAACCCAACATTTAATTAAATGAAGAGCCCAGCCCAGAGGCTCGGCTGCCAGCTGAGGGGGTGAGGCCCGGGTCTGCGCACCAATGCATAGCTGCCAAGGTTTCAGATTGCTTATGTGTGACATTTTCATAATTTCACTGTAATTATGAGTGACATTCAGCGACTATGAGTGACACTTTCTCACAAGCAAAAATCAAGTAATGAAGATGATGAAAATATATAAATATCAGAAATTGGATTCATTTGAGCAACCAGAAACCCTAAAAAGGTCTTAATAAAGTTGCAACGCACCAGAAATGGAAGGGCACTAACCAACATGAAACAGAGAGCTCTGGCCCCAGGCAGGCTACTTAGTAGTAAGTCTCATCTTCCATGCTCACAACATTACCAGTGTGCACATTAGTGCTATTAAAAACATTAACTAAAAGTACAGAGAAACGTCACGAAGAACGGGGCAGCTCTGCAAACAGCACTTGACTGTAACAGTTCATAACCTTCCGAATGACGTAACATTCCAGATGTAAAGCAAAATAAAAAACAGATGATAACGTTCATTTTCTTCTAATTCTTCTATGTAGTATGGTGGCTGTGATAAAAAAAATACATTTCGTGCAGGGAAAGGTGAAGGCTTCAATATGTAAAAGAATGTATTTCGTACTGATTATTTAAATTGTCTTTCATTTTAAAGTGTGTGCTCCAGTTATGTTATATGCAGTCAAATATACTCTGCCTTTACCTCACAACCGGACACTGCCCACACCAATGCCAACCAGACATGGGGGCTCATGTTAAAAGTTTAAGCAGCAATTTGTTAGACGAGATTGCCTTACACTGTTGGCCTGCTGTCTTTTAACACACAGTAAACGTGACACGATAATGCTCATTCACCTTCTTAAGTCAAGATTGGTTATTTTGGGGGTTACATAGCACCCCAATCCTTCTTGCACCTATGTCTTCCAGTGAACTAATTAGATGAAGACGTCAGCAATAATCTGTAGTCTAGGAGCAATGCTTTTAATCTCAAAGTGAGGTGGTCACACTAGTTTCAAACCTAAACCTTGTAAGAACTGAAAGCACAAACACGGTCATGCATATCGACCAGCAATGGCGAAATTAAAGTTCGACATTGCCTTCTGCGTGGGTTCTAGTCCCAGCCTTTCAAGGGAAGGCCACATTGGTCGACATTAGCTTTTCAGAAGTGCAGTCACTGCTGGAGCACCAAGTGGCGGGCGGCTTGTGCTGCACTGCGTCCCTGAATGGTCATAAAGTGCTTCGTGGACTTGAAAGCAGAAAAGCCTTTCCAGCTGGTACACCCTATACACCTCTGTTCTTACCCTTGCTCCCTCAGGTCTGAACATGACTCACTGCTCACTCGGCCAGTACCGTATGGCACTCTTCAAGAGATTGCTTTAGACTTTAGAGAAGATGTTAAGCGCAGAGCTTCGGGGACTGTCACAGTGAAGTAGTGAGTACCAGGACTCCAGCCAATACTGCCATGACTCAAATTTGCCCGCCCTTTCCTTTGGATCGAGTGCACATATAATGGGCGGTCGCACCGGGATACAGTTCATTGTAATAATATTTTGAAGAACTCTAGTGACTGCTACGAAAAATGTACTAACTCCACTCTGACTCACTGTCTGTGAGGTGAGCGGTCGGACCCTGACAGGAGCACTTCCCAGCCTCGCCTCGGCACACACCACTGCGCAGCCTGCCTCTGGTCAGACAGATAAATAAATATAGGGTAATAATTACCTAAGTCTTCTGACAGTTTGGCAAGCCATGATCCTAGGCCACCAGCGTCATTAGGCTACAGGGACGGAATCGCGCCATCTAATGAAAAGCTGCAGGCAGTGACACTAAAATACTAGCTGCACTGTAGATAGCGCTGCAAACAGCGGAAGGCTCCAGGCAACTTCTTGTTCTCATAACTGCCTGCCCGCTCGCGCCGCAGGCACTAGGCCCGCCTACAACTTCTCTCTCAGTATTCTCATTGGCCAAATCATGGGACACACACTGTCTATTGCAGTCCGTGAGGCATCATGTTATTAAGAGGCCGGGGCCCTTAATTGACGAAGATGCCTTGGGCGGCGTACCACCAATTAATTCATGGGGCCGCGTGCGCACCATTTAGGCTTGCTGCCTCTGCTGAGAGTGAGGGGGCCCCCTGGAACGCGGGGCCCCCCGCAACGCGGGGGCTGCGGGGGCCTTTGTTACGCCCCTGGTTGCAGGCCCCGCAAGATGGGTTAATGATGTGGGAATGTGTGAGAACACAATAGAGAGTGTGAAGTCGCTTCAAGCTGAAGCCACAGAGGAAGAGTTAAGCAAGTGGAGAGAAAGTATGGGTAAGTTGGATGAGAATGGTTGTTGGATTGATTTGACAGAACATAGGCGATGGTTGTTGCCTGATGCATATGTGCTTCCAGTGGTTACTATGGCACATGGAATGGCACATATCAGTACGAAAGGTATATGCAAGTTGTTGGCTCCAGTATGGCAGAATGCTGGGATTCCCAAGTGTGCAGAGAATGTGGTCAAGAATTGCATAGTATGCTTGAAGTACAACCCTGGTAGGGGAACCCCAACTCCAGCTGGTCACTTTGCACCCCCATCATGTCCATTCGAAGTTTTGCAGCTGGACTTTATTCACATGGAAAGATGCAACAACCTGAAATATGTACTGGTGGTTGTTTGTGCTTTCTCAAAATGGATAGAGGCTTATCCTCTGAAAGATAACACTGCCCTATCCACAGCCAAAGCCCTTGTGAAGGAATTTTTCCCTAGGTTTGGGATGCCAAGAATGGTGTGGTGTGATAATGGAAGTGAGTTTGTGGGTAAGGTGATGAAGAATGTATGTGAAGGGCTAGGGATAGAGCAGAAGTTCCATGCTGCAAATCACCCCCAATCAGCTGGATTAGTAGAACGCTACAATGGAGCCTTAAAGCTCAAGCTAGCCAAAATCCAGGTGAGCACCGGTCTTAAATGGCCTGACGCTCTGCCTCTAGCACTCCTGTCCACCAGAATGACCATACACTCACGAGTGGGACTTAGTCCTTACGAGGTTGTTTTTGGCCGTCCGGCCAACGTATGGGGTGTACCGAGGCCTACGAAGTTCAGTGAGATAGAGCATCCAGTACTGCTTGATTACCTGTATGATTTGACGTTAAACTGCGTGTTTTGCACCAACAGGTACATGATACTCTTCCCCAAGCTTCTGAACCTCCTGGACACCCTATCAACCCTGGTACGTGGGTGCTAGTCCGAAATTTCCAGCGCAAGAGCAACGACGAGCCTCGCTGGATCGGCCCTCATCTTGTTCTTCTTTCGACAAGATCAGCAGTGCGAGTGAAAGGGAAGAAACACTGGATCCATGGTACCCACTGTAAAGTAGTCCCCTTGCCTCTGCCATATGACCAGTGGGTCAAGGAGGGTATCGCCGACTCTGAGACAGACACTGTACCTCGTTTTGTACCATTCAGTGACGCACGCATAAGAGTCACAGTTTCAGACCAAGAGAGTGACAATATTCTGCAGGAAGCTGTGCCACCATCAAATCGACTGGACACCACTGAGCCTGAACTTTTGTTTCAAGACCAAACAGCACCTGGCCGCCTCCGCTATAATTTGAGACCTAGGCCCATGGACAAATAAAGATTTCCTCACTATTTCCTTTTTAACATTTTTGCTCTCCCATCTGAAGGACTTTCTTGATTTTTTGTTTTTCGAACCACCATCCGGGTTCTGCCGCAGGGTCGCGGTGCCAAGACTTTGGGGTACAGGCCGAAGACGCTAGGTCGACGGTCCTGGTTGGTCTAGGGCGTTTCCCTGGACTGACAGGCGTACTCCTTAGCAGAAGAAACTCATCCGCCGCGAGCGGCCCGAGTAGAGGATGGAGTTTTTTAAGATGGAGAGACCGATTGAGGAAATGAACTTTAACGCAAGGATGTGTAGAATTGTAAAAAGTAAATGTTTTGTCTTTTTGTGCCTTTTTACACTGTGTAGCATAACAATGTTTATTGTAGGATTTGTGTTTTTCTCCGCTCAAAAGCCCATTGCACCCACTCAACAGCCTATATCTCCTTCTACTGCCTCCTCTCACTCTTTTCACCCTTTGCCTGAGCACGAACAGACCAGACGATCAGAGTTCGTAAATAACTCGTTTATCCAGCTCTTGCACCAGCACCAACTGGTAATGAATACGACCAAGTGCTGGGTGTGTGGGTTAATGCCACATACCATTAACAAGGGTATTCCCTACCTGGTGCTGCCGTACAGTTACAATGGATCGTCATGGGCATTCCAAACCATGTTTCTCTATGCTCTAGATACATATTCCCCTCGCCAACCGCGTTCCATCAGACCCATCACCAATAATAAGGCTTTGATGAAAGGAGTTGCCGATATGAGTAGGGATATCGATGCATACTCATCCATTCCCAAAGAAGAGTTGAGACCTTATGTAGGATGGAACGCGACGGGGTATAGTATTAGTCTGGGTGAAAGACAGCGAAAAATCTCATCTCCAATCTGGGTCGTACCCCACATGGGTCGGTTCTGCTTACAGGGTAATGGTCAGAATCCTAGAGCTCAACTGGGAAGAAGTGACTGTACTGAAACGTACACCTTCCCGTCGCAGTTTTCCCCTGCGTTTTTGGCTGCCAAGGGCACATATTTCATCTGTAATGACCGAGCATATACATCGCTGCCCCCTGATTTCTCGGGCACATGTTATATTGCGAACTTGCTACCGCCGACATTTACTGCTGCCTCTGACTATCACAAGACCAGAGTTGTGAGAGGTGTGATTAGTAAGGAGGATACTGCGGGTCAGGAAGCAGGAGACTTCTTCTTGGGTTTCCTGCCGTTTTGGGGACCTATGGTCAATAGTAGGAACCTGAGACAGCTGACTCGTGTGGTTGAATCCACTGTCAATGTAACGGCTGGTGCCCTTAGTAATCTGACAGCTGAGCTCCAAGCGGATCGCCTTATGACTCTGCAGAACCGCATGGTTCTAGACGTTATTCTTGCAGACCGCGGTGGGGTATGCAAGGTCATCCAATCCAGTTGCTGCATTTTCATACCAGAAAATGCTCCAACAGTGTATCAAGCCATCTCCAAACTCCATAAAATATCTTAATCCATACACGTGGATAAGGGAGATTGGTCACTGCTGGGGTGGTTCTGGGAATTGATATCTGCCTGGGTTGGAAAGTTCTGATGGTCATTGGAATGATCTTAGCCATTCTTTTCCTGTTCTGTCTGTGCATACAGTGTGCTCCTACGATATGTGGTCTCTGTGCTACCTTATGTGTAAGGAAACCTGTATCGAGGGACGAGCTAAGTAATAGGACGATGCTACAGCAACATCTCCATGACTTTGTGAACATTGACCTAGACTCGGATTAAGATGAGTATAGTGATTGCCTATGTAAGGGCAAAAGGAGGGTCTGTCGTACTTTAATATTCGGGACCGCGTAGGGGACAGGGCCCTACCCCTGTCTATCTTGGTATTAACAAACCGCAAATGGTAAATGCGGCATGTACGAGTGCTTTATATATCGTTCTAGCTATGAATGCACTGTGTACACGTTATTCTGCTTCACTACGCGGGTTCCATTTTGGAAGCAGTGGCCATCTTGTCATTGCCCTCACATAGGCTATAATGGAGTAAATACGGGCCTCACAGTACATGGGCTTTCCCTCTGACTTCTCTGTGACCTGGGCAGCTGGCTCTGCTGCCCCAGGTCAAACCGGTCTCACGAGCTCCCCTTCCTCCGTCCACCTGTGATTAGCATCAGGGCTTGACCCGTCATAAAACCCTTTCATTCTACACAATCCCCCGGCAAATCTCTTCCACACCTGCTTGTTCCTGCTTTATGACTTGTTTCCCAAAACAGGAGATGCTCATGTTTATTGGGGGGTCTTTTGACATCAAATGTGGGATCTGAACCTTACTGTGTAAATCATTGTGGGCTGGCCGAACTGGAATGTGGGATGGTCATCATGACTCTGCTTTTTCGTTTGTAATGTATACTTGTAATGGCCATATCGTAAACCAAGGAATGTGTGCCTGGAGCATGATATTTTGTACTTAAGGAGAAGCCCGTTCCTATGATTATCAGCAGTCTCCTGAGAACATACACGCTGTTGTACTTCTAGGATACCTGTAATTGGTCTGCAGCCAATAAACGAATCTTTGACTTCACCCAGAAGACTCTGTGTTTCTGTAGGTCTGGAACAGGGTGAACCCAGAAGTCATAGGGTGTGTGCCCCTGCACCGCTGGGACTAAAATACCCAGTACTTCACTCCCTCATGGCTCGGCCCCTCCCTGTCTGGCTGACCCTACTCTTGTGTCACCTTGGAAACCATTATTTGTATCTTATGTCTGTGTACTCGCTGGCGGGATGGTGGATCGGTGTACACCCCTCTTCTCCCAGACATGAGTAAGGGTAGTGGGAGGCAGCACACTGCCAGATAGGGAGAGGTGGCACTCATTCTCATGTCCCGGGGAGATGGAATCACTTGGAACAATCTTCTTTGTATCAGTCCATCGGGTCCCGTGGAATGTGTTCCCTGGGGCCATAGAAGATCTCGGGGAATAGGCCCCGCTCACACTCCCTACCCATAACAGTTTCTCACCTGGTCAACCGGGCAGACCAAGCTTCTGACAAGGTTTTCTCTGGCTTCCTAAGGCCAAGTATAACACAAAAGGTTACCTTTTGCTCCTGGTGACGAACTCTAGCAACCAGGAATAATTTCTTCCGGCCTTTAAGAAAAATATTTCTTCTAGTTCGAGCATGATACAATCCAACAGCTGTTGTCTCCAACTCTGTCCCGTACAAGTCGATTACGCTATCACCTCATTGCATTCCAACAGTTGTACTGAAATACAATCATACAATGCCAATACAACACATCTTCTCCCCTCAACAGAACAACATAAATAATTGATAAAAATATATATAATTATTAAGAGTCAGAAAAGCAGGAACGAAAAAAAACGACACCGTCTATTACTACTATGAAACCTAGCAATGTCTTTATACTCTGAAAAGTATGATAGAAACAATTGCAAAGGATAAACAATAACATATAATAAGTCTCTATCAATTGGTAACAAAATCTTCCAGCCTCATGTGAATGCGAACAAGTCTTACCTTTTATGTTACCCTTTAGTTCTCTTGTTTGACATGTCAGCTTCACAGGTCGAAGAAGAAGCCCACTCTAATTCATCCCTGGAAAACTCAACAGAGGTATCTCTGACACTGAACCTTGTCTTAATTCATTAATACATTCTAATCCTAAATCCACTAACCAGCTTCTATGTTTTTTGACTATTTTATTGGATTGAAAATTATTATAACATTTTACCATTTTTCCAAAATGCCACACTTTAACATGACTTAATCTGGCAACATTGGTAAATATTTCTACTCTTCCCGTTGCCTATCTTTCTTTGTTTCTTTAACCTGACCCAATCACCTATATTTAAATTCACTTTCTTTGCTCCATGTTTGTGATCATAATAGTCTTTATATTGATTCTGAACGTAAATAATGTTGCCCATAACCATGTCATTAGATGCTGCCCTTTGTCTTTTGTGTTTCACCCTCACTAGATTGTCTTTAGTGAATGGACCCCTCCGTTACAGCATTTTAAAAAGGCTAAAACCGGTCACGGTAGGAGAAGTACATTATGTCCACTGCAGGTTCCCAGCTTCTCTCGCCTAGTCTTTTGAGATATTAATAGCCATTTGGATATTACCCCTCAACACTCTATCAAAACAATTGCACCATTTCCAGCTGGATGATAAAGTGAAATATGTTTTACCATAGCATTATTCCTTTCCAAGAAACATTGCAGAGTTGCATACATAAATTGTGGACTATTATCACTCAGAAGTGATTCTGGGATTCCTTGACGTTGAACATTTTCATCCAAAAACATTACAATTGCATTGAAATTTACTTTGCCAACTATTTATACTTCTGGCCGCTTTGAAAACAAATCAAGTAATTCTATTGTATACAATCATATCCCGTTTTCATTTGGAATGGGACCTAAAATATCTATGACAAAGGCTTCCTAATGTCCATCACGACAATCTATGGGGGCTAATGGTGGCCTCTGGGGAACTTGAGTCTTATCAATATTAGAACATTCAAAACAATTTCTTACAATTATTTCTGAATCAAAATCTATAGTGGGTCACCAGTCTTGTGATTTTCTTCTTCTTTTCTTGATGATCCCTAAGGGACCCCCGTGGTTGATTTCTAAGATCCTTTCTCTCAAATCCACAGGAGGAATGACTCTGTTTCCTCTCGTTAAGAACCTGAAATCTTCCCATTGTAATTAATTTCTTGTTTCCTGGTTAAACATACATGCATTTCCCTAAAAAGATTTCGAAGGCCAACTGCTAGTTAAGCCATTACACACTTCACATAGCACGAATCAGTATCACAGCCATCCTTCCATTGATCTTTAGTTATGACTTCAGGTGGTTCATTATTGGATGTAGATGCAGTATAATCCTCCCAAATGTCTGTGGTAGATCCAAACTTGGGTAAAGGGGCTTTACTTAGGAAGTCTGCTACATTGTTTGTGAACCTTAGTAAACATTGTGCATTGTTTGTAAAGGGCAGCAAACTTAACAACATCCTTGCCAAGCTTGGTGTGGCTTTGTCAGAATTTTGGTGAGAGGGTACTGATCTGTAGGGATGAGGAATTCTGACCCTCATATATACTCTCTGAATTTCCCACACATACAAACATTTCTCTTTCTATTGTGAAAATGTTCTCTTCTGCTGAAGATAGTGAATAGGAGGCAAAAGAAATGGTTACTTCTGTCCTGTTTTCATCTATCTGGCACATCACAGCCCCCAAACCCCTACCACTGTCATCAGCTATCATAACACTGTTTTCCTTGCGTTCAAACCCTTGCAAGGGTAAAGCGTTACTAATATCTTCTTTTATTTTCTGAAAGTATTTCTGGCGATTCATTGACCATTCAAATTTAGTAGACTGTTTCTAGCAATTGTCTAATTTCGAACATTTTAGAGGCACAATCGTTGCCAAATTTTGCATAAAACTCAGAAAGATCTAGGAATGAACTTACTTCATCTTTAGAAGTTGGAGAAGGAGAATCTCTAATCACTTCAACCAGCCCTTTTTTCAGTAGTATGCCCTCCTAAATAATTTAATGACCTAAGTAAACTACTGGGTTCTGAGAGCTCTTGAACACAGCAGTAAGACCATTGTCATCCAACAATTTCAATGTGTTATATTATGAGTATTTGTATTGCAAGCTATCACCGGGAGGGTATCCTAGTGCTGAAACAGGGGTGGGCCTGGTCCAGCCTAGAGATGGATAGTGGAGCTATTTAAAGACCCACGTCTTCAGCTTCTTGTGGAATTCAAGAATTGAGGAGGCAGTTCTGATGTGTAAAAAAGGCTTTAGAAGCAAGGTATGAGAATACCAGACCTCCGGCTCTGGTTCTGCAGAGGTTTCTGGTCAAGGGCGTCGGGGTTTCGCCCCCTTTACTTTCACCCTCAGGGCCTGCCATTGACAAAATAAAAGCAAAGTGTTTAAATCTGCTTCTTTAAAAAAAAACATGTACACACACATTTCTTGCTTGGTGCCGGTGCTGCTGCACAGTGTCACTCACCGGCTTGTTTGTTTATTGTTCTGATGAGTCATGAGTGACACACTGCCAGCGATGTCCAAAGTCAACAGCATTTTCCGGGCTGACGATATCACAGCCCTGAGGCCTGTGAGGTCATCAGCTCGGCAAAGACATAGCTTCGAGGACCAGACTCCACCCCCTGATGGCATGGGGGTAAAGTAAGCGCCGGGTGCTTCAGGCTGAAGCCCTGTAGTTTTAGGGGCTTCACGTCAATCATGGTGTGGAGAGCATGGTCACCCCACTCTTTCCCAACTCGTCACAGAGTAGGGTGTGTCCCACCCTGCGACGAGCTGGGAAAGGATGGAGTAGAGGATGCAGACAGGAAGCCGAATAATAGAGTCTGCGCAGTTTGTCATCAGTACTTTTGAAAACACACTGCATCGATTCGAGGTGTCTGCTTCCTGCACTGCAGGACCGTGGGCTCCACTTGAACTTTAGCGTGTGTAGTTTCACTGGCAGCCGGGAGCGGAGGAACAGACCAGGTGGCGCGCACTAGAGGTGCCTGTGTCTGTTGAAGCTTCCCTTCAGTCACAACAGTGCCACACAGCCCCCAAACCTGTGAGTTGATCACCACCAGGCTTGTTCAGTAAAGGAAAAATACCTGCTGCAACTCTAGCCACCAATATGTTGAAGACAGTTGAGGAAAAGTAGGTCGCACACCGCTCGTCACACCAGCAAGTTGCCCCAAAGGACTGTGGGAAATGTAGTGGCGACGGCGGGTACGCCTATGCCACAAAAAGTAAATAGAACAGTATGTGTATGCGTTAGCCATCCCTGGACACGTGTTTCGAGGTAGTTGCCTCTCGTCAGCAGGGAGCAGGTCAGTGTAAAGGGGTGCCGCGTGGACTGCCAAATGTAATTAAAAGCAGGTCAAGTACCTCTCCTGGCGCGCAGGTGCAGACTCAAGGCTCGTCAGCCCGTTGGCTTAAGGAAGCCGTTTAAATTGAGGAAAAGTAGGTCGCACACCGCTCGTCACACCAGCAAGTTGCCCCAAAGGACTGTGGGAAATGTAGTGGCGACGGCGGGTACGCCTATGCCACAAAAAGTAAATAGAACAGTATGTGTATGCGTTAGCCATCCCTGGACACGTGTTTCGAGGTAGTTGCCTCTCGTCAGCAGGGAGCAGGTCAGTGTAAAGGGGTGCCGCGTGGACTGCCAAATGTAATTAAAAGCAGGTCAAGTACCTCTCCTGGCGCGCAGGAGCAGACTCAAGGCTCGTCAGCCCGTTGGCTTAAGGCCGTTTAAATTGAGGAAAAGTAGGTCGCACACCGCTCGTCACACCAGCAAGTTGCCCCAAAGGACTGTGGGAAATGTAGTGGCGACGGCGGGTACGCCTATGCCACAAAAAGTAAATAGAACAGTATGTGTATGCGTTAGCCATCCCTGGACACGTGTTTCGAGGTAGTTGCCTCTCGTCAGCAGGGAGCAGGTCAGTGTAAAGGGGTGCCGCGTGGACTGCCAAATGTAATTAAAAGCAGGTCAAGTACCTCTCCTGGGAAATGTAGTGGGATGGCTAACGCATACACATACTGTTCTATTTACTTTTTGTGGCATAGGCGTACCCGCCGTCGCCACTACATTTCCCACAGTCCTTTGGGGCAACTTGCTGGTGTGACGAGCGGTGTGCGACCTACTTTTCCTCAATTTAAACGGCTTCCTTAAGCCAACGGGCTGACGAGCCTTGAGTCTGCACCTGCGCGCCAGGAGAGGTACTTGACCTGCTTTTAATTACATTTGGCAGTCCACGCGGCACCCCTTTACACTGACCTGCTCCCTGCTGACGAGAGGCAACTACCTCGAAACACGTGTCCAGGGATGGCTAACGCATACACATACTGTTCTATTTACTTTTTGTGGCATAGGCGTACCCGCCGTCGCCACTACATTTCCCACAGTCCTTTGGGGCAACTTGCTGGTGTGACGAGCGGTGTGCGACCTACTTTTCCTCAATTTAAACGGCTTCCTTAAGCCAACGGGCTGACGAGCCTTGAGTCTGCACCTGCGCGCCAGGAGAGGTACTTGACCTGCTTTTAATTACATTTGGCAGTCCACGCGGCACCCCTTTACACTGACCTGCTCCCTGCTGACGAGAGGCAACTACCTCGAAACACGTGTCCAGGGATGGCTAACGCATACACATACTGTTCTATTTACTTTTTGTGGCATAGGCGTACCCGCCGTCGCCACTACATTTCCCACAGTCCTTTGGGGCAACTTGCTGGTGTGACGAGCGGTGTGCGACCTACTTTTCCTCAATTTAAACGGCTTCCTTAAGCCAACGGGCTGACGAGCCTTGAGTCTGCACCTGCGCGCCAGGAGAGGTACTTGACCTGCTTTTAATTACATTTGGCAGTCCACGCGGCACCCCTTTACACTGACCTGCTCCCTGCTGACGAGAGGCAACTACCTCGAAACACGTGTCCAGGGATGGCTAACGCATACACATACTGTTCTATTTACTTTTTGTGGCATAGGCGTACCCGCCGTCGCCACTACATTTCCCACAGTCCTTTGGGGCAACTTGCTGGTGTGACGAGCGGTGTGCGACCTACTTTTCCTCAATTTAAACGGCTTCCTTAAGCCAACGGGCTGACGAGCCTTGAGTCTGCACCTGCGCGCCAGGAGAGGTACTTGACCTGCTTTTAATTACATTTGGCAGTCCACGCGGCACCCCTTTACACTGACCTGCTCCCTGCTGACGAGAGGCAACTACCTCGAAACACGTGTCCAGGGATGGCTAACGCATACACATACTGTTCTATTTACTTTTTGTGGCATAGGCGTACCCGCCGTCGCCACTACATTTCCCACAGTCCTTTGGGGCAACTTGCTGGTGTGACGAGCGGTGTGCGACCTACTTTTCCTCAATTTAAACGGCTTCCTTAAGCCAACGGGCTGACGAGCCTTGAGTCTGCACCTGCGCGCCAGGAGAGGTACTTGACCTGCTTTTAATTACATTTGGCAGTCCACGCGGCACCCCTTTACACTGACCTGCTCCCTGCTGACGAGAGGCAACTACCTCGAAACACGTGTCCAGGGATGGCTAACGCATACACATACTGTTCTATTTACTTTTTGTGGCATAGGCGTACCCGCCGTCGCCACTACATTTCCCACAGTCCTTTGGGGCAACTTGCTGGTGTGACGAGCGGTGTGCGACCTACTTTTCCTCAATTTAAACGGCTTCCTTAAGCCAACGGGCTGACGAGCCTTGAGTCTGCACCTGCGCGCCAGGAGAGGTACTTGACCTGCTTTTAATTACATTTGGCAGTCCACGCGGCACCCCTTTACACTGACCTGCTCC
The DNA here is from genome assembly GCF_964204655.1 of Triturus cristatus. Classification (NCBI taxonomy): domain Eukaryota; kingdom Metazoa; phylum Chordata; class Amphibia; order Caudata; family Salamandridae; genus Triturus; species Triturus cristatus. The sequence continues at coordinate 861,718,854 of NC_140590.1, forward strand.
CTGCTGACGAGAGGCAACTACCTCGAAACACGTGTCCAGGGATGGCTAACGCATACACATACTGTTCTATTTACTTTTTGTGGCATAGGCGTACCCGCCGTCGCCACTACATTTCCCACAGTCCTTTGGGGCAACTTGCTGGTGTGACGAGCGGTGTGCGACCTACTTTTCCTCAATTTAAACGGCTTCCTTAAGCCAACGGGCTGACGAGCCTTGAGTCTGCACCTGCGCGCCAGGAGAGGTACTTGACCTGCTTTTAATTACATTTGGCAGTCCACGCGGCACCCCTTTACACTGACCTGCTCCCTGCTGACGAGAGGCAACTACCTCGAAACACGTGTCCAGGGATGGCTAACGCATACACATACTGTTCTATTTACTTTTTGTGGCATAGGCGTACCCGCCGTCGCCACTACATTTCCCACAGTCCTTTGGGGCAACTTGCTGGTGTGACGAGCGGTGTGCGACCTACTTTTCCTCAATTTAAACGGCTTCCTTAAGCCAACGGGCTGACGAGCCTTGAGTCTGCACCTGCGCGCCAGGAGAGGTACTTGACCTGCTTTTAATTACATTTGGCAGTCCACGCGGCACCCCTTTACACTGACCTGCTCCCTGCTGACGAGAGGCAACTACCTCGAAACACGTGTCCAGGGATGGCTAACGCATACACATACTGTTCTATTTACTTTTTGTGGCATAGGCGTACCCGCCGTCGCCACTACATTTCCCACAGTCCTTTGGGGCAACTTGCTGGTGTGACGAGCGGTGTGCGACCTACTTTTCCTCAATTTAAACGGCTTCCTTAAGCCAACGGGCTGACGAGCCTTGAGTCTGCACCTGCGCGCCAGGAGAGGTACTTGACCTGCTTTTAATTACATTTGGCAGTCCACGCGGCACCCCTTTACACTGACCTGCTCCCTGCTGACGAGAGGCAACTACCTCGAAACACGTGTCCAGGGATGGCTAACGCATACACATACTGTTCTATTTACTTTTTGTAGCATAGGCGTACCCGCCGTCGCCACTACATTTCCCACAGTCCTTTGGGGCAACTTGCTGGTGTGACGAGCGGTGTGCGACCTACTTTTCCTCAATTTAAACGGCTTCCTTAAGCCAACGGGCTGACGAGCCTTGAGTCTGCACCTGCGCGCCAGGAGAGGTACTTGACCTGCTTTTAATTACATTTGTCAGTCCACGCGGCACCCCTTTACACTGACCTGCTCCCTGCTGACGAGAGGCAACTACCTCGAAACACGTGTCCAGGGATGGCTAACGCATACACATACTGTTCTATTTACTTTTTGTGGCATAGGCGTACCCGCCGTCGCCACTACATTTCCCACAGTCCTTTGGGGCAACTTGCTGGTGTGACGAGCGGTGTGCGACCTACTTTTCCTCAATTTAAACGGCTTCCTTAAGCCAACGGGCTGACGAGCCTTGAGTCTGCACCTGCGCGCCAGGAGAGGTACTTGACCTGCTTTTAATTACATTTGGCAGTCCACGCGGCACCCCTTTACACTGACCTGCTCCCTGCTGACGAGAGGCAACTACCTCGAAACACGTGTCCAGGGATGGCTAACGCATACACATACTGTTCTATTTACTTTTTGTGGCATAGGCGTACCCGCCGTCGCCACTACATTTCCCACAGTCCTTTGGGGCAACTTGCTGGTGTGACGAGCGGTGTGCGACCTACTTTTCCTCAATTTAAACGGCTTCCTTAAGCCAACGGGCTGACGAGCCTTGAGTCTGCTCCTGCGCGCCAGGAGAGGTACTTGACCTGCTTTTAATTACATTTGGCAGTCCACGCGGCACCCCTTTACACTGACCTGCTCCCTGCTGACGAGAGGCAACTACCTCGAAACACGTGTCCAGGGATGGCTAACGCATACACATACTGTTCTATTTACTTTTTGTGGCATAGGCGTACCCGCCGTCGCCACTACATTTCCCACAGTCCTTTGGGGCAACTTGCTGGTGTGACGAGCGGTGTGCGACCTACTTTTCCTCAATTTAAACGGCTTCCTTAAGCCAACGGGCTGACGAGCCTTGAGTCTGCACCTGCGCGCCAGGAGAGGTACTTGACCTGCTTTTAATTACATTTGGCAGTCCACGCGGCACCCCTTTACACTGACCTGCTCCCTGCTGACGAGAGGCAACTACCTCGAAACACGTGTCCAGGGATGGCTAACGCATACACATACTGTTCTATTTACTTTTTGTGGCATAGGCGTACCCGCCGTCGCCACTACATTTCCCACAGTCCTTTGGGGCAACTTGCTGGTGTGACGAGCGGTGTGCGACCTACTTTTCCTCAATTTAAACGGCTTCCTTAAGCCAACGGGCTGACGAGCCTTGAGTCTGCACCTGCGCGCCAGGAGAGGTACTTGACCTGCTTTTAATTACATTTGGCAGTCCACGCGGCACCCCTTTACACTGACCTGCTCCCTGCTGACGAGAGGCAACTACCTCGAAACACGTGTCCAGGGATGGCTAACGCATACACATACTGTTCTATTTACTTTTTGTGGCATAGGCGTACCCGCCGTCGCCACTACATTTCCCACAGTCCTTTGGGGCAACTTGCTGGTGTGACGAGCGGTGTGCGACCTACTTTTCCTCATGTTGAAGACAGTTATCCAGGTGACCAGGGCAATATAAATGTATTTGGCGACCTGGAAGGGTGATGGCTAAATGTGAATTACCGGCATACTAAACAGCTGATAACTTGCAGGTGACCCAGCAGTTTTCCAGCGAATCCCCATTCCTCCCTAAACATGAATGAGAGCGTGCACATTTGCCCTGTGCTATGCCGATTGTATTCTTTTCAAGTTTTCAGCAGGGCTCTCGGGATTGCTGCACTCTGCTTCCCATGTGCCTTTATATTTTGCACCTCTCTGTTTTTGATCCTCGCTCTCCATTAATCACTTCAAGTTGGCAGGCTTGCCAGCAGCTTCGGGAGAATTCAAAATTCTGCATAGAGGATGAACATAAACTGTGGAAAAAGGTATGGAAGCACTACACAGACAGACACACTAGGCCTGGAATCGGGTCTGTTTTGGTGGATTTGAAGGCTGAACTGTTGGGAGCAGTTTTGGGGGCAGCTATCTCTCATCCTCAAAGAAGATGCAGGAATGAGGAAAAGATAGTGTGAGCAGCATTCACAGTAGGGATCCACAATTCGCCAATTGGGTATTCACTCTCTCTCTCTGCAACACTTGTCCTCGATCAAGCATATCCAATAGAGGCCATGGAGGGCCAGACCCATGCCAGCATTTTCGGATATCCTCGTAAAAGAAATGTGCATGCAATGAATCTAAATGGAGCTTATCCATATTGCTAGTGATTATCCTAAAAATCTGGCATATTTTCTATATAGCCCTCTTGCATCTATGTTGGACAGCCCTTTTCTGGAGCAACTGCAAAAACACAAAAACAAGGAGCAAAAGGGACTATTTTCATAAAAATGCAAGTTATTTTTCTGGTCAAGATGCTGACGTGTGACTAATAGATAGTGCATGCGGGCTCCAGCCTGTCTTCAGCCTAGGTGGGTTGGCGTTCTGGTTGGTTTTCAGAGTAACATCAAAGTGCAAGGAAACAGAAACTTTTGGCATCGATGAGAGAGGCCTCAGAATATGGAGGCGATGAAAGTATGTCCATCCTTAGCTGGAGACATGATTTTTCGGGCAGTGTAAGTCAAGGCCTGCACCCTGGCCTTGCAATAGAATGAGGTGAGGAAATGATGACTGACCTCACAAAAAATTATATGTCCCGGGCACATGAACCACTGACACAACCCCTGATTCCATCCTAACTAACCCCCACCAACAACCCACCCCAGCCAAGCCCAGCCCCCCACTCTCAAACTTCATCAGCCACCACTGGGTCCTGCATATTTGTGGAGTGTGGACAAGAAGGAGTTAGGCTGCATAGAGGGGTGTGATGGGTTTGTGGAAAAAGATTAGGTTGTTGAGGTAAACTGGGCCCATGTGATGTAGGGCATTGTAGGTGTATGTGAGTGGTTTGAACTGGGCTTGTTTGTGTATCGGGGGTCAACGGAGCTCCTTGAAGAGCGGGTGATGTGTGTGCAGCGTGGTAGGCTGAGTGTCCTGGCGGCTAAAATCTGTATGGTTTGGAGTGGTCTCATGAGTTACTTACTGATTCCAGCATAGAGGGTGTTCTCATAGTCTAGTGTACTTGTGAAGAGGCAGTGTGGTTGCTTTGTGGATGCTGGTAGGGAGCCATTAGAAGATCTTCTGTTGTAAAGGAAGTTCAGTAGCCCTAGTGTAGGTTATAAGACAAAGGTTTATTACATCTAAGTTACAAGTAGGTAAGTAAATAGTTATGCCCCACCAGGCGCAGCATCCTTGCTGCTCAGCCCATATCTTCAACAGACACTCAATCCCACTCAAACACACTCAACATTTTACATGACCTCACACACTGGATGAACAGCAGTGACTTGGAACGCTGGGGAGGATGCATTAAGTTACATTACATCTCCCTCCTTTATATATTCAGTAAAAATCACAATTAAGACATACGATGGGAAATGATGAGACAGTCCCATTACATTGGATACAATAAAAATCACAGCACTTAAAAATCACAACAATATAATCCTCCAATAAAAATCACAAAAATATAATCCTGTGCAGGACTTGGAGTAATAAGGACACCAAAGAGGTGTAACTCCCTCATTCACCCTCTTCTGCACACAAAACCTTCTGCACACCCATACAGGACCGAATGTCTCCGGTAAAACACATCAGGGTACACAACCACACAATGCACACAACGTTTTGCATACGTGACAGGACCAAAGGTCTCAGGTAAAACACACCAGCGTACACGACCCTACAATGCACACAACTTTTTGCATGCATGACAGGACCAAAGGTCTCAGGTAAAACACCCCAGGTTACACAACCCCATAACACACACATCTTGCTCACCTGGCGGCTTACCACACTGCTTTTAAATCCTAACACCTTAGGAAAGAATGTCATCTCTCCAACTCCGGGCTTAACACTCTGCCCCTATATCTTTACCCTTTAGGAAGGATGGACAACTTTGGGCTTACGCACTGCCCCTACACCGGTTACCACTTAGGAAGGGTGAACACCTTGGGATTACACACTGTCCCTACATCCTTACCCCTTAGGAAGTATGGACAACCTAAGAATGAGCTTACTTCATCTTTAGAAGTTGGAGAATGTGGATCTCTAATCGCTTCAACTAGCTTACACACTGCCCTACATCTTTTACCCCTTAGGAACAGTGAACACCATGGGATTACACACTGCCCCTACATCTTTACCCGTTAGGAAGGATGGACAACTTTGGGCTTACACACTGCCCCTACATCCATACCCCTTAGGAAGGATTGCAAAACCTGGACTTACACACTGACCCCTGTACCCTTAGCCCAGAGTCTCAGGTAAAACATTTCAGAATAGCATAGCAACACATACTCATGCAACCAATATAGACATAAACTAAGGCACCCAACCAAGAATTCATCTAAAATCACTCTCAAACTGATAGTGAACATCCACCACATATGCACCAGGAGAAAATCCAAACTAACATTAACACCGTCAACATAACCAACACCGAAGCATGTTTAGTACATGGATAAAAGTACTCTTTGGCAGCTAACATAAACTATAAGTATATAACCAATAAAATAAGAACACATCTCAAAATACAACAGCATCAAAATATTCCATCACAGACAGATAACAAGTCTTTTTCTCCGGTGAGCGATCTCTCCCCCAAAGTTCCTCACCAAAGCTAGATACTAGAAGACACTTGCTTCACTTTTATTGGCTTCCTAAGTAACAATGTGTAGCAGTCTCATGGCCCGCTCCATAACACGCATTATGCTGGTGACAATTTTCCTGTTTCCATCGCCGCACTGATCGACGCATTTCAGTCTTTAGCCACGACGTCACAGAGTTAGCCAAGTCAGGGCAGCACTCCAACATGCAATGTAATCTACTTCCTGTTCACCCTCAGTCACAGGAGTGTAAATTCAAGGTAAAGTGCTGTTATGTCAACAAGGTGCCTTGATAGAATAGTATGTACAATGCAACTGTGTGGTAATAAGTTCATCATGAGTAAAATCCGTGCCGGAGAACGCAGGAAGTTCAGAGCTTTTGCTAAGTAGCGCTTGTTGCTCCTTCGTTGCATTGCGTCACGGTATGCATCACAGTGTTTGCGGTGAACACTCGGATTGGCAGCAGAGGAGAAAACGCTGCAGTGACGCTCAGCAGCCCCCCGCGGGCATTTTCACATGTTGCATCAGATCTTGATAAGAGGACATGAGTTCTGCATCGCATGACAGCCTCGCTACACATTCAAAGGCCGCTCCCAATGGTAAGGGGGACGTGCACGGCGTAATGGTACAAGGACATATGCTTCACATCGCATGACAGGCTCATGGCCCATTCAAATGCCGGGCAAATGCAACGGCTTAGGGACACACAATCCGCACCCCTAAGAAGCATTCTAAAGTTTAGGCTAGGCCCCAGCATCGCGCAGCTCACCAGTTTGTTACACTGTCACATCTGCTGCCAAATTACCACTTGCTGCATGCAGTGTAAATCAGGGCTGTCAACTTCATTCCCGATCAGTACATGGTGAAAAACGATGCGCTGCTGTAAACACAAATATCACTAACCACGCTTGCAATCTGGGGTTCATCCTGGACTCAACGCTCTCTATGACCCAGCAAGTCAACACTGTTTCCTCCTCCTGCTTCAACACCCACCCCATGCTCCGCAAGATCTACAGATGGGTCCCCACCGAAACAAGGAGAAAGGTCACCCAAGCACTGGTCAGCAGCAGGCTGGACTTCGGAAACACCTTCTACGGAGGAACCACGGCTACACTCCAGAAGAGACTCCAACGCATACAAAACGCCTCCGCTTGCTTCATCCTCAGACTCCCTCGACACAGCCACATCACCACCCACCTAAGAGATCTGCACTGGCTCCCGGTCAACAATTGGATCACCTTCAAACTCCTCACCCACGCTCACAAAGCACTCCACAACGTCGGACCAGCATACCTCAACAAATGACTGTCCTTCTACACCCCGAACCGCCAGCTTCACTCCGCCGACCTCACCATTGCCACCATCCCACGCATCTGACAAACAACCACAGGCGGAATATCCTTCTCCCTCCTCACCGCAAAGACCTGGAACACCCTCCCCGCCCACCTGCGTCAGACCCAGGACCTGCTGACCTTCAGGAGACTTCTCAAGACCTGGCTGTTCGACCAATAGCTGCCACCCCATCAGTGCCTTGAGACCCTCACGGGTGAGTAGTGCGCTCTACAAATGCTTAATTGATTGATTGATCACACCATAGTTACATCGCAAAACGAAAGCAGCATACCAATAAAAATTAGGCAGTCCATAGCGCCTGTGAGTTCCTGTAAATAAAACGCTGATGGTTTCTTTAATGCAGATGCCGCCATCCTGTTGAAAAGTACACAGTCCACAGCACCTGCTGGTTGCTTTAAACTAAACGATGCCAATCTCTTTAACATAAACGCTGCCAGTTCCTTCACAAAGGCGTTGCCTGTTCCTTACACTTGTGTGCTGCAAGATGACTGCACTTGAGCAATGCTATTTCTTGGAGGCGGAGAAAGATGATTCTTCACATGCGTAGTGAGTAAAGACAACTTTATTCCTTATAAGTTGTATCCTGCTGCACAAATGTGGCTCATCCCCAGCCAGCCAGACTCCAACTGACTGACCCAGAACAAACCCACAGTAAGTAGAATGTGGAACACATTGAACACAGTGCTCCACACTCCTTACGCTAAAGAGAAGCAGAGGCTGTATAAACTATAAGTACAACACATCCTCTTCCCTTATAAAAATAACATTTTTTTTAAGGAGAAGATGGAGAAAACATAAGGAAGAGAGAAATAAAGAAAGAAAGCAAGAAAGAGAGAGAGAGACAAAAGGAAAGTGGAGAGAAAGGAAGAAAAGGAAGATACAAGAAAGTTAAAGAAGATGGCACTGACTAAATGGAAAATTTAAACCACTTCTTAAATATGCAAAAGGGAAGACTCAAAAAATGAATAATACAAGATCATTAGTCACAAATATATTCGTTGAGATATCCCGGAGGATGTCGTCCTCTTCTAGGTCTCATTTCCCTTTCAACAGGAACAAGGCATTCAAAGTCAGTGGAGGCATCACCACCACCTTGAGTATTTCCACGAGTACCTGAACCTGCATGTGAAGGGCTAGTCAAATCATTGTCAGGCATCAAAATGAAGATATTGCTAGTAGTCGGATCATGGTGATTGAAAACAACATTATCAAAAACATTGCCTTTCTGATAAAGTGCTACGCGCCTGTAGTTCCATTTATCACCATTGTCCAGTACCACAGCATGAAGTAAAGTATGTGCAACTTTGTAAGGCCCCAAGAATTTTGATAAACCAGCACTAGATCTGCCACTACGCAGCTTCACCCAATCACCAGAGCAAATGCATCTGCTGATTTTTTTTCCCTTTCAAGTGTGTGGGAGAAGTGCTTTAAGAACTAGATCTTTCATCCAACTGGGAACAAGCTTAGTGTTTGGCAGTCTCCCACACATCATTTCAAAAGGTGTTTTACCAGTCACCCCAGACACACATTTGGGCGGTATGCCCACAACATTTTTGGAAACTATTAAGTCTACCTCACTCCCACAAGTCAAGGCCATTTGAACGGTACCTTTGATCAACCGGTTCGCCCTCTCAACCATACCATTGCCCTGTGGGTTATAAAGTGAGGTGCGATTGTGTTTGACTCCAGAAGAGTTTAAAAATGCTCGCATTTCTACTGATGTTACCTAAGTGAAATTGTCAGTAATCAAAACAGAGGGTAAACCCTCTTCACCCCAAATTTCCTTCAAGGTGTTAACTGTTGCTTTCATCGTGATTTATTTCATGAATTTTACTATCAGCCATTTAGTGTGAACATCTATCACAACCATGGCAAATCTACAATCACTTTTGAGTTCATTTTTTGGACCAATAAAATCCAGGCAGATGGTATGCCAAGGTTGCCCAGGGTCTGTTATCTGTCCCATGACTGCTTGCACTCCTACTCTTAAACTATTTTCACCTTCTTTGCATACTTTACAATTCTCCACCCAAATATCCACATCGGTATCCATCCCAGGCCACTATCAATTCACTCTCAACCTTTCCTTTGTTCTTGTTTGACCCAAATGCTCTCTTGTGCCAATCTGATAAGTTTGTTACTCAACCCTAGAGGCGGAACAAATAATTCTCCTCTCATAATTAACATATCACTGCATACAGACAATTCATCCAGAACTTTTTTTTAAAAAGGCCTGATGGATGGAGACACTGTACTTTCTCTCCTACTGCCTTGCAAAATTAGGCATTTGACTTCATGCAAAGAGTTGTCAGAGGTCATTTCCTTAACCCATTCACTTTCAATGATGGCCTACGCTTCAACCACACCCAGCACATCTTGTACAGAAGCCACTGCTCCTTCCCCCTCTTTCGCTATAACTGATGTTTTATCGACACCTTCCCAATCAAGAGAAAGTCTTGACAAGCAATCAGCTTGAATATTTCTCCATCCTTGTATATACTTAACCTTGTAACAATATTCTTGTCAAGGGGAAGCTATCCTAGCTAGTCTCGCTGAGCATTTACTGGTTTCACCTGGTAATAACACTTTAATCAAGGGTTTATGATCATATTTTAGCTTGAATTTGGAACCCCATAGGTAGGTTCTGAAATATTCGCAACCTCAAGCTGCCGCTAATGTCTTGCGTTCAATAACTGAATAATTCCTTTCTGAATTAGTCAGTGTCCTGGACGTGAATGCCACAGTTTTTTCATGTCCATTATGGACCTGAGAGAGAATAGCTCCAAGGCCTGTGGCACTGGCATCAACAGTGAGAACGGATTCAAGCTTGGTGTCAAAAGGGGTGAGTATGCCTGCTTCACAAATGTCTTTTTTGATATCATCAAAACATGACTGTTATTGCAATTCCCACGCAAAGGTAGCTCCTTTTCTGAAAAGTAACCTAAGAATTTCTGTTTTTGCAGAAAAATCTTGAACACATTTTGAGTAATACTCAATAAGACCTAGGAAAGATCTTAATTTATCTTTGTCGGAAGGTGCGGGATCCAACCTGATGGCATCCAAAAAGGTTTTGCTTAGGTCTCACACCTTCAGCAGAGATCTCATACCCTAGATAGTCAACTTTGTCTACCAAAAATTTACATTTTTCACATCTGAGGGTTAGTCCAGATTCTTTGACCTTGAATAGCGCCTCCCTGAGAGTGTGATTGTGTTGGTCAATGGTGTCCCCAAAGACGAGAATGTCATCTTGGAAATATCCAATGTTATTGACATCTTTATAAAGCACACTCATCATACGTTGAAAAACGCTTGCAGCAGAGCAAAGTCCAAAAGGCATCCTAGTGCACTGGAAAATGCCCTCCATCGTGATGAATGCTGTGAGTGGTTTGGACTGTTAATGAAGTTTATTCTGATGGTAAGCATTTTTTAAGTCTAGCTTAGAGAACATTTTTCCACCACTCAAAGCCAAGATCAATTCGTTAATATTAGGTAATGGGAAGGTATCAACAACTACATTTAGATTGAGTGATCTCAAATTAATGCAAAATCTGAGTTTTCCATCAGTTTTTCAATGATAACCACGGGAGAAACCCACATGGAGCTTTCCACTGGCTCAATTACACCTAAAGACACCATATCCTTAAGCATATCTTTCACTGCCACCCTGGCTACCAAAGGTATTCTGTGTACCTTGTGTTGTACTGGAAGTGCACCCGGTTTTGATACTATCTTAAGGACATAACCCTCAAAGCATCCTCATTTTTCTCTAAAAACATCTTTTGCTTCTTCCAAAATATTTTCTAAGGAAGGGTTCTCTTCTACCATTACTTGAGTAGGTGCTCTAGTGTCCACAATGATGGACACATCATACTGGTGAATCCATCCAAGAATGGGAGACCCATCTGTAGCCACGTACACCTTCCCTTGTACTGACCTACCCCCAAATTCTATGATGGTATTCATGTATCCTAAAAGATTTATGGTTTCACCTTGATAACCCCCAGGGCTAATGTCTTTGGGGAGTAAAATTATATCTGACCATAGCATGTCAAACACTGCTTTGGGAACAATAGTATACATGGACCCAGAATCCACCATAAGTTGTATAGATTTTCTATTAATCACAAATTCTACTTCAAGTCTGTTTCTTCTGCCCCTGTCATAAGTAGAATCTCCAATACTTAAAATCTTATTTTTGTGTGGTAAAACCTCAAAGTCTTCATATAAGGTGTTAATTCCATGAGTTGTGACCTTAACATTCTCATCTAAGGTGGCAATTCTCTCTTAGAACGGTTGTTTACACACAATTGCAAAGTGACCTTTGCGCCCACACTTCTTACAATTTTTATCAATGGCTACACACTTGCATAATCAGCATTGTAAAAAGGACTACCGCACCTGGAACAAGATTTTGTTGCTTGTCTATTTTTTTTAACAGGTCTTGCAGACTTTAATACCGCCGCAACATCAAGATCTTCTCTTGCTACAATGGATACACTGTCAGGAATATTATAATCCTTTTTACCTAATTCACGCATACAATGTTGAGATTGTTCTACCATTTTAGCAATCTCAATGGCATCCTTTAGTGAAGGATTTTTTGCAGCCCAGAGTCGTTCCTGAGTTTTTTTACCAATGCAATGAACAATCAATTGATCATGAACTAGTTCGCCTGTCATTGCCCCAAATTTACATTTTAAAGAAAGTTTCCTAAGTTTGGACACAAAGTCATCAATGGATTGGTTCTCTTCCTGATGGTGAGTGTAAAACTTGTAACGGTTCATGACAATGTTAATCTCTTTTGCAAATCTGCACTCTAAACGTTTTTTTGCTTCAACATAAACGTCTTCAATGGGGTCACCGTTTGGTAAAGTGGCTGTAGGTAGGTATTTCAAGATGTGTTGGCCTTCTCTTCTAAATTGTTCAGTAGAAGCGCTTTTATCCTAGCAGCACTGAATTCAGTACCATCCAAAGCCTCCAAATAATTTTCAAAGATGGGTAACCAATCATCCCACTGTATAGCAAGTGGACCAGGAGAAGATAAGAAAATGGGAGGAGAGGTGATTGCTCCTTGTGATTGCATGTTGTACAACTTGTTTAAAAAAATGGACACTAGATGGTACGAGATATGAGACAAGCTGTGATAGCAAATTTACAGTTGGAAATAAAATGACACAACATTGTAAAAAAACAGTTTGGTAAGGAGACAACAATAAGAAATGTATAAATCACTATTGTACTGACTCTCATTCAAGTGACTAATGCAGTTTCAAAGAAGAAGTGTGTGAATCTCTGTTGTACTGATTCACTGCTGTGACTGAAAGCTTTAAACAGAAGAGCACCAAGATACCTGAACCGCCGTTGTTGCTCACCACACAGTGACTTATCTGTTATGGCTCACAGTTAAATAATTGCAAGAACCACAGTCGTTGCTCACCATGCAGTGACTTCATCCATTATAGCTCACTGTTAAATAAATGCTGTTAGATGTGCGAGTCACCGATGAAACAGAGTCGGCTCGCTTCACGCTTAAATGACTAGAGCGTCAGATTGGAAATCTGAATTGAAACTGCGTTTAGAAACACACTTCCAAATGGCCGCCGACGTCGTCTTGAGTGCTTTTGTAAGGCCGTAGGGCTTGTTCTACCAATGAAGTGAAGAACACAGTGACATAAGAGGCACTGCATGTGTGATATCTCGCACAGGTCATAGCTGACAACTGCCGAGTCTCGAGACGATGCTCGCTCGTTGGTACTACTCCACTCTTCACGCCAATTTCACCAAAAAGGAAGCACTGAACTCACGACAACCAGCGCTCTGCCATCAACATACGTCTTGAACTTCGTGGAATTGTCAGCCTCGGTCGGAACAATAACCCTGGAAACGGGTCCGGAGCCACTTGCCACCACAGGAATCCGCTGGCCAACTCGTCGCCAAATCTTGGAGGCAGAGAAAGATGACTCTTCACATGCGTAGTGAGTAAACACAACTTTTTCCTTATAAGATGTATCCTGCGGCACAAATGTGGCTCATCCCCAGACAGCCAGACTCCAACTGACTGCCTTAGAACCAACCCACAGTAAGTAGAATGTGGAGCGCACTAAACACACTGCTCCAAACTCCTTACGCTAAAGAGAAGCAGAGGCTGTGTAAACTATAAGTACAACACTATTCATTCAAATAAACGCTGCCAGATCAGGTAAAACACCCAACTATGTGGGCTGACCAATGTACAGGACACCGGTGGGGCTCTTAAGTGGTACGATTCTGTTTACATAAAGTATGAGATGCCGTTTTCATCATTTCTTGAGTTTCTCGGGTAGTTTTTCACCTTGCACCTCATGTGTAGTTTCTCTCCTTGATCGCCGCCAGTGTTGTAAAGGAAGTTCAGTAGCCATAGTGTAGATTATAAGAAGAATGTTTATTAAATCTAAGTTACAAGTAAGTAAGTAAATAGCTATGCCCAACCAGGAGCAGCATCTTTGCTGCTCAGCCCATATCTTCATCTGACACTCAATCCCACTCAAAAACTCTCAACATTCTACATGACCTCACACACAGACTGAGCAGCAGGGATTTGGAATGCTGAGAAGGATGCATTAAGTTACAACATCTTCAGGGTGCAAAAGCAGGAGGCTGTGACAACACTGACTTGGGCTGTCATTTTGAGTTGGCTGTCAATGATAATGCGGAGGTTCTGGGCATTGTAGGTTTGAGTTCAGCCAGCCACTAGGTGGAGTCCCACAGGGAGGAGTTATTTCTGAAAATCACGACTTCTGAGATAGTCTTACACCTAGATAGTCCAAGATTGACAACAAATCAATAGGGGTGTTACCCACATACATGTTTCTCATGTGGTTCTTAAGTTTTGCATGACAAAATATCATAAACTTTGTGTTGGAGCTATTTAGCTCCAACCCCCGATCACCAGAAAAAATATTAAAGTTATTTAGCGGCTGTTGTAGCCCCTGTGGTGACTTTGAGATCAAGAGGGTGTCGTCCGCAAAGAGGAGGGAAGAAACCCTCCTGCACCCAATGTTTGGTGCATCACATCCATCTGTTTTCAGGTAATCTACTACCCCATTGATGTACAGTGAAAATAGGGTGAGGGCACCAAACACACCCCTGCCTGAGACCATGTGAGGCAAAAATTTAAATGGTATGCTCCCGCCAGGACCCTTCGGTCCACAGGAGCAATAAATGACCAAATCCCCAGCTTTAAAAAAAACAGCTGGGGGGGCAGGAGATTTGTTACCTGTACATCCAAGGCCTGGAACGACCTACCGTTCCACCTGAGGAATGCTGCAGCTCTCCTTTCCTTTAGAAAAGGTCTGAAGACCAGGCTGTTCACTCATTGACCTTCCCCGACTAATGTTAGGTAGTGCACAGCGCCAGGACACCCAAAGGTAATCACGCGCTTTTACAAATTCAACTAACATAACATGGTTAACCCAGATGGGCTCTGTCAGTTGCCCATTTTCTTCTAACTTGGGCAAACGTTTCCGAATGTAGCCACACCAGAATATATAATAAGTTTGCAGGAATGCCTAGTGTTTCAAGGGGTCTCCAATGTTTACCCCTGGAAACCAAGTGGTTGTTGAGGTGCTCGAGTTGGTGTATTGTGACTCATTTGCCCGAATGGGCAGTGAAGGAGTTGGTGCATGGGGATGTGTGTGGGTGTGCTGCTGCAGGTGAAGAGGCAGTGGGTGCATGTAATGGGTCCTACAATGGTGTGTGGTGTAGCATGGCAGCAGCGGGTGGATTGACGGCTGGGGTTGAGAAAGCGGAGTATCGCTGCGGTGTAGCACTGTAGCAGTGGGGGCTGATTGGAACAGGGCTCATGCCAATAGGTGAGTCCAGGCCTGGACGGGTGCAGAAGGGCTTGCCATTGGCGCGTCTTTGGAGTGCAAGCAGTGCACCCACTGTGCAACCCTACTATGCAGTCACTCTGTGTCTGCCATCAGATAGGTCCTGGGAGGCGGGAGTAGCGTGGAGGCAGTGGGAAGGTGCTAGCAGGCGTAGAAGGAAGAGGTGCGAAGAAGACACGCAGGAGAGCAGGTAAGGAATAGAAGAACTTAGGAATAACTTTAAATTCCAACAGTTTAGATCAAAGTTCTATTGTTAAATAATAAAGATTTCTTTCCAAATTAGGTTTGCATGGAGTTTCCTAGATATTTTCAGGAGAAACAGGTAAATTGCATGGTTTTCAACACAAAATAATTTTTATCACCTTATTTATAAGTTGCTGCTAACTGGAGTTAGCTGCACTTTTCCGGCGAAAACGTGAATTATAAAGATCGCCACTTCTGTTAGCAAGAGTTAACGAAAATGAGATGCAAGGTGGATGTTCCAGTTAAAAAACTGTCGCTAACCTCACTTCGCGATATTTACAAGGAATTCCTTGTATGGTGCAAAACCCAAAAAACTGCCTCTAACTTCTGTTAGAGGCAGTTTTTTAAGACCAGAAAATAGCTGGTCTTAAAATTGGTGCAAACACTTGGGGCCTCATTTCAGAGGTTTTGGTGCTAAACAGCGCCGCAAAGAATATTGCAGCGCTGCCCTGTGCCAAAACAAAAGCCCAGGAGTGCGCCCCACAATAAGATATGGTGCAGTCCTGGGCCTCATCCATGAAAAGTGTTGCGATGCTGCAACAAAACTGCATTGGCAGACTTTTCACTGCATCCTCTTGCAAAACCATGGATGCGCCGTATTTACTGTATGGCACTCTATATCGCAAGGATTTACAGATATGTCAGTATTCCTGACGTATCTGTCGGCGCTAAAGTCTCGCATTGCTGCAATCTTGTTGAAAGCATGATGCAACTCCAACAATGCATGGGGCAGGCCTATCCCTATGGCACTGTGTCACCCTTATGCCTTCCATGAGGCAGTCATAAGGTTTTGACGCAGTGGCATCCTAGAATTGTCACTGTGTCACTCCCACGAGGTTTTTTTGCGTGGGAACGCCCACCCTGCATACATCCTACCTGATGCAGGTATAATGTGGCATAGGGGTTCACAAGGTCACGCATATGCCTAATGCGTCCCTTTGTAGAGAGTCTAGTTTGGCGACCAGGGTGTCTGCTGTCACCTTCCCCGGCAGCCAGCGACCCCCAGATGCTCGGTCCACTGACACGAAGGAGCTGCTAGGGTGTTGTTGCAGTTGGAGCTCCATCGGTGGAGTTTGCACACTGCGGTGTTGGCATCTGTAAGCGTTGACAGAGTGGTGGTGCTGAGGGAGTTGCCAAAACGTTATTTGATGGCGGTGGCTGGCTGCTTTAGTCTGATGTTGGCGAGGTTCGTCAGGAGGGTGGTGGTGTTCTGGTCACTGGGATTGTCCAGGTGGAAGTTGAGGTCTCCGAGTAGGATGTAGTCAGTGGATGGGAGAGCCTGAGGTGCAATGAGGTCTACAATGGCATTGGTGAATGGGGGTTCATGGGCCGGTGGGCCTGTAGAAAAGGGTGCCACGGAGGGTGGGGTTGGTCCAGATCTGGAAGTGGAGGTGTTCCATGCTAGCTGTCAGATCATTAGAGTGTGTGGTCAGTCGGAGTGTGTTTTTTTAGACAATGGCAATGCCTCCTCCTGGGCGCTCTGGGTGGTCCATGCGGGTAAATTTGTAGCCTTCGCGGATGTTGATGGCAATGTCGGTCCGTAGCAGAGGTTAGTCCAGGTTTCCATGTACAAGGCGATGTCTGAAGAGGTGGCGTGGAGGAGGTCCCAGGTTTCTGTTTCGTGTTTGTGGAAGGACCGCACGTTGAGGTCGGCTGCACTGGTGGTAGGCTGGATAGGAGGAGGCACTGGTGTGCTGATGTGGCAGAAGGTGCGTTTGCAGTTTCAGCAGGTGCAGGGAGCATGGGGTTTTACAGTGATGCTAGATGGCAGGCAGTGTGGTGTCCAGGGCTGATGGCGAGGAGGGTGCTGGCGTTGTAGCGGTGGAGTGTCCAAGAGAAAGAGTTCTTGGTGCTGTGCGCAGTCCAGAGGAGGACAGACACAGACGGGCTTGCCTTTGGCGCACCAGTGGTACACCTGCTGTACATGGCCACACAGTGGCCACCATTAAGTAGTGCTGCGGGGGGACTGGACAGCTGGAAGGCGGGAAATGTGTGAAAGGACACTGGGGGAGGAGCGGGGGTTATTTTAAAAAAACCTTACCTCGATGCCAGGTCCTGCGTCTTCTGTGCTCCTGCTCTCCTGAGTCTGATTCAGGAACAGGAAGCAGGCAGCCAGGCTCCCACCCCTAAGCGAATCACAATACTGCAGTGCGGTTTTGTGATTGTTCTTGAGCGCCATGACAAGGCGTTCAGCCAGGGGCTGGAGGGGTGGGCATGTTCTTCATGCAGGCAGTATTGGAGCCTGCATTGAGAACAGGGAAGTGCTCATGACTGCTTTGGGCAGCGTGACAGGGCTGACCAAACAGTCATTGCGCACTTGAGTGGGCATACCAGTCAAACCCTGCTCTGCTCTGTGAGTAGAGCAGCCCCACTCACCTTCACCCGCTAAGGAAACATAGCCTGAGAATATCAGAAAGTTTTATCATGTTATGTTTCCTCTTCTTGCACTGCGTGAAAGCAATGGGGCGACACTCTTACCCCATAAAAGAGGAGCCACCACTGGGGGTGCATTGCCCACAGGTGCTAGGCCTGGGCCAGACTCGACCCACAGGCCTCCTCCGCTATGTGTCCCACCTTCTCCTCACCTGGACATTGACACCATGGCGCAATCCACTGCACTCTCTCCAAATTTGTGACTCAGCCAGCAGGAGCCTCAGCCAGGCGGGATTTCACAAGCCTGGGTACAACAGTCACCGCCACGTCCGCTGGGGAACCTCCTGATGCAGGTGATACAACAGGGTCCCCTTTTGCGTGAAGTTGCAGTGCTCCAGCCACACGAGTTTGGCGCAGCTCGGAGGATTCACCCTCCACAGCGTCCAGCCAGCGCAACATCCTCCGGCCTGTGATGCAGAGGCGCATCCCACCATTGGTAATCCCCTCAGTGCACCCCTGTGTAGTGTTGGTGCAATGCAGACCTCCCTAAGTTGGTGCGCAGGAGTGCCTCTACCATTCACAGCTTCAAGAGGCACCAGACTGTCTTCTCACAAAGGTCAGCAACATTTCTTCATGCAACCTGGCAGACTTCACCACCAGGTAAGGGCGATAGACAACACCTCATTGTCTACTTGCCATGGCTGAGCAACTCCACAGCACCTCCACATCCCACTCTGGGTCCCAGACGCAGGCACAGCAAGTCCTACGGGCCCCGGGGGCTGTGTGCGCTTTCAAGGTTTTGACTGCCATGGTGTTGCAAGGAGGGTGCTATGAAATGTGATGCATCACTGGTTTTCCCCAGCGATGCGTCTCTTTTCATAAATGTAGTCCTGATTCTGCATTTCCTCTTACCCTGGGACTCTTGGCTGGTCATCCTGGCTGTTGGGGGGGGGTTTGGGGAGGTTGTTGATCTGTGCTGCACTTGTCCCTGGCTGCTCCATTCTGCATTCCATTGTTTCTCTTTTCTTTTTTTCATTGGAGATGGCCTTATTGGCTATTTTTGCCTCTAGAGGCAAAAAAAGTGAAGTTCTGCTGACTAACGTGAGTTTTTTGCCCGCAAATTGGCCTTTTGTCAGGTTTTGTCCACTAACCAGAATTTGTATCGCCTCAATGCTAGTGTTAGCAGCAGTTTTCACTGCAGCTACCTGAAACTATCGCCATGTAGCGACGTATTGTAACTACATCGCTAACAGGGCGATCGTTTTCGGAGACGACCCGTGTTAAGAAAACTGCTGCTAACTACCGCAAGTTAGCGGCAGTTCTTGTAAATATATCCCTATAAGACATCCACCAGGTCAGCACCAATCACTGAAGGGTATTTTCTGTGACAGGCTACAAGTCCACAGATATCAGGCTGAGCTAGACATTAATCTCACACATGTGCACACATGTGTGCTCATGTGTTTGCATGTAATCAGGCCAGAAGCTCTTTCCTATCTTTTTATGTGCAGAGACTCCGCAGTCGTAAAGCTACTACTAGTAAAATACTTTTGTGCATAGCAGACAATCGTAAACTTACACAAAGTGTAAGTTTGCTTTTGTGAATCAGGCCCTCAGACATTTGAAGTGTTGGCACTAACCAACTGACCTTTCCTAGCGGAACTATGCATTTCCCACCGATAAGTTAAACTTTGCATTTATTTTTCATTTAAGGTGTGTACAGTACATATTATATATGCAGTTACCTGTAGGTAACACCTGTGACACAAGAAACAAGAGGATTTACATGGGGAAACAGACTGGGAATCACCAGCCCCCTGGTAATTCCTTATTCTTAGTGGCCCTTTGGGGCAGATTTACAAGCCCCTTGCAACACATTTATGCCGCCGTTGCATCACTTCTGTCACGCAGCAGCGGCGTAAACCATGCGCCACTTTGCGACTTATTTACAACGTGACGCATCTAGGGAGATGAGTCACATTGTAAAGCCCTGCGCCACATTAAACCTGCGTCAGGTTTAATGTATGCAGGGTGGGCGTTCCGTTGAAAAGGCCTCGTAAAAGTGATGCAGTGAAATCTACTAGTCACTTTTCAAAGGCCGCTGCTACGAAACCTTGGAATAAGGAGTGGCGGAGCACGTTAGGTATGGGCGGTCGCTTAACATTGCTGGAGTTGTGTCGTGTTTGCGATACAACTCCAGGAATGCGCCGCCCTTACGCCATCAGATACGACACGCATGTGTCTATCCCTGCGCCACGGTGCGCAGCATTGTAAATGCGACGCATCCATGGTGACGCAAGGGTAGAATTGCGTGTCGCATCGGTACTGGTGCATCCCTGCTAATATGCAGGGATGTGCCAGTCCTTGTAAATCTGCCCCTTTGTGCCCAACTCCCAACTGACTCGATGTTCCCAGTATAGTATTGGTAACTCCAGCTCCCTGCTAAATTGTCAGTAAGGAGAGAGTAAGGACTTTTTCGTTGTTAGCAGTGCAGCATATCTCGGTGACTCCATGGAATATGCCGCACAGATAAAAAAATTAAAAAATGATGTGTAATTTTGTTATAATTTTTTTTTTATATAGCGCGGACTCGACCCGAAGGTATTAGGTATTAGAGCGCTTTACATGAGCACCAGTTGCGTTACAGACGGACACATTCATAATTCATAGTTTGCTTCGGTCTTCATGCTGAAGCAGTGTACTGACTTGTGAGCAGCCGTCAAAGTGCAGAAAAATGTATGGAAACTGTGATCCTGAGAGGAATGAGGGGTCAGCGAATGTGGGGCCAGCCAGACACGTAGGTAAAAAGAACTTAATAGCATGTAACTCTTTTGTTTGCCTGCCACCTTCCTGGTTTTATTTTAAACCCAACCTTTGTAAATGGAGGGGGTCTAGGCCACACACCCGCGGCTGCGTGGACTAGACAGTTTCTACCCTCAGGCGTTTGCATTGGCATTGTCTTTTAGCGCCAGAAACAGTAGGGTGATAATTCCAAGGGTGCTCTGTAGTGTAAAATGTTTTTACATCAAAGATGTGGCTTAAAATAAGAGCTTGACGAGAAAGCGTGCCAGGTATGGCAGTGCTGAAAAAGGAACAAGGGTCTGATTTTAAATGGCTGAATATATCTGTGTGTGGGGGTCTACGACAATTTAATATGCTTTGACTGGCAGAGTAAAGTTATAAAAGCCACATTAAAGCACTGCTTATGCACCCTGATCGACTAAAACTTGTCACTCACACCAACGGCCTCCTACTCTCTGCGAGTTTGTGATAGTTACCTCCAATAAGCACAAAATTTGCAACTTGGAATCTTATTTACATTAGAGAAATGTTTTCAACAATTAGAGTATTATGTAAAGTAGTAGGGATCGCTTTTCACTTGGGAAACAACCCAGACAAAAGGAGAGAAACCTGTTAAAGTAGCTCTCCTATTTGTCTTACATGCCCTCAAACTCAAATGTCCACCCTTTATGATAAAAACGTATTACATAATTTACTCCTTATTTGTAATGCATTAATAATAATGAAACTAAAGGCAGCACGAAGGCCCCCTGACAGGAGAGCCGACCTACCCCGGCCCAAGCGAAGATGAGAGCCCAGGGGATAGAAAGTCACCAATCTCCACCTCATGGGAAGGCTGGAACAGTAAAATTAAACAAGCATTTGCAATGGAACAGGTCTGGTATTTACGCAAATTTAAGCTATTGGCATTGTAAATGACAATGCGTTTTATTTATGTTTCAAAAACCAAAACATAAATAAAAGTAATTGTCATTTACAATACCAAAAGCCCAAACTTGCGTAAATGCGAGGCCTGTTGCATTGCAAATGCTTGTTTAATCAGCTGCAGGCCGGGAACAGTGTTGGCACGGACCCTATCTGTGGGTTGTGACATTCCCTAAAGTTTTACCGAGAACATAAGGGTTGCCCCCACTCTCAGAGAATGAAGGTCCGGTGACAGGACGGACTCATTCATCCTGGGTTTATCGAATTGAACAGGCCCTGGCGCATTGCTTACCAGCGTGATGGGCTCTTTAACATCAGACCCCAGGTGAGACACTGCTGCTGAGCTAACACGCTCACCCTTTGTGAATCGGTTTCCACCCAGCAGCCAACCTGAAATCGTTGGATATCCTCGTGGTCTTCCGCGCACTCTACAGAGAAACCAGTCCGCAGGGGATTCACATAACACTTCTGAAAATGCTGCTGGTGAGGAGGGAGATGGATTGTTGACCCCGATGTTTACAGACCGGTTCACAAGCTCTCAGAAGATAACTACTGTCTGTAAAATCTGGGGATGGGACACGGAGGGCAACGAGAGGGAAATATTGGCATCGGTTTACAGGGCATTAGAGCGGGCTCCCCTCTAAGTACTGGGCTGGCGAGAGTCTACTCCAGCTTTTCGTCTGAATCTCCCTTCTCTTTACTCCCCCAACAAGGCTTTTCTCCTCCTATGCTCATGGACTGGACAGAGATAAACCTCTTACTTCTCACTCATTTGGAGGACGTCACCTTTCCTAGACTCATCTTCACCACACTCCCAAACAAACAACATGTCGTCCACAGAGTTCACTGGGATCCACCGCACTGAAAACTTTACTCGTCTTCCCCCAAAATTCATCTAGTAAATTCAATAGGTTCTGCCTCCCAAACTACTCCATCGTTGAGAGGTAGGGCCGACCCTGCACTTTGCTTCGAGCTGCTGAGAGGCACCCCGTGTACTTACGGTCTGCAACCAGATGTCCCTGGAGCAAACATAGCTGTACCACCAGCAGCAACATCCTCGGCGTGGGGTCAGAAGGCCGGTCTGCCAGGCCTGTCTCTTCAGCGCTCCTTTTCCCTTCCTTTGTCCGGAGAACAGAATGGGCTGAAGAGCTGGGAACCTGCAGGTGGGAAGGTCTGATCCACAGTGGGAGTTAAAGCTTCACTCGGCCCACATAAACAAACAAGCATTTGCAATGCAATAGGACTCGCATTTGCGCGATACCTATTACATTGCAAACAGGCGTGCAAAGGGGGGCGAGAAGGCACGGACTGCGGGGGGGAAGTAGAGCTCACACTCTAAAAAAACATACTGTGCAACACTCGAAGTAAAGGGGCCAGTAGCCATGGAAGGATACAAATGACAACATGGCAGTCATAACGAGGGACTAACAAGCCTAAAACCAATCGGAAGGCAGCATTTAAGACACAAGCCAATGAACAAGATGGGCGGAGAGTGGGCGGAGCTTCCACTGAGCTTCCACTCCATACTGAATACTACTGCATACCTCGCAAAGCGAGCAGCGCGTGCGTGCTGCCGCTATAGGCTCGACCTAAAAAGAAGGCCCAAACCTGAAATAGAAGAATGCAGCTCTCAAAACAAACCCAATCCAGGCACCCTTGAGAGCACAGTAGTGAGGCCACAAACAGACACCAAGCCACACCTAAGTGGTCAAGAAACACACTTAAGGGGAAGCCAAAAACAGGGTATCAGATTAATACCTAACACATCATAGTGGAAGACCAAGCCAGGAGGAAAAGTCTTGCCAAGTCGGTACTTTCTTTAGCAAACACCATTTAATAACCCTGAGTGTGGTTTACAGTTACTATGTCAACTCTAATTGTCTTTCAGCTCGGAAGGAATATTGAGTTTCTTTGTACTGTAGACAGTGGAAAATACAGAGAGTGTCAGCTGGTATATCATATATTATCTCAGAAATCAAATATCAAGGTTAACACTATAGTCATATCAAGGGTCCTCCTTCACTTTTAAAAATCACTGCTTCTGCAGTGCTGATCAACGAAGCAGTGCAACAATGTCCTGTGTCTCTGTTTCTCTTTATTGTCCCAGTCCCTTTCTCCTGGTCTACTGCAATCCAGATAGGAGTGTAGGGTTCGTAGTGGATTTGGTGAAGTTTGGAAGCTACCAGGGCAAGGAGGGCTAAAGAAGCAAGAGGATGAACAGGGACAAGACTGACAGAAAGAGGATTGCAGGAGAATCAGGGTCACCATGACTATAAGGAGAAGCAGGACCACCAAGAAGACCAGGACCTGTGGAAAAAGAATGATATTGACCCAGAGAATTACAACGGACTTGCCCAGAAGGATCGGAAATTCAATGACTAGGCTGACCAGAAAAACCAGCAGGAAGATGGGAAGTAGGGAAACCAAGATGATGACCAGGGCCCATATTATACATTGTGCCACTGGGGCGCAGCAGGAGTGTTCACCTACTTTGTGTGCCCCCAGGGCACAATGGTATTACAGAGGGGGCCTCAAATGCTAGTGCATCCCTTTCTGTAATAGAGATAGCGTTGGCGCACATCCTGCGCCAGTTCTATCATGAGAGGGTGTTCCCGCATTTGTATGGGTCATATCCCCTTGCAAATGCGGGAATCACTTTGCCTCTGTGCCCTTGCCGTATTACAGACACAGGCGCAGTGGCAAACATGCCCATACGAGACCCACTTTCAGTGCACCACAAAAAGGTGGCACACTTTCGGTGACCTACTAAAGGTGGCCCTCTCAGGAGAAAGAGGGTCCCATGGACCCACCTGACATCCCTTTGCAGGCAGGTGCAGTCACCTGCAAGGGGATCTCTCTCGTTGCTTCAAAGTGCACATGGCATGCTGCCTGCACTCTAAAACACAGACCAGCTTTTAAGCAGCAGCTCCGTATTTCACGTGAATGCGCTGCCCCTAGGGCAGTGCGTGTTCACGACTGCCCTAGGGGCAGCGCATTCTTTCTAATATGGCGGACTGTCACTGCTAGCCCCCAATGCATCTTTTGAAAGGGGCGCCATGGTGCAAACAGGGAAAGTGCACTGTATTCATAATACAGCCCCAGGAAGGTGAGAAGTATGACTAGGAAGAGTAGGACCATCAGCAGGACTAGAAGGAACACCGGATTGATATCATTTGGTATGATAATACCTCAAACGTAATTTGATAGCCAACGTAAATATTGTTCTGGCCAAAGTATCATATTGGAGCTGTGAAGATAGCATAGTAAGTTTTTACAATCCAGGGGCCGTATTGTAAAAAGTGCTCGGGGGCGTAACTGACATGTGTGCTGGCTTTGTGCACCCCGGGTCACTTTGGTATTACAGAAGGGGCCGGGATGCTTGTGCAGCCCCTTCTGTAACACTGGTAGTGCTGACTCATATGTAGTGCCAGCACTATCTCAAGAAGGCATTCCCTCATTTGCATGGGGGCCTGGCCCCATGAAAATGAGGGAATCACTTTGCTTCTGTGCCCACGCCATATTATGGATGTGGACACAGATGCAAACATGCCTTTAGGCGGCACACTGAAAGTGTGCCACAAAAGGTAGAGCACTTTCAGTCACTTACTGCCCCCACTTGCAAGGGGATCTCTAATCCCTCTTGAAAGTGCAGGCGGGTTCCACCTGTACTGTGAAACAAGGAGTGGCTTTTAAGCATCCGCTTCGTATTTCACTTGAATGCACTGGCCTGAGGGCAGCACGAGTTCATGGCTACCAGGAGGACAGCATATTTACCATAATAGGGCGCACTTTCCCTGTTTGTGCTAGGGGCACCTATTTTAAGGTGAGCGGTGGTGCAAACAGGGAATGTGCACCCTTAACATTATACGGGCCCAGATATGCTTGTTGTCCTGACCTCATTCAAGTGCATTAAGGAGTTAGTTAACAGGGCCAAAAGTATATAGCGTCCATGCGGAGTCATGATTTGATGCACTAAGAACAATGGATTCCGCATTAGCACAATATTTTGAACTTAATGTTTTGGCAAATTGGTTTCAGTGTTTCTACAGTTTGGACTTCGAAAAGGAAGCATTATGGTTGCTTTTTCACTGACGCCCCTCACCATACAACAGATTTGTCATAATTTTAACATACACTCAACAGGTTGCACACCGATTTTTTTGGCAGGATCATTAACCCACTGACCTATTTTGCATATTAATATATCATAAGCATAAACACCTAGGGGTAGATTTTCAAATATTTTAAGCTGTGTTAGCATCATAAAAGTGACTTCAACCAGCACAAAATGTTTTTGGGGAATTTACTTTGCCCTGGAAAGTACCCTAAAAATAGCACAAAGCACTACTTTGCGTTACTTAGCACCAAGGGGGCATTACATGGGTGTTACATGGCAGTTATCATGCAACCACCCATGCCTTTTGATGCAAAACCCTATCTACAAAGAATTATAGACAGGGTTTACCGCCAAAAGTTAACGCCACTTCAAAGGAGACGCTAATAGGAGAAATGTTTTTATTTCTCCTTTCTTTTCCAAATTTGCATGTGTGCTGCACTGTGCAGTACACATACAAAATGGGAAAAGATTTTAAACTTGTCTAAACATAGTATTTTGTACAGAAAGGATACCCTTCCTTTACAAAACCTATTCTAGCCTCACGCACACACCCTAGCGCTATGGTGCTAATGTGTGTGAGTGGTTCTCAGCAGCTAAAATCATTGCTGGCGCTAGGAAGAGGGGAGGAGAGAGCTACATCTCTGAAGATATGGTGCTCACCTGCTCCCTCGCTGTCACATAACGCAGCGCAGCCTCTTTGGGTGCATTTTTTAAAAATCTAACCCCTAGAGGTTCAGCACAGAAAAAGACGTTTTTGACTGTGGATACTCGCTTAGTGACATATGAAAGGCTCACACATTTTATACTCCAAAGGAGAAAATATGGAAAGGCGATAGACACACACAACCAAAGTTCAGGCCAACCTTAGTTTAATTTTTGATCTTTAAAGTTGTTGTTGGACCTTTAAAGTACTCTCCATCAATTTTAAGGGCGCAACTCACCCGTGAGGGTCTCAAGGTGCTGGGGGGAGCAGCTCCGGTCAGTCGAAGAGCCAGGTCTTGAGGGTCTTCCTGAAGATGTGCAGGATGGGACCCATCTGATGTCGAATCGGGAGCTCGTTCCAGGTCTTGGCCGTGATGTAGGAGAAGGTTCTTCCACCCGTTCTTGCTCTGCGGATGCGTGGGGATTCGGCGAGGGCAAGGTCGGCAGATCGGAGGTTTCTCTTGGGTACGTGGAGGGAGGTTCTATTGTTGAGATATTGTGGTCCGGTGTTGTGGAGGCATTTGTAGGCATAGGTGAGTATCTTGAAAGTTACTCACTTCTCAACGGGAAGCCAGTGGAGGTTTCGCAGGTGTTGGGTGATGTGTTTGTGTCAAGGGATGTCGAGGACAAGTTTGGCTGTGGTGGTCTGTATGGTCTGGAGTTTGCGGAGCAGAGATTTGTTGATCCCGGCATAGAGGGCGTTTCCATAGTCAAGTCTTCTGGTTATAAGTGCGTGGGTGACGGTCTTCCTTGATTCCAGGGGATCCATTTGAAGGTCTTCCAGAGGATGCGGAAGGTTTTGAAGCAAGTCGAGGTGACGTCGTTGACCTGTCGGGTCATGGAGAGGGAGGAGTTGAGTACGATGCAGAGGTTCTGGGCGTGGTCCGTAGGGGTGGGGGGGGCTGGCGAGGGCGGTGGACCACCAGGTGTTGTTCCATGCAGAGGGGGAGGGTCCGAGGACGAGGACCTCTGCCTTCTCCGAGTTGAGCTTCAGGCATCTGCTGCTCATCCAGGATGCGACATCCTTCATTCCTTCCTGGAAGCTGAGTCTGGTGGTGATGGGGTCCTTGGTGGGGGAGAGGATGAGCTGGGTGTCATCGGCGTAGGATACTATACTGAGTCCGTGGTGTCTGACGATGTCGGCGAGGGGGGCCATTTAGATGTTGAAGAGTGTGGGGCTGAGCGATGATCCTTGGGGTACTCCGCAGTTGATCTCTGGGGGTTTGGATAGGAAGGGTGGAAGTCTGATTCTTTGGGTTCTGCCGGTGAGGAAGGAGCAGAGTCAGTTGAGGGGGGTTCCCTGTATGCCGGCGTTGTGGAGTCTGGTGGATTAGCGTGCAGTGGGAGACAGTGTCGAAGGCTGCAGAGAGGTTGAGTAGGATCAGGGCCGCAGTGTGTCCTTGATCGAGGAGGGACCGGATGTCGTCTGTAGCAGCAAGTAGAGCGGTCTCAGTGCTATGGTTGCTGCAGAATCCAGATTGGGAGGGGTCGAGGATGGAGTTCTCTGCGACCAATTTTGTTAGTTGGATGTTGACGGTTGTCGGTGACTTTGGCCGCGAAGGGGAGGAGGGAGATGTGTTGGTAGTTCTTGAGGTCCATAGTACCTCTGGTATGAAAGCAATAATACACAGGAGGTTGATGTGATAAAAGGTACTTTCACTACAGGCCGGTACTGTCAGCGACTATCCTTATATAGAGTTAAAGGTACCGTCAACTCATTCCAGCAGTTTGTGGGAAAAGTATAGCTTTCAGTTGTTTGTAGACATTTTGTTTGCTCATACAACTCAGGGCACTGTGGGAGGGGAACACATCGAAAATGGCAGACCTGCAAATGAGATGAAAGGGCTCAATTTAGCCACCGAGGGTCAACCACCTTTCTTACGTTGCAACTGTGATTCCAGGTGTATCTGTTTTGTATCCAGAGTCCTTTCCAATGGGTGAGGCCAGTGCTATTCTAGGCTTCGTGTATTAGGACATGCCATTCTTTACAGATGGCATGCCAGTCACGCAAAGGCCGTAGTCATGGTTCTTAGGTTGCATCTCCTTTCATGAACCAATATTTTTCAGACATACTAAACACTGCATATTTACATCAAAAGGATAGCGGGGCAAGAGCAGTGCTGCTAGGGCAGCTTGCTACCACCACCTTGTTAGTAATGCAGTTGGCCTATGTTTCAGCAAATACCAGTTTGAGGCAGTCGTACAAAAATCACTGGCACACATGTTTATGTGTGAGGGCTACAGGAAGCTTAGAGAATCAGCTGCCCCACCGCTCTTATCTGCACAGACCGTGGCTGTAGAGAATGAAAGTGGCCAGGCAGCAGTCCAGTGCGTAAAAGCCTTAAGTCAGACACAATTTACATTAGCCCGTTGCTCTCCACATTGAAGCCAACCTTTGCGTTCTATGTAAAAAGGATCGAAGGGCACCAGGGAAAAGAGGTAAGGCTCATCGGTCACTCTAACATAACCAGGGTGCAGAAGTGGGCAACCAAGAGGAGGCAATTCAAAGGACTCCTCCCGGTGAACAACGACATCCTATTGGTCAATATCCCATACCAGGGGTTGTACTACTGAACATTGGCACCAATAATATTGTGGTACAAGAAAATCGAGAACAGTATATCAAAAGGTAAGTGCATATAGGGAATTAAAGATTTACTAATCCTAACTGCACATCTACGTGCCTTGAAGATATATTTATCGCGTAGGTGTAGATAGGCACAGAAATTCTTAATTACCTGTCTGTATATCTTTCTTTTTTATATCTTGTCCTCAATATTCTGTCCACCGATATTGTGGGTTAGATATTCAGGGTGTGCACCAATCCCAGGCATGAAATGGGGACGACTGACCTCTGCAGTAAAAGACCTGGGGAGAAGGCACGCCAGACTGGACATTGTGGTGATTCACTTCTGGACCAACCATTTATCAGTGGGTGCAGCTATTATAATTTGGTACGAAATATTTCCCAGGCTCCAATGATGTGGCGCTGAATCTCAGGTCGCTGTAGAAAAATCAAGAAGGAAACTAAATGTAGCCGTATGTTACTTCTGCAGGGGCCTGGAACTTTTCAGGAACAGATAGATTAACTTCAAAATGCCTGGCTACTCTCTGAGGAATGAGGTAACCTTATTCGAGGTAGGCAATGACATGTTGATACTGGAGGGGAAGCTACCAAAGTGTGCTAGCCCCTTGGCGGAGGCGCAGTAACCTCTCACTCAGGACCAGGATATTGGCATCCCCGGTCCCAAAGAAAGACGGACGAGAAAGGATGTTTTACAAACTGTAGGCTTTCGAATAGCAAGGAATAGCCCAACCAGCAGTACAAGGAGTGACCCTGAGTAAAGCCGTACTCGCACCCCATGCCTGCCAGGCTGGTGGCCAGTTAGCAAGAGTTCAAACAAGGAAGCCAGCCACGCTTATCCCCCAACAGGGCGTGCTCCATGCCAAAAGATTGAGCTACACAGAGAGACATAAAGGGCTGGTTGAAGGTATTAATCACGGCAAGTATTAATAATGATGAATAAAGTTTGAAACCCTGCACTCCTGCAAGAGAGCCATGTTTTAACAAATGTGACTCAACTGCCTCCATTTCAACTCAACAGGTTTAATTGCTTGCTAAGTACCATCCATAGGAAAGTGCTAAGGTAGGTACTAGGCAAGTGACCAGGGTGCATGGGTTGTACGTGCTTCCTGCAGCTTTCCCCCACAAGCAATGGTTTCAGGAGACCCATGCCATGAAGGGTGCAACATTGGGCGGCAAGAGAGTGGACTTTATCAAACTGTATGAGTTTAGGTGCTGAAAAGCCCACAAAGGACTGTCGCTTTAGGTCGGGCCTTGGCACACTTTGTTAATCCTAGGCAGTCTGTGCATTTGTGATTAGCAGTGAGACATGGGGTAGGATGTTCATCTAGTGATGAGGAGAAGCTTGAAATCCCAGATCCTGTTGTGCACAGCCTCGGCAAGACATCAAATGGACAACTGGGGTCTGGACTTCATGGAGGACTCCAACGCCCTGGCGTGATCTGGAACAGCCTGAGCCTGAAAAAGCAGTAAAGTGCAACAAGGAAGGAGCCAGAAAATTAAAATCCCCCACCCCCCACTTGGACCATGCCTCATTAGCACATGTTCTTAGAACAATTCCTTTCATCATTTGTTTTCTTTATAACTACCTGTACATCCATTCTTTCACCTATCTGTTTACGATTCACCTTCCCATCCATCCTCACACCCATCCCATCATCCATCCATCCTTTAACTCTTCCTTCCACCATCTTTCCAACAATTTGTCTATTCTTCCCACCTTCCATCTTTTAACCCTTTCACCTATTCATCCTTTCACTCTCCCATTTATTCTTCCTTCCACCCTCCCATCCTTCCAGGCACTCCTTCTTTACCCCCGCTTCCTTCCACTCTTCCAGTCTGCCTTTCACCTTTTCTTCTTTCTTTCTTGTCACCTTTCCTTCCTCTTCCTCCTCTTTATTTCGTCCATCTAACTGTCTTTTTTCCCATGCTTACTTTTTCTTCTCATCTTTCTCATGCTCACTCTATTTGTTAGTCTCTGTTTTCTCGTACTTTCATCATTCTCTTTCTTTTTTCCTTAAATGTGCATGTCAGCCCAAGGCCCACACCTATTAGGCATGGCATTCCGTAACAATGTATGAGCTTTTTACCTGCAGACAGTAGAGGCCCGTAAATACCTAATTCATATTGTATTGGGATATAGTCCACCAAACTAGAGCAGCCCCCGCTTAAGCTTCTACATTGGGGAGTTCACCACGCCACTGTAGTGCGATCTGACGTGTATTTTGACATGTGATAGAGTTTGTTTTTTGACATGTTAGAATGTGGTTTTAGAGCCTACATTGAGTTTCAAGAAGAATGTTTGGTGGTATTTACATTGATTCAGTTTAGGGCTGCTGAGCTGTAATCTGATGTGTAGTAAATATATTTACAAAGTATGGTTTCACTGAGGTTCTAATACTTGAGGGTAAATATTTTAATGTTGCAGAGTTTAATGTTGCTTATCTTGTTATCTCACTTTTGCTAGGGAGTTAGTTGTGAACTTTCGATCATACGCAATATGCTGGTAGAAAGGACAGTTGTTATAGTTTCTTTTGGCTTGTTTTGCATTGTACAGTGTTCATGTGCACTGTTGAGGCGAGTGAGTGGAATGCACCTGAGTTCATTGATGTTCACTATGCTCTGTTTTAAGTTTGTACAGTCAAGGAGCTGGGTGCAAGCTGTGTGAAATGATACGAGTCATTTTATATTGTGAGGACAGCATGTACTCTTTCGTATAACATAGTGTAAGCATATAGTGTGCATATTCTTGTGTTATTCATGCATGTTTTGGGAAAAGTTTGTTTTTCACTCATGTTTTGGGAAAATAGTACCCTTTCACATGAAGTATGGTATGCATGTGGTAACCACGTTCTTGTGTTTCTATGAAGGTTTAGGGATACAGCCCTCTTCACCAACCCTTTCGCAAGCTGTGCAGTTTGCATGCAATGTGCACTTTTTTTGTGTTGTTGATGATGGTTTCAGTGATGGCTGACACAGATCGGGGGTGGGCAGGCAGTAGTGTAGTAAAAAAAAAAGTAAACTTACCTCCTTGCCACCACTGCCACGTTTCTTCTTGTCATCCCTCCTCGTCGTCGCTCTGCTCCAGGTGTAATGTAGCCTGGGTGAAGAACATGCAAAGTGCGCATGACGGTTTAGTCGGCCTGAGATGGCCGTCAAACTATTATGCACCCTTATAACAGTGCATACCACCCCCGTGGATGCCTGTTATCCCCCTGGCCCCACCCCCAAGACTCCGGGATCACAAAATAAAACAATAATAAACCATGGTTTATAATTGTTTTATATTTCTTTTCTTTATGCTGCTAAAAGGGAGAGCAACGCCATAGCGGAGGAGCCGCTGCTGGATGATTTAGGAAGCGATTTCATCTTGGGTGGGTTGCATATGTTGTCTGTCGTCTTGATTTAGGTATGTGGGTTAGAGGAAGAAGTGTACCTTGAACTTGATATGATGTTTGTGTCTGGTGTGCATTTTATTGTAATCTGGAGCATACGTATGGTTTGTGCATCCTTGTGTTGTCTTTGAGAGTTTGGAATTATGATATCTGTCAGTTTCGCAGAGCTTGGAATTATCAAGAATGGTGTGCTTGTACTGATATTAATAGGGAGAATGAAACTGTATAGAGCAGAGTGATTTACATTGAGTACAGACCACCTTGGTAGCAGTTACAGACCATATAAGACTTTCTCTGGATGCAAATACACCATCTATGCTTGTGCTGTTAGACTTATCTACTACGTTTGGCACTGTGTCTCACACCTGGCTGCTCCAAAGGCTGTATGAGATCGGAATCCATGGGACAGCTCTACTATGGTTAGGTGACTTCTTAAAAAACAGAACCCAAACTATGTCTCTTGGTTTTTTCAAATCAAGTACCATGATGTTAGACAAGGCTTCTGCCTGAGCCCAACTCTTTAATACATATATGTTGCCCCCCTCGCCAAGACTGTCAAATCCTTTGGATGTGAAGTACTATCCTATGCAGACGACACACAGTTGGTCATCTCCTTTGACAGATCTCGTCAAAGTAAAAGGACGTTTTTCAACAGGAATGATTGCAATTGCAGCCAGAATGACTGAGAACTGGTCTTCAGCTGAATGCAGAAAAAAAGAGACCCTGCTGTTCGGCAAGACCTAACAGCTTTTGTCTTCTGACTGGTGGCTTTTAGAACTAGATGATCCTCTGACACCCAACCAAGTTGTCAAGGTGTCCGACTGGACCAATCCCTTTCCATGAAAGAACAGGTTCTGTCTACTGCCGGCACCTGCATCCAAATTATGTGCCTGTTAAAGAAAGCCTTTCCATTCCTTCCTCTTTCAGCGTGGAAAAAAATCTTGGTACAGCCACTTATCATTAGCAGATTGGATTATGGTAATGCCTTACTAGCCACTTTTAAATGAGACTTTGTTATCGAAACTACAGGTGGTTCAAAACACAGCCACACACCTCATTTGCAACCTTCCATCTGGTTCTGCTTCCTCACCCCTGTTGAGATCTGTACACTGGTTGCCAATCCGGAAAAGAATTCTTTGAAAAATCTGTTGTTTTACTCATAAATCTCTACTGGGGAAAGGCACCAGCTATCTGAAAGCAAAGCTCAAATATTATTGTCCAGTTAGACTTCTGAGATCCAGTTAGAAGGTCCCAAGCCAGTGGCAGGTCTTTACGTACTTGGCACTACTGGAATGAGTTGTGGCAACACATTTGAATATGCACAGATATTTTTAAGTTTAGGAAAATGCTCAAAAAACAATGTTGTTCTAGCTCAGTAGCCTTTCTTGTGCCTGCGATCTGACTTGGCGCCAAGATAACCCTCCTGGTGTGATTTGTGAGTGATATTAAATGCATTTAAGAAAATATACAGCCTGTATTTCAGGAGTTCAAGAAAAGGGAGAAGCTGAGTCTGAGTGCCAAATGAAGAGGAGGAGAGTTCCATAATTTGGCTGCGGATACTGATAAGGTCCTGCTTCACTGATCTGTATGGTGGAACCTGGGCATGGTCTGCAGAGAGGCGGTGCATGATCTAAAAGTCCAAGAGGGGTTGTATGGTGTGAGGTTATTACAACAATAGCTGGGACTCTCACCATGGATAGCCTTAAAGATCCGTCGTAGCGATTTGAATGTAATTCTTAAGAGTTCAGAGCCATTGTTGCTGACAAACACTTAATATCAAACAACAATGTCTCAACGTGGAATTCAATGGAAGGACAAGTAATTAAAGGTGAGCTGTATGTTACAGTATCAGGGGAATGAATCCATACGCAGAGGACAACAGGAGACCAAGTTAGTAGGAAAGATTGTATTTTCAACACATGATGAACATATTGCGTCATATGTACATATCATATAGGTTAAAAAAGCACTGCGTGACACTTAGTGAAAGTGTAACCGAAAAGATACTGTGCACAAGTGCTCGTGCAGTTTGTGACGGCGCAAGTGACACATAAAGTGGTATATACAGCGGTGAAACGGCGCAGCAAGAGAACAATGGTATTTTGAATATGCCAAAATTAGGGCATTTACACAGTAAATGTATGGGAATTCAAAGGACAGTAAAGCAAATGCCCATGTTTGTAAATGCGCCAACAGTAACGCTGTTGAAGTCGACGGCGTTTCGGCCCGTGACAATCAAGGCCATCATCAGGACTGGTTACACATATTTTGAACAGTGCTAGGGTAAAGAAAAACAATTCTCAAAAACTGGACCAAAATGAAGAAAAAGGGGGACAGATGTGCAGATGGTGGTGAACACGGCGACGTGTAGTGGCCGTAGGTACGGGTCTAATGTATGGCCATGGGCCAAGGAGCAGTGATCGGACGAAAGGTGAGCGCGAGAACGGGTATCAAAGCGGCGCGCGAGTCGAGTGAGGCGTGCCCGAGTGGGCAAAGGTAGAGTGAATAGGGACTGGGGCCAAGAAATGGTGAGCTATGTGGTAGAATAACTAACGGATAGAGCGGAAGAGAAATCGCACAGGTGGATGGTAACAGGGATGCAAGGGAGTGCCACAGTGAAAGAAACAGGGAGTGACAAGGGGTAAAGCAAAGGAAAAGAAACTTACTCGCGTGGAAGGGGCGAGCCCGGTGAATCGGCAAGGAGGAGTCAGACGGGTCCGGGGGAGTCCAAACTGGACGGGGGAGAAAAAGGAGGTGAGGAAAAGAACAGGTAGGACGTGGGGGGGGGGGAAAGACAGTAGAAGAGATAGGAGCGGCAAACCACTTACTTATTCTAAAAGGACGAGCCGAATGAAACGGCAACGCTGGACCACGTAATGTTAGAAGGGTCCGTGGAAATTCAGGCTGAAAGGGGACAAGGGACAAGGGGTGAGGAAAAGGCAAGACGGACCCCTCCTCGGTGATTCACTCACCTCGGCTAAATGTAAGTACATTCTGCTCGCATCCTTTCTTCCCGGAATGCGTCCATCAGCCCCGTCTCTAAACCCCCTCCTTTCTTTCTAGCTTCCTTATTGATTGATCTCCGTCCCCCTCCTGACGTAAGTGGCTTCCTTATTCCCTTCTTTCCCACTGTTCTCTCCCCCTTGCCTTTTCCTCACCCCTTGTCCCTTGTCCCCTTTCAGCCTGAATTTCCACGGACCCTTCTAACATTACGTGGTCCAGCGTTGCCGTTTCATTCGGCTCGTCCTTTTAGAATAAGTAAGTGGTTTGCCGCTCCTATCTCTTCTACTGTCTTTCCCCCCCCCCCCCCACGTCCTACCTGTTCTTTTCCTCACCTCCTTTTTCTCCCCCGTCCAGTTTGGACTCCCCCGGACCCGTCTGACTCCTCCTTGCCGATTCACCGGGCTCGCCCCTTCCACGCGAGTAAGTTTCTTTTCCTTTGCTTTACCCCTTGTCACTCCCTGTTTCTTTCACTGTGGCACTCCCTTGCATCCCTGTTACCATCCACCTGTGCGATTTCTCTTCCGCTCTATCCGTTAGTTATTCTACCACATAGCTCACCATTTCTTGGCCCCAGTCCCTATTCACTCTACCTTTGCCCACTCGGGCACGCCTCACTCGACTCGCGCGCCGCTTTGATACCCGTTCTCGCCCTCACCTTTCGTCCGATCACTGCTCCTTGGCCCATGGCCATACATTAGACCCGTACCTACGGCCACTACACGTCGCCGTGTTCACCACCATCTGCACATCTGTCCCCCTTTTTCTTCATTTTGGTCCAGTTTTTGAGAATTGTTTTTCTTTACCCTAGCACTGTTCAAAATATGTGTAACCAGTCCTGATGATGGCCTTGATTGTCACGGGCCGAAACGCCGTCGACTTCAACAGCGTTACTGTTGGCGCATTTACAAACATGGGCATTTGCTTTACTGTCCTTTGAATTCCCATACATTTACTGTGTAAATGCCCTAATTTTGGCATATTCAAAATACCATTGTTCTCTTGCTGCGCCGTTTCACCGCTGTATATACCACTTTATGTGTCACTTGCGCCGTCACAAACTGCACGAGCACTTGTGCACAGTATCTTTTCGGTTACACTTTCACTAAGTGTCACGCAGTGCTTTTTTAACCTATATGATATGTACATATGACGCAATATGTTCATCATGTGTTGAAAATACAATCTTTCCTACTAACTTGGTCTCCTGTTGTCCTCTGCGTATGGATTCATTCCCCTGATACTGTAACATACAGCTCACCTTTAATTACTTGTCCTTCCATTGAATTCCACGTTGAGACATTGTTGTTTGATATTATGTACTGCCCCAGTCTCACTGTGGTTTATGGGCTACCTCCTGTGGTCTGATACTGCTGACAAACACTTAGCAAAGGATAGAGCAAGTCTAGTCTCTGTATTTTGGAGTCAGACTTTGGAGGACATAGTCCAAAGCATCTAGGAAGAGTGAGTTGCATGCAGTAGTCCGGCCTACTGAGTATGGTCAACTGAAGTACTACTGAGCAGGAGTAGCAAGGGAGCTATAAGATAATGGTTTGCAGCATTCTGAGTAGTAAGAAGCAGGTGGAGACCAGTTTTTCCAACTGGTAGTGAGAGGTTGTGATCAGAGAAAACTTTCAGGATTCAAATGGAATGGTTTGGGAGTGGGACCAAGATACATGAATAAGAGATTCAACATAACAAGATTCAAGGCTCCTTGAGTAGGAATCAACATAATTAGTATATTGTCTGGGTTAATTTTGAGAGTTAAGTGATATGCACTTTGTGATTTGTGTCATACAGTCCTTACATTTGGGAGCATCTTCTTACAATGTTTCTTCAAAGGAAAAGGAGTTTGTGTGGCATCAGCATGGCTCAATGGTTGGAGTTCAAATGAGTGGATGAGTTGTGCTAACTGATGCACAAAAATATTAAAGAGCGTGGGTTCAAGAAGGAATCCTTAGGGGCTCCTCCCTGTGCCACAAGACTCTTGTCCACGACACAGGTCAACCCAGACCAAAACCATCGAGTTTTATTACTGTGAGCTAAACAAAAGCCCAACTGAGTTTTGTCCAAGAGTCTATTAGGAAGTGAGAGATTTGTTGATTTGATTTTCTTTTCCAGTGCCTTAACTGGTAGTGGCAGGAGGAAATGGGACAGAAATTATCAATACAGGTGGGATCGGCATTGAGTTTTACATTGCAGGGGGATGACCTAGTTAATTTTCAGGCATAAGGTACCTGAGTCTCTGCCTGCCATTGACGCATTGCATCGATTGAGAAGGGCTTTTGTAGGTATGCCAGCAATTGTGTGAAGGATTGTAGGAGGACATGGATCGAGTGAGAACCTGATTTGATTGAAGAGAGAAGAGAAGTCCCCTGGCAGGATAGGGCTGAAACTACTGAGCTTTAGAGAGGATGAAGAGACAGGGGGTTTGAAAAGCTTCTGAAAAGATACATGGGTTGAGGTCTGTTAGCTGGAGATAAAATTTGACAGATTGTATTGATTTTTTCAGCAAATAGGTTGCACAGGTTTTTATACAGTAGTTCAGAAGGTTCTAGCCAGTTTGTAACATGTCCAAGGTCTGCCAATGCAGCTGGTATGACCCACAGTTTCTGCCACTGCTGCGAAAATGTGAACGCCAACTTTACTTACTAATTATCACACTCAAACCAGTGTGAGATTTTGGACAATTCCAGGCCCCCTCTAGCATTAGGGAAGGTCTGGACGTGCTAGTTCAGTAAATGTTTTTTAGTATGCTCAGAAACAGCCAGAGAGCACCACCTTGTAGTGTACTTACTCTCATAAGTGTGTGTGTTTAAAAGTAGGTGTCAATACTGAACATTGGCAAACACCAGTACACATTGAGCATTAGTTATAGCCTACTAAAGAGGCAGTCATCGGCCTGGATAGAGTGGAGCACATTAAATAATTCTTCTTTGGTAGTTCGTTTGGCTGACTTAAGCGCAATGCCAATAGGGGAGTCTATTGGAAGTATTAGCCAGTCCAACAGACCCCCCCCCCTTTTAGCATTTGCTAACTAATTTTGTAACCATGGAGAGCTAGTCTCTCTACTTGGGTAATGCGCTTATTACATGTTTTTCATAAACCCTCAATAGTCAAAAATACCCTCATCGATTCACATTAAATCCTGAATATCCTGCAGTATCATGGTCTTGTTCGCAGGGTCATATTCTATGCTTTTGGGCCGGGGTGTCATTATTTGCACACAACAGGCAGGAAGACAGTGTATGCACAGACAACATGTTAAAACGATGCCAACTATGGCGACCAAAAAGATGAGAATCTACCAACCCCAAGATGTGAATAGGCCCCAAAACCACCCAGTGAAAGACCATGAACCATTCTCTTGGTGTATGTCGGAAGCAATCTTATGGAGCTTCTGTATAGCATGGTCCGGTATGTATACACAGCAGTTACTACCGATGACACGGCAGGATCCACCCCAATCAGCCAAGGATGACGTCTAAAACCATCTGGTTTTGAAGGGCAACGAGCCTCGTAGCCTGGAGCTCAGATGTAATATTAGTCAGAATATCAGCTGTCGCATTTATCACTCCTTCCACCACCCTGGTGAGTCTATGAATATTAAGACTATTGGACATGGGGCCCCAAAAGGGAACAGTACCCTTCATGGCATCAGTGCACTGCTGCAGTGTGGTATCCATCTGATCTATGTCTGCGGTGTCAATAACTCTTTTAACACGAGACAGAGGAACACCCCTACGTTGCAATTGGTGGTCCTTATGGTAATTGGATGGTGCTATATACACCGGGAGAAGGAGAAAGGAGAGATAACATAATCCAGACCACCCTAGGGTAAGTCAAACATAGGCCTGGGACCCGCCAACAAAGTAAACATTGTAAGGGGGCAGCAGAGGAGGGCTATTCGTGGTACTCAAGTCAGATGTGTAGTTGCAATTACTCACTCCTACCCCTATTTTCCCTTTTCCTCTAACACAAAAACTCGCTGTGGCATTAACAACCGGCACTGGCATTGCCACATCCTGAGTAATATTACGCATCTGAAATGATCGAAAATATTCTGTGACATTGAAATTCCCAAAATCAAACATTTCATTTCGAAGCCATGTTACATTTTGTTCTCTTTCGTAGATATTCATGCAAGCTGCCAGGTCTAATGTACCTTGTTCCCATTGCTCCCCTGGGGCAAACCCTTGATGTACTCGTAAAACAGTTTTGTAGTCAGCTAACATCATATTTATGGTATCAGTATGGTAATGAGTGTATACCATAGTGAAAAGCTGAAACCAGCCTTCGCAACTACCAAGGTTAGAAATTGGCCTAGACAATAACACTTCATTCTTGTGCGTCACAAATAGAGCAATTATTGGCCTTGGACGTACTATGATCCTGGTGCAACATCTGGAGAAACACATTGTCTACATATGTCTTTCGATGTTTACCTTTGTGAGGGGCAATGTGACAAACATATGTTCAGGGGGAACAGGCGTTGTACCAATCAAAGAGTGCACAGGATATTTTTCTTCGAGAAACCACATTACTCCCAGCATTGCTATTAATAATATCAGCACAATGGAGATGACTAGTATCTTACTCCTTTTGGACCATGAGGACCAGCCAACCCCCACCTACTCTGGGCGTGGAGCTGCAAAAGGCTGCTCATCCTAAACAACGGGGCGACCATCTGCGTTGGCACTATTGAGCACCGAAGGTGGAGCTACTAGTCCGAGCTTTTCACCACAGTTTACGCTGCAGGATAACGCACTTCCCTCCAGGAGAGTACGCTCACCGAATCCTGTTTACCACAGTCCAGAACAGAGCACCAATCTCCCTGTCCCTAAACTACCTGTCGTACCGCAAGCAAGGTACGCCCTATTCTTGTCCCGCAGTCCATCCCTATTAATCTGACTTCTCCTTTGGTGCACTGCTCCTCCTCCCAGGATGCAAATTGTACCTAGCAACTCCAGGCACAGCGAGATCAACGAAAAGGGGCTGAAACTCAGGAGGGTCAATGGGCTGTGGCTCTGACACAGATGGGCTAGCAGAAGGAGACTCCTGGATGGCCTTAATCTCAGGGGCCACTGCCTCGGTCAAAACAGCATCACCACCTTCTTGCGTGTGTGCCCAGATCACTTGGGCATCCGAAAAAGGGACGAACTGAGGAACCCGCTTGAACTCAGGGTCACCAGTCCCATCCAGCACCCAGCTGTCAAAGGGTAGAGCCAGGGGCACCTTGTGGCAGTGGTGGGAATGTATCCAGTTCTTCCTGCCAGCCACTTTCACTGCTGTGCACGTAGCAAGGAGGACCTGCGTCGGTCTTTCCACTGGGAATCCAAGCCTTCTTTCCTCTGGAAGTATCAGATAAGCACAAAGTCCCCAGGCCTTATGCTGTGGCATGGTCCCTCTGGCGTTGGTGGCAAAGCCTCATGGACCTGTTGATGAATAGAATGCAAATTTTTTGCCAATTCGTACAGGTAATCCACAAGTAAAGGATATTCAATTTCTGAAAAATTACGAGGTTGCGGGATGCCCCAAACATTTGCCAGGCACCCAAACACGACCTCGTATGGTGACAACCCTGTCATAGAGTGTGCTGTAGCTCATGTATATAAAAGGGCTAATGGTAAAGCATCTGGCCATTCCAATCCTGTGTTCTCCTGAATCTTTGCCAACTTCAGCTTGAGAGTACCATTGTACTTCTCAACCAAACCTGCTGACTGGGGGTGATTTGCAGCATGGAAGTACTGTCGGATATGCAAGCCATTGCATACCAACTGAATGACTTTTAAATTGACGTGGCTTCCGTTATCACTCCAAATCAAATGAGGCAAACCAAAATGAGGGAAGAACTCCTTTTGGAGTGCTTTCACCGTTGCCAAGGCTGTGTTCTCTTCAGTGGGGTAAGCGTCAACCCATTTACTGAATGCACAAACAACCACCAACACGTATTTCAGATTGTTCACCCGTTCCATCTCTATGAAATCCATCTGAAGGACCTCAAAAGGGAAGGAAGGAGGTGCAAAATGTCCAGGGGGTGCGGGGTGCCCTTTACAGAATTACACATCATGCACACCATGCAGTATTTAACGAGTTAGGCAGCCATCCTAGGGATGTTGTCATTCTGCCACACAGGATCCAGCACTTTACAAATGCCCTTGGCACTGATGTGGGCTGGACCATGAGCCATGGTGACCACAGGGAGAACAATAAGCATCTGGTAACATCCACCTTTGTTTTCCTGACTTGTCCGTCTAACACCCATCCTCATCCAAATGTGCTGTGCTTTCCTGACATATTGCTAACGCTTCAATTGTTGCCTCACTCTGTATTTCTTTTACATTTTCTAGCATTCCCTCAAACATAGTAACCTCAGGCACACAACTAGTGGGGTCCGCCACAAACATCTTTTTCATCTTCGTTTGAGCTGTTTCCTTGGATGTCTGATCTGCAAATGCATTCCCCCTCCCCAAATCATCAGTAATAGCCTTGTGGGCACTGCATATTGCAATCGCTAACTTCTCAGGAAGTGTCAAAAGCTGACAAGAGCCGGTGTATCAGGGAGCCATGTTGGACATTGGTCCCATGTGAGGTGAGAAATCCTCTCTATGCCCAGAGCCATCCAAATTATGGGCGACTCCGAAGGCGTACTGACTGTCAGTGTATATATTAAAAGCCAGTCCTTGACTCAACTCACAAGCTCGGATAAGGGCAACTAGTTCTGCAGCTTGGTTGGACTGATAGGGAACTCGTGATGTCTCAACAACAGTGTGCAGTGTGGTAATCGCATATGCAGCCGTAGTGGTGCCATCCGGCAATTTGAAACAAGAGCCATCGACATATAGTTCCCCTTGGGGGTCAGATAAGGGTACATCAGTCAGGTCTACCCATCCCTTTGTCTCCTCCTCAGTTTGAAAAATACAATTGTGTATATCTAATTCCTCACTTTCAGAAGGGAGGGGTAGCAATGTGGCTGGGTTCAGAGTGGCACATTCTTTTAATGGTGACGTGTGGTGCAAATAGGGTCAGCTCGTAACTGGTCAGACGCGCACTGGTAAGGTGCTGCGTCTTTGCTCTGTTCAAAAGGGTATCCACAGTGTGGGGTACCATGACTGTGAGATCAGTGTCAAGAACAAACCCTGCCGATTGTCGGATAGAGACGGCCACGGCTGCGACCGCTCTTAGACAACTCGGGAGGGCTCTTGCACGATGTCAAGCAAGGCAGAAAAATAAGCACACAGCCTCTGCTTACCTCCAAAGGCTTGTGTTAAGACAGAATGTGCGCAACCAGCCGTCTCGTGTACATACAACCGAACGACTTAGCATAGTCTGGGGTGCCAAGCAAAGGAGCAGAGCATAGCGCAACCTTTAATTGCTCAAAAGCTTGCTTACATTCAGGTGCCCAAGGCAAAGTTTCATGCACATCATTAGTGGCGAGCTGCATTAGAGGCTTTGTTAGTAAGGAAAAGTTAGGGATCCAGTGTCGACAATACGAAGTAATACCTATGAAAGCTCGCACATCCCTCTGAGTCTTAGGGATGGGCATTTTAACAATAGCACTAATGTGTTCAGGTGTTAGTCTCCTTCCCTCCTTCAACAGTAGGGGACTTAGGTAGGTGACCTCCTGTCAAAAATATTGAAACTTTGATTGGGACACCTTATGTCCGTGCTGCGTCAAATGTAGAAATAATTTGATCGTTGCAGCTTTGCAACCTTCTTCAGTGTCAGAACCAGGTAGGAGGTCATCCACATACTGCAGTAATACATTACCTGGGGGAAGTGTAATTGAATCCAGTTGACCTTTTAAATCTTGACTATATATGCTAGGACTTTCGGTATAGCCCTGAGGAGCTCGACAGAATCCAAAGCTCCTGCCGGCTAGGGTAAATCCAAACTGGTGCCTGCTATCTGGATGAATAGGGATGCTAAAGAAAGCATTCTTCAAATCAATCACAGGAAAGAATTTGGCAGAAGAAGGGATCATCGTCAGAAGGGCAGTAATTTCAGAGACCACTGGGAACTGAGGGATCACTATTTTATCAACCTCACGCAAATCAATCACAAAATGATAGACATCAGGGTGAACATCAGAGGAACCCAAGGGGGCCCTCTTATGAATGGGAAAGATAAGGCTATTGCACACGTTTGCAGTCGTCTCCTCGACAACCCCTGACTTAATCAAGTGCTGTATAATCTGCAACAGAGCTCACCCCCCTGATTGGGGTATTTTGTACTGGGGAATACGAGGCAAAACAGCATTGTCTTTAATCTTAATAGAAACTGGAGGTATCTTCAACAGCCCCACGTCCGTATCACCAGTAGCCCACAACGCGGGCGGCATATCCTTCACTTCAGCAGGGAGGGGCGCATCCTTGGAAAAACACTGCTTAGTGCTAACCACACTTGGACCCATAGTCATATAGACACCTGCCGGAGAACAATAAATTGTAGCATGCAACTTCTTCAATAAATCCAATCCTATCAAATTCTCTCCGCAATTGGTCAGCAAAAATGGCGAATCAACAGTAAAGGGGCCAGCGGTCAGGGCAAGGGGTTTGGAAATGGGGCTCACAACCAGCACACCAGAAAAGCCTACCAAAACAATATTGTGGCCAGACAGGGCGGCCTGGGGACCAGTGTATGAGAAACAGAGCTGTTCATTGAGCATTTATCCACCAAGAATTGCTTAACCGAGCCCTGCAAGTCAGCAGCAACATAAGGTCCGCGCTGATCCACAGGTATCTGAACAGGTCCCTTGCCCTGTCTCTGGCTGTCCAAACTGTGGGACAACCCAGTCAACTCATCCAAATTGTAGTCATCATGAAAGTACTGCCGCCCTCAAAGGTAATCAAAATAGTTCTGAACAGAGCTACCCTGCGATGCCTCATTTTCCTGACCCCCTCATCCTGACCACCTGCTCCACAACCGCGTCCAAGAGAACCCTGTCCTCTAGGGGCCACAACCTTCTGCAACAACGCCGGGCACTTGCTGCACCAGTGTCCCTCCTCCTTACAATATGCACACTGATTCGGGCCCACAGGCGCAGCATTTCTGCTAGTGCGAGGCAGCTGTCGGGTCGAACCAGTGCCACGTCCTCTTCCGTCCCATGGATGCCTGCTGCATCAACACCTTTGTCTTTAACTCCTTATTTTTCTTCTCCACCTTCTCCTTCCCTTTGTTCTCTCTATGCTCATAATATGGTGCCATGCTCAATATCACCGAGGGGGAGGACGTTGTCCAAGTGCTCTCCAAAGCCTGCCACCGAGTCGCGATCTTGGGAAGCAGGCTCGTAACAAATCTGTTAACTAACAACCGGACACCTCCCTCCATCAACAAATCCTGTCCACTGAAATCCCAAAACACACCTTCAAACCTAGTAAAAAAATCAGACACACTTTCATCTTTCTTCTGACAAAATGCTGCTAACTTGTCCCAATTACTCTTCTAGGTGG
Organism: Triturus cristatus; assembly: GCF_964204655.1. Taxonomy (NCBI): domain Eukaryota; kingdom Metazoa; phylum Chordata; class Amphibia; order Caudata; family Salamandridae; genus Triturus; species Triturus cristatus. The sequence continues at coordinate 861,763,449 of NC_140590.1, forward strand.
AATAAGGGACTGCATATAAGTAATAATACGACCCGGTAACGCTAGAATCTCAGCCTGAGGCTTCTCACCAGGCTTCCTCTCTTTATCCCATGCCCTTATCTCATCCCAAGTGCCCCCCAACTCATGGTCCTATGTATGCACCTGCCGCCAAATATCCACAGGTACTAACAAACCGAAAAATATCTCAATGTCTGCCAACGTCATTACTGTTGACGATGCAGCCTCTGTCAATTCTTTGTAATATGCAGTCAGATTTTTTCTAGGGTCAGGCAACTGGCTCTTAAGAGATAAAACCTCGCTCCTTTTCCATAGAATGTAAACCCATTGTTCCTGAAAATGGGCCTCTACTCGCTGTCTGACAATAGCATCATGCTGATCACGCAGCTCTGGTATCTCAGGGTGAAAAATAGGATGCACTTCTCTCATCGGAAACTGGGACACTGACATCGGGCTCTTCTGATGTAACCTACCTCGATAACCAATCAGTGTTGCAACATTACTAAAACCGTAATTAGGGGTCATGTCGTCAACATACACATGGTCCTGGATGTCATAAATAATCTGAGGTGCGATACCATTGAAACACTGTTCCCACAACCCAATTAACATATCCGACATATGCTTCAGGGCATGCTGCTGTATTAACGGCTTATACTCTTTCAACACACTCCACACATCCTCCATGCCGTAAATCAGATTTCGGGCCCACTGCGCCGCCTGATCAACCACTATCTTTTTCTCTACATCACCCACATCAGATCAAATCCGCACCCGCCCCATTCGCTCCAGAGCAGTCGCCCAGCTCCCCTCATCTGGTCCACGCACCGGCGTCCCAATACTCAGCAATGTTGGGGAGGAGATACTCAAAGAAGACACAGTAGATGAAGGGGCAAACACTAAAGTCAGCAACGGCTGTGTTGAGGGTGTGAGGGATAGAGAGAAAATAAGCTGAAGCAAAAGGCGTAGCAGGGAAACTTACAGTTGACGCAGCCTCAGCATGTGAAGCTAGAGAAAGAGCAGAATGTGCTGTAGCCGAAGCAGCCAGGTCCAGAGCAGAAGAGCCAAAGGTGGAAGCCGGAGAGGCAGAAGACTGGGACAGTGGGACAACAGGGTATATCCTCTGCGGGGCATAGGGAGGTGGAGGTCGAGCGTCCAACAGCTCCTCCATGAACGCATCGCCTTTCTCTCAGGCGACATAGGATTTGTCACATTGCAATCGAAACTTCCTATTAGCACATTCTATACCTTTTTCTATTTTCTCCCTATCATACGCTGCTGCTTTCTGAGTTACTGTCTGCATTTTTCCTCTTCTGGACTCTTTTTCTGCTTTCATTCGCCTTTGCCTAGCTTTCTTTTACCATACCTGAAGATAATCAAACATTGACTGCCTACTTCTCTTTGCAAACAATTTATCCTGCAGGAAATTCAATTTGTGTTCATCAAAGGTACCTATCAGTGGCCACTGCAGCTCGGCATTGTCCCTTGTATATTTGTGCTATAATGTACTAAACATAATAGGGCTGATAGAGCGCCATGAAGATTTTAAAATTGTAGTGGTACACCATAATCACGCATAGTCCGCATTCGTATATATCTTTATGTTTTATAAACAGATGATCATTAGAGGAGTAAATGTAATAATAAATAATGTGAATGTAACGTTAGAAATGTGAATTTGTGTTAGTCGAAAGAGTAAAGCGACTTTTAAAATGTAACTGCCTATCGTAAAGTGCTTAGTGAATTTGTTAGTGTGTAATGTAATGCATTAGATTTAAAAGTGCACAATATTAAAGGCTGCACATGTAGGGATGATTACTTATATATTGAATGTAAGAAATATAGTGCTTACAGATGCAACGTTATTAACATGTGTGGTTTCCGATGTATAGATGCCTAATTGAATGTTTATGTTTTACTATGAGAGGCCTATTCGCATTTCTTATGTTAGCTGAACTGTGCAGGACGAGATGTATTTTCCTGGGAAGGCTCTCATTTGGAGGTAGTCAGCGAATGTGGTGCAAGGACATCGTCCTCGTTAGCAAAGACTAACCTTTTGTTTTAGGAGTTAGGTATGGAGGAGCGTTTGCTACAAGAGTCTCCAAGAATGCTGATAATTGGAAGATGCTACTTTCTGCGCTGAGGGAGCCTGGAACTCAAGGACGTTTCAAACGTTATTGGACGAATTACAGGTTTCAATGGAAAAGTACCTCCAGGAGGTGTCCATCCAGAAGAGGTGTAACGAAGGCGTGTCTTCCTTGTTGTGCATTTTGTATTAGGGACAGTGCCCCGAGGGAGGAGAGACAGAGAAGGAGCAGATGAGGATAGAAGGAAGAGATTGATATTGAGGGAAGAGACTTAGAGCAAGATTGGTAGCTTTGGCTACTGATCCCTTCAACATGAGTGTACTTCTTAGGAAGTCTTCACGAGCTGACATCTTTTCCGATCTTGCCTTGGGAGATGCTAAGTAGAGATGTCCCTTTAGTGTTAGTGTAGGGACAGACTAATCAATTTTTTTGTAGGTATCCATGAAGACTGATTTAGATATTGGAGCAGTTATCTTTTGCTTGATATTTTTAGAGTTCATTATTCTTTTCATGCTTCATCAAATTAGGTTGTTGCGTAGATTAAACTTTGTATTAGTGCCCATGTACTTTCTTAACCTTGTCATGAGGTGCTTGTATGTCCAGTTATTTTTGGCTTTGTAATAAATCCCCTAAGTCTTAACTCAGAGTTTGTGATTCTTTAACTTTGGAATTGTTTGGTTACTGATCTTGTTTGGATGGGTTGGTTTTCTCTCCTTTACACTTCACAGCCGATAAAAAGGTCCAATAGGCTGAGGATTCTTAAAAGTGGTAAGAGATGGTAAGATAAGATAAGAATCCGGCGTTATCAGGACCAAGGCCATGCTTAACATACATATCAAAGTTCGGGGTGCCTTTCGGAGGCGCAGGTTGCCTGTCCTCTATTCAAGCCTCAACAGAACAACAATGGCACCCAAAACAACACAACTAGCTCAAGCAGGGCATCTTAAAAAGGGTCAAATTCACTATTTGTACCAGACGAAGAGCTCACAAATGTCTTCCACAGATTTCAGTCCTCAGACCGTATCAAACAAAAAAAGAAAAAGTCAGTCATCAGACTGCACCACGGAGACAATTCAAGATCGATACCACAAAACCAAAACCCAGCAAAATCCCAGGCGTTTTAAAAAAGAAGCCAAATTCATTATGGTGCCTGGCAGAGTGTCCACAGACGCTCTGTATTCAAATCGGTCTGCAGACCTACCATGTTCAAAGCAAATGGTCCTCAGACCATACCAAATATTATTCAAGATGGCATCATATTCACGAAAAACCAAAACAATCTCACCTGGTGCACACAGGTAGAACAAATTTATTCTCCACTGTTGACTCTTCGGACCAAACGGTCAGATCCAAGGGTTTCGCCTTTCAGGACCCCTGCCGGGATGACCACTGGGTGAGGCACCGCCCGATCAGACAGGCCGGGGCAGCTGCGAGTACTAGGCTCTATCATGCAGGGATCCCCGATCCGCCCATCCGATGCGACGTGGCCCCGTCCTCACCGGTCCACAAGCGAGGATGGGTCAGCCCAATGGAGTCCCTATTCGGGCACCAACTGAAGGAAGTAGCCCGATTAGAGTCACCAGGGTCACTCGCGACCACCTCTCAGCCTTTCACAAAATGAAGAGTCGGTCAGACAGTAGAGAATACAAAACCAAACATATGTTTATTAGTATTAGCTTGAGCGGAGTCCAGTCTGACCACCCTCCTAAGACAGCCGTAGAGGGACTTACCCTCCACAACATGACACTAGACATTATACTTTTCGATACCCAAGAAGACCCGCCCAGACTGGAATTTTCCAGTTGGAACTAATGAACAATCGAACGCACAAGATGCGATCCGCCGATGGGATCCAATAGGTCAATTTGACGGAGGTAAGCCGAGTCAAGGTTATTTTATTCTCCACTCCGGCAGACCATGAGGCAAATTTTGATTAACTACTAAATACTACGCGTTCAATCTAACCGTATGTAATTGATTTATGCTGACACTAATGTGCGCGTTTATTTTTCCTTTTTACTTGATCACCTTATTATAGGTCTTTGCACGGAGTGGTACACATGGGGCTGGTCCCCATGCGGTCCTGAAGAAGAGGTTTAGGGGATAACCTCGAAACATGTTGGCTTTCAATATTAGGGACTATTAGCACATTATTACCTGATTCCTCCCTTTTATTAACCCCCCTTTTTATCCTTTACCAACTAGGAGCACGAATAAACTAATTTACGCTCACTAGCTAGGTAATTTTTAATTTAAACCCACACCACTCCCCTCTCACTGCACTACACATAGTCTTCACTAAATAGTGCTCCTACGTACCTGTCGCAAGTCGCAGCACGCCCCAAGTAGTAGATGCTTGGGATGGCCCCAATGATGACGCATGTCACCTAGGGGAAACCTTTGGTGAGTGAGGGGACTCAAGAAAAGTATTTTCTTTTCTCTACTTGAGGTGCGTCTTACTCACTAAGTAGACCCCTCCCTTCCCATCTAGCTAGGTTCTCTGATCCCTGATGTCAGATTTTTTTTGCGTTATTAGTACCTAGGAGGACGAACCTAGCCATATCCTCCTCTCCCCTCTCCTTATTTCAATGGAACGCACAGACAGATGAGTTACAATTCTGGGACCGGGCACACATTATCTTGTTCAAGGCTACTCGGTCTGCCTCCACCGCTCTGAGCGGTGGGAGCAAGCCTATCTAGACAGAAAGGTATTCACTAACAAAACATTCTATTCATTAGCACAAAAAACTCAGCCTTGAAGAAATACACATACAGAAGATACACTGGAAGCTGCTTTTCAATGAGGCAGGCACAAAGTGAGACAAGAGTTAGCTTTGATCATAGCTGAAAATGGCGGCTGGACATAAAATGGTGCCGCAAATGCTAACTTAAGCGCAATGCCAATAGGGGAGTCGATTGGAAGCGTTTTTCCAGTCCAACAAAATGCATTAAGTCAGTAGTGTTCCTCAATTAAGCCGGTAATTTAATCCAAAACTGAGCCACCTTCACAGCGAAAGCTGGTTCTCCCTGTATTATTTTCTGGAATTTCGGAATGCATAGAGGATTTCCAGTAGCTGAACGTAGGCTCCTCTTAGGGACATATCTTTTTAGTATCCCATGCAGCGGTTTAGGGCCTTTGGAGAAGTCAATGGAGTTCCTTCAAGGCAGTGGAGGAGGATGACAGTCTAGGCCTTTTTAATGCTAGTTTTGCGACTGCTGCTTGTACTCAGTACAGTCTATTTATTAGATAGTCTGGTACTCCTCACAGCAGAGCATTGCAATACTCGAGCTGCTTAGAACAGTACTCTGCACTCTCAGTGCTCTAGCCTGAGTGTGTAAGATCAGCAGGAGTTTCCTTAGGTTCTGTAGAACTCCAAGGCAGGTAGCTGCTTTTGTATTGACCTGGCTCTCCATTGATAACTTATTATCAAAGGAAACCCCCAGAATACGGACCGTCGGTGAGGCTTTTGGATCATCATCCTTTGGCAGTGGCCAAAAATCAGTCGGAAGTTTCATAGGACTGGCTTAACAACAGAGAATCTCTGTTTTGTCCCCGGTTAATTTTAAGGAATTGTTGCCTTGCCAGTTGACAAGGTATTTCAGGCAATTGTGGAGACAGTCCAGTGCATCTGGCTTGCTACTTTCTAAAGACAATGTCAATTGTGTGTCATCTGCATCGTTGACAAACCTGATGTTGTGGGATTTAATGAGTATTATCAGAGGCTGTACATAGATAGTAAAGAGAATCGGACTAAACGCCAACCCTTAGAAAACTCCATACTCTATTGCTTTAAAACCCAAGCAGTATGGGGGTAGAGAAAGCGAACAACCTCTATCTGTCAGATATGAACTAATCCAGTTCAGTGCCATACTATCAACTCCACTCTTTACTAATATTGACAGTAGTGTTTGTGATTAACTGTGTCAAAATCGGCTGACAGATCTAGTAGTATCAGAACCGCCTATTGACCACTATCCACAATCATCTGGAGTTCATCCATTGCCAGTGGCAGCACTGATTCATGGCATAGTGGGTAGCTTTTGCCTTGCATTCTTCTTTTTTAACCCCTTCAGTGCCCGCCCCTTTCCCCGCCCAGTGCCAGCCGTTGCATTAGCGGGCGGGGTCTATGACGAGCTGGACTCGTCATGGGCACAGCGCCACCGCGGCCCATGACGAGTCCAGCTCGTCATGGGCACTGAAGGGGTTAAGTTCATTTAAGGTTCTCTTTAGTAATTATTTGTCGTCTTCTAAGTAGGATCTGCGCCATTTTCTTTCTAACTTTTTACATGCCAGTTTAGTCGCGTTTAGCAGTTTTGTGTACCAAGGTGCTGAAAGACTGGGTTTCACCAATTTTAATAGGTACTTCTTTGTACAGCGCCTCACAAATGTTATCGTACAAGGCATCGCAGTTTTCATCTGCTGTCTTCAAGGTTTTAGAACCTGTCACCATGTCAAATACCTTCCCTTGTATTGGTCTATTTAATTTATGCCAGACTGTGCCCCATCTCATCCTGGCAGATTCTAGTTCTGGGTTTTAGGTTATTTTCCCTTTGTGTGAAAAGAAAACTAGTGGATGGTCAGTCCAATACATGGGTGTGATGGCCTCAATTGGGAATAGATCATCTGTTGAGAAAATAAGTTTTAGAGTAAAAATGTGAGTGTGCAAGAGCCATGTTTGAGGCAAGCTCTATAAATGATTGTAAATAGGGGCTCACTGGGCAGCATTGAATTCCAGATAAGATACAACCATTTCCTGTTTTTAGCATAAAGCCCATTAATTATGGTCCCACCAATTCCTCTAAGTCTCAGATGGTATAATTCTATTTTTCCTTTAAAATTATTCCCACTCCCTCTTTCCTAGGCCCTCACGGCCTGTGCAGAACTTTAAAGCAGGGAGGACACACCCACCCAAAATCTATTGCTGAGTCCAGTGAGGCCTAGGTTTCTGTCATAAAAAGTGCATCCCAGTCATTTGTTTCTAACATCATATTGATCTCTAGGGAGTGTTTTATCAGTGACCTTGAATTAATTAATCTGCATCTAAGTTTACCAGATATTTCCCTTAATGAGACATTAGTGAGGTCATTATTTAGCCCAGCTGAATCTAGCATTGCTACATTGTTATACCCAATCTTACCTTTTGGTAGTAATTGATGTCTTGTGTAGCATATTCTATCCTTTATACTATCAGTACTCAACCCGGCTGGTTCGGTGTGTCGACCGACAGCATGACTGATGCTGTGTGTGCACAGGGGCAGGTGGGCTTGCCTTTGGTGTTCCATTGCACGCCTGCTGCACATTCGTCCGTGGTTGTGCTGGTGTTTATCAGTGTTTATATGGCTATTATAGGTTTAAACCTAAATCAGGACAGCCTACTTATGTTATGTCCTGTTCTGTTCTTTTCTACTCAGTTAAGTTCTGTTGTTTTCAGTTCAGTTATGTTATGCTATGTTTTCGTAATCTGGTCAGTTATGTTATGTTCTTTTCTGTTCAGTTCAGTTCTGTTCTTTTCTGTTAAGTTATGCTTTATTCTGGGTTTGTTCTGATCAGTTATGTTATGTCGGTTGTTTCCTATTCACTTATATTCTGTTCTTTTTTCAATTCAGTTCTTTTCTTTTCTATTATGTTATGTTATGTCATACCGTGTCTTATTCTTTTCTGTCAAGTTTAGTTCCATTACGGTCAGTTTTGTCCTGTTCAGTTCAGTACCATTCTTCTATTTATTTTATGTTCAGTTCTGTTATGTTCTTTCCTGTCTTGTCATGTATATTATGTTGTGGACATTTTATAGTCATTTCAAACACTATTATAGGGTAGTACAGCCATTTTCTGTGTGCCTTTTCGTATGGAACTAGAAGAGCTATGGTTTGCTGGTGGACATTGATTTTGATGTTTATATGTGGTTATGTGAGATTTGGAAATGGCTTGTGTGAGTCTGTGTGGAAGTAAGATGAGTTTGATCTAGGAAAGATTGATGTGTATGGGACCGTGTATCAAATAACTTTTTCTTTTTGCTGGACACGGTGGGCGGTTGCCAATTCCTCAGGAGAAATATTTTAAGAAAGATGCATTGGAAAAGTTTGCTGGAGAGATGCCATAGTAAGTCCAATGCAAACCACTGAAATATGCATTCTTCAAGGTTGCAAATAGTTTTACCATTTTATTAGGTCGATGTAACACCCATAACTTGTAGTGTTTATACATGAAAGAGATGAGGTTTGAGGTCCTAATTATAACATATTTCTTTATTTACTAACAACATTTTGGATGGTGGAGTGAGTCACTCAGCTAGAGAGAGTTGACAATGTTTGTGTGGGTGCAGGTAAGTTTGTTTCTTTATTTTCCATTCACATGGAGCACCCCTTCCTTCTCTGTCTCACTAGTATGCATTGTGCAAAGCAATCACCTGGAAATAAAACGTGGATTAGAAGGAGCCATCCATCATTTTATGGAGGGAAGGGCTCTAAGAGCAATGACATTTAGGGGTTGGCAAGAGAGTACTCTTCAGTGAGCTCAATCATTTCTTTAGCACAGGCAGCAGGCTGCAAGTCCCATTATTATGCAAGAATCCTAGGCCCAGCTGCAGTGAGTCAAGCATGGCTGAGACATGCTCGTTGATGCGATGGATATGAAATCAGCTCTCCTGGACGATATGCCCTGTATACTGACCCACGAAGCTTTCTAAATCCAGAACCTCGTGTGAAAAGTCACACAGACAGAGGGAGAACAGAAGCCAGACAGTATGGTTACCGGACTAAGGAGCCCTTCTGACTGGAAGTGCAGGACTAGGGGTCCGTGGCTGAGGATCTTGAAGAGCTAGACCCATGTGTCAAAAGTACCCCTCGCCCCTCGCCCATCCCCAGGAACCAGAGCCCCCTTCCCTCACTGCACATTTCCATTTACCATACCACCCTCTCTCCTCCTGACACAGCCTCTCCTATGCAACATGCATTCCACCTGTAGTTTTTTCTGATCAGTGACGCAGCTCTATACAGAAGATAGCGAGGCCCGTTACTCGCACAGACGGGATCAGATGATGGCTGAGATGACAGAAGGGCGAGGGACGCAGTGCAGCGTCGTGACGTCTGCTTCAAAGCTGTGTCGTCAGAGTTAGAGGCAGCTAGACAGTCATGGTGGGAGTGGAAGGATTACCACATATCTGGGCAGCAGCCAGGATAAGAAAGTGAAGAGACGTCCTGGGTGAAGCTGCACTGAGGGCTGGGGGAGGTTGTGCCTGGACGGGGTCTGCTTCGTGCCTAGAATGGGAAAAGAGAGTCTTCTTGGGCCTGTAGGTAAACACCTACCAGAGGGACCTGACACTACTACAGGGAGCAGACAAGTGCCTCTATCGTTTCTTCAGCCTTCAGGGCAGCACCACGGATCAGGCCCTTGTAACTCTTCTGTTAGAGGTAAAAGTAGAGCAATGAAACAGAAAATACTGCTGTGTGCTTAATGCCACAATGTATATGCACAGAGCGTCAGCACGCCGCATCAGTGGCCACTAGTCATTACTATTAATCCATCTTGAGAGCAGTGCGGTGCGCGGAGCGGGTCTGCAGGAGGATTTATATGTTTCTGTGATGAAGGAGCGGCGAGCCGCTCGACACAGAAGGAGAGCATTTCACACAAAGGTAAACAGTCTCTTAAAACCGATATTGAATCATTGTGAGCGTCTTTGCTCTAAGCTTGGACTGCGAGTCAATGCCGTTACCAAGACAATGGGCTGAAGTAACAGGTTTCAGAAAGAGCAGAATTCACATTTAGCACAATAGACGAGCTGGCGCTGCCCTCAGCCCCTCAGCAGCAGCGCACAAAGCCCAGGCGCGCGCATGCGCGTTTTCTTTGAAGAACAGAGCCCGGGTTCTGCTAGCTGGACAGAAGAATGACAGATGTGTGGCATTTCAGCTCAGGGCACTCGGGCTCTGAGTCTGGACCAGAACTAGTAGTTCTGATACAGCTAAATCTGATTTGCAACAGTCTTAAAAGCCTTTCACTTCTATCTGCTACATTTGTATTTACCCAAAAAAAAATGACATCAGAGATTCTGTAGCAAAATGATTATTCTCCCTCACAAAGATGGCACCTAAGTGCAACATTAAAACCATGCTAATGGTCATCGACAAAATACTGAGTTCTACTGACTTGAAACAGCTGGTTATTTAGTTTTAAAAAGACCAATAAATATGTCGATTTGATGAAACTCACAATAATAATTATTCTAATCAGATAGATTTGAATTACCAAATTGGAGCATATAGTTGACTCCTAGCCAGCCGACATGTACCCAGAAGATTCATAGCTGGTACCTTGAGACAAGCCTCATTGCTACATCAACCACATATCACTTGGCTTTTTTTCTCTAAGAGCTGCCTCTGAACATCATAAAGGTCTAAAGAAGACCTTGAGTGTTCACGTAGCTCAGAGAGTGTCCCTGCACTTCTAAACATGCCTCTGGTGGAGACAGCTTTAGAATAATTACATTTTCTGTGCAGAAAGTTGAATATGTACATGAAAACGGTTCATATCTCAGCTGGTACAAGTTCCTGAAACAATGAGCCCCCCAAAACATTCCTTTCCATTTGTTCATATATATGTTAAGGTGTTCTAAGTCTTGTATAGGACATGACAGTTTTGAGTATGGGCCTGATTTAGAGTTTGGTGGATGGGTTATACCGACCGCCATATTACAAGTGCATTATCACATATGGCACTTGTAAGAAGGCTGACACAATATCATCACATTTGCAACTGAGTAATCCGTCACCCAAGACCTAAATCAGGGCCTACATTTTAAAATATAGCCTCAATGTTCTGTCTTATTTACAAGGGAACTTATTTTATGATATGTTTTAATGCATTTTCGGTGAATGTATTCTTTTATACAATATATAGTGCAACATTCCAATAAACAATAAATATGTATTTCTACATTTATTTTATCATTACTGTATAATTAACTTCAAATAGAATGGGCTTGATGTCAGTGCATGCTCATGCACGGAGTGCCAACTGCTGACGAAAGGAAGTGGTAAAAGTATAAACACATTTTAAATGTACAAATAGCAACTCTTTTGAAGAATTTGACTACACAAGAGAAAACAATATGTTGATTTTAAATAAGAGAAAGTCTTCAAATTGCTTCCTGTACCTCTAAAATATATTTTGCCATACATTTAAATGGAAGAGTACAAAACCTTCTGGGCATACCAAATTTTTTGTGATGTAAAAATAAGACTGAATTAAACAACAGATAGAGTAGATAGTCTGCAGAAACAGATGTGGAAAAGGGACACTGTCCTAGGGTAGGGCTCTTTCTCAACTATGTTTAGCTCTTTCAAATATATTATGTAATATATTTCTGGAAATCCATACAACCATTAACACCCCATTTTCTTCAGTCTGTTCCACAGGAAAAAATCTCCTATTCAGCAAACAGCATCCATTTGGTCATGAATATAGAACATTGGCACGCTACTTGTTGATTAGAACTCTGTGATGAAGCTAAAGTTGATCAGTGGTGAATCAACTGACACATTGCTACTGTTGTTGAAAGTACGTTTCACTAAGGCTATTAGACTTCATTCTGACATGAATGATGAAGGTATCTGAGAATTTACAGAACATCCATAATTTTTTGAGTGTTCTAGAGCAGTAGTTCTTAACCTTGTCAACTCTGAGGACCCCCAGTTCATTACTGTAACACGGGGACCCCCACTGAATCATTACTGGAACTTGGAGACACCCACTGAGTCATTACTGGAAGCCGGATACTCCGGCCTGGGGCGTAACACAGGCCCCCGCACCCACCGCAGTGGGGGGGCCCCCTCAGCACAGCACTTCAGCCGAAGAGCTCCTGATAGAGTCCAGAGGGGGCCCCTCCACATACCTTACAGGGGGGCCCCCTCGATTATCATTACGCCACTGGCCTAAGTATTTTTGCTGATTTAAACCACAAAACAGTACACAAATATAGAAACAAGCATTAATCAAACAAATGCACACATTTTGAAATATTTTGTTTAACTCACAAACAACTGAAAAAATATCTACATTTTAATTTTGATAGGAAGGATAGATTGTTTCTAATTCATTTGAAGCCACTTATTATCTATTCTATATTCTGTTTGATGAGCATGCCCTGCTCCCACAAATTAATTGGAAGATATTACCTTAATTTGTAGCCTCCAATTTCAAATTCCTTCCCATTTAACAAATGTTTTAAAATGTTCATTTGTACATTTTATTTCGTTATGTATAAACACCTTATTAAGCTTTAAAGAAGGAAACCATAGCACTCAGTCATAAGCCCAAAAAATGTCATACGGTCCAAACAGTAAGGACTTGTTTTAAACAAGCTGTTTATTCATGATATCAAGTATTTAGTGATCTTTGGTACATTCACACATTTATTCTTGGAAGCTGGACAACAGCCGACATGTGTTTCATCACACAGTGACTTTTTCATGGCTTTATATATGGTATAGATGAGGTCACATATCCCATGTATATTCATCCACTAGGAGTGTTGGATATAAAGTGTGATGCCCTAAGGGACAGCACTCCTGTGAGATGTGACGTGTATAACAAATAGATGCAACTTTGAATCTGTAGAATGTATGTTTAGTGACCAAGGTCCTAGCATAAGGTATCGGCAGAAATGCGTAATGTCCTAAGCTTAAGTGACCACGTGTCAGGTATAGACCCTTGTACGTTTTATAGATAGATGAAGATCGTAGTAAGCTCCTATCTGATAATGTGCAGCTGATAACTTGCTGTTTGGGTCTTATGATATTTTTTGAACCTCTGACTGAGTGCTATGGTTTCCTTCTTTAAAGTCTATACACATTGGATCATCTGGTCCAACGTGAACACACACCTCTGGTGTGGGATACCCAAAAAGCACCATCCCATAAACACATACTATTATTGTACTGTAACCACAAATCGTGTATAGTTGAACAAGGTGCCTAATGCACCTTATTGATCTTTTAATAGTATTTCATTTTCTTGACTCCCAGGGTCCCAAGACCACAGTTTAAGAACCATTGTCCTACAGAATCAAGCATAATATTTCTGACAAAGCACCACTCCTCATTTTCCTAATTTACTGCAGTTTACTACTCCTACTCCAGAAAGTTGGCATTCAGCCGCACCGCATGTTTATCGTGAATATAGAATGTTAGCATTCTAGTTGTTAATTGGAACCTTGTTTTTAAGCTCCAGTAGACTTCTTACAGCCTTCTGCTGCTATTGAAAGTAAATTTTATTCAGCACATCAGACTTTTTGCTCACATGAGTGTAGAAGATATTTGCAAATTTATAGAAAGTGTGCCCTCATTTTAGCTTCTGGTGTTCTTATAATAATTTGCATACGAAAATCATGTAAGAAACCATTCTCCCTCAGAGAGACGTCATCCAACTCTGGTAGAAGATCACACGGTGAAATCACTTTTAAACAAACCACTATTCCTAAAATAAGTTGGACATCAACAATAAATGATTTAATTTGTGTCTCAAATATGTTTTCACCTTTTCTATATGCACCTTTTTGTGACTCTCAAAACCAGACTTTCACTACAATGCATTTCTATGGGACAAAAATGTCAATCTTATCACCCAAAAAACACCAATGGCTGTGCTGCTTTTAACCTTCCAGCTAAATAGTCCAATGAAAAAAATACCCTTTAACAAATAATGTTGTGAATTTCACTCCAAATGTTAAGGGTCTGATTTACAAAGCAGTATTATCAAAAGGGGACGGCTTCAAAAATGAGAATTGGCTGTACATATGTACATATAACTTGTGTATCTTAATTGTACACTGTGATGCCAGAGTTAATGTTGATATGGCTATGGTGTGTCTGTGGACCGTTTTATTGTTCTCACTATTCATATTTATTGTCTTGTCTTAATAGAATTCAATTTTGTACTTGTTGAATATAATTTTTGTGTTTTTTTTTTTTGTCCCTCTATGTAATAGTATTGCATTGCTGACACATTTTTAATCATGCCTGAGTTGCCCTAGGAATTTTCATTTATCAAAGGGGGACGTCATTCCCATGTAGTTATTGACCAGGGCTATGGAATCCATCCTGGTGAGTAAGGTAGCTGGCGCTCATGGGGCCTGGCCGATGAAGTTAAGGGTGTGGCTTAAATCGCGTAAACTAATAAATCTGTGCTTAGCATACTGTGCCCGCTCGAACTGCTGGTGCTGAGCACCGGCAGGACCCGGCCCAATTAAAGTCAAATATATATATACCGTGGTGTGGCAGCAAAACTATGCACTTTGCAAATTTAACTTTGAACAGTGTGCATCTGAAATCACTGCAGTAATTTTCGAACTATGGTGGTACAGAAATGCTATTAAGCTAAACTAAAGATTGCACCACAGCACGAAATTGAAAATACCTATTTGATGCATCCTGGGGCCTGTAGGAGGTTGCTGCAGGCCACGTGACCATAAGGAATTAAAAAAATACACTCACCTGTGAACAAGACGAGAGCGTCGAAACGCGTAAGGATAAAATGAGTGTTTCTTGACTGCCACGCATTTTGATGAATAAATGTCAGCATGAATACAAGTCGGATTTGGGCTCTGCATTGTCTTTGGGCACAAGTATGCAGTAACAGGATCTCCGTTCCTGGTAGAAGAGTCCGCCCTGCAGGGTCGGGGGCCCCCAGTAAAATGGAGTTGTTGTATGGATATATATATATGTATATATATATATATATATATATATATATATATATATATATATATATATATAGATAGATAGAGAGAGAGAGAGAGAGAGATAGATAGATAGATAGATAGATAGATAGATATATATTTTTTTAAATTTATTTTTCATTTTTTTAAAAATACAATACAATACCATCCCACAGTAGGTCTTATAATCCACTTCTTACATGGGTATTCGGTTCCTTATGTATCACGACGTATCTGATTGTGTATGCCAAACCTTCATATTGCTATAAATGGAGATGTCCAAAAAAGCGTTAACATTAGTGTCCCGGACCTGTTTGCAGCATAGTCCAACAGCGCATGCTCTCCCTTTATCCACTTATCTCTTACATCTATGCCTCCATCTGTGAAGGGCAGGCGCTGTCAGTGTTTTGGGCCAGGAGATAGTCTTGTAGTGGTCCCCAAATGCCTTTAGGTTGAGAGGCGTGCGGCAGCAGCTCCGCATACGTGGTGGACTGCTCTTGACAATATAATAAATCTGCTAACCATTCCTTAAATTTCGGCGCGCGGCCCCTCCCCCATCTACACGCTATCCTCCGCTTTGCCAATAAGAGGGATATTGATATGTATTTTCTGTGTTTAATGGGTATCTGTTTGGTGTATCCTAAGAGCGCAATAAGCGGGTCCCTGTCTATACTGATAGCTCAAATATCAAAAAAAGGGGGAGAATGGACCACTTGTCCTGTGTATCAGGGTCTCAGTTAACGTGGGAAGTCATCGTTAAAAAACCCTCATATACGTACACAAGCGTTGGGCGGTATATGTTGATTCTCCGCCTTCGTGTACCGTAATAGCATGATCATTGGGCTTTTTTTGTCAATATGCTAACCTCCCCATGGAGGAAGACCAACTGGTTCTGCAGTAGTGGCCAGAGGTAAAAAAGAGGGCGTGCTCGTGCTCAAAGAATTGTGATGTTTTAAGGAAAATTCCCAATGTCAAATCTCGTGTCCTTTATTCCTGAGATGCATGACATGGGAAAATTAAAACGGTTATCGTGCATTTAAAAACCTCGTTATTGGTTTAATGCACTGGTAATGGTCTGGTGTGGTCTACATGTTTCAGCCTCGTGTAGAGTCTAGAGGCTTTCGTCAGGACCAAAGAGTTTAGGGGAGCATCTTTTGTCTCACCTAAAATTGTGTGGGGTGGGTGATTTGTACTCACCGCCCTTGTTTTCAGGAATCTGACCTGTGGTATCTGTTCCTCTATTATAGTGAAGAAACCATCCTTCAGGGTACTCGTCAGTTGTTGAGAACCTATTGCGGTTGCTCGTACAGACTCGCTTGTTCTGATGTTAATCCCTGGGATCTATACTGATAGCTACCATTTTCTCTAGTGCCATGAACACCTGACCCCAATAGTCCTGCACCCGTGCGCATACCCATGCCAGATGTAGGAATCCTGCCCCTGGCTGCCCACACCTTTCACACCGATCACTGCTCGCTAACTTGAATCTAAATTTCTTCACTGGCGTGTAATATAATTGGTGCAAGTATTTATAATGTATTATTTGCAGCCTGCAGCTTGCCGATATCTGCGCCGTTTGGAGGCAACAATATCTCCACTGTTCATCTGAGATGTCCTGTCCCATATCCTCTTCCCAATTCCCAATGATGCCTGGCTGAGGTAGACATCTCCTCTCCGTGTGTGTGCACTCTGCCATATAACCCAGATACAAGGTGTTTCCCATCCTTGGAGCCTAACATCTGATGCAATGGCTCCAGATACTCTGGTTCCTGCGGGAAGTCCGGGAGAAGCGCCCTCATTCCCTGTCTCAATCGCGTGTATAGAAATGTGTCTAGGGAGGAGCATGCCGTTTCGTGCATGAACTGTTCCTGCGTGCGTAATCGACCTTCATGGAACAGGTCTCCCCACTTGGCAACATGGACACGCTGACAGAGGTCCTGGAATCCCTTCTCCTGCAGCAGCGAGAGGTCAGGGTGGTACACAAGGGGCAGCCTAGGGGAGTATATGAAAGGTATGTTCAGGCGCCTTGCTATCATGCACCAGGCCTCCACTGTGCCGGTGATCGTGGTGGCCGGTCCTGCGGCATATAGCGAGGTGGGTTGATCCAATAGTAGGCGTAATGAGCTTGTGCGCACTGGAAGTACTCCTCAAAATCAGGGATGTTAAACCCCCCTTGGTCATATGGCCTTGTCAGTATGGACCACTTCAATCTCGGTTGCTTACCTCCCCACAGCAGCCTGATCAGCTCGGAGCGCAGACGCTGGAAGAAATGCCTACCAGGATGATAGGGCACATTTAGGAATAAATAAAGGAACTGTGGGAGTATTATCATTTTTATAATGGATGCCCTACCTGCCAACGAGAGAGGCAAAGAGATCCAGCGTGTCACGTTCGTACCCAGGCGCTCCATGGCCGTGCCATAATTCCCCATTATAGTTTCGTCCGTGTCCCTAGCAATCTGTACCCCCAGATATCTGAGGTCGTCATGGCACCACTCCAGCGGGAAATCGAGAGGGAACGGAGTCACTGCGTCCGTGAGAGGGAACACCTGGGATTTGCTCCAATTAATGCCCACCCCAGACAGCACACCGAAGCGTATGAATTCCCTCAGCAAGGGGTTGATATTGACCTGGGGATCTCTCACATATAGTGTGATGTCATCTGCGTAGAGGGATATCAGTATCTGCCTGAGACTGCAGCGAAATGCCTTATCCTGGTGGACTTGCCGCAGACGGGAGGCCAGCGGCTCCACCGCAATTGCAAATAATAGCGGGGATAGCGGACATCCCTGACGGGTCCCTCTGGTTATCGATAGCGGCTGAGATAAATGCCCATTGATTAAGATTCTGGCTACGGGTCGGGTATACAATAACTGGAGCCATGAGAGATAGAGTCTAGGAAAGCCCATCCTTTGCAATATCTCAAATAGGTAATCCCATTCCACCGAATCGAATGCCTTGGTGGCATCTAGGAACACCTGGGCTAGCGGGAGCTCCGGTGCCACCGTCTGTATTAAGGAGAACAGGGTTCGGAGGTTATGGGACGTCGCCCTCCCCGGCACAAACCCGGACTGGTCCGGGAGCACCAGCTTATCCATGAGGAGGGCCAGGCGGTTCGCCAATACTTTCGCCAAAATCTTTGCATCGCAATTCAACAATGACAGTGGTCTATATGAGTCGCATTACTCCGGTGGCTTCCCTGGTTTCAGCAAAAAGATGACCACCGCCTCCCGCATTGAGAGAGGCAACTCGCCCACCTCCAGAGATTCTTCATAAACCTCCTTGAGCACGGGCGCCATAATACTAATATAACTTTTGTAGAATTCAGCTGGTAAGCCATCCGACCCCGGTGCCTTCCCATTTTGCAATTGCATGATTGCTTCTTTTATTTCGTCCAACTCAAACGAAAGGCACAGGAATTCCCTCTGTGTATCGCCCAACCATCCGAGTGCCACCTCTCCCAGAAACCCCTCTAGATCCAGCGGTCCCTGCCTCTGCTAAGTGTACAACGTTTTGTAGTGCTTATAGAATGTGTCTAGAATTGCCAGCGAATCCCGCGTGGGTGCGGCCCCGGGGGTTTGTATTTCCAAGATGTGTGAGGCATGACGGGGAGCTCTGGTTAACACCGCCAGCGCCTTGCCCGGCCGCTCTCCTTCCCCGTACCTACGAGCCACCCAATGTCGTCCTCTATGTTTCGCCTCCCGCCGCGATGCTTCCTCATATTCCGATATTTTCTCCCGGAAGACTTTTTGTGTTGCCCGACCTCTCCCCTCTCCATTCTCCGCTCCAAACCCTTCAGGTCCCGCTCTAGCCGTTGTAATGTGTGTTGCAGGTCCCACAGAACTCCGAAGCTCTTGGAGAGGCAGAAGCCACGCATGGTCACTTTGAAAGCCTCCCATATCACTTCCACGCTGTCTACCGATCCCTTGTTCCTCCTAAAGAAGTCCTGAATTTCCTCCCCCAGTTCCGCTTGGAAGACCATATCCAGTAGGGCCGTGGGCTGTAGCCGCCACCTCGGCCGAGGGGCGCCATACCCTGGTATGGTCAGCGTTACTTTCACCGGGCAATAGTCAGAGAAAGTTCTGGCCAAATGTGTCACATTATGCAGGCCCGTCCCCAACTCCCTTGATAGCAAAGAATAATCGATCCTGGACCAGGTCCCTCTGTAGGAGGTGAAGTGTGTGCCCTCCCTCCTTTGGGAATGTAGGTGCCTCCAACTATCTATGAGACCCCCTTCCGTAAGGATGCCTTGTAAGGCCTCCTGCGCTCTAGTATAGTGATGTGGTGCAGCGTGTGATCTGTCCAGGTGAGGTTGGAGCACCGCATTAAAGTCCCCTCCCCATATTAGGTGATTAGGGCCAATAGTTAGTATTTCACTCCATAGGGCGTTGAAGAATAGCGGGCTATCCGCATTCGGCCCATAGCAGTTCGCAAAGGTAACAGTTTCTTTACCCATTCTCCCCCACACTATGATATACCTGCCCTGCGCATCCTCCAACACTCCCTCCCGCTCAAACCTGACCCGCTTCTTAAACAGTATCGCTACCCCCCTGGCGTATGATGAGTACGAAGCGAAGAAGCGGTGCCCTGCCCATTTACTCGCGAATCCACTACCCGCACTCGGAGCTAGGTGTGTCTCTTGCAGCATTGCTACATCAATTTGTTGTCTTTCCAGATACGCTAGCACCTGCCTTCACTTCCTCCCATCTCCTAAGCCTCTGATGTTCCAGGTTAGCACTTTCAGTGTGCTGTTATCACCCTGCATCTCCAGTACCGCCCCATTCCACACTAATTTCTGGTGTAATATTGTTATGTCTGAATTTTTGGATGATCTTGGAAACCGTCCCCTCTACCTGAAATCGCCCCTCGCCTGACTGTGAATTTCGTTGTAACACCTGTCCCTCCCCCTCCCACTGAAGCACCCCAATCATGCCAGAATTATACATCCCGCCCCCACCCCACTGCCCTAGAGGCCCCCCCGTGTCAATCCCAGTGCCGTCCCCGCTAACGTGAGACCCCCGAGATCAACCACAGGCAGTACCAACAATTTAACAAACTGTAAACCATACAAAGAGGGTATTTCCCAATGGGGTGACTCCCCAGGTGACTCACGGCTACCTCGAGTCTCGTGGCCCTCTAGAGTACGCGCTATGGAATCCATCCTTGTCTCCATAGCGTCCATTTTTCCGCCAATGTCTGCAAACCCCCGCTTCATCTCTAGTAACAGTGCACTCATATTATCCATGGCCGCGGGCTCCGGCACCGCCTGTGCCGCTTCCACGCCGCTGCCCATCTCCGAGGCCGGCGGCCGCGCCGGTTTTTTCGCGTCAAACATGAGCCGCGACTGGTGGGCGTCCATCTTCCCCATCGAGTCCCAAGCTCAACCGCTATTTACAGGGGATGTGTTGGGAAGGTACCCCAGGGCACTCCACTGCTGTTCTGCTTGGCTGTATACTTCTGGTGCCTCCGTGCTGGGGCACCCCCAGCCCGCCTCCTAGGTCGCTGTGAGCTACTCGCGCACCCCACACTACTTCTCCGGAGGGAGCTTCGCAGCACACTCGGCGCCCGGGCTCTCCTCCTCGACTGCCCAGGTTACTAATATCGTCCAGTGGCTGGTGGGTGGTCATGCATGGGCCATAGCCCCTCCTCTAGCTAAGCCTCAACGTCCAGCAGCAGGCCCCCACACCCGCTCTTCATACTCATCACAGGGGGCTATGAGAGTTCCTCCACCCCCACCTCCTCAGTGCCGACAGTCGGTTCGCGGCTAGACACCCCACCGCAGAGCCCTTTCCGCCGGACTCCGAGGCCCGCAGCTCCACTCTCCGCCAGTCCGCGGTATCGCGCCCAGATCCCACAGTCAGGGCCGTCCTCCCGTGTGTGCAATGCCAGCCTCTTGGGTCTCCTGAGCCGATCTTCTGCCCCATGTGGGACGAGGACGTGCCCTGCTCACCTCGCGCCCGCAGGCCGCCACCGGGGGCCGTAGTTCCTCTGCGTTTCCGGCTGGGCCGCACTGCCTCCACCGTCTTCTACTGCCGCCTCTAGGTACCTCAGTCCCCCGATGTCGCTCGACTGGTGTTCCTCCGCTCTGGGATCCCCAAAGACACATGCCCCATGCGGGGGCGATTCCGAGCACCAGGCAGCCCAGTCACCTCTCTCCTCCGACGCGGACCTCCGCCTCCGGCCTTGCCAGGCACCCCAGGCCTTCCGTCTCACGTAACGCCTCACGCCGCTGCACAGCTCCACCAGGCAGTGCGGCCGCGTCCGGGCCTCACGCTCCCCTCTCTGATCGCCTGCAAAGCGGAGTCGCCTGCTCACCGCTCCCGCACCGCCATGGTCAGCAGGGGAAGGTGCGCGTTTATTTCCTGGTCATTAATCGTTAAAGGCGAGCGATATAGGATAAATGCCGGATAATAGAGCCAGCCCGCGGGAGCCTCACCAAAGTGCAGCCATTCCGCTTGTGCGCCACCTAGCGCCCCAGATATATAGATATATATATAGATATATTACCTACTAGCGCTCGCCAGTAGGTAGTTATAGTTAGGACCAAGTTTCCATAGGAAGAGCATTTTTTGTTTTGCTTATAACTTTGGGGTCGTTTGATGAATCTTCATGAAATTTTCCAAACTAATTCTTTGTCCATATAAGCTCCTATGTGGGACATTTCGGGGTTATTCGTCAAAGGGGGGCCGAGACAAAAGGGGGGTCCCAAACCGTGTTTTCTCCATGTTAATTTCCGTAGGAAACTTTAGACAAGGCTACAGGTCGAACTGGTGAACGGAATTACCCCAAATTTGGCAGGGAGAAGGGTCTTGGTCTAGAAAGCATGTTTTTGTTTACTTGGTGGAAATTCGTTCAGTAGTTTTTGAGAAATGTTGAAATTTACAGATATCAATATATGGGAATTCTGCCATCTGATTGGCTGAGGCGTTACGAGCACGAGCTTGCTGCTTATTGGTTGGGAGCGCTGCGAGCGGTTGCAACTAGGAAGTGTTGGCCGCCATTTTGGTCAAGTATAGAGGCTTTAGTAATTGAAATAATTCACTTATTTATTTTGCACCTTAACAAGCAGAGTGACAGAGGTCTACAGGTCCTGACGAATGCCCAGAACTTAATTGTCACTATGGCAGAAACATGTTGACCTAATATGAACTAGGGTATATATAATTAACCCTTTTCCACTTGCTTTTTAATCACTACCACTTCTTGGGAAGAAGAATAAAGTTGTTGCCCCTAAGTAGGTAGTTTTTATTCACTATTAACTATTGCACTCTGCCCCTCCTTACCATTGTGAGTTGGTAGATCCAACACGTGCTTTGCACTCCTGCTCCTTCCCCCTGGGGTCAAGTCGTAGCCCACATGGGGTACCTTGCGGTCCCCATGTGTTGGAGGAACCCAAGGATGCAGCATGCCACCCTCGGGTGAGTGAGGGTTTTCGTCCACAACCTTGTTGTGCCCAAATTCTTTTTAACTTTTTGCTACCCTATACATAGTGTGAGTTGTGATTATACAGTAGTGGTATAGGATCTTGTAGCAACATTCTACTTTAGACCCTCTTGTGTGTGATACATTATTTATGAACCGCCTTATGGTATGGTGTTGGAAAATTGAAGGTTTCAATACCTTTTGCTGATGAGCGTTCCGACAGACGCCTGTTGAAATTAAGGCTATGTATGGCTATAGTGGCGCTAACGGGAGTGCTGGGGCTTGTTGTTTTGATTTCGTAAGGTTAAGCAAGGGAAGGGGTGGGAGAGGTGGGCATGTTGCTGATTATAACACAGACATTTGTAACATGCATATGTGTAGCTATTTAAGGTGATGTAGTGCCACTCGGTCAATGTATAAAGTGCTCTATGGCATGGTATATATGTTTTATTCGGAAATTTGCATGTTTTACTACCTTTTGGTGCTGGGCGTTACGGCAGAGACTTGTTCAAATTATGTCCCTGTATTTCTATAGTGGCTCTACCAGGTTTGCTGGGGTCTTTTTTTGATTTCGTAAGGTTAAGCAAGGATGGGGATGAGGGTGGTGTAGTGGCACTGGGCCCATTTATGAAGCGGTTTATGGTATGGTAAATGTTTTTCTCACAAATTTGCATGTTTTAACACCTTTTGGTGATGAGTGTTCCAGCAGACAGCTACGCAAATCGCACAACATTTCTGTGGATAACAAATCTTCATGCTGATAGACACTCTTGCACTGTGGTAGAAGGCTGCCAGCGTTGATGGCAAATTATGAAACTTGGTGCCATTGTACATTTAAGTGGAAGCTTGGACCATTTCTTTGTTACTATGGTGCAGTGAGGGCTTTAAGTGGGAAAAAAACTGGGTGTGCGCTAAAAGGGGCGGGGCAAACCTGTTAAAGGGGTGTGGGCTATCCAAGTAGGGGTGTGGTCTACCTGAAGATAACTAGCATTGTGTGCTTAAGAAAATCCCCTCGAATTGTCCTACGTTCGGGTAACACGCTCTTTAAAGGATTGCCCTTCCTCCTACAACGTGGCTCACGTAGCATGATCTCTCCACTTCTCAGTAGTGAGCAAAATGAGCATGCGCACATCAATGTGCATGCTCTGACTGCAGTCCAATAAAAGAAAACTTGACTACATTTGCGAGGGCCGAAAATAGAGCCCGGTAGAGACCTGTTTCGAGTTTTTCTGATTATAACTGCCGGTGCTCAGAGCCACTTAAAGCCCTGCATCCATTCATCCTAAGCACAGCACCATCCAACCATCTTTCAATTCATTCAAACATTCCTACCTACATACATACATACATCTGTCCCTACAGTTATTCTAAGTATCTATCAGCCCACTCGCCTATGGTAAGCACTGTGCCATCCATCCAGTTATACGCCCATATATTCATACATACATCTGTCCCAGAACCAATCCTATCAACCCACACGTGTATCCTAAGTACTGGTCCATGCATTCATTTATCCTTCCATTTATCCATATATCCATTCATCCCTCCATCTAGCTATCCATTCATCCATCTGGCCATCCATCCAGTCGCCCTTTATTCAACTATCCGTCCTTATTTTCGTGCACTCTCCGCTGCCGAACCTAAATACTGCGTATTATACTCATCCACCCAGCTTCTTAAGGGGCCGAAAAGGCTGGCGATAATCATTGAGAGGCAGATGAAGTTTCTGATAAAGAACAAGAAAGCTTTGAGTTGCTCTTTGTGGACCAGAGTTCACCACTCTTCTCTGGTGGTGTTTTAAACAAAGGTTGATGTACGGAAAGAAATGTAAAGCAGCTTTTCAGTGTAAGACGTTAATTTAGAAAGATAACGGGGCATATTATCAAGAATGGCGTTAAAATTATTACCGCTTTAGCGGCAGGAAACTGCCGCTAAAGCGGCGATAATGGGCTTGATAATATGCCCTTGTCAATTCCCATAGCCGGCCAGGTTGTGGTGTGAAGCTGGGCTTCTATGGGAATTCACAAGGGCATATTATGAAGCTCATTATCGCCGCTTTAGCCGCAGTTTCCTGCCGCTAAAGCGGCGATAAGTTTAACGCCGTTCTTGATAATATGCCCCTAAGTGAGCCAGGCAAAGCGTGTGTTTTCGTAGCACTACAACAACACCCTGTGAAAGGTGAGAGCAGGGTTGTGTTGGAGTTGGCTGCATGTGGTTGTCTCTTTGCAGCACTGCCTCTGGAAGCCGTCAGTAGAATTTATGTAATTGTATGTTACTATTGTAATATATTGAACTGATGTAAAAAATAATTGAATCTATTTTTTTTCAGAAAATTATTTCGTTTGGATAAAAATTTGAAAATGCCTAGAAGAACTGAGAAAAAAAGACTAGAAGACTAGAAAAGAAGCATTTATATTTGCAGAAAAGAAAAGATTTTGATTTACAAAAAAATGAACACTACACAAACAGTTTCTTCAGGTAAAAACACTAGACAATTTCTGAAAAAAATATTACAAACATTTAATGAAAATAACATCACACAAAGGAAAAAGAAGAATTTTTTAAGAAAGGAGAAGGAGACTTCAATTTCAAATACAAGTAAAAGAAAACATGATAAAGAAACAGTATTTGTTACCCGGAGACAAAAACAATTTCAAGAAATTCGTCAGAGACTTTTTCGAACTAGAGTGATTCAGAATTTAATGAGAACATGCTGTAAATATAAAAAGAAAGTGCTGCAATTCAAACAGAAGCAGCGTATCGAAAGTATAGTGGATACTGCTTTTACTTTAAAACAGAAGTTATTCATTGTGATTTTGAAGAGGATCAAAGTATTAGATAAAGTAATCAAAGTGTTGAAAGAGAAAAGTAAAAGAAAAAGACTTGTGAACAGAACCAACTTTTACAAAATCTTTAGTGGACATTGGAAACATACTTCTAGTAGTGAGCCTTTTTTTAATGAGGAAAGTTACTTCCAGGAAAATATTTTATCATTTGCAGTTGATACTGGAGGTCGTTGCTACGAAGTTCAGGATGGTTGTCCCCTTCCAAAAGAGGAATTGGTTGGTAAAAGTGCAGAAGAGTTAATAGTTGAAGAAGTGCAAGGGAAACGTACACAAGCTCCTGTGCATAAGTGGGGTTGTAGCAGTATTTGTAGTATTCAACAGGAATCTATTGATATAATACAATGCAGTTGTTACAAGGACTAGATCCATGTAATGTAAGAAAATATACTGAGAAACATGGGCATTCTCTGGCTTGTTTTTCAAGAAAAGTGTGTAAAAGTGTTTTTCATCACTTGAGGATGTTAGCAGTACACCATTCAGAAATGCGGAAGTTTGTAAGGAAATTGTACTATGTAAAAAGTCCTGCATTATGTTTAAGTGAACTGAATACAGCTCTTTTATATGGTTCTTTATCAGATGTTCAAAAAAAAAGTGTGATGATATTAAAATGCAATATTTTGGTTCATAAGATCAGTCCATAGAAAGTGAAAGTTTGACAATTGCAGATGTTGAAGGAGATGGGAAAGTGATTAGCACTGATCAGTTTGAAGAAGAAATTGGAAGGTTTAATGTAGTGTGCTCTGAAATACCAAACTGTGTTTGTTGTCGATGTACTCATTATAAATGTCAAACTAGGAATGTTGATTTGTGTTTGAAAAGTGAAAAGGAGAACAATAGTAAGTGGGAAGAATTTGCAACTTACTTGTTGGTGGAAGGTCGATTTGAGCTAGGTAGTGATGAACGTATATGTAAATATTGTTACGACAAATTGGAAGAGAACAAAATGCCTGCTAGAGCAGTACATAATAACTTAGAATTAGTAGCTATTACGGAGGAACTGGCAGAATTGAATACATATGAGTCGGTTCTAATTCAATCTGTTCATCCTTTTCAAACTATAATTAGGATGGAGCCTAAAACAGGTAAATTGCCACCAACAGACTTGCAAAGAGGGCTGAAAGGAAAAGTGGTGTACCTACCTTTGGATTTTAAGAAAAATATTGAAATTATTGTTTGAGAGAAAAAGGAAAATGAGGCAGTAGTCATTCTAGTAAATGGTGTACCAACAAAGAGTCGGAAAATATGGCAAAAATTTGTGGATGTTAATAAAGTTGAAAAGGCTACCTTATATCTTATAGAGAACAATATTTATTACAAAACTGTAAGTGTGGATGAACAGGTAATAAGTTTAGAAGATGAATGTGAAATTTCAAGTGGTCAAATAGAGAAAGTGGACAAGTCAAGGACTGAAGAGATTTATGAACATTACACAATATGTCCTTTGCATTCAAAAGAAGTAATAGGAAGCAGCATTGAGTTATATCAAATGAAAAAAGCACAGGGAACTCCAATAAGTGTATGGGAGAAGAGCTTGGAAGCTCCTTGTTTTCCAAAGCTGTTACCTTCTGGAGAAGGTGGACGATATGATGACCGACCTGTACGTATTCCAGCTTCAGAATATCGGTCAACAAGATTATATTCTGAAGATCCTAGATTTCGACAGTGCATTCCATACATTCCATACATATTTCACCTTTTGGTTGAAAGTGATTTATCTTCTCTGTCATATGCAGTGAACCACATACTTAAAACTGGAGTTCATTAATCACTTCTTTCTGTGAAAGTATTTGTGGAGAAAGTTGAAAAAACAGATGAAAATTTAGAAGCACAGTTAATCAATTTGATGGCATGTCAACGTGTAACAAATGAGTATTGGTATCGTCGTCATGGAGAACTCAAGTGTATGTTACGTAACTTAGGTACACCAACATGGCTTGTCATACTTAGCTGTGCAGAGTATGCATGGGAAGATTTGCTTGAGTTTCTAAGAGAAGTGAATTCCAATATTAAAAATGTTGAAATAAAGACTCCTGGTGAACTGTGTTCATTGGATCCTGTAAATGTGTGCAGGTATTTTAATCATAGGTTTCAAGCTATGATGTCTTTTATCTGCAATAAAAAGAATCCACCTCTTGGAGAAGTTACCGATTTCTTTTGGAGAAAGGAGTACCAAGCAAGAGGTGCACCTCATATACATATGCTACTATGGGTCAAGGATGCACCTAAATTTGGAACTGATTCTGATGAAACAGTACTGTCCTACATCGAACAGTATGTGACATGTGAGATTCCGAGAGAAGAAGGAGATAGAAGCTTGAGACAGCAAGTTTTACGTTTCCAAAGTCACCGTTGTGTAAAGAACTGCAGAACAAAATACAAGTCTAAAGGAAAATTTTACACCAAATGTCGGTTTGGTTTTCCACATCCAGTCATTTGTAAAGGAAGAGTAAATTCTTTTTTTTTCTTCTGTAAGGCACACAATAACTCGGAAATCTCCAAAGAATACGTACAACTTAAAAAGAACAGAAGTTTCAAAGTATTTCAATGACTACAATCCAGTCATTTTAAAAATTTAGAATGCGAACATGGACATCCAGCATGTTGCAGATAACTCAATTGCTGTTGCCCGGTATGTTACATCGTACATAACAAAATCAGAAAAAACAGAGATGAAACAAATGTGGGAAGAAATTGCCCAAGAGAAAAGTTTTAGCATAAAATTGTGCAGCTTTACTTTGAAAATGCTTTCCCACCGAGAAATTGGATCCTATGAATGTTCAGACCGCTTGTGCTCTTCAAGTTTATATTCAAAGTCTCGAGGAATCATTTGGGTAAGTTTAGGTCTTGCCTGGTCACGGAATAGAGTGTTGAAATCATTAGAAGAAATTGAATACTTAGCAGCAAATGAACCAGACAGTACAGACATTCTTAAAACTAATATGTTGGACACATACTATCTGAAAAGGAGTCGACATCTGGAACAGCTATGTCTGTATGAAGTACTTCAACATTACAGCTTCAAAAGAAATGTTAAAAGAAGAAAAATATGCAGTAGTTGGATGTCATGGTTGCTGGGACAGGTAAAAGTTGTTTAATTAAAGTTTTGACCAGTTATCTTAAAAGAACTACTGGTTCACATTTGTGTTCTGTGGTAACAGCTTCAACTGGATTAGCTTCACACAATGTTAAAGGAGTTACTTTGCATAGATTACTGATGTTACCAGTTAAGCATGATAGTAAATTACAATATCAGAAGTTGTCTGGAGAAGCTTCTCATGAAGTGTCTAGAGTGCTGAAGAAAATGAAACTATTAATTATTGATGAGGTGAGTATGGTCTCAAACTTAATGCTTGCTTTTGTACACTTAAGATTGCAACAGGTATTAAAAACAGATTATGACGTTCTCTTTGGAGGAAAACATTTAATTGTATTTGGAGATCTGCTACAACTAACACCTGTAAAAGGAGAACCAGTGTTTAAAACTCTTCTTCATGAAGACACAAAGAAATCTCTGAGAAGTATTGGAAATGTGAATCTGTGGTTAAATTTTGAATATAAAGAACTCCCTCAGAATATGCGACAAGCAATAGATGAAGATTATGGAAATATTCTAAATGATGTAAGAATTGGTGTTCTAAGCAAACATGGTAAAGAAGCTTTTCAAAGTCGTCTACTAAAGAACTTGTTTACAAATGAAAACACACCAGCAGAAGTAATGTACAAGAAAATGAAAGAAAAAAAGTCTATAGTTTGCTTAATGTCTACAGTGGAAGAGTGTTATACATTTAATAGAGAGCTTATGAAATTGGAAAATGAAGAAATAGTTCACATTGAAGCTATTGATAAAATCGAGCATCAAGGAGTAACAATTCTTCTTTCAGAAAAACTACAAACTAAATAGGATTCTTTGGAAAAGTCTGTATCAAAAACTGCTGGCTTAGAAAATGTTTTAGATGTATGTTTAAACTGTCGGGTAACTTTGAGGCGTAATCTGAATGTAGAAGAAGGTTTAGTGAATGGAGCAATGGGGAAAGTTGTGGATTTTGTGAAATATCAAAATAGAAATGGAATTGAATTCTTGAAAGTTAAATTTGTTCAGATTACAGAGGTAAAACAGATTGTGTGTTGTGCTGTACGTTTTTTGCTTGTAAAAGACTTGTATGTTCGTAGAAAACAGTTTCCCTTCTGTTTAGCATATGCAAAAACTATTCATAAATCTCAAGGTGTAAGTGTAGATAATGCTTTGATAAATGTGGGAAGAACTGTGTTTAAAGAGGGAATGGTATATGTTGCATTATCTTGAGTTAGAACGTTGTCTGGTTTGTATTTAATTGATTTTGATGAGAACAAGGTTAGTGCTGATGTTAATTGTGAAAGAGAATATAATCGTTTGAGAAGGCTTTATGCTCCAAGTTTAGGTGAATATCCTATTTATGAGAAACGTGTTGTGTGTTCAAAACGCAAACATGGTGAAGAATCAACTATGGTTGGAAAGCAGAAACAAAATCAAGAGAAAAGAAAAGATGTAAAGAAGCAGAAAATACAAACAAGTGATGAAGTTGTTGGATTCCAATTAGAAAACGCTTCTGGTGTCAACTGCTATGGTAATGTTATTCTAAACATTATATTTTATCTTGAAGATGTTTATGGTGAAATTATGGAAAGTCAGGAAATAGTTTATTTTCGGCGCTTTATACTTTATTTCAAGAATTGAGAACTGATAGAAGTAGGATCCATTCTGCTTCTGGTATTCGCCAACTGTTGGATACATGTACTGGATCTTTAACATTCAGTGCTAAGATACAACAAGATGCACAAGAATTATGCTTGGAGTACTAGAAGATGAAGGAATTCAGATTGAGAGTTTATTTGGACTCAGTTACAAATGGGAACATAAATGTGAACAGTGTTCGTTAACTTCAAGCACTATAGTTGACAGAGAACGATTTCTATATTTGTCAATACCTGACTGCAAATCTGTACCATTTTCCAAATTACTAAAAGAAGCAGTTCACGAGATGATCTGTTCTCGTTGTAAATCAACAATGCTATCTACATTATGCTTACAAAGATATGGAAAATATTTGATTATAATGCTACAACGCTGTAGACCAAATGGAAGAAAAGTGGAAACCAAAATTAAAAATGTTGTTGCTAGTCAAGTATCTATTTCTGGAAGAACTTTTGCAACAGTTGCTATTGTTTTCCATGCTGGAAGTACTACCACAAGTGGACATTATACAGTTTATTTAAAGTGTAATAATAGTTGGAGTCACTGCAACGATACGCACTTGGAAATGAAACCGAGATTGCCTTATGAATTACCCAACTCATACGTGATATTTCTGAAACAAAGATCTTAGATACACCATTCGGCTTTGTGGGAAGGTGTAAAGATACTTAAAGGAATTCATATTGGATGCTTTCAAAGCAAAATTTTTGATCATTATTTGGTGTATTGCGAAAATGTTCACAGAAACTGCGAAGTACAGGTACGATTTGAACATTGGAAATAGTATTGGATGTGGTATTTGTGTTGATTTTGTATTATATTTGTGAGAATTAGGGATTTGGGTATTTTTAACAATCTAGTTGATTGTTTTTGCCCCCTGCTGTTTATGATGATGAGACTACTCTGACATCACTGTGAATAGTGAAGTTAAGTAGTAGCTGATGACAGCACAAAAAGGGAGAAAAATTGTTTTCTGAATGTTAAATTATTTGTATTATTTAAAAACTAACTGTAATTTGTGAAATATATTACATTACATAGTAGTTTTGCAGTTTATTTTATGTAGTTGAAAAGTTAGAAAAAACAGTAGTAATGACAAATAGCACAATAGTAGTTCGATATTTAAAAAACTTTTGAAATTCACTGAAAAAACCATAGGTTTTACAGATGTTATAGTTAGAAATTTGCATTTAAAAAACCTTAGAAATTCACTGAAAAAACCATAGGTTTCAGAGACGTTATTGTTAGTTGGACATTTGACTCATATAAAACAAGAACAATTCGCCAGTTATAGTTAGTTGAGCTAACTATAACTTGTGCGCTCGCGTTGCACTGCTGATGATGTCATATATTACATCACTCATGACATGGTCAGTGACATCACTCATGACATCACTGATGACATCTCAAATGACATCACTGATGACATCATCCACGTGATAGTCTGACATACCTCTTCACT
Organism: Triturus cristatus; assembly: GCF_964204655.1. Taxonomy (NCBI): domain Eukaryota; kingdom Metazoa; phylum Chordata; class Amphibia; order Caudata; family Salamandridae; genus Triturus; species Triturus cristatus. The sequence continues at coordinate 861,794,704 of NC_140590.1, forward strand.
CTCTAATATAACCTTTAATACACCCACTCTAAAATACAGACTATCATTTTCGAAACCATAGACACACCGATACCAAATACTAGATACCCATCCACTGATTCCTATCTATATATTGTGAGCCAGACATACACTGATACAGTCACTCATACATGTTGTCACTCATCATTACATCAGTATAATATCCACTCATACACCTATACATACATTCACACAGTGCTACTGATCCATAGAGTTACTCACACATCTACTCAGTCATGCCAAAAATCAATCACACACCCATGTACTCACCTATGCAGATATATTCACACCACCTGACTTATTTATACACACACCACTTCCCTTATTTATATAGATACTATCACATACTTACTCTCTTAAACAATCACTAATACAAATGTAGACACTCTTGCAATCACTCTCTCACCTATAGTCAATTATACACCCCAACACTCACATATACTGTCTAAAAACATATGTAGTTACTCACATATATACAACTGAGACATCAATTCACTAATCCACACACCTGTACACACAGTTAGCTACCCATACAGCCCTTCCGAGAAGGAGTTTTGAATGTATAAAACCAGTGAAACAGCTATTCAGACATGTATGCACAGAGTCAGACCACCCACCCAGTCAGATAGACACGCAGACACCCATACCGATTCTCATACAAACAATCAATAACCCATATAGACATTGATGTAGCTACTCACCAACCCATGCACCTGCTTAAACACCAACTGAGAGACTAATAGAGAAAGTCACACAGTTTAGTCACTAATCCATGCATTCAGTAACATACGTTCAATCAGTGACTTATAGAGTCAGTCATGCATCTACTAAATAATCCATTCAGGCACTTATACATCGACTCATCCTTCAATAGACCTTGGCATAGATATATAAGAAAAATATTTACAGTTTACAGAAAAACACATTCACTGGATGATGCCATCAGTGATGTCATCAGTGATGTCATTTGAGATTTCATCAGTGATGTCATGAGTGATGTCACTGACCATGTCATGATTGATGTAATATGTGACGTCATCAGCAGTGCATTGCGAGCGCGTGAGTTATAGTTGGCTCAACTAACTATAACAGGCGAATTTTCCTGGTTTTATATGAGTCAAATGTGCAACTAACTATAACGCCTCTGAAACCTATGGTTTTTTCAGTGAATTTCTAAGGTTTTTGTTAAATGCTAATTTCTAACTATAATGTCCCTGAAACCTATGGTTTTTCAGTGAAACAGACCTGGTCGAAACGCATCGTCCTTGTCTGCGAGCTGATTAAAGAACTTACCTGCAGAAACTGATGGTGTGGGCTCGACTTTAACTGATACGTCGGATTGTGATTCTTTGAATATATATATATACATATATATATATATATATATATATATATATATATATATATATATATATACACACATATATATATATATATATATATATATATATATATATATATATATATATATATATATATATATATATATATATATATATTCATCCAAAGTTGTCCAACAAGTAGAGATGCACTCGAAGCCAGGCGGGTCCCGCAATTTCAACAGGACTCTTTATTTAATCAGGAACCGGCACACGCGCTTGGATATTTCTGTCTGCCCTACGCGTTTCGGAGCTCCTGCTCCTTGTTCACGGGCATGTTAATGGCTGATTCAGTGAGAACAAGGTCCCGTGTTAGTTCTTTTGTAACGCCCTCAGATGGGAAACAATAGCATCATGGGACTAGTAGTGTTCGCACACAATTTTCCCTTAGATGGATTCAGTCTCATTAACATTATAATATGCAATTTCAAAGCTCATGTGAGCCTCCAAAAAAGCGGCGTCGGCACATTACAGTTAAAACCTGAACTTCTGCCATAACGCTATCAGTGTATCTTCAAGCGGCAGTCCACCTTACATTGCAGTGGCGGTGCACCTCCTCCGACCTTGGACAGGCCGCAATAATTCATCCAAAGTTGTCCAACAAGTAGAGATGCACTCGAAGCCAGGCGGGTCCCGCAATTTCAACAGGACTCTTTATTTAATCAGGAACCGGCACACGCGCTTGGATATTTCTGTCTGCCATACGCGTTTCGGAGCTCCTGCTCCTTGTTCACGGGCATGTTAATGGCTGATTCAGTGAGAACAAGGTCCCGTGTTAGTTCTTTTGTAACGCCCTCTGATGGGAAACAATGGCATCATGGGACTTGTAGTGTTCGCACACAATTTTCCCTTAGATGGATTCAGTCTCATTAACATTATAATATGCAATTTCAAAGCTCATGTGAGCCTCCAAAAAAGCGGCGTCGGCACATTACAGTTAAAACCTGAACTTCTGCCATAACGCTATCAGTGTATCTTCAAGCGGCAGTCCACCTTACATTGCAGTGGCGGTGCACCTCCTCCGACCTTGGACAGGCCGCAATAATTCATCCAAAGTTGTCCAACAAGTAGAGATGCACTCGAAGCCAGGCGGGTCCCGCAATTTCAACAGGACTCTTTATTTAATCAGGAACCGGCACACGCGCTTGGATATTTCTGTCTGCCATACGCGTTTCGGAGCTCCTGCTCCTTGTTCACGGGCATGTTAATGGCCGATTCAGTGAGAACAAGGTCCCGTGTTAGTTCATTTGTAACGCCCTCAGATGGGAAACAATGGCATCATGGGACTTGTAGTGTTCGCTCACAATTTTCCCTTAGATGGATTCAGTCTCATTAACATTATAATATGCAATTTCAAAGCTCATGTGAGCCTCCAAAAAAGCGGCGTCGGCACATTACAGTTAAAACCTGAACTTCTGCCATAACGCTATCAGTGTATCTTCAAGCGGCAGTCCACCTTACATTGCAGTGGCGGTGCACCTCCTCCGACCTTGGACAGGCCGCAATAATTCATCCAAAGTTGTCCAACAAGTAGAGATGCACTCGAAGCCAGGCGGGTCCCGCAATTTCAACAGGACTCTTTATTTAATCAGGAACCGGCACACGCGCTTGGATATTTCTGTCTGCCCTACGCGTTTCGGAGCTCCTGCTCCTTGTTCACGGGCATGTTAATGGCTGATTCAGTGAGAACAAGGTCCCGTGTTAGTTCTTTTGTAACGCCCTCAGATGGGAAACAATGGCATCATGGGACTTGTAGTGTTCGCACACAATTTTCCCTTAGATGGATTCAGTCTCATTAACATTATAATATGCAATTTCAAAGCTCATGTGAGCCTCCAAAAAAGCGGCGTCGGCACATTACAGTTAAAACCTGAACTTCTGCCATAACGCTATCAGTGTATCTTCAAGCGGCAGTCCACCTTACATTGCAGTGGCGGTGCACCTCCTCCGACCTTGGACAGGCCGCAATAATTCATCCAAAGTTGTCCAACAAGTAGAGATGCACTCGAAGCCAGGCGGGTCCCGCAATTTCAACAGGACTCTTTATTTAATCAGGAACCGGCACATGCGCTTGGATATTTCTGTCTGCCATACGCGTTTCGGAGCTCCTGCTCCTTGTTCACGGGCATGTTAATGGCCGATTCAGTGAGAACAAGGTCCCGTGTTAGTTCATTTGTAACGCCCTCAGATGGGAAACAATGGCATCATGGGACTTGTAGTGTTCGCTCACAATTTTCCCTTAGATGGATTCAGTCTCATTAACATTATAATATGCAATTTCAAAGCTCATGTGAGCCTCCAAAAAAGCGGCGTCGGCACATTACAGTTAAAACCTGAACTTCTGCCATAACGCTATCAGTGTATCTTCAAGCGGCAGTCCACCTTACATTGCAGTGGCGGTGCACCTCCTCCGACCTTGAACAGGCCGCAATAATTCATCCAAAGTTGTCCAACAAGTAGAGATGCACTCGAAGTCAGGCGGGTCCCGCAATTTCAACAGGACTCTTTATTTAATCAGGAACCGGCACACGCGCTTGGATATTTCTGTCTGCCCTACGCGTTTCGGAGCTCCTGCTCCTTGTTCACGGGCATGTTAATGGCTGATTCAGTGAGAACAAGGTCCCGTGTTAGTTCTTTTGTAACGCCCTCAGATGGGAAACAATGGCATCATGGGACTTGTAGTGTTCACACACAATTTTCCCTTAGATGGATTCAGTCTCATTAACATTATAATATGCAATTTCAAAGCTCAAGTGAGCCTCCAAAAAAGCGGCGTCGGCACATTACAGGTAAAACCTGAACTTCTGCCATAACGCTATCAGTGTATCTTCAAGCGGCAGTCCACCTTACATTGCAGTGGCGGTGCACCTCCTCCGACCTTGGACAGGCCGCAATAATTCATCCAAAGTTGTCCAACAAGTAGAGATGCACTCGAAACGAGGCGGGTCCCGCAATTTCAATAGGACTCTTTATTTAATCAGGAACCGGCACACGCGCTTGGATATTTCTGTCTGCCCTACGCGTTTCGGAGCTCCTGCTCCTTGTTCACGGGCATGTTAATGGCTGATTCAGTGAGAACAAGGTCCCGTGTTAGTTCTTTTGTAACGCCCTCAGATGGGAAACAATGGCATCATGGGACTTGTAGTGTTCGCACACAATTTTCCCTTAGATGGATTCAGTCTCATTAACATTATAATATGCAATTTCAAAGCTCATGTGAGCCTCAAAAAAAGCGGCGTCGGCACATTACAGTTAAAACCTGAACTTCTGCCATAACGCTATCAGTGTATCTTCAAGCGGCAGTCCACCTTACATTGCAGTGGCGGTGCACCTCCTCCGACCTTGGACAGGCCGCAATAATTCATCCAAAGTTGTCCAACAAGTAGAGATGCACTCGAAGCCAGGCGGGTCCCGCAATTTCAACAGGACTCTTTATTTAATCAGGAACCGGCACACGCGCTTGGATATTTCTGTCTGCCCTACGCGTTTCGGAGCTCCTGCTCCTTGTTCACGGGCATGTTAATGGCTGATTCAGTGAGAACAAGGTCCCGTGTTAGTTCTTTTGTAACGCCCTCAGATGGGAAACAATGGCATCATGGGACTTGTAGTGTTCGCACACAATTTTCCCTTAGATGGATTCAGTCTCATTAACATTATAATATGCAATTTCAAAGCTCATGTGAGCCTCCAAAAAAGCGGCGTCGGCACATTACAGGTAAAACCTGAACTTCTGCCATAACGCTATCAGTGTATCTTCAAGCGGCAGTCCACCTTACATTGCAGTGGCGGTGCACCTCCTCCGACCTTGGACAGGCCGCAATAATTCATCCAAAGTTGTCCAACAAGTAGAGATGCACTCGAAACCAGGCGGGTCCCGCAATTTCAATAGGACTCTTTATTTAATCAGGAACCGGCACACGCGCTTGGATATTTCTGTCTGCCCTACGCGTTTCGGAGCTCCTGCTCCTTGTTCACGGCATGTTAATGGCTGATTCAGTGAGAACAAGGTCCCGTGTTAGTTCTTTTGTAACGCCCTCAGATGGGAAACAATGGCATCATGGGACTTGTAGTGTTCGCACACAATTTTCCCTTAGATGGATTCAGTCTCATTAACATTATAATATGCAATTTCAAAGCTCATGTGAGCCTCAAAAAAAGCGGCGTCGGCACATTACAGTTAAAACCTGAACTTCTGCCATAACGCTATCAGTGTATCTTCAAGCGGCAGTCCACCTTACATTGCAGTGGCGGTGCACCTCCTCCGACCTTGGACAGGCCGCAATAATTCATCCAAAGTTGTCCAACAAGTAGAGATGCACTCGAAGCCAGGCGGGTCCCGCAATTTCAACAGGACTCTTTCTTTAATCAGGAACCGGCACACGCGCTTGGATATTTCTGTCTGCCCTACGCGTTTCGGAGCTCCTGCTCCTTGTTCACGGGCATGTTAATGGCTGATTCAGTGAGAACAAGGTCCCGTGTTAGTTCTTTTGTAACGCCCTCAGATGGGAAACAATGGCATCATGGGACTTGTAGTGTTCGCACACAATTTTCCCTTAGATGGATTCAGTCTCATTAACATTATAATATGCAATTTCAAAGCTCATGTGAGCTCATGTGAGCCTCCAAAAAAGCGGCGTCGGCACATTACAGTTAAAACCTGAACCCGCGGACCCGGCCGCAAAAATTTAAAAAACCGAAGCGTGGGCTCCCGCGCTTCGTTATTAATTAGCCCCCGGGTGGGCCAAGTCCCGGGGGCATGTAAAAAAATGTGTGGGGGCCCCAATCCCTTAAACAACAAAAGAGTGACAAGGGATAAGGGAGCAAAAAGGCACGGGCAAAAACCAAAAAGATATGTTAAAAGAACCCTCACTCACCAACCTAGTTGGTGACATGCTTCATCATCGGGTTCCCACCAGAGAGGCCGAGTGCCTCTCTGGTGTGCTGCGACGCCTGTGTTACAGCGGAGCTAGTTTCTGATTGTGAAAGGGAGTGAAATTAAAAGGTAAATGATTTTAACCAATAACAAATTTAATCTTGGCAAATCAAAGACCAATAAAAACGTGAGTTTGGACAAGATCTGGCTAGTTAGGTTAACCAGAGCTTGACCAATTTATAAGGTCGACATGTTTCTGCTTATTGTGCCCAGTTGGCTAAGCTTTCATCAGGACCACAGGGGTCTCCACGGCGGTATGCACACGCTAAGGCGCACCCTAACCTGTGGAGATCAAATGGTAAAACTCACGGTTTTACCGAGAAGCCTCCTATTTATCCGGGGCTAAGAATGTTTATGTTCTTGGTGTTACTAGCATCATGGGTCCGGGAGGGGGGTAGTGAGCTATAGTATTTCCATGCTCGCACACTCCCGCGATCAACCTCGATCTGTCCTCCTCGGCCCGGATCCCCCCACACTGCCCCGGGGACCACCACCCCCCGGGGCTTTGCACAAATGTTTGTGGGGGGCACACGGCCCCCTCCACAGCCCCGAGGACCGCCACCCCCAGGGCTTTGTTTTTTTATGTCTGGGGGGTCTCCAAGCCCCCCTAAGCCCCGGGGACTTCCACCCCCCCCGGGGCTTTCATTAATAGATTTGCAGGGGGGCACACGGCCCCCCCTGCCCTGGGGACTGCCACCCCCGGGGCTCTTATTTTTGTAAATAATACCTGTGTGGGGGGATTCAAGCCCCTCCACATGCCCCGGGGACCGCCATCTCCTCGGGGTTCTAATTATGCAAATTTGGGGGTCCATGATGGACCCCCAAGCCCCGGGGACCACCACCTCCCCGGGGCTTTGCCAATGGTGGGAGGGGGGCTGCGCAGCCCCTCTCCTGGAGCCAGTGATGGCCCTGGGGACCGCCACCCCCTAGGGCCAGCTCATGCAGTGTCCTGGGGTTCCTACCTCCAGGACACTGCTGTTTGCAATGACAGGGCGGGAGCCTCGCGGCTCCCGCCCTGACATTGCAAACTCTGCTTTGCTTCATTGAAGTGAGAGCAGGGAACTGCTCTCGCTTCAATAAAGCAAAGCAGAATTGCTTTTCTACGCGGGGAGCTGCATGTCCATGTGGAAAAGCAATGCCGGCTCCCGCAGGACGAGGGGAGCCAGCGGGACCGTGGGGGCTTTGGGGGTCCCCCCACGGTCCCCAATGGAGAGGGCCAGCTCCTGGGGATGGGTCCCCGGGGCTAGAAGTGGCCCGGAAGGGGGGCCACGTGGCCCCCCTCCCCCCCAAAAAAACAAAAAACAAGGCAGAGCCACGGGGGAATCGGGTCCCTGGGGCTAAAAAGAAGCCTCAGGAGAGGGACCACGCAGCCCCCCTCCTTTGTAATTATTGTTAAAACAAATATTAAAGTGGCCAAGCCCCGCGGGATGGGGTCCCCGGGGCCGAAAATGGCCTCAGGAGGGGGGCCCATGCGGCCCCCTTCCAGATTTAAAAATTAAAAAAAAACAAATTAGGGGTCTGGCCCTGGGTATGGGGTACCCAGGGCCCAAAAAACCAGGAAAGGAAGGAGGGGCCACACAGCCCCCTTCTATAAAAGATTTTTTTTTTTTAAACTGGCATTGCGTCGGAGGCCCCGCCCCCTCCCACCAATACTATGCAAACGCGCCCTGAGGAATTAAATCCCCTACAATCTTGAGGGTCCCTGGGGGCTAACTAGCCCATCAGGTACCTCCAGTTAGTGCCACCATAGGTTTCAGGCACGTTATAGTTAGGAATTAGCATTTAAAAAACCTTAGAAATTCACTGAAAAAACCATAGGTTTCAGGGGCGTTATTGACAGTCACTTCCGCAAAAATAAAAATAAACCAACTCAATGGCTGAACACAAAGGGATTTGTGAAATGTCACAGTTGCAAAGTGTGCCAAATTGCCAAAAACACCCAAGAAATAAAATTGGCTAACGGAAGAATTTGGAAAATACAGGAACTGATTATGTGTAAGAGCCAGTTCGTAATATATATAATTGAATGCCCATTGAAATACGTTGGGAGCACGATATGCGAACTGAAAAAACGTATTTTGGAACACGTCAGAGCAACAATAAATAAAGACCGCAGCAATGAGGTAACCAAACACATGGAATTACTTCACGGAGGCGACTGAAAGCAACTGAGGGGCATATTCTCAAGGAGTTATCGCCGAGTTATCGGCATCTTATCGCAGCCAAAGTCGCAATAAATTTATCGCCCCATTCACAAGCTGGTGCTAACAGTCGATAACACCAGCTTTCCTGCGATAGCATCCTCAAAACACATTGTCACGGATGAACCCGGCAACTATCGCTCATGAGATGCAGAGTAGGCGTTCCCGAGCAAAAAGCCGCGACAACACCACTCCACAACATTCTCAACGACTAGCCAGATTGTCGATAAGATCCCAAAACTGCTGATAAGGTGCGATAGCCGCAGGAAACTAACACCTGCTCTGACCTGGTGTAAAGTCAGACAACCACCTGCAGCAGCCAAGGGAGCACAGCCTATAGCCAAACATGAAGAACAACAGATGCCCCAAGCAACTGAACATGCAGCCCGGAGCCCCAATAGGGCAACAAACATCCACTGCCACCACCCCGAGGACCCCACCACCCCGCTCCCCCTTCCCTTTGGACAAAGAGAATGCACATCAACACCACGAAACCATGAACCAAACATAACACCTGAAGTCGCACAATCACAACACCTAACATACAGATGCGGCCAGAAAAATCGAAATCATACATTCAAATCATATAATCCAAATAAAAACTTTATTACAGATTAAATAAAAAACAACAATCTTGAAGAGGCACAGCGGGTCTTCTCTGGGTATTCTGTAAGTCACAGCCTGCAAGACAGAAATACAGATAAGAAGGTGAACCATGCACCCATCAAAGTACAGAGAGAGAGAGTGAAAGAGAGGGGGAGAGAGAACGAGAGGGAGAAAGAGAGAGAAAGAAAGAGAGAGAAAGAGAGGGAGAGAGAAAGAGAGGGAGAGAGAGGGAGAGAGAAAGAAAGAGAAGGAGAGAGAAAGAGAAGGAGAGAGAAAGAGAGGGAGAGAGAAAGAGAGGGAGAGAGAGCGAGAGTGAGAAAGAGAGGGAGAGAGAGTGCCTACACTGCAGACCCAGGCCTCACTGCTCACCTGCAGTCACGGGTGTGTCTCCAACCATGTGCCGGTACACACTGCAGTCCCCCAGGTCCCTCATCTGAAACGGTTGCCAGAGACATGAATGGCAGAGTCCATACAGTAGCACACACCATCCGCGTTTGCCCACCCCTGCGCACACAGGCTGCTGCACCCCAGCCCCTCCCGCCGCCCAGGCGAGATTGCCCGCCCCTGCACAACCAGGCCTCCCTGCTCACCTTTCGCCACCTGTGTGTCTCCAAGAGGGACCATCACGTGCGGCTGGGAGCCCCAAGCCTGGGGCCCGGGACCATGGCACCCTCCACATCATGTAGCCCCGCACCGCAGGCCACCAGGTCACCCACTTGATTCTGGGTCTTGATTTCACTATGGCAGAGAACATATCAGTGCACCCGGCCTCATCGCAGGCTGCACACCCGCTCAGCACTAGAGGTGCCACTAACTCTGTGAACTGCGAGGCGGCGCCATGTGTCTGTAGGCCTGCACTGCCCACTGGCTCAGGCCTACACTTCGGTCCAGCAGGGCTCACACTAATGCCACCATTCCGGACCGCCTGGATGGCACATCATTGCAGGCTGCACACCCGCTCAACACCTTAGGTGCCCCTACCTCAGTGCACCCAAAGACACCGTCCCGTGGCGGTGTGCCTGTCCCTGCCGCAGTGTGTTTGGTGCTACCAAGTCTGTGCACTGCAAGCCATGGACCCTTTATGGGTGTCACCCCCAGCACCAGGCAATGTGCTGTGCCTGGGCCCTAGGCCCTCAGGCAGAAATGATACCCACACGTATTAACCCTGTGACAGAGTGGAAATGGCATCCAGCACGTGCGCCAGGCCCCTTTTATTGGCAGGGTCACATGTCCTGTGACGCCGGTGCTGAATGGGTGTGGTGAGGGTGTGAACCAGCCATGAGGGAGTGGCAGTGGCATGCTGACAACTAGACCTGTGAGCAGCAGATCCCCACAGGGAAGACCTGGGACATGTATCGTTGTTGCCCCCCCGTGAGCGTAAGTGGAGTGGGCTGGCCTGGCGTATGCCAGTCCAGCGTAAGGGTGTGAACAATGACCCCGGGGCTCTGGGCGTGCTTCCATTCTGGGCTGGACAAGGAAGTGAATAATGCGTGGACGTAATGGTGAATCATTGACCCTACATTCATCCATACCTCCACACTTGCAAGATCACAGACATGACACATCAGTGTGACAATGAATTTTTAATGCACATTCAATGGAGTGTCATAGCTGGAGCAGTATATGGCCATGCAAACCCAACTTTACATTGATAGCCCGTGGAGGGCCAGCCAGAGTCCTTCAGGGAAGGACAAGTACATCAGAAGAGGAGGAGTTCAGTCCACAGTCTGATAGCTGTGTTATTGGTGAGCAAACAGAATATGGCAGTCCATGTCGAGATCCAAGGTGAGCGTCGCAGAGTGCATCGGGGGACAGTGGAAGGTGATGATGCAGAGGGTAGAACCAAGCAGAAACAGGCCATATGGTGGAGATGAATGCTACCGCTTTCTTCTCACCACCATGGCAGATTCATCCGCATCTTCATCCTCTGCTGTTTCAGGTGCCTCACATGTGGGTGGTGGTGTTCTGTCTCCAGCACTGTGTGGCAGTGACACCTCAGGGGCCGGAGGTGGAATGCGTGCCGCACTGTGTGGCACTGACAAATCAGGGGCCGGAGATGTGGATGGAGTGGTAGCAGAAAGATGCATCAGCGCCTGGCTTTGTGGCAGCAATGCCATGAGGAGGGTCTTTATGCCATTGAGGGACCCAGCTACCTCTCGCTCGTGTGCAGCCGTGGCAGTCGCTCTTTCCGCATACATCCGCTCCGTGTTCTCCATGAACCTCCTCATGAGTTCCAACTCCCGGGCGAGCTCGCTGGAGCCACTCTTACGAGACAGTCGTTCTTGTCGCACAGTCAGGACTCTGGCGATGTCAGCCATGGTTCGTTGGAGGGCATGGAGCAGACTGTGGGTGTCCGTTAGGGACTGTGAGTGGTCCCTGATGGGACTTAGACACCCACGTATGGCATCCAGTTTGTCTGCCATGCGGTCGAACCCCACCTTCTCCTGGCACACGGCATTGGAAGGCCATGTGTTCGTCGTGGGGGTCCTGGGAGGCAGCCGTGGTGGTGGGTGCTGCCTGCTGTGTGTTCTTTGCAGGGGGTGGGTTCTCCTCGTAGCAGCTGTGCTGCCCTGCTCCTGGAAGTGGGCTGCAGAGGCTGTCCACGAGCTGTTGGAGGGCGTCTGAGTCAAAGGTGTGGTGGTCCTCTTCGTCATCAGAGAAGGGAGGTTGGGACTGATCTGCAGGAGGTGTTGAATTTCCCTCTGCAATGTGAAGGGGAGATGCAGTTTAACATTGTGTTAACATGTATGTCAACGCATTGTACATGTTTACATTCGGACTGAATGACAGTGTACATAGTGAATGTTTGTAGGGAGCTGCCTATATGATGCGGGACAGTGGACATTTCGACAACATCACGGATATGTGTTTGTACTTGTGTATTGTCAACTCATATTTCCCTGCGATGCCATATGTGATTGGCCAGTTTCTGCACACAAGTGGCATCAGTTAGGTCCTCTGTTCTGTTGTGGACGTGTTGCGGACTGTGCCACATAGTTGTCAATGTTGATGTGCTCTGCATGTGATGTGTGTGTGCCGCATTTTGGGGGAGTTTTCCCTGCAGCTCTGATTTGGCTGCCCCTTATCCCTTGCATGCGGTGTGCCTCTGACTTCTGTGCTTATACAGTGATGTGATGTTGCATACTTGGGTGCATTGGTCTCTTGGTGGGAGTTGGGGGTCTGGGGCATGGTTTGTCCGCAGATGTGCTATGCTTACTTGTGCATGTGTGCCATTGTGCCCATCTCCCCCGTCTCCCCAGTCCCTGGTCGTTACTCATCCTGTGGCTGTTGTGTCCGGTCATGTTGAGCAGTGTCTGGGCCCCCGACTCCTGCCACCGTCTCCCCACTGATGACTGTGGACACCATTTCCTCCATCTCGTCCAGCTCCTCCTGTGGCGCTGGGCTCCCACCTCCAGTCTGCATTGCTGCCTTCCGGTTGTTTGCGAGTTTATGCTTGGTTTTGCGCTTGACATAATTCCAGCGCCTCTTGACCTCTTCCATTGTCCTCTTCAGCACTCCGACTGCATTCACCTTGTCCACGATGGTCTGCCATATTCCATTTTTGCCAGTGACACAGTGGAGATGATGAACAGGATTTGATGGTGTTCTATCACCTCCGTTATCAGGATCCTGTTTACCTGTGGACTGAACCTTTCTTCCTACTCTTCTTGTCCTTGCCCTTCCCTCACCCGAGGTCCCAGGATCGTCCTCCGGGGGGGCTTGTGTGGTTCTGGTTGTCCTCTGCACTTTGGCTGACTCCATTGTGCTTCGCTGTTGTTTGGCTTTTATATGAGTTATTTTCCTACTTTTGTAGTGCTTTTTCCCACATGTTGTGTGGGGATTGCAGGCCTGTGGCTGGTTTTAGCACATTTTTGTATCGCGATTTGCGTTATCGCCGCTTTCGTGTTTCGCATTTTTGTGGCATCACATTGATTTTAGGGTGTTCATTTGACGCATTGTGGTGGGTCTATCATATGGTGCCACTGTGTTGAGAATACCATGTTGACACAGTGTTATTTTCCCGCCATAGACTGCAATTTGAAGAGTTGAGTTAAGCTACTTTTGCGATGAATGTCACACGTTCTTGAGAATATCCCCCTAAAATTATTCGCTATTGAAACTGTCAATCGCCTAGACAGAGGCGGAGATCGAGAAAGGAGATTAAGACAGAAAGAATCTCGCCACATCCTTGAGTTAAGGTCTTTCACTCCACATGGTCTGAATCAAAGTGAAGAACTTTATGTACACTTATGAAAGTACAATTGATAATGTCCGCTTCCTATTATTTAAAATTTTAATTTTAATCTAGTTGTTTATGTTTTGTTATTCACTTTTTCATCTGTTCTCAGGGTTATGTTATTTTATTTTTCACTAAGATAATACTTGAACACATCAAGCTCACAAACAGATCAGAATAATCCGTCTAAAGTAGGAATGCCATACAACAATGATCATAAATACATGGAGGCGGGATTGGGCTATTTGTAATGAACAAATTCCACTTGAGGAGTAACATCAAGATATAATATAAGGACAAATTGGAACTAAACCCACTAGAGGGTTTGATTGGCCATTTTGTATAAGTATAAATAGCTGTTTTTTAGGTCTCGCCTACGCAGCGCGCATGCGCTGCTAAGGAAAAGACCTTTTGAAATCGACACAGCTTTGCAGGCAAAAACGTGCACGCGTTGCATTGCTTTGAAAGGCAACGCGTGCACGTTTGGCGATCGCCCTTGCGGGAGCGAGCTTTCAAACCATATGTTTGTAATTAACATATGGTTCCTGCTCACTCCCGCAAGGGAAACAGGTGCAGGTCCCCTCCTCTCTCCCCTCCCCCTGCTGCCTCCTCCTCTCCTCGCGCGCTTGTTTAGTGCTATGGTGAATCCCAGCCGTTTGGAAGCCGTCCACAGTCGCATGCAACTCCTCGGAAGTGTGAATACAATCGGGCCTCAGCTCACGCAGACTGTATCTTTTTGGGTTGTTTTTGCCTTTTCCTCCCAGACTCCCTGATTGATGGAAACACTCGCTTAGAGCTCTTCCTGGCATCCAGTCCAAATACTTAAAGCATGAAATAATAGTGTAATGTTATGCCTGATTCCGCGCGGATGTGAACGCTTGAGCAGCGTTTGTGTACTTTGTGTGTTGTGAGAGAGAGAGATTAGTCAAGGGTTAGCAGCGCATATGTAGGAGTTTTCCGAATTATTGCATTCTGGGAAAGTGACTCATTTATCTTTCCAGATATGTGATGACGTGGTGTTGTATGCTAACCATTACTTCCGTTCAGACTTTAAACTGCATGCCATTGTTTTCAAATTGATATATATATATTTTTTTCTCTCCATATTCTGTGTCTGTAAATGGGGTAGTAACGTGCTACCCACTTCAGAAATAGACCTCTTCCACCACTGGCTCGTGCCATAATGCTTCGATAGTGTGAGGAGTTGGGATTTTCATGATGCCATAATAAAAGTAAAGTAATACAGTATGGTGGTTTCAATCCACGTCACTATTAATGTGTATGGGTGCAAGAGGTGAGTAGGTGTTCAGCGAAGCTTATGGACGTTCAGTCTGGTCACCGGCGCACATCTGGAGGGAAAAGACCACCTGGTGGGAAATGAAATAGCTTGAGCATGCCTATCTAACTGACCTCTCCGACCCTGCCTCCCCGTAATCCTCTGCAGCTGTTGCTCAGTCCCATGTCATTTATCCATTGCTACTGTGATTTGTTTTTTATTTTTGTCAGACTACTACGTTATCCGAGAGCGGGGTGCGTATATTATTTAAAATGTCTGCTGAGAGGAACGGGTCCTTTTGAGTTGTTAATTTTTTTGCTTTTCATAGGAAAATTTTGAGTCGCATTTCCGGAAAATATGCTTATACACTGAGACACCATTTGACATGCTAACGAGTGCATAATTTCCCCGTCCTCCCCAAGGTAAGTCCTGCGTGGCAGTCGTCATCCTAGATCAAGGCCGCCACAGGGGGAACTGGGAAGCCTCGAGCGGCGTGTGCACACTTGCATTGCAAAGGTTCCCGCGAGCCTCGAGGAGGCAGCACTTAGGAAGGAGAAGGTGTTCTCTATAAACAGCCCCTGAAACACATCATTGGTGATGTTAATAAAGAGGCATGCGAACACCTGCAGTGCAGAGGCCCCAGACAAATAGGACATTAGTCTGGCGATGGCGAGATTAAGTTAATGGACAGTGGGCCCTTGCCCTCATGTTTACAATGAGTTGGGTCCCAGACTTAAACAACGCACCTGCCATGCCTGCGTTGTCTGATCCAGGATTTTGGTCGGTGGGCTTGTTGTTCTTCCTGTCTTCACTCGCCTCTAGCTCTCTTTGTCACTTCTACTTCAGCTGCAGCTCGGTTAGATTCAACCCTCCCAGATGCCTGTTGGTCAACTGAATGTGTTGGTGATGGGGAATGGGAGAGTTGGGAAAGAGCATGTGGCGGAAAGGTGTCCTGTAGGTTACATGAATGTGTAAAGAGCGGCGAGCTCAGTAAGTTTGTGTTGGAAGGTGGTAATGCCACACTCACCAGCATTTGTGTCCATCATTATCAAACTGCGCAAGATGATAATCATCCTGTCTCCCTGACTGTATTTGTGCATTGAAAACAACAGAACCCTTAGAGAGGTGTGGTGTAGCAGCCAGGGCAGCTGACTTCAGAGCGCAAGGTTCGATCCCCGGCTCCAGCGGCAGCTCATCTCAGCACCATGTGACTCTGGGCAATAGCTCACTTAATTTACACAACGGCCCCCAGCGCCTTGAGACCCCTGGGTGAGTAGTTCGAGCTTTACAAATACGCATTTTGTTTTTTAATGACTTGAAGTTATCTGGCCAGGACTTGAAAGGAGATAGGATAGCTGTATTTTCATATATGGGATTTGTACATACATTCCCGTGGTATACTGTACATTTTAGTTTTGTGAATACATTTTATAACTTTTTTTTTACCACATATGATGTGATATACTGTCTGTACAACATTGCTGCATGCTCCAAACACGTGTGATGTTTTATATTGGGGTTTGCTTTCTCAATTCCCCCTGTAGACACTTTATGGTTGCAGGACGGTCCTCTGTTGCACCATCAGTCCGGACCTCACCTTATTCCAATACTGACCATCTTCATTTGTAGATATTGCTGGTATTTTATGTTCACTGCTACCATTGTGATGGTTTGTTTGCCTGTTTCAGCCCTTCTCTCTCTCTTACCTGCCTCAGCCCTTCTCTCTCTCTCATCCCTGCCTCAGCCCTTCTCTCTCTCTCTTCCCTGCCTCAGCCCTTCTTTCTCTCTCTTCCCTGCCTCAGCCCTTCTCTCTCTCTCTCTTCCCTGCCTCAGCCCTTTTCTCTCTCTTCCCTTCCCCAGCCCTTCTCTCTCTCTTACCTGCCTCAGCCCTTCTCTCTCCATCCCTCCTTTCTCTGCCTCAGTCCTCTTCTCCTTCCACTACTTCAGCCCCCTCTCTTTCTACTCCTACCCACTTTCCTCTGTCGCAGCCCCCTCTCCTATCTGTCCCTTCCCTGCCTCAGCCCTTCTCTCTCTCTTCCCTGCCTCAGCCCTTCTCACTCTCCGCGTTGTCTCAGCCCTTCTCTCTCTTGCCTGCCCCAGCCCTTCTCTCTCGCTTTTAGAAACTTATAAGTATTTAGTTATGCAACACAATATCCTTGGTGGAACAACATCAACCGTTGCATGGCTTAACACTTATAAGGTCCCAAAGGCGAGACCTATTGGCTATGCCAATGCTTGTTTTATTTATGATGTATAAAGCGATGAATAGTGATAAAATTGTCACAAAGTGTCAAGAACAAAAGCTTGATTAGAGATTGGGTTCTGAATTAATGGATTTACACATTAATACGATTTTTATTTTAATCAGCACATATTTTGTCACTTATTATTTCAAGTCTACAAATGATAGAGGTGTGGCGCAGCGACCAGGGTGCCTGTCTCCGGACCACGGGGGTTCACTGTTCGATACCAGGTGCTGACGGCAGGTTAGCCCAGCACCATGTGACTCTGGGCAATAGCTTGCTTAATCTTCCCGATGGCCCCCAGCGCCGGGACACCACTTCGGAGTTAGCTGTGCGCTTTACAAATACTGGTATTTCATTTTCATTTTCATTTTCATTTTCCATAATGCCGAGCATTGTTCAACAGGAAATGATGTATTGCATGAAAGTGTAGCTATTGGTCGCAATGCACATGCAGGCGTTACTGTGATAAAGGCCTCAGTGAGACCGAAAGGCGTTGGTTTCTGATGTTTCTATGAAATAATTTGGATTGAATTGAAAGTAAAAACAATTAATGAACAATCCTGGGAGTGCAACACAATTCTTTTTCCTGGTGGAGAGGATTTTTCCGCAGTGCATTGCGGGGGCGCGAGTTATAGTTAGCTGAACTAACTATAACAGGGGAATTTCTATGGTTTTTTATGAGTAAAATGTCCAATTAACTATAACATCCCTGAAACCTATGGTTTTTTCAGTGAATTTCAAAGGTTTTTTAAATGCTAATTTCTAACTATAACGTGCCTGAAACCTATGTTTTTTCAGTGAATTTCTAAGGTTTTTTGAATGCTAATTTCTAACTATAACGTGCCTGAAACCTATGGTTTTTTTCTGTGAATTGCAAAAGGTTTTTTAAATGCTAATTTCTAACTATAATGTGCCTGAAACCTATGGTTTTTTCAGTGAATTTCAAAGGTTTTTTAAATGCTAATTTCTAATTATAATGTTCATTAAACCTATCTTTTTTCTGTGTTTTTTAATTATCAACCCATTCTCAACTTGGTGAAAACTGCAAATTTCACCACTCTTCCATCAATACCTTACGCCAACAAAATCGCCACAAACGAGAGCCACAACTAACGCTAATGAAATGCAAAGTAGGCGTTCCCGTGCAAAAAAAACATGAAAACACTATTCCCCATTATTTCAACAACCAGCCAAATCTGCAATGCGATCCAAAAAGCAGGCGATAAGCCGAGTTAGCAGTAACAAATTAACATCAACCTTTAACTGGTGTAAGGAGGTCGACTATCTACTCCGTGAATTGGACCCAACTCACAGCCACATCTAAAGACCAACACGTGATAGAGCTACTGATCATGCAGGTCCGACACGCAACAAGACCACAACACCCTGCGCCACCACCACCAGAACCTCCCCCCAGCACCACCCCCCCTACTACCACCGAGGCAGCGCAAAACAGGACAACGGACCTTCCCAAAACGCCATGCCCCTTAGCCACACAATAGCTGAATTCTGGGAGATGTGGCAACCAACTATATATGAAGGAGGCAAGTCACCCATCAACAATAAAGCATACAATGCCAAGTGTAACGCTGCTGTGCTGCACAGGCCTCACTATGCAAAGCACAAACCTCTCCATGTGGAGATATACTATTGATACTTGTAGTGTAGTGCACAGTGGACGCAACCATGTTACCTCAGGCAGTGGGGAAGATCTTGATCATGTAGCTGTGTTGTTCCCCCCTGGAAGCAGAAGCGGAGTGGGCTGCTCCAACGTACGCCACTCCAGCGTAGGATTATGAATAAATAGGCCAGGTCCTAGGCGTGGTTCACTTGAGGGAATACCAATGAGTCTGTCACAGCGGCAGCCCTCCCCTGGCACGTGGCTGCCGCCATAACCGCGGGCCTCCTCGACACAGGCCCCCTGCGAACCCAGCGGCACAGCACCGCAGACTTATGTCTGTACCGACTACTGCCTTCGATCTACACTGCGGACAGCAGCGCTTACAATTTAGATGCAGTGGCGATTGCAGATGTCGCAGTCCAGTTCGCAAGACATGTTGCTCCCAGTGCGGTCCGCCCAGACCACGCATCATCGCACGGTGCGCACACGCTGTGTGCTTCAGGTGTTACTAACTCACTGCACCATAAATCATCGCCACGTAGCTGTGCGCCCATCCTGACCGCTGCCTCCGCCCTACACTGGGGTTACACGGTTCACAATTCAAGATTAGTAGCAACGTAAATTGTGTAAGAGACTATAATGGGTTAAGAAGACCAAATGCTCCCAATCTATGCAGCTAAAGTCAACGTCACCTGCCTGTGGGCCTTTGCTGACCGCTGCCTCCGGCCTACATGTGGTGCCAACTAACCCTGTTCAACACAAGCCGATCTCACATTTGTAACTGTGTCCTGTGTCCCTAATGGCAGCGACCACAGCACCAGACTCCCTTCGATCAGTGAGGGGTATTTCCATATGGAAGGCCGGTGACACGTGGTGCCACTGAACCTGCACTACGCAGGCCGGTGGGGCCACCAACGTATGTACGTGGCTGTGGGCCCTTGCTCACCGCTACCTCTGGCCTACACTGTGGAAGACCGGCGACAAATGGTGCCACTAACCGTCTTCAATACAAGCCGATCCCACATGTGGAACTGTGTCCTAAGTCCTGAATGGTAGTGACCCCAACTCCGTGAGACAACCACAGCACCAGACTCCCTTCGATCAGTGAGGCATATTTCCATATGCAACGGCGGCAACACGTAGTGCCACTAACCCTGCTCAACACAAGCCGAACCATCCCACATGTGGAACTGTGTCCTGAGTCCTGAATGGCAGTGACCCCAAGTCCGTGGCAGCGACCACAACAACTACTCTCTTTGATCAGTTAGACATATTTCCATATGTAAGGCCGACGACACGTAGTCCCACTAACCCTCTTTAACACAAGCCGATCCCACATGTGTAACTGTGCCCTGAGTCCTGAATAGCAGTCACCCCAAGTCCGTGGCAGCGACCACAGCACCAGACTCCCTCTGATCAGTGAGGCATATTTCCATATGCAAGGCCGGCGACACGTAGTTCCACTAACCCTCTTTAACACAAGCCGATCCCACATGTGTAACTGTGTCCTGAGTCCTGAATGGCAGTCACCCCAAGTCTGTGGCAGCGACCACAGCACCAGACTCCCTCTCATCAGTGAGGCATACTTCCATTTGCAAGGACAACAGCACGTGGTGCCACTAACCCTGTTCAACACAAACCGATTCCACATGTGTAACCGTGTCCTGAGTCCTGAACGTCAGTGACCCGAACTTCGTAACAGCGACCACAGCACCACACTCCCTTCGATTAGTGAGGGGTGGTTGCATATGGAAGGCCGGCGACACGTGGTGCCACTGAACCTCCACTACGCAGGCCGGTGGGGCCACCAACGTATGCACATGACTGTGGGCCCTTGATCACTGCTACCTCTGGCTTACACTATGGTCAGCATGCCTCACAATTCAGATAGAGTCCTGATTCCACATGACGTAGTCCAGTAGCCAAGACACATTGCTCCCAGTGCGGCCCGTCCACACCAAGCATCATCACAGGCTCATACAATCGCAATACTTCTGTGGCCACTAACCTTCTTTAACACAAGCCGATCCCTCATGTGTAACTGTGTCCTGAGTCCTGAATGGCAGTGACCCCACGTCCGTGGCACCGACCACAGCACCACACTCCCTTCGATCAGTGAGGCATATTTCGATATGCAAGGCCGGCAACACGTAGTCCCACTAACCCTCATTAACACAAGCCGATCCCACATGTGTAACTGTGTCCTGAATCCTGAATGCCAGTGACCCCAACTTTGTGGCAGCGACCACAGCACCAGACTCCCTTCAGTCTTATTTGTTGTTCTTTTCTTTAAATACATACATGTAAATCTATACATGACTAAGATTCTTCTTTGTCCAACCGCACATGGACACTTCCAGGCCCAAGAAGGTTGTTGGGGGTATGATGGTAATGTGAGAAGAGGGTGCGTTACCTACTGATGTGGGGAGAGGCAGCATCAAAGCAGTATCTATCACATAAAGAACTCCGATATGTTTTCACAAATGCCTCGGACAAATGCCAGCGGACGGACTGAATCACAAAATGGTTTTTCAATGCTTATGTACTGTGAGTTATAAACAGTTTGCACCCAGGCTCGCAGAGGGCCAGCTGCGGCCCGTCCGCTCGACTCACAGACGCAGTACTATAAGCTGTCCGCGTCATTGTAGCTATCCCTGCCCTGTTCCGTCGTACGCCACGCCACTGCGGTTACGTTCCGACGTTGGCTCCACATAGCAACCTGTCGCAGGTGTACCTGCTGTTGCTGTGCAGGTCAGTGGTCTAGTTCTCAACATCTCATGGCCACTCCCTCAGGGCAGGTTTGCACACACACCACACCCATCCGGCACATGCGTCACAGGCCATGTGACCACGCAAATATAATAGATCGACAACGTCACATCCTTTATTGCCGGTGCTGACTAGATGGCAGACGCTCCACGTGTCTCAACCATAAAGAGTCTTTGAAAAGTTGCACAGAAGGTTAGTTGCACCCTGATCTGTATAGCCGTCAGGGGCCTACCACCCCCTTGGCGTGCACTTCAGATGCACAGGGTTAGTACCACCCGAAGCTCATATGGCCATCAGGGGTCTACCACCACGTGGCACACACTTGAGTTCCACAGGCTTAGCGGCCCCAAAAGCTGATGTGGTCTCCGCCATCGATGACTCAGGACTCAGCGACATGTGTGAGATCTGCTGGGCCACGGAGAAGCTGATGTAGTCTCCGCCATTGATGACTTAGGACTCAGCGACATGTGTGAGATCTGCCGGGACGTAGAGAAGATGATGTGGTCTCCGCCATTCATGACTCAGGACTCAGCGACATCTGTGAGATCCGCGGAGAAGCTGGTTTGGTCTCTGCCATTCATGACTCAGGACTCAGCGACATATCTGGGATGCGCGGAGTTTTGATGGGCACGTGGAGTGCCCACTGCTGCACACTCCGTTGGCACCAGGTAATTATTTGCTCATGGATGCACAGAGGCGGCAGTGTCTGTCTCTCTCTCTCGCTCTCTTCCTTCTTTTCCTTCTATCTCTCTAACTCTCTCTCTTCCTTCTCCCTTTCTCACTCCCTTTCTTTCCTTCCCTCTCTTTTTCCCTCTGGCTTTTTTTTCCTTCTCTGTTTCTCTGTGTCTCTCTCCTTTGATATGCCCATTATACACGTCCTTATTTTGTGCTTTATTTTCCAGGCTCTGTTGTCGACATCCATGGTCCCCACAGGAGTGTTCCGCCTTTTTGTTTTCTATTATTTTTATTACATTTTGTTTATTAGTTTATCATTTATATATATGCTAATAAAAAATAAAGTTTGCAAGTAGTTTTTCGTTTATCGTTTACATATATATTTATAAAAAAATAAAGTTTAAAAAAAAATTAATAACGTTTTTGGTTGTTCTCTTCACTGCTGTGTGACTCTTTCTTGTTCTTATTACTGTTATTTGATGGAGTCCAACATGGTGTTCAATTTTGGGGCACTTATCGCGGGAATACTGGTGATGTCTGCAGTTTGCACCAACTTCTGAATAGTGTGTTAGATTTATCTCAACTTTACTTCCATTAAAGTGCTGATAATGAAATGCAGACTAGCCGTTCCTGTACAAAAAGACACGAGGTGCACCTTTGCGATTTATTCTAAATATTGAAATCCTGTATTGAATTGCACTGAGGTAGTGGCTGCACTTACAGTGTACACACAAAATTAGTTAAGAAATCTCATTGTATTTATATTGATTGGGAATAGTGCTTCAGGTGCTGGATCTTGACGAGATACACTGCTCAGTTCGTATATTGTTCTGCACATGAAAAAATCACATCACAACCTTCACACCAACTGCAATGCGAAACAAATTCCGGCGATAAGCCACATTAGCACCAGGGAGTTTACACCTGCTTTCTGCTGGTGTTAAGCAGGACAACTACCGGCACCATGAAACGGAACACAGACAAGAGCCACACCAGAACACCCACAGGTGCCATAGAGTCAATGAGCATGATACAGGGATACCCATGAGGGCCACAAGACTCATCGCAACAACTCCAGGACTGACAACCCCCCCAAACCCGCATCTGAGCAAGTGTGTCCCTGTGGTCATTGTCTTAGCATGATAGGCCTGAACCCTGCAACATCACAGTGTGCTGTCACCTCAGCGTTGGCAGCGAGCCTCGACATGTAGCTACGCACGCATCCTCCTGCATGCACAACCGGTATGTGCTGGTCCGGAGTACACAGGTCAGCGTAGGGGTGTGCCTATCTGGCAAGGGGAACAGGGTGTTTCGGACATGTCCATGTACATGTACAGGAAGTGCGGTATGCGTGTCTCTGTGTCCTGGTGTGGCCTGCCACAAAGGCCGCAGCACTCGATGTTGTAAAGTGGCATGCACCACCTCCAAACGGCACTGTGATGGTGTAGTTTGAATGTAGCAGGACATGCGCAAATAGGCATTACAATGGTGTGCCGTACAAGTGCACGAGATACAACAGCGCACCGTAGAAAAGTGTGGGTGCTCGTGGGAGGGAGGAGCAGCTGTTGGAAACGTAACACACAGTGAACTCGCCCATGTGCCACGTGCTGGGCATCTCATCCATGATAACCACGGACGCAGACATCCCACAAGCCCAACGACCGGCCTTTGTACACATCCTGTATGAATGCAGCGTGGTTTTCACTTCTGTGCTTATTCAGTGGTGTGATGTTGGCAGCTTGTGTGACTTGTGCTCCTTGTTGGTGTGTTTCATTTTGGCCATTGTTTGTCTATACTTGTGCTGTACTTACTTGTGCATGTGTGCCATTCTGGCCATCTCCCCGTCCCCCCACTCCCTGCTTCTTCCTCTTCCTGGTGCTGTTGTGTCTATAATTTTGTTGCTCCACACATAAACACATGTAAAGAACAAATTAGAATAGTTTCTTGATTCTTTAAGGTTTCAAAACTTCTCTCTATTGGTTTCTTTTTAAAAAAAATATTCAACAACACATAGAAGTCAGAAGTGCAACGTATTCTATCAACACACTTTCTAGAACATTCTAAGACACGTGCAGGTTAAAAGTTCATCAATTTTTTGTAAACTTAACGATAGTTCTTTGCAACATTTTCTCGACCATTTAACGCCACATACAGGTTAAAAGTTCACGATTGTTTTAAGTTCGAACAGTGCCTTCCAAATGCAAGTAGCAGCTGTGGTTCAGTTGAGCAAATTTTATCCTATGATATGTACTCCACGTTGAAACTGCTTTTTCTTAACCAATCACAAAGATGCTTTTCCACAAAACGAATGTGCACCCTACTTTTAACAACCATTTGCAGTGCAATAGGTCTCGCTTTTACCCGAGTTTGAGCTAATGCCATTGTAAGTGACAATGCCTGTTTATGTTTCGTTTTTTAAAACATACATAAAAGGCATTGTCATTTACAATGCCAATACCTTAAACTCTCGCAAATGCAAGACCTATTGCATTGCAAATGCTTGATGCCCATTTGCTACCAGTTAAATAAACAAGCTGGTGGTCACAACTGTGCAGGAGAGACTCTCGTCCCCTCCTGCAGTAAGAGAAACTCATTAAAGAATCAAGCCTAATAATGAATCAGAAGACATCATTTACGAAGCACAATGACACAAGCCAATGACAAATATAGCCGGGTCTTCAAGTACATACCACAATACAGCATGGCTCGCAGAACACCGCATGCGCTGCCCAGACTCAACCTAAAAATGAAACCCCTCCCCTTCCCCTCAGTACAATCCCCAGACGACTAGAAGTGCCAAGCAGCAGCAAGCTTAAAGACAGCAAACAGCTTTACAAACACAGTAGCATGTGTGATTTAAAAGGAAAAAAAAAGTTGTGCAGCGTGCAGAGCGCTTTTACTTGCTTTGCTTGTTGTTTAAGTATCCTGCTGAGTAGGAAGCGCTATTGTGCTGACTTCCAAAATAGATGTTCAACCAGAAACTGGGGCAGAATAAAGCAAAACCTCTCCCTTTCCGCTCAAACAGCTCCACTAGAGCTGCTGCAGACCGAAGGGTATGTAACCCCTTCCCTTCAACACAATCCCCAGATGGCTATAAGTGCTGAGAAATAGCAACAAGCTTACAAGAGCATATGTCATGTAACTGGTCCTTTTGTAAAGCGCTGTGACACCTTCGGGAAAAGTTTGCGCTATATAAAATCGCGTTAAAATAAATAAAATAAAATAAAATACAATCCCCAGATGGCTATAAGTGCCGAGAAGCATCAGCAAGCTTACAAGAGCTTTACAAGCAGAGCAGCATGTGTGCTTTAAAAGAATAAAAAGCCGTGCAGCGTGCGGAGCACTTTTATCTGCTTTGCTTGTTGTTTAAGTATGCAGCTTGGGAGGAAGCGCTATAGCGCGGACCTCTAAGATGGATGTTCACCCAGGAAGTGGGGCAGAGTGAAGCAAAACCTCTCCCTTTCCGCTCAAACAGCTCCACTAGAGCTGCGGCAGAAAGAACGGTAGACAAGGAGCAGTAAATATAAAAACTGCTTGTTTTCTCATAATGTCCTCCATACACCCAATTCTACAGGCAGCCAATAACCAAAAAACAGAGTAATATCATTTGTCCTTGCTCTCTAAAGATGCATTTTTCTTTTCCCATCTCGGCTCGTATCTGCACAGTGTTTGCTCCACAGCACACACTGGATTCATTACACATCATTCGCTTGTGGTTTTAAGATCAAAACTGTAGTTCTACACTTTCCTTCTAGTACAACTTTACCCCGCGGCTGCTAATATACTCATTTATCTAAACTTCTTTCATAAGAAAAATGCCACATAAATGCCATTCCATAATGACTGACGATAAAGTAGGTAAAAAAAACTCAGGAATTAATCCAAAATGTGTGTGGAAAGAGTGCTGTACAGCTGGTGTTGTGTAAGCAATGTTTTTGTTACTTTATTGCGCAAAGATGAAAATGCTTCACAGAGATATCAAAGAGCAGAGCAATTTCAGTGATGTTTTCCATCTGTCCCAGCCGGACGAACATAGTGACATCCTTCGCAACACGCAGGGCCATGGTTTTGGATGCTTTTTCTGAACATATTAGGAGCTGGCTCTGCCTTGGCCCCGAGGAAGGAGAGCAGTGCTCTACCGGTCAACGCATGTTTGGGCCGAGGACAGGGTTACCAATCCCAGTATAATATGGAAAGACACCACGCCAGGCCCTGGCGGCTCCCAGAGAGCTCTACAAATACTAGGCTTTAAACAAGCATTTGAGGCGGCTGTCCGGGAATAGCGCGAGGAGTGACAAAGCGTTGGTCCCGGGTAGAGAGCAGTTGAGCAAGGCGTCGGGTGAGGGCAGGAAGCTGGCAGATGTGCCAGCGAGCAGCAAAGAAAACAAGTAGTCCCTAAATTAATAGAATAACAGCTAGCTGCGGAACTAAACTGTAGTTGGTCGGTGCTGCTTCCTGCAAAACTGAGGCAAAACGAAAGTGACATATCGGACCAAAAGCCAACCATAAGCCAGATAAGAAGACCAATGCCAGAATCGACCAATGGCAAGGGACTGGAGAAATTACCTCCACATTTGTGTTTACTATAGGTCTTGCGACAGCGCATGCGCTGTCTACGCGAGACCTGAAAAAGAATGCTGTTCATCTCCCAATCACGTATCGTTTTGTATGGCAAAAAAAGTACTTCCCCATCTTTAAACATATCTCTTATTCTACCAAGGAACTGCATGAGCTACAGACATCTTTTCATACCTTCCAGCCATACCTTCAAAATGCTAGTGTGGATCGTAGGACATAGCTATATTTTCAGGTGCAAGAGGTGTGCAGAACACAGACGTATTGACTTAGACCTAGGTTTACAAAATGTGGACATTAAATGGTTTACACAGAGAAGATTGAAGTGGCACCAATTGCTACCTTTGATTAAAACCTCTTTGCATCTTCCACACACTGACCTCATGATTGTGCATTGTGGTGGAAATGACCTAGGCACATTGACTGGGGTAGGTTTGGAAATGCCTATGAAGGACACCTTTGAACAACTCAGCTCAGCACCATGTGACTCTGGGCAATAGCTCACTTAATAGCACACATAATTTCCACGCCAGCCTTGAGGGCCTTCAGACCCATAGGGGTGATTAGTTTGCGCTTTACAAATACCGTATTGATTTGATATGCACAAATTTACAATCACACTCTCTGTATAACACCCCCTGAGCACCATACACAAGTTACAATGTTCGAAACAAAAGTTCCTCCGAGTAGGTATAACTACATGCTGACACTACTTGACAGATGTGGCACAGCGGCCAAAGCACATGACTTCACAGCATAGGACAAACAGTTTGGACTCACGCGTTCATCCCCGACTCCGGCAGCACCTCATCTTAGCACCATGAGACTCTAGACAATGTCTCACATATTTTCCATACCCAGGACTTTCAAACCAGTAGGAGTCAGTAGTTCGTCCTAGTAGGTATAAACACATGCTGACACTACTTCCACAGGTGTGCTGCAGCGGCCAGGGCACATGACTTCACATGACTGACCGATAGCTTTTTGAATTTGTACGTAGTGCGTAGTGCTTGCATCTGCGCTCCTCGAGCGTTTTGCATGCGGAACTATTGGCCTTAGGCTTTTTAAAACTTCCTTGTTCTTTATTTAATTTCAACATTATTGGTTGGATTTGCCCCTGATTTTAGATTTTAGGCCCCTTACTTGCACTATAAAACTTATTTACTCACCGCTGTTGGGCGGGTCCACCTCCCGGTCTCATTTAGACGTCAGGCCGCCATCTTGGGAGTACTACGGGTCGAGCGTGGAGCTTGGACGCTCTAACTGTCCTAAGGGGGATAGACGCTCAAAAGGGAGGTAAACTGTCCACTTCCCCTTGCTGACCGATAGCTTTTTGAATTTGTACGTAGTGCGTAGTGCTTGCATCTGCGCTCCTCGAGCGTTTTGCATGCGGAACTATTGGCCTTAGGCTTTTTAAAACTTCCTTGTTCTTTATTTAATTTCAACATTATTGGTTGGATTTGCCCCTGATTTTAGATTTTAGGCCCCTTACTTGCACTATAAAACTTATTTACTCACCGCTGTTGGGCGGGTCCACCTCCCGGTCTCATTTAGACGTCAGGCCGCCATCTTGGGAGTACTACGGGTCGAGCGTGGACCTTGGACGCTCTAGCTGTCCTAAGGGGGATAGACGCTCAAAAGGGAGGTAAACTGTCCACTTCCCCTTGCTGACCGATAGCTTTTTGAATTTGTACGTAGTGCGTAGTGCTTGCATCTGCGCTCCTCGAGCGTTTTGCATGCGGAACTATTGGCCTTAGGCTTTTTAAAACTTCCTTGTTCTTTATTTAATTTCAACATTATTGGTTGGATTTGCCCCTGATTTTAGATTTTAGGCCCCTTACTTGCACTATAAAACTTATTTACTCACCGCTGTTGGGCGGGTCCACCTCCCGGTCTCATTTAGATGTCAGGCCGCCATCTTGGGAGTACTACGGGTCGAGCGTGGAGCTTGGACGCTCTAGCTGTCCTAAGGGGGATAGACGCTCAAAAAGTCATGCCGTTGCGCAGCGGTTTCGCGCAGCGGGGTCGCCGGACTTCCGCCGGAGTTACGTCTGAGTTCAGCCCGTCTGCGCCCGTCCGCGCTGAGGACGTGCTGATGGGCGGGCTCGTTGCAGATATCCCTTATGATCCGCAGAGTACAATGATACAATACTCATTAGGTGAGCTGCTTACTTTAAGACCGCCGCCTCTTGCGTGCCACCTCGGTCTCTCTCCTGAGGACCTGAGATGTGTCTCAACATGCCGCTCGTGTGGGGAGGTACTGCTCCCATCTAAAATAGTTGGGAAGTTTCCTCCTAACTTCTCAGCTATACCGATCATTACTCAATCTAGAAGGGGCTTTCTGATTAACGCCAGGTCGCTCATTAAGAACAACATAGCGTTCCATGAGTTTGTGACCGACAGGCAACCTGACTGGGTATTTGTCACGGAAACATGGGCGTCTGACTCCTCCGGACATGACCTAATCTTGGCAATCCCCAAAGGCTTTACGATCCATAGACAGGATAGAGTAGGACGAAGAGGGGGAGGGCTGGCAATTTTGTGCAAAGCCCCACTCTCCTGTGTGACAAAATCGCTCTCAGAGCCCTCAGATTCTTTTGAGGCTATGTATTTTTGTATCTCGTCCTCTCCAACAGCCTCTTTTACTGGCATTCTTGTCTATAGACCGCCTGGTCCCAGAACTAGTTTTTGTTCCGATCTATTTAGAATTTTAGAACCATATTTTGGTAAATCGCAGATTACTATCCTCGGGGACTAAAACTTCCATTTGGACGATCTGGGAGTAAGAGATACATCTCAGCTGATTGAGTCACTAGGAGCGTGTGAGCTTAGCCAATTGGTGAAAAGCTCTACTCATCTGGCTGGCCATATATTAGATGGAGTTTTTACCAAGGATTCTAGACTCTCAGCTGGCACTCCTATTCCCCTGATTTGGTCGGACCATCTGGCAGTGCCCCTGGAATTTACAATTCTGGCGGAAGAGCATCGTAGTTCTGCCACTAGTAATAGAGGTTGGAAAAGAAGTTATAAAAACATCACCACTGAAGCCCTCGCTCCTTTTATGAGAAGCGCTGGGGATCCGCTTACGCGAGATGTCGACGAGGCAGCCCAGGAACTCATTGATTCCATTACTGGAGCGATTGATGCGCTTGCGCCCGCCTCTTTACGATATGTAGCTCGGCGGAAACCCTCTGCACCTTGGTTCACAGAATCTTTAAGACTCCTTAGACAAACTTGTAGAGCCAAGGAAAGGAAATGGCGTAAGTCATGGGATCCCTCTGATAGAGATGATCATAAACGGACGTTACGTACCTACAAAATTACTGTGATTAAAGAGAAACAGGACTATTTCTCCAATTTGACGGTTTCCCTTTCCTCGTCTAAAGAATTGTTCAAAATAGTTGATTCCTTATGCTCCCTTCAGACACCTGACCCAGTGGTGCACTCACAGGAGCTATGTAACAATATTTCTGATTTCTTCTATAAGAAAATCTCGGACATTCATGGGGACCTGGAAGCCCAAAGGAACCTGTTAGATGATGGTTCCCTCTTGGACATTAAGGCCTCAGAATTTTGGCGTAAGGACTCTAATAAGTCACTTGTCCTTTTTCCGCCGCTCTCTCTTGAAGGTCTTAATGTCCTACTTGACAGAACTAAGTCTGCTTCTCCTGTGGACCCCTGTCCCTTAAAAGTCTTAAAGGAGTGTAGCGAGATCCTTTTGCCCCCATTGCTGGAAGTAATGAACGAGGCTTTAATCCAAGGTATTTTTCCCCTGGCTTGGAAAAAGGCTATAGTGAAGCCTCTTCTTAAAAAGCCTTCCCTCGATCCCGGAGTATTGAAGAATTTTAGACCGATTTCTTTGTTACCTGCCCCTGCTAAGTTGCTTGAAGCCC
This sequence comes from Triturus cristatus, assembly GCF_964204655.1. Taxonomy (NCBI): domain Eukaryota; kingdom Metazoa; phylum Chordata; class Amphibia; order Caudata; family Salamandridae; genus Triturus; species Triturus cristatus. The sequence continues at coordinate 861,825,133 of NC_140590.1, forward strand.
ATCTTAACCGTCATCTATCCACCTTCCTTGATTCCTCTGAGTTCCTAGATAGTTCTCAGCATGGATTCCGAAAATCTCATAGCACTGAATCTGCTTTGACTATGGTGATCAATAATATTCGTTGTAGGGTGGACTCTGGCCAGACGACCATTTTGGTCCTACTTGATCTCACTGCAGCGTTTGACACCCTGTCTCCCTCTATCCTAACTTCTAGGTTAAGGGAGGCAGGGGTGGCTGGCTCGGCCTTGGATCTCCTTGACTCTTTCTTACATTCTAGAGAGCAAAGAGTCATGCTGGGAGAGTTCCTCTCCCCTGCCAAATCTTTGCAATGTGGGGTGCCCCAAGGGTCTGCCTTAAGCCCTACTTTATTCAACATCTATGTGGCCCCCCTTGCTAGATTAGTAAGATCTCAGGGGATGGAGGTAGTGTCGTATGCCGACGACACTCAAATCATGGTGTCCCTAGCACACTCTGTTAGCGCTTCCGCTGCTAGTTTTAGGTCATGTATGCAGATGGTGGCAGAGTGGATGGTCCTAAACTCATTAAAGCTTAATGCCGACAAAACAGAGGTCCTAGTTTTTGGTAAGGATCAGGACATCTGGTCTAATGATTGGTGGCCTACATCTCTAGGAACCTGCCCTTCCCCCTCCAAGTCGGCTCGAAATCTTGGTGTCATCTTTGATACTTCGTTGACCATGGATTTGCAGGTCAGCAGGACGGTATCTACCTGTTGGGGAGTCATTATGACCCTAAAAAAAATTCTCCATTACCTTTCGCCATCGGCACGTAAGCAGACTGTGATTGCCCTTGTTGGTTCGAGGCTGGATTACTGTAATTCATTATACTCGGAGATTAATAAACATCTTATCCAGCGCCTCCAGGTTGTGCAAAATGCTGCTGCCAAATTCGTTTTGGCTCTCCCAAAAGATTCCTCCGCTACAGCTGCCAGGAAGTATCTTCACTGGCTCCCTATTCATCACAGGATTTCTTTTAAACTCCTATGCCTCACATACAGAGCCCTTCTCATCGGCCCCTCGGATGCTCTGGGGTCTTTGCTGACCGGTTACATTCCTAGTAGATATCTTCGCTCCTCGGATGCTAATCAACTGGTAGTCCCCCGAACCAAGAAGGTTAGATGGGGTAGCAGAGCTTTTTCTGCCGTTGCCCCGTTCCTTTGGAATTCACTTCCTATGGAGATTAAATCTCAACCCTCTTTGGTTCTTTTTAGGAAATCTCTTAAGACCTGGTACTTTGAGAAGGCCTACCAGTAAGTTCCTTTTATCCTATAGTCAGTATTTTTTGGTAGGCGCCTTGACGCCCATTGGGCTTAGTAGCGCTATATAAGATTTGTTTCATTCATTCATTCATTCATAAGACACACAGTTTAGGCTCACGCTTTCATCCCTGACTCCCGCAGCAGCTCACCTTAGCAGCATCAGACTACGCAATACCTCACTTAATTTCCGTACCCAGCACTTTCAGACCGGTAGGTATGAGTAGTTCGCATTGCACCCCCTCTATAGCACACCCTAAACACCCCACAGAGGTTACAGTGCTCCTACCCTCCTCTTTCCTACTTTTTTCCCCTTACTCGCTTCAACAGAATCACAAAATGGCGGCCAACACGTCCTAGTTGCAACTGCTCGCAGCCAATAAGCAGCAAGCTTGTGCTCGTAACGCCTCAGCCAATCAGATGGCAGAATTCCCAAATATTTATATCTGTAAATTTCGATATTTCTCAAAAACTACTGAACGGATTTACACCAAATAAACAAAAGCGTGCTTTCTAGACCAAGACCCTTCTCCCTGCCAAATGTGGGGTAATTCCGTTCACCCGTTCGACCTGTAGCCTTGTCTAAAGTTTCCTATGGAAATTAACATGGAGAAAACATGTTTTGGGCCCCCCCTTTTTTCTCGGCCCCCCCTTGACGAATCACCCCCAAACTTTCAACATAGGAGCTGATATGAACAAAGAATTTGTTTGGAAGATTTCATGAAGATTCATCAAACAACGCCAAAGTTATAAGCAAAACAAAAAATGCTCTTCCTATGGAAACTTGGTCCTAACTATAACTACCTACTGGTGACCGCCATATAATCTATAATATAATCTATTTCATACCAAAATTGCACAAAAACCAAACAAACCACCAGGGCGCCCCATTATTTCGGCGAGGAATAGTCTAACTGAAAATACGTCTCAATATATTGACTATTTCCTTCAGGAATATGTACAGGCACTTCCCTCATATCTTAGAGACACTGGTGATTTTCTAACCAAAATCTACAATTTTAAGTGGAAAAAAGGATACCTATTAATAACTATGGATATCACAGCTTTGTATACGAGCATCAATCACTTGGACGGTCTCAAAGCAGTCCAATACTACCTTGACAAAAGAGCAACTATCCACCAAGCCCACAGCAAGATGCTTATCGACATGATTGACTTTTGTCTACACAATAACTTATTTCTATTTCAGAACTGTGTCTATCAGCAACTATGAGGTGTGGCGATGGGCGCAAGCTTTTCACCAAGTTACGCCTGCCTCCACATGGGGTGGTGGGAAGAACTGGTCCTACACAGAAATTTTTCAGACATTCTTGACAATAACGTAAAATGTTGGTGGCGCTACATTGATGATTTGTTTTTAATATGGGATGGAACTGAGTTGGAGGCACAAACATTTGTTGATAAGCTCAATACAAATAACATCAATTTGAATTTCACATACGAAATCAGTGCTTCTAAAGTTACTTTTTTAGATGTTGAAATTTATATACATAATGGTAGTATTGAAACCAAAATTCACCGTAAACCCACGGCAGTCAACTCAGTCCTCCACGCAACCAGCTTACATCCCAAACATTTGGTTCAGAGCATTCCTTATGGCGAAATGATTCGGCTAAAGAGAATCTGTAGCACTGAGGAGGAACTACTAAAAGCCCAACACAATAGCCGAATAAGGTTCCTCCAACGAGGCTACTCCAAAAAATGCATTGAAGCAGCCATCTCCAAATGTGCCATGTTCGATAGAGAATCTCTTCTTAAAATACATACTAACGAATCACCAAAGCATACACCGAACACCACATCTAGTCCCAAGAAAGATGAATTCTGGATGATATTTGGTTTCAGTAAACAAAGCCTAGAAATAAACAGAATTGTACAGAGAAGTTGGCCATTAATAAGAAATGACCCCATCTTTGGCCCTACTGTACCTGCAAAATTGTCCATAACCAACAGAAGGGCACCCAACATGCGCGACAAACTAGTGCAGAACAATCCAACTGCAAAACCTAAGGGCAATTGGCTTAGTCTGCATAAGGGCTTTTTTTAAATGCAGCAGTTGCAAAGCCTGCCAATGTGGGATTAACACACTCACATATAAGACTGCATTTAGTGACCGAGATCAAATTATCAATAAAGCCCTTTCCTGTAAAACTGAATATGTAGTTTACATCCTGGAGTGCCCTTGCAAGCTGAGATACGTGGGAAGCACCAAGCTGCAGGGGCACAAAAGGATACTACAACACATTCGAGCAATATCTAACAATGACCCTTCATATTAGGGCTGGGCGGTAAATTCCGTTCCGCTCGTGGAATTTGCGGAATTTGCGTAATTTCGCGTCCCGCGGAGAACGCGAAATTGCCCAAAAGTCTGCTTTCCGCGATTTCGCGAAAGTTTTTGCTTGTTCGCGTTCTCAAAATGCGTGTTCGCGAGATATTTCTCCCCGAGCACGCAAACATTGATTGTGAACAGGAAAAAAGCATCGCGAACAAGCAATTCCGCGTGTTCGCGGAATTTCTGCGTGTTCGCGGAGATTTTTTACCGTTTCGCGGAGATTTGCGTAACGCGATTACGCAAATTCCGCCCACCCCTACTTCATATCCGGTGGCTCGCCACTTTGCTGAACATCACCACTCAAATCCCAAACTTCTCAAATACTATATAATTGACTGTGTGCCATTTAACAAACGAGGTGGCAACAGAGAGAAGATTCTTAGACAAATGGAGACTCGTTTTATTTTAGAACTAGACTCCAAAAGCCCTAATGGCATTAACGCAACGGAAGACATGTACACCTATCTGTAAAAGAGTTACAAATAATTAAAACTATATGTTAGCACCCCAATACCACATGACTTTACCGCCTTTTATGAACCTTTCTAATACAATACATCATTGGCTCACAACAGACACTTCCTGTTGAATTTCAGTCTATCTTAGTCTTGTCATACACAAATTCCATATAGGACGCACTCAATCAAGACAAGGTAGCAATGAGCGGCCTCACTACCCAAAGAAGTCCCCTTCCAATAAGGATACCATACACACATATCCTGTTTTTATCATAAACACACTATTTTTATGGTCTGTTTTTTAAGTGTATTTTAAAATCATCAATTTCTGTAAAAGGCTTTTTTCAATAATTAGGATGATTTACACCTATTTGCACATATCCTTTGCACCACTCTTTATCACTTTTATTGTGCACTAGGGGTTAGATAACATGTCACAAAGTTAAAACACAGAAGCATTACTCGTTATTATGAAATTCACACATACGGGGATAAAAAGACACAGACATGGTATTTAAATCAGAATTGTGTATCCAGCAATATTTGGATTTTAAAACAAACTTGCAAACAATATTAACAAGGTTTTATCCATTCTTTATCCTTTTAATTGTCTCTTTTTTTAAAACCTAAATTATCGGTTTTAAAAATATTTATATGTGTGATAAATGTCATCTATACATATCTATTTATTTATTTATGTATTTGTTATATTTATTAATGAGATGCTTGATAATATATGTAATCAACTGCTGCTTGTACATATACACTGTTGTGTACTCATGATCTCCACTTGTGGACGCGGTATTTTACCGAGATGTCTGACAACCAACCCCTAATGAAATTTGTAAATAGGCACTGAGAGCACTGTCACTTTAACACAGACCAGAAGTAGAAATTATGCAAAAAAAGAAAAAAATTTATTTAAACGATCAGGCATGACGTGCCGTGACATGGCGTGTCATATGATCAAGGCTCCACGGAGTCGAAACGCGTCATGGCTGGCATACCTTGAGTGAATAAAAAACTATTGTATGCACCGAATTGTGGTCCGTGCTCCTTTCTGTGGATTTACAGGTGCTTTCCAAGGCGTAGGCGAAGGAGTGCTTTGGATATATATATATGTATATATATATATATATTATCTACTGGCGGTCGCCAGTAGATAGTTATAGTTAGGACCGTGTTTCCATAGGAAATCTCAAAATTGTATTTTGAATAACTTTGGCGCTGTTTGACGAATCTTCGCGAAATTTTCAAAACTAATGGGGCGCTCCGCTCAGCTCCTACCCTGAAAGTCTCGGGGGGATTTGTCAAGCGGGGGCCGAGAAAAAAGGGGGGTCCCAAAACGCGTTTTCCCCATGCATTTTCCCATAGGACCTTTAGTCGAAGGTACAGCCCGAATGGCTGAACAGAATTACTTGAAATTTGGCAGAGAGGTAGTCCTCAGGTCAGGGATGTGCCTTTTGCATATATGGAGTCAATCTGTTCAGTAGTTCCTGAGAAAATTGCAGTTAAAAGCACATACATATCTATAGCCGCGCACCGTGCGCGCACCCTAACGTGCGCAAGCGTAATTCTGATTGGTTGTTACATGTCAGTCAACGTTCGAATCGGTCGAAATCAGGAAGTGTCGCCGCCATTTTGTTTGTTTTCAGTGTGAGAGTGGAAAAGGAAGGTGGCGAACGTGAAAAGGGGGCAGGGTAGAGAGTTCCTGACCCCCTAGCCTTTGTCAGGGGGTCCCTGAAGGACCCCGAAGGCAGAAAAAAACATTTACATTTTTTTTTTTTTTTAAATCGCGGGGGTGCACGCACCGTGCGCGCACGGTGAAAAACCATTTTAAAAAAAAACTAAATTTTTAATACGTAGTTTATTGAAAAATAAATATATAAAAAAAAATAATACATACATAACTTAGCATTTAAAAAAACGTACAAATTCACTGAAAAAACCATAGGTTTCACACACGTTATAGTTAGGAATTAGCATTTAAAAAACCTTGCAAATTCACTTAAAAAACCATAGGTTTCACACATGTTATAGTTAGGTGGATATTTCACTCGTAAAAAACCAATGAAATTCAACCGTTATAGTTACTTCATATAACTATAACTCGCGTGACCGCCACTCTATCACATGGATGATGTCATCAGTGAAGTCAAGAGTGATGCCACTGACCATGTCATGAGTGATGTAATATGTGACGTGATGAGCAGAGGATTGCGGGCGCGCGAGTTATAGTTATCTGAACTAACTATAACGGTGGAATTTCATTGTTTTTTTACGAGTGAAATATCCACCTAACTATAACATGTGTGAAACCTATGGTTTTTTAAGTGAATATATATATATATATATTACCTACTGGCGGTCACCAGTAGGTAGTTATAGTTAGGATCTATTTTCCATAGGAAATCCGCAACATTCTATTCCCAATAAGTCTGGCGCCGGTTGACGAATCTTCGCAAAATTTTCAAACTTTTGGCCAGCTCCGGTCCGCTCCTATCTTGAAAGTTTCGTGGTGATTCATCAAGCGGGGGCTGAGAAAAAAGGGGGCTCCCAAAACATGTTTTCCCCATGCAATTTCCCATAGGACCTGTTGATGCAGCTACAGCCCGAACTGCTGAACGGAATTACACCAAATTTGGCAAAGAGGTAGTCCTCAGTTCAGACTCGTGCCTTTTGCATAAATAGTATAAATCTGTTCAGTAGTTCCTGAGAAAATTAGACTAAAAAAGATAGATATATCTAAGCCTCGGAGGATCCGCGCACCCTATGCGCACCCTAAGTGCACCCTCCCCGAACCGAGCGCGCACCCTCCCGATCACGCACTGAATGCTAATTGGCTGTCAAGTGTCTGTCTACATTCGAAACCAGGAACTGTTGGCAGCCATTTTGTGCCTCGGTAGAAACGAGGCTGAGGAAGTAAGGGGATTAAGTGTTTAAAACATATAAAGGTGGCAGGGTAGAAATACTCTGACACTCTAGTGTTGCTTAGGGGGTCCCAGAAGGACCCCCTGGGGCCCCCATTTTAAAAAAAAAATCGGCAAAATGCGCGCAGGGTGCGCGGATCCGGACGGAAAAAAAAAAATCCCAAAGCGCGGGCTTCCGCGCTTCGTTAATAACTAGCCCCTGGGTGGGCCAAATCCCGGGGGTAAAATGTTTGGAAATGTATTGAGGGAGGGGGGCTGCGTGGCCCCCCTCCTGGAGCCTTCGAGGGCCCTGGGGACCACCACCCCCCAGGGCCGGCTCCTACAGTGTCCTGGGGTGCCCACCCCCAGGACACTGTTGTTTGCTATGAGAGGGCGGGAGTCTCCCGCCCTCCCATAGCAAACTTCGTTAGGATTTTGAAAGATCTCTCTTTCAAAATCCAAATGATATTGCTTTTCCACACGGGGAGCTGCATGTCAGCAGCTCCCCATGTGGAAAAGCAATGCCGGCTCCCGAAGGACGCGGGGAGCCGGCTGGGACCATGGGGGCGTTGGGGCTTCCCCCACGGTCTCCAACGTTTTTTTATAAGCCCTGGGGGATGGGTTTCCCGGGGATAATAAAAATTAGTGATAGGGGCTATTGTTTTTTTTACGGTAAAATTAGGAGTCGCGCATCCTAACGCGTTGGGTGCACGGTTCCTCTCCCGTTGGGTGAGCAGTTCCTAACACGTTGGGTGCACGGATCCAAGGAAAAAAAACTGAAATTTTTGGGAGATAAACATCTCTAAAAAGAGCCGTTGTGTTCATTTAGAGTTTTTGGTACTTATAAGTAAGTACCTATACAGAGTCTAAAGTTGTTGAGGAAAACTCTGTTTCCTTCATCAGTAAAGTGTACTCCATCTCTCCTATACATCTCTTGCATATGAAAGCGCAGATTGTTATTGTAAATGGACCCCATTCTATAGTCTCGGAGAAAAGCAGAAATAGATTTATTCACATGTTTCCTGGCTTTCTCAATTTGTGGACAAAAATGATTGGGCCAGTTCCATTTCTGCCTTTGGCATATGTTGGAATACACAAAGGCAGTTTTGGGAAAAAGTGAAATCAATTCTGCAAAGGTGTCCTCCATAAGCATTTCCAGACCTACCCCAGTCAAAGTGCCTAGGTCATTGCCACCACACTGCACTATTATGAGGTCAGGTTGTTGGATATGCATAAAGGATTTTACCAATGGCATCAATTGGTGCCACTTTAACCCTCTCTGTCCAATCCATTTAATGTCTACATTTGGCAAACCTAGGTCTTTGTGAATGCCTTTGTTTTCTGCATACCTTTGGCTCCAGAAAATATAGCTTTGTCCCACAATCCACACTCTAAGCATCTTGAAGGGAGGTCTGGATGCACTCAGATGGTCTCTGTAAATGAAATGGCAGTTTGAAAAGTAAGATTCTTTTTAAATGGTGGCTAAGATGCAGTTTTGAAAAAAGACAAGAAATCATTGGTTGTTTGACAACCTTCTACACTGGAAGGTAGGGTGCATGTTTCTGTTTTTTAAACGCATGACTCTTATTGGTTAACAAAAACTGAGTGAAAGGAACATTATATATGATAAGCTGATATGTTGAAAAGTCAAGCACACTTGCTGTTTTGATTAGCAACATTGTGTGCTGAACTTGTGACCTGTGTGCTCAGTTCAGTGTTCCATGACCTGTTTCTATGGTAACAGGCAGAAGGCAAATTGGGGTTAGGGTTCAAATTTATGTCATTTGGAAAGGGTTGAAATGTTTAACCAATAGAAATGTGCGTTTGGTTTTGAATTTATGTGGGAAGGAATGTGATTTGATGTTTACATGTATCTGTGTGGAAAATGAGAGGGAAACTTTGCCATTCTTTGGTTTTGCTGACAGGTGCACAGTGCAGAGATTCTGTATAAGAAAATCTTGTGTGTGACTGATATACTTCTTAATCTACAAAACAACTTGAAAGGTGAGTTATTTAATTGTGAGGGGATGTATGTGCTGTTTTTTTATTTTAATCAGACTAATGTATTTTTCCTGGTAAAGTGAAGGGAGTACTTTTTTGTCTACAATCTTATTGACAGTGTGTGTGCATGTAGAAATCATTCTGTGATAAGCATTTGTGTTTTTCATGTCTTTGCAGAAAGATAACTGTGTTGTTTTGTATATTTTGGCACAATTAGAAATAAGTCATTGTTTATAAATTTGCAAAATGAGTCATGTTTCTACACTAAAATGTAGTATTTGTAGATTAAGAAATGTGTTTTGGTATAGTGCAAGGGATAGTGTTGTATGTCTAGGATCACACAGTGAGTCTGTGTGCATTTAGGAATCATTTTGAGAGAAACATTTTGGTAGTAATCTGTAGTAGTAGATTTTCTGCAATGCGTGCAGTCACCTTAGATCTTGTAGACTAGTAAATGTGTTTTGTACAAGGGATCGTTGTCTGTTTACAATCATACTGTGAGTCTGTGTGTATTTGGGTAAGCATTGTGAGAGAAGCATTTGGTAAAATTATGTATTTGCTGACAGACAATTGTTTTAAAACCTGTCATGTTGTCAAGTTTTAGTAGCATTAGAAGCCAGTCTTTGCTTGTGCATTGATAAAATGAGTCAGGCTTTGACACTAAAGTGCAGTACTAAAATATGTAGATTGTGTGCAGTCCCCTTAACCTTCCAGACTAGTGAATGAGTTTTGGTTAACTCCTAGGATAGTTTTGCTTGTCTAAAATCACACTGTGAGTCTGTGTGCATTTGGGTAAGGATTGTGCGAGAAGCAATTGGTAACATTGTGCATTTGCTGACAGATAACTGTTTTAAAACCTGTCTTGTTGTCAAGTTTTAGTAGCATTAGAAGCCAGTCTTTGCTTGTGCATTGATAAAATGAGTCAGGCTTTGACACTAAAGTGCAGTACTTAAATATGTAGATGGTGTGCCGTTCCCTTATCCCTTCCATAGTAGTGAATGAGTTTTGGTAAACTCCTAGTGATAGTGTTGCTTGTCTAGAATCAGACTGTGAGTGTGTGTGCATTTGGGAACCACTGTGAGAGAAGCATTTGTTAACATCATGTATTTGCTGACAGATAACTGTTTTAAAACCTGCCATGTTGTCAAGTCTTAGTAGCATTAGAAGGCAGTCTTTGCATATGCATTGACAAAATGAGTTAGGCTTTGACACTAAAGCGCAGTACTTAAATATGTAGATTGTGTGCAGTCCCCTTACGCCTTCCATAGTAGTGAATGAGTTTTGGTAAACTCCTAGTGATAGTGTTGCTTGTCTAGAATCACACTGTGAATCTGTGTGCATTTGGGAACCACTGTGAGAGAAGCATTTGGAAACATCATGTATTTGCTGACAGATAACTGTTTTAAAAACTCTCATTTTGACAAGTTTTAGTAGCATTAGAAGCCAGTCTTTGCTTATGGATTGATAAAATGAGTCAGGCTTCACACTAAAGTGCAGCACTTTAATATGTAGATTGTGTAAAGTACCGTTACCCCTTCCAGACTAGTGAATGAGTTTTGGTAAACTCCTAGGATAGTGTTGCTTGTCTACAATCACACTGTGAGTCTGTGTTCCTTCCGGGTAAGGACTGTGAGAGAAGCATTTGGTAACATCATGCATTTGCTGACAGATAACTGTTTTAAAACCTGTCATGTTGTGAAGTTTTAGTAGCTTTAGAAGCCAGTCTTTGCTTATGATAATCACATTTGTAAATCGCGAACAATAACCCGTAAGGGTCTCTAGACGCTGGGGGCCGTCGGGAAGATTAAGCAAGCTATTGCCCAGAGTCACGTGGTGCTGGACTAATCTGCCCCTGGCACCGGGGATCGAACCGTGATCCCCAGATTCTGGAGTCAGTCGCCCTGGCCACGGCGCAACGATGTGTCATGCTTTGACACTAAAGTGCAGTACTGAAATATGTAGATTGTGTGCAGTCCCCTTACCCCTTGCACAGTAGTGAATGAGTTTTGGCAAACTCCTAGGGATAATGTTGCTTGTCTAGAACCACGCTTTGAGTCTGTGTGCATTTGGGAACCACTGTGAGAGAAGCATTTGGTAAAATTATGTATTTGCTGACAGACAATTGTTTTTAAACCTGTCATGTTGTCAAGTTTTAGTAGCATTAGAAGCCAGTCATTGCTTATGCATTGATAAAATAAGTCAGGCTTTGACACTAATGTGCAGTACTTAAATATGTAGATTGTGTGCAGTACCCTTACCCCTTGCACAGTAGTGAATGAGTTTTGGTAAACTCCTAGAGATAGTGTTGCTTGTCTAGAATCACCTGTGAGTCTATGTGCATTTGGGAACCACTGTGAGAGAAGCATTTGGTAACATCGTGTATTTGCTGACAGACAATTGTTTTAAAACCTGTCATGTTGTCAAGTTTTAGTAGCATTAGAAGCCAGTCATTGCTTATGCATTGATAAAATAAGTCAGGCTTTGACACTAACGTGCAGTACTTAAATATGTAGATTGTGTGCAGTACCCTTACCCCTTCCACAGTAGTGAATGAGTTTTGGTAAACTCCTAGGGATAGTGTTGCTTGTCTAGAATCACACTGTGAGTCTGTGTGCATTTGGGAACCACTGTGAGAGAAGCATTTGGGTACTTCTTATGTTTGAATACGCATAACTGCTTAAAAACCTTCATGTTCTCACGTTTTGGTAGAATTAGAAGGCAGTCATTGCTTATGTTTTCACCCAGGAACTGTCCTTGCAATACTGTAAACATTCAGTTAATATTCAAGTAGTAACAGAGTGAGGCAGGCCTTAGCACATGCATTGATTCAAATGCTTATCCACTATGCATGCAGTTCTCTAACCATCTACACAGTTCTCTTTCACACCTTTAATTCCACAGTCAGTATCCATACACTTCAAGCAAACACCCTGTCACTCCCCATGTACTCCTCTAGTGACCCATTCAGCCGCATATACTAAACCATTCACTTTGCCAAAACCCAAACACTTATAAATTCACTCAGGCACTCTCTTTGCAGTGCTCTCATCATTCAGTCAGTAACCAAGTACTCATGCAGCGAGCCAGGCCTTACAACATGGACTGCTTCAAACCCCTATCCAGTATGCATACAGGCCTCTAGTCACCTACACACTTGTCTTTCACTTCTTTAATTAACTAGTCAGTATCTATATACTTCAATAAACATCCTGTCACTCATCTTGCACTCATCCAGTGACTGATCCAGTACCATGTACTAATCTTTTTACTGCGCCAAAAGTGAAAAACTTAAAAGTTTTACCCATGCACCCTCCTAGCAGTAGTCTAATGATTCAGTCAGTTTCCAGGTACTCATGTAGTAAACCATGCATTACCACATAGAGGGCTACAAATGTCTATGCAGTATGCATGCAGTCTTCTAACACACTATACACTTGTCTTTAACACCTTCAATTCCCCAGTCAGTATCCATGTTCTTTCAGTAAACATCCTGTCACTCCCCTTGCAGTGTTCCAGTGACTTATTCAGCACCATGTAGTAATGCATTCACTGCGCCAAAACTGAAACACTTGTAAATTCACCCAGGTACGCTTCTTGCAATAGTCTAATCATTCAGTCAGTACCTAAGCACTAATGGAGTGAGGCAGGTCTCAGCACATGGATTGATTCAAACGTGTTTCCAGTATGCATGGAGACCTGTAACTTCCAACACAATTGCCTTTCAGACCTTCAATTTCTCTGTCAGTATCTATAAACTCCAATAAACACTCTGTCACTTTAATTGCACACCTCCACTGACTCATTTGGCAGTAAGTACTAACCTATTCACTGCACTAGAATCCAAAATCTTAAAAAGATTCACAGAGTCACTCTTTTTGTAGTACTCAGTATGATTCAGTCAGTACTCAGGTAGTTTTGCAGTGATCCAAGTGTTACTCTATGGACTGTTTCAAACGTCTATCCATTATAGATGTAGGTCTCTAGCCACCTACATACTTGTCTTTCACACCTTCAATATCCCAGACAGTATTCATACAGTTCCCGCAAACACTCTGTCACTCTCCTTATACTTCTCCAGTGACCCATTCAGCACCATATACTAATCCATTCACTGCACCGAAAGGCAACCACTTATACATTCACCCAGACACTCTCCTTGCAGTGCTTTAATCATTCAGTCAGTACCCAAGAACTCATGCAGTGAGCCAGGCCTTAGCACATGAATTGCTTCAAACGCCTATCCAGTATGCATGCAGTCCTCTAACCACATACACATTTGTCTTTCACACCTTCAATTCCCCACTCAGTATACATACACTGCAGCAAACACCCTATCACTCCCCTTGCACTCCTCCAGTGACCCATTCAGCACCATGTACTAATCCATTCACTGCGCCGAAAGTCAACCATTTATAAATTCACCCAGGCTCTCTCCTTGCAGTACTCTAATCATTCAGTCAGCACCCAAGTACTCATGCAGTGAGCCAGGCCTTAGCACATGAATTGCTTCAAATGCCTATCCACTATGCATGCAGTCCTCTAACCACCTACACACTTGTCTTTCACACCTTCAATTCCCTAGTCAGTATTCATACACTTCTATCAAACACCCTGTCACTCCCCTTGCAGTCCTCTAATGACCCATTCAGCACCATGGACTAATCCATTCACTGTGCCAAAACCCGAACACTTATAAATTCACCCAGGCACTCTCCTCGCAGTACTCTAATCATTTAATCAGTATCCAAGTACTATTGGAGTGAGACAGGCCTTAACATATGGATGGATTCAAACGTGTCCACTATGCATGTAGGTCTCTAATCACCTACACACTTGTCTTTCACACCATCAATATCCATTTCAGTATTCATACACTTCTAGGAAACACCCTGTCACTCACCCAGTGTGTCTCCTTATAGTATTGTAATCATTCAGTCAGTTAGCATGGTCTTTTAGTGAGGTAGGCGTAAGGGCATGAACTGCTTCAAAGTAGTATGCACTATGCATGTAGTGTTTTAACCATCGTCACACTTGTGCTTCAGGGCTATAGTTTCTTAGTCAGGTTTTATATTAAATGTGTTTCTACAGTAATAGAATAGTATAAATTTGAAAGTTATTAATATACTTTTATTTGTGATTCTTTTTTACAGATACTGTTTTTCAACGTTAAAATAGAGAAATCATGCCAGAAAAAAAAAAGAAAAAGAAAAGAACAGAGACAGGAGAATTACTTGAAGAAACATCAACCACAACTATTGAATGTACAAGATAATGTGTCTAAAAAGAAAAAATCTTCTGGTAAGATCACAAAGCAATTTATTAAAAATGTTTGTAGGAGCAAACAGAATGTACAGAATGTACAGAATGCTGAAACCACTGAGAAAAAAATTCAAAATAAGAGGAAAAGCAAAAAAACAAATCTTCAGTCAAAGGAGACAAAGTATGCTAAAAGAAGGCAAAATCAGTATAAGGAATTACGCAAAAAAATATTTTACAAGAGAGTAGTACATAATTTGCTGAAAGATGTGAAGAAATATAAAAAGAGAGCTCTATTTTATAAAAAGAAGAAGCATATTGAAAACATTGTTGAAAAGGCTTTTGAAGTAAAAAGGAAACTATTCATTTTAGTATTAAACAGAATTCGATCACTAGATAAACCAATCCATTTCTTGCAGGCCAAAAGTAGGAGGGAAAGAGTAATTAATAGAAAAAAAAATGTGATGTTTTTTTGGGAGAATGGAAACACAGTTCCAGTTCAGAGCCTTTCTTTAATGAAGAGAGTTATTTACAGAGCAAAAGATTACTGTTTGCAGTTGACACCAATGGTAGAGGTTATGAAGTTAGAGATGGTTGTCCAATTGAGAAAGAGAAAATGGTTGAAAGAAATGCAGAAGAAGTGATAGCTGATGAAGTTCTAGGGAGACGTCCTAAACACCCTGTGTATACAAGGGATTGCAGTAGTGTTTGTAGTGTACGACAGGAATCTATTGATAAATTATGTCGTTTTTTACGAGCATATAGTAAAAAAAGTGTTAAACAAAAGATTAAGGTGGTGCAAGGACTAGACCCTTGCAGAGTGAGAAAAATACTGGTTTGCAAGGTCATTCTCTTTCTAGGAAAGTTTGTGAAAGTGTTTTTCACCATTTCAGGATGCTGGCAGTACATCATACTCAAATGCGGAAGTTAGTGAGAAGATTGTATTATGCGAAAAGTCCAGCACTAAAGTTAAATGAGTTGAACAGTGCTCTTTTGCGTGGCTCAGTATCAGATGTGAAGACGGTTTGTGAGGATATTGGGTTTTGTTACTTTGGGCCTCAGCAAGAGAGTGAAGAAACTGACACATTAGTAGAACAAAATGTTGAAGACAATGTAGAACCCGTAATTACAAAAAAATTTGAGGATGAAATCACAAACTTTAAGGTAATTTCAGGTGAAAGACCAAATGTTTCTTGTATTTGTTGTCGGCAAACTCACTATAAAAATCAGACTGGGGGTGTCAATCTGTATTTAAAAAGTGAAATAGAAGATAATGATAAGTGGATGGAATTTGCAACTTATTTGTTGGTAGAGGATTGTTTTGATTTGGGATCTGAGCAGCGTATTTGCAAATTTTGTTATTACAAATTAGATGAGAATAAAATGCCTGCTAGAGCTGTTCATAATAATCTAGAGTTGGTTGCTATTCCTCCAGAGCTGATAGATTTAAATACGTATGAGTCTATTCTCATTCAATGTGTTCACCTGTTTCAGGCTATTGTTCGTATGGAGCCTAAAACAGGTAAATTACCTCGATCAGAGTTGCAAAGAGGATTGAAAGGAAGAGTTGTGTATTTACCGTTAGACAATAAGGAAAAATATTGAAACTATTGGTGTAGACCATGCAGAAAATGAGCCACTAGTCATTCTAGTTAATGGTGTTCCTACTAAGAATAAGAAAATCTGGCTACAGTAAGTGGATGTTAGAAAAGTGCAAAAGGCATCATTGTATCTGTTGAAAAATAATGAGTACTATAGAAATGTGTTTGTAGGAGAAGAAGAAATAGATTTAGCAGAAGATACTGAAACATTAAGTGGACAAATTGAAAAAGTAGACATGTCCAGATGTGAATAAATCTATGAACATTACAGTGTACATCCACTTCATTCCAAAGAGGTGATGGGGAATACGATTGAGTTGTTCCAAATTAAAAAATCAACAGGAAGTCCCATGAGTGTATGGGAAGAGAGTTTGGAAGCTCGTTGTTTCCCGCAGTTGTTTCCAACATGAAAAGGTGGACGATATGATGAACGTCCTGTGCAGATTCCTGCATCTGAATATCGGACAACAAGATTATATGCAGAAGATCCAAGATTTCGACAATGTATCCCTTATATGTTTCATCTTCTGTTTGAAAGTGACTTGTCTGGACTTTCATATGCAGGAAATCACATTTTAAAAACTGGAATGCACCTGCAAAATGTAACTGCAAAGGATTTTATGGATAAAGTGCATCAGAGAGATGATCATTTAGAATCTCAGTTGATTAATCTGATAGCATGTCAGCGTGGGACTAATGAATATTGGTACCGTCGTCATGGAAAACTGAAATGTATGCTACATAACTTGGGAACTCCTACATGGTTTGTTACACTAAGCTGTGCTGAGTATGCTTGGGATGATTTACTTGAATTTCTTCGAGAGGCAAATTCCAATATAAAAAATATTGAATACAAGACACCTGGAGAATTGTGCTCATTGGATCCTGTTAATGTATGCAGATATTTAAATCATAGATTTGAAGCTATGATGTCTTTCATCTGCAATAAAAAGAATCCTCCTTTGGAAAAGTTGTGTTTTTCTTTTGGAGAAAGGAGTATCAAGCAAGAGGTGCTCCTCATATACATATGTTGTTATGGATCAAGGACGCCCCCAAATTTGGAACAGATTGAGATGAAACTGTTTTGTCTTTCATTGAAGATTATGCCAAATGTAATGTACCCAATAGCAGAGAACATAAAATCTTAAAACAACAAGTCTTACGATTCCAAAGCCATCGATGTGGAAAATACTGTCGACGAAAGTACAAGTCAAAGGATAAGTTCTATACCAAATGTCGTTTTGGATTTCCACGTCCTGTATTATCCAAAGGAAGAGTGAACAGTTTTATGTCAGCTATGCGACATACCATCACAAGAAAGTCTCTGAAAAATACCTACAACTTAAAAAGAAGTGAAGAATCAAAATACATAAATGACTGCAATCCAGTTATTTTATCCATGTGGAATGCTAACATGGATTTTCAGTATGTTGCGGATAATTCCATTGCTGTTGCACGATATGTAATGTCCTACATTACTAAATCAGAAAAGACGGAATTGAAAGAAATGTGGGAAGAGATTTCTCACGAGAAGACTCTAAGTAAAAAATTATATAGTTTCAGTTTGAAGATGTTATCGCATCGTGAAATTGGAGCATATGAATGCTCAGATCGGTTATCATCTGCAAGTCTATATTCCAAAAGTAGAAGAATCATTTGGGTGCGTCTAGGTCTTGCAGGAATGCTAAATCGGGTACTGAAATCTGTTCAAGAAATTGAATATTTAGCAGAAAAAGAACCTGAAAGTACAGATATTTTGAAAACGAATATGTTGGACACATATTAGCCAAACAGAAGTCATCATCTTGAGAACATGTGTCTCTATGAAGTGCTGCAAAACTACACTTTTAAACAGAATACTACAGAGAACATCAATGATGGAAAATATGCAGTAATTGGTTCTGAAGGATGTCTGGTGAAACAAAGGAAAGGAAATTTAATTAATCACAGGAAACTGAGTTGCGACACTGCTGATAAAAGGGAATTTTACTATTTAGCCCTTTTGCAAATGTTCAAACCATGGTGTTCACAACTGGAATTACTTGGAGATTTTCAGAGCTATGAAGATTCATTTAATGCTTGTAAAGATAGCATACAATGCAGTGCTTTTGCAAATTATGTGAAAATGTTGAATGATGAAATTAATCAAGAAGCTACAATTGCAGCTGAGATTTCTAGAGACAGTTCTCAAGAAAGTCAAAGTTCTGCTGCACTGAGTCAAGATCCACTAGGACAACCAATTGTTGAAAATGAAGCAGCGATTGCCATGAATGAGGTGGAAACAGCAATGTATCAAGCTCAAGAAGATGTAATGCAGTTAGGAAACTTGGAAGAACAACTGAATGTTGAACAGAAACAAATATATCAACAAGTGAAAGAGCAGATTGACCATGGATTACTTCATGAAAAGAAAGGGTGCTTATGTACATCATTTCAACCTATCCGAATGTATGTGAGTGGTCAAGCTGGAACAGGAAAAAGTTTCTTAATTAAAGTAATTACAAGTTATCTGCAGACAACAACTGAGTCACATTTGTCTTGTGTTGTCACTGAGAGCATGAGAACAAATTGGAATACCACAAGCTATCTGGAGAAGCTTGTTGTGAAGTTTCAAGAGTCTTGAAGAAAATGAAACTTCTCATTATTGATGAGGTGAGCATGGTCTCAAACTTGATGCTTGCCTTTGTGCATTTAAGAATGTAGCAAATTCTTAAAACAGAGTATGACGTGTTATTCGGAGGAAAATACGTCATAGTTTTTGGAGATCTATTGCAACTGACTCCGGTAAAAGGACAACCGGTATTTAAAACACTTACACATGAAGATACCAGAAAGTCTCTTGGTAGTGTTGGTAATGTGAACATTTGGACTAATTTTGAATACAAAGAACTGACAACAAATATGCGACAGGCAAATGATGCTGAATATGGAAGTATTCTTCAAGATATAAGAATTGGAATTCTTACAAAACATGGCAAACAAGCTTTGGAAAGTCGATTACTTTGCAATGTCTTTCCAAATGGAAATGTAGTTCCTGCAAAAGTGTACATGAAAATTGCTGAAAATAAATCAGTGATCTGTTTAATGCCAACACTGCGCGAGTGTTCCATATTCAACGAAGAACTATTGAAACTGGAAAATGAAGAAATTATAAAAGTGGAAGCCATCGATAAAATAGAGCATGAAGGAATCACTATTATTTTGACAGGAAAGTTGAAAACAAAACTGGATTCTTTAGAAAAAAAATATCTAAAACAGCTGGTTTAGAAAAGACACTGTATGCGTGTGTAAACTGTCGGGTAATTTTAAGGCGTAATTTGGATGTAGAAAAAGGGTTAGTTAATGGCGCAATGGGTAAAGTGGTAGATTTTGTTAATTATCAGAAGAAAGAAGGAATTGAATTTTTAAAAATTAAATTTGATCAGATTGAAGATGAAATTGGTCGTTGTTCAGTTCGTTTTTTGCTTGTTAAAGATTTATATGTCCGTAGGAAACAATTTCCATTTTCTCTGGCATATGCAGTGACTATTCACAAATCTCAAGGATTAAGTGTAGACAGTGCATTGGTGAACATTGGATCTACTGTATTTAAAGAGGGTATGGCATATGTTGCTTTGTCGCGAGTCAGAACATTATCTGGTTTGTTTTTGATTGATTTTGATGAGACAAAGGTTACTGCAGATGTAAACTGTGTAAAAGAGTATAATAGGTTAAGAAGGGTGTATGCTCCAAATTGAGGTCAATATCCTGTATTTGAAAAGCGTGTGATTGGTCAAAAAAGAAGGTTTGAGAATATCTGTTCAGAAGGTGTCGAGAAGGGAATAGAACAAGATAATGTTGTGATTGCAAGTAAAAATAAATTGGACACTGTTGAAGAGGTTGTTGGTTATCAGTTTGAAAATAGTTCAGGTGTCAACTGCTATGCTAATGTAGTGGTCAATGTTGTTTTTTATCTTGAAGGTTTGCAAGAACAAATTATGCAGAATCGGCAAGAAAGATTTTGTTCTCTGTTGCATTCTGTTTTTGAAAAATTGACAACAGATACAAGTCAAATACAATCTGTTTCAGATGTTCGTAATCTTTTGGATGTGTGTTCTGGTTGTACACAATTTACACAAAATATCCAACAAGATGCTCAGGAATTTTTAATGTATATGCTTCTCATTTTTGAAAATGAAGGTGTAGAAATAGAAAATATTTTTGGCCTTTCTTACAAATGGGAACATCATTGTGAAAATTGC
This sequence comes from Triturus cristatus, assembly GCF_964204655.1. Lineage (NCBI taxonomy): Eukaryota > Metazoa > Chordata > Amphibia > Caudata > Salamandridae > Triturus > Triturus cristatus. Next base: position 861,845,225 of record NC_140590.1, read on the forward strand.
ATGTATACATGTTCCACTAATGTAGACACTGAAAGATTTCTGTATTTAACATTACCAGACTGTAAATCAGTGTCTTTCAATAAATTAGTTAAAGGTGCAAATCAAAACATGAAGTGTAGCCAATATAAATCTGAAATGTTATTGTTGTGGTTTTACTTATATAATTCTTTTCCTTTTATATAACTCTGTTCCTGTTTCACTACTTCTTTGCCTGTGCAGCTCGTTGCATTCTATGTTCTATTTGTGACTAGCTTGGCAACAGAATGTGGGCAAGGGAGAGTGGAGGTTGGTGTTGGAGGAGGCGGTTAGCTGTAATAAGGACTGGTGGTTTTATCCTTCTTACTGGAAATAAAGTTACTGAAATCTACTTGAAGTCTACCTGAATTTCATGGATTTTACACTGGCGACGAGTGACCTGCTTGGGGACAGGAATTGATGCCACCAGTTTCCCCATACCGAACCTACTGCCAAGGGATACTTATTTCAATTCAGCTGAATCTGGATTTTGAACGTTGGTGCACAACAAGAATTGATGTCAAGTACTACATAGAGACATCGAAGCTGTACTTGTGTATCGATTTTCGTTTGGTATTCTAAGCGCTGCTCCACAGTACAGCTGTTCACTGTGTCAAGTCAGCACGGAAATCTTTATGGGCGAGAATATTTCTATATTTAGATATTTTGTGGATGTCAACATGAAGGCTTTGCTGATGGATGCCGATGTTGAACTGCCCGTATTCAAGGACATGGAGTAAACCTTAACGGCGTTCGTGTTGCCGTACTATCGTACTGTCGTGTGGGAAGACAGATTTGTTGAACTGCTGTGCTCACGTACTGACTGAAGTGAGGGGAGACTGATCCTTTGAAAGAAAAATTCAATTTTGCGCTAAAATATTGTTTTTCTGATGGCCCCACCAATGTTGAATGATTACATTTGAATGATGACATTTGAATGATTACATTTGAACGATAACGGCTCCGCGAGCTGGACTCACCTGCACGTGCGCTGCTCCCGTTGCTGTCGAGTTGAGTAGCGAGCGGCAGCGTTGCTGCGAACCACCCGGCTCACGTTACTTAGCGTCATGATCAACGACGTTACTGGCGTTTCATCGTGTATCAGTGATACACACACTGGATATCTACGGCATTTGGCTACATTTCGTTTTCTCGAATTGGGAGGAGAGCATGTTGTGTATCAGTGATACACACACTATTCACGCAGAGGATTTATAGAGAAAGGTTTTGGAACAACGTTAACCTTACGTTTTTATGCAAATTTTGGACAAAACTAATCTTTATATTCAATGTATTGAGATTAATGACAACTAGTTTTTTTTTTGTTTTGTTTATTTATTTATTTATCTTTACATGTGCATGAGTGGTTACTCTTTTGGTGCTTATTCATAATGACTGCGTCTAGCATGTCGCAACCTCCTCAATTTTTGAGTGATGTGGGTGACCCCATGTTACTATGGAAAAGATGGAAACCTCTCTTTGATTCGTATTTACTGGCTATTGGGGGAGAAATGTTCTCAGCAGAACGAAAGCAAGCTACACTGTTACACAATTTGGGAACTGAGGGTAGACATGTGTATGATAGTCTAGATGAGATTCCCCTGGGTCGAGGTGAGGGTGAACCTGAGAATATTTATGACATGACTGTACTAATGCTGGAGAATCATTTTGGTTCCAAGATCAATGTAGTTTTAGAACGCCATAAATTTTTCTCCAGAACTCAAGGGAAGCAGGAGAAAATCACTATTTATGTGGCAACTTTGAAGACTTTGGCACGTACCTGTGAGTTTGAACAACTCACGGATTCTCTCATTAGAGATCAAATTGTCAGGTGCACGAATGATCCAAAAGTACAACAAAAGCTTCTGGACAGAAATCCAGATCTTAAGGACACGTTGTCCATTGTAGAGGGTATGGAAAACACTAATATGTGGGTACGAGAGATGAAAGTGGATAAGGGTCCTTGTGTTTCGGCTGATGAGAAGGCTGTTCGTGAAATAAAGAAGGAGGAAGTTGTGAAGGCTGACGTTAAGGGTGTGATTAAGGAGAATTGTGAGAAAGACAAGAAGTTTCAATATTCAGAACAGCCTAATTTCAGAAACAGGTCCACTGAACAATTTGGATTCAAAAGTAACAGAGGAGGTTTTAAATGTTTCAGGTGTGGCAGTGAAAATCATTCACCTAACAGTCCCAATTGTTTTGCGAAGTCTGTGGTGTGCAATAAGTGTGGTAAAAGAGGCCATTATGCACGGGTGTGTCGGAATGGTAGAAGTCAGACAGTGCAGTGTGTTGAGCAGGAGAGGAAGTTTGTTTGCAGCATCAGGCATGATGGTGTTGTTGATGGAGACACTTTAGACATGCCTGAATGTGAAGTGTTGATTGGGGGTGAGCAGTTTTCAGTGTTGGCTGACTCGGGATCACCTTCCACGATGGTTGGTGATGCGAACTGGGATGCTGCTATTGGTCTGGAGAAAACTGAATTGTTTCCCCCGGATATTAGTCCTGTTGGATATGGGGGAGTTAAGATTGATGTTTTGGGTTTTGTTGTAAGGAAGATCCAGTTTAAGGACAGGGAGACTTTTGGTAAAGTGTATGTGGCGAAAAGAGGGGACAACCTATTGGGGTGGAGACACCAAAGAGATATGGAGATCAAATTAGATCCAAATTCCCCAGAGAAAGTTTTACTTGTGTCACCTTCTTCCATGTCAACTGATATATGCTCCCAATTTCCCAGAGTTTTTTGTGATGGGTTGAGGTTGTTGAGAAATTTTGAACATAAGATTATTCTAAAGGACAATGCTCAACCTTTTGTCAGCAAGGTTAGAAGAGTTCCACACATGTTAATGGAACCTTTGGATTTGGAACTTAAAAAGTTGTTGTCGAGTGGCGTAATTGAAGAGATTGAGTGCTCTGAGTGGTTGGCTCCCATTGTTTTGGCACCTAAGGATGGTGGGAAGGGGATCAGGATGTGTGTGGACTTGCGCGGGTTGAACAAGCACATTTGGGTGGACAGACAACCTTTACCCAACATTTCCCAAACACTTGCTTTGATTAAAGACGCTAAATGGTTTAGTGTGATGGATCTTTCTTCTGCTTACCATCAAGTTATTTTGCATCCTGATTCTAGGCATTTGACTTCTTTTGTCACGCCTTTAGGAGCTTTCAGGTTTGTTCGAATGCCCTTTGGGTTGGCCTCTGCTGCGGCTTGTTTTCAGAGGGTGATGAATAAAGTGTTGGTTGGATTGCGGAAGGTTCTTGTTTTTCAGGATGACATATTGATTTATGGTAAAGATGTGCGTGACCATGATGAGGTGCTTTGGAAAGTTTTGGAAAGGTTGCAAGAAGCTGGTTTGGTTATAAAAAAGGAAAAGTGTAAATTCCGTGTGTCGTCTGTGGATTATCTGGGGCACACCATTTCTTCTGATGGTATTAGTCCTAAGCTTAATTTGGTTGAAAGCATAGTTAAGGCCCCTGTTCCAGTCAGCAAGGATCAAGTTCGCTCATTCTTGGGTTTGGCCGAGTTTTGCTCCAAGTTCATACCTAATTTTGCTGGGGTTTCATTTCCTTTAAGAGAGCTTTTGAGGAAGGGTGTACAATTTTCATGGTCGGATGAGTGTTCTTTTGCTTTTGATTCTATCAAAAAGACAATAGGTCATTTTGATACTAGGAAAAAAACGATCTTGTCTACAGATGCAAGCGCGTTTGGTTTGGGGGCGGTACTTTCACAAGTTGTTGAGGGTGAGTTGAAGATTGTTGCTTTTGCGTCTCGTTCTCTTAAGGGTGCTGAGGAACGATATTCAGTAATTGAGCGGGAAGCGTTAGCGGTGTTTTGGGCTGTACACCATTTCAAGTTTTATCTTTGGGGATTACCGGTGACAGTCAGGTCAGATCATCATCCCTTATGTCAAATTTTCGCTTGCAGAGATGTTGAAAATGTTTCTCCTAGGATCAAGCGTTGGGTTGAGGGACTTTCTGATTTTAATTTCATTGTTGAGTGTGTCCCGGGTTCTATGAATGTTGTTGCGGACTGTCTGTCATATGGACAATGCATAATTTCAATGATGCAACGTTGTACAGCTGATGTAAGAAAATTGGATACTTTAACAAAGCAGTTTGTAGCAACACAAGTATCAATATCAGGAAGGACTTTTGTAGCAATTGCAATAATTTTCCATGATGGTCCTTCCACCACATCTGGACATTACACTGCCTATCTAAAATGTGACAAAGGCTGGACAATTTGTAATGATTCCCAGTTGGTTTTCAAACAACGTTTGCCTAGGGAATTACCAAATTCCTACCTAATATTTTTAAAGTCAAAGTTTTAGGAAGATAATTCACTCTCTGAGAAATGTATTATTATAATTTAATAGGACTACCATTGGACAATTTACTTAAAAAGGAGTGCAAAAATACCATTTGGCCTCAAGAAAAGGTATAGGTTTGAATTATGGACTTTTTTGTGCTCATTGACTCGGTGAATATTTTTAAGCGACAACATTTACAGTTTTTATAAGTTAAACTTATTAAATTTTGTTAGCCATAAGCATTTCACATATGTGTGATTTGTATCTTGTGGTATTTTACTGAGAATAGCATGTTGGTTTTCTTTAAACAATCTTTTTGATTGTTTTTTTTTTGCCCGTTCTTAAGTGATGAGTACGATTGAAATCACTATTTCTAGTGAAATTCAATATATTCGGAGAACAGCAAAAAAGGCAAACAAATTACTTTGTTGAAATTATGCCGTGTTGTAAAAAATGTATTATTACATGTTATAACTACTTTTTGTTTACAGATCCTAATTCTAAAATAAGCAGTTTACATCAATTTTGTATTGCAAAAAAAATCTGAAAAAAATGAATACCATTTTTAATTTCTATTACTGTGAAGGTAAGTTTAACTAAGTATAAATATGCAGAATGGGCAGATCTGCAAGAACCTACAAAGATTGAACAACTTTTTAAAAACACTCTGTTTATACCGATGTAGTTTTGAAATCTCTCTGTTACCAGATATTATGTGACCTCCAAAAAACCAGATTTGAGTGGTTCATAATATTTCCTATTGTACCTATTGAAGGACCGCAATCATTTTAATCATTCTTCTTTAAGCATCTTTGCAGACAAAACTCTGTGCTTACCTTAAATTACTCGGAAGCAATTTTAAAACAGAAATATGTCAGTTTTTGTAACATAGTTATTGCGCAAGACACTCTTTCATATTTACAAAGAGAGGAAAAGGCGCTCTGTGTACTTTTTCTACTCCATGTAAATACAACCTCGTCATACGCACCACTTTGCGTTGAAAGGTTGGTCTATAAGTGTTGTTGTGTATGATTGCACTGAATACTCATAGAACAAGACACATCTCCAGATTTATCAGAAATCATAAATTTCGATATGTGTGTGAATGCTGCACCATTCTCTAATTGGTGTACGAAAGCAGAACAAGGAGAATTGTTTTCTTTTCTCCTCATTTTTAAATCTTCAATGCATGCTAAAATGTTCAGCATACATCGATGGAGAAAAATGTGTTTATTGATTGTTTTTGTGCAGGAAGGTGTGTCTTTCTGCACAAAAACAAACAGCACATGACACAGATATCCTTGCACTATGGTGCAAGGGTGCCTGTGTCACCACATGGCTGTAATTTAAGCAGCCGTGCAGAGAGAAGCATAGATTTGCAACATATTTATGTACATATGTTGCATCCCTGTGCTTTGGGAGTACTACAGCACACTGCAATTAAAGAGGTTACTGTGTGATGCTGCAACACTTCCTCGTAGTTCTGCACTTATTCATTCACCATACGCTATTAATGCATACATTCAGTCAATTACGTTCTACACATACATTCATCTAAACTTTCACACACCAACAAACAAGTATATAGCTCTTTTTTTAAACCAGGAAAGTTAGTTCTTAGAAGAACTTTTTTTTCTTCTTTTTTCTTTTATATTTTTGTTTTGTGTTTTTTGAACAATTTTTAATTTTGGGGGATTTTCTTTTTAAAAAAAAGGAAAAAATAGAACTGGAGGGACAAAACAATGAACTTCAGGGAAAAAAAAAAAGAAACTAGCAATGGTGACTTTCTTGCTTGCGGCAGATCAGATCGATAGACTGCTCCCCGTAGCATAAAGTAGCAATGCATTTTATGCAGAGCACTTTCAAAAATTGGAATTGCGGACGGATGTCCAAATTTTGTGCAGGAGGATGCACTCTTCAAGTGCTTGGCTGTGATGAATCCGTAGGAGCAGGAGCGACTCTCATCCTTCGGCATTCCTCCCGAGCAAGATTTACTGGATGAAGGGTCCTCAGGTGCTTCATTATGCTCGCCGTTCCGCATGAATATTTCTTGTTTGGATCCCCATGAGACAGCACTCTCTGGCAGATCTTGCAAGTGACCAAGGTGGCATTGGTCTTTGTTTGCCCCTCTGGATATGTGAAAAATTTCCACACCACAGATGAAAAACGTGGTGTGCGTGGTGGCTCTTCCAAAAATTCATCCTCAGATGAATGAGGAGATCCAGGAGATGCCTGCTGCCCTGAAGCCATTGTTTGGTTAGAAAAAAGTTTGAGCTAAGTTAAAACCTAGTCAAAAAGCTTCTTCTCTGCAAAGAGATGCTCCTCCAAAGAAGGTCAAAGAAGAATGATTGAAATGGGTGGGATCTTTCAATAGTTAGAACAGGAAGTGTAATGAACCAATCAAATCTCTTTTTTTCAGGTCACATGGGATCCGCGCACCATGTACTTACGCAGCACGTACCCAGCGCGCATCCGCGAAATTGAATTTAAAAAGAATATAGGATTAAATGTAAAAATATATTACTTTTATGAGTAGTTTAGAGTTTGTGTTCAATTAATATTCACATAAAATACATATATATGTGTTTTTTTAATGTTAAATATTTTGCGGGATTCGCGCACCCACCGCGTCTTGCACGCACATGATGCATCGCGGAATCGCGCAAGCGTCGCGTAACGTGCATCGTACGTGTCGCGTATAGGCTTGGAGTCGCGTACCAGTCGCATTGTAATCGCGCACCAAACACGTACCCAACACTTACCGTACGCGGATGCTTTCGCATACGGGTCGTGAAGGGTGCGCTTAGGGTGCGCGGATCCCCAAAAAATGGAAAAAATAAAATAAAAAATAAAGTTTTGAAAATATAGTTTGAAAAATATTTTAAAAAAATATAAAGATATATTTTAAAACATTAACATTTTTTTTAAAAAAACCAATAAAATCAAAAAATATTTTTTTAATTTTTAAAAGAATTAATTGAAAAAATACGTTAAAAAAGGGTGATAAAAATGAATTTAAAAAAAACATATTTAACTGTGTTGACAATGGACCAAAATTCCCGGTGGTTTCTAGTTGCGAGGGCAACTGTCAAATTTGTCCATTTATCATGCTCCCACTCAGTCTTTGCACACTCAAGCAGTCGTCTATATTCAACTCTCCTTTCTTTTATTAAGAGTTTGTTGTTGTTCTGCTTGAGTGCCTGTATAAGCTTTGATTTAGACTTTCTGCAGGAGGCGTTGTACCAGGAGGACGGATAAGCCCTCTTACTTACTAAGGCAACATGAAGTGCCTGGAGTTTAAGGTGGTAATCAGTTGGGCAAGGTTGAGCAATTAAAGCGCTTACCTCATCAAATACGGGAACTATCCCAAGATATAGATTGTATAGTTCTTCCGGGTGGGCTACCAAATTGGCCCACCTGACTCTGCGCCTGTTGTTAGAAATGGTCAGCCTAGTGCCTAAGTCCACAGGGCTCGTGCGAGTTTCGTTCTGAAAACCAGCCAAGCTTAACTCCAAAATCAGGGCGTTGTGGTCGCTCTCAATTCTGGGGGAAACAGCAAAGTCGAAGACCCTGGGCCACAGCCTTGTTTCAACCAGGATGTAGTCCAGGCGAGACTCGTGGCCCACTTTGTTAAATGTACACTTTGCTGGCGTGTCCGAAGACGTGCGGCCATTGCAAGCCCTGATTGAGTGATTCAGGGTTAGAGAAGTAATTTGAATGGCTACGTGAGACCATGACCCCGAATCTGGTGCCTGGGGTAACGGAATTGCCCAATGGTCGTCCTCTGCCATTGAGACACCATCCCTTAAACCGGCCAGTGGTTCAAAATGGCAGTTCAAGTCACCCCCAACCACAAGGTGTACATCACTAGGAATAGTGTGTAAAAAAGACGACAATTCCTCAATGGTTGGAGATTCCTTAGCACCACTAACCGGCCGTGCGTATGCATTAACAAAAGCGAGTTTAGATAAGTTAGGCCATTCAAGCACAACACATTGTATATCTTGAGAATGAGTGGTCATTGGTGTAGCCCTACAACCCAAATGTGAACCCATCCAGATGATGAGGCCCCCTAACGGGCGCCCCTTCCCTCCCCAACTTGCCGGCACACTAAAAGAAGCAAAGCCCCTACGTAGCTGGTTATCTCGGGCCCATGTCTCCTGGAAAAGGCATACGTCGCTCTTATCAATAAAGGATCCCCATTCCGGGCATGTTATTTTGTTAGGCAGCCCTGCTACATTCCAAGACAATATTCTGAGTAAAGAGCATGAAGTATCCCGGGGGGAGCTAAGAATCCCTGCCCCTTGCCCAGTGCTCCCTTGGGTCATAGCTTCTCCTGCCGGAACAACACTTGGGTCGGGTGTTTTGTCAACTGGGAATAAATCACTAGAGTCCAGATTAGCAAATAGTGATGGGGTTTCCAGAGGTGTAGAGTTTGTGATCTCTCTACTAGGGCCCATATAGCTACCTGCTCGATTGTATCCTAATGACCCTTTATCTGAAGTTGATAGTTTGTACCCTCCATTATTGCACCCAAGCCCCACACTGACCCCCTGGTTTGCGTACAGTCAGTCCACCAAGTCCAGGCAGCTGTACCGATTGAAATTCGAAATATGGGGAAGTGTATGTGGTTGGGTCAACCCAGCCCTGTTGTTCTTAGCCTTACCTCTATATACCTCTCCCGTCCAATCAGAATCCCACCCGTAGTTGTAACATACGGAATTAGAAGTATAGAAATAGTTCAAGGGAAATGGTTGTATGGTGGTAACAGTATCGCTATGGGCCCAACCACATATGTGGGATACTGTACGGGGGTCCCTAAAATTTTCCAAAACACAGTCACCTTTGATGGTCTTTGGACTGTGACCCACTCAGGAAACCCTGCGGACCATGATTGTCTCGCTACTAGCATAAGGTGGAAGCAGTCTGTTCTTATTTAGCCAGTCCGCAACTTTATTTTTGAGAGAATTAAAAGATTCCCCGTTTGAGTCTGTTAACTCGGGTACCCCAGTGAGAACAACTACATAGGGACTGGATTCCGGAGGAAGATCCATTCTGATCTTATGAATAAGGGCCGAACCCTGAGCAGGATGGAATGGCTCTTGTGATTTATCCTTAATATTCGCAGTCGTAACTGCACCCTTCTAATTTTGATTACGATTGGAGACACAAGTATCCCGACTACCTACCTCTATTGGGAGGGGCGGGGGTGGTGGCACTAGATGGTTTGGTGTTGGTTGCCCTGCCTGGGTATTGCTTGATGTGGCACCCTGATCTACAGGAGTGATCGTTTTTGGGCAGTTTACTTTAACTGAGGTTGCCTTCTCAATATTCCCAGCCTAAGCTCTATCTGGTGAAGTCTCAACTCGAGGGGGTGAATAATGGACCTAAGGAGATCTCCCATTTTTTGGATAAGTAAGTCCTCCCCAGCTGGTGTAGCTACGGGGGAGGTGCCTTCTCTTAGATTAGATGTAAATATGATGTCTGGTACATTGATGTCAGGGGTGGTGGGAGCCTCCATATCCTTATCCAAGACAGAATGGTCAATAGTATTGGAATGTTTAGGAAGCCTGGACAGCCGTCCACCACCCTTTTGAGGACCACGTTTTCTCTTAGAGACGCCCCCTCCCGATTCCCCCGTGCCTGTCGTATGACAGGCCTGGGTGGGATATCCGAAACCATCATGTCCCCATTAACTATAACTGGGCTGGACTCAAGAATAGTTGGTAAAAGTTTTGCACCAGTCACTAATGGTATGACCAAATTCGGCAAGGATTCCGAGCATTGGGAGGTACCCAAGGTGTCAATGATGTCAATAGCCAGCGTATTACATGTACGGTCCGGTGCAGCCCGGTCCGGTGAGAGTACATTTGCAATATGGCCCAGTGAGGTTCTTTTGGCTGCGGCAATGTCCAAAAAAAGCCGGCGCTCCATCAAAGTTATTTCGTGGCCTAGCAAAGAGTTGGCTCTAGTAATAAAATTATCCAAGGTCCCAGTCACATGACCACCTGAAGTAGTAGCCTTGTTCCTTTTTCTTGTGCTGCTGCCATTGGGAAAAAGAAGAGAAAAAAAAAAAGAGAAGGTGCCCGGTCCCGGTCCCGATCCCGGTCCCGGTCCCGGTACCCAATCCAGTCTCCTCTGGTCTAGAACAGGGCTAGAACGGAACCTTGGCAGCGCGTAAGATCAATATGTCTCAATAAGCTACAGCCGGAGAGTGCCGGAGATTGGGAAGAGAAACCAGGCTGATACTCGCAGACCCGGTCTCAATCGGCACAAAAAGAGGAAAGGAAAACAAAACACCAATCATCACCAGGGCAATCCGCAACCAGTTTGGCGCCGCTAGCGGGAGGCAGACACTAGCAGTTAGTACTCTTTAGTTCTCTTTAACAAGGTTTGATGGATTTTAAAAGTGCTTGATGACTCCAGTGATGTAGGTTGCTATTTGGGGGGAAATCGCAAATAGACAGTCACAAGGCAGTCACAAGGCAATTAGTTCTCTTTAACAGGATTTGGCGAGTTTTAGAAATACTTAGTGACTCCAATGGTGATGGTGGCGGCTCCAGTGATGTTAATAACTGTTGGTGGAAGTGACGCCTGATAAAGATGCTGGCTGGAGCGTCTAAACCCCTCTGATAGCTTCCACTGGGCTACCACTGGGCTTTTGTCACGGCCCGGTATATACTGATGAGGGTGTAGGGCAGCAGGTAAATGGCTCCCCCCGGGGGATGTGGAGATGGCAAAAAAAAAAGGGAATCCGGAGCATCGCACACTGGGGCGCCGCAGCCGCACCCAACCTGGTTGGGCCGCTTCCGTGGCGCACCCGGGCATAACACTCTGCGGCCTCCAGTAGTGGAGGTCGCGCTCCACCCCCTGCTCTCTCCCCACCCGGCTCCTAACACAGCCTGCTCGCTCCGTACCGCAGGCTGCCAGGGGCCGATGTTATGACAGAGGCAGCAGTCTGCTGTAGGGCTGTAGGGCTGTAGGGCTTTGTCCGATGGCTTATTGTACAAGCCGAATCTAAACTGGGTCTCGGACCTCGATTCACGGATTAGGGATGGTCCAGAGACCCCAGGGAGCCCCCAGGCATCCTCAGGCAGCGGCAGCGTCAGCGTCGCCCGCCCGCCAGCTCACTCGCTCGCTCCTCGCTCCTCCTCCTGATCCTGCACTGCCACCTTGCGTTTGCTCGTTGTCTGGCAATACATTCACGGTGCGGCCTTCCAATTATGTGTGACTGTACAGGTGAGTGAGTGAAGGTGTGTGTAGACCTAAGAGTCAATGAGTGGGTATGTAGTTATTGGTATTGGAGTATCTATGGTTTTGAGAATGGCCGTCTGAAATTTTAAGTCGGTGTATCAAAGGTTATATTAGGGTGTGAGAAGATGCACTAATTTATCACATGGATGACGTCATCCGTGATGTCATCAGTGATGTCATTTGAGATGTCATCAGTGATGTCATCAGTGATGTCACTGACCATGTCATGAGTGATGTAATATGTGACATCATCAGCAGTGCATTGCGGGGGCGCGAGTTATAGTTAGCTGAACTAACTATAACGGGGGGAATTTCTAGGGTTTTGTATGAGGGAAATGTCCAGCTAACTATAACGCCCCTGAAACCTATGGTTTTTTCAGTGAATTTCTAAGGTTTTTTAAATGCCAATTCCTAACTATAACGTGCATGAAACCTATGTTTTTTTCAGTGAATATATATATATATATATATATATATATATATATATATATATATATATATATATATACCAGGAAAGACCACTTGAGAAAAGTGACCCAAGGACACAGCGGGGATTATTCAAGGAGCCCTTTATTCACAAATGTTGTGTAGCAGCATAATGCATATAATATATATATATTACTGAATGGGGAGCCCTGGAGGACTTCAAGTACCAGCATCCTGTCTGCCTGGTGAGACAAACGCGATACTTTGGTGACATACCCTTGAAAGGAGGGAGGGGCAATTAAACACCTGACTGGAAGTAGTTACTTCTTAAACTCCACTTGGAAAGACCCCTGAGAAGAGTAAGGAGCCCGTGAGACCGGCACTGAAGAAAGCAAACCAAAGCTGAAACGCGTCTGCCATTATCGTTTCATGGACTGCCTGTCACCGCGTGTATGAAAACCATTAAAGTTGCCATTGCCACTCTGGAGCTGTGTCGAGCTTTCCTTCGTGTAAGAGAGAGCATTGGGTCTTATGTGTTGCCAGCAAGCTGCTGCTGGCTTTCGACGAGCCCTTTCGGTCTGGAGTAGCGCGTCAAGACAGCATCTGGACTTTTGTATTATTGCATAATGCGCTACCCCCCCTGCAGTCTGAAGAACTACACGAGGTCAAATTCTGCATTTAAAGGGGAGAGAGGAGGTAAATGTGATTACCTGATAAAGAGTTCCAAAGCAGCTTTAATCCTTACGGGGCACTCGAGCTGGTGTGGGGTTCGACATCCAATCTATGATAGGGACATCACATGTTGTCGGGTTTCCCTTATTACTGAATGGGGAGCCCTGGGGGACTTCAAGTACCAGCATCCTGTCTGCCTGGTGAGACAAACGCGATACTTTTGTGACATACCCTTGAAAGGAGGGAGGGGCAAGTAAACACCTGACTGGAAGTAGTTACTTCTTAAACTCCACTTGGAAAGACCCCTGAGAAGAGTAAGGAGCCTGTCAGACCGGCACTGAAGAAAGCAAACCAAAGCTGAAACGCGTCTGCCATTATCGTTTCATGGACTGCCTGTCACCGCATGTATGAAAACTATTAAAGTTGCCATTGCCACTCTGGAGCTGTTTCGAGCTTTCCTTCGTGTAAGAGAGAGCATTGGGTCTTATATATATATATATATATATATATATATATATATATATATATATATATATATATATATATATATATATATATATATATTCACTGAAAAAACCATAGGTTTCACACACGTTATAGTTAGGAATTACCATTTAAAAAACCTTGCAAATTCACTTAAAAAACCATAGGTTTCACACATGTTATAGTTAGCTGGGCATTTCACTCGTGAAAAACCATTGAAATTCCCCCGTTATAGTTAGTGCAGGCAACTATAACTCACGCAACCGCAATCCTCTGCTGATGACATCAGATATTACATCACTGTATTTACACACTTATTTACCCATGTCTTCTTCCATTAATTTTTAGCTATACATATATTACAAATATTTTTTTTTCAGAAAGACACATATGTCATCAGTGATGTAATATCTGACGTCATCAGCAGAGGATTGCGGTCGCGTGAGTTATAGTTGCCTGCACTAACTATAACGGGGGAATTTCAATGGTTTTTCACGAGTGAAGTGTCCAGCTAACTATAACATGTGTGAAACCTATGGTTTTTTAAGTGAATTTGCAAGGTTTTTTAAATGCTAATTCCGAACTATAACGTGTGTGAAACCTATGGTTTTTTCATTGAATTTGTACGGTTTTTTAAATGCTAACTTATGGATTTATTTAAGGTTTTTCACCGTGCGCGCGCTGTGGGCGCGCAGTGCGCTTCGCGCACCGCACGCCCACGTTACGCAGTTCGCGGAATTTTCCCGTTTCTACCGTACGCGCACGCTACGCGCACTCCGCGATTTTTCAAAACAAAATTAAAAGAAATTTTGGCCCTTGGGGGTCCTTCTGGGACCCCCTGACAAAGGCTAGGGGGTCAGGAATTGTCCACCCTGCCCCCTTTTCACGTTCTCAACCTTTGTTTTTCACCCCCTCAGACTGCGAGAGACAAAATGGCGGCTGACACTTCCTGGTTTCGACCGATTCGAATGTTTACTAAGATCCAACAACCAATCAGAATCGCGCTACCGCAAGGCAGCGTGCGCGTACGGTAAGTTTTACCGTACGCGCTCGGAGCACGCCTATAGATATATATATGCTTTTAAATGATATTTTCTCAGGAAATACTGAACAGATTTACACCAGACCTGCAAAAGGCACATCCCTGACCTGAGGACTACCTCTCTGCCAAATTTCAAGTAATTCTGTTCAGCCGTTCGGGCTGTAGCTTGGACTAAAGGTCCTATGGAAAAATGCATGGGGAAAACACGTTTTGGGACCCCCCCTTTTTCTCAGCCCCCGCTTGACGAATCCCCCCGAGACTTTCAGGGAAGGAGCGGAACGGAGCGCCCCACCTATTTTGAAAAATTTCGCGAGGATTCGTCAATCGGCGCCAAAGTTATTCCAAATAGAATGTTGCGGATTTCCTATGGAAACACGATCCTAACTATAACCATCTACTGGCGACCGCCAGTAGATAACATATATATATATATATATATATATATATATATATATATATATATATATATATATATATATATATGAGGTACGCATCGCGGATACCCCCCACCCCCCCAGCAGCGGCACTTGTGTGGGTACACTGGGGAAAGAGCAGCAGATTGTCTGCTGAAAGGACGATTGGAGGAAACCCAAATCACCGTCTTCTTGCTGCAGTGGGAGAATGTAGCCTGACAGCTGACGGAGTCAGAGCATTATCGTATGCAGGGTACGTAGTCACTGAACTGTGTCCCCGGATTCGGACTGTATTTTCCTCACTAGCATCATGATTTGGCCAACATCCTGCTGCATACAGGGATTTTAATATATCGTGAGTCAAAGGGGATAAAGTCCAACAGGCGGAGTGAGTACTATCCTGAACCCGCAGTCCTCTTTCTATGACCACGAGTATCCTCCAATGGGAGTTGATGTGTGAACTTTTAAAATCCCTGTTCGCGTTTCTCTGTCACACAAAGCTGGCATTGAGGAAGGCAACCAAGCCGAAACGCGTCTGCCAGGTGTTACAGCAGTGGCGAACTTTCAACAAAGCACGATGTGCCCAGATGGTGAAAATAAAGCTTTTCTGAATCGTACCTGAGCATGTGTCAGCCCGTTTTTCGTAGAAGCGGGATTGGTGGAGTATGTGTCAAGCGGTCGGCGCTTGAAACTGGCATGCCTCTTGGTCTGGTGCTCCGCGACTTGCCGACAAATCTTTGGTTTGAGCGTATGAGGTACGCATCGCGGCGCCCCCCCAGCAGCGGCACTTGTGTTGGTACACTGGGGAAAGAGCAGCAGATTGTCTGCTGAAAGGACGAGCATTATCGTATGCAGGGTACGTAGTCACTGAACTGTGTCCCCGGATTCGGACTGTATTTTCCTCACTAGCAGCATGATTTGGCCAACATCCTGCTGCATACAGGGATTTTAATATATCGTGAGTCAAAGGGGACAAAGTACAACAGGCGGAGTGAGTACTATCCTGAACCCGCAGTCCTCTTTCTATGACCACGAGTATCCTCCAATGGGAGTTGATGTGTGAACTTTTAAAATCCCTGTTCGCGTTTCTCTGTCACACAAAGCTGGCATTGAGGAAGGCAACCAAGCCGAAACGCGTCTGCCAGGTGTTACAGCAGTGGCGAACTTTCAACAAAGCACGATGTGCCCAGATGGTGAAAATAAAGCTTTTCTGAATCGTACCTGAGCATGTGTCAGCCCGTTTTTCGTAGAAGCGGGATTGGTGGAGTATGTGTCAAGCGGTCGGCGCTTGAAACTGGCATGCCTCTTGGTCTGGTGCTCCGCGACTTGCCGACAAATCTTTGGTTTGAGCGTATGAGGTACGCATCGCGGCGCCCCCCCAGCAGCGGCACTTGTGTTGGTACACTGGGGAAAGAGCAGCAGATTGTCTGCTGAAAGGACGAGCATTATCGTATGCAGGGTACGTAGTCACTGAACTGTGTCCCCGGATTCGGACTGTATTTTCCTCACTAGCAGCATGATTTGGCCAACATCCTGCTGCATACAGGGATTTTAATATATCGTGAGTCAAAGGGGACAAAGTACAACAGGCGGAGTGAGTACTATCCTGAACCCGCAGTCCTCTTTCTATGACCAGGAGTATCCTCCAATGGGAGTTGATGTGTGAACTTTTTAAATCCCTGTTCGCGTTTCTCTGTCACACAAAGCTGGCATTGAGGAAGGCAACCAAGCCGAAACTCGTCTTCCAGGTGTTACAGCAGTGGCGAACTTTCAACAAAGCACGATGTGCCCAGATGGTGAAAATAAAGCTTTTCTGAATCGTACCTGAGCATGTGTCAGCCCGTTTTTCGTAGAAGCGGGATTGGTGGAATATATATATATATATATATATATATATATATATATATTCACTGAAAAAACCATAGGTTTCACACATGTTATAGTTAGTGGAAATTTTACTGATAAAAAACCAATGAAATTGCCCCGTTATAGTTAGCGCAGGCAACTATAACTCACGCGACCACAATCCTCTGCTGATGCTAATACTATATTTAGACACTTATTTGCCCATGTCTTCTTCCATACATTTTTAGCTATACATATATTACAAATATTTTTTTTTCATAAAGACACATATGTCATCAGCAGAGGATTGCGGTCGCGTGAGTTATAGTTGCCTGCGCTAACTATAACGGGGCAATTTCATTGGTTTTTTATCAGTAAAATTTCCACTAACTATAACATGTGTGAAACCTATGGTTTTTTCAGTGAATTTGCAAGGTTTTTTAAATGCTAATTCCTAACTATAACGTGTGTGAAACCTATGGTTTTTTCAGTGAATTAGTACGGTTTTTTAAATGCTAAGTTTTTTTCCCTTATAATAAGCCCTGTACATTTGGTGGCCTACGGCCACCAAAAGCACAGGGGGTGGGGTAAGTGTGGATAGTGTTTTTTTCCATTGTAATAAGCCCAGCACATTTGGTGGCCTTCGGCCACCAAAAGCACAGGGGGTGGGGTAAGTGTGGATAGTGTTTTTTTTATTTTTATTTTTTTACCGTACGCTTACCGTAAGCGTACGGTAAGCGTACCCCGCGAAATTGCCGAAAAAAAAATAAAAACGTTTTTGCACTTGGGGGATGTTTGGGGACTCCCTCCACATGACTATGTGGGAGGGAGTTGTCAAAACAGCCCCTTTACATGTTTTTGGGCTTCCGATTTTAAAAATCTCTCTCAGTGCGAGAGACAAAATGGCGGCCGCCGCTTCCTGGTTTCGGCCGATTCGAATGTTTACTAAGATCTAAGAGCCAATCAGAATCGCGCTCGCGCACGCCACCGTACGCTTACCGTAAGCGTACGGTAAGCGTACCGTAAGCTGGCTCAGATATATATATTGATTTAAAGGCTATTTTCTCAGAATCTACTGAACAGATTTACACCAAACCTACAAAAGGCACTTCCTTGACCTAGGGACTACCTCTCTGCCAAATTTTGAGTAATTCTGTTCAGCCATTCGGGCTGTAGCTCGTTCTAAAGGTCCTATGGAAAAATGCATGGGAAAAACGCGTTTTGGGACCCCCCTTTTATCTCAGCCCCCGCTTGACGAATCCCCCCGAGACTTTCAGGGTAGGAGCGGAGCGTAGCGCCCCACCTATTTTGAGAAATTCGCGAGGATTCGTCGACCGGCGCCAAAGTTATTCAAAATAGAATGTTGAGGTTTTCCTATGGAAACGTGGTCCTAACTATAACTACCTACTGGCTATCGCCAGTAGGTAATATATATATATATATATATATATATATATATATATATATATATATATATATATATATATATATATATATATATATATATATTACCTAGTAGGTAGATATAGTTAGGACCTATTTTCCATAGGAAATCTGCAACATTCTATTTGGAATAACGTTAGTGCCGATTGACGAATCTTCGTGAATTTTTCCAAACTTTTGGCCAGCCTCGGTCCGCTCCTATCCTGAAAATTTCACGGTGATTCGTCAAGCGGGGGCTGAGAAAAAAGGGGGTCCCAAAATGCATTTTCCCCATGCATTTTCCCCATGCATTTTCCCATAGGTCCTGTTGACGCAGCTACAGCCCGAACTGCTGAACGACATTACACCAAATTTGGCAAAGAGGTAGTCCTCAGTTCAGACTCGTGCCTTTTGCTTAAATGATGTAAATCCGATCAGTAGTTCCTGAGAAAATTAGAGTTAAGAAGATAGATATATCTATGGCCTCGGAGGATCCGCGCACCCTCCCCGCACCCAGCACGCACCCTGCCGTGCACAAGCTGTATTCTAATTGGCTGTCAACACTCCAGATCAGGAAGTGTTGGCAGCCATCTTGTGCCTCGGTGGAACTGAGGCACAAGAAACCTAAAAAACAAACGCGAAAAACGCAAAAAGGGGGCAGGGTAGATACACCCTGACCCCCTAGGCCTGGTCAGGGGGTCCCACAACGACTCCCAGGGCCAAAAAAAGAATGTCTTTTTTAAAAAAAATCGGCGACATTCGCGCACCCAGCTCAAATTTTGGCCAAAAAAAAAAAAAATTCAGCACGGGCTCCCACGCTGAATATGCTTATTTGCCCCCGGGGGCCAAATCCCGGGGGCATAATTAAACAAAGAGTGTGGGGGGTCCCAATCCCCCCCACACTGCCCCGGGGACCGCCACCCCCCGGGGCTCGAAGATTGAATATGCAGGGGGGCTCATGCCCCCCTGCAGCCCCGGGGACTGCCACCCGCCGGGGCTTCGTTAACATGGGTTCCTCCAGTAAGCGCCACGGAGCTGCGTTGCAGACTGTTGTAAAAAGGGGCATGGCCTCTGAACACCTCTCTACAACGCAGCTAACTGGCGCATACTGGAGGTACCTGGTGGGCTAGTTGGCCGCCAGGGGACCTCAGGATTCAAGGGGACTTAATCCCCCAACTTACAACATGCCACAGGGCACGTTTGCACAGTGGTGAAGGTAGGGGGTGGGGCCTGAGGTGATATGTATGGAAACACGCCCTGTGGAGCATTTTAAGTTGGGGAATTGATTACTCTTCAATCCGGAGGTCCCCTAGGGGGCAACTAGCCCACCAGGTACCTCCAGTAAGCGCCACGGAGCTGCGTTGCAGAGTGTTGTAAAAAGGGGCATGGCCTCTGAACACCTCTCTTCAACGCAACTCCCTGGCGCATACTGGAGGAACCTGGTGGGCTAGTTGGCCGCCAGGGGACCACAGGATTGAAGAGGAATTAATTCCCCAACTTAAAACGCGCCACAGGCCGTGTTTGCACACGTCACCTCAGGGCCCGCCCCCTTCCTTCACCATTGTACAAATATTCCTCTAAAATCAGCCGAACTACGAATTCCGATTTACTCACCTGTTATCAGGAAAGAACCCAGTGCTGCATCTTTCAGCCCGGCACTGACCCTGAAAAGTCATTCTAAGCGCACTTACCAGTAACTTGTATTTCCTTCCATAGGAATCCATTGTGTGGTTTTCACCAGAAAAGTTTCTAAGTGTCCAATTTTGAAACTTACAAATATTCCTCTAAAATCAGCCGAAGTACGAATTCTGATTTATTCACCTGTTATCAGGAGAGAACCCAGTGCTGCATCTTTTAGTCCAGCACTGACCCTGAAAAGTAATTCTAAGCGTACTTACCAGTAACTTGTATTTCATTCCATAGGAATCCATTGTGTGGTTTTGAGCAGAAAAGTTTTTGTGTCTATTTTCACAAACTAAAAATATTCCTAAAAAATCGTCTGTATGACTTAAACAAATTCTTTCAACTGTTTACAGGAGATTGGCCAGTGCTGGATCCAGGATCCACCACTGAGTAAGAAAAAGTAACACTACTTACCTGCTAAGTGAATTTTCTGCCATAGGATAACATTGGTGATTCTATGTCAACTTTTAAAATACAATAATAATCCCTAAAAATCACTACTGTAACCAAAACGCTTTTACTCAACTGTTTACAGGAGATGTCCAAGGACTGAATCTAGGATCCAGTCCTGTGGTTAGAAAAGTAATCCATAAAGTAACTAATTGCATTTAACTAGAAATTCACTTTGAGCTCAATGTTGCTTTGTGTTTGAAATTGTGTTGCCCATTGCAACAACTGTAACTACTGTACTTAAAAGTCTATTGCCTATTTGCAAAGTATTTAAACTAAAGTAATTCATTCTGAGAAAGTATATTTTGTATTGTAATGTATAATGTAATTAAAAAAATAAAATATCTAAAAACAACTGTTTAAACAATGTAGTACATTAAAAATTGTCATTTACAAAACCTTTGAAATTCACTGAAAAAACCATAGGTTTCAGGCCTGATATAGTTAGGAATTAGCATTTAAAAAGCCTTTGAAATGCACTGAAAAAACGATACTTTCAGGCCTGATATAGTTAGGAATTAGCATTTAAAAAACCTTAGAAATTCACTGAAAAAACAATAGGTTTTAGGGGTGTTATAGTTAGCTGGACATTTCACTCGAACAAAACCATTGAAATTCTTCCGATATAATTAGTTGTACTAACTACATTTCGCGTGCCCGCAATCCACTATGATGTCACATATTACATCATTCATGACATGGTCAGTGACATCACTGATGACATCTCAAATGACATCACTGATTACATCATCCACATGACAATCAGATACACCTCATCATACACTAGTATAACCTTTCATCACTCACTGTAAAATACAGAGTGCCAGATTTAAAACCATTGACACACCAATACAAGTTTCTAAACACCCACTCAGTGATTCCTAGATCTATACACACATCTAACCACTTACCTATAGATTCACTCATACATGCTGTCAATGATCAATAGAACACTATCAAATATACTTATACACCTATATCGACATTACACACCAGCACACATCCTAATCACTTATGAATTCATCCTACTCACTTATGCAAACAATGGATCATACTTACTTTTACTTAGCTATACACTTATAAAAACACCACTTCATCTATTCATATAGATAATAGCTCATACTTAGTGTGTTATAAAATCACTATTACAACTATACAGTTATCCATTCAGTCACTCATACAATCACTGAGTCTTATGTATACATATTTATATACAACAACTGACACATACACTGGCTTTTATTTTCTAGTTTGTTGGACATGTATCATTGAGACATATATTTGCTCATCGCCACACCCATAAAGATATTCACTCACCCAAACAACTGTTATAACATATAGTTTTAACATCATATACCTACAGAATCAACTATTCACACATCTTTGGGCAGTCACACACTCCCCACCGAACCACAGACACATTCACTCTCCCATACAAATACTCAGTTAACTAATCAATAAATAATATAGACTTTCACGTAGCTAGTAACCAACTAGTGCAGCAGTTTACACAACAACTGGCAAAGTGATACAGATATTCACACAGTTTAGTCACTATCCAATATATTTAGTGAGACACTATAAATTAGTCAAGTAAACAGTCAATCACACTGCTACTAAATCCTCCATCCAGATATTTATATTTATATATCCACTCATTCTTCAATGCAAATTGATATATATATCATACATATTTAAATAAGGAACCAAACCACATTCACTGGATGATGTCATCAGTGATGTCATTTGAGATGTCATCAGTGATGTTACTGACCATGTCATGAATTATGTAATATGTGACATAATCAGCAGTGGATTGCGGGCGCGCGAGATGTAGTTAGTACAACTAACTATATCAGAAGAATTTCAATGGTTTTGTTCGAGTGAAATGTCCAGCTAACTATAACACCTCTAAAACCTATTGTTTTTTCAGTGAATTTCTAAGGTTTTTTAAATGCTAATTACTAACTATATCAGGCCTGAAACCTATGTTTTTTTTCAGTGAAAATATATATATATATATATTCACTGAAAAAACCATAGGTTTCAGGGGCGTTATAGTTAGCTGGACTTTTCACTCGTACAAAACCATTGAAATTCCCCCGTTATAGTTCGTTCAGCTAACTATACCTCGCGCGCCCGCAATGCACTGCTGATGACATCACATATTACATCACTCATGACATGGTCAGTGACATCACTCATGACATCACTCATGACATCTCAAATGACATCACTGATGACATCATCTTTGTGATAGAGTGGCAGACCTCCTCTCCCCCTAATATAACCTTTGATACACACATTCAAAAATAGAAACTAAAATTTTCAAAACAATGGACATACCAATATCAGTTACAACAACCTATTCAGTAATTCTAAGATCCACATACACATCCACTCATTCACCAACAGTCCTATACAGTCACTCATACATGTACTCACTCATCATATGTACTCATACACCTATACATCCTGTTACACAACGCCACTCATCCATAGAGTTACTCACACACATAGTCACTCATGCTAATAAAGAATCAAACATCCATTTACTTGCATATACAGTTATACACACACCACCACACTTACTTCTACAGAAACTTACACATACTTAGTCTTTTAAACAATCACTTATATAAACACATACTTATTCATACAGGAACTCTTTCAATCTCTCACTCTCACATATACTCACTTATATACACCAATAGTCACATATACTAGTTTAAAACATATGTAGTTACTCATAGAGACACTATTGAGACAGTCATTTACTCACTAACACACCCATGCACACACTCATCCACCAATACAGTCCTGCACACATGCTGTCTTCAACACATACAAACAGTGAGTCACTCATTCATGCACTTATGGACTACGTAATACCCCCACCGAACCATACAGACACTCAGACACTCATTCTGATACTCAAAAAACCAACTAATAACCTACATAGACACTCATGTAGCTACTCACCAACCCATGCAGCCACTTATACACAAAGTGAGAGACTGATACAGATATTTACATATTTAAACATTACTCACTAAGCCATGTATTCACTAAGATACACTTAATCAGTCAGTTATACAATCTATTTTTCAAAAACAAATCATCCATTTAGACACTTATATACCCATTTATTCTTCCATCGACCTTGAGATATACATATATAAAACATATGTAATTTTCAGAAAAACACACATTCACTGGATGATGTCATCAGTGAGGTCATCAGTGATGTCATTTGAGATGTCATCAGTGATGTCATGAGTGATGTCACTGACCATGTCATGAGTGATGTAATATGTGACGTCATCAGCAGTGTATTGCGGGCGCGCGAGTTATAGTTAGCTGAACTAACTATAACGGGGAAATTTCAATGGTTTTGTACGAGTGAAAAGTCCAGCTAACTATAACGCCCCTGAAACCTATGGTTTTTTCAGTGAATTTCTAAGGTTTTTTAAATGCTAATTCCTAACTATAACGTGCCTGAAACCTATGGTTTTTTCAGTGAATTTCAAAGGTTTTTTAAATGCAAATTTCTAACTCTGGCTACAGAGATAGGACATGTGAAGAAAGAAGAAAAAACGCACAGAAAGAAAAAAAAGTAATGCAGAAAGAAGCAACAGAAGTCCTCAAAGACGAAGAAAAGTGCAGGAAGAAGGATAACGTGCAGAAAGAACAAACAGAAGAACAGAAAGAAGCCTTGTTGCAAAATCATCCTGTACCCTCAACTTTTTCAGACGGATACTGGTGTTAACTGAGTCTGACTAACCAGTCCTAGAGCCAGTGCTATGTTAAAAGACACTCAGAATACAGTGAAAACACCTACATACACTAGGTAACACTATGCGTTGGGGTCCCCCTGTGATCAGCATGACCTCCTCTGTAAGCCCCTAATATATAATAGGGCAGGTGATTAAAACTACCTCTTAAAACGCGCCACAGGGCGTGTTTGCACACGTCATCTCAGGCCCCGTCCCCTCACTTCCCCACTGTGTAAACACGTCCTGTGGCCGTTTTAAGTTGGGAGATTAAGTCCCCTTGAATCCTGAGGGTCCCTAGGGTCCAACTAGACCACTAGGTACCTCCAGTAAGCACCACAGAGCTGCGTTGCACAGAGATGGAAAAAGGGGCACGGCCTAGACCACCTCTCTGTAACGCAGCGCAGTGGCGCTTACTGGAAGCTCCTGGTGGGCTAGTTGGCCCCCAGGGGCACTCAGGATTGAAGGGGAATTATTTCCCCAACTTAAAACGCGCCACAGGGCATATTTGCACACGTTAACTCAGGCCCCGTCCCCTCCCTTCACCACTGTGTAAACGCGCCCTGTGGCCGTTTTTAGTTGGGAGATTAAGTTCATTTGAATCCTAAGGGTCCCTAGGGTCAAACTAGCCCACTAAGTACCTCCAGTAAGCGCCACAGAGCTGCGTTGCATAGAGGTGTAAAGAGGGGCGTGGCCTCAGAACACCTGTCTGCCACGCAGCTCCCTGGCGCATACTGGAGATACCTGTTGGGCTAGTTGGCCCTCAGGGACCCTCAGTATTGAAGGGGAATTAATTCCCCAACTTACAACTGGCCAGGGGGTGCATTTGCAGAGTGCTGCTAGGAGGGGGCGTGGCCTCCGGCACGATGCCGGTCTTTTATTTATTTTTTAAGAAGGAGGGCTGTGTGGCCCCCCTTCTTTTTCTAATTTACTGGCCCTGGGGACCCCATCCCCCAGGGCCTGCACCCTAATTTTTTTGTTTAAAAAAAAAAATTTGGCCCTCCCAAGGCCTTAATCGGCCCCGGGGACCCCAACCCCCGGGTCAAGGCCTTTTTTCTTTTTTATTCTTTAGGAGGGGGCTGCGTTGCCTCCCTCCTCAGGCCACTTATGGCCCCGGGGACCCCATCCCCCAGGGCCGGCCTTTGTTTTTTATTATTTTAAAAAAATATATATTTATAGAAACACTTAGGACATGCTGGAAAAACCGTATGTACCTATCACCATGACGATTTGCGTGATAATCATTAAAAGGCAACTATGCATAGAATGAATCCACATGGAATGTATTTACACCGCTAGTGAAGCTCTGACATGTCTGACGCCCTACCGTGCCTAATCCCGGCGCCCCCGCCGGTGGGTACTCTCCAAGTAGACACCCTTGTCGTTTATTTATACAAACATGGGTAGCTATTGACGGGCACATTTAATATACACGCACACCAAGCCATTCAATCGGGGTTCCACAAAAATTTGACCAAACTATGCAAGAAACCCCCCTCACGGTTAATAAAACACACATCCACCGCCGGATGTGTAATACTTTTTATTTTACTCTCTGGAAAGGAGACGAACCTCACTTGAGAGTCACAGTGTGCTCCTGGCTGAGCCCAATGCTGTGTTACACCCACCAGTGCCCGCCGAGTGCCTCACACCTCTGTGTTGTATTCCACCAGCTAGTGCGTATGCTATGACACTCTCTAGCCCATGTGCACTGTAACACCACCCTGTGAATATGTCGTGCCACACTTGCCTTCGCACGGGTTATATTGCCCCATCTAACGTGCCTTCCTCGATGCCTATGTTATAACGCACAGCGCTATGCCATACATATTACAATCTGGGATCCATATCTTTGTCACACTGCATATGCAACGTTACACTCCCCAGCACATATTTTATATTACAACTTTAGAGACTAGTTAGGTTACACAACACTGCCCTGTGCATATTACACTCCAAGGCGCATATCGCATAGCACGAGCTAGTGCCTGTGCTATCTCGCGCTCTCCAATGAATCTGTCATTGCGCACAATGTATTGCATATTATATTTCACACCCCGGTTCATCTTATATCACACTTTTTGGTGCATAGTTTATACCATATACTATATCTAGTTTTCATTTTCAATCGTGCTCTCAGGACTATGTTCTATATACCACTGCGTCCACCTACCCTTTTCACGGACATTACATTTTGCGATGGGGGGTGGAGGGTCAGGGGGTGTTTCTGCAAAGTGAGCCCGGAGTCACAGTCACAAACGTCCTCTTCTTCCTGAATAAAAGTGAGATTATGCTGCATACTTGTTCATATTTTAAGTAGTTCGCACAGACACACATTTTAAAAACAATAAAGTTCCTAATACCCACCTTCTCTGAACAGTTAGCTTGCTGCCCCATCCACCTCCTCCCTATCCTCTGCTGTCTGAATCCATGGACTAGCCTCCTCCCTCCTGCCATGCATGGTCTGATGTGCTGCCACTGCCCTCCATTTAGCATGATGTACCAGTCCACTCCTCCTGCCCTCCATTGCCCAATTCTATGGCCCATCATTGACCTCCTGCTTAGCCTCTGTGCTTAGCTTGCTGCCCCTATTCTCCTTCCGCCTGCCATCCGATGTCTTTGTGCATGCCCCTGCTCCATCCCATGGACCTGCCACTCCTATCTACTCTGCGTGTTCTGTTGAGCTGCCACTTCCCTCCCACCTGCCTAGCATTGTCAGATGACTGTAACCTGTCCCTGCCACCTCCACCCTGCCTGTCCACATGCCATGCCCCTATCCCCTTCCTCCTGTCCTCCATGGTCCATTTTACTGCCACACCCTTCTGCCCTCCCTGGTCTGTTGTGCTGCAACTGCTCCTCCTGCCTGCCCCGTGCAGTCTGTTGTGAGGCCCCTTCCCCTGAAATCTCTTGTCTGTGCCCAGGTCCTGACCCTCCCTTCTATCCTCCATGGTCCTTTGTGCATGCCCCTGCACCCTCCTTCTTGCCCATCATAGCCATTGTGCTGCCACTAACCCTCCTGCTTGCCATGCATGATCTTCTGTGCTGCCATGGCCCCTCCCACCTTCCCTGTGTGGTCAGCTAGCTGCCCCTGCCCCCTCCCACCTTCCCTCCATGGTCTGTGTGTACGACATCATAGTCTCATTGTTGCTCTCAATGGTGTGTCTTGTTTCTAGTGCCCATACTGCCTGACCTCCATGGTCATCTTACTGCTCCTGCCCTGCCCCCTTGCCCCAGCCCTCTTTTTCCATGTGCAGACCCCTATTCCCTCCCTCCTTGCTTGCCTGTTCCATTGTAATGCCCCTGATCCGTCCCTCCTGCCCTTTATGGTCTGTTATGCTGCAGCTTTCTTTCCTGTCTGTCCATTATGGTCAGCTAGCTACCATTGCCTCTTTCCCCTCTGTTCTCTGTTGTCCATGTGCATGGTCCTGTCCCTCCCTATTGCTTTCCATGGATTGTTGTGCTGCACTCCCTGATGCCTGCCCTGTAGGGTCAGTTTGGTGCACCTCTCCATGTCCCTCCTGTCCTCTGTTATCCGAGTCCATGTCCCTACCCCAATTCCTCCTGCCTACCATGATCCAATGTACCATACTTGCAAACATTTTGAACTTGGTAAGAGGGAGATTTGGAAAAAAAATTGGGGTATTGATTTTCCCCTTTGAGTTACATTAAAAAAGAGGAGATTGTAGACAGGAGACAGATCAAGTAAAGCCCATTTGAGCTTAAAAACATTGGACGTTTCCTGGCTGAAACGGGTCTGTTGGCATGTATGGTTGTACTACCACTGCCTCTTCCTTCTGCCCACAATGGTCTATTATATTGCCACAGCCTCTCTTGCCAGTCCTGTATTGTTGGTTTGTTGCCCCTGCCCCCCTTTCCACTGCCCTCCATAGTCTGTTGTGCTGCCACTGCCCTTCCTGCCTGCCCAGTGTGGTCAAATTGTTGCCTCTGCACTCTCCTACCTGCCTTCAATTTTCAGAGTCCGTGCCCCTGGCCTCTGCCTCTCAACAGTATCCCAATGAACAACTAGATTGCTAACATTCTATATTTATTACAAAAGTGTGGAACGCCTGACGTCATCTTGATGTAATCAAAACTGTAATACCTAGAGTATTTCCTTTAGAAATTACATATATGAGAGGGTATTATTTCCATCAAAATTATGGTTAGTGCTCTAAAAAACTAAAATGAGGACATATTTTCTGAGTTTTCAAATAGCGACAAAGAACTTTTAAATTATTTGTAATCTTTATGTTTTTTTATCCAGTTGACCACTTGATTAAATGTTGCACCTAGGGGAGAGGATGTGGTGTTACTTCCAGAGCTGCAGACTTTGCAACTGGGGAACCAGGTTGGAGTTTCTGCTTCAGCTCAACATTCTGTGATTCTGGTCAAATCACTTAATCTCCCCATGTCTACAACCAGAATGAATTTGATCTTGTGTGATGTAACCAATGCTCATGTAAAGCACTCCAATACCTGACAAGTCTGCACTATATAAAACTGCAAATACACAAAAAAATAAGTGTTTTGCACACTTCTGTCATTGGGCTACATGTGGGCTACATCTGGGTGATATTTGTGCTGCATTTGGGCTCTTTTGTCTCTGGTGGCCATCTTGGGAGATTTATTTGTTATGAAGTTTCCTAATTTCCTCATTTACTGCAGTCTCCTCAGTAGGAAATGCTTTCAGTTTTTTACTTTGATTCCATCAAGAAGGTATTCAGATATGTCACACATTTGCCATAAACTCTGAATGTTAGCACTCCAGTTGCTCATTAGATCACTGTAGTAAAGCTAATGCTCACCACTGAAGTCTGCTGCTGGTATTAAAAGTGTATGTTTCAGTCTGCATGTCAGAATATTTTTATGAAATAGAAGAGAATTTGAGAAGTCAAAATGTGCCCTAATTTTTCTTTCTGCAGAACTATTCATAATTTCTATGGGAAAATGAACCCCCTCATTTTGTTCCATTGTAAATTAAATGTTTTAAGTGTTACCACTTTATTCCAATCAAGATGGCTTTAGGTGTGCCATACTTTTGTCATAAGTAAGACTGTTGGCGCTCTAGTTGTTCGTTAGAACACTCTGGGACATTCTGTCATTGGGCTATACTTGGGCTACATCTCGGTGATATTTGGGCTACATTTGGGCTCTTTTGTCTCTGGTGGCCATCTTGGGGGATTTATTTGTTATGAAGTTTACAAATTTCCTCATTTACTGCAGTCTCCTCAGTAGGAAATACTTTCAGTTTTTTAGTTTGGTTCCATCAAGAAGGCATTCAGATATGTCACACATTTGCCATAAATTCTGAATGTTAGCACTCTAGTTGCTCATTAGATCACTGTAGTAAAGCTACTGCTCACCAGGGAAGTCTGCTGCTGGTATTCAAAGTGCATGTTTCAATCTGCATGTCAGAAGTTTTTTATGAAATAGAAGAGGATTTGAGAAGTCAAAATGTGCCCTAATTTTTCTTTCTGCACCACTAATCATAATTGCTGTGGCAAAATGAACCCCCTCAGTTTGTTCCTTTGTAAATTAAATGTTTTAACTGTTACCACTTTATTCCAATCAAGATGGCTTCAGGTGTGCCATACTTTTGTCATAAGTAAGACTGTTAGCGCTCTAGTTGTTCGTTAGAACACTCTGGGACATTCTGTCATTGGGCTATACTTGGGCTACATCTCGGTGATATTTGCGCTACATTTGGGCTCTTTTGTCTCTGGTGGCCATCTTGGGAGATTTATTTGTTATGAAGTTTACAAATTTCCTCATTTACTGCAGTCTCCTCAGTAGGAAATACTTTCAGTTTTTTAGTTTGGTTCCATCAAGAAGGCATTCAGATGTGTCACACATTTGCCATAAATTCTGAATGTTAGCACTCTAGTTGCTTATTAGATCACTGTAGTAAAGCTACTGCTCACCAGGGAAGTCTGCTGCTGGTATTGAAAGTGCATGTTTCAGTCTGCATGTCAGAATGTTTTAATGAAATAGAAGAGGATTTGAGAAGTCACTCAAAATGTGCCCTAACTTTTCTTTCTGCAGCACTAATCATACTTTCTATGGCAAAATGAACCCCCTCATTTTGTTCCTTTTTAAATTAAGTGTTTTAAGAGTTACCACTTTATTCCAACCAAGATGGCTTCAGGTGTGCCATACTTTTGTCATAAGTAGGACTGTTAGCGCTCTAGTTGTTCTTTAGAACACTCTGGGAAGCTGCAGTAGAACACAAAGGAATCAACTGACAGTCTCTGCCCTTGTTGGATGTACATGTTTTACTGAGAATGTCAGACTTCATTCTCCCATGACTGAGAAAGATAATGTGAATTTACAGAAAATATGCTCTCTGTTTAGCTTATTGATCACCTTCCAAACCTCTGTGGGAAAAGCATGAGAAAATAGTTTTCTCTCAAACATGATTCATGATATCACAGCAGAAGGCTTTTTCACATGGTAAAATCACCTTAGAACACACCACAATTCCTAAAATGAGTATGGTACCATCAACAAATGATTTATAATGTAACTTAAAGTCTTAAAATCTTCTATTAACTGCAAGGCTTTTTAATGAGGTGCTATCATGTATATTGGTCCCAAGATGGCTGCCAACACTTCTTGGATGAAGTGCTGACAGCCAATCAGATCTCACGATGAGATGTGTGGTTAGGCTCCGCCCAGATATATATATGATTTTACTTTTGATTTTCTCAGGAACTACTGAACGGATTGACACCAGATATGCAAAAGGCACATCCCTGACCTGAGGACTACCTCTTTGCCAAATTTAAAGTAATTCTGTTCAGCCGTTTGGGCTGTACCTTGGACTAAAGGTCCCTATGGAAAATTGCATGGGAAAAACGTGTTTTGGGACCCCCCTTTTTTCTCAGCCCCCGCTTGACGAATCCCCCCGAGACTTTCAGGGTACAAGCGGAGCGGAGCGCCCCACTTATTTTGAAAATTTCGCGAGGATTCATCAATCGGCGCCAAAGTTATTCCAAATAGAATGTTGCGGATTTCCTATGGAAACACGGTCCTAACTATAACTATCTACTGGCGACTGCCAGTAGATAATATATATATAGCTTAGCAGTTGAACTGGTTCCCACCATTGATGAGGTGGTTACTTGAAGGCAGCTACGTCAGCATGCCTCCAGGAGTCTGTCTCAGGTGCTCAGGTCCAAGCTAGAGGAGTAATGAATTGGCCCATGGGATGAGAGCGAGAGAAGCGAGCTATCTGGAAGAGTTTGTGGGCGCCTGGGGTTGATTTCTGAGCAGAACCAGTTGTGTTCGCTCATTGTGAAGGGCGAAAACGGAGCCCTTAGTAACGATCAAGCAGCATAAATAAATAAACACATAAACGCCGCATTTATCTAACAATGAAATAACCAGAAAGAGGTAGAGAGCACAGAGGGCTCGCGGGACGGGAAGCGCGCGGCGGATTGACGTGACCTTTCATAACGTGAACTATTGAGATGAAGATGCAGCCGCCCTCCACCCACACGTGTAACACAATCCCCAGCAGGCCGCGTGGGGCTGAACACAGTTTTGTCAGAGAACAACAGAGATAGGCTTCTTTACACAAGGAAAGGGCAGGCGTTTTCTAGAATGGAGCCTGACTACGTGTCTCTGTCTCCAAAACAGGCCCAGGATGCAGAAAGAACGTGTTTGCTCATCACCGGATGTTCCTGTCAACGCTCCTTCCCAGCCTGATGGGCTAAACCAATTGGGAGCTGGGGCAGCTGGACGAGGACCTCAATCTCAGGGTTCATTAGCTGGGGGCAGGCACCACGAGCTCAAGGAAGTGGAATTCAGAAGAGGTGCCGTGTGCGGACTGCTGATAACCCGAAAGCATCACAGCACGCGCCCTTCTTGACAATATCTCTTACAGATCCTCTAACAGGAGGGGTGTTCACGAGCATGGCGCCAAGGGATGCTTCAGCAGTCAGTGGCAGACAGTCTAAAGTCTTCCGACTCTGCCCGTGAGCAAGCAGCGATGCATGTTCATACGTACATGGTAGTTGGTATGCACATATGCATGAAGGGTGTGTGTGCACACTCTCCCAAAATAAAAAGTTCATGTGCTAAGAATCCCAAAGGAGAACTGCCATCCTTATTGATAGTTTCCGTCGTGATGTATTCGGTAACTGTAGCTGGGTGCAGGACCCTGCGTGTTTTATCACTTGTACAAAGACACAGCAACATACAGAAAGATGTTCCAGCAGGTCGGTGCCTGGTAGGTCGCTCCCCTTCACCCTCGCCCCATTTCTCCTGGACCTGTATTATACAGACTGCACTTGTAGTACGAATTTTTGCACCTGTCCTGCTTCAATTTGGCCCCATAATTTTCACAAACTTTCTTGCGCAAAAATTACAATAGCATCGAGTGACTGATGAAAATAAATTACACTGGATGGTCTTTGGAAATGTTGCACTGTCAGTCGATGGAAATAAGATTGCAAAATTGCAACGTAACTGGAGTAAAATTACTCTTTTTGGGGGCGATTTATGGCACTGATTGCAAACTAGGGACAAAGGGGCAGATTTATGTTGCACTTGCGCCACTTTTGCGCCGCCGTTGCGTCACTTTTGTGACGCAGCAGCGGCGCAAATCCTGCGCCATGGAGCGGGGTATTTACAACGTGACGCATCTGGGAGATGCGTCACGTTGTAAAGCCCTGCGCCACATGTAGGCGTTCCAGGGCAGGTGGGGGCGTTCCGGCGCAGGAACGCCTCCTAAAAGTGGCTGAGTGAAATCTACAAGATTTCACTCAGTCACTTTTAGGCCCATGCTGCGTCAAAACCCTGCGCCTGCTTGAAGCAGGCGTAAGGATTGACGCAGAATTGTACAGATAGGGCCCCCCAGAGCATTGCTGGAGCTGCGTCGCGCTTGCGACGCAACTCCAGCAATGCGCCACTTTTACGGCACAGATGCGTCACGCATCTGTGCCGTTTTTGCCCCATGGTGCGCCGCATTATAAATGCGGCGCATCCATGGTGGCGCAACTGTGGCGCATAATAACTGGCGCATCCCTGCTGATATGCAGGGATGCGAGAGTTATCATAAATCTGCCCCTAAATTCCTACCCCTGTGTCATCAGGAGTTTGCAAGAGATTGGATTTTTAATCTGTATGATAATTAACACACCACAATGTTTTACCTAACAGACTGATCTGACACAATTTATCAGGAAAAATGTAGAGGAAATGGGAAAACACAAATTTCAGTGATATAAAATATGATTTTACCAGATTCAAAAGTGGAAAACTTGGAATAACTCAGAAAAAGAACTTCTGGAGGTAATGGATGGACATGCGAGCCAAACTTCACTGCCATTGGACACAACTGGAAGTCGGGTGATGATGTTGCATATGTTATCTAAGTGAGGCATTATGTTTCTGTTTCCCACATAAAATGATAATCCATTAAGCAATAGAGCAGAGTAGCACATAGGCACCTTATGCTTTCAGTTCACCAAAAAGAGTTGTTGCAAGTCATAAAAATTATTATTATAAAACACTGATTGGCGTAATTCCACAGTGGTAGCTCAAAATCCACTAGCATAGGAGGCACAAATCTATTAGTATAAAGTTAAAATAATATTTTGCTTAATGTAGCCTGTTTTCAAAGTGGTAACAAAATAATGGTACAGCCGGCTGAATTGTTTTCTAGTTGTAATATAATGGGACTTCACATCAACACAATTTTATCTTTTAAGAAGTCCAAAGCCATTCTGAAATATAATGTAGATGAATTTGATTTTAGTTTGCCCATCAATATTTTTTTGCTCATACGTTTTGTATAAAGCTTCTTAAATATGTATTGCTTTAGAAATTCTTGGTGGAAGTGGGGGAGTGGACTTCCTAAAACGCATAATAGAATGTAATATTATTTTCACATATGTCTTTCAGCCTTCATAAATATTTCTTTTCAGTTCAGCATTAGACAGGATTGCTTCCAATAGATAATCTCATGACAACTAGAAAATTGATAAGAGGCACATCTTTATTGTAAAGACAATCCTCATCAAAACTCATTGATATTGCCAGCAATCATCATAAACAAGTTTTTGAAGATGTGAAATTGGGCAGTATTTTTCAAAATATCTTTATTTCGGTTTAAACAAACCATAAAAATACATATAAAATAACAGATAAACACACTATCAATTCACCACAGAGTCTCCATGGAGTTAAAACCATAACTTCTTAAAATTATTAAAATCCATAAAATACTTAGGGATCCAACAGTGACCGCCTTTTGATGGCCCCACTTAAAAAATAGAAGCAACAACTTTTAAACCGGGACAGAGGGTGCCATTTGCAATTACAACAGAGCTGGTCTTGATTGTTTGAAATGCATATCTTTTATCAATTGTATGATGAACTTAGATCATAAAGCAGCATACAATCTACAGAACAAATTATAATGTAACATGTTTTGAGAAGAAGATGAGTCATACCCATGTGGGCCTAAATTTTAAATCAAAAACAGTCAGAAGACAATAAATAAGATTTATTCTAAACCTGGTTAACAGAAATCAATGATTTCGATTCTGAACCAAAAATAAATAAGGTTCCATGGCGATGGTAGTAGCATGAGTCCTAACTGATGGTTTAATGAGTTCTGCAGATTCTCGCTTATCTCAACAATACATAAGAACATTCTTTGTGACCCACTTCCTATCAGTTTTCACACTAGAATCAAACTTATCATACAGTTCCAGGCGACCCTAGGCATTAAAGGCAAATTCGAAGTCGTTCAGCAATCGTATTTTATAAGCCCCATCAAGATTAAGACAGTCCTTCAATATGACTTGATTAAACTTTAGTTCATTATTAGTCCAAACCTCAAGCCATCAGAGCAAGGGGCGTAATGCAAGGGTATCAAATGTATAATCCAAACCTAGTTGCTCATGGGGCACATAAACTGAGATACACTGAGGCAGGGACAATAAACGCCTGGCAAAACTGTTCTCAAAATATTGTGAAGAAGAAAAATCCACAATGCCCTAGATATCACTGCCATAAGAAACATCTGAAATACATTTAGCCTGATGGATTTTAAGCATAGCTTCAAACAATATATTGTCCAAACTTGAGGTGAAATGAAAAATTAAAGAGACAGATGTCTTGTAGAGAGGTTTCTTAGAGACCAAAAATAGAGACCAGATTCCTTTGTCATCAAAATGGATTTCCAGATAGGGAAACATGGAAACCCTACTAAATTCATGACCTTGTGCATAATAACGCCTTGATTTCGTTGATTTAGGGCCAACAACCATCTATGGGATTTTTAAAAGTTGGTAGAAAGGTCCAATTAATACATGTCCAAGGAATCCATGTGTGCGACAAATGAATCTATAAGATACTTAAGCCCAAGCAAAGTATGGGTCAATAGAACGGCATTATTGGCGTAAAGCAATCCTGGGATAAACCTATCGCCTAGTTGTGGAAGGTCTTACACACCTCTGAAGAGGGCTGCTTCAAGCTAGTTACTGCATTATGCAAATAAGAAAGGTGCTAAAAGGAACCCTTGTCTCACCCCCCTCTTAATCATATCCTTGATCAGATCCCCTAGGAAAATAACAATATCAGGACCAACACCCATGGAAGGCATTAAGTGCCATAGTTTGTCTCTGTTGACCCTATCAAAGGCAGATGATAAGTCCAAGAAAGTCAAGTGAAGACTTCCTTGTTTTTGCACAATATATTGGTTAATAGGAAGATGTAAGTTCAAATATTGGTCTATCGTACTGCGACCAGCACTAAAACGATATTGTACATCAGTTATGGCATGGTTATCTTCCGCCTGATCTAAAAACCTTAATGAGACCAGTTGGCCCACTACTCTTACGATAGAATCAATTAACAAGATGGGTCTGTAGCTGAAGAGGTCATTTTTAGCACCTTTATTAAACACTGGAATAATGAATAATTGTGTCCCAGAGGGAGGGATACCATCTACTATTGCATTAAGAACCCATGTTAACAGTGGAGCCCATAAGTCTGGGTCCACTTTATATAAATCAGCTGGCACCCCTTCTGGTCCAGAGGCTTTGTTACTAGCAGACAGGATAATTTTCTCTAATTTCCTCCAAACCAAAAGAAATTTTCGCTGGACTCTGAGGAATACTTATCTCAGACTCAACGGGGGGAATGTCATTCCCTCTTTAGACAGCTACAAAGTGCTTAAACCATCTATCTGACGTAATGTGAGTGCATATAATATTCCCTTCAGACTGAGTGAGAAATGAACAATTCACTAATTCCCCAAAAATCGAACTCTGACCATACTCACTGGCCTGAATAAGCTGTTCCCAGGCTTCCTCCCTTAAGGTTTCTTTCCTATTTTTAATGGCTTCCTTGTACTCCTGCCGGCATTCCCGGACTGCATCTCTGTCCCTAGGCATCTTACTCAATACATTACTGTTAGACTTGGCACCATTGGCGTGAGTCTCCCTTCCACTTTTTGCTGTTGCCTCATCTGTTTTTGTTGGTCTAGATGCTTTGGGCACTTTGCCACTGTTGTTCAGTGCCAAAGTGTAAGTGCTCCCCATTGTAAAATAATGTAATGGATTAGTGATTCCATGATTGGTTATTTGATTTACTTGTCAGACCCTAGTACAGTCACCATGTGTGCCCAGGGCCTGTAAATCAAATGCTGTTGGTGGGCTTGCAGCACTGATTGTGCCACCCACAGAAGCAGCTTGTAAAATGTGGCTCAGATCTGTGTGCAGTCTGGGACTGCCATGTTGACTTGGTAAATGCACCCACTTACCAATCCCTAAACTTTCCCTTTTCTACATGTTAGCCACCCCTAAGGTAGACCCTAGGGCAGAGTGCATTGTATGTGAAAGGTAGGACATGCCCTGATGTGTGTGGCATGTCCTGATAGTAAATTACAGCCAATTTAGTTTTTCACTATTGCAAGGCTACCTGTTCCCATAGGCCAGAATGGGCAGTTTGATTATAACATCTTATAATCCTAATTGACTCAGGGAACTAGGTAAAATTCGAGTTTAGTATGCCTGAACTCAGAATGATAAAATACATCTTTTAGTGAAGTTGGTTTTAACATTCTGTGTTTGAAAAAAACACTTTTAGAAAGTAGGTATTTTCTTGCCTAACCATCCAGCCTGCCTCTTCTAGGTTGTGTATTACATGCCTGGTTTATGAGTGACAGGGGCTGGGGTGGCTCCAGTAGACAGGGTGTCAGCACTAGGCTGAATAGACCTATCTGCATTGGGAGTGGTGGGAGGAGTAGCACCTGGGCCTGAATATGGCTGTGCCTGCTTTCCACAATGCTGGCTCCACCTCCTGTGGTGCGTCTGATGACCCTGGCCCACACTGACAAAGGAAGAAGCTGTGCACTGGCAGAATGCACCATGAACTGGTTTGGACTAGGTACAGACACTCTCTGCCTTCAGAGACAAAGGATTTGTGTGTATAAAAAGGGGGACCCAGACCCCAGAACTTTAGAACACTTCTGGGAAATCAAGAGGAACCTTTGCCAAGGAGAAGAAACCGGAGAAGCTGAAGGAGGATTACTGCCCCTGTGCTGTTTGCTGTCTGGAGTTGGCCTGCAGTGGTTACTTGTTGCCAAGAAAAGGAGAAAAAGACTTTGCTGTTTGCTTTGTCATCTTGAGGAAGATCTCCAGAGGCTTGAACTGAGCTTGCCTCCTGTCTGGAGTCTCAGGGACACAAAGACTTCACCACCAGCTCCCCCTGAATTTCCTTGCTGGGAATTCTAACCTACAGGGAGGTGACTGCAGCTGTTCTGGACCTCTGGAGACTTTGCCTCTGGGAGCTGGAAGCACGACGCAACGAGGGGAAGCGTGTCGCTGCCACAGCAGTTGCTGTCGCATCGCTGAAGCATGCCACCGCCGCAGCTGTTCACCATCGCATCGCAGACGAAGCGTGTCGCATCACCGGAAAAGCGTGTTGAGGAAATTCGATTTTCAATCTCGATCGTATTGACCCGCCATTTTGTAAACCGCCGCCATTTTGTGTTGCCCTCACTCAGGGAGCACGACGGACGAAGTCTTTTCTGCTTTTCCTGCAATATTGTGTCAGAATAGCCTTGTGCCTCTGTTTACGAAGCTGGTGTTAGAGACTGGCCGAGTACTCTAATCCCTGTCTGGTACTTCTAATCCCTGTTTTAACTATCTGTTGGTTCACACTATTCTCTTCTGACTTTATCTTATCTTCTGGCCTTCGCTGTCCTCCTCTCATATTCTCTCGTTTCACAACTGTCCTCCAAAACACACGAACGTATCTCGCCACCTGCAAGTCAGCTACAGACACGTTAATACCTTAACCTGTGGGAGGGGTGGCAGACACCGTTGGAGGAGAGGCTTCTTCGAGTTACTCGATATCTTTGTTTTTCAATCCTTTCTATTGGACATGTTCTGTTTTTAAGCTTTCCTTATTGGCTCTCGATGTGTGTAAGAGGTGTGTTTTCTGGTTAATGTATATGTCTTCTATACCAATATAAGATTGTGTGCCACGGAGTGAAGTGGCAGTCTCCTGAGAACATACCGTGTGTACTTCTAGGACAACTGTACTAGCTGCAGCTAATAAACTCTGATATTTTACGCCGACAGAGTGTCCCCGTGTCTCTGTCAGCTGAAGCAGGAGAACCCAGGAGATTAAGGCGTACCCTGCGCCGCCGGACCCAAAAGGTTCTGGTTCTTCAGTGTCGCCGCCGCAAAGGTCGCCAGCGCATCACCGAAGAAGCGTGTTGCAGGGCCTGTCGCGGCTCAAAATATCAATTTCGCCGCACGGCTGTCGGGCGTGCACACATCGCATCCAAGTTGTCGCATCGCATTCAAGATGCCATTTTGTCGGTTCGCACCAGATCGTCGCATCGAGGCGCCATCTTGTCGCATTGCACCGGATAACAGTAAGAAACTGACACATCACCTCCTCTCCAGTAAGGAACCGACTCATCACCTCCTCTCCGGTAAGGAACCGACGCATCATCTCCCCTGCACTGCAGTAAGGAACTGACGCATCACCTCCCCCGAAGCAAGGAACCGACGCATCACCTTCTCTGTGACCCTTTTGTTTGTTTTGTTTGTTTTGCGTGACGCATCCAAGGTACTTTGAAGGTAAAGTTTCTCTATGTATAATGCTAATATTTACTTGTAAGTGTAGTTTTTTGTTATATTTGGCTGCTCAATTTGCTAAAACATGACAGGCATCAAAGTATGAGTGCATGTTTATCAGTTAAATAAATGTGGAAGTATACCATTTTATGACCCAATTTATTCCCAAAACATAAAATAAATATGGATAAATTGCAATAAAATGACCCAAAAAGAAATATGGATAAATATAGATGGAAATGTTAAAAAACATAAATAACATAAAACCGGGAGCCCTAATTATAATGAACGCCTGCTTGGTGATCACTTATAAATTCAGCGGGCAGTCCCTCCACCATTGGGACGGAGTTACGTACTCCGTCTCCATGGCAGAACAATGGGCTGTCCGTCAAAATATAAATCAGGCCCTAAATGCTGAAAATTAGAGCAGTTCCAAAATCAACTCAACTCTCACTACCAAAACTTCCTAATTCTTGGAACAACCTAACCCGTAATTGCATATGCAGGGTTAAATGGCTTCACTTTAAAATCACTTAAAACAGAAAGTTTCTAGAAATAATGGCATATCGTCAGACCGTTTCACTATCCCAGTCCTGACAAATATCAATAAAGAGCTGGCTTAGCAGCTCACACCTTACTGTACATGCTTAGATAACTTATCTCTTGCAGAAGGATTGTTATTGAATTGCTTTAAGGCCAGATTTAAAGTCAGCATGCTCACTTCTGAGTAGGGTGGACCGTCATTTTTCCAACAGTGGTGCCCCCGTTGGCTTCACCATCAGAAAACTTACTCTTATAGCTCATCGGGGGGTCATTGGACTAAAGCCATTTTTTTGCAGTAATATATAATGTGAACTTGACCCAAAGGTATTGGAACGCTTTGTTTGAGCACCAGTTACATTACACAAGGACACATTCATTTTTGGAGATTAAGGGATTTGCCCAGAATCACAGAATGTTTAGCTAATGCCAAGACTTGAACCTGGTTTTGTAGCTCCAAAGTCAGCAGTTCTGACGGTTAGGCCACATCGTGACCACCTACCATAATGGCATTTTTTTCTGTCCGTCTCCGGTCAGAAAATTAAAATAATGACCATCCACGCCCAGGTAAAAAACTCCTTGGGACTGGAGGTCTTTATTTATTTGTTTTTCAAAACAAAACTCCAACTTGGGAGATTGCTTTTCAAAAACAAAAAGTTTGGTGAACAGCTATCACAACAAATGGTGGTCATCCACCAAACCTTTCTGATCTTCATAGGAACCGCAATGACAGTAGTTTCTCTCAAGGTACAGACATAAGCAATAGGCTGTTGTTAATCTTTACATTTGGTGGTTGGTATTCTTTCAGTGTGACAGATATAATGCCCTCCGCCACCCTGATTGATGGATTACCGCCCACCAATCTCTAAATCCGGCCCTTAATCTGGCCAAGTCTCTCCTCTCCTGAAGACAATCTTACAGGATGCTAACGATCTACAGAGCTTCTGTCCTGTGTCAGGTTGTCCCGTCTTATAATAAAGTTATTTAAAGGTGTGCATCTTGTCAAGTTAATCAAGATATCTCTGACAATGAACTCAGACAGACAGAGGAGACAGACAGAGAGACTGACTTGCTCAAGATTACTGGTGAGACACTTCAGGTCTTGACACTGGATATTCTTGCATGCTCAATCTTTTTGATTTATTTGCCGCCTTCACCACAGGTAATCATTCTACCCATATCAACATGCTCATAGATTGTTGGGGTATGACTGCCCTAAACTGGTTTTTGTGATATTTGATTTATCAATGTGAAAGTTGCAGAATTTAGCACTACTTTCTAAGACCTGTCAACCTGTAGCAAAGAGTATCACAAGTGTTTATTTTGTCTCCAACTCTTTTTCCTTACCTAGAGCCTCTTGGTGTCATTCTTAAGAATTCAGTCATCCTTTACCATCAATTTGCTAACTGTTGACAGCTCTAACTCAGTCTCTTCACATAGTGATATTTTGCACCCTGCACAAATCCTTCAGATTGAGCAAGAAATTGCGCATGAGTAGATGAGAACTCACCACTTTAAACTGAGGGGCATATGTAATAGCCCCTATCGCCACCATAACGTCACTTTTAACGACGTTGTGGTGGCGATTGTGGTGGTGATAGGGGCTTAGCCTTATTTACAAGGATGCGTTTACGCCACTTAACGTAGCTTAACGCTGCCTAATAAATAAGGCCCCTTTCACGCTATGCTTAGCGTGAAAGGGGTGTGCAGTGGGTGTTGCGGTGGGATTTTGACGCTGCCTCCTATGTACAAGGGCAGCATACATAGGATGCAGTGTCAAAATCAAGACCAAGTAAAACCTACTCTTAAGTTGTCGAAATGAGGATAAATGCATTATTTCTCCTCATTTTTGCCTTGTGCAGCACACATGGAAAAAGCTAAATGCCTAGGATTGTTTATGTACAGGAAGGTCCCCCTTCCTGTACATAAACAATATTTAACAAAAATGCCATTTTGTGACTACCATGTGTGCTGCGTTAAGCAGCACACATGGAAGTCACAAAATGGCATTGAAAGATTGTTTATGTACAGGAAGGGCCACCTTCCTATACATAAACAATCTTTTTCCTGCAGGCAGATACCCTTGCACTATGGTACAAGGGTCCCTGCATTGGCTCTACACTTCTAAGTGTAGCGCCATCGCAGGGGGGAACGCAAGGCTGCACCATATCCTTGTAAATATGGTGCAGCCTTGCGTTTCTGAAGTGGCGGAGTAAGCCGTTAAGCCATGAGGGCTAATGCCTCACTCCGCCACTTCCTCGTACATATGCCTCTGAGTTCCTCCTAATGTATCCTATGAACCCTAACATATGTGTGGAATCCTAGATCAGAACTTGCAATATTGTTGATTACAATCACCCTATTATTAAAAGAGCAAAATCTTTTGCATTTGTTCTTGACACAGTTTGGCAGAGCTCATGGCCCACAACAACTACCCCAGCTCATTTGCCTCATTTAGAGGCGGTTGAGAACAGGGTTTCCACCAGTGGAGCCTCTGCTGGCTCTGCCAATGGAAACCTTTGACCAGGAAGTTGGACCACCACAGGACTGCCAGGTCATAATTATGGTCACCCCAACCATTTAGGGCAAGGCAACCAACACTATAGTTCCCCGCCTAGAAACTCCATGGAAGACATGACGGTCCGACGAAGGGAAATCAAATAAAGATTTGGAAGCACAGAGATGAAGCTCTCAGTGAATCACAGACACTGCTTTTTTTTCAAACACAAACTTCTGCTTTGGAAGTTTGAAAACCAAAATGTTTGCCAAACACGGCAAACAAACATAGAGTCTACTTGTAGAATGTGTCTGCCTTCAGAGCAACCAAGGTACCTACAGCTGCTCTGAAGTCAGTCAGATCCTTTCCAGACAGGAATTTCACAATGTAGTGGGTGGTCTTCCTCCAAGAGAACAGCCATGATGGCATCCGCTGAACTGGCAGGCTTTGGACTGCTGACCTGTTTCTTAATACACCATAGCTAAGAGTGCACTGTTTTAATTAAGAATATGATGGTGGATTAGACCTTTCAGACTTGAACAAGTTCTTAGGAATATAGTATATATTTCCTTGTTACTTATCATGGCAAATATTACTTAAGTGGCTTACCAAAAGTGCACCTTGCACCTCTGAGGACAGTCTTGCATGCAATGAATTGCTATGTTACCACAATCAAACAATCTGACATATTTGGGTTGTTTTCATGTTGTACTGTTTTCTAAACTTCTAAGCTCAAATAAAAAAAATAAAAAACATACATTTTTGATCTAATAACAATCTAACTTTAATCCAAGTGGAGTTACCTTTCAGAGTTTGGGACTCAATAAATTATACTAAATAGTGTCCCTATATAGCAGATTAAAATTCACATTGAGGTCCTGAAGAATTGCCACAGACACTTTTTTGGGCAATAATAAGGCATGAAACATGTTTACCACATCGTGAACTCATGGACTACTTAAGTCCTCCTCTCATTTTAAACTTGCAAAGGATAATGCTCAGTATTAAAAACTATAATTTTGGTTATCCATAGGCAATTTTAATATCACTTAAACACAACCCCTCTCCCCTGCCCACCACCTTTTTGGCCCAGGGCATGCATCGAAGGCCCATGTGAGCCTCAAAACACTAGAGAAAAGATCTCAATTAAAGATCCCTATCAAGGGGCCCATTGGGTATTGCATCACCCACCCAATGTGTAGCACGACCCAATGTTAAAGCATGCCATCTAGGTGGCTGAGAGTCTGTGCATTCAGAAGAGGAAAAATGAATGGGCCTAGATACAAGAATCAACATGAGCAATCTCTCAATGTTGACTTTGCTTTTCACATAGTACTACACGGAACACCACGTCTTTCGGTTTATATATTATTAAAGGGAGGACATGAGATGAACCAACCAATTTCTCTCAAGCCTTCTTTGGTTGGCAGGCTTATTATTGCACCTCAATCATGGTCCTGAACACTCTGGCACTGAATAGAATTCTCAGGGCTGTTTGCATGAAGACATGCCGGGAAGGAACTGTCACAAATAAAGCTATAGAAGATACCGCACACCTCCTTTCTCAAGAAAGAAAAAGCAAAAATAATATACACAAATTGTTAATCAAGAAACAACCCACATTTAAACAACCTAAAAAGAAATTGAAAGTGATCTAATAAAAGAAGATGCATATTTGAATAGCATGAAACGATCTGTAGCTAAGCTGTTGTGTTATTCACTAAATCCTTTTCCCCAGCCCCTGGGAAGATGGTTCAGAATCACATAAACATGTGCTCTCACTAACTCCAGACCAACTTTCTCTTATGCAGACACCACTCACTGCATTCCCTTTGATCTTCTGTTTCCCCACAGCACATAGTATCTCCACTCAGAATCCACATACTATCATCTTCTGTCTTCACAGAATTCATGAAAATCCTTTCTACTTTCACTGGTCTTGTGAACTTACACCACTTCTCAGTTCTAAACTGCACTCTTACTTTCACCCAATCCCCTACTCACACCACTACTTTTTGGTAACTTTCTTTATTAGCATACTTTCCTTTCTACTTCCAACCTAATTCCTTTCGTTCTCCATTTGCCATCCATCGACACCGTAGTCTAGCCTCTTGCTCCACTTCACCCATTCAGAAGCTAGCTTGTCAGGACTTCTTTACTAAAACCACTCAAAAGTTGTCATACCAGGAGCTTGATGTGGTGATATTCTCTGTGTTACTAATCTGTTTTGCAATTCTACCCTGGCACTTGCCCTTACCAGCTGGATGCCTTTTTTAATAGTCTTGTTAAATCCAGGCACCACACCACTGGTGTCCGGATCCATCAAGGCACACTTGTAAAAAAAA
The DNA here is from genome assembly GCF_964204655.1 of Triturus cristatus. Taxonomy (NCBI): domain Eukaryota; kingdom Metazoa; phylum Chordata; class Amphibia; order Caudata; family Salamandridae; genus Triturus; species Triturus cristatus. The sequence continues at coordinate 861,889,496 of NC_140590.1, forward strand.
AACTCTTGAACTGAATTGCATGCTATTGTCATTGAGAATCAAGCTGGGAAACCCTCCATGCAAGAGATTTCTGAAATGTTGTCACTCACCCACTGAACTTCTGCCCACTGCTATAACAGATCTTTTAACACAAGCAAATATAATGTGACCTATTCTTCCCTTGGCGGTCCCACTCCATCTACGGCCACTTCAACCCCAGGCCACTGCATAGCCTACAGTGATGCATGGGAGGAGAGTGCATTTTCAGAATCTTGTCACTTTTACCGCATTCACAAGATTTCCTGATAACGCTTTCCACTTCAAGATCTAGGCCTGGCCAACAAAAACCCCATCAATTTCTATCCTTGGTTTTAAACAACCAGAGATGTCCCTCAAAGGCTAAATCAATCAATCTTTCATGCAACAACACTAGAGTAATCAAATCGGTCCCCCTAAACAACAAACCCTCTCTTCCCGACAGTTTTTCCTTTATTTTTTTTGTAAAGAAATTTTATTCGTCAAAGACACATCCAGCGGAGCTCTGTGACCAAGAGACTTCAACCATATCAAAAGACAACATACCAGTTTTGACATTTTTCTCATGAAGTATCGTATACAGACTACAAAAGAGACATGCAGAACCAAAGCAGTCCCCTCCCTTAAAAAAACATAACACCACCCCCCACCCCACTCCCCCACCCATCGCACTGTCCATCCAGTCAAGGCAGCAGATCTATGCACGACTACTATTCTGTTCCGTCCATGACCCATACCCCCCCAGACCCGAGTTCTTCCTTTATTAACCAGAAAGGCATCAGTGGAGTTCCAAAAGCTCTTTCTTGTGACCATACCCCTCTCATACACATGAACACTTCTGCGCCAGTGGCATCCTTGAGCACCTCCTATTCCATTTTTCTGAAATAGACCCACAGGCCAAAACGAAAACACCCACCAACATTCATTCCTGTGCCACCCAATTAGTCTTCCCAATGTCCAGCTGTGTTCAGTCTTGGCAAAAAAACAAATGTCATACAAAGGCCACTATCTGCTCTATGTTTCTCATGCCATGCATATATAGCTACACATAGTGACTAATTGTACTGGTCTTCTTGCCCCATTGATTCATGCCATCAGTCAAGTATCTTGTAAAGCCCTACCTCTAGAGTATCTCTAGTACGCCCTTGAACCTTGTCATGTCCTGCTTTACTTTACAGTAATAATCTCCCACATAAGTCCGTTCTTTAATTTGTTCAAAACCAGGCTCATGTCAATTTCTACTGTCGAGCATTCCACTTGTGCGATCAACATCCCAGGCAATTTGTGGCTCTGTTTTCTTTCACTGTATGTGTCGCTGAACTTAAATCAAATTCACATCCCACATTGCCGTTTTAGCCTTCTTCTCCACACCTTATAATTCACTGATCATAAAGTCTGCCACCTAGTTGGTACCTTCTCACTATTTGCCAAGTGAGCTCAGCCCACCACAGCTCAGTTTTGCTAAGTTTGAATCAGTGTGGACTTAGAATTACCTCTGGTTTTGTTCTTCGTTCACTGTACGTTTGACAAATACATTCCCATGGTGAGCCCCCCACAAACACATAAATCCTTCTCCATTATGGCGGAAAACAGGAAAAACTGCAGTGAATCACGTAAAGATTAACAGAAAATGTGACAGAAAAACAACCTGATAGAGGTGGAAAATCAGATCCACCTTTGGATGGTCGAGCTGAGTCCTGTCAGGTCCCTGCAGTGTTCCACATTCCCTCTTTTATTTTCCATCGTATTGCTCCTGTCGAGCATTGGCTTGGCTCTCCCTGTAAGAGTGGCTCTGTCAGCAAAGTGTTTGCTGTGGAGTCCCCACAGCCCAAGAGGGACTGGAAGAACGAGTTTTGTAAACTACTCTACTTCAAGTCCACGGTAGAGTCTGTCAGTAGGAGTGCATCAGAGCAGTGTGCATTCAAATCTTCTGCTCGCAGGAGTAGAGCATCCCAAAACATGCATATGCTATCTGTGTCACGGAGGTGGAGGAAGACACTACAGCTAGTAGCTCTAGTTTTGTCATAGTGAACATTGCTCACCCTAGGCTTATAAAGGAGTTGATGCCATCAGCCACACTGATCTTCCTCTAATCAGCTGCTGAGCGTTATATAGGCTTAGCCGGTTAGGTTATAGAAAGAGACCTGGACTGGACAGTGAGTTTTTGGCAGCCATTGCTGCCTGCGCAGGTCCTTGCTCTGCTAGTTATCTGCCTTTCATCTATTTACCCCATAACCCATGGCCTGTACAAACCATCCTGCCTGACATGGTACTGGGGCTCAGGCCTCCTCATTGATCCGCAGAGTTATGGGCAGGCCTAGCATCATGAAGCTTAGTGTTGGTGGGTGCCTCATCCCCTCCCTGTCCTGATGGCAAGAATCCATCATCAGCTCTGCTAGCGGGAGGTGATTTGGTGGAGGAGAAAGGGGGTGAGAGCTATTGTGTGCGTGTGCTTGTGTGTATGTGAATATGTGAACCTGTGGTTGTGGGTTTAACAGCACAGTGCGTTTGTGTGCACACATGCATGCTTGTGACTGAGCATATCATTGTAGCCACCCTTAGTAAAGTGATCTGCCTGACAAACTGTGGGCATCCCAGGCAAGCTGTGGTCCCTCACTTGAATAATGTTAGCTACTCTCACATAATGGTGGCACTGACACATTGTCAACATTTTTGGCATATTATATCCTCCCTCAGCAGTAGGGTGGCCACCATTAGCATAACAGCGGTGTATTGTGCCCATCTGTGGTTGACATACCTGAGATAGTTGTGGTTATGCTTGGCATAATGCAAGTCATTTCTGAAATAATTCTGGCCAGCATATTTTGGAATCATTGCCATGTCATGTGCCAACATGGTAATTTGATTAGCAATTCTGGCACAATGATGGTCAGCGCAAGCATAGTGGTGGTTAACCCTGGCATAATGTGGACTGGCACTAGCATTAACTGAACACTGGAATATTGGCGGTATGCATGTCATGATGGTAGCTAGCCTAGGAATCAAGGTGGTCATTCCATGCTGAATGACAATCTTATCATACGAAAGTCAATTATGGGAATCCTTGGTATAATGCTTGCCATTAGAATAGTGAAGGTTCTTTCATAATGTTGGCCACCCCTCGTATGTGATGATAAAACTTGGGCATATAAGGCAGAATCTGTACACATGTGGCAGTAGTAGAATTGAGTACATAAAAGAAAATTACAAGCTGGTGTTTTGGGATTATGCTAATAAAACAGTAAAACATGAAAACTGGTATTTGAGGATCAATCAGTTACAAAAAATTACAAGGCCGAGCCTATAAGATTTAAGCTATCCCGGTGATTGGGATGCTGGCTGCACTCAAGAGAACTTTGAACCCTGAGCTGTACATATAGAATCGAAGCTTGTAAAATCTTTGTAACCTAAGGGATAGCTCTGGTGTCTACGGCCTTCTGTTGTGTGAACTGTGTAAACTTTCAGTGTGCCTCCCTGCTCCCGGTGAACTAGAATAGACTTTGTAGATGCAAGATGGAGAAGTGAAGGTGGATGGCCACATCATCCGCAGGGGACACTCGCGGGGACAGCCACTTAGTGTTTCCTCACTGCCTGGGGGTAATATTGTTTTTCTGGCCACCTGGCCTGGAAGTACACCAGTGAGGGATCTCGCCTCTCCCTTGACCGCCAGGTATGATGTCGCTTCCAGGAGGTCTGTGGGGTATTTAGGGGGGCGCCACACCTAGATGTTCCTCTTTCTCGGCCAGCAGCAGAGGAATTTGCCACCCACCCACCAGGCAGGAACAGGAGAGCTAAGAAGAGCAGCCAATCACTGTACAGCATCGCAAGTGGAGTTACAGGGTGATCCTAATGCAAAACACGACGAATATCCCATCAGGTGGAGATGGAGCAGCTAACTATCAGCTCCTCAGGCCATTGGGGGCCATGAGAAGTATGTGGTGATGACCCCTTCATCCCGCAAGGGACAGTTGGTATTCTGACAGCTGGGGGGTGGCCTTAACTTGGTCCTTGGTGGCATGGGTGCAACAACCATTAAAATCATTGGCCTGCAGCCCCAATGCAAAATATACTGCATGAATAATAAAACAGCAATGAAATGTCTGGAGCTTGTTTCAGGAGGGCTGTCAGTGGTTAGTCCTAAACTGCGCTGCACTCGTATGTGAACCCTACCTGTCTACTGCATGTGAATAAACTTACAACAGTTTTCCCACAAAGAAATGTGCGTGGTCTGTTTTGCTCATAATGCAACGGTATCTTGCCGCAGAATTATGTGGGTAGGCTCGTCAGATGGCAGAAGGGCTAGTGGTTGAAACGCAAAGGAAGGGGAAGATAAAAAGTGAAGATGATAGGAGATTGTTCCAACTTGGATAACCAACTTATTTTAAGTGCTTTTGAAACCTATGACTTTTATACCAGTTTAAAGGAATTGGACAAACAATGCACCGTTTTACTGCAAGTATTAGAACTTTTTGGGCATATTTCTAACTTAGGCAAAATTTGCCCTTTGTGAGTGTTTGTCACGTCATTTGGTGGATAGTTTCTGCTGCAGGTAGGATGATGAATTGGAGTGAAGAGCTCTTAATTGTACCTTTCTCAAAACTGTAAAAAAATAAGTGTGGAAACCTGAAGTCTGCTTTTGCCCAATTTCTGATGACTCCTTGTTTTGAGATTACCCTGTCTTTCTGCTTGGAGGGCACCATTTGACATTTTGTGAGGTGCTCCTTGAGAAGACTGCAAATGACTGGAATAGATCCATAGAAAGACTTGCATTCTGTTTACCATTTCAGGTAATCAGTTTCAAGGATCCTTTTAAATTCTGTGGGCCATCATCGAACGAAGGGACATATTTACAAGGAAATGATGGATTGTAGAGCTGCGGCAAATTTTGCAGCACCACGCTCCGCCATTTCCAAAACGCAGGGATGAGCCCTATTTACAACTATACAGGGCACCCCTGTGTTGCCCCAAGCACTGGAGCTAAAAATAGCTGCCTAGCTCCAGACATCCTTGCGCCATAGTGCAAGGGTGCCTGCGTTTCAAGGAATGATTGTTTATGTGCATGAAGGTATCCCTTCCTGCACATAAACGATCAATAATGGCGATATTATTTTCTCCTTGTTTTTGCTTTTTCTGTGTGTGCTGCATTCTGCAACACACATAGAAGTAGCAAATCGCTGTTATTTAATGATTGGTTATGTACAGGAAGGGACGCATTCCTACACATAAACAATCGTTAATGGCATTTGCTCTTTCTATGTGTGCTGCTGAATGCAGAACACATAGGAAAAGCAAAAATGAGGGGAAATAAAAGTATTTCTCGTTGTTGCGCTATTCTACTGCTTGCTATTGCTAACTTTTTGGCCCTGCCTCAGATTTACACTTTGTTGTAAATCTGAGGCAGCATCAAAACGCAATGAGTGTTGCTGTGGAATTCCCACAGCAACACCCATTGCATGCCTCTTTCACGCAGATACCCGTGTGAAAGGGTACCATATTTACAAAGCGGCATTAAGCCACAAAAAGTGGCTTAACCCGCTTTGTAAATATGGTGCAGAACATTGCGCCACCGGAATGTCAAAAAAAGTGATGTTCCAGTGGTGCAAGCCCCTTGTAAATATGCCCCAAAGTGTGCTTCGGTATTGTATTCTACATTATTTAGTCATCATATATATCATGTAAATAGTGGTAATTTAAACATTTTATTTCTGCAGGGAAAAAAATTTGGAAAATTTTAAGAAATGTGCAGAAACTCCAGTCAACATTTAAAGCAAAAAACAATCAAAACAATCAAACAGTATCAAAGAGCACTCACTGTATGTATTTATTTTCAACATTGCTAAATTCAAACAGCCCGCCTTTTTATTTAAACAAGCATGGGCAAGCCCAACAGGTCTGGCATAGGCTGTCACTCTTTTGAGTTTGTCAATGTTTGGTTACTTTTGTGATGTTTTTTGTAAAATGTTAATGCTGGGGGAGTTGCTAGGCCCTCACCAAATAAATATCTTTTTGACCTCTTAAAGCAAAGATTGCCATAGTAGTCAGGAGACTCTCACTCACACTGAAATCAGCCAATGGCTGAAATGGACCGACCCATCACCTCATGCTGCATCCTGTAGTGGCCTGAAGAATAATGTGAATTACACAACAATAGATCCTTAGAAGAAGAGGGCCAGAGGAATGCTGTTTTAAGTATGTATATTTTGTATATAATTTTACTAAAATAGGATAGGATGGGATACAATTTATAGAGTGCAGTTATACCCGAGGGTATCAAGGCGCTGGGCAGACAGAGGGGAAGAAAGAAGCACATAGTCGCCCACTAGGATGAGAAAAGCCATGTTTTCAGCAATTTTCTGAAAGCCGGAAGAGATTCCGCGTTAGAGATGAAAGAAGGCAGGGTATTCCAAAGTCAGGCGGCCGCTACAAAAAAGGAGCGACTGCCCCATCTGGCCCTGCGGAATCTCGGGGAGACCAGTATTTTCTGGGTGGAGGATCTCAAGGTCCTACCAGGGATGTACCATTGGAACATGGATTTCAACTGTGATAAAAATTTGCTGTGTAGGGCCTTATAAACCATGCTCAGGATTTTGAAGGAGATTCGCTTCCCAATGGGTAGCCAGTGAAAGGTGCGAATCTCCTCCCTGGCTGATTGGTGCTTAGGGATGTTAAGAATCAGCCTGGCCGCTGCGTTCTGTACAACCTGAAGCTTCTTCAAGGACGCCGGATTGATGTTGAGGTACAGAGCATTACAGTAGTCGAACCGGGAGGTGATAAGTGCAATGAGGGTAGATCGATGCAATTCAGGTGGAATATATGGCAGCACCTTTCTGAGGGTACTTAAGACAAAGAAGCAGGTGCTGACAGCGCAGCTGACCTGAGCATCAAAGGTCAGACCCTCGTCGAAAGTAGTGACCCCCAGAGTTTTCGCTGTCCTAACAGAAACAGGGAGGGGACAGCAGTCTGTAGGTCACCAGGCATTTGACCAGATGGAACTCTGCGTGCCAAATACCAGTACCTTGGTTTTGTCCGCATTGATCTTAAGTGAGTTACCCTTCATCCAACCGATAATGCTTAGCATGCACTGATTTAATTTTTCAGCGACCAATTGCAAGTCATTTGGCATGGAAACAATGATTTGCGTGTCGTCTGCATAGGAAAGCACCTGGAACCCAAATGATCTCACCAGCTTAGCCAGAGGGGTCACATAAAGGTTAAAAAGGGTGGGGCTCAAGGAGGAACCCTGGGGGACCCCATAGAGAAGGCTAGCCCTTGCGCTGAAGCCTCTGCAGCTGTCAGTATTTGTTCTCTCTGACATGAAGGAGTGGAGTAGCTGCAAAGCCTTACCCAAGACTCACACTTCCTGCAAGCACTGAAACATGCTCACCGGGGAGATGGTGTCCAATGCCGCCGAAAGGTCAAGCATAATCAACACTGCCGATCCACCTGATCCACTTGAGTGCGAATATGTTCAGTAGCTGCAATAAGGGCAGACTCTGTGCTGTGACCGGCACGAAATTCGTTCTGCGTACGGTCTAAGATCTCCTGGAATTTGACATACTTCATCAATTCAACATTGATGACTTTTTCCAGGATTTTAGCAGGGGCAGGAATAAGGGAGATAGGTCGAAAATGTTTCAACTCTGAAGGGTCAGCATTAGGTTTTTTAAGGAGCGGTGAGGCGATAGCTTCCTTCCAGATAGTCAGATAGGTGCCGGAGGAAAGTATGTTATTAAACACCTTACAGAGGAAGTTAGCTACAGGGTCAGGAGCCAGTTTAAGTAAGGAGGGCCTACAAGGATCCGACGGAGTGCCAGATTTAAGGCCCAGAAGGAGTTCTTCAGTTTGCTCTACTGTAATTTGCGGAGCTCAAGGTATCCTTCCTGGGGTCCTGAGTGACCTCCTCGACATCATGTTCTGCAACAAAATCAAACGTTCTTAGCTAATGCATTCCTAAAGAGTCATACTAATTGATAAAGTGAGGTCTTTTAGAGCACACATGCGCATTTCTCCTTATTTTGATTTCAGTGCTCAGATATCATGAACTCTGTCTGGCTCTAATATGTCTCTTGTTTATTCATTTGTTTGTGTTTTGAAGCCAAGGTTTGTGCACCCCATACAGATCCTTCCTCTCACCCTTTTATATGTTTTATATAAAAAAAACTGCGCGCTCGTAGGGTCGACTGAGTGACTCCAGCAGGGTAACTTGCCTGAAGAGATTCAGGTTTTTTTGGTTGCAGTTGTATATAGCGCGAACTCGACCGGAAGGTATCAGGTTGCATTACACGAGCATCAGTTCCATGACAGGCGGACAATTATTTAGGCACGGGGAGATTAAGGGGCATATGTATCAAGCCCTTTTCCCGTTCGCAAACGGTCCGATTCTCAGAATCGGCCCGTTTGCGAATGGGAAAAGGCCTTTTGGGATGTACATCCCGAAAGGGCATCGCAAATTAGAGAATCGTAAACTTTGCGATTCTCTATTTTGCAATTGCATTTAAGGTATCGCAAATTGCGATTCCTTAAATACAATGCATGAAGCACAGCAAAGTGCAATTTGTCCGTAAGGAATCGCAAATTACCACCAACTTCAAGTTGGTGGTAATTTGCAATTTCTTTGAAAAATGCACTTTTGGGCATTTTTCAAAGTGCCATGTGACGCACAGGCATGCCCTTAAGGCATGTATGTGCGCCACATGTGCACACATACATATTTCAGGGGTGCAACAGAGTGTCCTTTTGACACCCTGGCACCCTTGAAATTGCATTCTCATTTTGTGATTCTCAAATTGCGAATCGCAAATTGAAAATGTATTCCTTTATTGTGATTAGCAATTTGCTAATCGCAATTAACGAATGCCAAGGAATCGCAAAACATTTGCGAATTATTTATTACATCCCGTTTGCGATTCTCAAATAGCGATTCCCTAAAAATCGCTATTTGAGAATCGCAAGTACGGTATTTGATACATATGCCCCTAAGTGATTTGCCCAGAATCACAGGATGTTTGAGCCTCCCTACCAAACTCAAACTTGGCTCCCGAGCTTCAAAGTCGGCTGCTCTAGCATGTTCCCACTCAGCCAAATTTGCAGGTCACCTGTCGTACTTTAATATTCAGGACCGCGTAGGGGACAGGGCCCTACCCCTGTCTATCTTGGTATTAGCGAACCGCAAATGGTAAATGCGGCATGTACGAGTGCTTTATATATCGTTCTAGCTATGAATGCACTGTGTACACGTTATTCAGCTTCACTACGCGGGTTCCATTTTGGAAGCAGTGGCCATCTTGTCATTGCCCTCATATAGGCTATGATGGAGTTAATACGGGCCTCACAGTACATGGGCTTTCCCTCCGACTTCTCTGTGACCTGGGCAGCTGGCTCTGCTGCCCCGGGTCAAACCGGTCTCACGAGCTCCCCTTCCTCCGTCCACCTGTGATTAGCATCAGGGTTTGACCCGTCATAAAGCCCTTTCATTCTATACAATCCCCCGGCTAATCTCTTCTACACCTGCTTGTTCCTGCTTTATGACTTGTTTCCCAAAACAGGAGATGCTCATGTTTATTGGGGGGTCTATTTACTTCAAACGTGGGATCTGAACCTTGCTGTGTAAATCATTGTGGGCTGGCCGAACTGGAATGTGGGATGGTCATCATGACTCTGCTTTTTCGTTTGTAACGTATACCTTTATATGACCATATCGTAAACCAAGGAATGTGTGCCTGGAGCATGATATTTTGTACTTAAGGAGAAGTCCGTTCCTATGATTTTCAGCAGTCTCCTGAGAACATACACGCTGTTGTACTTCTAGGATACCTGTCATTGGTCTGCAGCCAATAAACGAATCTTTGACTTCACCCAGAAGACTCTGTGTTTCTGTAGGTCCGGAACAGGGTGAACCCAGAAGTCATAGGGTGTGTGCCCCTGCACCGCTGGGTCTAAAATACCCAGTACTTCAGTTTGGCGCCCAACGTGGGGCGATTTCAGCGGTACCAGTCCAAGCCAGAGGTTCGTGAGGAGCTTCGTGTGGAAATTCCGGAGGAAGGCCGCCACTTCATCGACCCCTGCATGTCGACGTGGTCCGAAAGTCTTTTCTGCGAGGTTCTCCGCGTCCCGACGGCTACGATGGACTGCTGCCCTGATTAATCGACCTGTTTTGGACCCTTGACGAGTTTGAGAGAGCGAAACAATCGAGAGAGTCTTCTGGTGACGCCATCGATCAGCAATATTCAGTTAAGTATAAGTGGAGCGTCTCCCATTTGTTTTGGTATCCTTCGGGATCATTTGAATTGGTACTTTGGAGTTTGCAAACGCCAAAACCAGAGGACTCGTGTATTCACGAGAATATCGTATTCGATAATCCTTTGACGTTTGGATCTAGACTAGTGAGCGAAGATGCCTGGTTCTGGACTATTTGGTAGATTATTCTGTTTGGGTTGTGGAAAAGATTTCCAGCTAGAGGAATCATGTCCGGTTCCTCCGGTTGGAACTCCAACTTATGAGCTCTATGTAAAACATGGCGTAGGCCCCATTGCATATAACGAAGTGTGGATCCACTACACCAGGAAAGATGGTGTTTTAAAATGGCCCCAAAATGGTAGTTTTGATACTGATATTTTAGATAATCTGGAAATTAAATTGTTTAAGAAGAAAGCCCGGCCGGCGATGTTTGACTCTTTCCGCTTATGGCGAAAGGAAGCCAAACAGAAGGAAATCAAGTTAGCGAAAAAGAATAAGAGAGAGAGAGGTATGTCAGTAATGCAAGCAGCTGTACAATTTAAAGACAATGAAGAGGAGCAAATGAATGAGCAATTGCACAGGCAGCGTAAGTTAGGGATTGACAAATGTTACCCAGCTTTGCCACATTCTAAGCAGAATGAGTCAGAGGAAAAAGAGAAAGATCCCCTGATGTCACATTTGTTGAGTTCGCCACCCCCGTATGCTCAAACTGCCACGGCGCCTCCCCAGCTTGTAAATATGCCTCCTCCAGTGAATATACTGCAAGCCTTGCCGCTACCGCCAGTTGCTTTGCAGCCAGTTCCTATTCCTGTAGCGCAGTCCTCTCAAGCGCCTCCAGTTGTGCTTCCAACTGCCCCCGCACTTCCTGCGACTTTGCCTAATCCAGTAACTGCCTCCCCTAACACTCTTCCTTCCACCACTCCAGTACCTGTCTCTACATCCTCTTTTCTTCCCTCTGTTTTTCCCCCTGTTCTCGCCTCAGCTTCTCCGTCAGCGCGACAGCGCTTAGCTAATGTGGTTACTACATTAATGTCTCCTCTCTTTGGGTCATCTGGTGCAACTCCTGGTGTACAGCGTAAGCAGTTGCGCAGCCAATTGCCTAACCCCGATGAGAAAAAGGTCATAGATCACATGGCGCGTAGATGGATCGTTTTTCCTTCACTGTATGATGTGGAATCAGTTGTCAACACTTTCCATCAATGGGATGCCCCTAAACAGAGATATGTGTTTGAGAAAATGTGCGAAATTCTCTGTGAAGAATTGGAGGATAGTGGTAGAAATCCAAACCCGCAGGAATTGTGTAGAGTGAGGTTCGATTTTGGAACTGGTATAATTGTGGACCGCGAAGTAGATAAAGCAGTTGCGGTTGTATTGTCCTTAAGGAATGACGATTGCCAACAGTCATTGTTTGAACAAGAGGTCCTTGTGGGGAAAAAGGCAAAAGCGCGACAATACCCTATGAGAGAAGTTCCCCCGGTATGGAAGGAAGCGGTTGCAGCTGTCGGTGGTAACCCCGCTGTGGCAGCGCATTTCCAGCGTGTTTGGGTGCATGTTCCATGGAAGCGCTCTGAGGTGTTAGCACTTAAGCAGTCCTTACCTGATCCCCGTAAAAACCCAGCAGGTTATTATAAGGAGTTGTCACAGACGGCAGGGTCATGCATTATGAATCTGGCCGACATAGACATGTTGTTTGGTAATGTTGTTCCACAGCCTCTATGGGGATCAATTCGTAATGTAGATCACAATGCAGAACTAGGGGATACATGGACTAACATTGTTGCTGCTGATGCTAGACAAACTGGTGGTGCGAAACCAGAACCTTTAGTAGCTGAATTGCCTGGTAGAATCATCACGTATATGAAGACAATAATGCCTGCGATGCGCGTAAATTGGGACAAGTTATCTGCATGTAAGCAGAAGAAAGATGAGACAGTGTCAGACTTCTTTACTAGGTTTGAAGAAACGTTTATTGACCACAGTGGGCAGGATATGAGTACTGAGGGTGGCCAACGGTTGTTTGTGGACAAGTTTGTGCAGAATTTACTTCCTGACCTGTGTAAAAAGTTAAAAGATTCAGAAAGTTCTTGGGCTGTTTCTTCTTCAGCGCAAATACTGGCTACTGCACAGTATTATGAAAATAGAGATAAGGACGAGAAAGATAGAACGGAAAAGAAAACGAAGGAACTAAAGACAAAGGTCCTTTTGCAGCAGGCCTATCCGCCACGTGGAGGTGGTAATAATTATAGGCAACCCCAAGGTATCTATCACCAACCCCAACAGTTTCAGAACAATCAGCAAATGAACGGGTATTACCAACCACGTGTCCCTGTAGGTCCCAACCAATGTTCATACTGTAAAGAGGAAGGTCATTTTAAATATAGTTGCCCTAAATTAATGCAGCGGAACGGCAATGTGTATGGCGCAAGAGGTAGGGGTGGTCAGCAAGCTCCTAGAGGCAGAGGGCGTGGAAGTGTTCCCCAGAATGCGCGTCCTCTGCCGCCTCAAAGTACCATTAATAGCTTTGATCAGCAAGCTAACGCGATTAGTAATACGGCTCAGTATTATAATAATGATTATTATGCAGAGGACGGTGATGCAGAGAATAATGATTACTAGGACAGCCATAGACAGAGAGAGGGAGTTGTTTCAGTGCCAGTGGATCAGAGTGGACCGTATGTTGAGGTGACTACAGCAAATGTAACGGAGCCTTTTCTGCTAGACACTGGTGCTGCAAAGAGTTCAATCATGCATTCAAAACTCCCTGGCGCACCTTTGTCTGGCGAGATAAATGTTTCAGTAGGTTTTTCTGGCGCCCCGGTTAGGAACCCGATTTCCAGTCCCATGTCACTTTCTGTTGGGCCTTGTGAGCTGAAAGCACCCCTGATCCTAACAACAGGTTGTGGTGAGAATTTGCTGGGATTAGATTTGTTGAAAAGATTGCACGCTACACTGTATTGTTCTCCTTCAGGAGTACAACTTACATTAGGCAAGAAAGTGGTTTCCCCAATGTATTTGTCTAAAAACACGATGCCACCTGAATTGTCGTCCCTTCCGGATGCCCTTTGGGCTACTGGTCCCAATGATGTGGGCCTCTTGGAGATACCGCCATATGTGGTGACTTTAAAGGCTAATGTCAGACTGCCACGTATTCCCCAGTACAAGATCTCTAATGAAGGGCAGAAAGCATTGTTAAACATTGTCAGCGACTTGATTAATAAGGGTGTGATCGAAGAGACAAGAGGCAACGTTTGCAATAGTCCGATTTTACCTGTCTTAAAACGAACGGATCCTTCACAGCCACCTGTTTACAGATTTGTGATCGATCTCAGAGAGGTTAACAAGATTGTTGTGCCACAGTTTCCGGTTGTCCCTGATATAACTGCCTTGTTAACGATGATTCCAGCCTCTGCTGCATGGTTTTCAGTGATTGATTTAAAGAATGCTTTCTTTAGTATCCCAATTGCAGAAGAGAGCAGAGATATTTTTGGTTTTAGTCTGGGAGGCCGAAGCTTCCGCTTCAAACGCGCTCCACAGGGCTACTGTGAGAGTCCATTCATATACAGTCAGGCTTTGAAAGCGCAGCTTGATGCACTTGTTTTACCTAGTGGCGCTATCCTGATTCAGTACGTGGACGATTTACTGATCGCCGCGGATACTGAGAAGATCTGTAAAGAAGCCACATTGTCACTGTTGCGCCATTTATCCGCTTACCATCACAAAGTGTCTCTCTCTAAGCTGCAATATTGTCGACAAGAAGTGACCTACTTAGGTCATCTCTTATCGAAGGAGGGAAGGAAACTGACCCCAGAAAGAATTCAAGCCATTGCACAGTTGAGTGTGCCAAAGACACAGAGAGAAGTGCGTGCTTTTTTGGGCATCACTTCATACTGTAGGCATTGGATCCCTAGTTTTTCCTTATTGGCAAAACCTTTGTTAGCCTTAACATACAAAGACACACCGAATCCTATCCCATGGTCTGAAGAGTGCCAGAAAAGTTTTGTGGAATTGCGTAATGCATTATGTTCAGCACCTGTGTTGGGTACCCCCGACTACAGTAAGCCTTTTACATTGTATGTTCACGAGAAAGATGGATGTGCGTTGTCAGTGTTAACACAGCCTTTTGGCGACAGACCGCGCCCATGCGCATATTTTTCATCTACCTTGGACCCTGTAGCGAGGGCATTGCCAAGCTGTCTGAGAGCGACAGCTGCTGCAGCGATGTCTATCCGACAATCTGCTGGTTTGGTAATGGACAACACATTGATTGTCATGGTTCCACACGCTGTAGACACATTATTAAATAGAACCAAGACACAACACTTGACCAGTGCACGATTATCGGGCTACGAACTTACACTGTTAGCTAATCACATACACATAAAGAGATGCAATACGCTGAATCCAGCTACATTGTTGCCAATTCCAGCAGACTCAGATGAGATTGAGCAGCATGACTGTCTGTTCAGAACAGAAGAAGAGACGAAAGGGAGAGTAGATCTGAAAGATACTCCCCTGACTGAGTGTGATGGCACTTTATGGGTAGATGGGTCATGTTTCAAGCTCCCTAATGGTGACACGACTGCTGCATATGCTATCACGACTCTACACACGGTTGTGGAAACTGCACGAGTGCCACATAATTCGGCCCAAGCAGCAGAATTAATCGCCCTCACGAGAGCATGTGTGTTGTCTGAAGGAATGAGAGTGAATATATACACAGATAGCCAGTACGCCTTTGGCGTGGCTCATAATTTTGGGCGACTGTGGAAGGAGCGTGGGTTCCTGACGTCGCATGGAGCTAAAATTCAGAATGGCAAGTTAGTGAATGATCTCCTTGAGTCACTGACCCTACCGTTGCAAGTTGCGATCATGAAATGCAGTGCGCACAGGAAAGTCACAGATGATGTTGGACGTGGGAATGCGTTTGCTGATGAGACCGCGAGAGAAACAGCATAGAATGTGAAGACTAGAATGTATGTTGCAGGCCCCGCAAGATGGGTTAACGATGTGGGAATGTGTGAGAACACAATAGAGAGTGTGAAGTCGCTTCAAGCTGAAGCCACAGAGGAAGAGTTAAGCAAGTGGAGAGAAAGTATGGGTAAGTTGGATGAGAATGGTTGTTGGATTGATCTGACAGAACATAGGCGATGGTTGTTGCCTGATGCATATGTGCTTCCAGTGGTTACTATGGCACATGGAATGGCACATATCAGTACGAAAGGTATATGCAAGTTGTTGGCTCCAGTATGGCAGAATGCTGGGATTCCCAAGTGTGCAGAGAATGTGGTCAAGAATTGCATAGTATGCTTGAAGTACAACCCTGGTAGGGGAACCCCAACTCCGGCTGGTCACTTTGCACCCCCATCATGTCCATTCGAAGTTTTGCAGCTGGAATTTATTCACATGGAAAGATGCAACAACCTGAAATATGTATTGGTGGTTGTTTGTGCTTTCTCAAAATGGATAGAGGCTTATCCTCTGAAAGATAACACTGCCCTATCCACAGCCAAAGCCCTTGTGAAGGAGTTTTTTCCTAGGTTTGGGATGCCAAGAATGGTGTGGTGTGATAACGGAAGTGAGTTTGTGGGTAAAGTGATGAAGAATGTATGTGAAGGGCTAGGGATAAAGCAGAAGTTCCACGCTGCAAATCACCCCCAATCAGCTGGATTAGTAGAACGCTACAATGGAGCCTTAAAGCTCAAGCTGGCTAAAATCCAGGCGAGCACCGGTCTTAAATGGCCTGACGCTCTGCCTTTAGCACTCCTGTCCACCAGAATGACCATACACTCACGAGTGGGACTTAGCCCTTATGAGGTCGTCTTTGGCCGCCCGGCTAATGTATGGGGCGTGCCAAGACCGGCGAAATTTAGCGAAATAGAACATCCAGTACTGCTCGATTACCTGTATGATTTGACTGTTAAACTGCGTGTTTTGCACCAACAGGTACATGATACCCTTCCCCAAGCCTCTGAACCTCCTGGACACCCTATCAACCCTGGTACGTGGGTGCTAGTCCGAAATTTCCAGCGCAAGAGCAACGACGAGCCTCGCTGGATCGGCCCTCATCTTGTTCTTCTTTCAACAAGATCAGCAGTGCGAGTGAAAGGGAAGAAGCACTGGATTCATGGTACCCACTGCAAAGTAGTCCCCTTGCCTCTGCCATATGACCAGTGGGTCAAGGAGGGTATCGCCGACTCAGAGACAGACACTGTACCTCGTTCCATACCATTCAGTGACGCACGCTTAAGAGGCACAGTTTCAGACCAAGAGAGTGACAATATTCTGCAGGAAGCTGTGCCACCATCAAGTCGACTGGACACCACTGAGCCTGAACTTTTGTTTCAAGACCAAACAGCACCTGGCCGTCTCCGCTATAATTTGAGACCAAGGCCCATGGACAAATAAAGATTTCCTCATTATTTCCCTTTTGACATTTTTGCTCTCCCATCTGAAGGACTTTCTTGATTTTTTGTTTTTCGAACCACCATCCGGGTTCTGCCGCAGGGTCGCGGTGCCAAGACTTTGGGGTACAGGCCGAAGACGCTAGGTCGACGGCTCTGGTTGGTCTAGGGCGTTTCCCTGGACTGACAGGCGTGCCCCTTAGCAGAAGAAACTCATCCACCGCGAGCGGCCCGAGTAGAGGATGGAGTTTTTTAAGATGGAGAGACCGATTGAGGAAATGAACTTTAACGCAAGGATGTGTAGAATTGTAAAAAGTAAATGTTTCGTCTTTTTGTGCCTTTTTACACTGTGTAGCATAATAATGTTTATTGTAGGATTTGTGTTTTTCTCCACTCAAAAGCCCATTGAACCCACTCAACAGCCTATATCTCTTTCTACTGCCTCCTCTCACTCTTTTCACCCTTTGCCTGAGCACGAACAGACCAAACGATCAGAGTTTGTAAATAACTCGTTTATCCAGCTCTTGCACCAGCACCAACTAGTAATGAATACGACCAATTGCTGGGTGTGTGGGTTAATGCCCCATACCATTAACAAAGGTATTCCCTACCTGGTGCTGCCGTATAGTTACAATGGATCGTCATGGGCATTCCAAACCATGTTTCTCTATGCTCTAGATACATACTCCCCTCGCCAACCGCGTTCCATCAGACCTATCACCAATAATAAGGCTTTGATGAAAGGAGTTGCCGATATGAGTAGGGATATCAATGCATACTCATCTATTCCCAAAGAAGAGTTGAGACCTTATGTAGGATGGAATGCAACGGGGTATAGTATTAGTCTGGGTGAAAGACAGCGAAAAATCTCATCTCCAATCTGGGTCGTACCCCACATGGGTCGGTTCTGCTTACAGGGTAATGGTCAGAATCCTAGAGCTCAACTGGGAAGAAGTGACTGTACTGAAACGTACACTTTCCCGTCACAATCTTCCCCTGCGTTTTTGGCTGCTAAGGGCACATATTTCATCTGTCATGACCGAGCATATACATGGCTGCCCCCTGATTTCTCGGGCACATGTTATATTGCGAACTTGCTACCGCCGACATTTACTGCTGCCTCTGACTATCACAAGACCAGAGTTGTGAGAGGTGTGATTAGTAAGGAGGATACTGCCGGTCAGGAAGCAGGAGACTTCTTCCTGGGTTTCCTGCCGTTTTGGGGACCTATGGTCAATAGTAGGAACCTGAGACAGCTGACTCGTGTGGTTGAATCCACTGTTAATGTAACGGCTGGTGCCCTTAGTAATCTGACAGCTGAGCTCCAAGCGGATCGCCTTATGACTCTGCAGAACCGCATGGTTCTAGACGTTATTCTTGCAGACCGCGGTGGGGTATGCAAGGTCATCCAATCCAGTTGCTGCATTTTCATACCAGATAATGCTCCAACATCGTATCAAGCCATCTCCAAACTTCATAAAATATCTGAAGCCATACACGTGGATAAGGGAGATTGGTCACTGGTGGGGTGGTTCTGGGAATTGATATCTGCCTGGGGTTGGAAAGTTCTGATGGTCATTGGAATGATCTTAGCCATCCTTTTCCTGTTCTGTCTGTGTATACAGTGTGCTCCCGCGATATGTGGCCTCTGTACTACCTTATGTGTAAGGAAACCTGTATCGAGGGACGAGCTAAGTAATAGGATGATGCTACAGCAACATCTCCATGACTTCGTGAACATTGACCTAGACTCGGATTAAGATGAGTATAGTGATTGCCTATGTAAGGGCAAAAGGAGGGTCTGTCGTACTTTAATATTCAGGACCGCGTAGGGGACAGGGCCCTACCCCTGTCTATCTTGGTATTAGCGAACCGCAAATGGTAAATGCGGCATGTACGAGTGCTTTATATATCGTTCTAGCTATGAATGCACTGTGTACACGTTATTCAGCTTCACTACGCGGGTTCCATTTTGGAAGCAGTGGCCATCTTGTCATTGCCCTCACATAGGCTATGATGGAGTTAATACGGGCCTCACAGTACATGGGCTTTCCCTCCGACTTCTCTGTGACCTGGGCAGCTGGCTCTGCTGCCCCGGGTCAAACCGGTCTCACGAGCTCCCCTTCCTCCGTCCACCTGTGATTAGCATCAGGGTTTGACCCGTCATAAAGCCCTTTCATTCTATACAATCCCCCGGCTAATCTCTTCTACACCTGCTTGTTCCTGCTTTATGACTTGTTTCCCAAAACAGGAGATGCTCATGTTTATTGGGGGGTCTATTTACTTCAAACGTGGGATCTGAACCTTGCTGTGTAAATCATTGTGGGCTGGCCGAACTGGAATGTGGGATGGTCATCATGACTCTGCTTTTTCGTTTGTAACGTATACCTTTATATGACCATATCGTAAACCAAGGAATGTGTGCCTGGAGCATGATATTTTGTACTTAAGGAGAAGTCCGTTCCTATGATTTTCAGCAGTCTCCTGAGAACATACACGCTGTTGTACTTCTAGGATACCTGTCATTGGTCTGCAGCCAATAAACAAATCTTTGACTTCACCCAGAAGACTCTGTGTTTCTGTAGGTCCGGAACAGGGTGAACCCAGAAGTCATAGGGTGTGTGCCCCTGCACCGCTGGGTCTAAAATACCCAGTACTTCACACCCTTGCTGACAATACAATAAATTAGTATATCGGTTAGTGTCATCATCATCGCCAGTCTGTGGCATAATCTGCTGCCGTGGTCTTGTCTCATTGACCGTGATAAGCAGACATTCATTCTTCATGGAAATTGAGGAAGAAAAACAAGAACTATCCACAATCTGTAGGAAATTTTATGAATTTCAAAAATCTGTAGAAAATATCCCAAGTGTCTATGATCTGCAGAAAACATAGGAATCTGTATTTTGTGGAGAAGAGTCTGCTCTACAAATTTGCACCACCTCAATGACCTCAATGTGTGCAAGGCTGGTAGAAAATCCTCACTTGCGGGACACGGTCATCTGTGCAGGAAAAAAGTGACCTTGGACGTAAGCTGGTGAGTGGTTGCAGAACTAGCCAGTGTTTATGAGAATGTGAGCTATAAACGTAGCTTCCAGGGTGAAGATAAAGTACCGCCACTGGTTTAGTCAATCAGCACACACTGCACATTGCTCTTATCTGCAAATTGCATAAACATGCAGCAGTCATTGGCAGCACTCATGTTTTATACATGCAAGGCAGCTCTGTTTTTTGAACTGTCCGTTCTTACTCACACCCTGCAGCTGAATGTGATAGAGTGCTTGCAACAAAGAATGCTAATTTTGTGTTTTTTTGTTATTTATTTGCATATTTTTAAGCATGCATTTAGCATTTATATCGTGGAAACCAAGAGGCTCGAATCAGAGCTCTGTAGATCAAGGGGAATTGGCGGATGGTTTTCGAAATCCTGTTTATGAAGAATTTATTTCATTCATTTTTTTTTTAAATGTTGTCAGTTTTATATCTAAAGCGAGAACCAGGCCCTGGGCCTCACCAGAGCATTGTTCAAAGGCTCAGGTAAAGAACAACACAACTTCAGGTCTGCTAATGCAAGAATGTGTATCGAAATACACACCACCCTAGGGCGAAGGCCCTTCCTGAGCTCCGGGAGTCCACAGGGGGAGAGTCTTTTGGAAAATAAATTGTTCACGCTATTACAGTCCTGACCACGGTTGTTGCAGGCGTTTGTAACTGCCATTCGGTAAACGCTCCAGGTATTGTAGGTGGATTTGTCGGAATAAGTCTTCAGCTCTGTCAGACCCCGGAGAGAAACCCGTGCCGTCCCCGAGCCCCTGTTACTGGTTGGTGACCAGTGCTTGAATTGGAAAAATAGAAGTGCAGGTACTCTGTACCAGAATACCTGCTTGTTTTTGAGAAGTGCTGGTACTCTCCAATTAAAAGTATTAGGTCCAGGGGCGGCTCCTCCGCTATGGCGGAGGAGCGTCGTCCCATTGGTGAAATGCCGCAGACAGATGAAAACTATTTTAATGCCATTTTATTTTTCACTTACAGTCCAGTCCACGTGTCTGGGGCGGGGCGGGTCGTGTCCATGTCTTGGTTACAGCAGCAGGGGGAGGAGTGGTTTTAGGCACTGAAAATTTGCATTTTGTTTGGCTGCCCGTCCACGGCCGGCAGAACCAACATGCGCACTTTGATATCTCCAGGCTGTTCCTGGGAGATATCATGAGTGCTCAGGGGCACAGGTTCCCAGTACCTGCTGGAGTGTTAAACTGGACCACCTTGCAGTGTTAAACTGGACCACCTTGCCCAATCCTAGGGCTTCTCTCATGCTGGGAGTAATTGCATGAGAGAAGTGCTGGGATTGTGTTGTGAATCTGGGAGCCTGTGCTCCTGGGGATTGTAGTGACACAGAGCTGAGGAGCAGCAAGGTGCAGCGAGGGAGCAGATGATAGGGCAGCCAACAGCAAAATGTAAGTTTTTTTTTTGTCCCCCCGCGCTGCCCTCCACGTCAGATTGCCAGCAGGTGCTGGTGATATGTCACACTTGAAAAGGGTAGGTACTCTCCCTCTCAAAATGAAAAGGTGCTGATACAGTACCAGCCCATCTAAAGCACTGTTGGTGACACCCAAGCACAAGAGGGGGAGATGGAGTGGGGGCTGGAGAACGAGACCACTGGAGTCTACAGCAGATCTGCTTTGGATGTCACGTGCTGCATAAACCTCACTCGTCTTAAGTGTGCATGTAGTCTTCAGCAGAGGAAGCCGTAACAAATACTGGGAAGACCAAAAAAAATGGAGACAACGTCTGGGAAGAGTGGACCCACCATGGAGACCAGAACCTGCAGAAGAAAATTCTCAATTCCATGCTCTGGACTACCTAACCCTGCAGAGAACAAAAGGAAGAAAAGAAGAACTAGTGAAGGGGAGGAGGATTGGGTGCGAACTGCAGTGAAGCTCAGAACAAGCTACACACACAACCGACCCCCTCATCTCCCAGAAGGGCATTAGCGGGCTATGCTGCCCCAGGCACCATCTACTTGTATACCACATTTTACAATTTGTGCCTTTAGGTTAATGTGAAGTTGCATTATTATGAAGCATTTGCTGCTTGACCAGCTGTGCATGTACTGGCGACTCGTAAGCCTGACAGAATACTCTAACTCCTAGGTTCTTCACCTTACACCTAGGATTACTCTCCATGTGAAAGATACATTTATTATCACCCGATGGAAGAGAAGCACCAAAAGCAAATTAAGGAAAGCAAAGGCATCAAACCAATACTTATACTATTTCTGACTTTATGACAATCTACATTCATTGAGGAGAACCCTACGCCACGAGGTTCAAATCTGTCTATAAGACTCTAGTATCTTTACGAAGGTCTCATGTTTCTGTAAATTTCTCTTTTTTAGGTCTCGCCTAGTGAAAGCAGTGCATGCGCTGAACTCGCTATTGCGAGTACCTTTTGGAAACGATTCTGCCGAGGGCTTGCATGCACGCGTCTGCATGGACAAACATGGCTGCTCTTGCCATTTGTCCATAGCAAACTGCATGCACGTGTACGTAGTCCGTAGGGACTGTGGACAGCCCAACACCATTTTGCATTTTGCATTTTAGTGTCCTAGTAACGGAAATGCTGTTTCCTGTAGGGCGTGGAAGGTGTCCTAGCAACGAAAATGGTTGTTATTTATTTATTCTTAACCGGCACGTTTCTTAAAAATGCCGTTTACACTGAGTTTGTATCTATTTTGTTGAAACGCGCGCCATGTAACCTGGTGCCCATTTTTGTGTGTTTTTGTTGTTAAAAAGGCTGCTTTCAGTACGCAGCTTGCCGGGGTTTGATGACTTTGAAAGTACGCAGCTTGCCGGGGTTTGAAGAGTTTGGAAGTACGCAGCTTGACGCATTTATGTGTTATAGCAATGGGAATGCTGTTTCCTGTACGGAGCTTGTCGTAGTTTGATGACTTTGTATTTATTTTGTTGAAACGCGTGCCGTGTAACTTGGCATTGGCATTGGCATACTACTCACTCTCTACTACTCTCTACTACTTTCTACTCTCTACTCACTCTCTACTACTCGCTAATCTCTACTCTCTACTACTCACTCTCTACTACTCTCTACCACTCTCTACTCTCTACTCACTCTCTACTACTCTCTAATCTCTACTCTCTACTACTCACTCTCTACTATTCTCTACTACTCACTCTCTACTATTCGCTCTCTACTACTCTCAACTACTCACTCTCTACTACTCAGTCTACTACTCACTCTCTACTACTCTCTACTACTCTCTACTATCTACTCACTCTCTACTACTCTTCTCTCTACTCTCTACGACTCACTCTCTACTACTCTCTACTACTCACTCTCTACTACTCTCTACTACTCACTCTACTACTTACTCTCTACTACTCTCTACTCACTCTCTACTACTCTCTACTACTCACTCTACTACTCTCTACTACTCTCTACTCTCTACTCACTCTCTACTACCCTCTACTCTCTAATACTCACTATCTACTACTTACTCTCTACTACTTTCTACTACTCTCTACTACTCTCTACTCACTCTATATTACTACCTTCTACTCCTCACTCTCTACTACTCACTCTCTGCTACTCACTCTCTGCTACTCACTCTCTACTACTCACTCTACTACTCACTCTCTACTACTCTCTACTCTCTACTACTCACTCTCTACTACTCTCTACTACTCTCTACTCTCTACTCACTCTCTACTACTCACTCTCTACTACTCTCTACTACTCACTCTCTACTACTCACTACTCACTCTCTACTACTCTCTACTAGTCACTCTCTACTACTCACTTTCTACTCACTCTCTACTACTCTCTTTCTACTACTCACTCTCTACTACTCTCTACTCTCTAATCACTCTCTACTACTCTACTCTCTACTACTCACTCTCTACTACTCTCTACTACTCACTCTACTACTCACTCTCTACTACTCACTCTCTACTTCTCTCTACTACTCACTCTCTACTACTCGCTCTGCTGCTCTCTACTATTCACTCTACTACTCTCTACTGCTCACTCTCTACTACTCACTATCTACTACTCTCTAGTACTCTCTACTCACTACTCACTACTCACTCTCTACTACTCTCTACTACTCACTCTCTACTACTCACTTTCTACTCACTCTCTACTACTCTCTTTCTACTACTCACTCTCTACTACTCTCTACTCTCTACTCACTCTCTACTACTCTACTCTCTACTACTCACTCTCTACTACTCTCTACTACTCACTCTACTACTCACTCTCTACTTCTCTCTACTACTCACTCTCTACTACTCGCTCTGCTGCTCTCTACTACTCACTCTACTACTCTCTACTACTCACTCTCTACTACTCTCTAGTACTCTCTACTCACTACTCACTCTCTACTACTCACTCTCTACTACTCACTTTCGACTACTCTCTACTACTCTCTACTCTCTACTTACTCTCTACTACTCTACTCTTTACTCTCTACTACTTACTCTCTACTACTCTCTACTACTCACTCTCTACTGCTCTCTACTACTCAATCTATACTACTCACTCAACTACTCTCTACTACCCACTCTCTACTACTCACTCTCTACTACTCTCTACTCACTCTCTACTACTCTCTACTACTCTATTACTCTCTACTCACTCTCTACTACTCTCTACTCTCTACTACTCACTCTTTACTACTCTCTACTACTCACTCTCTTCTATTCACTCTCTACTACTCTCTATTACTCCCTCTCTACTACTCACTCTCCTACTCTCTACTACTCACACTCTACTACTCACTCTTCTACTCACTCTCTACTACTCACTCTCTACTGCTCACTCTCTACCTCTCTACCTCTCGCTCTACCTCTCTCTACTACTCTCTACTCTCTACCTCTCCACCTCTACCTCTCTACCTCTCTACCTCTACCACTACCTAACTCTCTACCTCTCTACCCCTCTCTACCTCTACCTCTCGCTACCTCTCTCTACCTCTCTACATGCACACATATGCACATATATATATGTATATATATGCATATATATGCATATGCATTTATATATATGTATGTGTATATATATGCATACATATATAAACATATATACATCTGCATAGTTATATAAATACAAATATAAATGCTTGCATAGATATACATATATGCATACATATGCATGTTATGTACATGAAAGTTTGAAAAACACTAATAAAAGCAAAGCTAAAAAGCAACCTAATTACAAACAGAATTGCTTTAACTTAAACGAGGGCGAGACCTATTGCATTTTCAATGCTTGTTGTAGTTAGGCTCCCACTGCAACTGGACAGCACTCTAGTTGATGCCATCATCATGGTCTGTGAGTCTGTCCAACTCTGATCTTAAGGGTACCTCCTGCTTCCTGTGAAGCATTGCGCTGCCAGTGTACCTGGATAAAATACTTAATAAAGTAAGTCAACTTTTGGGCTGGTTTTTTGTGAATCTTCGCTTTTCAGGTTCAGCAGTATAGGGTTTATCCATGAGGTGAAATAAGTAGAAGAAACAACATCCTAATCCTATTGATGCCGGAGTACAGGGGCAGGGTGCAGGGACGCCTATAGGATTTAGGTTTGCCCCATGCATAGAATGTTAACTATGTCTAAACTACGCACATGCTATTACATATAGTATACATTTAAAGATCAGTATACAATTTTCACAAAATATATCTTGAGCTCTTTAAAAAAAGTACAATCGTTGTTCTGTATTGTTCTTTGTTTCTTTAATTATAGATATTGCCCAGTCTTTACCCAGACAACACGTGTTTCGTCGTGGGGAATAATCCCACTTGTCTTCTTCAGGGCTACAAAGGAACAATCAAATACAAGGAATCAGTCCTTCCCCTATTGCTCTCCAATCATTAAAGTTTTAACAAGAGCAAAATCCAATCAATAGTGAGCATAATGTGACTGATCACATCAAGAAAAGAAACCACCCTATTACCAGCTAAACTGGTATCCTCCATTAAGCATTGATGTCTAACACCTTAGTGTGATTATAGTGATGCGATAGAGTTTATATACATTCTCGTATTATATTTCATACATATAGTTTGAGTATCTAAATTAAATACATGTTCACATATTAGATTCCAATATAACATCTTATCCATCAGAGTGGGAAAAACCAGAAGGTGCATGTCTATTATTATTATGTCACCCTTATGGTCCAATTATATCCCAATTACGGTGATCATTCATGATTATATTTATGATCTGGCGTATCGTGGGTGACATGAACTCAATCAAAAAACCATATACTACCTGTCCGCAAAAAACACGAATCTTGTGTGCTCTAATAAAATAAAATAAAAATAAAAACGATAATTCTTATATCATGTCAAAAAGACATTAGAAGTTATAATTTTGATCAAGAGAACCAGAGAAGACGGCCTAGTGAGCAAAACACTAACCTCCCTGTCGGTTCTACTTCTGTCCCAGCTACTGTATGGTTATTTCTTCTCACGTTAAAGTTCAAAGACTTTCTTGATTCGGTGAATCTGCATTAATAAAGAGCATTATACTCCAGATCAAATCTAATGAATTTTACTGTTAAATACCAAGACACAAACTTATTGTGTAGAGAGGCAAGTTCTTACCTCTATTAGATATTCTGTGTATCGAAATAAGTGTTTCCTGTGTATGAACTCCTTTCAATTGTCATTATCCATGTACATTAAGTACTATGATTCCTATTCCAACAGTTAAAGAAATTGTATAGATTTAATCGTGTACCCAGGCATAAATCTGTCCTACTTGACAATCCCACATCTTAAAAACCCTAATGGTGCAGCGGGAGTTCTTACCGAAGCGAGTACGCTTCCATCCTAGTCCGTATTCACGGGCTCCGTTCTGACCCTGAAGTGTTTCGCTAAGAACCTTCCGGTCTATAAAAACAAATTCAATCTCAAGACTAGAGCGTCAACCCACCACGTATGTGGGTTTGTAAAACACCATTATATGGTACCAAATTATACACCTTCGACTTTCTCCCTCATCGGTTACAGAGTTTAGAATTATTATGAACTGGTACGTTTATGTCGCAGTCACCTACTAAATATACTGGTTACAACAAACCTGATCCTGGTTTACATTTTACCAGCAAATACCACCTAACCCTATTACAGGATGATATTCTCAAGAATGAACGCAACTCATCATCTGTTATTCAAAATTTATAATTACCATTAATATGACTATGAGCCTACGAAACCACCTTAGAAGGTTGAATCCAACAACCCATTGTTGAAATGATTTGAATTCTCTGCAACTATTAACTTATTGATCCCAACAAAGAATTAGGAAGATATAAACCATTTCCCTTAAAATATAATCATGAATGTCTCCAGTGGGCTGTGCGGGGGATTCTTACAATTCACATGATAAAAGTAATTCGGGTTGAAATGTGTGTAACTAACATATTGTTAGCGTCTCGGAATATAATGCACCTGTGTAAGGCAATATGTACAATAAGGTCATTAATGACAATCTGTGTCAAACATTACATAAATCCATCATTAAAATATATAACATCATATGCAGATATCAAATCTAATTCTTCTTCATGTTGTTAATCAATCATACCAATTTTTAAACAACCCAAATTTGTTTTCAGTTACTAACCATTTGGGGGCATATCAACAACAACCGGTGATAATTATCGCTAAGCGGACTTAGCGCTAGGATAATTATCGCCGGCTAGCGTGGATTTTTATCGCTGAGATAGCGTGCTATTTGCAACGCTTATCTCAAAAGCGATAAAAATCCTCACGCTAACTGCCTAATGTGAGATTATCGCTGGAAACCCAGCAATAATCTCACGTTAGCTTGTTGATAGGGACTCACAAACTTAGCCATGATATCCACCTTCCATAGGATATCATGGCTAAGTCAGTCCTGAAGCAGGCGTAAGGAAAGTAGCGATAACAGGGGTTATTGCTACTTTTCCTGCAGCTATGCTTCATAGCGTGGGGCTTGATGATAGGACAAATGTCGCTTAGCGACATTTCTCCTATCATGTCAGGTCAGGAAAGCCCACTTTGCATCTCATTAGAGATGCAAAGCTGGGCGTTAGGAATCCCCACGCTAAAGCAAGGTTTCACACGTTAGCGTGACCTTGCTAATAAGGCGATGAAATTAACGCCGCTTTTAGGCCGAAAACGGCCGCTAAAGCGGCGATAATTTATTATCGCCTCCTTGTAAATATGCCCCTTGGTTTCTTTCACCTCTGAAAACATCAAATCTAATACATATTCCTAGCATTTTTTAACATAAAATGTATTAGTAATTGCCACCCATTTGGTTAATCTCGCCTAGAAGACTAAATACTTGGTTCCCTTCATTCTCAATCTTATCCATTCTTTAATTGTTTTAATTTCCCAAGAAATACTCCATCTCCTGGTCAGAATTAAGACCCCTTGAACCGTTCTAAGACGCATGATCCAAAGTGCCTCAGTACGTCTCAGTTTTAATTCTCTGTTGCCACCATTGGAATGTTGTCGCTGAGGGTATCCGGGGATGAGCAGGATAAGGAGATGTAACCGAAAGATGGGCTTGAATGTGAAAGTCCATAACAAGGTGGGCTTCACACATTCATGTGTTCAGCCTTACGCATTAATGTTGCATTGTGGCAAAGGGGGTTTCTTGTAGAGTAGATTAACTTTACCTAAGGCTAGTAAGGATATGCGGGACCAGAGCCGTACGCTGTGTAATATCCTCACTATTAGTGTGAAGCTGAATGTGTTTGCACAAGTTCTATAACTAAGTTGTCATAATTCAGTTAGCCTTTCTGAATAGTCTTACAAGGTGGCAAGGAATTATGTGGTGAAGTAAGGTAAAGTACTAGACACTGCTAATAGTTAGTCTGATAACACAATTGTGGGCATTTGTGCGGAAAGGGTGAGAGGGTAGAGCAGTCAGATAAAAGCACAATTACTTTGGTTTAAGCCTAAACAGGAACATAGTGAGCCGCATACAACTAAGCACCTTCATTTGGTCGCAGATCAGGACAGTGAGGGACCCATCAGTAAAGGTGACCAAATTGAGGGGTGAGGGAAGTTGTGAATTGTGAAGTCATCCACACATACTGCCTTGGATATATTGTCTAGTAGGCATTGGGATATGAACGTCAGACTTTGAGCAACTTAAAGACGATGGCATTGGTAAAGAGAAAAAGGATAGGACTCAACACAGCTCTGCAGGTTTGCAAAGTTATTTTGAAGATGTGTCATGTTTGTTTGTTTGGAAAATTTTTGTTAAATGATTGAAAAATAATTATAAAGGAATGAAGCATACATTTAACATTGAATATTAATTTTAAACAGGAAGCGCATAAAAAATACATGATTACATTATATCACTGTAAAGAATCATTAAGGACATTGAAAATCACTAAGGGCCAGACGTATGACCGCTTTGCGGGTCGCAAAGCAGTCACAATCGCAAAAAATACAGAGCGGATTTTGCGAGTCGCAATTAGAGAGTTTCTAATTGCAACTCACAAACCGGTATGCACAATTGAGTCACAAATTGTGAATAGTCACAAAATAGCCCGTTTGCACATGCAATTTACCACTAATTCAAAACTGGTGGTAACAGGGCTCAGAATGCATCAGAGACTTTTCAACAATGGCTGCCTTGTACATGATAGTGAGAAGTATGCGTATTCGGACTGCTCAGGAGAGGAAGCGGAGACAGGAGAGGATATTCAGAGTCAGGATAACCATGTTTGAGATGACAGTGGAAGAGATTTATGAGCAATACAGGCTGAGTAGCAATGTGTTTCCAGAGCGAATAGCCACCATAAAACCACATCTATAAAGCAGTACAAAGCGCAGTAATGCTATACCCGCCCATGTCCATGTGTTGTGCTCCCCCACCTAATGGCCAGTGGTAGTAACTAAGATGTCACAGCAGTGGCCGGAGAGGTGTGAGCGCTTTCGCATTTCTTTTGCAATTTCCTAGACACCATGCTTCACCACATACACAAACACATCTACCTGTCCAGGGATGCTGTGGACCAGAAAAACAAAAAAAATGCAATTCTATTGGATAGCCAGATTTCCTCAGATCATCAGGTGCATAGAAGGGACCAATGTGCCCATATGTCCCCCATCTCGCCTGGAATACATATTCCGAAACCACAAAAACACCCATTCCCTCAACATTCAAGTTGTCTGCAATGCATATAACATAATCACGGACATTGTGTCCACATTTTCAGGGAGCATCCATGACTCCTACAACTTTAGGCACAGTGGCACATACCAGCCACCAAAACGAGGGGATATTGATTAAGGACACCTAGTAGGTACTGTAATGTTATGTCCAGAGTAAAATTTATTAGCACAATCATTACTCTCTGTATATTGTCTCACCCTTATATGTGTCTCACCAGGTGACAGTTCGTATGCCGTGTGGCCATGGTTCCTCAAACCCTACCTGTCTCCCAACAATCCACACAAAAGGTGTTAAAACATGGCACATTTATTTATTTGTAAAGCGCAACATTCATCCCATTTGGGATATCACGGCGCTAATGTAGCAGGAGGGTGGTGATTAGGGCTAGGGCTGTTAAGGTAGGTGATATCAGTCCTTGGGGAATAAGTGGGTTTTAAGTTTCTTCCTGAACGCCGCCTAATCCTCGATCAGCCGTAGTTCCAGTGCAGAGCTGCGAGGTATGAAAAGGTGCGTCCACCTGCCCTGATCTTTCTGATCCTTTTAGTCTCAACCAGCACCTGAAGGCGTGGCCTTAGGTACCTGGGAGGGGTGTAGAATTTGATTTTCCTCCAAAGAATCCTAGGGCCAGTATGACGGAATGCCTTGTGTGCATGTCCTAAGAGCTTACATCTTGCTCTTTGACGCATGGGCAGCCAGTGAAGTTGTCTCAAGTAATCGGTTGCTGAGCTGTATCTGCCCTTGTTGCAAACGAGTTTGGCCACTGCATTTTGTATCACTTGCAGGCGTTTGAAAAGGTAGCCTGACATGTCAATGAAAAGTGCATTTCCATAATCCAGCCTGCTGACAAGTAAGGCCTGTGTGACTGTTCTCCTGCTTTCCAGTGGGATCCAGGGGAAGAGCCTTTTTAAAAGCTTCAGTATAGCGAAGCTTCTCCCACACAGGGTCTGCACATGATCCTGCATGATTAGAGTGTTATCAATAAGAACACCCACATTTTTTGAACACTGCTTGGGTGCTGGGGCATCTCCCAGCATGTGGGGCCACCATGACGCATCCCAGATATGATAGGCTTCGCCGAGGAGCAAGATTTCAGATTTCTCAGCGTTGAGCTTTAAGCAGTGTTCCGACATCCAGGTTGCCATGTCAGTGGGGCAGTTGTTGGACCTGGCACACCAGGTCCATGATTGAGGGCACATTTGACCTTCTCAAATCGCGCTTCCGGTGCCTGCGCAAGAGTGGTGGAGCCTTGCAGTATGCATCTGACTCTGGGTGCGAAATTGTGGCAACCTGTGCCATACTCCACAACATTGCCTGCATGAGAGGCTTACCCATAGAGGTGTCTGGAACAGACTCAGAGGATGATGACCCTGACCCACCTGTCCAACAGCAAATCAAGGGAAGAATTACAGCAGAAGGGAGAAGGTGCAGGGACCACATAGCCAGACGTTACTTTGCACGGTACAATCTATCCATTTACACACTACCCTCCAAAAATGACAAAACAAAATGTAGATTTCACAATATATATAACCCTTTATGTTCAGGGCACACAAAAACCTTGCTGGACAACCGTCCATCATGTACATCATAACAGAAATGAATGTACATTATGTGTGGTTAATCCACCACTGACATAAACAATACTGGGGGTAAACGCATGGCACAATGTCAGTGTGCAGTTATTTCTTCCCTCTACATCCGGCATGGGGGAATCTGGCAGGTGGAGTTGCAGGCTGGTGACTGCTGCTATTTACACACAAAAGAAGGGAAGAGAGTACGCTGCTCATCTACTCCAAACCCCCAATCAAATACTTATAAACACCAAAAGGAGTAGGAAGTGAACTAACGTGGTGTTGTGATATAATGTGGAAACGTGCTGTGTGTTTTAATACTGCCCTCTCTCACACCGAAGTGTGACATGCTTCATCATAGGGCTGGTTACAATACACCCCGGCACAGCCAACGCCAGGGGTGGAGCAATAGAGTTGGGGAAGACATACACAACATAAAGAGAAGAAAACAATATTTCCAAATTGTGACTGGGAACAATGGCGGTGAAAAGTGCAGTGTGGTGTAACTCAGAGGTATCCCTAAGTCTATTTTATTCCTGGATCCTCTGGTCAGGATTAAAAACGTGAAGGATGGTGGTGCTAGGGAGATATGATGTGCCCCTTACACCCCTCCTTACTGCCCGGTGGTCAACATGTTTTGGACTTTATAATGTGCCCAATCTTTAGGTCACGTCGGCCTTCTTCAGGACACTCCCGGCCCCAGTACGTTTATCTACACCCAGTCCCCCATTCGAGGTAGTAGGTGTATCAAACCCTAAGCCTTACTCTGAGGAATTTCCCGCGAGAGATTCCTTGGGTTTTATGAGTTTACCACTAAGTCAACCTAAAAATGGCGGTGGCCCACGGAGACCCCTTGTAGTCACACTTAAGTCAAAGGTGGTGCTCCTCCTTGTCGTCAGTGCTCGCCTCCTCTGCCAAGTAGAAGTGCTCCCACACAGCATATGTGTGTCTGCAACTGAGACACTACTACGGCTAGACACCTCACTGTCTGCTGCCTCTCCAGTTTCTCCAATTGCAATTCTGGTGAAATAAATTGCCTTAACAGCTGCAGTGATTTGTTGCAGGCCTCACGAAACATCACCACTATTATGGCCTATCTCAGCCTGCAGGCTCAGGGTGTGCTTTGAGTGTTGGGTGGTTGCCTGAACTAGCCTCCCAATTGCCCTTGTCATTGCCTCCATCCTGTTCGTGACCAGGCCCGCTCCCTGTGCCTTTGCTACTCTCTCCTCTGACAGCTCTGTCCATAGTTGCCCATTTTCCCCTGTAAAGGCATCAAATATTTCATCCAGCCGTGCCTCGTTGTCAACCAACTGAAAGCTTTTTTTGTTAAATCCCTGGCTCAGCTTGTTATTAACGAGCCTTAATTGTTTTTGCTGCAGGTGCTGAACCTGCAGCATGGCGTGTTCTGGCCACCAAACACTGCCTCATTGCCGGATCCTGCCTGGGAATGAGCAACAAGCCTTGATTGCTGTCACTTTTGTGCTTGCTCTGTTGGATGCAGCTGGCAGACCCAGGTGCCAGAACTGCTCGTGATTATGGCTGGCTGGTGGGATCCTGGGACCTGAATTGCAGTAGCCTGTGGTGAACTGGATGCAGCACTGCCTAGGACATGGGAACAACTTGGCTGACTCCCCGCAGCCCCATTCTGCCCTTCCTCCATCTGGCCCTGGTCCTGGTCTTCTCCCGCATTATCAGGCCTTTCATCTCCTCCCAAATGTGTATCTCTGTGGCAAAAGGGGAGAAGAATAAAACTAACGTGTGAGACACTATCTCAGTGGTCTTACAATGTTGTTCAGCTTACATCAGACAATAACTGCACTGTTTATCTCACTGACTATGTTTCCCATAATGCACCAGCTGTGACGTTTTGATCATCTAAATGGAACATCTAGGTGTATCTGGGTCATACCACCTTTTTTTTATCTTGTCCATGGACCTGTCTGCCACACCCAGGGCATTGATGCGCTGCTGCACGTCCCTTCATATTATTGTCTTCTCAGACTCTAGGACAGTGTGAGATGCAGCCCAAAAAGCTGCTCATGATTGTCGCAGCATTCTTCTGTGAGGATATCCAATTCCCTCTCAGAAAACTTCAGTTTGTTGCAGAACTGCCCTGCTGCCTTCCCACTATGTTGGCTGGCCATTGCAGTGATATGTTAGGAGCCTGCCTGAAGTGTAGGTTTGTGCTGCTGCACTTTACAATGTGCTCTGACTGCTGATCAGGATCTTCCAGGGCCAACACTGTTTGTGGGGCCTCCACCTGTTCCAGGAAGTGACTGTGCATTTTTTTAAACCGTGGTGGCTAATTGCAATCACAATTTGCGACCGTGTTGTAATTATAGACCGCTTACCGACTCGCAGCTTGCGGCATTGCTAATGGTGATGCGACTCGTTTGCGATTCACTATTTGTTAGCCAGTTTTCTGCATACATTAGATTTAGCAACACTCAATTTGCAAGTCGCTATGTTTTGCACATTGCAAGTTGCTAATTCTAGCGGTTGTACATCAGGCTCTAGATTCCTAAATGCCTGATATCGCGATACACAATCACAAGGAACATTAAAAAATCATTACGTTCAAAGGTACTTTTTTAATTATAACCGAATTATGCCAAAAATGTACTATGTTGTCAAAAAGTGCACTTTTTAAAAAGGTGGCTACAGTAAAACAGACAGATCATCTAAATGGGGAATCTAGGTGTATCTGGGTCATAGATAGAATAGATAGAATTCGCAGATACACAAAGGCTGTTCGGTACTGGCGGAAACCTCGAATTCTAAGAAAAGGCAACAGATATTTTCTTCAAAATGGTTCGTAATATGTGCAAAATAGAATAAATGCTTCAACGTTTGGGGAGATGTACCATCACTTGGGCAGGAAGTATACGATTTAGGTCATATTGGCCAGCTGGGAAGCAGTGGTGGGTTCTGATTGAGCCTAATCGGAATTTATTTAATAGGTATCTTTCCTATGGATTCCTCACAAGTGAAAGATAAGGCTTAGGGCCATCTCTGGTTTTAACAACCAAGTAGTCTTTCAGAGTTTATTTTCCCACGGCTTCCCTCTCTCTAGCTTCTGCAGCACATGTGGCAAATAGCACCCTGACATTTGCGTGTTCATTCTTACTCAGCATTTGAGGAGAGGTATACAGCTAAGGTCTGCTCAATGAATCTGAGATCCACCTTACATAGTGAAGCCATGGGATCTTACGACAATACTCACATTCACATTTTAAACAATCCAAAATTACCTTGTGATTAGAAACAATGTGCTGATTGCTCCAAATCGCTATCCATAGAAGCAGAGGAGCAAATCTAATCATGTCTTCTACATATGCTAGGTTCAGTTCTTCATGCATGAAGAAATAAGAAGATCCTGGGTCTAATCCTAACAGCCGTCAACAAAAACATTTCTCCTCTTGCTGTAGTTTTAAGCGATCACTGTATCCCCATATAGCTGTCTCCTAAGTCAGAACGGGAAGACACTTCCAATAGGGGCAGGATAGGTTTACTGCCAGCACTAGAGGCAAACCTGAACACTGCCCATAAAGATTGATTGAAATGCTTACAACGATTAGAGGGGCAAAGTGTCCAACAATTCTGCAAATCAAATGTGATGCCCAAATAAGGGAACTTGCTTATCCTCCCAATCATTTTACTTTTGATGGAAATTGGCTTGGGATTACAGGTCTCTCTTCCACACACCGTATAGTGTGTCTCAGCAGTTTTGGTATCTAGATCTAATCCCTCCATAAACCTGACAAAGGTTTCAGTGAGGCCCCTGAGTCCGCTGTGGGTGCAGGAGCAGACTGGTTTACCTGGTCAAATGCACTACTTAGATCCAAAAAAGCTAAGTAAAGTGCCTCTTTCTTTTCTATGACGTAGTTCCCGATGATAAGATTAAGATTTAAGCATTGTTATAAAATCCCCATGCCTTTCCTAAAATCATATTGCACTGAGTAAAGGACATTATTATTCTGCACCCAGGCCTCTCAATTCGATTTAGGATGGCCGCCCAACAATTGTGACTACCGAGTCTAACAACGATATAGGTATGTAACAACAAGGATCCTGTCTGTATCCCTTCTTAAAAACCGGGGCACTTTTCCATGAACCAGGAATTTTAATTGAGGTGCCAGCATTTAAAGCATTAGTTATAAGGGGGTCCCATAGCTCTCAATTTGCCTTGTACAGGTCTATGGGCACCCTATCCGGCCCAGGGGCCTTGTTGGATGATTAGTTATTATAGCACTGATGACTTCTTAATTCGCAAACTGAATTTCCAGGGGAAACTGTGAAGACTCCTCAACAGGCTCTGCCATTGAAATTGGTGCTAATTAATAAACCCGCTTAAAATTAACCACCCATCTCTCTGAAATAATATTGGAACCTAAGCCATCTGATGAATATACGAAGACCTGATTACCATTAACGATCTCCCAGAACCCCCTTGTGTCTCTGTCTCTGCACGCAGAAACCAGACATTCCCATCATTCCTACTTTTATTCAAGTATTCTATTCCTGAGGGCCTTTTTGTATACTGGCCTAGCAACCATGATAATTTGGTAATCTCTTGGCCTAGCATTCAGAAGTTCTCGAAGCCTGCAGCGGTGGCTTCACACTCTTTGTTAACCCATCCCAGTATATATATCCCTCTGAACCAGAAAGATTTAGCATGCTTGCTCTAGTGTAAGTATTTAGGCTTAAAAAGCCTCTAAGATATTAGTGGCCAAAGAATTTGTGGTTAAAAGGCAATCAGCTAGTATAACCTAGTTGTTCGCTGCTATTACGTGGTGTGTCAGGTGGGGCTGTCAATTGCCCTCCACTTTAGACTTAGACCCTTAGCCTTCTGGGAAAGGCCAATTATACCAGGAGTGACAGGGGGCATTGGGAAACAGGTAGGATCAAAGAAAGTCCAGTATGGTTATGGTCACTATAATAACTTTCTATGACCCCCTCGCGCCCAGATACACTAAACATTCCAGGTTCATAGAAACAAAAAAATGGTCAATTGTTTAACCACGATCCCAACCAAAAAATGTAGCGGGCTGGTTGAGGGGGGGGGGGGGTCACCTTCTGTTTCTACCACACTGGAAAGACACAAGTTACATGGGGCCTTATATAGTTTCCAACGCCTCCGATCATTTAGTGTACTGTAGATAGGCATATTATACAGCATAAAAGGGTCAGAAACAGTAGTGATAAAACTCAATCTGGCATTTAAATCACCGCTAAGTATTACATTAAATTCATTACAGAGGTTAGATGAACTAGCATTCATAATTGACAGAACCTGAAAAAGGGGCCCTTATCTGGCTTCCTAGTTCATATACTGAGTTGTAGAAATGAATAAGAAAGAAATTAAACTTATTGGGTGACACAACCCAAACAACCTGAATCCCACTGTGGTCTAGGTCATCAGGACAATGTTTAGAAGCTTCGAAATATGTACAATAATAGCCAAACCTGCCACTGCTCTCTGACCCAAAGATGCAGTGGCAGGCATGGCAAAACACTCAAAGCCATCCTATGCGAACTCTTCGAGAACCCAGGTTTCTTGCAACATAACTATGTCAAAATGGGAAATAAAATCAGACTACTTTAGATTTTGCTGCTTATCCCTGATACCTGCAGTATTCCAACTAACTATCCTTACAAGTGTACCTTATTCCCCGGCCCTATCCCTAGTAAAACAAAACTGCCCACTTGAATGAAAACTACCTCCTTGCAGACAGCTGGAGCCTCTGGGTGTCAATCATTTGAGTCCAAGAAGACAAAAGAAGCAATCTGTTAGTAATGGGAACAATAGCTCTAGCTCGCTCATCTGTCCTGGGGATTGGATTCCCATGCCCTACCTCCATTCTTCGTTGCAAATGTTTATAGACTATGTAGACTGCCTCCATATTGGATTAAGCAGCGAGCCAGACCCGGGATCTTGCAATTAATCATAATGGATACATAGGGGCAACATTCGGGTGGGGATGGAATTTAAACATGACTGACCCAGAATAGACTGGATCTGAGATTTAGTGGATGTAAATACAAAGGATTGTTCCCGAGCAAGAGCAAATCAGTATCCAAACCGAAGATATCAATGTTTCAAAGAGAGAGTCCAATCCATGTATATAAGAAAATATTCTTCTTTATTGTCTTAATTGTCAGGATCTCCCCTTATGGTTTTGACATAGTAGATCATGATTGCAAGAAGACAAAGATGTTTGCAGCCAACACGTGTTTCGTCATAAGAATATTGGCCCAAACGACTTCCTCAGGGCTACAAAATAATAATAAAAAATCTATTCAAACAATATATTGTTGCTAATGACATATATTAGAATTAGCAATGGCATTTGATAGGTCGAACATAAAATCATTATAGAGAAGCGACCCAGATTGTCTGAAATAAGTAATTAGAATTGACACCCAGTGATTAAACTTATAGATTTGATAGTGCATTCAGATAAAGCCGAAGAAAGAGAAGAGATAAATAAAAAAGAAGTGTAGAAGAAAGAATAATCAGGAAAAATATGTATAACAGGAATAGAGAAACCGCCACAGGTAGATCAGAAAAAGCCCAACTCGAGCATTACATCATAACATTCTATCCAGACTGACTGAGCATCTGTATGAATAAACACAAGTGCCAACATGTAGTCAGTAGTTCTAGATATGGCGACTCAAAATTGCCATATTTGTATATGATATAAGGCCTTCAAAGGTTTACAGTCTGAGTGTAATAAGTAACACTCACCATAAAAAGTCAGTACTCCGCATATTAGCGTAAATTACAAGTGATATCCATCCCAAGTGGGGTAAGTATTTCAGTCGGTATCCCTCAAGAATAATTTATTAAAAGCGAATATCTGAAAAGAAATTATGGAGCGGCATTTGTAATTTGCAGCTAGAATGTCGAGGCAAAGAAATCATTAAATTGTATGAATACATCTCAAATTATAATAAGCACCCCGTGAGGTGTAATGTGTCCTGATTATGCATCTAAATCAGACGTATCTATACACTAAATATGTCAAACAATAATCCAAAGACAAAAAATGAGTATCCAAAGTGACAAGTATGTTAATAAAGTATCTCGAAAATGACTCGGAGGAATATATCCAGGTCAGTAAATTAGGTAGGTGGAGCAGTAAGAGGTCTAGAATCAAAAAGAAAATGTGCCATAGCGGGTCATCACTAGGTTCATTCTAACAAAAACGCGCAACCCCAGTCGGTAACCCCTATGCAAACCCCTACACAGTGAGGCATCCGGTCAATAAGTCATACATATATCGCTACTTGAACATCCGAGACCCGCTCTATGTTGAGCCGAAATGTAAAGACTAAATGAAATACAAGCGGAAACCTCCATATAGGCAGGGCAAAGTAAAAATCGTCCAATAGCAGTGAACCATTAGTTAGACACACAGATTCTTACCGAATACGTGGAGAGTACTCCGTTCGTGGTATGAAACCTTATAGAAGTAAGAAAACGACCGCCATGACTGACCCGTATATATACGTGCAGGCACAAACGCTCGCATCACTAATCAGTGATTAGAAGAAGGACTCTAGATCGGAATACATTCATAGTAGTTGCCATCTTAGAACAGTGAAATAAAACGGAAATCGGTCAGCCTTATGATAGTCGCCATCTTAGAACAGGGAAATAAAACGAAAATCGGTCAGCCTTATGATGTTATGTAAACCAATGTAATTCTATAGGATGGAATGGCCAAGACCACAGAGGCATTCTCAATATTCTAAGTATCAGTGGTCTGCTATTAAGCCACAGCCATGAGGCGAGCATAAATCATCAGTTCATTCAGTTCGTTCATTCCTGAGACTAGGGTAGAGTACAAAGCGAGAAAATGTTTATCCAGGCACCACAAATAGGTCAATGAGTTAAACTTTAGAGAGACACACGGGAGAGAGAAATTATCATAATTCGTACAGGGCAAAGGAGGAAAGATACCCATATCCAGAGTTTTACATCTACAGAACCAAACGTCCCAAGTAGAGTCGAGCTATATCATTCGAGTACATAGATTTACAGGAATTATAACCAATGTTCTAACCATAGTTCCCAAGCATACATACGGTAGTCTAAGATATATAAGAGGCAAAATTAAATGACACAATCATATATTATTCATACTAACATTGTGAGTAAGAGTGATTATTCATCAATTCAAATATAAGTAAGTGAACTTACATCACATATGTACAACACATCAAAATCACAGAATAGTAATAATATCAATGGGATCATATATCATAATCCAGAACAATTGACAAACATAGATATAGAAATTCTAAGTTATAAACAGAATTCTTAGAATAGGCTCAGTTAATATCAGTGTACAATCTTACTAGTACAAATACGTGAGAGCAGTAATACAGTCTATATCATTATATATGAGTGACCCTACAAGGTAATCTATATAATGCATATCACATATTTTTCAAATCAGTCAAGAACATGGAGTTTAGGCAGTTTGCAGAGAACAGGTCGATAAGATAATGAGGAAAATACAAGGCAGAGGTAAAATAATCTGAGAGTGGTCACTATTCACACATCTAAGAAGTAATGTAATTCATGATCGACATTGATTCCAAGTTCGACTGCCCGTCATTTAGAAATCCATCGTGCTTCACATATCTAATGTCTAAATGTTTCAGGGCACGAAAATGTTCAGCCAATCGTTCCTTAAGGGGGCGGATGGTACTGCCCACATACATTTTTCCGCACTTACACTGAATCACGTAGACAACGAACTTAGTTAAACAGTCAATATGATCATAGATTTGAAATCTGCGTGAGCCATTGTACTCAAAATCCTTTATTCCCTTCTTAGTAAACCTGCACATGCTGCAATTGCCACATGTGTAGGATCGATATTAAGTAGTCCAAGCCATGTGGTCTTAGTTGGTAACTGTTTAGGATAACTTGGACTAATAATGATTTGAATTGTTTTGCCCCTCCTGTATGTAATACTTGGGGATTTGGAGATGTATTGTTCCAGAGATCTATCTGCAGTTAATAATGACCAGTTATCTTTAAGAATCGCATGGAGTTTGTGTGCCCATGGATGGTAATTGGTCACTAGCCTTACTGTAGTCTTATTTCTTCTTTGTGTTTTTGCGGGGTACTTTTAAGTGTATCAGGTCTTGGAAGTCGCATGGCTCTATTTTTCGCCTAAGTAATAGTTTTTTTCTGAGTAACCCCTAGCATGAAACCTTGATTCAATGTCTTTCACTTGTCCAACAAAGTCCTCATCTCTACTGCAATTTCTACGAGCCCTCAGCATTTCACCAAAGGGTATAGCGTTAATTTGACTCTTTGGATGGGTACTATTAGTGTGTATTAAAGAATTGCACGCTGTGGTTTTTCGGTGCATCTTACTTTGTATTTTCCCTTCCTGATGGAACAGTTCAAGGTCAAGGAAGATAATGCTCTCCAAATCAGATGTTATAGTAAAGGTCATATTGTAGATATTAGTATTCATGTGTTCAAAGAATTCTGCAAGATCCCCGCTACTACCAGTCCAGCTAATTAAACAATCATCAATGTACCGGCCATAGTATAGGATAAAGTCATGCCATTTAGCACCCGATGGGCCCCAGATATGGTCCGTCTCAAATCATCCCATAAATAGACAGGCGAACGACGGAGCAAACCTGGAACCCATCGCCACGCCGCAGGTCTTCAGGTACCATTCCTCATTGAAAATAAACCTTACAACAAACAAATGATGGACGGAATGCTGACAATGCAGACATTCTCTCCCAGTCAAGAGATCTGGGTTAAATCCATCGTTCTTTTGCCCACTACACCACCCCAGTTTAGACATGGCCATATGCAAATCAGTCTTGACCCTGTGCCGCATGGGAACAGTCCAGCCCGAACTGCCAAGCCATGTCTTCCCTGGACCGGAATCAAGCATCCTAGGACCGGTTTCTGGCTATCAGCCGTCATCAGCCAGGATAGCTTGACTCCAGTGGCGTAGTGAGCACGGGTCCCACGTCTGGGAATACCCATCCCACTTAGGGCGAAAAGCGTTACAACAAACAAATGATGGACGGAATGCTGACAATGCAGACATTCTCCCCCAGTCAAGAGATCTGGGTTAAATCCATCGTTCTTTTGCCCACTACACCACCCCAGTTTAGACATGGCCATATGCAAATCAGTCTTGACCCTGTGCCTCATGGGAACAGTCCAGCCCGAACTGCCAAGCCATGTCTTCCCTGGACCGGAATCAAGCATCCTAGGACCGGTTTCTGGCTATCAGCCGTCATCAGCCAGGATAGCTTGACTCCAGTGGCGTAGTGAGCACGGGTCCCACGTCTGGGAATACCCATCCCACTTAGGGCGAAAAGCGTTACAACAAACAAATGATGGACGGAATGCTGACAATGCAGACATTCTCCCCCAGTCAAGAGATCTGGGTTAAATCCATCGTTCTTTTGCCCACTACACCACCCCAGTTTAGACATGGCCATATGCAAATCAGTCTTGACCCTGTGCCTCATGGGAACAGTCCAGCCCGAACTGCCAAGCCATGTCTTCCCTGGACCGGAATCAAGCATCCTAGGAGCGGTTTCTGGCTATCAGCCGTCATCAGCCAGGATAGCTTGACTCCAGTGGCGTAGTGAGCACGGGTCCCACGTCTGGGAATACCCATCCCACTTAGGGCGAAAAGCGTTACAACAAACAAATGATGGACGGAATGCTGACAATGCAGACATTCTCCCCCAGTCAAGAGATCTGGGTTAAATCCATCGTTCTTTTGCCCACTACACCACCCCAGTTTAGACATGGCCATATGCAAATCAGTCTTGACCCTGTGCCTCATGGGAACAGTCCAGCCCGAACTGCCAAGCCATTTCTTCCCTGGACCGGAATCAAGCATCCTAGGACCGGTTTCTGGCTATCAGCCGTCATCAGCCAGGATAGCTTGACTCCAGTGGCGTAGTGAGCACGGGTCCCACGTCTGGGAATACCCATCCCACTTAGGGCGAAAAGCGTTACAACAAACAAATGATGGACAGAATGCTGACAATGCAGACATTCTCCCCCAGTCAGGGTGGTGTAGTGGGCAAAAGAACGATGGATTTAACCCAGATCTCTTGACTGGGGGAGAATGTCTGCATTGTCAGCATTCCGTCCATCATTTGTTTGTTGTAACGCTTTTCGCCCTAAGTGGGATGGGTATTCCCAGACGTGGGACCCGTGCTCACTACGCCACTGGAGTCAAGCTATCCTGGCTGATGACGGCTGATAGCCAGAAACCGGTCCTAGGATGCTTGATTCCGGTCCAGGGAAGACATGGCTTGGCAGTTCGGGCTGAACTGTTCCCATGAGGCACAGGGTCAAGACTGATTTGCATATGGCCATGTCTAAACTGGGGTGGTGTAGTGGGCAAAAGAACGATGGATTTAACCCAGATCTTGTTTGTTGTAACGATCATTGAAAATAAAGGCATTGTTTCTAAGGATTAATAATGACATTTTGATCAGCATCTCTGAGTGCTCATAATGGATAAATCAAAATATGACATGGTGATTCCATCACAGTTGAATAATGAGAGCTGGAACAGAAAAACTGATAGTAATCCGATGTTTGATATAGTAAGACTGATCAATTCAAAATTGCTCAAATGGCGTGAACAGGACCTTCTATCCCCTGATGAATTTCTATTCCTTAAGACAGACAAACCACAAAAATCTTAATAACCCTCCAGGTAGACCCATAATATCTGGAATTGGAGGTCCGACAGAAAGGATGGCGGAGTTTGTTGACACCTTTTTACAGATTTACGTGCACAATCTTCCATCATATATCAGGGATACCAAGCATGTATTAAATATTCTTAATGATCTCTCATGGGACCATGATATGAGATTTCTTACAATGGACGTTGTCTCATTGTATACTAACATACTACATGAACATGGTATCCAGGCATTGAAACATTTCTTGTATCGACGTCCGATAGAGCTCTTAGAGCACTCGCATGCAGAAACCAGACGTTCCCATCATTCCTCCTTTTATTCAAATATTCTA
This sequence comes from Triturus cristatus, assembly GCF_964204655.1. Lineage (NCBI taxonomy): Eukaryota > Metazoa > Chordata > Amphibia > Caudata > Salamandridae > Triturus > Triturus cristatus. The sequence goes on from NC_140590.1 coordinate 861,932,984, forward strand.
TTCCTGAGGGCCTTTTTGTATACTGGCCTAGCAACCATGATAATTTGGTAATCTCTTGGCCTAGCATTCAGAAGTTCTCGAAGCCTGCAGCTGTGGCTTTACACTCTTTGTTGACCCATCACAGTATATATATCCGTCTGAACCAGAAAGATTTAGCATGCTTGCTCTAGTGTAAGTATTTAGGCTTAAAAAGCCTCTAAGATATTAGTGGCCATGGAATTTGTGGTTAAAAGGCTAGTAAAACCTAGTTGTTATTATTAATCCTTAGAAACAATGCCTTTATTTTCAATGAGGAATGGTACCTGCAGACCTGCGGCGTAGCGATGGGTTCCAGGTTTGCTCCGTCGTTCGCCTGTCTCTTTATGGGATGGTTTGAGGCGGAGCATATCGGGTGCTAAATGGCATGACTTTATCCTATACTATGGCCGGTACATTTATGATTTTTTAATTAGCTGGACTGGTAGTAGCGGGGATCTTGCAGAATTCTTTGAACACATGAATACTAATATCTAACGCTATACCGTTTGGTGAAATGCTGAGGGCTCGTAGAAATTGCAGTAGAGATGAGGACTTTGTTGGACAAGTGAAAGACATTGAAAGAAGGTTTCATGCTAGGTGTAACTCAGAAAAAACTATTAGTAAGGCGAAAAATAGAGCCATGAGACTTCAAAGACCTGATACACTTAAAAGTACCCCGCAAAAACACAAAGAAGAAAAAAAGACTACAGTAAGGCTAGTGACCAATTACCATCCATGGGCACACAAACTCTATGCGATTCTTAAAGATAACTGGTCATTATTAACTGCAGACAGATCTCTGGAACAATACATCTCCAAATCCCCAAGCATTACATACAGGAGGGGCAAAACAATTCAAAGCATTATTAGTCCAAGTTATCCTAAACAGTTATCAACTAAGACCACATGGCTTGGACTACTTAATATTGGATCCTAGACATGTGGCAATTGCAGCATGTGCAGGTTTACTAAGAAGGGAATAAAGGATTTTGAGTACAATGGCTCACGCAGATTTCAAATCTATGATCATATTGACTGTTTAACTAAGTTCGTTGTCTACGTGATTCAGTGTAAGTGCGGAAAAATTTATGTGGGCGTTACCATCCGCCCCCCTAAGGAACGATTGGCTGAACATTTTCGTGCCCTGAAACATTTAGACATTAGATATCCAATAGGTAGCCACGCCATTATATGCCAGAAACGTGGAACCTCATTAGGATTTCATTTTCATGGAATTGAAGTTGTTAAGACTGACCCCAGAGGTGGGGATAGGGAATTAAGGTTACGCCAATGTGAGGCACGATGGATTACTAAATTACGGGCAGTCGAACTTGGAATCAATGTCGATCATGAATTACATTACTTCTTAGATGTGTGAATAGTGACCACTCTCAGATTATCTTACCTCTGCCTTGTATTTTCCTCATTATCTTATCGACCTGTTCTCTGCAAACTGCTTAAACTCCATGTTCTTGACTGATATGAAAAATATGTGATATGCATTATATAGATTACCTTGTAGGGTCACTCATATATAATGATATAGACTGTATTACTGCTCTCACGTATTTGTACTAGTAAGATTGTACACTGATGTTAACTGAGCCTATTCTAAGAATTCTGTTTATAACCTAGATTTCTATATCTATGTTTGTCAATTGTTCTGGATTATGATATATGATCCCATTGATATTATTACTATTCTGTGATTTTAATGTGTTGTACATATGTGATGTAAGTTCACTTAATTATATTTGAATTGATGAATAATCACTCTTACTCACAACGTTAGTATGATTAATATATGATTGTGTCATTTAATTTTGCCTCTTATATATCTTATACTACCGTATTTATGCGTGGGAACTACGGTTAGAACATTGGTTATAATTCTTGTAAATCTATGTACTCGAATGATATAGCTCGACTCTACTTGGGACGTTTGGTTCTGTAGATGTAAAACTCTGAATATGGGTATCTTTCCTCCTTTGCCCTGTACGAATTATGATAATTTCTCTCTCCCGTGTGTCTCTCTAAAGTTTAACTCATTGACCTATTTGTGGTGCCTGGATAAACATTTTCTCGCTTTGTACTCTACCCTAGTCTCAGGAATGAACGAACTGAATGAACTGATGATTTATGCTCACCTCGTGGCTGTGGCTAAATAGCAGACCACTGATACTTAGAATATTGAAAATGCCTCTTTGGTCTTGGCCATTCCATCCTATAGAATTACATTGGTTTACATAACATCATAACGCTGACCGATTTTCGTTTTATTTCCCTGTTCTAAGATGGCGACTATCATAAGGCTGACCGATTTCTGTTTTATTTCACTGTTCTAAGATGGCGACTACTATGAATGTATTCTGATCTAGAGTCCTTCTTCTTATCACTGATTGGTGATGCGAGCGTTTGTGCCTGCACGTATATATACGGGTCAGTCATGGCGGTCGTTTTCTTACTTCTATAAGGTTTCATACCACGAACTGAGTACTCTCCACGTATTCGGTAAGAATCTGTGTGTCTAACTAATGGTTCACTGCTATTGGACGATTTTTACTTTGCCCTTCCTATATGGAGGTTTCCGCTTGTATTTCATTTAGTCTTTACATTTCGGCTCAAAATAGAGCGGGTCTCGGATGTTCAAGTAGCGATATAAAATTACTTATTGACCGGATGCCTCACTGTGTATGGGTTTGCATAGGGGTTACCGACTGGGGTTGCGCGTTTTTGTTAGAATGAACCTAGTGATGACCCGCTATGGCACATTTTCTTTTTGATTCTAGACCTCTTACTGCTCCACCTACCTGATTTACTGACCTGGATATATTCCTCCGAGTCATTTTCAAGGTACTTTATTAACATACTTGTCACTTTGGATACTCGTTTTTTGTCTTTGGATTATTTTTTGACATATTTAGTGTATAGATACGTCTGATTTAGATGCATAATCAGCACACATTGCACCTCACGGGGTGCTTATTATAATTTGAGATGTATTCATACAATTTAACGATTTCTTTGCCTCGACATTCTAGCTACAAATAACTTGCTAATGTCGCTCCATAATTTCTTTTCAGATATTCGCTTTTAATATATTATTCTTGAGGGATACCGACTGAAATACTTACCCCACTTGGGATGGATATCACTTGTAATTTACGCTAATATGCGGAGTACTGACTTGTTATGGTGAGTGTTACTTATTACACTCAAACTGTAAACCTTTGAAGGCCTTATATCATATACGAATATGGCAATTTTGAGTCGCCATATCTAGAACTACTGACTACATGTTGGCACTTGTGTTTATTCATACAGATGCTCAGTCAGTCTGGATAGAATGTTATGATGTAATGCTCGAGTTGGGCTTTTTCTGATCTACCTATGGCGGTTTCTCTATTCCTGTTATACACATTTTTCCTGATTATTCTTTCTTCTACACTTCTTTTTTATTTATCTCTTCTCTATCTTCGGCTTTATCTGAATGCACTATCAAATCTATAAGTTTAATCACTGGGTGTCAATTCTAATTACTTATTTCAGACAATCTGGGTCGCTTCTCTATAACGATTTTATGTCTATCAAATGCCATTGCTAATTCTAATATATGTCATTAGCAACAATATATTGTTTGAATAGATTTTTTATTATTATTTTGTAGCCTTGAGGCAGTCGTTTTGGCCATTTACCCTATGACGAAACACGTGTTGGCTGCAAACATCTTTGTCTTCTTGCAATTATGATCTACTATGTCAAAACCATAAGGGGAGATCCTGACAATTAAGACAAGAAAGAAGAATATTTTCTTATATACATGGATTGGACTCTCTCTTTGAAACATTGATATCTTCGGTTTGGATACTGATTTGCTCCTGCTCGGGAACGATCCTTTGTATTTGCATTTATCTTTTGTTACCCACTGTAACGGAGGATTATTGGGACATTGGTGACTGTTTCCCTTTCTGTTCCCTGGAGCATTCCTCTGTTTGTTTTATATATACACAAAATTGATTTTGCGCAAATGTAACCTAGCCACGCTTCGAAGTCTAAATATTTAGTGGATGGATGCCAGAGTTGGGAGTAGAACTCAAAGCCAAAGGGTTTTTTAAACAAGATATAGCTGACTGGGCAGAGTTAGGATGAACCTTCACGTTTGTATGGAACTTAGTTTCCGAATACCATCTTCCAAACTTCAGAGCCTTCCACCAGCGGGGTAACACAAGCAACAATAATAGATTTTATTTTCTCCAAAATACACCACCCATTCAATATTTTGGGCTTCATTTGATGCTCCATTTGCAGATGATAAGAACAGGCTGGACAGCAGAGAGGTAGACACAGTGTTCCTGGCTGTATTTCTTTGGACTCTAGAAATGCCTGCTTGTTTGGGTTTGCACTTTCTTTTGGCCGAGGGCCCACAATCACTTGTGTTGAATGAACCTGAGTTGTTAAGTAAAGCAGTTGATGGTGATTGAGATTGCATTTCAGGCATGTTAGGCGATGGGCAACATGTAACAAGAGGGTCTTTGTTCCCCACAAGGGGATGGTACCCAGGCTGACATGGTAAGGAACAGCTAAGACCCTCTCCAATGTCTCTATTCAAGACCAAATTCTTTGGCAATTACTTCAACAGCATGGGCCAGAAAAGAGTCACGAGTGGTGCGTACTGAGGGTCTTATTTACAAGCCCCTTGCGCCACATTTGTGTCACTTTTCTCATGTTAAAAGTGACGCAAAAGTGGCGCAAGGGGCTTGTAAATCTGCCCCTGAGTGTTTAGCAATGGCACTGTCTCTGTGCCCAGGTAGCTTATGTTTGCCTATATTTAAACTAATCCGAACCTTAAAGTAAACGCCGGATAAAAGACACGATGTACAGTACACCAAACTTCTAAGCACTCACCACATGTTGGTTTTTAATCCTAGAACCAAGAGGAGTGGCCCGGCCTCTTCCAGGCGATGACAGGTGAAGACAGGCCCACTATTCGCCCGGGCACTTGAACAGGCGCATCCCACCCCACGGGGAAAAAGTGGGCAATTTATAGAGCCTGACTGGCGCAGCTCTTCTCTCCCACCTCCAACACAGCAAGTCACCTGGGGCTTGTGGTCCTATCCTGCCTCGACAACTCTCGGGCTGCGTCCCGTACTGGGGGGGAAAATGCGGATGATTTAAAGCGCCCGGCTGGCGCTGCTCTCCTCTCCCACCTCCAACAACAGCTGGGCACCTAGAGCTTGTGGTCCTGCCCCACCCTGACTGCTCTTGTGCTGCGTCCCCATGTTTGTTTTGGGGAGTTTGTGCGGGATGATTAGTAATAGGGCAGAAGGGTTGAAATATGTTATCTCGAAATCATTCGCATTGATGCATGCTTGCTTTTTTAATGGGGCTTGTCTTAATGTATCTAGGGACAGGAAAGAAGCCCAATTAATTACTACTGGCCATGATTAATTCAAGTAGACCCCTCCTTACTTTTTAGTTTTCTTCATTGCGATGCCCTACGTGTAATGGATTTGTTCATATGGGTGTCATGTGCTCACTGTGCCATACAAACTAAGCTATAACTCTCTGACAAGGCCTAAACAGCCTGAAAACTGCCTGGGATTGCTTGTGTTACAATTTAGAGGGGACCTGGCATGGCAGTTTGGGATGGACTGTTCCTTTTGCAACAGGACCAAGGCTGATATCCATATGGGTGATTCCTGTCTGAGGTGGCATAGCTGGCAAAAAAAAACCAATACACTGGAATGTAGCTTGAACAATTACCAGTGGCTGAGATTAAGTCAAGTATTCAATCCCTCACCATTTTGTTTTCCTAGATGTAACTAGGAGCTGAACAGTGCTTAATTTGAGCCTGTGGTTTCCTGTGCTCGGCAGGGCACTTAATTGCCAGTACCTGTGCTTATGACAGTCTGGCACATCGTGGCGCTGTCTTCCTAATTTAGGGATGAGTACACCAACAGCGGTTTACTAATTCAATTTTGTTGCAAAGTGTGTTATTAGTAGTGGTAAGTATGCACCTACCACTAGTAATTAGTCCACTAACACGGTATAGGGTCCTGTAAAGGTCTTGGTAAATTTGTCACTTGCTCAACACATGGTGGCTGACAACGAGCAGTCGGGCCTAACTTAGGAGACAGGAGTTTAAAGTATTTAAAAACACCAACTCATCAAATAATTAAGACAAAACACACAATAAAATCCCACACTAATTTTATAATAATAGTAAAAATGTTTGTGGACAAATATGGATTTTAAGATTAACTACTTTATAGTGCTTAAAAACATATAGCACCACTCTGGGACATCTGGTCGCGCTTGACTGGGACTGCGATGGAGGCCTGTTCGGATACACTAAGTGGGGGGGCCTGGCCAAAATTATAACTTCACACTTAGAAACTTTTCTGTAGCTTTTTCTTCTGATGGCACTCAGTAGGCCGGATTCGGAGAGGGTTTGCCAGTTTGACTATCAACGAGGCCCCGGTCAAATCCTGGAAGTCCAGAACTCTGGAACCTTCAGCGGGACAAAGCTGAATTCCTGGCCAGGTCACGGTTGAAGGTAGTCAGCTTGACTCTTGAGGTCGGGCGAGCCACCTTATTGAGCTTTTTCCCAAAAGTACTCCAAACTTAAGGATGTGTCTACTGGAGGACTCCTTGTAGGTTCAAATTGTCCAAAATACAAATCCAAAGGTCTGGAATCTCCTAGATGGTCTCTGGAAGGTCTGGACTACAATTCCTACAATGCACCTGGCCAACTCCTTAAAAGTCCACTGTACGTACTCTAAGATGGGGACTCTTGGTGGAGAGGAGACAGGTGGACTCTGTTAACCTGCAGCTGCAGGGAGTCCACTCTTTAATCCTTCTCAAAGCAAGGCACAGTCCCCAGAACTGTAGTACCAAATTGTGCAGCAGGCGCAGTCATTCAGAGTGCAGAACTTTGGGTGCAAATCGAGATTCCAGCAGGGCAGTCCTTCTTTTCCTTGTATTTTCAGGCAGAAGATCTGAGAGAAAGTGCAGCTCTCAGAAATGTATTCAAAGTTCTGTGGCAACTAGCAGGGTTACCTCTTTCCAATGAGTTGCTGGGTGCCACCCAAAAGCATGACAACTTTCTCCAAAGTGTGGCATCTTCTTGTTCCAAAAAGCACTGCACTTCCAAAATCCAACATGGATAAAATCTCTCCAGAGGAGTAAGAGCTAGCTAAACTAACACACAGTGTGGCTCATTTACATTAGCTATTTTTCCCCTGCTGTCTGCAAATTCCTGTTCTAAACCTGCCATCTGGCTGGGGAAAAGGGTGTGGGGAAAGATTGGCCTGGAATTCCTTTACTGATCGGCTCTCTCTTTGATCTCAGTTTGATTTACCCAGCCCCATCTGCAGGACCTATCCTCCCCAATGGCAGAGCTCTCTCCAACAGATAGCTGCTGCTCCTGGCTGGGCACTTCTTACCTAATCAAAGCAGCCTGGCTAAGCCTGTTAAGGCAGACCAATCAGAAGGGACCACTAGAAGGCTGGATGCTGGCTTACAGAAGACAAAGTTCCATAACGTCTCTTCTATACTAGTTATGATACATTCAACAGTGGAAAGTTGTTGCTTTTGTCAAAACCAATGTTGTACATCCTTGAAATATATTTTACTCATTTACTAGCAATATTTACACCTACATAAAATATTGTAATGGTCGCCTATAGAGCTAAGCCTCTGCCTTGGGGGAAAATCAAACAGGCAGTTTTCACTCACCTGGGCATACAAAACATATTTTATAGGGTCCCTACCTATAATTACATGACCCTCCACCCCTGGGACACCTAGGGGAGACCCTGAGGGTACCTAACATGTAAAACTAAAGTAGATTATAATTTTTAAGTGCCCATACCACCAAAGTCGAGTTTGAACACAATATGCATTTAGAGATAGACTGCAAAGCCAGGCTGCCTTTAAAATGAAGGGAGGCACTCGGCCTTGCACACATGCAAGTGCAGAAAACTTGCTGGGCCTCTAAGTTTCCATGCCCTATTACATATTAAGGACTTATAGGAGCTGTCACTACCAATTGTGAGAATGTACTTTTAAAGACAGACTGCAAGGCCTTTAAAAGGACAGCAGGCACACAGCAGCGCACACATGCAAGTGCCAGGCCTCTAAATGTCCATGCCCTATGTAGGAAGGTAGAATCCTTCTGCATGATTACCCCCACTTTTTGCATGTTGCTAAGCTGTTTTTGACTAGCCTGACTGGGATCCTGCTGATCAGGACCCCAGTCTCTCTGATTTCTCCCTTAAATTGTTATGTTTAGTACTTAGGTACATCCCAGATTAGATACCTTGGTACCCTTATCAATCAGTCCCAAATATACAGTACTAAGGTACCCAGGGCATAGGTAACCCAGAGGTCCCCCATGGGCTGAAGCATACATTATGCAACCCATGGTGGATTATTCGAAATGGAACTACAGGCCTGCCATTGCAGCCTGTTTAGGCTGGTGCTAACACCACTCACTAAAGATATAGGTTTCCTATATCTAGAGTCACTGCACTTACAGGCACATGCATCAACCACAAAACCGGTCGCAAATGGGCAGATTCTCAGAATCTGCCCCTTTGCGACCGGTATTTTTGCATTTGGGATGCATCATCCCAAATGCAAAAATCGCAATTTAAGGAATCTCAAAATAGCGATTCCTTAAATAGCGATTGCATTTAAGGAATCCCTAATTGAGATTCCTTAAATGCAATGCATTAAAGTTTAAAAAATAGCGATTTCGCTACTAACGGGAGCAAATTACCATGAAGCTGGACTTCATGGTAATTTGCTAAAACTTAGAAAAATGCACTTATTTGCATTTTTCTAAGTCTCATGTTGCGCACACACATGCCCTTAGAGCATGTGTGTATGCTACATGTGTGCAGAGTTCAAATACATGGGTGCAGTAGGGTGTCATTTTGACACCCTTGCACCCTAGAAATTGCGGGAGCAATTTGCGAGTACCTACTGGTACTCGCAAATTGCTCCCGCAATCTCCAATGCATTCCTATGGGCCTGGAGGCCCATAGGAATGAATGGGAAGCCATTCATTAATTGCGACTCGCAATTTGTGAGTCGCAATTAATGAATGTTAAGGAATCGCTATTTTAATAGCGATTCCTACATGCATAGGCTTTTGAGAGTCCTTAATTGCGATTCCTTAATATTCGCAATTAAGGACTCGCAAAAGCTTTTCTTGATGCATGTGCCTGTTAATACTTATAAGTCACCCCTATAGCAGGCCTTTGCAATCCTGAAGGCAGAGTGCTTGGCTCTAAGTGTGAGGGTGCCCCTGCATAGGCAGGACACCCCTACAGCTTACGGAGTCCATTCTCCCAAATTGTAAGTGAAGCAGCCATACACTATATAGAGGGTCACCGCGTAGTTACGCAATGATCATCTCGAAATCGGCTGCAATGAATCCTATCATGTTTGGTATCAAACATGTTGAAATCCTACATCCCACACCGTAAACGGTGTGGGAGGTAGGGTTCCAAGCACTGGAAGAGTTCTCCGTTAGCCTCTCAGTGTTCCCTGTACCAATCTTCTAGACCCAGACAGCACAAAATGGTTGCTGCTGACCAGAGACACAATTCTGCCCTCCTGCTACTGAGCCAAGCTCGAGCACGGGAAGGCAGAACAATAGGCATCCTGTCACATGGAGGTGTGACCACTTCCCAGACAGGATTTAGTGTATTGGGGTCGGTGGATGCGCTTGCCAGCACCACTCAGTCTGCATGAGGGGCACATTTGGTGTCCCCATGCATAGTCCAGTTCAAACCAGCTCTGGTGCGAAACTGGACAAAGGACATGGGAGTAACCTCCCACCAGTCCAGACCCTCCCCTGAGAGGGTCCCCTGAATGGTCCCAACCCTTTCCTTAGGGTACTTAAGAGCTGTCCTGGGTGTAGGTCTGTAGATTCGTAGTGGGAAAAGATTCAATTCAGACACAACTTCTACCTCTACAGTCTGGGCCCTCTAAACTTCTTTTGGGCTCAACTTCGTCCCCCTTTCAGTCTGTGTCTGTGCACCATACAGGAACCTCTCAAGGCCTGTGGGCTTCCAAGACACCTGAAGGAATCTCCCTTGCAGTGAAGGAGTCACTTCCCTGCATTCGCAGGCACCGCAACTAAGCTGACAGGTCTGCTGATCTTGTGTTCCTAAGGACTCCGAAAGGTTCTGCAACACAGGTGGTGGTTCTCCACAGTTCTCGAGGTCTGCCCTCTCAACCCTATTATATACTAGGAACTTATTGGTGGTATGCAGCACCTGGCCCTGTTATCTACTAGGGACTTATACGGTCTGTTGTTGCCATCTGTAAGTGTACCCTATTACATGTACCTTTTTAAACATAGCACTGGCCCTGGGTCTGGTTGGCAGAGCCCAGGGTACAGTTAGAGTCAGTTAACACCAGTATCATTCAGCAATAAATTGGCGTGAGCAGGGCAAAATAATTTCTTTCTAACAAATTTACATTTACAATGACTGATACCTGCCCCACAAGCCATTCTTATAGCTTTGGAGGCCTGGAATAGGTATGAATTGTCACACTTATGTGATGGTTATTTGTTGTGTTGGCATTGTCACTTGCAGCGCTGGCAGGGGCAACCGATGGTGCAGGCCGTAGTGTCCTCCTGAAGAGGGCCCTGGCACTAATTATTTTTTTCAAATCAAGCACTGGAGCTGAACAATGAATATTAGGAGCTATATAGGAAAACACTTCTTAAGATGAGAGGCATGTTTTTTGTCCTTACAGTCATCACATAAGGCAGTCTCTTGGCACTATTGAGGGACAACAAATGTCTATTTTTATACCCCAGAAGCAAAAGTTATCTTTTGTCGAAGTTTGCTTAATAATACAAAAGTTTCTGCAACTGCAGGATTGTATTCTCTTATTTTCGTCTCAGGTTTGCGCCGAAGTTCGCATTCATTTAGTGATTGGAAACAGTATATAATGTACATAGTAAGTGGCCCTGGTCTAAATACTTTATGCTATGACATTACATGTTTATTGCATATTGTTTTGAGTAGTTTTTACCACTTGAATTCCTCTTTAATCATACATATATATTCAAATTATTATTAAAGATGTATGTACTTACAACCCTGGCGCAACATGGATATGTGTATTGTAACTGTGATAATTGCGTTGTACTGTAGTTGAACTCGGCCTGCACCAACTTTCCATCAAAGACCACTTCCATGAGGGACTACTTCATTCTCACGTTTGGAATGCATGATGCATGAGAGACTGCAGAGCTAAGAGCCTTGGAAAACAAATATGGCATATAGTATAAATTAATTAGAAATGCAAAATTACATATAAATGTATTTATTAATATTTAGAGTTAGGATCAGCATTATTATGACAGCAATGTTTAAAATACTTTATTGTCATTTAATATACATTAAGCTTTGAGTTAAGGTAAGAATTAAATTATCATAATTCAGTATAATTCCAGGAAACTATTAAAATACCTTATGTGTAAGATTATGATTATCATTAAGATGTTAATTTAATGAAATTGAATTCAATAAAATAAATTAGAGTTGGGGGCTAGGGTTAGAAGTAAATATAACAAAAAATAATGAATTATATTTACCTGTGGGTTGGGTTAGAGTTAGTATGAGAATAAGACAACATAAGAATTAAATGAAAGAATAATGATGTGCACTTAATTTTGGGGTTAGTTTATTGGTTTAATAAAAGTCAATTTAAATGAAATTAAATTTAGCACCGGAATAGGGAAGCGTCAGTGTTATGATACCGTTCACGGAGAGGTGACCTGAGCAGCAGTGGCCCATGCAGGCATGAGCGGTGGGCCGGGGGGGGGGGGGGGGGTTGATTTTGGCAGACGACGATGAGAGAAAATTAATGATTTACTTAATTTTCCCTTGTGGTCGTCTGTCAAATGCCCCCCCCCCCCCTCTTCAACCCAGCTCCACCGCCCCTCCGCTCTTACCTGCACGGAACGCTCATGGCCCTGAGTACATGGTGCCATGGGAACCTGAAGCTACGGGCCCAGGAGAAAAAGTCTGAATATACTTTAAAAAATTGCTATAAAGAAATAACATTAATATATGGGTTTAGCCTTGAACAATAGGTGGGTGAGTAAGTAAATGTATGGGGAGTAAAAGAGATTGAATTAAGGTTGTACATCCTTTGCACACTATAACTAATGTAATTAAGACAAATAATAGGAGCACAAAAAATTAATTTCAGAATTGGCATAAGTTAGTCAGTCAAAAGGTATTTTTATACTACAGTGTTCATGTTCCCTGCCGGTCGCTAGGGAACACCATGACTATATTCTGTGGTGTGGGAGATATGAATGCTCCCATTGGGATTGCATACAAACCGGGCTGGATTGAAAACTAACTGCATCCCCTGCAAAAATGCAAAACCTTCCACACATTGAAACAAGCGTGTGAATGTAGCAAGTGAGCTTGACCCTAATTTGATTCTCTTCCAAGAAAGATGATAGAATAAAGCAGGGAAAAAGTACATTTTAAAGAACACTTACTCAAATATGTTGGATGAAAAATTCCAGCACTTCAGAATTGTCTCCAGCATTGGTGATTGGCTGTACCTGTTACTCATCTGCCTTTTATTGAATCACCCTGATGTTACTGGTTCTGACCCAACCTGACTGACACTCAGCAATGGCTCATCCGCTATGGGGGAGGGCATCACCAGCAGCCTCAAAACTTGAAAAATAAAACATGTTTATTATCGCTTTATTTTTCATTTCAGGGCTGAGTCTTGGGGGAGGGCCTTTGAGATAGCTGTCACAGAGGGGGTGTGGTTGGCACTGCTATCAGTGCTCATGTTGGTTTGGCAGGCCGTCTTAGGATGGTCAAACCGATATGCGCACTGAGCTGTCTCCAACCTGAGTGCCTTGCCAGGTTGGAGACAGCAGGCATAGGCTCCCAATCTCCCTGGGTGGGCAAATTGAGGGCGCTCAGGCCAAGTCTCATGCTGCTCCCATGCTGCCAGCAGAATGAAAGCAGCGTCTGGATTCCCTGAAGGGGAGTCAGGGAGTCTGTGCCTGCAGTGGACTGAAGCCAGGGAAGAGCAGAAGAGTGGCGAAGCGGTAGGTAAGTTCTTTGTTTTTGTGTTTTGTTGTGTATTATGTCGCCCTGCCCCACTACTTTGGTATGACACTGGCCTCTACTGTTGACACATGACAGAACCTTTTAGAGACACTGGCTGGGGCTGTGAATGACTGTATCCCAAACTTTCTGTCTATTCAGTGGCACCAATCTAACATGATGGACTGCATCCCAGCCTCACCACACGCCCTAAAACATTGTCCTGATATGTGCCAGGCGCTGCACTCACTCCACCACTCCTTCAAACACACTGATCTAAAGAGAGAGGGACTCTTCCTCAGCCTACAAGAGGGACAAAATAAAAATAAAATGTGAAACTATCAGCGTCCCTGTCCCTGCTGGCATTTTACCAGCATTATACCCACAAGTAACTGACTAGTGATCAGCTATGACCATCCCTTAGTACCTGTATGGAGGCACAGCTGGATATGTGACCAGCTCTGCCCCTGCCTACAAACACCCACAGATAAGCATGGCATCTCACAAACTCAAGCAAGTCTTGTGTGACACACATACTGCCTCAGATCTACACTATTTCATAAGCACTTGTATGAAATGTGGTCGCTTTTATCACACTATTCCGTCTTTCAGAAGACCAAAAATCCCCACTTGTTTCTGTACTTAATCTCCCCCGGTGCCCAATTGCATGCCATGTCCAGCTATCATACGTAGCTCTTTAGTATACAGACGTGGTGGTCACAGATCCTACATGGGCATCACAGACACTCTTGGGGCATCCAACGGAAATGAAAAAGCCTGTGCAGTGGGCATCATCCGCTCTGCAGTGCAAGCCCTGCCTCGCAGAGAGAATGTTTTCTTCCTGCGAATCACCGGGCAGCCCTCAGCAGGAAGAGATAAGGGAAGTCCCGCATATCTGTCTTGTGGTTCTTCAAAAAATGCTTCATTAAGAGCCTGCCTGACGAAGTGGGCTATTGGCGAACAATTTTCAGAAATAAATATTTCATCAGCCTACCTAAGCAATGTATGTGTTCTTCCTTCGAACATTCAATATTAATAAAAAATATTGCAACATAACGTAATAAAACATTTGGTAACATCTCAGACATATTTTTATATAAAACCACCTATTCCAAGTAGCTTTCGGCCATGTCCCTTGTCGTTCATACTGATGTGTAATTTCCTCTTCACTATCTCTCTCTCCCAGCAGCATGCATCCGGAGACGGCCTTGGGGGGAATGCGGTGCGATACAAAACTGGAATGCATAAATACATGACATTACAGCGACCAAAGCGTATAATAGTCCCACAGAGGCACTGTGGAGAAGCTTCGTACAAAGGGAGACGGTGGGGGTTCTGTGCCCTTTGAGGCGGCAGCCTGTCTGTCAATTGTTTTTGAATTTTGTGGTGGAAGTGAGGCACTTGTTTGAATCAGAGAACCCTCTAGGAAGGCTCACCTTTCATTGGACCCGAGGTCATGTCACTAGAAGTGTTGGGGGTGGAAGGCAGGGGGAGAACAGCCTTTGTAATGAGGATTTTACAAATCAGGGCATTTACAAACACAAATACACATAAACATTTATACTTACCTTAATTGCAGGGTAAAGGCATGCGTGGTAAAGGCATATGCGTGGTACAAAAATGCGGATTAAAAAATGCATGTGTTGCAGAATTATATATATATATATTTATTACCTACTGGCGGTCGCCAGTAGGTAGTTATAGTTAGGACCTATTTTCCATAGGAAAGTCGCAACATTCTATTCCCAATAACTTTGGCGCCAGTTATTGAATCTTCACGAAATTTTCAAAACTGGTGGGGCGCTCCGGTCCACTCCTATTCTGAAAGTCGCGGGGTGATTCATCAAGCGTGGGCCGAGAAAAAAGGGTTGTCCCAAAACGTGTTTTCCCCACGCAATTTTCCATAGGAACCTTTAGTCGCAGCTACACCCCGAACTGCTGAACGGAATTACACCAAATTTGGCAAAAAGGTTGCCCTTGGTTCAGAGTCGTGACTTTTAGTTAAATGGTGTAAATCCGTTCAGTAATTGCTCAGAAAATCAAAAGTAAAATCATATATATATCTATGGCCGTGCAGGATCCGCGCACCCTCCCGATGACAAGCTGTACGCTAATTGGCTGTCAACACTCCAAACCAGGAAGTGTTGGCAGCCATCTTGTGCCTCGGTAGAACCGAGGCACAAGAAAGCAGAAAAAAAACGCGAAAAAAGCAAAAAGGGGGCAGGGTAGAAACACCCTGACCCCCTAGGCCTGCTTAGGGGGTTCCACAAGGACACCCAGGGCCCCAAAACGTTTTTTTTTCCTTTAAATCGTCAAAATACGCGCAGGGTGCACGGACCCTGCCGATAAAAAAAAAAACGAAGCGCGGGCTTCCGCGCTTCCTTGGTAATTAGCCCCCGGGGGGGCCAAATCCCGGGAGCAATATTGTTTATGTAAAGGAGGGCCCAGAGAGGCACCCAGCCCCGGGGACCGCCACCCCCGGGGCTTTTTTCAATTATGTGCGGGGGGCTCTCAGGCCCCCCTAGCCCCTGGGACAGCCACCCCCGGGGCTTTGAAAAGTAATGGGTGGGGGGCTCAAAGGCCCCCCCAAGCCCCGGGGACCGCCACCCCCTGGGGCTTTTTAGAAATATGTGGGGGGGCTCACAGCCCCCCCAGTCCCGGGGACCGCCGCCCCCCGGGGCTTATAAATATATGGGTGGGAGGCTCAAAGGCCCCCCCAAGCCCCAGAGACCGCCATCCCCCAGACTTTTTAAAAAAAAATACCCTGGCCCCCCACATGCCCCGGGGACCGCCACCTCCACCTATTTTAAATATTTAAAATGGGGATTCCATGACAGACCCCCCAGCCCCGGGGAACACCACCCCCGGGGCTATGTAGATTGTGGCAGTGGAGCCGCGTGGCCCCCCTCCTGGAGCCTTGTCATGGCCCTGGGGACCGCCACCCTCCTGCTGTGTCCCAGGGTGCCCACCCCCGGGACACTGTAGTTTGCTATGGCAGGGTGGGAGCCTCGCGGCTTCCGCCCTGCCATAGCAAACTTGGTTTGAATTTTGAAAGAGAGAGCAGGAAAACCTGCTCTCTCTTTCAAAATTCAAACCAAATTGCTTTTCCACACGGGGAGCTGCATCTTAGCAGCTCCCCATGTGGAAAAGCAATGCCGGCTCCCGAAGGATGCGGGGAGCCGGTGGGATCGTGGGGTGATTGGGGACCCTCCCACGGTCCTCAATGGAGAGGGCCAGCCCCGGGGATGGGGTCCCCGGGGCTACAAGTGGCCCGGGAGGGGGGCCACGCGGCCCCCCTCCCCAAAATAAAAAAAAGAAAAAAAAAAAAGAACAAAGGGGGGATGGGGTCCCCGTGGCCATAAATGGAGCTGCGTTGCAGAGTGTTATAAAAAGGGGCGTGGCCTCCGAACACCTCTCTGCAACACAGCTCTCTGGTGCATACTGGAGGTACCTGGTGGGCTAGTTGGCCCCCAGGGTCCCTCAGGATTGTGGAGGAATTAATTCCCCAACTTAAACTGCGCCACAGGGTGTGTTTGCAGACATGTCACTTCAGGCCATGCCCCCTTCCTTTACCACTGTGCAAACGCGCCCCGTGGCCCATTTTAAGTTGGAGAATTAACTCTCTTTTTTAATACTGAGGGTCCCTGAGGGCCAACTAGCCCAACAGGTATCTCTAGTATGCGCCAGGGAGCTGCATTTCAGACAGGTGTTCAGAGGCCACGTCCCTTTTTACACCTCTCTGGAACGCAGCTCTGTGGCGCTTACTGGAGGTACCTAGTGGGCTAGTTTGACCCTAGGGACCCTAAGGATTCAAGTGGACTTCATCTCTCAACTTAGAATGGCCACAGGGCGCTTTTACACAGTGGTGAAGGGAGGGGACAGGGCCTGAGGTGATGTGTGCAAACATGCTCTGTGGCGCGTTTTAAGTTGGGGAAATAATTCCCCTTCAATCCTAAGGGACCCTGGGGGCCAACTAGCCCACCAGGTGCTTCCAGTAAGCGCCACTGTGCTGCGTTGCAGAGAGGTGGTGCAGGCTGTGCCCCTTTTTACACCTCTCTGCAATGGTGCTTACTGAACGTACCTAGTGGGCTAATTTGCCTCTAGGGGCCCTCAGGATTCAAGGGGAGTTAATCTCCCAACTTAAAACGGCTACAGGGCGTGTTTACACAGTGGGGAAGGGAGGGGACGGGGCCTGAGGTGACGTGTGCAAACACGCCCTATGGCGCATTTTAGGTTGGGGAAATAATTCCCCTTCAATCCTGAGGGCCCATGGGGGCCAACTAGTCCATCAGGTGCTTCCAGTAAGCGCCACTGTGCTGCGTTGCAGAGAGGTAGTCCAGGCTGTGCCCATTTTCTCTGCAACGCAGCTCTGTGGTGTTAACTAGAGATACCTGATGGGCTAGTTGTACCCAAGGGACACTCAGGATTCAAGGGGACTTTATCCCCCAAATTAAAATGGCCACAGGGCGTCCACATGTCCTACCTCTGTAGGCATAGTTAGAAACTAGCATTTAAAAAAGCTTTGAAATTCACTTAAAAAACCATAGATTTCAGTTACGTTAAAGTTAGAAATTAGCATTTAAAAAACCTTAGAAATTCACTTAAAAAACCATAGGTTTCAGGCATGTTATAGTTAGGAATTAGCATTTAAAAAAACCGTAGAAATTCACAGAAAAAACCATAGGTTTCAGGGGTGTTATAGTTAGCTGGACATTTCACTCGCACAAAACCATTGAAATTCCACCGTTATAGTTAGTTCAGCTAACTATAACATGCGCGCCCGCAATGCACTGCTGATGACGTCACATATTACATCACTCATGACATGGTCAGTGACATCACTCATGACATCACTGATGACATCTCAAATTACATCACTCATGACATCACTGTTGACATCATCCTTGTGATAGAGTGGCAGACCTCCTCTCACCCTAATATAACCTTTGATACACACATTCAAAAATAGAAACTAAAAGTTTCAAAAAAATGTACATACCAATACCAGTTACAACAACCTATTCAGTAATTCCAAGATCTACATACACATCCACTCATTCACCAACTGTCCTATATAGTCACTCATACATGTTCTCAATTTTCATATGTACTCATACACCTATACATCCTGTTACACACCGCCACTCATTCATAGAGTTACTCACACACATAGTCACTCATGCTAATAAAGAATCAAACATCTATTTACTTGCATATACAGTTATACACACACCACCACACTTACTTCTACAGAAACATACACATACTTACTCTCTTAAACAATCACTTATAGAAACACATAATTAATTATACAGGAACTCTTCCAATCTCTCACTCTCACATCTACTCACTTATATACACCAATACTCACATATACTAGTTTAAAACATATGTAGTTACTCATAAAGACACTATTGAGACAGTCATTCACTCACTAACACACCCATACACACACTCATCCACCCATACAGTCCTGCACACATGCTGTCTTCAACACATACAAACAGTGAGTCACTCATTCATGCATCTATGCGCTAAGTAATACCCCCCACCGAACCATACAGACACTCATACTGATACTCAAAAAACCAACTAATAACCCATATAGACACTCATGTAGCTACTCACCAACCCATGCAGCCACTTATACACAAAGTGAGAGACTGATACAGATATTTACATATTTAAACATTACTCGCTAACCCATGTATTCACTAAGATACACTTAATCAGGCAGTTACACAAACAATTTTCAAAAAAAAGACATCCATTTAGACACTTATTTACCCATTTATTCTTCGATCGACCTTGAGATATACATATATAAAACATATTTTATTTTCAGAAAGACACACATTCACTGGATGATGTCATCAGTGATGTCATCAGTGATATCATTTGAGATGTCATGAGTGATGTCATGAGTGATGTCACTGACCATGTCATGAGTGATGTAATATGTGACGTCATCAGCAGTGCATTGCGGGCGCGCGAGTTATAGTTAGCTGAACTAACTATAACAGTGGAATTTCAATGGTTTTGTGCGAGTGAAATGTCCAGCTAACTATAATGCCCCTGAAACCTATGGTTTTTTCTGTGAATATATATATATATATATATATATATATATCCACACAGAGAAAGAGAGAGAGAGAGATAGAGAGAGAGAGAGAGAGAGAGAGAGAGAGAGAATTAGAGAGAGAGAAAGATATGTTTAAAGGGCTACTTTAGTGGGTGTCACAATAAGTGCTGCATGCCCTCCGATAGAATTTAATTTATTGGCCCTTGTCATATGGTATACACTTTACTAGGGTCCTATCAGTAAATTAAATATGGTAATTATGCGTTAGCAAATTTTACCATGTTTTGGGGAGTGAGCACAAGCACTTTAGCACCGGTCAACAAAAACGAACTCAACAAACCAGGAGGGAAGAATGCAAAGCGTACTGGGGAATACCACTCCATGGCTGAAAGATCTAACATGCATGAAAGTAGGGAGAACTACCAATCCTCCTGGGTTGTTCTCATCAAAAAGGCAGAAAACCTGATACAGTTCAAATATCTTCATCGAGCATACTACACACAGACCAGACTTTGGCAGATGGGAGTTATCCAGTCCCCTGCATGTCTACGGTGCGGGAGGGTGGATGGGACATTCTTACATACAGTTTGGAGTTGCACTGTGTTGCAGCCCTTTTGGCGTAGAATCCTGTCCTGTCTAAATGAGGTACTTTCATGGGAACTCCCTTTGACCCACAACTTTTCCTCCGACACAGTACAGACGACATTGGGGGAAACAAGTATAAGCAACATTTTTTTTTTTAGCCCTCACTATCGCCAAATGCGATATTGCCTAAATGTGGAAAGGTACATCTCCTCCGACACTGGGTAAATGGAAAACTGAACTTGACAGATCCATGGGGGCGGAAATAGCAGTATTTCTAGCTCGGGCTGCCCCAACAAACATAGGAAAATCTGGACCCGATGGGTGTCATTCGTGGAATAGAACTTCCTCCCCTGCCACCTACGGACCCCTTATAGGTGACTTTCCTATGCCAATGATCACTGACCGGACCATCCCATATTGTATGATAATAGATCACTCTGCTAACATATCATATGCACATGTCTCAAGTTCTAGTACTGTCTGCCGTTCGTTTAAGTTATACCACCTGCATGTTTGGCAGGCTTTGAAAAATAATCAAAATGTCAGAACTTCTGCAATGTTTCTTTCTCTCCTATAGGTTATTATAGGGCTGTCGCCCAACTTTCAAATGAATAACCAAATAAAATCTGATGTTAAAAAAAAAGGCAGAAAATCTGGACAGACCGTCAACATTGGTGTGGTCTGCCCCAGGGAGGTGTCACACTGGAAAGTCCATTCCCTGAAAGGAGATGGACCACCTCAACAGTTTGGGATGCTCACCCCTTATTAGCATGAGCCATCTGAGGGGCTTGTCATCTGTCTAAAATCAGAAGTGAGTCCCAAACAGGTATGGTGTCAGCTTCCTTAGTGCCCAGACCACAGCAAAGCTTCTCTTTCAATAAAACTCCACCTATGTTCCCTGGGCAGTAACCTCCTACTGAAGAATGCTACCGGTTGGTCTAGGCCCTCTTTATTTAACTGTGATAGTATATCCCCTATGCTATGCTCTGAAGCATCTTAAGCACTATAAATTCCTGGGAGAATTCAGGGGCCTTAAGTACAGGTGCTGTCCACATGCCCTCCTTAAGCCTCTGTCCAGATCACCTTCTTGGAAGAGTGTTCAGTCAAGGGGAAAACAATGGTATCACATCCCTTTACAAATCTCCTATAATATCCAGTGAGGCCCAGGAAGACCCTCACTTCAGTCTGAGTTTTGGGGGGTTCCCAAGCCAGGAGAGTCTCAATCTTGGCCTTTGGGTACCATCTCTTTGTCATCGAGGGACACTAAGGTAACCTGTGCTCTGCACCCACACTGTCTGGAGCAATCCTCTTCACAAGCGCTACACTGGCCAACTCTTGGGTCTGCTGGGTGCCCTCTTGGGACACTTGGCATCCCCCTTCATTAGCCCATGCTTGCAGCACTCTGGTACTTGGGGAGAAACTTTCCTGTTTTTTTATCTCAAAGACGCCATTTTTCTTGCGGTCAGATCAAGGCTGGGTCTCCTTCCCCTGTGATCTGTTTTGAGGGCCTAGAGAGGACTCTTTCTTTCTATTCCTCTCTCCCCCATCTTTCTTCTGGTGTGGACACTCAAAACGCTTTTGGGATCCCCAAGAAGCATTTTTGGACACTCTAGTGCTGACCCAGAGGTCCGCCCCTTAGCAAGCTCCGTGGGATCAGTAGGCTTAAATCAATCATGTGTTGGTGCAGTTCTTTAAAGTAGGTATTGAAAATGGGCTTCCCCAAACTGAGATTGTATAGCCCAGTAAAAACATTCACTTTGCTGCCCCTCACCCAACCACTCAGTGTCTTTTGCTGAAGTGGTCTAAGAAAAGCACCCAGGACTGGTTTGGAAGTTTCTGCCTGTCCCTAAATCTTATGCGGTACCTTTCTGTGGTAAGCCCAAATTTAGAGAAAAGAATGGCCTACATAGGGGCATAATTCATCTGATTACCCACCACTAGTGAAAGAAGGGTGTCCCTCCCCACTGTGAGCAGGTGTTTCCACAAGCTAGCCCCCTTGTCTTTCACTGGGACCCTGTGCATCCTCCGGGCTAACTCACAGGTAGAAAAACGCTTGTCTTTGTTATCCCCCACCACATAGCTAGGCACCACGTCGTGTGGTATGCAGACTCTCACCATTCCAGTGGACACTGAGTGTATACTGCCATCAGTGCTGCTGAACTCTCCCTGCTTGGCTCTCATGAGCCATTCTTCTTTCCTCTATGGCCAGCTTACTTTCCTCAAGGTCTCAGGTGGCATCCTCTGCTGCCCCCTTGACAGCTGCCTTCTCCTTGGCTGCCTCCAATTTTATTTTGGAAAGCTGCAGCCTGAACTCCCTTCCAGCTCTTCTGTCCTCCTGCTCCTCTGGGGACAGACCACAGGAAGACACACGACTCCATGCCCTGACAAGGGGCCCCTCTCCCGGGGATGAGTTGTCCTCTTACTGTGAGTGCTGAAGCTCCAGAACTGTGCCAATGCCCTACTCCTGTTCCTCTGCTGTAACTTGCAACTGGTGGGCTTCCTCTTAGGCCCTGAGGGCATTCTGGAGCTCCTGCTTCTTGCAGCCCCAATTTCCTGGAAGCCCTCTCTCCTTGCAGAATGCTCTGAACTCAGCTGCAATGTATCTTTCCAGATTGTTGAGCTCAAATTCCATGACTGCAGGTAGGGTTAATGTCACAGACAGTCAGGGTGGAATGGGAGTGAGTTTGCAAAAAGCAAAAATGGCCAATTAAGAAAATTTAAAGGAGGTCGAATCTGGCATCATTTTTTTTAATAATGGGATTCTAGGGTTACACCAAATCACAGAATAAATGGTACTGCACAAACACAAGTACTGAATCCCACCACTGATCACCAATGTGAGAAACTGAGTTATTGTCTGAGGGGAGGGGGTGTTAAACCTACTGAAAATGCAACTACCATGTCAGAACGAACCACAAAAAGACACTAAATTAACCTGTGCTTAACATCCTGGTAGCTTGGCCACAAAGCAGTCAGGCTTAACTTAGAGGCAACGTATAGAGTATTTATGCAGCACACAAACAGTAATAAAGTGAAAACATAACACACGAAAAGTCCCACCCCAATTTAGAAAAATAGGGTAAATTTTAGTAAATACAATGAGGCCAAAATAACAAAAATCGAATGATAGAACCAGAGATACACAGTTTTCAAAACTGTAGGTAAGTATAGGGCCTAAAAGCACAAAGCACCCACTCACGGTTATCTGGTGCTGCTAGACCTGGGGAAGCCATAGATTCTGGCCCACCTGCATGGAGCGTGGGCCGGATACAGGGACTAGGTTAGTTCAGCTGAAATAGTTACCTTCTCAAAGCCCGGCACAAAGAGTCCGGTTTGTGGAAGGATACAGCGATGAGGGGTGGGAGCATCAGGGATGGTCGTCGCTGTAGCGTCAACATCCTATCGGGCGTCGTGGCAGTCATTGCTGGGGCTTCGCATTAGCGGTCACCTTGGCCTGCCAATGCTGTAGTGCGAAGTACAGATCTCATGTTGCCAGTCGTTGCTGGCAGTCACTGTAGCTCGAAGAGTCAAGTCTATGGGAGTTTCGCATTAAAGTTCATCGCAGGCAGCAAGAGCTCTGGTCATCACAGGCAGCAAGATCACGGCTGCAAAGTGCCCAAAACCTCAGAATTTCTCCTTTTTCCGCAGAGGAATGCACTCTGATGCCAACCAAAGGCTCGGACTCTGGGTAAACTTTTCCTAGGGATCAGGGACTCACTCTAGCAGAAGTCAGCAGGACTCAAGCAGGTCCAGTTGTAGGTCCAGGCAGGTCCAGTGGTAGCTGGACAGCTCGGCAGTTGCAGGGAGGCCTCTGGAGCTTGTTGTGTCCATGCAGCTCAAAACAGGTCAGCCAGCTGATCCTTGGAGTCACTCTGTCTGAGATGAAGGGATCAGGTCCAGTCTTCCTTCTCAGAAAGCAGGGCAGTCCTCTGGCAACAGAGCAGTCCTATTTCTGTAGGATCCATAGGTCTAGAATTGTATTGAAGAGTAGGTCTGAGGGTCCAATATTTATACTTGGTGACAGCTTTGAGTTAGGATTAGGTTCTGGAGGTTTCCACCTGTTTGGAATGTCCTGCCTGCTCTCACCCCAGCTTGTTTGGGGGCACAAAAGACAAGTGTAAAACTCTTTGTGAATGTGCTCAGGCAGAGTCTTTGTGGTGCGCAAATGTGATAGGTGACAGCTCTGCCCCCTTTTAAGTCAGAGATGGCCCACCCTGCCAACACCTATTTCCCCTTTGTCTCACTGTCTGGGAGAAATACACAAAGACCAACTGCAGCTAAAACTTAGTCATGACACAGGATAGAGGCTGTAGGCACCAAATGGTTAGGAAATGAAAATGGCAACTTTCTAAAAGTGGCATTATTGGAAATGAAGTGGCAGTTCTGAAGACGGTGCAGTGAAAATGCGAGTCTTTGCGACGGATCAAATCCACGCATGCAGTGGCGATGCATCAGTTCTGCTGGGGTTCACACCATGCAGCAGAGGAAATGCATCCGTTCAGCTAGATACACAGACTGGCAGAGCACCTTAGGCCCACTTCCAAGAGTCCAGGACTATGGTGGTACCACTTGGCAAGGTAGACTTACAGATGGCAGAGTCCAGGTGCAGATGCAGGGTTGTTGGAAGCCTGTTGTGTCCCTGAGGTTTCAGAGCAGGAGGCCAGCCAAATAGACCTTGGAGTGTCTCTGCGTTCTGGGTTCAGGAGATGCAGGTTCAGTCCTTCTAACCCAGTCAGGACGGTAGAGGCAGCAGGCCAGCACAGCAAAGCAAGAGTTCAGCAGAGTGGCAGTCCTTCAGCAGCACAGCAGTACTTCTTACTGGCAGAGTATCCACAGGTCCAGGAGTTTACTGAAGTGGTGGCCCATCTTTTCTACCCTGGGGCCCTGGTTCTGGAAGGTGGGAGAAGATTCTAGACAGTGGCTTTGAAGTGGAGGAATTCCCTGCCTTCTCTGCCCTGACTCCAAGTTGTCTGCAGTGACAATGCAGGGGAGACAGGTCCTTTTGTGTCGACAGGACACAGCCTATTCAGGTGTGTGCAGCTCCTCCCTCCTATCCTGCTTGTGATCATCCATCCAGTCTCACCTAAGTTCCCTATTGTGTGTGGCTCTCTAGGAGGAATACACAAAGCCCAACTGCCAACTACAGCCAGTCATGTGACCAGAGACCGGCTGCACGCACCGAAAGGCTAAGGCAAGAAAATGCCAGCTTTTTCAAAGTTGCATTTTCAGAATTACAATTTAAAATCTGACTTCACCATAAGTTCGGATTTTAAATTGTGATTCCAGAGACACCAAACATGATCTAATTATCTATTCCCATTTGGAAATTACACTTGTTTATGTAATAAGGCAGCTCCAATGTTATACTATGGGATAGATAGACCTTGCAGTAGTGAAAAATAAATGTAAGAGTTTTTCACTACCAGGACAGGTAAAACTTAAAAGTAACATGTCCTACTTTTTAAATGCATTGCACACTGCCCCCTGGACTGTCCAGAGACTTCCTTAGGGGCTCACTAATATGTATTAAAAAGGAAAGCTTGGACCTGGGGCAAAACGTTTTTAAGGCCAGGTCGAAACAGCAGTTTAAAATAAATGCAATGTCAGGCCTGAAACATGTTTAAAAGGCTACTTAAGTGGGTGGCACAATCAGTGCTATGGACCCACTAATAGCATTTAATTTACAGGCCCCGGGCACAGGTAGTAACACTTTACTGGGGACTTATAAGTAAAGTAAATATGCCAATTGGGGATAGGCCAATATCTCCTTGGTTAGAGGAGAAAGTTCAAGCACTATAGCACTGGTTTTTGGGGGGAAGACCTCCCTGAGACTGACGGGTCTAACATTAATGGATTCCATATAACTAGGGTTACTCACAATAAATATCTTGGCGAGGCTTTTTGATAGCTCCCAGACTTATGCCTCAGCATGGATTTGCAAACACTCTCATTGACCATAGTCTTGAACACACTCAACATATTCAACTATAAGTATGGCGAACACACATCATAGCCATTGGCTAAGGTGGACCAGGCAAAACATCTCAACTACATGGCACCCAGCCTGGCTTGATACTATCACTAAATGAAATGATTCTTTTGGGGTTCAATTTGGCGAACGTTCATAGGAATGAGTGTACTGAGTGCACCACAAGTCTCACTCTCAGATCCATCAGAGAGTGAGGGGCAAGGTCCCGCCTGTATTTCTTGAGGAACCTGTACTTGTGCTGTAAAATATATTTATAGATTTTACAGCAAAGTTGTCCTATTTTTTAATTTCAAGCCATCTAACACAGCTAATACTATTGATGGCATCAGATACTGGGTGTGTTGTGTATTCTCCTTCCCTGCAAGACATTTTAAAACATGTCCTGCTGGGACAAATGATCCTCCTTCAGTGTGCTGACCCAAGCAAGGCAACAACTTCTAAGATGCCTGCTCATCCTTTCGACTTTTCACCACCAAAACAACAGCCGCCAGTGTCACACTGGTCTACACAGTGATCCCTTTTAATTTTACTATGTAAAAATGCGCACCCATGACGCTATGTAGTACAATACAGGAGTTGGGAACTCACACTTCGAGGGCCCTGAGGATAAATCAACCTGATCCATTTTCCTATATGGTGCTATATTGGTAACACATTGCTTAAGTGTAATCAATGATCACAGTGTGAAATTCAATTTTCTCATTATCAATCTGAGTTGTCATTCAAATGTGGCATTAATACATTCACATTCACTGTCTTCTGTCCTCAGTACTTTGTTTTATACCCGCAGGAATTCTATCACAAATGTAAGATCGAATCACCTCCATTGAAACTGTCAGTGTACAAAGTTGATTAGTGGAAACTAGCATTCTGCAACTGGGCAGACAACTACTGATGAGTGAATATCCATTAAGCCACACAATTAGTTAATGCTCTCCATACCCAAATGGAGAAGTATTTGAGAGTACGCTTAGTTTCAAATGTTTTTGGTCGTTTTGTGACTTCCACACTCAACCATACCTTAAGTACTGACGCCCCTACATTCCATGAGATTTGAAAAATCATTAATTAAATACTGCATTCCCTTTCTATGTATGAGATAGAGTCCAAACTTGAGTTAGGTTGGCAATACTATTCTTGAATACAGTGCTTGTGGCTGTAAAAGGAGGATTTGCACTGGAAGGGACCCTACTGTTCAGTAGCAGGGGATATTCATGATGGTACAGTAATCCTGAAGCCTCTCTTCTCATAGTTAACTAAAAAACAACTTTTGTGCCTCAATTTGGTGTCAAAAAGTTTCTTTATTCTCAATTATTTCAACAGCTGTATTTGGCAAAGGAGGTTTGGCGATGAACCTTATGAACGCAAAGTTCTAAGCCCTAACCGAGAATTGTTTGATGTCAATTTTTGTAAATAAGAATATTGTAATGGTCACCCTGTGTAGTCTGATCTCTCAGGTTTTAGATGTGCTAAATATAGTATAGGAAACTGCTGTATTCCGACAATCATGCTGGGACTTACTGATTAGTGAATACCCATTTATTCACACAAACAGCCCTACAAACAGATCATTAGCAACATTCCCAAATGGAGATTTATTTGAGAGTTTCAACTATTTTGGTCATTCTGTGCCTCTAACAATTAATTATATAAATGCATTGATGCCCCCACATTTTTAAGCTGCAAGAAATATTTCAATAAGTAAAGCACTCCCTTCCTAAGTCAAATAATGATCTTTATTGGAACTGAGGACCTGGTGTCAGTCTGACTTCATATCCAGTGACAAGAGTTAGGGCCTGATTCACAAAGGTAAACTTAGACTTCAGTCTAGGTTTACTACTTTTTGGTATTCACAAAGGTAAGTTACTACTAGTAATCCCACTAGTAGCAACTTTACTATTAGTAACTTTTCTAGTAGCAGGTTCACTAGTAGTAAAGTTACTAGTAGTAACTTTCCTTTGTGAATACCAAAGAGTAGTATACTTAGACTTAAGTAGTACACTTAGATTTAAATCTAAGTTTACTACTTTTTGGTAGTCACAAAGTTAAGTTACTACTAGTAACTTTACTACTAGAACTTTACTAGTAGCAACTTTACTAGTAGTAGCTACTTCTAGTAGGTTTACTAGTAGCTAAGTTACTAGTAGTAACTTACCTTTGTGAATACCAAAACAGTAGTAATCTTAGACTTAAGTCTAAGTTCACATTTGTGAATCGGACCCACTATGTCTCACAAGGTGATGCTTCAAGCACACTATCGCTATACTGTCTGTCCCAGATTTAAAACGTACTTTACAATTACATTTTACCCAGTATGCTGATCCTAGCTCCGGAAAGTCATTCCCTCGTGTGGACATTTGGACTCTACCTTATGGGAATTACAGGAGAAAAAACACCACCACTCTGAAGTTAATTAGATTGGAGATGGTTTTGAAGTTTGGTGTGGCAGAAGCTGTAATGTTGGGGGTGCCATCGTTTAAACTGAGTAAGGCCCTTGAGAGCCCCTAAGGTGTTATTTGGATACATTATTTGTTTGTACCTAGAGGGAACATTCAGTGGTTTGCATTGACTTCTGCATGGATTGGATGATGTATTTAGATTTTGCTCCAGCTTCTCCCAATTCAGTAATTTCTGCTAGTTGTTTTAATTTACTAGTTAAAATTATTGGTTAAATTATCTCCAATAGCGGGTTTAAGTTTGTTGACATTTTTTTAAAGTACAGAATAGGCATTGTTTTTCATTCCGGAGCATCTGCTATGAATCATTATGAACTGTGTAGGTACATAGCGGAGTGCAATAGCTTATATTTATTGTTATACATTTGTATACTGAATATAGACAAAATAATACAAGTAAAAATAGATTTTGACTGTTGGTGTGGTTGTTGTTCTTGTCCTTGTCATCAGGAGCACAAGCAAGTTAGTTTGCATTTTTACACATGATATAAAGAACTACTTACCATTTATTATATGAACATCACAAGTCAGAGAAGAGTTCTGTGACAAAATATATGATTGAAGCTGAAGATCACAGAACTCAGAAGTCACGGGCATCATCATCATAATATACAGTTTGCAGTGCTTATTTTGCACTAGCGATTGGAGGCGGAGGCAACCAGCACTCATTTTGGGTAGGGGAACATATTTTTCATCATCAGACTGACCCAGAGCAAGAGAGAGAAAGGCAGAGAAGAGAGAACGTGAGAGAAAATGACGATAGGAAAACAGTGACAAGCTGAGAAAGCACTGATGAACAGAAACCTGCAAACGTGAGATAAAGAGACCAAGAAGTGTAAAGTGGCAAAGAAAGATGCATAAGGTTGGAGAAGTGCGAAGTAACCTCGCTATTGAGCATTCTTCAGCACCATGGACAGTGCTCTTAAGAAATAGTCGGGCATCTGCACTTATTATTTTGAAAATTAGACACTGATCTTGGGGGATGGTATTCTGTCTGGCACATGGACATACAATTAACCTTCCCACGAACATCTTTTATTAACACAGTCTTTTGCTCCAGATGGACGCGATATATGGGTGTTAATATGTCAAATAAATATAGAATATGACCTGTAACACTAACCATGTCAAAGTGTAGCTTGTAATTAGCTGTAAAAACATTTCAGGCAGTTTAATGCTAGTGACTTGCAAAACTGGTTGCAGTCCACAATATTTTCTAACATCCAGATACATTCCTACTTTTGTGTAACGACACAGCAGTTCAAAAAATAAACATTCAGCCTTAAATGCCTCCTTTTTAAATAATGGCTATATTTATGCTTAGTGATAAATAGTTTACGGATAGAGCTGAAAGGGTGGGTATCCCTTTGTCAAAGAAAATCTGCACACACCCCAAGAGATGTCTGAACAGGGTTACTAGCAAAGGAAACATTGATATTGTGGAACTTTGCCAGATAGCGTCCCCCATCATATCGCATTATAGAGAATTCAGGAACCAAATGCAGAGAACAACTTTATGGTGTCTTAGAGGCAGACACATCTCCAATAGGAATAACAAGACTTTGTAAAGCAATGTAAGGACATAGGTGCCTGAATCTGAGATCATGTGAAAGGAAGGCAATGATCTCCAGTTGTTACAAGAATGTAAAGTCTTTCTTCGGAGCAAGCTAATCTTAAGAGCCAAGAATTGTAAGAGAGGGACTAAACGTTACAAACAGGTAACTTCCTTTAGGCATGGTTAACATGAGCAAGAAAACATGGCTGCCGAAGTTACAGTTCTAAAGTGCAATGGCTTCATATTAACACCTTTCGTTATGTATCAGTTGTAATTTCTATCGGTTCTGATAGAAGGCATTACGACTTACAACTCAGCTGTAAAAAATCATTACAGTGCAATAGGGATCCCATTTTGTTCCTAGAGGTGCACAGTGTCGTTACAGCTCAGTTGAAGTATGGCAATCGGATGCAGTCAATAGAAGTTTTCATATATTACATTCCATCTGACGCCACAGTCTTTGCTTCCTAGTGCTGCAAATGTATATTCCTAAAGAACTGAGATGAGTGTCCAGGCAGACGATGGTACACAATGCGCCCACAGTCCAGGTACCTTGAGATATGGGACACACAATGCACAACTATCCGCGCAGATGCAGAGCCACACTGAGGCAAGAGTGCCCTTTTGTGCCCGCAGATTTGGGCAGATCCATCCCATAAGAATGCTGGGGCAGGTTGTGGATATAACACTCATCTATCTCCTCAGAGGCTGGGACAGAATGCTCCCATCATGCACTTCTATCCTGAAAGATATAGGGACATAACATGGGATCATGCTCAGAATGCACTGCTGTCTACACAGATGCTGGAGCCGGTTGGGCCCACAACACACGTCTTCTTCCACAGATGTAGGTGCAGATTGTTGCCCGAATGCAATTATGATCTCACAGATGTTGGGACAGAATGGGGCCACAATGCACTTCTCTCCACTCAGATATGTATACAGATTGTGACCACATAGCTATTTTGTCCCACCCGACGCTGCAACAGCAGATGCTATAAAAGATTGGGCCCAAACATGCTGGGGCAGAATGTAGCCACAACACTATTAACGAAGTTATTGTCCCACATTGGGCCCCCAACGTACTTCTGAGCCAGCAGATGGGGCGGCCTTCTGTGTTCTGTATGCACTGCTGCCCTCCCACCTATTGGGACAGATTGAGCCCACCTTACACTACTGTTTCCATCGATGTAGGTAAATATAGTGTGGCTATAATGCACTTCTGACTCCACAGATGTTGAGACTGACAACACTTCTTTCTCACACGTGCTAGGACAGATAGTGGCTACAACACACTCCCGAAACCACAAGTGCTGGGGCAGATTGGAGTCACAATTCACTTCTGTCCCCACATGCTGGAAAAGGTTGTGGCCACAACGGACCACATATGCTGGGGCAGATTATGGCACTTAGAAACAGACAAAGTCACAGAGACAAGAAGAGACATAGAATGACTACGAGACAGAGGAAGAGATAGACAAATAAATACAGAGACACAGAGAGGAGGAAGAGAGAGGAAGACAGAGAAAGACTGAAATAAAAGCAAGACAAAGGAGGAGTGAAAGACATGAGGCAACAGTGAAAGAGAGACAAAGAATGGCAAGATGGACAGAGAAAGAGCAGGTTAGGAAGGCAGAACTAGACTGGTAGAGGCAGAGAATGACGGAGTGAGAAATACACAGAAACGGGAGACAGCCTTTACAATGAAATGATTACAACGAATGCCATTCCATCGCATGTCGTTGCAACGCAAAAGGTGTGCAGCAGTGGGTAGAAGGTGTTGGATTTAACTCCAACACCTTCTCTACTGTTGCACACACTGGAGTTGGAATAGCAAATTAATCTATTCCAACTTCCAGCCCCCACCCCCCCCCCCCCACAGAAAGTCAGAGTGAAGGTTTGCGTTGCAATGGCATGCGATGTAATGACATGCGTTGTAATGTCACCTATTCCACAGAAACACAGGAGAAAGAGGAAGCACAACAGAGAACGAAAGACAAAGAAGGACAGGGAGAGCTCACAGCCTCTGCAGTGTTTTTGCCATGGTGGAACACATCAGGGATAGCTGATAGACTGGGGTTTGTACAATGAACGGGAAATTCTCTAAACTACAGAAAATAAATATGAAAGGTCAAAAACACCCATTGTCGCGAACCAACAATTCAAGCAAATTAGAGAAGGGGATGCTGAGCTAAAACTGATCTGGAAGTGTCTGTCGTTTGCTTCATGGGCCCTGGAAGTAGGGGTTCTAGGGGTGGTGCTGCACTCCCAGAAAAAAACATGCTGGAGCAACAAAGATGCCTTTAAATGTTGTCTTTATCTTTTCCCCGTTTTCTGTGCCTACAAACACAGAGGTGGAATGTCAGGCATTGCCTTCTGTCAAATTGATTCTTATTCCTTTAACATGAAATTAGTGCTTACTTTTCATTTTCTAACTACAAAGTGAGAGGATTTTTTTAAAGTGAATAATGTGACAATATTTCTTGAGGACAAGGTGTGTGAAAGCAAAGCCTGTAAAATTTTATTTTTCTAACAATAAAATTGAAATACCTGTAGATGAACTGCACACATTTCAAAATATAACAGCGGGTAAGAAAGCACGAATTAAGCACTTTGTTTTGTAATTCTGAAGTGAGATGGAAACAGACATTATACATTTTAATAGGATCAAAACAAATCAAGACACTTTCTGATGTGCAAATGATAATTATTCACTGAAACCCTATTTTCACACTTTGTCGTTTGTGTGGTATATCGTTTTATCAGTAAAAGTTAATATCTGCAAATGTAATGGTCATTTCAATAAAAAAATGTGTTGTCTGTAAATGACAGCGCTCTACCACACCATGCTTTAGTAATATATTTGTGACAGTCTGCTCTAGATTCCACCATCAGCTACATACCATACCCTTATCACTCTCCTGCTGAATGGGTGGTTCATTTGCTACACTTGTTTTTGTGTGATGTCTGGATTTTTCACTGTACGTGTGGCGTGGGTGATGTTACACTGATGGCTGCACTCCCAGTCTGAAAATTGGTCCAGCACCACTGGTTTAGTTTATGTAATACAGATGCTATCAGGGGGTGGTGCTTCTGGTGACTTTGAAGGAAGGAACAGGATACATGTTTCATTCACCTTCTTTTTTTTCAGTTTGTAAATCTTTATTGAAAGATTTGAGGGAAATACATAAGGCCAGTGAACATATAGTAAAAGCAATTAATAATGGAATAAAAAGTACAACCAGCATAAAGAATAAAAGGGAAAGCTATTTATAATTTTTAACAATAAGAAGGAAAGAAGGATTGGGAAAAATAAAGAAAAGGGGAAGGAAGGTAGAGGAAAGTTCAAACTCTTTTGAATAAAGAAGGTGTTATATTGCATAATATTAACTGGTTACAAAAACATGTCTATACTAATTAAAACAACGTGACCACAGGAATTTAATGAAAAGGAGAACTGAGAAAATAAAGACAATTAAGGAGGTTTCAAATTTTCAGCACGAATACAAGAACTTTTTATACTGTTATCTAAATAAGATGTAAGTGGCAACCAGAAGAGATCTCTATTAACAAATGGTTTACAGGAGGAGGCAAAGGCAATGTCAAGTCGGTGGTAACTAAATAAATTATTCCACCAGTGTTGGACAGATAATTTAGCGGATTTTTTCCAATTGAGTGTAATACGTTGAAAAGCTAGGGCCAGCATAAGATTAAAAAGGACATGCTTGTGGGAAGGGAGTTCAAGAGGATCAAACAAGCTTCCTAGGAAAAGTGTGACATTAGAGAGGGGGAGGTGCATTTTAAAGATAAGAGAAATATAGTACCATATTTCCTTCCAAAAAGCAATACAATTAGGGCACAGAAATAGAAGATGCATTAGAGCAGCAGATGGAGAATCACATTTCTAACAATTCGTGTTAGAAGAATGAGAGAATGTAGCAATAACAGTGGGATTAAAATATAATCTATGATATAAGAAAAACATAGATTGAGTGAAAGATGCAGATCTAGAGATTTTGAGAGAACGGCTCCAGATGTTTTCCCAAAAGGAAATGCTCCAATGACATCCCAGATCAGATATCCAGGCTAACTCCAACTTACTCCTAGGGTGGGAAGGGTCAGGGGATAAAATGTGCTTGTATACCAGAGAAGCTTTAGGAAGAGTAATAAGAATCCTAAGAAGGGAATTTTCCTCTGAGGATTGAGGGATTGAAGGAAGAGAAAAGTATATATCAAGTATGATTGCCATGAGGGTAGGAAATCTATGCCAAAAGGAACGGGGACACTTGAAAGCGGATTGGAATTGAGGTAAAGAACAAGGGGATGTACCATCAAATAAGTCATTGACCCAAATTATACCACGAAGTCTCCAAGATTTTCAAAAGAATGTTTGATTATTAATAGTAATAAGGCGGTTATGCCATACAGATGAGCATAGGAACAACTCCTTCAAGTTAATCACTGATTGAGTAAGTTGTTTTAAGAGGGAGCAAGTATGTTTAAATAAAGGAAGAGAGGTTTGAGGGGTTTTTGCAGAGAAAGCCATTATCTCCTTCATAGAAAAGGGTAAAAGTAAGGAACGTTCAATAGTAAGCCATAAAGGTGTGAAAGGGAGGAGTCTGAGATGCGCCATTTGGAGGCTTGACGAAGACTAAAGGATTTATGATAATTCCTGAAATCAGGGAAGTTGACCCCACCATTGGATTTTGTCCTCCAAAGCAATGATAAGGCTATCCTAGATTTTTTACCTTTCCAAAGAAATTTGTAGAGAAGAGAATCTATTTTCTTAAAATAGCAAGAAGGAATGGCAATAGGAAGCATAGAAAAGATATAAAGTAAGCTAGGGGTAATCATCATTTTGATGGCATCAAGTCAACCTCACCATGAGAGGAAACGAGGATTCCAAGAAGAAATTAGTTTATCAATGCGGGATAGAACACCTGTCATATTTAGTTTAACTGATGAAGATGTGGAATTAGAGAACTAGGGGGCATATCAACAACAACCGGCGATAATTATCGCTCAGCGCTCTTAGCGTGAGGATAATTATCGCCGGCTAGCGTGAATTTTTATCGCTGAGATAGCGTGCTATTAGCAACGCTTATCTCAATAGCGATAAAAATCTACACGCTAACAGGCTAACGTGAGATTATCGCTGGAAACCCAGCGATAATCACACGTTACCTTGTTGATAGGGACAGGCAAATTTAGCCATGATATCCTCCTTCCATAGGATATCATGGCTAAGTCTGAAAATTAGCAGATGTAAAAAAGCAGCGTTAACCGCGGTTAGCGCTGCTTTTTTTGTCTCTAACAGGGTTAGCGACATTCTTGATAATAGGAGAAATGTCGCTTAGCGACATTTCTCCTATTATTTTACTAAGGAACGCCCCCTTTGCATCTCATTAGAGATGCAAGAGGAAGCGTAGAGTAAAAGGGTGCTAACATGCAAATTTGCGTGTTAGCACCCTGTTGTTGATAGGGCGCTAGTTTTATCTCTGCTTTTTTGGCTTTTAAAGCCAAAAAAGCAGAGATAAAGCCCTTGTTGATATGCCCCCATATTCCTAAGTACTAAATTTTAGTTCTATTCCACGAGAATCCAGTTGCTGAGTACAAACTTTCGAGAGAGGGAGAATTACAGTTTTGTCAGAGTTAATCTTATAACCTGAGCCTGAGGAGAATGAAGAGAATTCCTACAATAAAGCAGGGATAGAAATTTCAGGGTTGGAAATAAAAAGTAAAATGTCATCAGCTTAAGCTGAGAGTTTTAAATGGTGATCACCATAGGAAAAAACGATTATAGAATCATTGTTGCGAATAGAGGATAAAAAGGGTTCAAGAGCTAGAACGAAAAGAAGAGAGGAAAGAGGACAACCTTGACGGACTCCACGTTGTAGAGAAAGGTAGGAGGATGTGCAACCATTAACTAAAACAGAAGCTCTACACCCGGACCAATCAGGCTTTATGTCGAATCGGGCAACGAGGCATAATATCCGACGGTTGCATAATGCGATAGCAGAAGCCCATAAGCTGGGCTGCCCGGTCGCGGTACTGCTGGCCGATATAGACAAGGCGTTCGACTCCCTTAGTTGGGAATACCTTTTCCGCCTCCTAGAGGCAGTAAACTTTGGGCCCCGATTCCGGACGTATATCAAGCTCCTATACACGGGTCTCACGGCGTCGGTCCGGGTGGCTGGTCATCAGTCGGCCTCGTTCCCGCTCCTTCGTGGCACCCGCCAGGGATGCCCACTATCCCCACTGTTATTTGCGCTTGCTATAGAGCCGTTAGCCGAGTGGGTGAGGAGGGACGCAGTGATGCGTGGGCTGTCATGGACTCCAGACTACACAGACAAAATAGCCCTGTACGCGGATGACGTGCTGTTTTACATGGCTGACCCACGGGTCTCGGGGCCTAGGGTCCTTCAGATCCTCCGCATCTTCGGTGAGACGTCCGGTCTGTGCGCTAATCCCTCTAAATCTATTTTATTCCCGGTGTGCGGGGATCTGGGACACATGGCTTGGGCAAACCAGGTGACTATCGCTCCCGACGGGTTTAAATACCTCGGGGTCTATGTGACCCGAGATCAAGCTACGGCGTGGGCCCGGAATATAGCCCCTCTTCTCCCGGCGGTGCGGCACGACACAACGATATGGTCACAATTACCCCTTTCCCTTTATGGCCGATCGGCGATCTTTAAGATGATTTCACTGCCCCGCATGCTTTATCACCTCCAGAATTACCCATACACGATCCCGCAGACGTGGTTCACGCAAGTAAATGCCCTGCTGAACGGGTTCCTCTGGCAAGGGGGCGCCGTACGGGTGGCCCTGGCGACCTGTGTACAATCTACATACTGCGGGGGAATAGCTGCGGCGGATATGCGCGCCTATTACTGGGCATCCCAGCTGCTCGTGGTCAACGACTGGTGGTATGGGTCGCTCCAAGATCCGGCGTATGCAGTAGAGCGTTTGACTCTCCCTCACACACGGCTGCTACACTTAATATACGATTCCTCTTCAGTGGCCGGCCATCCTCCGGCATGCGGTACGGTGATTCAGATCTGGCGGCGCGTGGTGCGTATGATGGGCTGGTGGGGGAAACTTACCAAAATGACACCCTTATGGCGCGGCGCCTTCATCCGGCCGGTGGCAGCCCTGGAGGGATTCCGGGAGTGGGATACAATAGGAATCTCCACGTTGGGGGATGTCATGCGAGGGCCCACAATTAAATCCTTCCAACAACTACAAACCGAATTTGACCTACACAAATCCCAGTTCTACCGATACTTACAGCTTCGACATGCGTTGATGCCGGCGGTGCGTTCACTGACGCCCCTGCCAGAATATCACCCCCTAGAGAGTCGCCTTTTGACGGGGGACCTCGGCCCTCATAAGATCCGACAAATCTATCAAACCCTTACAACACGCGCGCAACACAATCTCCATAAGACACGTGAGCGTTGGCAGGCCGATCTCCCTGACCTTACAGATGATGATTGGGCGGAGGCACTGGCGAGCCCCCGCTATACTGCAGTTT
Source organism: Triturus cristatus (assembly GCF_964204655.1). Lineage (NCBI taxonomy): Eukaryota > Metazoa > Chordata > Amphibia > Caudata > Salamandridae > Triturus > Triturus cristatus. The sequence continues at coordinate 861,970,318 of NC_140590.1, forward strand.
CCACTAGACATCGCCTGATCCAATATAAATACCTACACAGGGTCTACTACACTAGAACGCGATTGTGGAAAATGGGGGTGATTCAGTCCCCGATATGCTTACGTTGTGGCGCGACCGAAGGCACGTTCTTACATACAGTATGGCTCTGCGTAGTGATACAACCCTATTGGCGCAAGGTCCTTGGGTGTTTGGGGAGCGTTCTGGCCTGGGAGCTCCCGTTCGAGCCAAGACTCACACTACTACATAGCACCGAGGACATTGGGGGGAACAGATATAAACAGCACTTACTGTTTCTGGGGCTCGTGTTGGCGAAGCGGGATATAGCGCAGAGCTGGAAGGAGACCTCCCCACCCCGCCTAGGCAAGTGGAAGAAAGCCATGGACCAATATATGATGGTGGAGATTGCGGTCTTTGTGGCACGCGGCTGCCCCCGGAAACATTGGAGGATATGGGGGAAATGGGCCATATGCAGGGGTGTGGACCTGCCACAACTTACTCCAGATGATTCCGGGGATCCCATAGAACGCCTGTTGAGACAGGAGAGATAAATACAAGGTGTGGGGTGACTGTGTACAAACATTTTAGGATAATAGTAACAATGCCATCCCGGAAACGGATGGGACTGCGTGTTGACACGGGGTGGGTGGGGTGGGTGTGGGAGTCTGATGTTTGCAGACTTGGGGTTGGGGGCGGTAAATCAGCACAATGTGTATCCTGGGGGATGTACTTGCACCATAATCTCTGGATAACTGTGCTGGTTGTTTGTTTAACAAAATCAATAAAATATGTTAAAAAAAAAACAGAAGCTCTAGGAGTGGAATATAGTAAAGAAATAAGAGAGATTATATTGGGGCCGAAACCATACCAATTAAGAGTCTGAAACAAAAAAGACCAATCTACCCAGTCAAAAGCTTTCTCAGCATCAACGGAAATAGCTGCTAGGGAGTTGGGAAGAGAAGAAATTTCACTCAATACATTAAGGAACAACCGAGAATTCTCTGAAATAAGCCTAACCTTAACAAATCCGCATTGCTCCTTACCAATTAAGTGGGGCATGAGGGGTTCCAGTCTTAAAGCAATCAGTTTAGCAAATATTTTATAATCAACATTAACCAGGGATATAGGACTAATTTTTACAAAGCATAGGATCACATCCCTCTTTGTGGATTAAACAAATCGTAGCTTCTTGGAAGGTGCCGCTTGCATTACCGGAAAAAGAAAAATAATGAAATAGGTAGAGAAGTTTAGGAAGTAGTAAAGTAGAGAAATGTAAGTAGAACTCAACTGTAAAACCATCAGGGCCAGGGGTTTTACCTTTCTTTAGGATTGATAGGGCACTAGAGATTTCTTCAAGAGAGAGGTCCAATTCAAGTTGAGAAAATGATTAGACGGGACAGGTAACTTATCGAGATAGGATTGGATAAGGGGAGTGGAAGAGGAAGATTCTGGAGTATATAAATCTTTATAAAATAACATGAATTGATCAAGGATGTCTTTATCTTTATGAAGAAGCTTCCCATCCAAAGAGCAAATGGAGTCAATTAAAGTACGATCCTCCCGGAATTTAAGATAATTAGCCAACAGTTTGCCCATTTTATTATATCCGCCATAATAGCGAGAACTACTTCGAAGAAGTATAGATGAAGCGTTGTCAGTGGTGGCTTTATTAAATTTCAATTTAGCTCGGACAAGATCTTGGATAACAGAATCTGATGGAGAAGTATAACATTTGTGTTCCAAAGCTTTGATATCCGCAAGGGTAGATTTGTGTTTTTGGGAGCCGAAATCTATGATGAAGCCTCGAGTAGTGGCTTTAAAAGAGTCCCAGATTATATAATATGGAGTATCAGGATTATTGTTTAATGTAAAGAATTCATCAGCAAAGGAGGTAAATGTAGAAGAGAAAAGAGAGTCTAGTAGGAGGGAATTGTTAAAACGCCAGCGGGAAGACCTAGAGTGCGTGGGGAGCAAATCAAAGTCAGTGACAACCGGAGCATGGTCAGAGATAACAACAGGTTCAATTACAGAATAAATAAGGTTTTAAGAAAGAGATTGTGAGATAAAGATTTGGGTGCCGATTACGATCCGGTAAAAAAATTCCCCGTACGATTCGTATCCGGTCTTTTTACCGTACGAATCGTACAAGTGCCGTACAAACTGCCAATTACGATTCGCATGGGAAAAAGTCCATACGAATCGCATTGGGAATTATTCCCCACACGTCCTCGGGTCGGAAAATGTGTCCGACCCGTCCACGGATGATTCACCGTACAAATGTGAAAAGTGAAGTCCGACCGCGGAATTACGATCCATCCCGTGCGTCCGATGTTACAACCGTATGGAAAAAACACCGCCCGCACCGAACTCCCATAGCAACCATGGAGACATGTGCCCGCATACGCGCCGACCCCCCCCAGCCCCCGTATGTACGCGCCGACCCCCCCAGCCCCCGTATGTACGCGCCGACCCCCCCCAGCCCCCGTATGTACGCGCCGACCCCCCCAGCCCCCGTATGTACGCGCCGAGCCCAGCCCCCGTATGTACGTGTCGAACCCCCCCCAGCCCCCGTATGTACGCGCCGAGCCCAGCCCCCGTATGTACGTGTCGTACCCCCGTGTATGTACACCCATGTACGTTCGAGTCATACCCCCACCCGTGTATGTACACCCGTGTACGTGTCGTACCCCCGTGTATGTACACCCATGTACGTGTCGTACCCCCGTGTATGTACACCCGTGTACGTTCGAGTCGTACCCCCACCCGTGTACGTGTTGTACCCCCCGTGTATGTACACCCGTGTACGTGTCATACCCCCCGTGTATGTACACCCGTGTGCGTTCGAGTCGTACCCCCACCCGTGTATGTACACCCGTGTACGTGTCGTACCCCCGTGTATGTACACCCATGTACGTGTCGTATCCCCATGTATGTACACCTGTGTACATTCGAGTCGTACCCCCACCCGTGTACGTGTCGTACCCCCCGTGTATGTACACCCGGGGTGTACATACACGGGGGGTACGACACGTACACGGGTGTACATACACGGGGGTACGACACATACACGGGTGTACATACACGGGTGGGGGTACGACACGTACACGGGTGTACATACACGGGGGTACGACATGTACACAGGTGTACATACACGAGTGGGGGTACGACACGTACACGGGTGTACATACACGGGTGGGGGTACGACACGTACACGGGTGTACATACACGGGTGGGGGTACGACACGTACACGGGTGTACATACACGGGGGGTATGACATGTACACGGGTGTACATACACGGGTGGGGGTACGACACGTACACGGGTGTACATACACAGGGGGGTATGACACGTACACGGGTGTACATATACGGGGGTGGTACGACACGTACACGGGTGTACATACACAGGTGGGGGTACGACACGTACACGGGTGTACATACACGGGGGGTACGACACATACATACGGGGGCTGGGGGGGTTCGACACGTACATACGGGGGCTGGGGGGGTCGGCGCGTACATACGGGGGCTGGGGGGGTCGGCGCGTACATACGGGGGCTGGGGTCGGCGCGTACATACGGGGCTGGGGGGGGGGGTACGGCGCGTACCGGGCCACCTATTCTGGTCGTTTCGCGCCGTACTTCGGTTTTCCGGCACTTTTTGGGTGCCGTGAAAATATCGCCGTCCGGACTGCTGTCGGTTCGAATCGTACTTCCTGGGTCGTGAAACGCTGCCTGAAAGCGTCCCGACGTCACGTCGCAGCATTCCCGGATCACATTCGTATGTATATTTTCGTCGGTCGGTATTTTTACGATTCGTACGGAAATGGGGTTTCCGTGCGAATCGTAATTCCATGTTTGTAAAGTTTTCCGACCGGGTACGAGTCGGACGGAGAAAACTCTCCGACCGACGGTTCGTACCCGGTTTTTACCGGATCGTAATCGGCACCATAGTCTAAGCAGGAAAGTAAAGTGAGTTGTGAGGAGAAGAGAAAAAGGAAAAGTCAATAGTATCAGGATGAGACAGTCTCCATGCCTCAAGAAGATGTGCTTGTGAGATAGAATTGAGGAATTGCTTATGGGATTTATGAGGGATGAAGAAGACCTGGGATTTTCTGTCAATAAAGGGGTTGACAATTTGATTGCAATCGCCTCCAAGTATAAAGAGATCATCTCTAAATTGTATACATTTTTGTTTGATGGTAGGCCAAAAGGAATAATCTGGTTGAGTAGGCCCATAAACATTAAAAACAGTCAATAAAATGTTATTAATAAGTAATTTATCTAACAACCATCTCCCCTCTGCATCTGTTTCTTGAGATAAGATTTTACAATTCAGTTTTTTATGACATAAAATGATGACACCATTGTTTTAGATAAAGAGGGGGAGACTAAAACAGAACCAACCCATCCCTTTTTCAATGTTAAGGCTTTGGAGTCAGTGAGATGCGTTTCTTGTAGAAACAATAAGTCAGGATTGTAAGAGGCAAGATGAGATAAAATTATCTGTCGTTTAATTGGATTAATAAAACCTTTCACATTCCATGAAATAACTCTGAATGAAACAAATTCAACAATATATACATAGCAATACGTTCAATAATAAGGTAATAGTTAAAAAAGTAGGAAAAGCAAGAATAAAGGAAAAGAATGCGCTGGAGTAAAGTCAAAAAAAGGAAAAAGGGGGAAGGAATAGAAGACATCAAGAGTGAAGTGACACCAAGAGAAAAAGAGGAAGAGAAATGAAAAAAGAAAGGAAGATACCAAAGAATATAGAGGAAAAAGGGAAAAAAGAGAAGAGTAAAAAGAGACAGTACATGTCAAAAAGACGACTGTAATACATACCAATATAGTGGAACACAAGGAAAAGGTGAGAGGCGGCAACGGACAACAGGGACGGCATACCCAACAGAGGCGATGCACCACACCGGAGCATTAAGGAAACATACTCAGGAGTGAGAGGGGAGTCGAAGGAACCTGCAATAAGAATCAAAAGGATACACAAACAGCGTGTCATGGAACTAAACAGCATGTAACAATAAGTAAAGAATCCAAAAATACAAATAGAGTCAAGTATTCTGGGAAGGACCAGCAATCTCCATCGAAGAAGACGAATGAGAATGGATAAATTTCCTTTGGTCAGCAGGGTCTTCAAATGTAGAAGTTTTATTCATGAAGGTGACTTTAAACAATCAGTGCTGTGGACCCACTAATAGCATTTAATTTACAGGCCCCGGGCAGTTTACTGGGGACTTATAAGTAAAGTAAATATGCCAATTGGGTATAAGCCAATATCACCCTGGTTAGAGGAGAAAAGTTCAAGCACTATAGCACTGGTTTTTGGGGGAAAGACCTCCCTGAGACTGATGGGTCTAACATTAATGGGTTCCATATAACTAGGGTTACTCACAATAAATATCTTGGCGAGGCCTTTTCATAGCTCCCAGACTTATGCCTCAGCATAGATTTGCAAACACTCTCATTGACCATAGTCTTGAACACACTCAACATATTCAACTATAAGTATGGCGAACACACATCCTAGCCCTTGGCTAAGTTGGACCAGGCAAAAACATTTCAACTACATGGCACCCAGCCTGGCTTGATACTGTCACTAAATGAAATGATTTTTTGGGGGTTCAATTTGCCGAACGTTCATAGGAATGAGTGTACTGAGTGCACCACAAGTCTCACTCTCAGATCCATCAGAGAATGAGGGGCAAGGTCCCTCCTGTATTTCTTGAGGAACCTGTACTTGCGCTGTAAAATTTATTTATAGATTTTACAGCAAAGTTGTCCTATTTTTTTATTTCAAGCCATCTAACACAGCTAATACTATTGATGGCATCAGATACTGGGTGTGCTGTGTATTCTCCTTCGAAGCAGGACATTTTAAAACATGTCCTGCTGGTACAAAGGATCCTCCTTCAGTGTGCTGACCCAAGCACGGCAACAACTTCTAAGATGCCTGCTCATCCTTTCGACTTTTTACCACCAAAACAACAGCCGTCAGTGTCACACTGGTCTACACAGTGTTCCCTTTTAATTTTACTATGTAAAAATGCGCACCCATGACGCTATGTAGTACAATACAGGAGTTGGGAACTCACACTTCGAGGGCCCTGAGGATAAATCAACCTGATCCATTTTTCTATATGGTGCTATATTGGTAACACATTGCTTAAGTGTAATCAATGATCACAGTGTGAAATTCAATTTTCTCATTATCAGTCTGAGTTGTCATTCAAATTTGGCATTAATACATTCACATTCACTGTCTTCTGTCCTCAGTACTTTGTTTTATATCCGCAGGAATTCTATCACAAATGTAAGATCGAATCACCCCCATTGAAACTGTCAGTGTACAAAGTTGATTAGTGGAAACTAGCATTCTGCAACTGGGCAGACAACTACTGATGAGTGAATATCCATTAAGCCACACAATTAGTTAATGCTCTCCATACCCAAATGGAGAAGTATTTGAGAGTACGCTTAGTTTCAAATGTTTTTGGTCGTTCTGTGACTTCCACACATAACAATACCTTAAATACTGATGCCCCTACATTCCATGAGATTTGAAAAATCAATCATTAAATACTGCACTCCCTTTCTATGTATGAGATAGAGTCCAAACTTGAGTTAGGTTGGCAATACTATTCTTGAATACAGTGCTTGTGGCTGTAAAAGGAGGATTGCACTGGAAGGGACCCTACTGTTCAGTAGCAGGGGATATTCATGACGGTACAGTAATCCTGATACCTCTCTTCTCATAGTTAACTAAAAAACAACTTTTGTGCCTCAATTTGGTGTCAAAAAGTTTCTTTATTCTCAATTATTTCAACAGCTGTATTTGGCAAAGGAGGTTTGGCGATGAACCTTATGAACGCAAAGTTCTAAGCCATAACCGAGAATTGTTTGATGTCAATTTTTGTAAACAAGAATATTGTAATGGTCACCCTGTGTAGTCTGATCTCCCAGGTTTTAGATGTGCTAAATATAGTATAGGAAACTGCTGTATTCCGACAATCATGCTGGGACTTACTGATTAGTGAATACCCATTTATTCACACAAACAGCCCTACAAACAGATCATTAACAACATTCCCAAATGGAGATTTATTTGAGAGTTTCAACTATTTTTGGTCATTCTGTGCCTCTAACAATTAATTATATAAATGCATTGATGCCCCCACATTTTTAAGCTGCAAGAAAGATTTCAATAAGTAAAGCACTCCCTTCCTAAGTCAAATAATGATCTTTATTGGAACTGAGGACCCGGTGTCAGACTGACTTCATATCCAGTTATGTGTTAGGGCCTGATTCACAAAGGTCTTCAGTCTAGGTTTACTACTTTTTGGTATTCACAAAGGTAAGTTACTACTAGTAATCCCACTAGTAGCAACTTTACTATTAGTAACTTTTCTAGTAGCAGGTTCACTAGTAGTAAAGTTACTAGTAGTAACTTTCCTTTGTGAATACCAAAAAGTAGTATACTTAGACTTAAGTAGTACACTTAGATTTAAATCTAAGTTTACTACTTTTTGGTAGTCACAAAGCTAAGTTACTACTAGTAACTTTACTACTAGAACTTTACTAGTTGAAACTTTACTAGTAGTAGCTACTTCTAGTAGGTTTACTAGTAGCTAAGTTACTAGTAGTAACTTACCTTTGTGAATACCAAAAAAGTAGTAATCTTAGACTTGAGTCTAAGTTCACATTTGTGAATCGGACCCACTATGTCTCACAAGGTGATGCTTCAAGCACACTATCACTATACTGTCTGTCCCAGATTTAAAACTTACTTTACAATTACATTTTACCCAGTATGCTGATCCCACCTCTGGAAAGTCATTCCCTCGTGTGGACATTTGGACTCTACCTTATGGGAATTACAGGAGAAAAAACACCACCACTCTGAAGTTAATTAGATTGGAGATGGTTTAGAAGTTTGGTGTGGCAGAAGCTGTAATGTTGGGGCTGCCGTCGTTTAAACTGAGTAAGGCCCTTGAGAACCCCTAAGGTGTTATTTGGATACATTATTTGTTTGTACCTAGAGGGAACATTCAGTGGTTTGCATTGACTTCTGCATGGTTTGGATGATGTATTTAGATTTTGCTCCAGCTTCTCCCAATTCAGTAATTTCTGCTAGTTCTTTTAATTTACTTGTTAAAATTATTGGTTAAATTATCTCCAATAGCGGGTTTAAGTTTGTTGACATTTTTTTAAAGTACAGAATAGGTATTGTTTTTCATTCCGGAGCATCTGTTATGAATCATTATGAACTGTGTAGGTACATAGCGGAGTGCAATAGCTTATATTTATTGTTATACATTTGTATACTGAATATAGACAAAATAATATAAGTAAAAATAGATTTTGACTGTTGGCGTGGTTGTTGTTCTAGTCCTTGTCATCAGGAGCACAAGCAAGTTAGTTTGCATTTTTACATATGATATAAAGAACTACTTACCATTTATTAAATGAACATCACAAGTCAGAGAAGAGTTCTGTGACAAAATACATGATTGATGCTGAAGATCACAGAACTCAGAAGTCACGGGCAGTATCATCATAATATACAGTTTGCAGTGCTTATGTTATTTTGCACTAGCGATTGAAGGCGGAGGCAACCAGCACTCATTTTGGGGAGAGGAACATATTTTTAATCATCAGACTGAGCCAGAGCAAGAGAGAGAAAGGCAGAAAAGAGAGAACGTGAGAGAAAATGACGATAGGAAAACAGTGACAAGCTGAGAAAGTACTGATGAACAGAAACCTGCAAACGTGAGATAAAGAGACCAAGAAGTGTAAAGTGGCAATAGAAAGATGCATAAGGTCGGAGAAGTACGAAGTAACCTCGCTATTGAGCATTCTTCAGCACCATGGACAGTGCTCTTAAGAAACAGTCGGGCATCTATCTGCACTTATAATTTTGAAAATTAGACACCGATCTTGGTGGATGGTATTCTGTCTGGCACATGGACATCCAATTAACCTTCCCGCGAACATCTTTTAATAACACAGTCTTTTGCTCCAGATGGACGCGATATATGGGTGTTAATATGTCAAATAAATATAGAATATGACCTGTAACACTAACCATGTCAAAGTGTAGCTTGTAATTAGCTGTAAACACATTTCAGACAGTTTAATGCTAGTGACTGCCAAAACTGGTTGCAGCCCACAATATTTTCTAACATCCAGATACATTCCTACTTTTGTGTTACGACACAGCAGTTTAAAAAATAGACATACAGCCTTAAATTCCTCCTTTTTAAATAATGGCTATATTTATCCTTAGTGATAAATAGTTTACGGATAGAGCTGAAAGGGTGGGTATCCCTTTGTCAAAGAAAATCTGCACACACCCCAAGAGATGTCTGAACAGGGTTACTAGCAAAGGAAACATTGATATCTGTGGAACTTTGCCAGATAGCGTCCCCCATCATATCGCATTGAAGAGAATTCAGGAACCAAATGCAGAGAACAACTTGATGGTGTCTTAGAGGCAGACACATCTCCAATAGGAATAACAAGACTTTGTAAAGCAATGTAAGGACACAGGTGCCTGAATCTGAGATCGTGAGAAAGGAAGGCAATGACCTAAAGTTGTTACAAGAATGTAAAGTCTTTCTGCTGAGCAAGCTAATTTTAAGAGCCAAGATTTGTAAGAGAGGGACTAAACGTTACAAACAGGTAGCTTCCTTTAGGCATGGTTAGCATGAGCAAGAAAACATGGCTGCCGAAGTTACAGTTCTAAAGTGCAATGGCTTCATATTAACACCTTTCGTTATTTATCAGTTGTAATTTCTATCGGTTCTGATAGAAGGCATTACGACTTACAACTCAGCTGTAATAAATCATTACAGTGCAATAGGGATCCCATTTTGTTCCTAGAGGTGCACAGTGTCGTTACAGCTCAGTTGAAGTATGGCAATCAGATGCAGTCAATAGAAGTTTTCATATATTACATTCCATCTGACGCCACAGTCTTTGCTTCCTAGTGCTGCAAATGTATATTCCTAAAGAACTGAGATGAGTGTCCAGGCAGACGATGGTACACAATGCGCCCACAATCCAGGTGCCTTGAGATATGGGACACACAATGCACAACTATCCGCGCAGATGCAGAGCCACACTGAGGCAAGAGTGCCCTTTTGTGCACGCAGATTTGGGCAGATCCATCCCATAAGAATGCTGGGGCAGGTTGTGGATATAACACTCATCCATCTCCTCAGAGGCTGGGACAGAATGCTCCCATCATGCACTTCTATCCTGAAAGATATAGGGACATAACATGGGATCATGCTCAGAATGCACTGCTGTCTACACAGATGCTGGAGCCGGTTGGGCCCACAACACACGTCTTCTTCCACAGATGTAGGTGCAGATTGTTGCCCGAATGCAATTATGATCTCACAGATGTTGGGACAGAATGGGGCCACAATGCACTTCTCTCCACTAAGATATGTTTACAGATTGTGACCACATAGCTATTTTGTCCCACCCGACGCTGCAACAGCAGATGCTAGAAAAGATTGGGCCCAAACATGCTGGGGCAGAATGTAGCCACAACACTATTAACGAAGTTATTGTCCCACATTGGGCCCCCAACGTACTTCTGAGCCAGCAGATGGGGCGGCCTTCTGTGTTCTGTATGCACTGCTGCCCTCCCACCTATTGGGACAGATTGAGCCCACCTTACACTACTGTTTCCATCGATGTAGGTAAATATAGTGTGGCTATAATGCACTTCTGACTCCACAGATGTTGAGACTGACAACACTTCTTTCTCACGCGTGCTAGGACAGATAGTGGCTACAACCCACTCCTGAAACCACAAGTGCTGGGGCAGATTGGGGTCACAACTCACTTCTGTCCCCACATGCTGGAAAAGGTTGTGGCCACAACGGACCACATATGCTGGGGCAGATTATGGCACTTAGAAACAGACAAAGTCACAGAGACAAGAAGAGACATAGAATGACTACGAGACAGAGGAAGAGATAGACAAATAAATACAGAGACACAGAGAGGAGGAAGAGAGAGGAAGACAGAGAAAGACTGAAATAAAAGCAAGACAAAGGAGGAGTGAAAGACATGAGGCAACAGTGAAAGAGAGACAAAGAATGGCAAGATGGACAGAGAAAGAGCAGGTTAGGAAGGCAGAACTAGACTGGTAGAGGCAGAGAATGACGGAGTGAGAAATACACAGAAACGGGAGACAGCCTTTACAATGAAATGATTACAACGAATGCCATTCCATCGCATGTCGTTGCAACGCAAAAGGTGTGCAGCAGTGGGTAGAAGGTGTTGGATTTAACTCCAACACCTTCTCTACTGTTGCACACACTGGAGTTGGAATAGCAAATTAATCTATTCCAACTTCCAGCCCCCACCCCCCCCCCCCCACAGAAAGTCAGAGTGAAGGTTTGCGTTGCAATGGCATGCGATGTAATGACATGCGTTGTAATGTCACCTATGCCACAGAAACACAGGAGAAAGAGGAAGCACAACAGAGAACGAAAGACAAAGAAGGACAGGGAGAGCTCACAGCCTCTGCAGTGTTTTTGCCATGGTGGAACACATCTGGGATAGCTGATAGACTGGTGTTTGTACAATGAACGGGAAATTCTCTAAACTACAGAAAATAAATATGAAAGGTCAAAAACACCCATTGTTGCGAACCAACAATTAAAGCAAATTAGAGAAGGGGATGCTGAGCTAAAACTGATCTGGAAGTGTCTGTCGTTTGCTTCATGGGCCCTGGAAGTAGGGGTTCTAGGGGTGGTGCTGCACTCCCAGAAAAAAACATGCTGGAGCAACAAAGATGCCTTTAAATGTTGTCTTTATCTTTTCCCCGTGTTCTGTGCCTACAAACACAGAGGTGGAATGTCAGGCATTGCCTTCTGTCAAATTCATTCTTATTCCTTTAACATGAAATTAGTGCTTACTTTTCATTCTCTAACTACAAAGTGAGAGGATTTTTTTAAAGTGAATAATGTGACAATATTTCTTGAGTACAAGGTGTGTGAAAGCAAAGGCTGTAAAATTTTATTTTTCTAACTATAAAATTGAAATACCTGTAGATGAACTGCACACATTTCAAAATATGACAGCGGGTAAGAAACCACAAATTAAGCACTTTGTTTTGTAATTCTGAAGTGAGATGGAAACAGACATTATACATTTTAATAGGATCAAAACAAATCAAGACACTTTCTGATGTGCAAATGATAATTATTCACTGAAACCCTATTTTCACACTTTGTCGTTTGTGTGCTATATCGTTTTATCAGTAAAAGTTAATATCTGCAAATGTAATGGTCATTTCAATACAAAAATGTGTTGTCTGTAAATGACAGCGCTCTACCACACCGTGCTTTAGTAATACATTTCTGACAGTCTGCTCCAGTTTCCACCATCAGCTACATACCATACCCTTATCACTCTCCTGCTGAATGGGTGGTTCATTTGCTACACTTGTTTTTGTGTGATGTCTGGATTTTTCACAGTACGTGTGGCGTGGGTGATGTTACACTGATGGCTGCACTCCCAGTCTGAAAATTGTTCCAACACCACTGGTTTGCTTTATGTAATACAGATGCTATCAGGAGGTGGTGCTTCTGGTGACTTTGAAGGAAGGAACAGGATACATGTTTCATTCACTTTCTTTTTTTTCCGTTTGAAAAGCTTTATTGAAAGATTTGAGGGAAATACATAAGGCCAGTGAACATATAGTAAAAGCAATTAATAATGCAATAAAAAGTATAGGAAGAGAGGTTTCAGGGGTTTTTGCAGAGAAAGCCATTATCTCCTTCGTAGAAAAGGGTAAAAGTAAGGAACGTTCAATAGTAAGCCATAAAGGTGTGAAGGGAGAGGAGTCTGAGATAAGCAATTTGGAGGCCTGATGAATTCTAAAGGATTTATGATAATTCCTGAAATCAGGGAAGTTGACCCCACCATTGGATTTTGTCCTCTAAAGCAATGATAAGGATATCCTAGATTTTTTACCGTTCCAAAGAAATTTGTAGAGAAGAGAATCTATTTTCTTAAAATAGCAAGAAGGAATGGAAATAGGAAGCATAGAAAAGATATAAAGTAAGATTGGGGTAATCATCATTTTGATGGCATCAAGTCAACCTCACCATGAGAGGAAAAGAGGATTCCAAGAAGAAATTAGTTTATCAATGCGGGATAGAACATCTGTCATATTTAGTTTAACTGAAGAAGATGTGGAATTAGAGAACAATATTCCTAAGTACTTAATTTTAGTTCTATTCCACGAGAATCCAGTTGAAGAGAAGGAGTGCTGAGTACAAACTTTTGTGAGAGGGAGAATTACAGTTTTGTCAGAGTTAATCTTATATCCTGAGCCTGAGGAGAATGAAGAGAATTCCTGCAATAAAGCAGGGATAGAAATTTCAGGGTTGGAAATAAAAAGTAAAATGTCATCAGCTTAAGCTGAGAGTTTTAAATGGTGATCACCATAGGAAAAAACGGTTATAGAATCATTGTTGCGAATAGAGGATAAAAAGGGTTCAAGAGCTAAAATGAAAAGAAGAGGGGAAAGAGGACAACCTTGACGGACTCCACGTTGTAGAGAAAAGTAGGAGGATGTGCAACCATTAATTAAAACAGAAGCTCTAGGGGTGGAATATAGTAAAGAAATAAGGGAGATTATTTTGGGGCCGAAACCATGCCAATTAAGAGTCTGAAACAAAAAAGACCAATCTACCCTGTCAAAAGCTTTCTCAGCATCAACGGAAATAGCTGTTAGGGAGTTGGGAAGAGAAGAAATTTCACTTAATACATTAAGGAACAACCGAGAATTCTCTGAAGTAAGCCTACCCTTAACAAATCCGCATTGCTCCTTACCAATTAAGTGGGGCATAAGGGGTTCCAGTCTTAAAGCAATCAGTTTAGCAAATATTTTATAATCAACATTAACCAGGGATATAGGACTAATTTTTACAAAGCATAGGATCACATCCCTCTTTGTGGTTTATACAAATCGTAGCTTCTTGGAAGGTGCCACTTGCATTACCGGAAAAAGAAAATGAATGAAATAGGTAGAGAAGTTTAGGAAGTAGTAAAGTAGAGAAATGTAAGTAGAACTCACCTGTAAAACCATCAGGGCCAGGGGTTTTACCTTTCTTTAGGATTGATAGGGCACTAGAGATTTCTTCAAGAGAGTGTTCCAATTCAAGTTGAGAAAATGATTAGACGGGACAGGTAACTTATCGAGGTAGGATTGGATAAGGGGAGTGGAAGAGAAAGATTCTGGAGTATATAAATCTTTATAAAATAACATGAATTGATCAAGGATGTCTTTAGCTTTATGAAGAAGCTTCCCATCCAAAGAGCAAATGGAGTCAATTAAAGTACGATCCTTACGGAATCTAAGATAATTAGCCAACAGTTTGCCCATTTTATTACATCCGCCATAATAGCGAGCACTACTTCGAAGAAGTATAGATGAAGCGTTGTCAGTGGTGGCTTTATTACATTTCAATTTATCTTAGACAAGATCTTGGATGACAGAATCTGATGGAGAAGTATAACATTTGTGTTCCAAAGCTTTGATATCCGCAAGGGTAGATTTGTGTTTTTGGAGGGAACGTTTCTATTTTTGGGAGCCGAAATCTATGATGAAGCCTCGAGTAGTGGCTTTAAAAGAGTCCCAGATTATATAATATGGAGTATCGGGATTATTGTTTAATGTAAAGAATTCATCAGCAAAGGAGGTAAATGCAGAAGAGAAAAGAGAGTCTAGTAAGAGGGAATTATTAAAACGCCAGCGGGAAGACCTAGAGTGCGTGGGGAGCAAATCAAAGTCAGTGACAACCGGAGCATGGTCAGAGATAACAATAGGTTCAATTAAAGAAGAAATAAGGTTTTAAGAAAGAGATTGTAAGAGAAAGATATAGTCTAAGCGGGAAAGAGAGTTGTGAGGAGAAGAGAAAAAGGAAAAGTCAATAGTATCAGGATGAGACAGTCTCCATGCCTCAACAAACAAGATGTGCTTGTGAGATAGAATTGAGGAATTGCTTATGGGATTTATGAGGGATGAAGCAGACCTGGGATTTTCTGTCAATAAAGGGGTTGACAATTTGATTGCAATCGCCTCCAAGTATAAAGAGATCATCTCTAAATTGTATACATTTTTGTGTGGTGGTAGGCCAAAAGGAATAATCTGGTTGAGTAGGCCCATAAACATTAAAAACAGTTGTTTAATTGGATTAATAAAACCTTTCACATTCCATGAAATAACTCTGAATGAAACAAATTCAACAATATATACATAGCAATACGTTCAATAATAAGGTAATAGTGAAAAAAGTAGGAAAAGCAAGAGTAAAGGAAAAAAAATGCGCTGGAGTGATGTCCAAAAAAGGAAAAAGGGGGAAGGAATAGAAGACATCAAGGAGTCATGTAAAGGAAAAATCTTAGAGAGAAGAGAGTGAAGTGACACCAAGAGAAAAAGAGGAAGAGAAATGAAAAAGGAAAGGAAGATACCAAAGAATATAGAGGAAAAAGGGAAAAAAGAGAAGAGTAAAAAGAGACAGTACATGTCAAAAAGACGACTGTAATACATACCAATACAGGGGAACACAAGGAAAAGGTGAGAGGCGGCAATGGACAACAGGGACGGCATACCCAACAGAGGCGACGCACCACACCGGAGCATTAAGGAAACATACTCAGGAGTGGGAGGGGAGGCAGGAACAGCAAGGAGTCGAAGGAACCTGCAATAAGAATCAAAAGGATACACAAACAGCGTGTCATGGAACTAAACAGCATGTAACAATAAGTAAAGAATCCAAAAATACAAATAGAGTCAAGTATTCTGAGAAGGACCAGCAATCTCCATCGAAGAAGACGAATGAGAATGGATACATTTCCTATGGTCAGCAGGGTCTTCAAATGTAGAAGTTTTATTCATGAAGGTGACTTTAAACAAGCATGGGTGATATAAGCCATATCGAGCACCCAAGTACCAAAGAGCGGGGCCAAGATCCAGGAATTCTTTGCATCACTTGGCAGTGGACGTGGAGACTTCCTGAGAGATAAAGAGTTTGGTGCCCAACCAGTTCAAGTGCTTCATGGCTTTAGCAGTGTTGAGAACCTGTAGAAGATCCGTGAATTGGAGAAATAGGAGAATCACTCCACGGGGTTTGGATGGAGCAGAAGAAGAGGAAAAACATGGACCCAGTCTATGAGCTCGTTGGATATTCAATTTCGTAGTAGCAGGAAGATTCAAGAGTTGTGGAAGAAAATAGGTGAAGTAGGATACCGTATCATCACCCTCAAGACCCTCAGGAAGACCATACAGGTGAAAGTTGTTGTGGAGATTTCTCTTTTCAAGATCTTCAGAAGCTCTTCTTAGTTGCAAGACCTCCCTCTCCAAACATGAATTCTGGAGGACGAATCCTGTACGTCGCTGATTTGTTGTTCCACCATGGTGAGGCGAGAATCCATAGCTGACCATTTATTATTCATTGCTTGCAAACGAGAGTTAGTATCTTTAATAAATGGTCTGAGAGCTCGAATTTCCTCCAGAACGATATCCAGCGAAACAGGAGAGGTAGGTTTGGGAGGAGAGGGAGGATCCTGTTTAAGACGTTTGCCAGAAGAGGATGATATTTGAGTTTTGGACGCCATATTAGGAGGAGCTGAAGGACTTGAAGATGTCGTTAGAGGAAATGCTTCAGAAGATTGCGAAGAAAAAATAA
Source organism: Triturus cristatus (assembly GCF_964204655.1). Lineage (NCBI taxonomy): Eukaryota > Metazoa > Chordata > Amphibia > Caudata > Salamandridae > Triturus > Triturus cristatus. The sequence goes on from NC_140590.1 coordinate 861,987,050, forward strand.
AAGCTGTTGTGGAGATGGGGTTAAGCTTTTTAGAGGAATGAAGTAACTTCTTGCTCCTACCCATTAAGCGGCACAGTCATAGATCAAGAAACAGGATGTAGCGCAGGAGAAAATAAGTGACACAAGTTTAAAAGCAGAGTCTGAATGATGAAATATTGAATGAGATCTTCAGGTGAAGGAAAACTGATCAGGAAAACTCACCAAAAATTGGAGAAATATTGAGAAGCAAAGTACAGTCCAGGGCGCATAATATAAAAGAGCTGAGATGAAAACCATGCGTGTGAGAGAAAAAGAAAAAGAAATGGCGGCTGCAAAGCCCCAGAGAGTCACCTGAGAGAAAACAGAGGCATTTTCAGGATACAGACATTTAGAAAAGCAGCCTCCCACTGCGTTGGTATTCCGCTTCAGGAATACATCAAAAAAGCACAGAAAAACGACATTGGTGCAGCACGGAGCTCCATCAGGCTGCAGCCATCTTGGGTCACGGTGCGCGCGACCTCCCATCATTTCACTTTCATTTAGACTACAGCAGCAAATTACAACATTACCCATTCTTTAGATAACCTCGTTTATCCCTTTATGAAGTAGTTTCAACGTACAACCAAAGCTGAAGTAGAAACCTTTGGTATATTTTGCACCTTTTAAATATGTAGCGTTTAACCTTCAAAGATTCCAAACGAAAGCTTAAAATGTTTTCAGAACATATGAGCAGGGCCACTTTAAAACTTCCTTTCTACAGCCAAGAACACAAAGTTGACATGATTTGATTAATGTCACTGTTGTAATTACCACATAACACTGAAATCTTCTTCTCAATTTTAGTGGCAGTAGAACAACCTGTGCCTCACAAGCTAGGCTCCTCTCATCAGCAGTCACTTCCAACTGCCACCCCGCGATTACCTCATCAATAGAACCTGATCACCTAAAACAATGACCTACACAACATTTTTTATAGTACATCAAAAACCAGACTGCCCCAAGGTCCCACCAGAACAGTCACTCTCAATTGCCATTACTCTGTCAGCATGTGAACTACATCACACATCACATTCCTTTATCAACATATGATTATTATTTATTAAATGTATTTTAAGTGGTTTTATTGTACAACACTAGGAAGTACCTTGTGGTATTCTAAGAACGCTTTAGATCAGATACTTGGAATGGGAGAATGGATCTTAATTCAGGATTGTTAACAGACATTCTGAAATAGTATATTATCAAATATAATATAGGACAAATTATTCACATGATTGCTGAAAATCTTTGCGAGACCAAGGGATGTGGTGCTGTCCTCATTTTCAGGCCTGACTTGACAGCACAGGGAAACTATGCCTAATGCTACCAATACTTTAACACATACAAAGAGTGGGCTTTGTCTGAATGCAAAAGAGAATTTCTCTCTGACCTGGCTGTTTAGTGTATCATTTCACACCCTATTGAATGCTGGCAATGCAATGCATGAGGTACTATTTTAAATCTCAAATGTGCACTGAACCATTGCACATTAAATTGTTTATATTATACATTCAATATACACAGAAAGCAGTCATTTTTTGTTTTGTTTCTCACTGCAGTAGGTTTTTGTAAAATATTTTATTCAGGATTCAAAATGCACACCAAACATATTGGCTTTGATGAAGCTTGTTCGTCTTGCAGGAAGAATGACAATATTCTGTATGGTGAATTGGTGAAAGTGCATTGGCCGTGCGTGAAATCGGGGACATAGGAGCCGAGAGTCATCTCACTGCCAGTGCCTAATTTGTAAACAATTAAGTGCCAGGGCCCAAGGTATTTAAAACGGGTAAACTGCAGCTGGACCTACCCACATATCACGTTAAATTGTAGGTCTAAGTCCTAGTTTTATAATGTATTTTAGATGTATTTAATAGTTACATACTCCACAAATAAATTTTGCAAAAAACATTCACGATGCCACCATGTGGTGGAGTCTCATAAATATGTGCTGGTGTTTACAAATAAGTGCTTGTGCCGAGCACCAGCAAACATCGGAACAAATTAATCACTACTCCCTGACCCAGTACAAGAGCAGTGAACAAGCAACTTCGACTGCACAAGCCTTCCCAATGGACAATTTGTTTAAAAATTGCAGGTCCAGATGCACTTTAAAAAACATAGCTATTTTTAAAGCAATTTGCGAAATGGGTAACAGGAATAGGACACAAGATTACATCTCAATTCCCAATTTAGACCCCTTGCTTGCCTTTTCTGTCGGTGCCAACACAGTTGGGCCTGCTGGTGGTGCCATCGCCCACCATCATTAACAATGTTGTTCTTAAAAACAGAGATGGAGGAGTATGAATAATTATGAGCAAGCAGTACAGTGCAACGCTTATTATAAGCCAGCGGTAGCCGGTGAGGCCCACCGGCACTCATTTTTGGAGACCAGCACTTTTTTCCTAAACGGAATTTGATCCAGAGCATGAGAAAGAGTAACACAAAAAGGGAAAAGAAAGGGTCAGCGAAAGACATAAAACAGGGACAAAGGGAGAAAGCAGGAAAGAAAAAGAAGCCGCAAGAGTGAGATAAAGAGGCAGAAAGTGTCTGGTGGTGGATTAAAGATGCATCAGGTGGACTGAAGACTCGCAGCCTTGGTATTCTGCGCACGTCCGTCGGATGACACGGCCCCGCCCACTCAATAAAACTCCCGCACCGTGGCGGAATTTGCGCCGCAGTTAAGGAGTTAACAATATAAATTCCTTCAGTCGCTTCTAGGGCAGCTTGGTCCTATACATTCTCATTTCCTCCAACATGTAGCACCAAAGAGGTCCTCCCGTTTGTTGAGATGACCACATTCTCCATCATTCATGCAGCGTGCATGGAAGGGTTATTGTTCATCAGCCTACTCTGTATGCTACCCTGTCATCAACTGTCTAACTCTGGCACAACTATCTCCTAGAGCAGGGATACTCATAGTACGGCCCGCGGGCCGCCAGTGGCCCGGCAAGCCTTTCTTGGCTGCCCGCGGACCTTGCAGACATCGTACCCAGACATGCCAACCCTACCGATTCAGGCGGGAGACTACCGATTTCAAGGCTAGTCTCCCGCCTCCCAATTCCTGCTAGCAAAAACCCGATTCCTCGGGGGGTTTCAGCTGACAGGGCTTGTATTGTGTAGAGTGCTAATTCTTCCAGCAATAATCAGAGTGGTGATGCAGGGGCTCGAGAAAGGGTGAAAAAGCAAAACAAAGCCTCATCAACAAGCGAATTGTCTTTTAAAGACCCGTGAAGTACTCGGGGGCGGCTGTGAGTGTACCTGGAAGCTGTTTCCGCCCGCCGGGCTGCCACGGGGGGGGGGTTGTATGCACTGCCAGCAACCTGCCAGGCCAGTGCACAACACTTGCATCACCCTCTCTCTGCCTGCCACTGCGCTCAATGCTTCTGAAAGGTAAGGGAAAAAAACGTGCATTTTGCGTTTCAAATGTCCGATCCTGCAGCAGCACACTTTCAACGCCCATACATGACAGTAACCCGATTCAAGGCCCCATTCTCCCGATTTTTTTTTTGTGATTTTTTTTTAAATCTCCCACTTTGCTCTTCTGAAATGTTGGCATGTATGATCGTACCGGTGTTTTTTTTTTAACAGTCTCAGCAAACACAGACTCTGCTCTGTGGGGGCCCGGGGATTCAAGGGATAGTCCGAGTGGAGCTGCTGGGGCGCTAAGAGGTGAAATACAACAAAGCCTCGTTAACATGCAAATGGTCTCTTAAAGACCTGTGAAGTACTCGGGTGGGTCTGTGTGTGTGCCCTGGAAGGGAAGCTGCCTCTGCTGCCACACAAGCGGAGGGGGGGGGGGGGCGAGGTGACAAAGAATTACAAGAGAACAGCAGGGTGTGAGAGTTGGATAAGGGGACAGAGGGCAGTAGGGAGAGACAGAGACAGACAGATAGAGATAGAGACTAACAGACACAGGGACAGACAGAGACAGATAGACAGAGACAGACAGAGGCAAAGAGACAGACGGAGAGGGAGACGGAGACGGAGAGGGAGGGAGACAGAGAGAGAGGGAGACAGAGAGAGAGGGAGACGGAGAGAGAGAGGGAGACGGAGAGATAGAGGGAGACGGAGAGGGAGGGAGACGGAGGACAGCGGGAGAGGGAGGGAGGGAGACGGAGGACAGAGGGAGATGGAGGACGGAGGGAGACGGAGAGAGACGGAGAGGGAAGGAGAGGGAGAGAGGGAGGGAGGGAGAGAGAGAGGGAGGGAGGGAGATGGAGGGAGGGAGGGAGACGGAGGACAGAGGGAGAGGGAGGGAGACGGAGGACGCAGGGAGACGGAGGACGGAGGGAGACGGAGAGAGACGGAGAGGGAAGAAGAGGGAGGGAGAGGGAGAGAGGGGAGGGGGACAGAGAGAGAGGGAGACAGAGAGAGAGGGAGACATGTTTTGAAAGGTTTTTTTTTACTCTAGCTCCGCCCCCCACTGATCCCGCACCCACTGACTCCACCCCTACCAGTGCGGCCCTCGGCCACTAACCACACTGTAATTTTGGCCCCCGACAGAAAGTTTGTGAGTACCCCTGTCCTAGAGAAATGTATGGGATTGCAGGACTTTGCAGGTCTGAGAGGCATAGTGGGGAAAAAACTGGCTCATGCCCACTTTCCATGAACCAACTCAAGGGAAGAACTGGCTACTTACACTGGATCCCCCGCTGACACCTGGCCCCTCTGCCAGAACTAGAGGACAAAATTGTGATAAAAAAATTATTGACTGGAATACAATGGCTACTGGCTGAGATTCATTTGAGAATTCGATCCATTACATTGCATTTTTAAGAGTTGGACCGGTGAGATGGACCGCAAAGCCCACAGTGGCAGTGAGGCTACGGCTGCACCGGTGATCCGATCGCCCTATAACAAGTTGAGAAGTTGGACCGGCATAGGGCCACTGCTGCCGCTAGGGATCCGTGATTCTTGATGGTCTTGCAGCGATCTGAGGCCCTTGATATGCTAGCGATGCCACTGCGGCTCCGCCAACCAAATTAGGAGTTTCCTCATCACCACAGTTTTCATGGCAATGAGCCCGCCATGAAAAGTGTGGCAGTGAGGAAACAATGGGGCACTACAGGGCCCCCTGGTGCCTCTGCGCCAGGGGATACATGCAGAGGGGCACACCGTGCGCCCTCTGCTCTGCATGCACCCCCAGTTCCTGCAGGGAATGGACTTCACAGTCCATGCCCTGCAGGAACGTGCAATGGCATTCCCATTGCGGTGCCTTGGTAAGGCTCACGTAAGAGCCTTAGGACTGCCCCGCAATGGGCCAGCCGCTGCAGGACTGCCCAACCTGGATTCCAGTCGGAATCTAACGGGCGGGCAGTGGTTTTATGGATTTTGCAGTGTGGCAGCAGGACGCTGGCTAGGCGGCCTGCTGCCACACCACCAAAGTCATATTAAGGCCCTAAGAGTGATGGGTATGCCCAGGCTAGAGACAGGCTTGGGTTCCATTAGAATAAAGCTACATCTCACTGATGAAATCTAAATAGCCCCAAATGGGTCTGAGGTTGCTTGTGTCCCCCCACCTGGAGGGGACCTGGCTTAGCAGTTCAGAGGGGACTGATAATACTGGAACAGGACAGAGACAGATTTGCTTAAGGCTGTTCTCTGACTAGAATGGCACAGTAGGCAAAAAAACGAGGGGCTGGAATGTGGCCCAAGTAATTGCCAGTAGCTGAGGTTAACTGAACCATTGTACCCATCACCTTTTTTCTTTCATCTGTGCCAGAATTAGAGACAGGACCAACCACAGAAAAGGGGTAGGTGGCATGATGCTTTTCACACTTATACTGTTCATGGCCATAATGGCGAGATGCAAATTTTACTCACTTACGTTGTTTTTTTTGGTTGGTCCTCAATACCGTATCTCAGACCTATTCTGTTTTTTGGAATTTAGAAGTGAGCCAGATTACCCTAAGGGATCATACATCGGTGGCTTAGGCTTAGTCATGTCACCACCCTACTTACTGGCTGTTTGGTCCTATCCAAGGCCTGTTCCTTCCAGTGATGGCCATTTCCACTCGCGCCCTTCTCAGGGTTGTCACCCACAGATGTCCATGAACGCACTCCAAGAGGGTATTCTCTCACTCCATCCTCTGGACTCATACTTTCTCACACCAGGCACACTGGCAGCCAAGCCATGCTCACCCAGTTCAGTAGACCAACATTCCATTATTTTGGATAATATCTCATGCATACATATGTTGAGCTATACATAATCACCCTTCCTACAGCCCTCTTTTAATTGCTCGGTCTTCAGCTCCATCTTAAGAAATAAATACTATGGCTGTTGTTATGCTGAATAAATTGGAAATCTTTCCTGTGAAAATAAAAAAAAAAGTCCCATTGGTGTCTCTGATTCGTTGCGAAAACACTTTAAGCAGTTTAATGCGTCACTTCTAAGCTTTAGTTCACAATGTGTGGCGCATGCAGATAATTCCCAATTTCTCTGTAATCAACTCATGCAACGCAGAATGTAAATACAGGCCCATAAATCTCTCCTTATCGAGTAATAACGATGACTTCTTAGTGACAAATAGTTCAGAGGAAAGAGCCGAAAAGATGTTGGGCCTCATGTAGGTGGCATACACTTTACCGATTCTAAAATACCGAATCATACCGATTCGGTATTTAAGAATCGGTAAAGTGTATGTAGGTAAAAATTCGGTAAATGTTACCGAATCGGAGTGAGTCGGTAATTACCGAATCGGTATTTACCGATTCGGTAATGAGGCATACCTTCCCATTGAGGGGAAGGTATGCCTCATTACCGAATCGGTAAATACCGATTCGGTAATGGAGGAGCACATGCAAGGGTGGCAGGGTGTCACATTGACACCCTGTTGCACCCCTGATTCGGCCATGTGTGCACATGTGGCACACATACATGCCCTAAGGGCATGTATGTCTGCCACATGTGCACACTTCTAAGCGCTTTTAAATGCTTTTACTCATCCATACTTTATTTACCACCAACTATTAGTTGGTGGTAAATACCGACTCGAAACAACACCCACACAGTCCCCCTACATCTGATTTCTATATTCGGAATTTACCGAATCGGTAAATTTACCGATTCGGTAATTTTACCGATTCGGTAAATTCCGAATACAGAAATTCACCCCCTACATACCAAAAGCCAAAATACCGGTCGGTAACGGTATAATTACCGAAAATCGGCCGTTACCGACCGGTATTTGGCTACCTACATGAGGCCCCCTATCCCTTTCTTTGTTTGTCAGCCGTTGTAATTCTGTTCGGCGGCCTGTTTTCAGCACTGCCTGATGGCGCAAAGGAGGCACTTGCACTTATCATGACCTGGAATGAAAGAAAAGGGCGGAGGCGAGGGGAGGGGCTTCTTATCACTGCTTCCGTCAGAGGCACTGGAGGCCTCAATGTACTCAGCACTTGCGGCCACAGTCTTGGATTCAAATCGCTGGTAACATACACTTGGACTGGGAGCTTGGTAGGAGGCATGACCCAAAGTAGGGAGAGGGGTTTAGGGGGGTAGTTATTGGTTCCACAAATAATAATAACGAAGCCACTGTCCTTGATCGTCACCCACTGTTTGTAATCTGTAGCTTATTCCCCTTTACGTCGCAGAGCCAGGTTTTCTATTTATTTTTGCAGATTTATATGGCGCGAACTCCACCCGAAGGTATTGGAGCGCTTTATACAAGCACCAGTTATGTTACACAAGGACACATTCAGGCACGGGGAGATTAAGTCATTTGCCCAGAATCACAGGATGCGGACGTGACCCAGAGGCTCGAACCTTGGTTTCCAGCACCAAAGTCTGGGATGAAGGTGCTGGAGCGGGTAGTACAAAATTTTGTATACCCCCCATTTCTGAATGTTTATATTAATCCGAATAATCTATTAATTGTAATATTATTAATCTGTTTGAAGTGATAACTCACCAATTATATTAACGAAAGAATTACACGTGGGATTTGCATTTGCACGGCTAAATTAACTGTATACTAATATTTGTACGCATATTAATGGTAGAAAATTAGAATATTGCATGATAAATGTTGCTTTTGTAACGTAATTGTAAGTTGCACCAGATGACATCACTGGGTGAATATAAACGCTTTGAATGTTGCTATCATGCTAGATAATTACTTACACATAAGGGGATTAGTGAGGGTTTAACATTTTATTAGCCATTTCAGTGTTTTAATTACGTTTTGTGTTTGTTTTGCTTAACCATTTGGGCCTAAGAAAAGATGGCTGACTAAGACACACGACGTGACTACTACCGTTTCACGAGGTTTCGGGTGAAGTGCGCCTGCGCGACCGCCAGCAACAGTGGCCTCGTCCTGACCCCAGGCAAGATGTACCCACCAAGGACACACTGGGAGAATCGCCAAATTCACGAAACAAAGGACTGTCTTTAAAACCGGAACCAGCAAGTGTGATGACTTAACCTAACGGACTATGTGAGAACTTTACCGAATGACCCCAAACCAGCCAATCAGGACGGCCTAAACCTGATTTTTGTTACATTTTGACGTTTGTTTCATTATAAAAGTGGGTAGACAAAGCAAATTGAGGACGACTGCCTTCTTTCTGAGCAAATTTAACTTTTCCTGACGTTATGCTGACGGAGAGGACGGTGACACTGCTGGACAGCTGTTATCCTGAATCTTTGAAAGACTGAATTGCTGCCTGACTTTGATGATTTAAAGACTTTTCCACGACTTGATTGACTTAGAAGACGACTAATAGCCAGATTAGGTAAATATGATGTTCGGTGATTTGGTTTATGACTTATTGAAATTGAAATTGATTAGATAAACAAAATTATTATTCTAACAAACAAATGTGTCGGGTGATTTATTTAGAGAAATTAGAAAAAGATTAAATGTAGATTAAAGAATTGTGTCACCAAATATCCAAAATCAACTAACTGATTCATCGATTAAATGGAGGGAATATCTCGAGGTTCTGAGTTTAATAAAGGTACTTAATGTAGGTTCAGGTAAATTAGGTTCCTTAGTTGAAAAGGTATTCCTTTCATGTCAGCCTTTGGATAATCTATCTCTCCCGTGAGAACGGATCAATGAAGTGTGAGTGTTGGTGTTATGGGCCCCACCAATGAATGTATTGAGTGAATGTGCTAGTGTGATATTTGATCTGTGACGAAGGGAGGATTTAAAATTCCACGCTGCATCAAAGGTACCTCACAAAGTTCAAATAAGGTAAACAAGCATTGGCAAAGACAATAGGCTTTGCCATTGCTTGTTTTGGGTTTGAATGATTTTGTATGAAGGCATACATTGTCTGAAAATCCACATTAGGAATTTGCATTGTGGTACCCCTCAAAGGACATTTTTAGACATTGATGTAAAAAAAATTATGTTAAAAAAGCACATTGGAGAAGTAACTTTGGCTTCAAACGCAGAGGATGGTGCGGTGCCCTCCTAAGGAAAGTTTCAGACAATTAGACTGCAGCGGTGGTGAGTCCATTGGGGAGTTGAGGCGTTGCCCCACTAATGCCACGGCCCCATTCATCATTTTAATAAATAACAATAACAAATTCTGCTTTCTACTTCTGATGCTAATTCCAATCAGGACTCCTGATTGGAATTAGCATCAGAAGTAGAACTTGGGACGCCGAAGAGGGTGGGGCTGCGGCAGCACTCAGAGTTTGAGTCACAGCCAGTAGACAGCAATAGTGCGCATGTTCGGTTTTGGGCTGGTCATATTTTTACGACCAGCCTGAACAAGTGCACTAGCCTTCCCCTTAGGAGAGCGAGGGTTGCTTCATGCCGCAGCCCCCGGTCTCCTAATGGGCGAGGAGTATCCCTGCTCAAGCCAATCCTGGATCTGCTGGAGCAGCGTCTGGATTGGCTGAGAGGGGTTGCCAGCCACTCCAGAGATGGATTGTGACACAGAAGACGTTGAAGGCGCCAACGCGGGACCCCTGCCCACCAGCAGCAGAGGCGGCGCGGGTCCGGTAAGTTTTCTTTTTTACTTTATTTTTTAACCCCCCCGAGTATTGCGAGCCGTGACTGTGTGGGAGTGGTATTATGTGAAGGGCGAGCATGGGGAGGTGAGTGTTGTGAGTGTGGAGGGGCTGCGTGAGTAGGGGGAGAGTCAGGGGGGGAGGGGCACTTTGGGCCCAGGGATTGTGTGGAGTCAGAGAGCTGAAGTGACTGGAGGGACGGTCACCCTCCGGCAGGCTCATGCATAGAAGCATACCCTGTACCCAACTTTCCTGTCAACTTTGTTTTAGTTTGCATTTTACTGTCTGTGTTGCTCTTTGGTTGGGTGCACGGTTCCCTTAAACCTGCAGTGCGCGGGAGGTAATGAGGCGTAATGGCGCACGTGGTCTCCAGCAGTGCTCTCGCCGGTGACTGGGGTGGTTTAGTGCTCAGTATACATCAGGCGTGATCCCGAGGGGTGGTCTCCCCAGACACAGGTGTGGTGTGAAAAGGTGCTATCGAATCGCATAGGTGTGGTTTAGACTTTAGAAGGGTGCTCCCCATGCTTGTCTTAAAGAACCCAATCAAAGCTATAGGGGTCGCATCCCGAGATCCAGAGGCGCTGAGAAATGCACATGTAGGCACTAGGTCTTCCTAGGTCTACGGAGGGTGCTCCAGGAGAGATGTATACATGTATACCGGATACACGGCTGTAGGAGTGAGCAGCCGGTTCGGTGCTAATTCAGTTGCATAGGAGAGAGGGCATGGCTCTGGGGTACCCAGACAGTGCGCACATTCAGCGGTGAAGGATATATTCGCAAGTGCAGGAGAGAGAGGGGGGCTTGAATGCACCATTTGCCCACTCTGGGCTAATAGCACCCTGGAAGTCCTCCCTGATAAGTTAAAGTGTGGTGGGCCATCACAGTGCCTCCCCTAGAAAGACAGCAAACATGGATGCATGATGGAACATCACATGCCATTACCACGCATGCCTTTACTATGCAGTTTTTATAACGCATCTACGACTGCCAAACACATCTTTACCACGCATGGCATTACTATGAACTTACATAGAGGTACTTTATAAGTACATTACTATGCATACCATTACAATGCTCACATTTACAACAGAATTTTTTTATGTATGGAAAACATTACTTAAGTAGTAAAACAAATATTACTTCAAAACGATGCAACACAACAAAAAGCAAGGCAGTATTGTAACTTATTTGTACACATTTTCTAAAATAAATAATTTAAAAAACACATGTAAACATAGAGCAAACATTTTAATAAACACTTTTACATTTTTGGCATGTGCACAGCAGTCCTTCCTTCATTTCAACCTTATGTATGTCGATTGTCCCCAACCAAGATGGCTGTTGTAAAATTTGAAGAAAATTAAAACAGCGTTTTTTACTAAAACAAATTAATTATACATTCAGTCAGAATATAAACCAAATTAAAAAATACATTTCAAAACATAATTTACTGTAAATTATCGAATACCCCCAAAATATATAAAAAATTAGCTGTCCACCATTTTGTGTTCGGTGGTACACTGACCACACACACCACAGTCAGTTCCAACACTGTCATCTAGCTAGATAAGTAAATATAAACTCTATTTATAACGATATCTCCCAAAACAATATTTATTTAGAAGTGTTTAATATTTTACAGACTTTGTGAATATTTTCTACAGCCAACTTTTCAAGTTCAATTACTAATTTTACATCATTGGAAGTTTCTTTTAAAGATAAGTATGAAAATGGTATATTAAAAAAATAAAAAGTATCACCTACTCAAATTTGGTCCTGGACAGTGGCTGAAGCGCAAAATTACTACCAACGGGTGCTTACCTCTGGCAAGGCGACGTCTGTAACTGGGTGGGGGGCAAGATTACTAATATAACTATGCTTGGTACTTAACTCAAGGGAAAGGGCCGGATAGTGACTGATGGGCAAAATTACTATTCTAATTCTGCCAAATACTTACCTCAGGGAAGGTGCTGGACAGTGACTGGGGGGCAAAATTACAATTCTAACTGCGCCAAGGACTTACCTCAGTGAAGGTGCTGGACAGTCACTGAGGGGTAAAACAATTTATATTCTAAGTACACTGTGTACTTGCCTCAGGGAAGGTGCTAGACAGTGATTGGGGGGCAAAAGTACTATTGTAACTCCATCAGGTACTTACCTGAGGGAAGGTTCTGAAAAGTGACTGGGAGGCAAAATAACTATTCTAACTCTGCCAAATACTTATCGTATGGAAGATGCTGGACAGTGACTGAAGGGCAAACTAACTATTCTAACTCCACCAAATACTTACCTCAGGGAAGGTGCTGGACAATTACTGGGATGAAAGTTGCTCTTCTAACTCCACAGGGTACTTACCTCAGGGAAGTTGCTGGACAAGGACTGAGGGCAAAATTACTACTGCAACTCCACCAAATTCCACTGTTTCTTTTTCGCACACCTTAAAAGCAAAAATGAAATTGGAAAGTTCAAGAAAACAAAACCAGTGGAATTTCAGACTCCAGAAAATGAAAATATAACATTAGAAACACAAAAAAAATTAATCACTTCACAAATTTGATTCCTTTTACATCGAAAAACAAGAAAACAAGGATCCAGCAACACTGAAAACAGAAACAAATTTCACCAGACCTTTGAAGACCAGATTGGGAAAGAAAATAACTCACCAGGTAAATATTCTGATAAAAGCTATGAATAATGAAATCTAACAACTTTCATCCTACAGGCTTCAAACGATAACACATAAACATCTCTCATTTTTAAAAGGAATAATAAAAAAAATTTCTCCTTCACCACAGTGTCTCAAGTAATCATGCACATCTTTTTTCCTTAGCAGGTACATTGTTTACAAACAAAATAAAGCACAGGTTTAGACCGTAGCATTCACAAAACTTCTCTTTTTAGGTTTCGCCTAGTCAGCGCATGCTCTGTCTTGGTGAAAGATGCTGTATACAGTATAGCGGGGGAAGCTCCGCCCACTTTCCAGCCATAAATTTGATTGGCTGCAATGAAAAATCCTGCATTTTCATTGGTTTTTGGCGTCTTAGGCCTGCCTCCAGACTGCCATGGTGTCATTTTTCCTCTTCCGAGGCTATCAGCCCCTTTACTACTAAAACCGTTTTGTTTCCCTGTCTCTCCTCGTTCCCTCCCACAATCTGTAATTTTTTGTACCACAACTACCCCCCCCCCCCCCGCCCCCCCCACTCACTCCCGTTCATGCCTTTTTTGATGCCGGCACTTCCATTGAAAATGCAATAGGACTCAGGGAAACCCGAGTCCTATTGCATTTTTAATGCTTGTTTGTCCCATGATTGGTAGGTGACCTTGCACTATATTTTGCCTGGCCTGTCCTAATCACATGCGCAGCTCTCTTACGCTGCCTTATATTCCACGCATGCGCCAAAAGTTAGCGTGTTCGTAGATTTCCTGGCTCACCCGGAAGCTGCATCTATAATCGCTCTACCTGTCGGTGACAGTCTTTATTTTGTGTTTATCGGTGTGCCAATTGTGTTATCGGCGATGTGGTTTTACATAATTCAGGAGCCAGGAGGTAAGATCTGAGATCTGTATTGCTTCTTTGTTTTAAGATGTGCGTGTGCGACGTTTTCTTTCCAAACCTATGAGGAGCCGTTAAATAGTATAGACCCCCTGTAATAAATAAACATTATGGAAGCACTCGCCCGCTTCATGGACACCGCGCTCTCCAATGCAATAGGTAAAGTCTCTGGTGGTGGGCCGCTTGCGTGCTAAAAAGAATCTCCACTCCAGGTTCTCCGTCCTTGTCTGCTTACTTGTGTACAATCCCCATTATCAGTCGTGCACGTGACCCTAGACACTGTCATCGCCTCTTCGGTGACATTCAAAGCACTATGAGCTGTGGTGTTTCAATCTGCCACCCTCGTGAATGAAAGGGCTTCTTGTCCTGCACAGCCTGTCTGTCTCCTCGCCGCTGGCTTGCTTTTCAAATTGCACAAGTAATAATTGAGCTCAGAAGAGTTTGTGCAGGTTTTCATCGGCAACATCCCTGCTTGCCTCGGAGGTAGGGGAAAAGCTGTTGGGTAAGAGACTGACCAGGCCACAGCACAGTAGGTGTAGCGAGGTGTTCTTGTGTAAAATGCTTTGGGTGGTCAAAAAGTAAGACTTAAGAATCCTGCAGGGGGCGCTTGCCCAGTGCAGCAGAGTGCAGCATCTGTGTACAGCAGGCAGGTAATGGGCTAACGGGCGAGCTTGTCAGTTCTAGTCTGTTGCCACATTGCGTTTCTAAACGGTGAGATCTCTTAGGTGGTGGTTGGTATCTGACCTACAAAGTGTATGTGAGTGGAATGCATTAGAGCACACAATTTGCTGGTATACATTGTTTTTGGTGTAACCCTTTGTACTACACTCATGCAGTTTGAGAGCTATTAATAATAGACAAGTGTTACCTAATTTAATAGCACCCCGTTAACTGTGCTCTGAAAGATGGGGGCACCATTCTGGGGTCCAACGTAGGGAGTTTCGGATCGGTGAAGATGTTGGGAGTGGACTTTAACTCGCGTCACAGCAGTCCTCAGCCAGGGCCTCTCTCCACTGTACACCAATGGCAATTTGCACTCCGGGCACTATTTTCTCAAATAACTTTCTCCTGCCTGCTGTTGCAGGCAGGCCATGCTCTCTCCTAATGCTTTAAAAAATATATCTTTATAGCACGGGTGCTGAGTGCATTTGCAATGCAATAGGTCTCACATTAATGAGAATTTAAGCTATTGGCATTGTAAATGACAATGCCTTTTATTTATCTTTTTTTACAACTACTCATAAATAAAAGCCATTGTCATTTACAATGCCAATAGCTGAAACACTTGTAAATGCGAAACCGATTGCATTGCAAATGCTTGTTTCTTATATTTCTAGAACTCACTGAAATATGGCAACCAGAAACCAGGCTAACTATGTCCAATCTTGGAGAAAACATCGGCTGCTGAAATATGGTGGCTATCTTTATTGTAAGGAGAGGTTAACTGAGGCTAGGACTCATTGGAGGTGTGTTCAGTATTTTGCATCCCATTGCAAAGGCAGAGTGGTAACTCTGGGTGATACTGTTAAAAGGACCACAGAGCATAACCACTCTGCCACTGCAATAGAGAGTGAAGAGTGAGAAAATATGCAGCAGATTCAAATTCTAGCATCCACCTCCAATGAACCCTGTGGCTCAGTTTTGAGGGAGGTGGCCTAAAACATCCCCATGCATGTAACTAGTAGAATGCCCACAATACCCAATTTTAGGAGAATGGTTCAGAGACAAAAACCGGGAAGTAATACCCAATATGAAACATCTCAATCCTATTCTGAAAATAACATCCCCTTGAACTAACAGTTTCTTATACTAATGAACCTTTCCTCCTCTATGACAACCAAAACCCTCTCAAAAGAATGCCAATCTTTAACACAACCCATAACTAAGTAACCGTTGAGAATAGTGAAATTTGGATGACGGATGGGACTTTCAAATCAATACCCCATTCATTCGCACAAACATGTACACCATTCATGCTAACATAAACCACACAACTGTCACATTAGTGTATAGCGAACTCCATGAAAAGCAATCCTTAACATACATTGACTTTTTATCATTAATAAAAACCAAAACTGTGAATAAAAGTCCTTGGAAAATTATAATGGACTTTAAATTGCAAATGATTAATACTATTACTAAAATCTACTCTAAAACCCAAATTCAAGGATGTTTTTTTCACTTTTCTCAGGCATATTGGCAAAAAATTAAAAAAGCATCCTTAGCTGAGGATTACATGTCAAGCAATAAACTACTATATTCGGCCAGTTCAGGGGTCAACCATAGTCGTCGCCAAAATAAAAGGGGTATGCAGCCAATTTCCCTTATAATGGGTCTTACCCTTAGATTCAGGCACAGTGGGACAAGTGGGGAGCTCGCTGGTAGCCCAAGCAACTGTCTAAAAAAATTATTTGTATATATTTGTTCATGTTCTTTGGAGCACAATGCCCCCATAGTTCCGCCCCATAAATGACAGAACTTCTTAATTTGGTTATATAAATCTCTAGAACGGGTCCTACTGGCTTGTGTGAGGAATTTCTATAGCGCTTAGCCAGGCCACCTGCAGTCTGGGTTAGCTTAAGACTGGAATTATTCATATGGGGCCCCCAATCCATTTTTTCTGTTAGGGTGAGACCTAGATACTCAAAGACCGATACCCACTCGAGTTGGATACTATTCATATGCAGGTTTGGACGAGTTGTGTGGACAGGGTTAAAGATCATATATTTTGTTTTCTGTATATTGATCTCCAACCCCCTGACTCCACAGAACTCGGAAAAACCATCTAGGGTTCTCTGGATACCCATCAGTGATTTAGACAGCAAGAGGGTATCGGTATCATCGGCAAACATCAGTGCCGTAATTAGTTTGTGTGCTAGCTTGGGAGCATCTATGTCCTTCAGCCCATTCAATTTATCAACCAATCCATTGATATAAAGATAGAACAGGTTGGGGGCCAACACACAGCCCCGCCTAACCCCACTATTTATTGGGATCAGAGGAGTCAGTTCCCCATGCTTCCCATATCTAATTTGTGCATAGTTGCCCTCATACAATCTCCTTAGCATATTCAAGAGATAATAGGGAATCCCGAGATCACTTAACACCACTCAAAGTGCCTCTCTGGGCACTAGGTCAAAAGCACTTTTAAGATCCACAAAGACCAGATATAGACTACCCCCTCCAATCGAACGTTTTCCAATAAAGGAGTTGGAGCCTGAATATTTGGTCTACAGTGGAGGTTTTTTCCTTAAAGCCTACTTGTAGGGGACTCATGTTTTATGTTCCCCCAACCAGGCCTGCAGGCGGCCTAGTAAGATCCTTACAAAATTTTATATATTGGGAGTATCTCAGCTCTGGCCCAGGAAGAAGGAAGTGTAGTATAGAGTTAAAAAGCACCCACAGATAGGACCCCAGATGATGGGCTCGGCACGGAAAAAAGATCCCCTGGTATCTTGTCTATACCTGGGGTTTTACCGGGTGCAATTTTTTAAACAGCACTGTGACTTCTGACAGAGTCAGCTTGGGAATCACTGTAGGGGGATTAGGTGATGGCTGGGTTGCTATGGTCTGGATGCTGGTCCCAGTCTCCGACAAAGCGTATAGGGCCTGAAAATGTTCTTTCCAGCTATCAGCTGCTATATTGGGCTCCTGATCAACCTTTCCAGTTCTACTACCTGTGATTACAAGATTCCAAAAGGCTTTCATATTCTTGTCCTCTAGGGCCTGCTTCAGAGATACCCATTGGTCCATGTCCCATGATTTTTTTTGCGAGGGCAAGGGTTTCTTTATAGGCAGCTCTCACAGTTTTTGTTTGGGATTTACTCTTAGATTTAATAGCGTCTATCAGGGCCCTCTTTGCTTCCCTACAGCTGGAATTAAACCAGGTCAGCTTGACCTTGCTCTCCTCCAGGTGCCCACTGGCCAGAATGTATCTGCCAATTTGGATGTCATTGATTCATGCAGCTTGGCAACTACCATTGGCGAAACAACAGTACCCTCTATGACTGTAATGTTTCCTAATTCCATACGGATTGGAATTATAGATTCATACAGGGAGGCCATTCTTTTGGGCGATTATTCAAACCAGGACCATCTAGCTTTGATCCTAATGTTGGTAAGTGATAGTACATCATCTGTCTTATTAGAGGGGTCAATGTGATTCACAGATGGTAGCATTTGCAGTTCCAGGGTTAGAGCATTGTGATCACTGTCATGCTGTGGTAAGACAGTGAAGTCAACAACCCTGTCCCATGTCCTCATTTCAATCAGGATATAATCTAATATGGAAGAGTGACCGACCCTATTGAAAGTGTGTCTCCCGGGGGAATCAGATCTGGTTCGGCCATTACAGGCTCGTAGGGCATGGTTTAGGGTGAGTGACTTTTCTGTAGAGTCAGCGGTGTCCAAGCGCTGATTGGGGGAATATTGGGATCGGGGATTGCCCAAAGCTCATCCTCCTCACTGGGTGGTGAATCATAAAGATCTTTCATTGGCACAAATTTGCAATTGAAATTACCCCCTTTAACTACCATAGCGTTTTTGGTGAGTGTAGGAATTAGGTGGTCTAGATGATCTAGGGTCAAGGATGCGTGGCCTGTCCTCACAGGCCTTGGGTAGAGATTGACCAGAACCATTTTGTGGTTGGATGAGAAAATAAGGGTGACACACACGATGTAATCTGAAGAGGACTTGAATTGGGTGGCCATACACCCTAAGTGAGAACCTACCCAAATACACAGCCCCCTGGAAGGTATACCCCTTCCCTTCGAGGTGGCAGTGATATTAAAGATTGCAAACCCCATGTGCGAAGTCTCCTCCATTGACCATGTTTCCTGGAACATACATATATCAAACTCTCCAACAAAATCCCCCCAGTCTAGATCACTCAATTTGCTCTTAAGGCCTGCAACGTTCCAAGAAAGTATCCTCATTGTGTTTGATTCATGTCGTCTAGCTAAGTTGCCTACCACGTTAACAGGCTCCAACGGTTGGGCTTTCCCGTTCAAGTCACAATGACATATGCATGCTATGCTGGAGGGAGCTACCTGATTCATCCTGATGGTTTCGAGGCTTGAAAGTTCTAGTACTACATGGGTGTTGTTCTAGCCGGGGAGAGCCTAGGGGACTAGGGTGGGGTTTTTCGTGGGACACTACATTAGAGCTGGTGTAGACTGTCTAGTGGTCCTGATGTGTTGGTCTGTACATCTGGGTTAACAGAGCTGACCGCCCAATACCATAATCGGGCCAAAATCATTGTCAGATAGTCTGAATCCCCGTGTTTCCAAAAAAAGTAAGATTATTGAGACTATTGGCTAAAATCCATGAATTTCCATTGATGGGGGCTTCAGACTGCCTGACCAATATTGCGTACATCTTACACATCTAACATATACTAACAGCCTTTGGAATTAATTACCTGTTTTATCAACACTTACTAATTCAACTGGCTTAAAAAATATATTTTAACAAAATTAAATAATACTTGGTGTTCATACCTGCAGTTGCCTTCTTTCTTCAACTCTTGGTGATATTTCCTTTCACCTGTCAATAATCCAAAGAGTGAAACCAGCATACAAAGAAAAGGCAAACTCCTAAAAAAAACCATTTTTAATATACCCTACGCCCTATTAATTGGCAATCCACAACAATGTAAAAAATAAAAGCAACCCCTAAAAAAAATTCCATGGAAAAAAAGGTTTTTAAAAATTGCAGAAAGAACATCGAATCTCCAAAACGAAATTCCCAGAAGACATCCAGTACAACTCCATTCACGATTCCAATATTTCTCATCCACAACTTTGTCTATGTCTGGAAAAGTCACAAAAAGGTAAAAACAAGCACATTGCAATGAAATTAAAATGTTGCTTTTATTTCAAATAGGTTAAAAAAAGTACTAAGCAATTTTTTTCCAACTATTTAAAATCCTAATTTGAAAAAAACAACTGCCCAATGAGGGCATGCAAGCACAACCTGCATGGGGATGCAAAAGTGCTTAAAGCAACAATAAAACACAATTTTATACTGTACAACAGCTACCTACCTCCCCCCTCTCTCCTTAAGATAAACGTAGCCACCTATATGTTTAAAAATTGCAGAAAGAACATCAAATCTCCAAAACGAAATTCCCAGAAGACATCCAGTACAAATCCATTCACGATTCCAATGTTTCTCATCCACAACCTTGTCTATGTCTGGAAAAGTCACAAAAAGGTAAAAACAAGCACGATGCAAAGAAATTAAAATGTTGCTTTTATTTCAAATAGGTTAAAAAAAGTACTAACCAATTTTTTTCCAACTATTTAAAAACCTAATTTGAAAAAAACAACTGCCCCAATGAGGGCATGCAAACACAACCTGCATGGGGATGCAAAAGTGGTTATAGCAACAATAAAACACAATTTTATACTGTACAACAGCTACCTACCTCCCCCATCTCTCCTTAAGATAAACATAGCCACCTATATGTTTAAAAAAGGAAATTAAATTGTTCTTACCTGACTGCCGCTCTTCCTCACATCTGATCTTGACTGCGATATTCCACGACGAAACAGACGCAAACCACGTACTTCAAGCATGAAAGTAAAAATGTAAAAAGGACAATTTTACCGATTAAAGTCAACGGGAAACCGTGGGAAATTACTTAAAAAATTTTAGAAATATATGTTATGCACTGCTTAAAAAATATGTTATATTTTTGTATAATAAGTTATGTTTATTACTATTTATTTAGAAAAAAATGAAATTAAAAAAAATATATACTAACACATATTTTAAATAATAAACATGGTGTGGCTATTTCTCTGTTGCATTGAAGTTAATAAAAATGTGTTAATGTTTGTAAATTAGATTTTTAATGTTATTATAGTATTAAAAAAGATTTTACACATTTTAAAAATTAGTTCCACTCATTTTATAATTAATTATGACAGTTAAAAAAATAGTTAATTAATGTTTCAACATTAATACTCATGTATTAAAATGAATGCCCGAGTATTAATACACTACCCCACCCAAAACCCCAATATCCCTTGCATCCCATCCCTAATTTTTCAATTTGCTGTCCCAAAAATATTTATATAAATAATATTATTATTAAATGTGATTTATTTTGTAATGTTTATAAATTAATGTGCAGGTATTCACATTAATACCTGCATATTAATACACTTCCCCACCCAATACCCTTTGCATCTCATCCCTAAATGTTTGTATTACATTTTCAAAAATATTTTACATAAATAATATTATTACTTAAAATCATATGTAATAATGTTTAAACATTAATACTCAGGTACAAAAATGAATATCTGAGTATTAATACACTTCCCCTCCTAATTTCCCTATATCCCTTGCATCCCCTACCAAAAAGTTTAACATTTTAATTTTATTGTTTTATAAATAAATATACCATATACTTACCTAAATACTTACCTATATACTTACCCAACAATGCATGGTAAAGGCTTGCCTGGTAAGTGTATATAGCAATAATGTGTGGTAAAGGCATGCGTGATAATGATATACATGGTAACGGTATGTGCGTGGTAATGGCTTATGCGTGGTAATTGGCTTCATGGTAAATGTACTGCGTTGTGCAGACTGCTTTTTAATGGATGTTTCCTATGTGGAGGTAGCTGGAGGAGCCTGCTTGTGTGCCAGAGGTCCCTTCTGACCCTCATTCTGCCTGGACAACTTTCCCCAAGCCAGAAAGACCCTCAGAGTCCCAAAAGACTGCCTTGCTTTGAAAATAAGCCTGCCAATTTGAGCTTGAAGCAGCCTGTACTACCATCCTGCTGGGCTTCAGCCGACATTAGCTATATCATGTAATGCCCCTCACCACCCGGGGCACCAAGGGAAAAGGAACTGGTGTAAGCCCTTTCTGTATTTATCGGAGGGTGACATCTCTTTATAAATGTCAGAGTAAGGATAGAAAGCTATATAAACCGAGGGCAAAGTGACTGGTGACACAAGATTGAGGAGGCGACACCCTCTCTTCTGGTTCCCTTATCAGATATATCATGACGTCCTTAGAGGTTTGGTCTCATCCTGCCAATCCGAGCCCCAAGGGACATTCGTTGTACATAAGACTGGGGAGGTGGTGCTTGTTTAATAAAAATTGTTAAAATCAAGAGTAGGGAGGTGGTGCCAGGCCTGATTCTGGCATGGCGGCAGCGACTTGCACTGCATACAAGAGCTCAAAAGGAGAGCCATACAGTGGGTCTTCCTACCGATTGCCTGTCCGGGAATAGGGCTGACCTTACATCCTCAATTGGACTTCCGGGAAGGGGTCTCCCTCCCGCTTTGATCCTACCATCTGCTCTACAGGGGGTCTTTGGTCTCCTGCTGATGCTAATTTCGGACTTCTCATGCTGCCCCAGGTTGTGCTGGATGATCTGAGGGATGATGGGTTGGCAACACAAAGGTGATCCAGGGTGTGAAGCCCTTTGCACTTCATATACATCATGGTGAAGGACAAAAACCCAATAGCTGCTAAACAAGGAACTATGGGCAAATGCACTCATTCTGGTATCGGCAGCCAGTTGCTGAAGTTAAATTCTTCTGGGGCGGTATTTGCACAGCCTGGGACTTCTTGAGCCATCACGTCAGAGATGGGTACTATCTTGCAAGCCATCAGCTCTTCCAGAGAGGCTCTTGAGGCCAAAAGCGGAAGGGTGGGCTCTGATGTCATGCTGCTTTGACATAACCTAAGACAAGTGGTGGACAGAATGATGGAGGCAGAGGGCCCTGTGTCAGAATTAGAGAACACGGTGAAAACCCTACAACAAAATGTATCCAGACAGACTGTGATGTGTAGCGGATAGGAGATAAGAGTGGAGGATGCAAAGGGGTAGGCTTGCAGAAATAATCAATGATTCGTGGGATTAACTAAGAATTATGAAGGTGTCTTCCCAGATGAATTACTAGAGCAATGGCTGCAAACAGTAATTCCTAAGGAGAGACTTTCCACCTGTTTCAAAATCAAACGAGTGCATACGGCACTCCTGCATCAATATCCGCCAGACACACCCTTCCCCCAGTGATTGCCTATTTCCAGAATTACAAAGACAGAGAAAAGATCCATTGTTTTGCTAGAGAACAAAGCACATCAACTTATGAATCATGGAAGATCATGATCTTTCTGGACTATAACAAACCTGTGCAGCAACAACATAAAATGTATGAGGATGCCAAAAGGTAACTCAGGACTATGAACATACGGTATGTGCTCCTCAATCCAGCTAAACGAAAAAGCCTTTACCAATCTCATTATTGTTTGAAATACCGGAGGGAATGGATGGAGGAAAGACATGATAACAGGCCACCTAGACAATTACCTTTTAATTGTGATCCATCTCCCATTGCTACGTCACTGCCATCAAAGAAACCTCTCACCGGGTCCTGCAACAAAAATCGATCCTGATACCACCCTTTAATCTCAGTTGAACCTAAATGGAGCTACAAATGATGGATGCTCTGTTGGACCAGATCAAGAGGATGCTCCTCCATCAGCCATAGTATCCAATGTAACTTGCTGGAGCTTATATATAATATAACTCACCTTGTTGTGACCTATTGTCTCGATCCCTAAATGATATTTGAAAATGTTAGAAACTTGGGGGTATATTCACAAGAATGTGTGCTAAACATCACCAAAAAATGTTAATGCAACTTTCCACATCGTAGCCTATCGCGGGAAAATAACCCTGTGTCAACGTGGAATTCACAACAAAGCGGTAGCATGCAATAGTCTGCCGAAACCGAACCACCTCGATGGAGATAAAAACACAAACCACAACACCAAAAAACCTGCGATGGGCCAAAGCGCGATGAGGAAATCAGCGATAAGCAGCTTGAGGGCAGCAATACACATGCGTAATGCGGGGAAAAGCACAAGAACAGCATACGGAAAATGCCACAGAAAAAATACATCAACAGCGGAGTACCATGGATGCACCCTGACCAACTGCAGAGGACAACATGTACACCACAACATCCAAACACCGTGGAAGAACAGAACCGACAGGAACACCGCATGATAGAGACCAGTGGCAGACAAATCAAAGCCGCAGGAGCGACTCGCCCACCGTGCAGCATACGCACATAAGCAGAAGTGCACCACGACATTGACAACATCCCTGTACAAACAGCAACCCCTCCACAACAGAACACAGGTTCCGCAAATGTGCACACCATGGTAAATCAAATCTGAAACCGCAGGAAAATGTAACATGACAATTTACAAGTACAACCTGTAACCTGCAAATATGTTTTAATCACACATGCAGCGCAATTGGACATCCTTAATTGTACCATGATTGTCATGGACGGCCACAATGTGACGTGCTCCTGAGAAGTAAGTGTCAATGATGGAGTTCCTACGGACCATTCCTGCCGCAGCTGCAGTGGGATGTGGGCCACCTGCCCCATCGTCACCATCCTCATCTGGCACCTCTGGAACTGGGATCCAAGGGGCATTGGTGCAAACACAGACATTGTGCAACACACAACATGCAACGATCAGCTTGCACACAATGTCCGGGCTGTACAGGAGCTTTCCACCTGTGCCGTCCAGGCACCTGAAACGTGACTTCAACATGCCAAGTGTGCGTTCAACTATGCCCCTGGTGCATATGTGGGCCGCATTGTACTGCCTCTCTGCGGGTGTGTCCGGGTCTCAGAGGGGTCATCATCATCCAAGGGCACAGTACATATCCTTGATTACCTGTGACAGTGCAGGGAGAAAAGAGTCAATACTTGGTTCGGCAGTATGTGATGGCAAGCCCACCAATACAGTGATGCCTGTGCTGGCTGTGTGTGAGGTGAGTGTAAGCTAGCCCTCAGGGAGTAGCTGGTGCTGGCAACAACTCCAAAAGTCATCAGGCACTTAGAAATGCAATGTCAGTACAACAAGGGGGAATGACAAATCGCACAGGGCTAGTGGCCCCAGATGCACAGCGGCCGACACGGGCCCACCACCATGGGACACTGAGCTGCAGGAGACTGGAGTAGAGTCATGAGGGCAAAACAGGGTCTCCTATGTGTCATATGTGCCTTCTGTGGAGTGTCACGGGGAGAATGGGGGGGCCTACCCCCAGAGCATGATGCAGAGAGCACATGCCAGCTGTGTCCGGCAACATGGCGCTTACGAAGGCCACAAACCCAGGCCCGACATCAAGTCCGTACCTGCCTGTTGCTGATGAAAACCCCCATACCACAGACTCAAACACCAACGATGTTCTGCCGGCGGATGGCGGACACTGATGGCGCACAGGGTTAGTGGCATCACGTGTCTCAGGCCTGCTTAATGGAAATATGCCTCACTGATCAAAGGGAGTCTGGTGCTGTGGCCGCTGCCACGGATTTGAGGTCACTGCCATTCAGGACTCAGGACACTGTTCCACATGTGGGATCTACTGATCCGAAGAGGACGCTGGTGGAGCATGTCAATAAGTAAGGAGTGATGTGGGCCAGTGTCGGGGCGGCCAGCGATGGACTGCGGAGGCTGCTGAGCTTGTGTGACTGGGGCCTGGAGCTTGCACCGGCCCTTGTTGGGCCCTCTTCAACACACAACGGTGTCGGCAACCGAACAGTGCGGCCGTGGTACGCAAGGGCGGGCAGGTCTGGTCTGTGCATCAGCGTCCTGGTGTGCAGCAGGCGCACAGGTTTGCAGGCCCCACTGCTCACGGTGTCGGCCTCGTGGCAGGCCGTGTGGTGCAGCCCTGTCAGTGACGTTGGCCTTCCTGGAAGTGGACCACGCCCTGCGCAATGGGGTTTGTCACCACACCCCTGCGCAGCCCTGGCATACTCAGGGCCAACCTACTACGCTCACGCACACAGGGGGGGACGCAGCGTGCGACACTTCCGCTATCTGTTCCACGGCCTGGGGTGACATTGTTGCTTCCACTACTCACTACTCTCCAGTCACCAGCAGTTGTGGTCTGCTTGGACATGTCTGTGGTTTGCATAGCCATGTCTGTCCTGCACATCCACGCCTCACCTCTCGTTGTTTACATTCCCATTCACGGGTCACTTGCATCCTCGCACATTGCTGCATTCAGCATCTCCACACGTTCAGCTGTTGTGTGGCTGTGGTGCCATGTAATGTCTGTATTGTGTGCATTGGTAGCCCAGGATGACCATGGAGTGTTGTTGTTGTGTCTGGTAGGTGGTCGTCTAGTTTGACATGTTGTATGTGGTTTGGTTACGTGTGCATTCTCACAGTTGTGCATTGTGTGTTGGTGGCTTTGGGGGTGTGTGATGTGTTGATTTGGCACATACCAACGATCAGTCCCGTTCCACATGTGCCATCCTGGAAGCGCTGGTTGATGATGGACTGTCGGAAGATGAAGGAATCATGCACACTGCTGGGTAGTTGGCGACAACATTGGTGAAGAGTCCCCGGTGGTCCACAATTGCCCGCACATTGATGGAATGCTGATGCTTTCTGTTGCGGTAGTTGTGTGCAGTATCCGCAGGGGGCACAAGTGGGACATGTGTGCTGTCGATTGCCCCCAAAACGGCCAGGAATCCGACTATGGCGTAGAAGCCTTGCTTTGTCTCCAGCTGTTCCTGCACAGTGTTGGGGAAGTGAAGGTACTGGGGTATGAAGCTGAGGATGGCATCCAGGACAGGGGTGATGAACTTTGTTAGGGCTGGCTGTGAGACCCCTCCGACTCTGGCATTTGTTGGTTGGAAGGTACCAGAGGGCAACAGGTGCGGCACAGCCAGCAGCTTTGTCTGCGAAGGGATGTTGGTTCTCTGCTGTTTTGGAACCGTCAGCCTGTGGGCGATGTGGGTCAGGATGTAGAGGATGGTTGCCCTTTTGAGCCTGTAGTGGGCAATGACTTCCGTGGGTGTTAGGTCTGTGATGTGAGAGTGGTGCGTTTTCGGTAGGCCCGCTGTCTTACTCTGCTCTGCTTCTATGGTGGCCTGGGGAGGGGCGCATCCGGGTCCAGGGGGTGGTGGCGGTCCTGGGGGTGGTGGCAGTGGGTGTTGTGGCCCTGTTGGGGCTCCGAGCTGCATGATGAGTAGCTCCATGGCGTCGTTTGTTCTTCAGGTGTGGCTGTGTGCGGGGCTCCGTTGCCTACTGCAGGGAGTCGTCCGTCTTTACACCTGCTTGAGGCAGGTGTTAAATACCTGCGACTAACGCGGCTTATCGCCTTTTTTTGGTTCGCATCGCAGATCTGGCAGTTCGTTGTGAAAGTGGTGTTGTGGTTTTTTCGTGTGTTTTTGCACAGGTACGCCTACTCTGCATCTCATTAGTGTTAGTTGGTAGTGTTCACCGTGGTGTTAAATATTGGGGCAGTTATCGCGTGAATACTGGTGATGTCTGAAGTTTGCACCGGATTGTCAATGGGGTGTTAATTCTATCTCCACTTTTGGTACGTTAATGTGGGGATAAATCGGAGATGGGTCCTTGTGAATATGGCCCTTGGTTGCTGGTTGCCTGGGATATGAGTCCTAGGCAAGCAGCAACCACAATCCTAGTCAGGGTAAGAAGCAGGCAAACCATAAATGAAACTGTGCTCACCCTCTGGTAGCTTGGCACAGAGCAGTCAGGCTTAACTTAGAGACAATATGTAAAGTATTTGTGCAACACTTCATACAGTAAAACAGTGAAAACACCACACAAAAAGATTCCACACCAGGTTAGGGCCAGAATAACAAAAATCCATCAAGTAGAACTTGAGATATTGAATTTAAAAGATTTTAGGTAAAAATAGCGCCTAGAAGTAGAAGGTGCTATTTGGGATATCTGGTTGCGCCACACCGGGACAAAGTCAAAAGTTCAGGCACACTGCAGTGCGGGCCGGACACAGGTACCCAGTTAGGCCTGCTGAACAAAGGTACCTTAATCCAAGGTTGCAGAGCATCGTGTGGGTTCAGGTCAATGAGGTGTTGCGCAGTGGTGGTTGTGAAGGCGATCATTTCCGATCCATGCATTAGCAAAGATGCGTCAGTTCTGATCCATGCAGCAGCGGCGATGCGTCATTTCTGTTCCACGCAGTAGCGGTGATGCTCCGGTTCTGTTTCATGCAAAAGCAGCAATCCCCCGGTTCCGCTCCTTCAGCAGAGGATGTGTCCGTTCCACTGGAGCAAAAAACTCAGGCCCACTTCCAAGGGTCTAGGGGTGGGGTGGTACCAGTTAGCAGTGCAGACTCACAGAAGTCAGAGTCCAGGTGTAGGAACAGGGTGGTTGGAAGTCTTTTATGTCCCTGAGACTTCAGATCAGGATGCCAGCCAGCTAGCCCTCGGAGTCACTCTGAGTTCAAGTGATGCAAATCCAGTCTTTCTCACGTAAGCAAGGGAACAGAAGGCAGCAGGGCAGCACAGTAGGAGTCCAGCAGACCAGCAGAGTGGCAGTCCTTCAGCAGCACAGCAGTTGTTCCTTTGAAGTGGGGTAGACTTCAAAGGCAGGCCATTGAAATGCACAAAGGTTCTGCCCTTCCTGCCCTGACTCCAGAAGCACTATGGGGGGAGGGTGTTATGCAGCACATTGTGTGTGGACAGGAAACAGCCTTTTCAAGTGTAAGTGAGGCTAGGGCCATCAACTTCCTCCCATCCTGCCAGGATTGCCCATCAAGTCACATCCAAGCTCCAATTGTGTGTGACTGTCTAGGGGGAATACACAAAACCTAGCTGTCACCAACCCCAGACAAGTGATCAGAGACAGACAGCAGGCACTAAATTGCTAAAGTAAGAGAATATATGATGCTACAACATATGAAATTACAATGCATGCTTTTACAACACAGTGTTTACATCGCAACTACTACCACTACAACGCATACCATTACAATGCATAATACTTTTAGGGCAACAGTATGGTAAGTGTTGGATAGTGTAGGGGTCAATTTACCATTCCCACTCCAGTGAGTGCAACACTAGGATAAGTGTTGGATAGTGTAGGGGTAAAAAATACTATTCCCACTCCAGTGAGTGCAACAGTAGGGAAAGTGTTGGATAGTGTAGGGGTAAAAATTACTATTCCCATGTACCCCAAAACCCATACCCACCCTAATACTAAAGAAATCTCCATTACTTACCTTATAATGCGTTGTAATGGCATGCGTTGTAATGGTATGCGTTGTAATGGCATGTGTTGTAGTGACATGCGTTGTAATGGCATGCATTGTAATGGCATGCAATGTAAAGGCAGTTGCGTTGTAACAGTTGTGTTGTAAAGGTTGGTCGTTGTAATGACTGCGTTGTAATGGATGCTTCCCAAGTAAGAAAATGCCAACTTTTTCACTGTGGCATGTTCAGAACTGTAACTTAAAATCCTACTTCACCATCAGTTAGGATTTTAAATTAATGTATTCCAGAGACACCAAACTTGGATCAGTTATATCTTCCATTTAGAAATAACTCTTATACAATGTAACAAGGTAATCCCAATGTTATGCTATGGGAGATTTAAACAATGCAGTAGCGAAGAATGAATGTAAGAGTTTTGCACTACCAGAACATGTAAAACTTAACAGTACTTGTGCTACTTTTTAAATACATTGCACCCTTCCCTCTGGGCTGTCCAGGGCCTAACCTGTGGGTTGTTTATAAGAATGAAAAATGAAAGCTTGGGCCTGGTATTAGGTTTATTTTACCAAGTCGACCAGGCAGCGTAAACTGCACACATGGGCACAGCAATGGCAGGCTTGAGACATGCTTAAACGGCTACTTTAAAAGGTGGCACTATCAGTGCGCAAGGTCCTCTAGTAGCATTTAGTTTACAGGCCCTGGGTACATGTTGCACACTGTACTGGGGAATTAAAAGTAAAATTAAATATGCCAATTTGGTATGAGGCAATATTACCATGTTTCGAGGAGAGAGCACATGCACTTTAGCACTGGTTAGCAGTGGTAACGTGCTCAGGGTCTTAAAGCCAACAAAAACTTGGTCACAAAAAGTGGAGGAGGAAGGCAAAACGTTTGGGGGTGACCCTGCAGAGAGGGCCATTTTCCAACAGCAAACATGAAAACATTGACGTATCTCGTTTGATGCAGGAGCTGGGTGAGAAATTATGCAGGTTGCGCAAGCTCCCCTTTGGCTAGTTAATAAGCCCTCTCTGAAGGGCAGTATTTTCAGAATTCTCAGTTTTTGGTATGTGCAGTGGTGGTTGGGATATGCAACAGCTAGACAGGATGTTTGCTTTGCCCAGTTGGTGGCAGTCTCTGTTCATTCCTGCAACAGATACCTCATGTTTCCAAAGTGTAGGGTGGGGGGGGGCAAGAGTTTGACTTTTTCTGAAAATGTTTCATCTCATTACATTGGCATCTGTAAACATGATACATCTCATCGCACAGTGGCTTGCACAACATTACATGTTGCTATCTCCCAGCTAATGGTTGCACTGCAAAAGCTTTCCTGGAGAAAGTCAAGTGAGGCAGAAAAATGCCAAAACTCAGACATGCTCTCTCTACAAGTGTTCCAGTAAAAAATTACCAGTACTTTGAGGGGTGTATCCACCTTTCTCCATAGACACATACCCCTGCAGGTCACACAGACATGGAATAATAACCTTGGTATTAATGCAGAAGTCACCGGATTGCGACATGGGACACCATTAGCCTTGATTAGTATATATGCACCTCACTCCCCATGGTGACCTTCCTGGAGGTCATTAGTAGACTGTGGGTACATCTGCCAATGGGGCCTTGGATTTTAGGGAGACACTTGAATGGAGTGCTTGATTGGACTTGTGATGAAAGAGTAGGGACTGTAGTCCCATAGCAAACCCCTCCAGTATTGCCAAAATTCCTGAGGGATTTTGGGCTTACTGATGTCTGGTGAACCTCCAATTCTCAAGAACATGATTATTTTTTAGTGCCAAACTCAGAATTATCTGAGGTTGCTGGAGCATGGATTCCAGCATGAGACCGCTAGTGTCACTCACCTGTAGAACTCACTCTCTGGGTGGGCCCTAGAAGGCCAGCACTTAAGTAAATGGTGGCTGCAGGATGAACAGTACAGAAAACACATTAGGGATGCGGTTCAAGTATACTTCAAGCAATCTTCAAGGACAATCGGGGTCTGTGGCTTCCTCTGGGTTACTCTGGGAAGTATTTAAGGTCACAACACGAGGAGACATCATCAGCTTCCAAGCTGGAACACAAAAGGAGGTTGTAGACCTGGAGGTTTGCCTCTTTGATCATGAGTCCAAATACATACACTCTCATTCACCATCCACACAAAGGGACTGATTAACAAAGGTAAGTTAGATGTTTGAGTAAGTATTAAGTTTACTATTTTCGTTATTTATAAACTCAGAAATGCAAACTTACTACAAAAGTGTATGTTACTTGCCTGTACCCCAAAGTAATTTAATTGGATTACTCTTGTGCTGGTGGGTGACGTCACTCCCAACACTCCTCCATGACACTCACTAAGCCCCTCTTAATCATCCCAAATCCCATACCCTGTAGTAGTAAGTCTGTCCCTTATCACACCCACTCCCTCCAGTCTGTCCCACACTTTCTTCTAACATCTATACTTACATGTGGAGAGACTCCGCAGTTGGGGCGGAGATATCTGCGCATATTAGTATAGGCAGTCGTAAAACTCTGCACATAATTAGTGAATTGCAATTTGTAGTACGTTTTGTAGTACCACAAACATACTACAAGGTGTTTTTTGAGAATCTGCCCAATGAATCACTACACACTATGTCATTACTCCAGCAGACATTGATGGATGAATTGAATATTTCGTGCCTTGCAAGAAAAAGCTACATCTATCAAAAATATGCTCAGAAGAGATTCCATTGAACAAATGATGACTGACAGAGGACTGGTTATCAAGGGAGACCGAAATATAACACAGATGTTAGTAACTTACTATTCTAAACTATGCAATTGGACAGAGGAGCTGACTGCCGACACACTGACCATCTGTATTACCAGTGGCGCCTCATCAGTACACCAATTCCCTCAGATCTGCGACCTCCCAACTCGCCTCAGTACCACGCATCAGGAAGGCCAAATGCAGAGGCCGCTCGCTCTCCTACAACCTAGACAGGATCTGGAACTCCCTCCCCTTCCATATCAGGTCTGAACCCAACCTTCTCACCTTCCGGAAGATTCTTAAAACCTGGCTATTCAGCAAAACTTCGGTTTAAAACTTCACCAAGCCCCCCCTATTCCAGCCTCTCCAGCTCAGCTCAAGCTCTTTACAGCGCTGGGACGCCCCTGGGTAGCCAACGCGCTTTACAAATCCTCATTCCATTCCATTCATTCCATTCCATTCCATTCCGCAATGGCAGAGGAGCGTTGGCCTACCAGCTCAGAGCCAGCAGCTGAAAAATAAAACAATATTTTATTATCGTTTTATTTTTCAGCTGCTGGCTGAGGCAGCATGTGCAGGCACAGGTGGGGCCTGGCTATGGGATGGGGTAGGAGGAGTGGTAGGTGTATTTTTAAGTGCGCATGTCTGTTTGGCCAGCCTTCTTAGCACGGCCAAACTTTCATGCGCACTTAGGTTTCTCCAACCCAGCTGTATTTCACAACCGGGTGGGAGTAAAAGTACAGGCTCCTTGTGCCTGAGTGAGCTTTAATCCAGCCCGCTCAGGCCAATCCCCACCCTGCTCTCATGCTTGATAACAGCTCAGGGACTAGATGGGGAGTCCATGTTGCCAGGAACTGGAAACAGGGGTGCGCGAGGTGGCCAGTAGCACCAGGTAAGTCTTTTATTATTATTTTTATTAGTAACCCCTGTGCACTCCCCAGAAACCCCTACCCCCTCTCCACCTGCCTCACCACTATTTATCTGTATCTGCTGCCACTGTTTATCACATATCTCCCAATGATGCTGTAGTGTAGTCCTAATAGTACCCTGTCATGCAGGACCTACGCTGTTTACGGATAACATATACTGTGGGTCTGGTGGCAGAGTGACTCTGTGCACCCACGCCGCATATGTTAGCCTATGGTTTGCATTACCTAGCTCGCAGTGCCACTAGACTCTCCTGCTATCAGAGAGATTAGTTTTTGGCAACCTCAGGAAAACAATAACCTCAGACTCGTGGAAACAATATATTACTTTTCACCCAGTCACTTGTGCATGCTTGTTTTGTTCTCAGAGAGATACAGAGAAGAAACAGTTGAGCGTTTTTACAATAAGAATTTATTGTACCGTTGCTCATCTCATGTAAAATAAGTGCGCTGTTACGACTGTAACACAGTAGCAGAGATATAGAACCAGCAGTACAGTGAATAAAAAGAAATAGTATTGTTCTACCATTTTTCAATTAGTCATGAACATATACCGGAATAGGAAATGCATTTATAAAATAAAGTGCATACTCCTACGATGCCTGACTAGATGTACCTATCTGTACCTAGCATGTAAGTAGGTGCTATAGAGCCTAAGCCTAAGAGCTAAGAATCCCACAAGGCTTTAGTCGGAACCCCATATCTGAATAGTGAGAGTGTGGGACTTCGTCCTGGACTTGAACTGGACACCCCGTAAGGGATCGTCAGACCACAGTCAGCTGGAGCGATGGTAAGCGGGAGCCGCAGCGTCTCTGGTCAGTGTGTCGGCCTCGGAGTCTCGGTTCCCTCCTGCTTTCTGATAGCAAGAGATGCTGTATTTATACAGTCTATGTATGTGTGTTACCCATTGTTCAGTATGAGGATGACAGGGATTAAACCTTGGGCGTCGATGGGAGAGGTGAAGTGTACCCCCTGGAGAGTGTACGTAACAATTATTCATGTGCGTTAAGGATGACATCTTAGCAATATCGATTGGGAAAAACCCACCCTCGGCATTGAACTAGGTGAAAGGTTTAGTCCATAAAAGGCTGCAGCCCTTATAAGGCGTGATGTCCTTATAAGGCCTTCTGTCCTTATTTGAAGTTATGTCCTTATAAGGCTCGTTCATATGAAATAACAGGAGCTGATGTGGGGAAAGTGTGCGATGTACCCTGGACCTATATTGGGGCATAGATATGAAATATAACACCCGCTCCACCTTATACTTAACAATAATAATACACATTTCTGAGATACACATTTTCATAGCAGTGTCAGTGCATAAATTTAGCAAACAGTCATTTAAAATGTTTCTAAAAACATTTAAAAAATCATTTAAAATAGTTTAAAAAAACAAGGAAAAAAATGTTCTTTGGTAATGTTTGACATTTGTCGTAAAGTCCTGCAAATCACAGTTCCAAATGAGTTCGATCACACAAGTTGAACTACTGTAAGCGTGCTAAGAAGGACATGCTTTGAGATAGAAAGTGTCAGTTTGAAAAGTTATTTTGAAAACGAAAAGGGGAAAAAGTTTGAATTCTTTCCCAGCACACGGTGAGACAGATTCAGATTAGAAGTCCTGGCTGGGAGACATAACATTATCGCTGCCTGCTACAGCAGGGGACAAACATTGCAATACCTCGCATAGCACGTCAAGTGTGCATAGATGAAACTCCTCGTTGGCAACAGCTGGTGTGTAGGCTTCCGGTACCGGATTTGAAATCTCGGTGTCAATGCTGGAGCTGAAATTTAATTCAGTTGTGAAAGAAACATGCGGTTCCTCAAGGAAGGCATGTGTCAAGATGGGAATACGCTGGGGACAGAGTCGTGCATGAGACCACAAGGGTTCCAGCTTGGAGTCTACATCCGCTGGCGTCTCCGTCAGAGGTGTCAGACAGATGTCCAACTCACATTCGCCTCCGCAGAACAGGCATCGGAAGACAGGTACGATGCAGTCCTCAAAGACTGGTCTGAAGGTTAATAGCCAAGAAGCACTTAGTTCTCGTAGGCAAGGTGCACCGAGATGCTGTACCATGCACTCACGGTAATGTCTTTCCAGGAGAGCCTTCGCAATCTCGCTGGCGGATGGTCCGTCCATTGCGCAGCAGGCAGACGATAATCAGGATTACCGCGACAGCCAGCAGTTTCAGAGTTAGACCCCCAAAAATGCTTCCAAACACAGAGTGTAAGAAGTTAGGAATAACTCCGAGGATAGTCTGGAAAGTGCTAGGGAATACAGACCCTATGGTCTTAAATAGGTGAAAAATGCCACTCGTATCAAACATGTTAAAGATACGTCCCACCATTTCTACAAAATTTCGGGGGCAATTTGATCAAATTAGCACCTGAATCATTGTCAATGTCCTTGCAACTTGAAGTTCAAAGGTTTCTCGAGCAGAGGTCAGTGGCACGGTTTGCTGTAAAATCATGGCTTTCATTCTGCTCAAAGCATCAAACTGTATCAACAAAACATTCAGTGAAGGCCATACTAGCGCCTCCCTGACTGTATCTGTTGGAGGAAATAATACTTGCATACAGCAAGTAACCCTGGTGTTCACGGGGACCAGATATGCAATGCCTGGAAGCATGCCACAGCAACCTTGATCGTTCAGCATCAAGTAACTCTCATTCGAAAGTAACTCAAACACTGGCGATATTATGGCAGCTGGTGTTCCTTTCATGTGGCAAGACAGATTTGAAACTGAACCATTACAGGCTCCGTACAAAATCGATATCTTGGCACATGAGAGAACTGCTTAAATCGCTCTTGCAGTTGGTATCACTAAGAAACACTTCTCAATCCCCACTCCGGCATCGACATTTATATGGTAAATCCCAGGATTTCTAGATGTATTCTTTACCCAATTTTTCACATGTGCCTGCCTGCCTTTGCTCAAGGCAATACTGAAACTGGAATGTAGTGACCGGGAGAGTGATTTGGCCATGGATTAGCCACTCAGTTGATGGTAATTCAGCCACTGTAAATGGTAGCCTATCAAGTTTTTCAATTTGCAGCATTGTATATTTACCTCCCCTTTGTGCCATTTCAATCTGTGTATCAGTTATTTTGTATTCTGAAAACAGAGACATACTGTTTATAAAACGCCAAGGCACTAGGCCTGCACGCAGAGATTGCAGCGTCCAGCTCAATAACATAATAGAACGTAACTGTGATTGGCCGTGTTGTAATATGGCAAAATCCTGTTCTAATATGTCAATAGCAGAAGATACAATGTTGCCTAATGAATATACTCTGGAGGTCAAAGTTGTTAACTCATTATCCACCACAGCAAAAGCTTTTTCTAAGTTAATATGTTCTATTTTCCGTATTCTCTCTGCGGCTACTTGTTGGGAAATCTTCCAAATTTCATTATAGGCAGCATAAATGCCTGCATATATGAAACGTTTTTGACGTTGTTTTTTGGACCTAGTAAAAAGTCCCTGAGATCCATGTCTTGTGAGAGTAAAGATAAGTGTTGTTTCACTTTTGTAAGTATTGAGGTTTCTAGCCATTGTAGGCACAACTTCCCAACATTATACGATGTCACTACCCCTGGATGTTCTCTCTGTACATAACGTGGGTCAGGCATATGCATGTTAAGTCCCTCGGTGATGTGTAGGAACCTTTTATGACATGTGTTTGTGTCTAAGGGCCAAACCGCCCACTCCTTCCAATTTGGGTCTGTTCTATTGTACTTTAGTATGTCATCAACGGTTGCCCCTTCCTTTATAGAAGAATTCTGCCACCCATGGGTTTGTGTTGGAAACTTTGGAGAGTTCAGTTCCTTCATCTTTGGCTATTCCAAGACAGGATGTCTGTTGCACAGTATCATTCAAAAAGATCATCTGCTGTGGAATGAGGCATGCTCTAAATAGTGCCTCTGTACCCTGGACTTGCCAGTCTCTCGAACCCCAGATTGATTTTGTGTCAATTTCATCTTTCCATAGGTTGAAACCCTGTTCAGATACTTGGGCCAGAAAGGAAGCAGAGTACATCTGTTTGGTGTTTGTCAACATCATTTTCAGTGCTGATGTTGGTGCAACCTTATAATAGAATGAGGCTGGATCTGTGATGTTAAACCCTGAAAAGTATGCAAATTTCTGTGCAAATGTTTGTGAACTGCTTTTTGGTGGTGTTGGGCAATGTTCCCACTGATTGTATTCAAATACATTCCTAGGTGAAATGGATTTGTGCAGGAAATGATGATCAAAATGTTGGTAACAGTACAATTTGTCATAATGTGATGAACCTTCTAACATGTCATTATTAGAAAATGCAGCAGTGTCTCTAAATCAGATAACATGTTATTAACTGTTTCAGTGTCCCAATCATCAGAAAATGTACTGGAGGTAATGAAATCACTTAATGAGATTTTAAATACATGATTAATATTTAAAAGTTCGGTCGGTCCCAATATGTTGCAATCAACCTTGTTTCATACTATACCATCGGGTATAGGAGCAGCTGTGATGTTCACTGATGACAAGTCTCTTTGTTCACAATGTGACGATGTGTGCAGCTTCAGGAGGATGTTGACCTTTCGGGCTGTGGAATCTTGTTGCAGATAATGTCCATTAATAAGCATACTAAAAGTCTATACTAAAACTAGCCATAAAAGAAAAAAACATTATCCCTGAAATTACCCAGAGTTCAATCCAAGGTGATACCAGGTATGTCTTTTGAAGAAACAGAAGAAAGTTCTTTAATTCTTGCTTGAACGGTGTCTTGGCTGGCGTCGTTTCCGGCTCACTTGGATCCAGAGAAAATGTATCAAAGTTAATGAAATAGCCAGAAGCAGTTCAATCAATTTTTTAAATTGCACCAGGATTTGTTGAAATGTCTTTATCCTCTCGATGAGGCATGTTGATATAGACATCTGTATTAGGTCTAATTGCGACTTGTGAATTAGTCTGATTTTCATTTTGAATTTGAATGTTTGGTTCAAGTGGAACAAGTTCCATAGCATTGTTGCTTAGTCCTTCATTCCTTACAGGTGGCTCTTCAAACGTGATGAATCGTTCTGTTTGAACTTCTTGGATTGTAGCTAGAGGAGGGCGTCTGCTACATCGGAGTCCACTAGGCCTACTGTTTAGTATCGGCCACATAGTGGGGTTTGATTAAGTCGATTGATACAAATCTTTTCTCCTTTTTTCCGGCAAGAGGTGGGAGTAACACAGTTCTTGTTCCGTGTACTGCAAGGACTGGTACAGGTTTTCAGTAAGAAGGTCCAAATTCCTTTTTCTCCTCAATTTTCTCTCTGACCAGATCCCTGACTTTTGGGATCCAGACAGGTCTTGCCATGACTACCTTGACTTCTTCAGTGGCGGTCTGCTTTAGATGGACATTGCTTTGTTTTGTCCTGGATTCTTTCAGATCCCGTAAAACAGCCAAACGATCATGGATTTCAAATGGTTTTTCATCCGCCATTGCGCCTTCACAATCAAGATCAGGTACCCGCATTTGTGTCCCAAAGAGGACCTCATATGGAGTGACATCCCCTAGAGTGCTTCTTGGCTGGTTATTTAATGCCCGCTGTACCCCATACAGGTGTGTGGCCCAACTACCGCCCTTGCCTAATACCCTAGCTAAATGCAGGGTCAGAGTGTAATGTGCTAACTGCGTATGTACCGATAAAGACTCGCAAATCTTTTATAACAGTTCGAGTGTCAGCAGAACGCTGAGGCCAAACCCATAGGAATCTCGAGCATCAATCCACTGCCGCCATGATATACCTGTACGCCCTGTCCGTTTGTAAGGGGCCGCAGCGGTCCAAGTACACACATGCAAGAGGTTTGTCTGACTTCAGTAATGGCGTCTGTGCTGGGCGTGTAACGGTGGAGCCTCACATCTGCTGGCAGATGTCGCATTTCAAGACATAGGGCCATATTCACAAGGAGCCATCGCCGAATTAACGGCAGCCAAAGTCGTGATAAATTTACCTCCCCATTCACAAGCTGGTGCTAACAGCCGACATCACCAGTTTACCCGCGATAGCAGCCGTAAAAAACATCGCCACAGAGGACCCCTGCAACTATCGCTAATGAGATGCAGAGTGGGCATTCCCGTGCCAAAAGCCGCAGCCACCCCACACCTCACCATTCTCAACGACCAAAAAACGACCAGACAAATCAGCGATAAAAACACAAAACAGGTGATAAGGCGCGTTAGCACCAGGAAATATACACCTGCTCTGACCTGGTATTAAGTCGGACGGCAGCCAGCACCACAAAAGGGAGCACGGCCCAGGGCCACATCGGAAGGGCAACAGATGTCAAGGAGCCACTCATCATGAGGCCTGGACACCCAAGAGGGCCACAACACCGACAGACACCACCCCAGGACCCCACACCCAGAACACACCCCCCTCCAGACAACCACATAGGCGGCGTAGACAAAGACAGCGGACTCCCAGGAAATGCACCAGCCTCACAGACCCAACATCTGATAATGTCACCGTCCACTACAGGCTGAAAGGAACAGCCATCCTACACATCCTGACCATCATCACCTAACAGGCCTACGGCACCAACACAGCGGACAACCAACATCCCACCCCACACCAAGCTGCTTGTTTGGCTTCAACTGTTGGCCCCTGGCACCCCCCAAACAACACCCGCCAGAGTCAGAGGAGTCTCACAGCCAGCCACATCCAAGTCCCCCACACATGCCCTGGACATCACCATCACCCTGGTACCCCAGTCCCCATACGTCCAACACAACGCGCAGGATCTGCTGGAGACCAAGCAAGGACCATACGCCCTAGCAGGATGCACGCACGTGTTGGGGGCAATCCACAGCACACATGTCCCACCTGTGCCCCCTGGTGGCACAGCACACAATCACCGCAACAGGAAGCACACGTCTCACCTCAAATTGCTGGCAATATCAGAACACCGTGGAACCTCCAACAATGTCGCCCCCAAAAACACAGCCAGTGTGCATGATTCCTCCACCCTCCGACAGTCCATCATCAACCAGCCTACCCAGGATGGCAACAATGGAAATGCACAGCCCCTTGGCAAGTTTCACATGGACACCCTACTCACCTCAACTTCACAACCATGCAACTCACAACTCTGGCAATGCACACGTCACAAAATCACTACCAACATGCCCACCCACCAGACACGACAGAACAACTAACAATGCTAACCCGGCAAGCCCTGTACATGTCCCATCAATGGCATGGCACCTCAGCCACACAACATCTGACGTGGGGAGAGGTGGCTACCAGACATGTGTGAAGGATGCAGTAGAACCATGATTGGGAAAGCACACAATGCCAAGAGTGGTGGAGATGTGCTGGACAGACCGCAGTATGCAGAACACACCCATATCCACGGCGACACACACCTCTGGTGTATGGAGTCTAGTGGATAGTGGACGCAACCATTTCACCCCAGCCAGTGGGGGACCTTTCAGAAATGTTGCCTGTTACATCCCCCCCAAGCATGACCGGAGTGGGATGGCCCAGCGTACGCCATGCCAACGTAGGGGTGTGAATAAAAAGCACGTAGCCCTGGGCGTGGTCCTCTTCGTGAAAGCACAACATCTCTGCCAGGGCGGCACCTCCCACCCCGCCACGAGGCCGACGCCGTCCTCGTGAGCGGAGCTGCCTGCGATGTTGTGCGCCTGCTGGACCCCAGCACGCTGGACCACGAACCCGACAGGCCCGCCCCTGCGCAGCCAGGCCACACTAATCACCTGCCGACACCGGCGTGTGTCAAGTAGGGCCCACGACGTGCCGGCGCAAGCTCCAAGCCCGAGGGCCGCGACCTTGGTGGCCTCCTCAGTCCATCACAGCCTCCACGACACAGTCCCGCTTTACTCCTTTCTCGTTGACGTACTCTACTGCCGCCTTCGGACTACTCTTCAGCCCAGTTGGTCACATGTGTGAAATGTGTCCAGATTCTTGAATGGCAGTGACCCCAATTCAGGGCAAGCGGCCACAGCACCAGACCCACCCCGATCAGTGATGCATGGGTCCATATGAGCATCTAGCGACACGTGGTGCCACTAACCCTGTTCAACGCCAGCCGGCAACACGTGGTGCCACCACCCTGTTCAACGCCAGCCGGTGACACGTGGTGCCACTAACCCTGTTCAATGCCAGCCAGCGGCTCGTGGATTGAGGACCAGGACTACCCTGCGGACCAGTAGGTCCCACATCCAGCACCAAGTCACAAATCACGAATGGCAGAGTCCACACCACTGGTTGCATGGAGAGGAGTAAGAGGAAGATGCGGCTCAGTCCGGACGAAAGCCGGTCACAGTCACAGAGGTGACTGAACACGTGGTGTCACTGAATCTGAACTATGCAGGCCTGTGGGGCCATCCAACCTCTGTTGGCAACACTCTGTGAATGGCCAGTGCTGACCGCTGCCTCAGGCCAACACCACAGCCAACTAGGTCACACATTTGGTACTGAACATCGGTCATTCCAAGGCAGAATGCATTTTATCGCACACACGGAGATGCATAAGAGGATGACGTGTTGCAGTCCGGAAGGAACAGGATCATTGTTACAGAGGTGAGCGAACACTACTGACAACTGCCCTTGTGTCACTATCTCTGTGCCTCGAGAGCCCACGACACGTGGCTGTGGGCCACTGCTGAGCACTGGCTCCGTCCTACACTGCGGGCCAATAGCTCACAGAGTCTTGATTTAGCAATGATGGAGTTCATATCAGTGTATCGCCATCATCGCAGTCTGCACACCCTCTCAGCACCTGTGCCACTAAGTCTGTTCCCCGGCATTCATGGACACTCACTGGTTGTACATTTGTGGCGTTTGAGTCTATGGACTAGGGGCTAGTTTTCATCCGCCTGTAGCGGATAACGAGTTGTTGGTGTGAACGGGGTTTGCGCTTTCCACTCCTCCATTTGCTGCTTCCAGATGACATCAGACCTTCCACATCATGCCCTGCAGGACAGCTGCCACGGTTCCCCGAAACACTCTGCATCATACACCTCGGACATTGATGAGGACCCGCTCAGGTCGCAAGGCCCATCTGACTGCACCGCAAGTCAAAGTCCCGTGGCTGGGTGCCTCTGCAGTGCATCTGGAGCCACTAACTCTGTGCTGGTCCCGTCCAGGGCCCATTCCGAGAATTAGGATGGCCACTGAAGCGTTGGCCTTGGGGTCATCAATCCAGTCCATGTCTCTGTGGCCCAGCGCTGTATGCAGCCTCCGGCCCCAACTGCGTCCCACCAGGCCTCACACACCAAATCGAGTCCTGACCGGCCTGGACGTGACATCACCGCAGGAGGCACACACCACCACCGCAAGGACCACCTCCATCAGCCATCTACCACAGTCGACATGGTGGTCCTGACAGTCTTACGGAGTTGCTCAGACCTGTCGTGGATGCCATCATCGGCCTGATACCCTGCTCAGCACTCCAGGTGCCAGGGACTCAGTGCACTGCAAGCCATTGTCCGTTACTGTGTGGGTGTGCTGTTCTTGCTATGTGTGTGTGCTGCAGTGTGCCAAGGGGATCTGGGCCATGGACCTGGGTGATTGTGGGTGTACAGAGTAGTACACCTCGTTGTGCATGTATGTCATTGTGCCCACTCCCCCCATCCCGCCAGTCCCTGTTCGTTGCACTCCCTGTTGATGTTGTGTCAGGTCCTCTGGAGCTGTGTCCTTACTCCCTACTCCTTGCACCGTCTCCACACTCATGACTGTGGCCTGGGTTTCCTTCAGCTCCTCCGGTGGCGCTGGACTGCCACCTCCTGTCGCCGTTGCTGCCTTCCTGATGGCAGCGGATTTGAGCCAGGTTTAGGTAGTCACGTAATGCCAGCGCCTATTGGCTTCCTGGATTGGCCTCCTCGGCACTCCACCAACAATCCAGGTGGTCTGCTTTAGGGTCAGTTGCTGGTAGTGTTCTGTCACCTCCGTGACGCAGGTCATGTTTTCCTGCGGTCTGCCCCCCGTCTTCCACTCCCTCTTCTCCATGGCCTTCCCAGTTGGCCGGCCCAGTTGTTCCTTGCTGGTAGTCTGTGGGGGTTGTGGGGTTCAGCTTGGCCCCTGCGCTGTGTCAGAGTGCATCCATGTTGCTAATCACTTTGGATTGTTTTTGGTGTATTTTTTCTGTGGTTTTTACAGTGCATAGTTTCACCAGACGCATGGGATTTGCAGGCCTGTGGCTGATTTTCGCTACTTTTTCTACCGCGGTTGGCCTCATCGCATGTTTTTTTGCGTTCACGTATCGCATTTATGCGGCGTGGCGTTGGTTTTGACGCGGACATTTGGCACGTTATCTGGTGACTATCGCATGCTACCGGCTTGTTGTGAATCCCACGTTGTCACTGGGTTATTTTCCGGCAATAGGCTGCGATATTGAAAGTTGCCTTATGCTACTCTTGCGGTAGTTATCACACATTCTTGTGAATATACCTTTGGATTGTTTTTGGTGTATTTTTCCTGTGGTTTTTACAGTGCATAGTTTCACCAGACGCATGGGATTTGCAGGCCTGTGGCTGATTTTCGCTACTTTTTCTACCGCGGTTGGCCTCATCGCATGTTTTTTTGCGTTCACGTATCGCATTTATGCGGCGTGGCGTTGATTTTGACGCGGACATTTGGCACGTTATCTGGTGACTATCGCATGCTAACGGCTTGTTGTGAATCCCACGTTGTCACTGGGTTATTTTCCGGCAATAGGCTGCGATATTGAAAGTTGCCTTACGCTACTCTTGCGGTAGTTATCACACATTCTTGTGAATATACCCCATAGTCTTTAGTTTGCTTGGATAACCCTGGCCACCAGTAGCGCTGTTTCAGTAAAGAAATAGTCGCCGTAACGCCTGTGTGCGCAGAGCCCAAACCCTTGTGTGCAGCTAATATTAACCTTTGCCTACGATCCATATTTGGTATTACTCTATCCCCCACTCCAGGAATCTTAGTATATGGAATGTTTTGTGCATCTAACTTGTAGGAGTAT
Source organism: Triturus cristatus (assembly GCF_964204655.1). NCBI lineage: Eukaryota > Metazoa > Chordata > Amphibia > Caudata > Salamandridae > Triturus > Triturus cristatus. Next base: position 862,030,285 of record NC_140590.1, read on the forward strand.
TTGAGTGGACATTTTTTAGGTACTGCTGTGCTGCCTTTGGTTATGCATTGACAGCTACCATTATATCTCCGTCTATTCTCGTTTTCTAACAAGTCAGCGGAAATCCGGAAGCTGTGCGAACAGCCCCCTTTGAGACTTCATCAGCCAGTGAATTTCCTTCAACGTGTACGCCATCACATTGATAACTCAGTTTATGGATCACGTGAGTCCTTTGTAGCTCAGATTTCAGTTACGCTACCTGTTCCCATAGCACAGTGGTTCCCAAACTGTGCGCCGTGGCTCCCTGGGGAGCCGTCAAACCTAGCCAGGGGAGCCGTGCTCCAAGCACTTTAATGCTTTTAATGTTGAAGGGTCTGTTAGCTTCAGTTAAACTAGTTAGACTTAAACGCATAATGTGGATCTTTTGTAAGTGACATGTCGAGGCAGATGACCTCCATATTTGACTGGATCCCCACGTTCCAACAGTCCCAAAGTAAGTGGAAGATGCCTGATTTATTTTGTTAAACTCGTTAATAGTTTCCTTTTTTCCCAAAAGCATTTTAAAACAATGCAAGTTATCAGGAAAGTACAGTTGTCCTGTCTATTAAACACACTAAGTATTGACATTTGTACTTTAATCATGGGTACTTCTAGTACACATTTCTTCCAGTACACACACATTTCCAGACAGGCCTGCTCTCAGCATAATGCCAACATTTCAAAGCAAGAAAGAGGTACGTTTAAAAAAAAATCCAAAAAAAGAATGAGGAATTTGTTTTACTTGCATCGATTTGGAGGCAATTTTAGGGAGCAAAAATAAAGCTGTATGTGGTTTAAAAAATCGTGTGTCACCCTGCTGAGATCGGTGTGATGGCACATATGACATGGGTAGAAATGGAAATGCATGCAAATATTCTTCAAGTGCAGAAACACTTTGGCAATGAGGCATACATGCACTATAAGTGGGATAAAATTTTGAGAGGGTACTCAAAAAAAAGACATGGGCAAAGAAGTGTATCTAGGAATATTTTATTAGAGGCGCCACCTTAGTAATACGAAACACCCTGGGTATATGATTATGATACCTTCATCAGCTTCATCCCAATTATTTTCAGGGAGAAAAATGCAAGTAGTTCCGAGGCCGGCCTTACATCCACCCCACCCTCCAAAAAAATAAACAGTGGGGAGCCCCAGGTAATGGCTAATGGGTCAAGGGAGCCGTGGGTCGAAAAAGTTTGGGAAACACTGCCATAGCATTTTGTGCATAAGTGTGCCACCTTTTGCGTCCTTAAACCCCTTTTGTTCCCAATGTTGTAAGTACTCATTGTACGATTGTACACAGTAAAAAGAATCACACACGATTAGTGTGGGGAATTCGTGATCCGTATTTACAAGTGCCAGTATTAGTTCTTTTAATTCTGGCAACTGAGCCGTGCAGTCTCATAGAGATTGTGTTTTTGTGCAACTAGGATGGAACTTGCCATCACACATGCGACCTTTAACGATAGCACATGCTGAAAATATTGTTGCTTGCTCCCTATGGCAGGTTGTGTAGATCCGTCAGTGTATATAATATATTCATACTGTTCAAGAGGCAAGATTTCATTAGGTAGAGGATATTCTTGTTCATGTTGCAGGAATGCCTGAGTTTTTAAGCTGGGATCAAATCTGTATTCAATGTCTGTTGCAGTAAGAGAATTTGTCCTTTGTATCCACCTAGGATGTAACGCTTTCGCATTTGGGATGATGGCCTTTGTAACAGCTTCTAAAGCTGGTACTGGAGTCATGACAATGATGTGTTTCCCCTGAGCCAGTGCTCTTTCTCGTCCCACAGCAGTCTGAACTGCTGTCAGGATCTTTACTGTTGAAGTGAAACGCATTTCTGCATTTGTGTACAGGTGTGATTTGTAAGCGATTGGTACAGCTTCTCCTTCTTTAAAGGTCAAATAAGTGTACCTGCATTGACCCGCTATTATTTGGATCACTAAGTGGCGTACGTTTACGCGTGTTTGTAGGTGTTTTGATGTGATCATGTTTTCCTGGAGTAAACAAAGAATATTAGTATGTTCTTGTGTCCAATCTCTGGCTGAAAAGTCAGGTTTTATTAATTCACAGAAAGGTTTTACACTTTGTCCGTAATCTAAAATGTATGTCCTGCCGAAATTTAGGAATCCTAATATTGATTGTAAATTTTTCAATGATTTTGGAGGCTGGAGCAGTGCACACTGTTCCAAAACGTTAGCTGCCAGGCTTTTGCCTTCGCTTGACAATTTATATTTCCCAAAAATAGGACATTGAGGTGGGCTATTTTCGACTTTTTAAAGTTGAACTTGTAGACTTCTGCGGCAAATCTCATAATAATGATGCTTACCCTGGTCAAGTGCCTCATCAAGTCGTTGTCAGTCAGATAAATATCATCCACATAGAACAATGCTTCTTCATCAAAATTTTGAAGTAACTCTGTTACTCTAGCTGAAAATACACCTGGGCTGCTTTTATACCTGTTAGAATCCGGGTTCTCTGGTTGGCACAGGTAGGTACTTGTGACAAGCAGGGGACCTTTCCTCGAGGCAGGGTAAGGGGTTACACTCCTAAAATAACCCCTGCTCCCCCTCTAGGTAGCTTGGCACAAGCAGACAAGGCTTATCTCAGAGCATTATAGGTTAAGCATTTGTGAACACATACAGTAACCAAGTGACAACACTACAAATAGACACCACACAGGTTTATATATTAAAAATAAGGATTCTTTATATAGAGTTACCACAAGACCATTAAACGACAAAAATACACAATACTGTTACTTTAGATGGTAGAAGTTTGCTTAGTTCTCTTAAGTTCTTAAATGCAATACTTTAAGTCAATGTACCTTAGATGCGACACGCAGGGCAACGAAAGTGTTGCAACGATGCTGATGCGATGAAGTTTTTGGTGCAAAGAAATAAAGACGTGAAGATCTTCCAGATGCGTTACGCTTCTCCGATGTTGCGAGAAGACTCGACTCGATGCGTCAGCTACAGCGGCGTCACCCCTTTACGCGATGCGACGACAGCAGCTCCAACGGCGGCACGCTTCTCCGTGGATGCGAGGCGCTTTTCTTTATGCGGTGCAATGCGACAACTACGATGGCTGCGATGGCGACACGCTTCTTCCTCGAAGCGAGACTCTTCTCTTGATGCGGTGCAATGCGTCAGCTACGATGGCTGCGATGGCAACACGCTTCTTCGGCGTTGCGAGACACTTCCGGAATGATGCGAGACGCTTCTGCTCAATGCGATGCTGCAGCGGCGACACCCTTTGCGAGATGCGACGACAACAGCTCCGACGGCAGCACGCTTCTCCTTCCTGAGTCGCGCTTCCAGCTCCTTCCGACATGCAGTCCCTCAGAAGGCCCAACAACAGCAGCAGGCACTTCCAATAGACTCTGGGGAGCTGGGGGGTGAAGTCCACTGGTCCTGGAACTTCGTTAAGGGGGCAAGCTCAGCTCAAGCCCTTGGGGATCTTTTAAGCACAAGTTGAAATAAAGTCTCTGTAGTCTTTTCTCCTCTCCTTTCAGCAGCAAGGCAATCACTGCAGGCCAATCCCCCAGGTCAGGGACAGTACTCCTCCTTACAGCTTTCCCAGTTGCTTCTCCTCAGGCAGAGGTTCTTCTTGTCAAGCAGGATCTAATTTCTTGAGAGCAGGGTCCCAATACTTATACCCCTAATTCCTTTGTTCCTCTGGGGTAGAGGGGCCTTTGCCCAGTCCAAACCAGTTCTTGAGCACTTTGTTGACATGACTCTGCCTTTCTATTCAGGGTGCAGGGCAGAGACATCAGCCGCTCCACAGGAGGTGGAGCCAGCATTGTGGTGGCAGAGCACAGCCCTATTCAGAGTCCAGGTGCACTCCTCCCACCCATCTGGATGTCAATCTCTCTATTCACCACCAGGCTACCTAGCCCTGCCCCTCTGGGTTTCCCCAGCCCTGTCACTCACACAAACCAGACAGGCAGATACACATCATAGCAGAGGCGGGCTGAAATGGTTAGGCAAGCAAATACCAACTTTCTAAAAGTGGCATTTGCAAACACAGAATATTAAAATAAACTGTACTAAAATATGTATTTTATTATTCTGAGTTCAGGCATACTAAACTCGATTTTCTACCATGTTCCCTGGGTCTGTTAGGATCATAGGATGTAACAATTCTAACAGCCCATTCTGGCCTATGGGAAAAGGTAGCCTTGCAATAGTGAAAAACGAAAATGGCTGTAATTCACTATTAGGACATGCCACACACATCAGGGCTTGTCCTACCTTATGCTTACAATGCACCCTGCCCTTGGGCCTACCATAGGGGTGACTAATATGAAGTTAAGGGAAGGTTTAGGGACTGGGAAGTGGGTGCACTTGCCCAGTCAGCATGACAGTAGCAGACTGCACGCAGGTTCTGCAATGGCAGACCGTAGACACATTTGACTAGGCCGCTTCTGTGGGTGGCACAACCAGTGCTGCAAGCCCACCAGCAGCATTTGTATTTACAAGCCCTGGGCACTCCTGGTGCACTTTACTGGGGTCTGACAGTAAACCAAATAAGCCAATCATGGAATCTAACCAACAAATACATTTTACATAGGGAGAGCATATGCACTTTAGCACTGAACAGCAGTGGTAAAGTGCCCAGAGTCATAGAATAGCCAACAACAGGTCAGAAAAAGTACATGTGGAAGGCGAAAAGTTTAGGGACCATCCGGCCAAAATGGCCAGGTCCAACAATACCCTTGTGCCAACTGACAGAATTGTCACTGGGACCCTCACGCACTGAAGGCTGTTAGATACCTGGTTTCAGGTGCTATATTTTGACATAAAAATCCATTTGAGATATCTAGTGTGGCTTTATATTTTTTGCGTACAATGTTATTCATTAGTGCGGCACTATGTGCATTTTGGACAGCAAATGTCTTTGTGCATGAGTTTGAATGTCTGTAATCTAAAACTAAATGATATGTATTATCGGGTTTAGAAACAGGAAACAAAGGATTGTTCATTGGTGAGGTACATTTTTCAATGACCCCCTGGTATTCAAGTTGATCTAAGATCTCCCTGACCTGTTTTTTTTTTGCCTCTGAGCATTAGGTGAAACTTTTAACAGGATTACGTGGTAGGTTGAGTTCTCATCCCACCCTGCATGATTTTTGTACAATGCAGGGGCTTGGGCTACTGCCCACTCCTATGCATATGCATGTTTTAGGTGAACGGGAACGTAGTTGGAAAATGCAGGAAAAATTATACTTTCTCCCCTGGGGCACTCAATTACGAATGCAGGCGGCCAATCTTGTTCTGCTAACAGGATGTCATAACCAGATGATAAGTTCTTCCAAAAAAGAGCTTTACTTTCCTGGGCTTGTCCCCCTCCATCCGGAGTGTTACTTCATATAACTTATGTGGGACGCTCACCCTGGTGTCTGGTGTTTCCACCGTGATGTAATCATTCAACTCCGCTGTCACCAGAAATTCCTTCAGGTTCAGGCGAGCTATTGCTACTTCTGCTGCGCTGTCTAACATCGTCAGAGCCCATTCCCCATTCAGAAGTTGTGTCCTCAGAATTCTGGGAATGTCTGAATTTCAGACCAGCAACTTTCTTTTTCTTAAGTTGAGGTTTTGGATTTTGCTTATCTTCTTTCTTCGAAGTAAAGTCTTGAGCGCGCTGCTTGTCTCTGGACTGTGTGCGCTCCTCTCTGTGTTCTGACCGTCCTTCTCTTTCGGAGCATTTCTTCAAGCCCTGAAAGGAACGAGAGGAAAGTGTATCAGTATCCTGATACCTGTCAGGTTTTCTAATATTGTCCCTATTCCTAAGGTTGTACCTCTTTTCAGAGTGCTCCTGTTAAGGAGACCTACCTCGGAACTGAGATCTCTTGTCTTTAGAGTTTTGTTTTTTTATCCCACTTCTTTTTAGAATAAGTAGGTGTCTGTTTAAAAGTGTCCTTTTCAGGACTGCCCTGTAGTTGAGGTTTCAATGCTTTTCCCCCCAAACTATCCCTACCTAATTCTGCATACGCAGTTTCAAATATTTTGGGCATTTCATTCTGTTCTAATGGAGTGAATTCCCTTAGGCGTTGGTGGATTGCCACTGATGCTGCCTCCCCTTTAATGTTAGCTAGTATTATGGCTGATACCTGTTCATAGTTCTTTAACAACTTCATCCCTAAGTTCAGGGCAGGTTCTGCTCCATAGTTGTTTTGTATTTGTCTTAATACATCTGGTACTACCGCTAATGAAGGGATAACATGTGTTCTGGTATATATGGCAGCAAAGACTGTACCCCAAGAGGTACAATCCTCTAACTGTGGTGTAATCCCCACGGGCAAACAGATTGTTAGCATTCTGTGTTTTTCAAATGGTGGTGTATTTGGTAATACTGCTTCTAACTGGGCTATTTTCTGAGCTACCCAGAAGGGAATTTGTTCGCGTTTAGAGGGCACTTTGCCCATTACCGTGTGTAATGTTTGTGGAGTAATTTTAGTACCGGAGCTCTGTGTTGGAGCTGCAGTAGGTGTAATACTGTTGGTTGGACCGCTAGTGTCCTCAAGACAAAATGTGTCATGTTTGAGTAGTTTAATTGATAAAGTTCGTCTTACTTTGGGTGCAATTTGTATTGCATCTGGGTTGACCTTACAGTCTGATTAGGTCCCTGCTTCAAAACTCCTTCCTCATCCGCCATCGTGTTCAAGACACGGAATTATTGTCCAAGGAAAAGATAAAAAGGTTTTATGCACAATTTTGGGAAATGTTCCTTTCAAGCTTGATTAACCAACATAGGATGTCTCGACTACTCAGCTGTGGCGGAGTTCTTTGCCCACTTACTTCAGACGTCTCTGGGTTTTGTAAGTAGGGTTTCTGAGAAATAAGCACAACTGGGCTACTCAGATTCTATTGTTGAGTAAGTGCGCCTTCAATATACCACGTTGGACGCCATGTAGTGTAGTCCTAATAGTACCCTGTCATGCAGGACCTACGCTGTTTACGGATAACATATACAGTGGGTCTGGTGGCAGACTGACTCCGTGCACCCCGCCGCATATGAAAGCCTATGGTTTGCATTAGCTAGCTCGCAGTGCCACTAGACTCTCCTGCTATCAGAGAGATTAGTTTTTGGCAACCTCAGAACACAATAACCTCAGACTCGGGGAAACAATATACTACTTTTCACCCAGTCACTCGTGCATGCTTGTTTTGTTCTCAGAGAGATACAGAGAAGAAACAGTCGAGCGTTTTTACAATAAGAATTTATTGTACCGTTGCTCTTCTCATGTAAAATAAGTGCGTTCTTACGACCGTAACACAGTCACAGAGATAGAGAACGAGCAGTACAGTGAATAAAAAGAAATAGTATTGTTCTACCATTTTTCAATTAGTCATGAACATATACCGGAATAGAAAATGCATTTATAAATAAAGTGCATACTCCTAAGATGCCTGACTAGAGGGACCTAATTGTACATAGCATGTAAGTAGGTGCTATAGAGCCTAAGCCTAAGAGCCAAGAATCCCACTAGACTTTAGTCGGAACCCCATACCTGAATAGTGAGAGAGTGGGACTTCATCCTGGACTTGAACTTGACACCCCGTAAGGGATCGTCAGACCACTGTCAGCTGGAGCGCTGGTAAACCAGAGCCGCAGAGTCTCTGGTCAGTGTGTCGGGCTCGAAGTCTCGGTTCCCTCTTGCTTTCTGATAGTAAGAGGTGCTGTATTTATACAGTCTATGTACGTGTGTTACCCATTGTTCAGTATGAGGATGATGTTGGGGATTAAACCTTGTGCGTCGATGGGAGAGGTGAAGTGTACCCCCTGGAGAGTGTACTCATCAATTATTCATGTGCGCTAAGGATGACGTCTTAGCAATATCGACTGGGAAAAACCCTTCCTCAGCATGGAACCAGGTGAAAGGTTTAGTACATAAAAGGCTACAGCCCTTTTAAGGCGTGATGTCCATTTAAGGCATTCTGTCCTTATTTGGAGTTATGTCCTTATAAGGCTCGTTCATATGAAATAACGGGAGCTGATGTAGGGAAAGTGTGCGATGTTCCCTGGACCTATATTAGGGTATCGATATGAAATATAACAATGCAACTGAGATATATGGAGAGTGCTGTCCTAGAAGAGGAAATTACCACTGAGGAGCTGGTAGAGGTCCTGGGCCAGATACAGACTAGTAAAACACCAGGTCCTAACAGGTTCCCCGCTGATCTTTTTAAATTTAATTCATAAAAACTCACAGACCCACTCTCAAAAGTAATAACGGAGTCCCTCAAGCATGGAAGCATACAGCCGGAATTATACTCAGCTGACATAAGGGTCATATATAAGTCGGGTAGTTCCCCAGACCATTACACCTCCTATCACTTATATCCCTTCTCAACATTGAAGTTAAAATGTTAGCAAAAGTCCTGGACAATTGTTTATCAAAAGTGATTAACCTCCTGATCCAACCTCACCAGTCAGGTTTTTATGCTGAATGTGCCGCCAGAAATAACATTAGGCACCTTCATAACGCCTCAGCTCTGACGGAAGCATTAGAGGCCTGCGATGATCCTGTTGGCCGACTTTGAAAAGGCCTTTGATTCGCTGGGATGGGAGGGGGTTACTTGTTCACTTTACTGAACGAGATTAATACTAGTCCCAACTTTACTCATCATATCCGACTGTTATACACAGACATGTTGGCAGGGGTCAGAGTTTGGCTGGAGGTATCGGATCCATTCTCGATACAAAGTAACACCAATCATTAATGTCTGGTATCTCTGGTTGCCTTCGCGATTGCCAAAGAGCCATTAGCACAGCGGCTCATGATGGATGCAGAAAGAAGAGGCTTTGAGCAGAGATGTTTTAAAGCATGGGCAAAGTAGTAAATTGCTCAAGGCTTTCACCTTCCAGAGGGAACCCTGGTAAAGTGAACTGGACAGTCGAAATTCCTGTAATAATAATGTTGCTCTTTTTCCAGTTTGACAGCTTAGCATGGTTAACAAAAACCAGTATTTCAATGTCCCGGCTGGTACAAAGAGTAGTAAAAATACTTTTAAATTGTATGTTTTCCCCTTATCAGTACACACATAAAAACAATAAATATAAGAAGAAAGCACTTTATAATGTGTTCTAGAGCTGCCTTGATGCTTGCTCCCTGTCTGATAAAGTAAACAAAAACAAGAAAGCCATGCTGAAAATGATAACAGATGATTTAATACCGGCATGCCCAGTATTTTAGTGTCACGGCGAGTACAAAAATAAGTAAATCACCTAAAAACAGTATTTTTTCTACTTAACAGGACATACATAAATCAATAAGTATAAGAAGGAAGCTGTTTAAAATGTGTTTTGGAGCTCACTAAATGACCAGTTACATTTATGACTGGTTGCCCGGCCTTTGCAGAATTGCAAATGGAAACAATTGGCCGGTATTATTTCTGTGAGAAAAGTGGCAACACGGTATTGCAGCCAGCATTATTTAAAAATAGATATATTATTTATTTGTCATGTTGCGCCATGCCTCGTACGGCGGGGTAACAGCTAACAGAGGCAAGACACACCAAGGATGCCACCGTACTCACACAAGCACATAAAGGTGGGCACGCCAACAAATTAAAAGACACACAATTGATGGACGGAATGCAGAACAAATCAAAACATTCACCCCCAGTCAAGAGATCTGGGTTAAATCTATCATTCTTTTGCTCACCATGCCACCCCAGTTTAGACCTGGCCATATGCAAATCAGTCTTGACCCTGTGCCTCATGGGAACAGTGCAGCCCGAACTGCCAAGCCAGGTCCTCCCTGGACCGGAAACAAGCATCCTAGGACCGGTTTCAGGGTTTCACCCCTCTTCAGCCAGAATAGCTTGATTCCAGTGGCACAGTGAGCCCAGGATCCACGTCTGGGCATACCTGGCACACTTAGGTCGAGAAAGTAAAAGACACACAATTGATGGACGGAATGCAGAACAAATCAAAACATTCATCCCCAGTCAAGAGATCTGGGTCAAATCCATCTTTCTTTTCTCACCATGCCACCCCAATTTAGACCTAGCCATATGCAAATCAGTCTTGACCCTATGCCTCATGGGAACAGTTCAAAAGACACACAATTGATGGACAGAATGCAGAACAAATCAAAACATTCACCCCCAGTCAAGAGATCTGGGTTAATTCTATCATTCTTTTGCTCACCATGCCACCCCAGTTTAGACCTAGCCATATGCAAATCAGTCTTGACCCTGTGCCTCATGGGAACAGTCCAGCCCGGACTGACAAGGCAGGTCCTCCATAGACCTGAAACAAGCATCCTAGGACCGGTTTTGGGTTTCACCCCTCTTTAGCCAGGATAGCTTGATTCCAGTGGCACAGTGAGCCCAGGACCCACTTCTGGGCATACCTGGCACACTTAGGGCGAGAAAGCAAAAGACAAACAATTGATGGAAGTAATGCAGAACAAATCAAAACATTCACCCCCAGTCAAAAGATCTGGGATAAATCCATCATTCTTTTGCTCACCATGCCACCCCAGTTTAGACCTGGCCATATACAAATTAATCTTGATCCTGTGCCTCATGGGAACAGTCCAGCCCGAACTGCCAAGCCAGGTCCTCCCTGGACTGGAACCATCCTAGAACCGGTTTCGGGGTTTCACCCCTCTTCAGCCAGGATAGCTTGATTCCAGTGGCACAGTGAGCCCAGGACCCCAGTCTGGGAGAAATTCTGGCGCACTTAAGGCGAGAAAGCCAAAGACACACTATTGATGAACGGAATGCAGAACAAATCAAAACATTCACCTTCAGTCAAGAGATCTGGGTTAAATCTATCATTATTTTGCTCACCATGCCACCCCAGTTTAGACCTCGCCATATGCAAATCAGTCTTGACCCTGTGCCTCATGGGAACAGTCCAAAAGACACACAATTGATTGACGGAATGCAGAACAAATCAAAACATTCACCCCCAGTCAAGAGATCTGGGTTAAATCCATCATTCTTTTGCTCACCATGCCACCCCAGTTCAGACATGGCCATATGCAAATCAGTCTTGACCCTGTGCCTCATGGGAACAGTCCAGCCCGAACTGCCAAGCCAGGACCTCCCTGGACCGGAAACAAGCATCCTAGGACCAGTTTCAGGGTTTCACCCCTCTTCAGACAGGATAGCTTGATTCCAGTGGCACAGTGAACCCAGGATCCATGTCTGGGCATACCTGACGCACTTATGGCAAGAAAGCAAAAGACACACAATTGATGGACGGAATGCAGAACAAGTCAAAACATTCACCCCCAGTCAAGAGATCTGGGTTAAATCCATCATTCTTTTGCGCACTATGCCACCCTAGTTTAGACCTGGCCATAGGCAAATCTATCTTGACTCTGTGCCTTATGGGAACAGTCCAGCCTGAACTGCCATGCCATGTCCTCCCTGGACCGGAAACAAGCATCCTAGGACTGGTTTCAGGGTTTTACCCCTCTTCAGCCAGGATAGCTTGACTCCAGTGACACAGTGAGCCCAGGACCCACGTCTGGGCATACCTGGTGCACTTAGTGCGAGAAAACAAAAGACACACAACTGATGGACGGAATGCAGAACAAATCAAAACATTCACCCCCAGTCAAGAGATCTGGGTTAAATCCATCATTCTTTTGCGCACTATGCCACCCTAGTTTAGACCTGGCCATAGGCAAATCTATCTTGACTCTGTGCCTTATGGGAACAGTCCAGCCTGAACTGCCATGCCATGTCCTCCCTGGACCGGAAACAAGTATCCTAGGACTGGTTTCAGGGTTTTACCCCTCTTCAGCCAGGATAGCTTGACTCCAGTGACACAGTGAGCCCAGGACCCACGTCTGGGCATACCTGGTGCACTTAGTGCGAGAAAACAAAAGACACACAACTGATGGACGGAATGCAGAACAAATCAAAACATTCACCCCCAGTCAAGAGAACTGGGTTAAATCCATCATTCTTTTGCTCACCATGTTCAGACCTCGCCATATGCAAATCAGTCTTGACACTGTGCCTCATGGGAACAGTCCAGCCCGAACTGCCAAGCCAGGTCCTCCCTGGACCGGAAACAAGCATCCTAGGACCGGTTTCGGGGTTTCACCCCTCTTCATACCAGTCCCAACTTTACTCATCATATTCGACTGTTATACACAGACATGTGGGCAAGGGTCAGGGTTTGGCAGGAGGTAACGGAGCCATTCTCGATACAAAGAATCATTGATGTCTGGTGTCTCTGGTTATCTTCACGACTGCGAATGAGCCATTAGCACAGCGGCTCATGATGGATGCAGAGAGAAGAGGCTTTGAGCAGAGATGTTTTAAAGCATGGGCAAAGTAGTAAATTGCTCAAGGCTTTCACCTTCCAAAGGGAACCCTGGTAAAGTGAACTGGACAGTCGAAATTCCTGTAATAATAATGTTGCTCTTTTTCCAGTTTGACAGCTTAGCATGGTTAACAGAAACCAGTATTTTAAATGTCCCGGCTGGTACAAAGAGTAGTAAAAATACTTTTAAATTGTATGTTTTCCCCTTATCAGTACACACATAAAAACAATAAATATAAGAAGAAAGCACTTAATAATGTGTTCTAGAGCTGCCTTGATGCTTGCTCCCTGTCTGATAAAGTAAACAAAAACAAGAAAGCCATGCTGAAAATAAGAACAGATGATTTAATACCGGCATGCCCAGTATTTTAGTGTCACGGCGAGTACAAAAATAAGTAAATCACCTAAAAACAGTATTTTTTCTACTTAACAGGACATACATAAAACAATAAGCATAAAAGGAAGCTGTTTAAAATGTTTTCTGGAGCTCACTAAATGACCAGTTACATTTATGAATGATGGCCCGGCCTTTGCAGAATTGCAAATGGAAACAAATGGCCGGTATTATTTCTGTGAGAAAAGTGGCAACACGGTACTGCAGCCAGCATTATTTAAAAATAGATATATTATTTATTTGCCATGTTGCGCTATGCCTCGTACGGAGGGGTAACAGCTAACAGAAGCAAGGCACACCAAGGATGCCACCGTACTCACACAAGCACATAAAGGTGGGCACGCCAACAAATTAACAGGCCGAGTCGAGGGTCTAACTCAGATCTTAGAGTCCGAGCACGAGCCGAACCCTGAAAATAGTATCGCATAAAACATGATAAAGCCTTTTCAAAATTCAAAATAGTATTTTGCTGCAACATGCGGCACTGAGAAGTACTTATATGGGGGCATATTAGCAAGCCAGGCGATAAAATCATCGCCGCTGTAGCGGCAGAAAACTGCCGCTAAAACGGCGATAATGGGCTTGATAATATGCTCTATGGCATTCCAATTGAAGCCCATGTTAGATGTGAAGGACGTCTAACCTGAGCTTCAATTGGAATTCCATAGAGCATATTATCAAGCCCATTATCGCCGTTTTTGCGGCAGTTTTCTGCCGCTAAAGCGGCCATAGTTTTATCGCCTGGCTTGATAATATGCCCCTTAGAGTGATAAGTATGTGCAATTGATAGTCTGAACTCACACATTTGAAAGAGCTTTCATACGCGTTTTGGTAAAATAAAATGTTTGCCTAAGATCACACCTTGGGAAGCGCTATGCATCTAGGCTTTCTGGTTTCACTTTGTACAAATCAGCGAATAAATGGGTATCTATTTGTCTTTTCTTATGTTAAATCAATGTTTTTACTTCTCAGTACGGTTTGTAAATGTAGCTGAAAGACCCAAGGCCGAACGCTTTTACAGGACCGCAAATTACATTACATAAGGTCACAGGCATTGCTTAGAGGCACATGCAGATTAAATGGTTTGCCCAGAATCACAGGACCTTGAGCCCAGACTCAAACCTGGTCTCTCAGGTCCAAAGTCGGCTGCTCTGACCATAAGGCCACAGCTTAGGTAGAGGGAGGAATGCAGGCAGAAGACACATGAAAGCTCGGCTCGTTATGGCTTCGAGGTTCCAACAGGACCTCGAGCTGAACCAGAGCTTGGTTCCAGGTTCAGTGGCTCGCCTACCTCTGTCAGCATGCTTAAACAACCTCTCGCTTATAGAAACGCACATCCACGCGCAGTTCCAAGTACCAATACATAGACATAGACACACAGTCCCCCAGACAAACAGATCTGCAATGCACACCTGGGACCCCTGCTCAAAGATTCAGGTCTTCGAAGTTGTAGTTCTCGGCTTGAGGGCCAGCTTGTGTACTTAACCTTCTTCCCGATGCTGGAACTCATGGGAGTGGGCAAAAGAGAAGCACTGAATATCGAGAGGGGAGCAGGAGAGAGACAAACTATAATGCGAGATGACAAGGGAGCCCTGTACTGGATAATGTGGTAGGACAAAGGAGACCTGCTGGATGTCATAGGTGGGACAGAGAGGTTCACGATATCTATGATGGGAAAAAGAGAATGTATTTTAATGGGGCAAGAGACCCTTGTACTAAATATCATAAGAGAGACAAAGAGGCTAGAATATATAAATAGAGGGATATAGAGACTCAAAATCATACGAGGAGAAACGACGGATGCAGAATCCCATGGAGGAGGTCTTTGAAGATGCTCTGTTTAAATTATGAAAGGTGGGAACAAAAAACCAGAGCCACCTGAGACAAGAGAGACATGTGGGTTACATTAGGGCTTTTGGGGGACCTTTACTAAAAAGAGGGTAAAAAGAGGCAAGCTGGATTATATAATGGAAATGGCTATGTACACCGAATTTAGGAGTTCATTAGGATGGCACACAGACTTGAGTCCGTTCGCCGTGCATGCAGCGGTCCCGCACACCCGATCATGATGCGACTGCCACCATGGCAGTCGAATCATGGTTATTAACATTGCAGCGGGTGCTGCTGAGAGCAGCATCCGCCGCAAATATCAATATGCCATGTTGTGCATTTCACAGCACTACGTGGCAGGCACCACACGGTGTCTGCGCCTGCCACGTAGTGCTGTGAAATGTAGGGGGTACTATGGGTACCCCCCAAGTGCACCCTCACCTCCCCCCGTCACTAATCCCCGCCAGCCTTTCTATGGCAGCATTGCCACCATAGAAATGCCGACTGTAGCCAGCATCATGATTTGGTGGACGGTGCCTGCTAGGCACTGCCACCATTTCTGGCTATGGGGACCGTCCGCCAGGCAATCTGTAAGATTGCTTTTGCCAGACCCGTGTCGGACGGTCTTTGCGTCCGGCACGGTCCGAGCGTGATTCCCTCCCTCCGACTTCGTAATGTGGCGGGGGAAATCGCGGTACGATTGCGGAAGGACTGCCACTGCATGGCTCGAGGCAGGCGCTGCACACTACAAGCGGAAAATGAAAGGCTTTTGCTGCAGCTGCTTGAAATTGAATCACAACTGGCGAAATCATGATCACTTAATATGAAACTAACAGAACAAGTGGGGGAGACCGTAATATTAATGAAAGCGACACAAACACAAGCGCACTCACACAAGCATGCGCTTTAAACATGCACTCTCGCATACATACATACTCACACAGTCCCAAGTACGCATAAAAAGACATTGTATATTGTATTGTATTGTATAAAATTCTTCTATAGCGCTTTCTGTCACCCTACGGGTATCCTGGCGCTAAGAGACTATAGAAAAAACCTGAGACAGTAGGAACGTTTGCCGTTGTGCCAAGAATGTTACACTCTAATCTCTGCCAAAGAGCCATGTTTTAAGATTTTTCCTAAAATTCAGCAATGATTTGGCTTGGCGTAGATCTTGGGGGATTTGATTCCAAAGGCGGGCTGCCGCCGTACTGAAGGCCCTGCCTCCCGTCTTGGTGTGTTTAACTCTGGTAACCACTGCCAAACTTTGGCTGGTGGACCGAAGAAGTCTCTTTGGTTCGTACCATGAGAATCTGTCGCACAGAGGAGGAGGACCAATGTACACCATGACCAGTGATTTAAACTCGATCCTTTTATTGATCGGGAGCCAATGAAGGTCCCTCAATGCCAGTGTTGTTGAGGAGTCACGTTGTCTTCCCAAGGCCAGTTTGGCTGCGGCAGACTGTATTCTTTGCAGTCCCTGTACAGTGTACCGAGGGGCACCCAGGAACAGTGAATTACAGTAATCGAGCCTACTTAGGATCACGCTCTGAACCACCAGAGATCTGGTCTCAATAGGGAGGAGCGGGAGAATTTGACGCAAAGCTCTTAATAGGGCAATACAGGTGCCTATGGTCTTGTTCGCCTGGGATTGCAGCTGGAGATCTTCATCCATCATAACCCCCAGGTTACGGACTGTTTTTACTGGCAGTGTCGGGGCGTCTTCCGGCAAGAGTCGGAACTCACCCAAGAGATGTTTAGGCAGTCTCGCTGCGCAGCAGTGCAGTAACTCCGTTTTCCCGGCATTCAGCTGCAATGAATTGGCTCTCAGCCAGTCTGAGACTTTCCGCATGCAGGCCTGGAAAGAATTCATGGGCACTGCATGCTCTCCCTCCAGGGAGAACATTAGCTGGATGTCATCAGCATAGTTAACCACCTCAATCCCGTAAGATTTTATTAGAGGGATCAGGGGTCTCAGATAGGCATTGAAGAGTATAGGGCTGATAGCTGAGCCCTGGGGTACTCCATGGCGAACCGGGGTCCAGGAGGATACAAAAGGCGTTAAGGTCACTGCCTGTTGACGATCCGTAAAATATGACCGTAGCCATTCCAAGGCGCGACCTGTCACCCCCATATCTTCTAACCTTGCCAGCAACACTGAGTGATTAACCGTGTCGAATGCTGCCGACATGTCCAACAGTACCAGCACAGAGGAGCATCCACTGTCGGCACGCATTCGAAGTGTGTCCAGAACGGTAATCTATGCAGTTTCCGTCCCATGCCCAGGCCGGAAGCCAAACTGGTCCCTGTCCAAGATCAGATGTTCTTCCAAAAAATTGGACAGGGATTTGCTGACTAGTTTTTCCAAGATTTTAATTGGAAATGGCAAAAGGGAAATTGGGCGGAAATTAGCTGGCAATGAGGGATCAAGAGAGGGTTTTTTCAGTAGTGGGGTGACCATTGCCTGTTTCCACCTGCTTGGTACAGTACCTTCACTCAGGGATTGGCAACAAACTTGCCACAGATCTGAGAATAGGGCGGGTCCGAGCTCCTTCCAGATCTTGTGAGGAAGGGGGTCCAAGGGTGATCCTGATGATATCTCCCGCGCAATCTCATGAAAAGAATCCTCCGTAGGGGGGGTAAAATGGCTCAGAGTAGTTTCTCTCCCGGTGTCTACGCTAATCGTGGAGGGCTCTATAGCATTCTGATCGAACCCACCCACGATATTGTTGACCTTCTCAACAAAAAAAGTAGCAATTTTGTTGCACAAGTTTTGTGATGGCTGGATAGTACTGGCCAGACAGCCCGGGTTACTAAGGTCTCTAACGATGTTGAAAAGTGCCCTGGTTCCATTGGGTGCCTGCAGAATGGAATTGGCATAAAATTTCGCCTTAGCTTCCCTAATAGCTGCCTTATATTGGAGTTGTATAATTTTTAAGGCTGTTCTGTCTGCTTCCAGGTACTGTCTGCGCCAGCTTCTTTCCGTCTGTCTGCGTACTAGGCGTAACGCTTTTAGCTCCTCACTGAACCAGGGGGCCGAAGGAGTACTACGCATTCTCAGTTTTTTTTTAGGTATGTGGCCTTCCAGTACTAAGTTGATGGAAGTACTATAACTAGTATAGTTTTCTTCCGGTGTGGCTTTTGGGTCAAACAGGTTAGAATGTGGGAATAAGGAGGATGCTCCTCTCTTGAAGAGTTTAGCCCAGTCCCTTCCCCACCTAAAGTGTGCTTGTCTGTTCACAGCCAGTTTATCCTCTTGTATGCAGTCCCCAGCACGCAGCCACACACACACACACACACACGGAGAAAACACCTGGGCCAGTCCTCTTCACTAAGAGCCTGTGTGCTCTGTTTTTTGTCATATATTTTTATTAACTTTTCTTGTGGCATATGCGATATCCATCCGTATATAACAATATGAACATACAAGCGCCCCGAGCAACATCATGTCTACCTATGAAAGGAGCAATGCACACAGTTTTATGGTTACAGCAATGTATGCTCTTAACCTGCATGGCCCAGGATGCCCAGCTCTCCCATCTCCTACCTCCGAGTCATACATACTGTGACTGTGTCAGGCAGGGCTGTAACAGCCCCCGCCTGACGCATGTGCAATACAGACACTGGAGCCCTCTCCTGCCGCCTACCTTAATTTACAGCTTTTACTTACAAAGGATCGATGAGATAGTTTGTTTTCATTGAAAAGCTGTAAAAGGTAACCCAATTAGTTACAGAGCAAGGTGGCAGGTTGACGCCATGGCGCCCCCTACGGACCAGTCGCCCCTCAGGCAACTGTTGGCAGTTAAATTGAAAAATAAACTTCCTGGGCCGTTTCTCTCTCCTTACCTTACCCCACCTCTTCGACCTCAACCCTCTCTCTTAACCTCATGCACCCTTTCCTTTTCTATGTCCCTTGATCCTCTCTTTTTAGCTCAGCTCTCTCTACCTCAACTCTCTCAATATATTCAATACTTCACTCAACTTCATCTCTCTACCTCTCTCGTGAACTTGCCCCTCTCGCTCTCTATTTCTCTTTTTGCTTAGATCTATCGCTCTCACTGCCTCAACGCATTTTCTACCTCATCACTCTAGCTATTTTACTGCTCTTCGCCTACCTGCCCTCCTGGCATCTCTCGCCCATCTCTTTCACTGCTCACACAACCTCATCTTTGTCTTTACCTCTCCTCCCTATCTCTCTCCGTATACCTCACCATTCACCCTTATCTCTCTCATGTCTTTCTCTACATCACATCTCCCTCACTACCCCACCTCTCTCTACCCCACCACTCTCTGTCCTACTACCTACCGTCTAGATTTACCTCACCCTTAGGTCACTACCTCACCTCTCTACATCTCCCTTATCCTGTTTCTCCCCTGTTCCCTTTCCTTCACATTTCTCAACACCTTATTTCTTTCTGGTACCTCTATTTCTCTATCTGCATCCATTTTTCTCTGTCACTCCTCTCTTTCTCAATCTATCTCTTACATAAACATGTATCTTTATCTTTATCTGGACAACCTTCTCCATTTCAACTCACCCCTCCACCTCACCTGTCTCTCTAGCCCTCTTTCTTTATAGATCTCTCTACTTCACTGACTCTTCCTCATCTCTTCTTAAAACTCCCTAGCTCTGTATAAACCTGTGTTTCTCAAATATTTCTCAATTTCCTCATTAAGCTTTACATCACATTTCTTTTTCTACTCTTCCAATTTCTCTGTCTTACTCTCTTCCCCAGTACTCTCTTTTTCTGACTCTTTATCTATACCTCTTCTCATTGTGATCGCTCTCCGTCTTACTTTTCTTTTTTTTCCCTTAAGTCTCTTTGTTTATCTCTATCGCCTGCTGCCCTTGGCTTTCTCTAATTCTCCTCTTTTTCTACATCATCTCTCGCTACCTCAGCCACTGGAGTACTGTATTCCTCTATCTTTTCCCATGTTTCCTTCTCCCTATACCTCTCTATGCATCTCTATCACACTCTAAATCGTAACCTTTTTCTCTATGCCTCTTTCTCTACCTTCATCTTTATCTCCCTATCTCTGTCTTTATCTTTCCGTCTGACTACTTTACCTTTCTGTATTAAGTTACTTCTCTCCAAATGTCACATTTCTTTTTGCATCATTAGCAACTTAAGCTATAATGTCTAGCACTATATGCATATGTCTTGTGTGAGAAAGTGAGTTATTAGTTAGGGAGGTTTGTAATCCCCCTCAAGTAAGAATGCCACTATGTTTGTTGGGTGAAGTAAAGGTTCAAGTAATTGAAACCTGAGCTCAGCCCCTGATAGCTATGGCACAGAGTGGACAGGCTTAACTTAAGACAAATGTCTAAATCATTTAGAAATACCAAAACAGCTAAAAAGTCAAAAAATCAACACAATAAAAATTCTACTCCCATTTATAGAAAGTGAGAATATCTTAGTTAACAAAATGACAAAAATCCAATAAGGGGAACAGGAGCTATTAATTTTTACTTTTTAAATAAAAAAAACAACAAAAAAACATATAGCACTAACCAAGAGTAAGGTCTAAGGCTGAAAGTAATGTAGCTCGGATCAGATATAGAGACCATGTTCATCCCATTCTGAGGTTTTAACTTCTGTCTTAGTTTCTGAAATAGAAGTCAAAAATCATCAGTAGGGCAAGGCAGCAAGCTATGGCTAGCATGGGTACCACAAGGTCAGATAGCCATCAGTCATAGTCCCAGTGAATCTGTTGACTTTTGGGAGGGAATCCTCTGAGAAGGAGAAAATCTAAATTTGCACCTAAGGAAGGTCCCTCGCCATACAGATACTTTTGGTGCCTTCACCCGGTGAAGATTTCTACTTTCTGACTTAGTCATTTGTTTGGAGCATGGATTCTTCCAGCATGGCAAGGCTAAAAGCTGTAGCTGAACAGGGCTCCACAAGGCCGGATCCCTTCTGCACGATGTGCCACTGAAACAAATGGTTCTCCAGGCAAAAATACTAGAAAAAGTTTCTAAGTCCCAGGTTTTAGAGTTAGGCAGGAGGAGTACACTCTGATACCAGCCAAGGGTTCTAGGGCCTTAGTAACAGCACTTGGAGGGTCAGGACTCGCTCCACCAGAAGCCACCAAAAAGGGTCCATGGCTGATCCAGATGAAACTGGTCAACTTGGCTCGTTCAGGAAAATAATCTTCTTGCAACTTATGTTTTCCTGTAGCGTAACAGGAGGTCAGCCAACTCACCCTTGGAGTCCACTCCTTTGTCCTAGGTACAAGTGGGAGCAGGTCCAGCCCTTAGGGGTCTCCTCATAGGTCACAACAACCGTTGCAGTCCTTCTTCTGTCTTCCACAGGACCAGTAGTGTTTTGAAGAAGGTACCACATTCATGTCTGGCGCTAGCCTGGGGGTGGGGGGATTCCTGCCCCTCCCTAACTAATAGGGAAAAAATTCCCAGGGGCAATCTACTCGCTTTTACAGCAGTTCCTGTGTGCCAAACGTCAAACAATCCTATAGTGCCTTTCATGCCTAAATCCAACATGGCAGAACCTTTTTTCCCTGTGCAGACAGTGCTCCTGTGTCCACCCTTGAGCTGTGGTTGGGGAAATGAGAAAACTCTCCCCTGTGGTCACTCCAAACCATTTCTGGGGACAGACCCTGTCCGAGTGGGATTGGTATCTGGCTGGCTAGAAGGACAATAGAGGAGACAGGCCCAGGTGTTATGTACATCTACCTGTGTCAGGGCACGCACAATTTGAAGTTAATTAGGTTTGAGATATTGGCTGTTTTTTCTCTACCCCTGTTTAGAAAATGTAATATACAATTCCATACTGGTTGGCTTCAAGGGGGCTTGAATGACCAAAAATATGTCATACATTTAAAGTTTGGGGTCCCATGATTAATGGGACCCAAAAATATGTCTTGCCATGGAACTGAAAATCCTTTACATGTCACCGGCTTTGAGTGGGCATGGGGAGTTGCAGTCAAAGTGGCTCCCTATACTGATGACATTCTGGTATTCCTGATGTACTAGAAGTGGTCCAGCTAGATCTTTACAAATATTTTATATATTTGGGTCGCCGCCGCCAGACTTAACCTAAATGAAGCAAAGTCATCAGTGTTCCAAGTGGGTGCTCGCCAACCGGACCTCAGCTGAGACCCGGGCTTACAGGTAGCATGGGGAGAGAAGCTAACAAAATAAACAAACTGGTGATTGGGGAAGACACTGAGACAGTTAGTGGAGGTTAGGGGATTTAAGCAATGGGACACCATGGGGATTACCGGTCTGGGGATGTGATGTCGGGAATGGTACTAAAATTATTTACTGAATTGGAAGGGGAATTTGATCTCCATCAGAATTGATTTTTCACCTGTCTCCAGCTCTGTCTAGCTATCATCTCCTATATGCCTGATCTGAAAGTGCTCCCTGACGTTGGTCCACTAGAAGCTAAACTACTGATGGGCGAGCTGAAAGACCATAAAATAACAGGTTTATAATTCCCGTATTATAAATACCTCAGACTCCTTTGAGCTGTCGCGTCATGCCTGGAGTGTGATTTTGGCCCACTCTCAAATGATAATTAGGGGCAGGATCCTACAGAATCGCCTATTGCATCATGATACCGACTGATCCAATTAAAGTATTTACATAGAGTGTAACTTACTAGAAGCGAAACTACTGATGGGCGAGCTGAAAAACCATTAAATAACAGATTTATAATTCCCGTATTATAAATATCTCAGATTCCTTGGAGCTGCCGCGTCATGCCTGGAGTGTGATTTTGGCCCACTCTCAAATAAATAAATAAAACGAATTACATTGCGCGCGCTGCAACGCTAAACCGGCGATGCAGTGCGCAATGTAATTCGTTGTATTTATTGATTTAGTTACTGAACTCTGTTTGGCCTTAATCCGGAGTTAACTACCCCCCACCCTGCCCCTCCTCCGCCCCACCCCACGCCCGCCCTCCAGGAGCCGCTACCGCCTCCTACACTGGTGCTGGGCGTGGAAAAAATTACTTGATTAATATATAAGGCTGGGGAAACCTATCAATCTCGCAAGAGGCTAACATCAGAAATATTATAAAATATGGAAAAACTGGGGCTTGTATGGGGCAATTACCTTGACCCTGTCTGAATCTAGAACCTGGAGGGCAGATGATGAAGCAAGGGAGCACAGAAACATGAAATAAAGAAATTGTAACTGTTGCAGTGGTTACTGAAGTATAAGGCCCTTACAATTATTATTGACCACAGTAAGGGATGTTTTCATTGTGTACTGCCTGAATGGGTATAATAACATCTTTGTATTCTTTTATTTGTTTATTGTTTTACATTGTTACTGAAAAAACAATTAAATGTTTTATCAAAAAGACATACAAGCAAATTATGTTTTCAGTTTCAGACATGCAAATGCCTTAGGGGTCATAGATATCAAAGCTCGAAATTGCTCAAGTTATTGAACTTACACAGGTTTCAATATTTCACTTTTTACGATTGATTTGTTTTTTGTTTATTGAGTGCTGATCTCACAGGTGCTGAATTGTCAGCTGTTGCACACTAGAACATTGTGCTACTTCTGCTACTAGAGTTAGAGTGAGTTTTTACACTTGGATTCTGTTGAAAAGAGACACTCTGGTAAGTTTCTAGTCTTTTATTTCTTACAATGCTGAGCCACCAACACCAGCTGCCAGCCTGTCAGTTCTCCTGGTAGTAACTGTCTCCACACGAGACGCTACCATGGAGATGGAATTGTCAGGCTCATACAGCTCTTAGTATGATCATAACAGATTCCCCTTGCATTCTTCTTCTTAGACCTGGTGCACATCCGTCATGCCAGTTGATGTTATCTTTGTCACTTTGTAGGTTGAGCCTAGAGTCAGCGCACAAGCGCTGCTCTGGTGAAGATCTGCTGTAGTTCAGTAGGTGAGGAAAGACCCTGCCCACTCCTCCGCCCATATATTTCATTGGCTTGCGTCTTTGTCCTTTGTAAATGCTGCCTTCGGATTCGTTTATAGGCTTGTCAGTCCCTCCTTTATTACTGCCATGTTGTCATTTGTATCCTCCCATGGCTACTGGTTGCTTTACTTTGAGTGTTACACGGTACGTGTTATTTACACTGTGAGCATTATTTCCTTAAATGATGTTCTCCTACTGCCTTCTCTACTCCCCCCTCCCTCCTGTTGTCCGTGCCTTCTCACCCACTCGCCCGCCCGCACTCCCATTGTCCATACTTTTTTGTCCCCTTCTTCCCCCTCGCTCCTCCCCCGCCCGCACTCCCCTTGTCCGTTCCCACTCCCCATCACCCCTGCTTGTTAAAATAGATATCCTTCCTGTGACTACTCCCCATCCTCTACCCTTGTGTAATACAACTGCTGCTCATGTAAAGCACTGCAATGCCTGCTTGGGGTCGTGTGCACGCTATATAAAACTGGGACGGTGACGAGCGGGAGAGTGCGCCTGCACAGCTAGGACAGGTAGCAGGTTTGGGAGCCACCGCACCCTATTTCATTGAGCCTCCCTCGCTAGGATAACAACAGAGTGCGGGGAATCCCTGCCCCCAGTTTTGTGCACAGCCGACCATGTCTAGGCCCTCCCTGCCTGACTAACTGACTACAAGATTGCGTCCCCCGTGGGGACGGACACAGGGCTGAAAGGCAGCGGTCTGTCTTCTCTATTCGCACCTTAGGGCCATGTGATCGTGGGAACGGCTCCTCTGCACAGGCACAGACCCTCGGGACGGGGTGAAGGTGGTGGCGCAGGCGAGAGGTGGTGGAGGTCCTGGATGGGTAATGGGCACCGAGGGCTGTGGGAGCAGGAGGGGTGATGAGGCCAGGTTGGTCATCGAGTGAGTGAAGGGTTGCGGTGACGGGCAGAGAGTGGGGCGAGGAGTCACAGTGATGTGTTCACGGGGTGCCAGGTCACCTGTCTATCAGGGTGAGGGGTACAGAGGGTGTCTCATTTCATCAACGAGGCCTAGA
This sequence comes from Triturus cristatus, assembly GCF_964204655.1. Lineage (NCBI taxonomy): Eukaryota > Metazoa > Chordata > Amphibia > Caudata > Salamandridae > Triturus > Triturus cristatus. The sequence continues at coordinate 862,054,765 of NC_140590.1, forward strand.
GTCACTTCGTGAGGGTGTCAGTGACCCTGTGAGGGATTATGGTGAGAGGCACACATGGGGTGTCAGGGGGTTACCTGTCATCAGTCGTGGGGTCACTGTCACAGGCATAAAGGAGTGGTGGGGGGCACTGGGGTGTCACATATTGTTAATGAGGCGTGGGCTCACTGGGTGAGGGTATCACAGACCCAGTGAGGGGTTATGGTGCGGGGCACACTTGGGGTGTCAAGGGGTCACCTGTCATCAGTAATGGGGACACTGTCACCGGCACAGAGGTGTGTGGGGGTTACTAGGGCTTAACATATAATTAACGAGGCATGGGGTCACTGGTTGAGGGTATCACAGACCCTGCTGCGAGGCACACATGGGGTGTCAAGGGTCACCTTTCACCAGTGCATGGGGGTCTCTGTGACAGAGGGGTGTCAAGGGGGTTACCTGTCACGGGTGGTGGGTTGGGGTCATTGAGTGAAGGGAGACGGGTTTAGATGGGATGTGAGAGGGATTGGGCCACTGTTCACTAACTGGCTCCCATGGGGTGTGAGGTGGGCGTTGGGTCACAGGGTTAGACACTGAGTAGTAAGGCAGCGCTTGGCTTCTGTACAGACTGGCTGCTGGTAAGAGTCGCCTCCTCAAACAGGACTTTTAAAGCGTGGCTTTCGTGAGGTTATCTAGGCACTGAGAACCTGCGCTTGTCAGTCTGGGGTGGATAGCTTCAAGCTGGAGCAATGTTGAGGTGTAGAGTGGCATTACACACTGGGCTTAGCCACTGGCAGGACTCAGCAGGGTCTCTGCAGATAGACTAGGGGAGGGGGGTCACCGAGACCCTGCGACACAGCGAAGCCAAGGGATAGATTCATGTCCGGCGGTGCAGACCTCCGAGGGGACAACACCGAGGCCTGCAGAGCTGTCAGGGCAGACTATGAGGCCTCATGTCATGCATGCTCCTGACGGTTTGTTAGAGGCATCAGACTCAGCCTGTTCTGGGGATGTGTTTAGTTTGGGTAGTTATGGCTGATGTTCGGCTGAACTGGTGGGCATTAGGTACGACAGGACAGAGTTTATTTAGGCCGGGGGTCCTTTTTTGTTTGCACTTCTTTGATGTACTTGTTTCAATCATCACTAAAATGGAATCTGTCAGCAAGAATTATACTGCACCATCAGTCAACTTTAAGGGGAACAACTCGTTTATACACGGGTAGATCCGCTCTGTTGAGGGAGTCCGTGAATTGTAACACAACTGGATGTATGTTTGTGCTAACCTAGGGATTAATTCTTGTTTTAAAACTTTTAGATAGTCTTAACTTGAGTAATCTAAACCTTACTTACATGCATAGCGAACTGGCCGGTCCAACTATACAAAGCAATGTACAATTAAGCGTATTGAAGCTACAATAAGTCCGCATATTAGGCAGATGCAAAAAACTTCAAGAGTGATTAAGTCATGGATCTTAATTGCTCCAGATTGATCTCCACCAGCTAGCGGGCATGAGAAATTTAACTTAACCGTGATCCGAATTAAAGAAATGTACATCTTGTGTACATCTTGTGTGGGGTCCATAACTTTGCAGGTCCATTGTTGCTAGCTGTGTCACTAGATGCGTAATCAGGCCACTGACACGTTTGGTATGTTTCTCTGGGTTGTAGTTTGCCTGTGGTGGACGGTATAGCCACAGAAGGTTAGGAGGCGATAGGTTCAAGTCTTCCTCTGGGCAGTTTGATTTGTGCTGCACTGAAGATACTTTTCAGAGGCTGGCCGTTTATAATATTAGTATATATCTGATAATATGAGGATGAGACTGCGTTGACTTGCTTGGTCATCGTGAGGGAGGAGTCCAGGATGAATCCCAGGTTGCGCGCGTGGTCCGTGGGTGTTTGTGCGGTGCCCAGCGTCGCGGGCCACCAGGAGTCGTCCCAGGCGGATGGAGATTGTCCGAGGATGAGGACCTCCGTCTTGTCCGAGTTGAGTTTCAGACGGCTGTGCTTCATCCATTCTGCGACATCTTTCATTCCGTCCTGGAGGTTGGTTTTGGCGGTGGATGGGTCTTTGGTGAGGGAGAGTATCAGTTGGGTGTCGTCGGCGTAGGAGATGATGTTGATGTTGTGTTTGCGTACGATGGGGGCGAGGGGGCTCATTTAGATATTGAAGAGGGTTGGGCTGAGTGATGAGCCTTGGGGTAAGCCGCAGATGATCTTGGTGGCCTCTGAGCGGAAGGGAGGGAGGCAGACTCTCTGGGTTCTGTCGGAGAGGAACGATGTGATCCAATCCAGGGCCTTTCCTCGGATTCCAATGTTGTAGAGGCGGGTTATTAGGGTGCGGTGGCAGACGGTATCAAAGGCTGCCGAGAGGTCCAGGAGGATGAGGGTGGCTGTCTCTCCGTTGTCCATCAGGGTTCTGATGTTATCGGTGGCTGCGATGAGGGCGGTCTCGGCGCTGTGGTTGGCTCAAAATCCGGACTGGGATGGGTCGAGCGAGTTGTTTGCTTCGAGGAATGCAGTCAGCTGTTTATTGACGGTCTTCTCGATGACTTTCGCCGGGAAGGGGAGAAGAGAGATGGGGCTGAAGTTCTTGAGGTATTTGGGGTCAGCCGTGGGTTTCTTCAGAAGGGCGTTGATTTCTGCATGTTTCCAGCTTTCAGGGAAGATGGCTGACGTGAAGGAGCTGTTTATGACGTTCCGGAGGTGGGGTGCGATGATGGTGTCGGCTTTGTTGAAGATATGATGAGGGCATGGGTCGGAAGGGGAGCCAGAGTGGATGGTGTTCATGACGTGAGATGTGTCTTCAGTGCTGATGGGGGTCCATGCGCTGAGGGGGGTGGTGGGGGTCGTTGGTTTGGTTGCTGGAGGTGGAGTTTGAGGTCCGAAGCTGTCGTGTATATCTGCGATCTTGCGATGGAAGAATGTGGCGAGGGAGTTGCAGAGGTCTTGCGATGGTGTGACGTCGTTGTTGCTGGCGCTGGGGTTGGAGAGCTCTTTGACGATGCTGAAGAGTTCCTTGCTGTTGTGGGTGTTGTTGACCAGCCGCTCTGGTCTGTGGTGACTTTTCTCCAGCATCTGCGGGGGATCTGTGGCGTTTGGTGGTGGGATGTAGTCTTCTTGAAGGTGAAGTGGATGCAGCTGTGGTCGGTCCAGTGTAGTCCGGTGGAGTGGCTGAAGGAGACGTGGTTGCTGGCGGAGAAGATGGGGTCGAGTGTGTGGCCAGCGAGGTGGGTGGGCGTGTCGACCAGTTGCTTGAGTCCGAGGTTGGCGAGGTTGTCAAGCAGGGTGGTGGTGTTGTTGTCGTTGTTTTTCTCCAGGTGAAAGCTCAGGTCCCCAAGGAGGATGTACTCTGGTGAGGCTAAGGCGTGCGGGCTGATGAAGTCGGCGATGGTTTCGCTGAATTGTGTGCGCGGGCCCGGAGGTCTGTAGATGAGTGTTCCTCTAAGGGTGGTCTGGGGGTCGGTGTGGATCTGGAAGTGTAGGTGTTCGCGGCGGTGAGAGTGTCTTCGGCGTTGGTCGTGACGCTGATGTTGTTCCTGTAGATGATGGCGATTCCTCCTCCAGTTTTGTTGATGCGGTCTTTCCAGGTGATTTTGTAGCCGTCCGGGATGGCTATGGCGATGTCGGGGGCCGAGGAGGTGTTCATCCAGGTTTCCGTGAGGAAGGCGACGTCTGGTGCTGTCGTATCAAGGAGTTCCCAGAGTTCGACGGCGTGTTTGTGGACGGAGCGAGTGTTGAGGAGGATGCACTTGAGGTGGTTGTTGTTATTGTTGCTGTGTTCGGTGGGCGGGGTGCAGGTTCGGAGGCAGGTGAATTTGCAGGCTTGGCAGGTGAAGGGTCCGTGGATGCGCTTCGGGGTGGCTCGGTGGCAGGCGGCAGGTCGTCCGGTGTTGAGTGCGATGAGGGTGGCGGTGTCGTATCTCAGTCGGGTGCCCTGGCATTGGCTGGGGCCAGGGGTTCTGGCGTTGGGCGCGGTCCATGCTTGGACGGGCGCAGACAGGCTTGCCTTCGGCGCCAGGGGCGCGGCCGCTGCGCGCGGCCGCTGCACGGCCTCCATATGAGGGTCAGAGGGAGGGAGGAGCAGCTGGGAGGTGGGAGCGGGACGGCCAATGGGAGACGAGGGGGCGGGGCCGCAGGGACGCAGCGGCGGGAAGCAGAGGCAAGGGGACAACGAAGGGGGCGGTGCACAAGGGGGGAAACGGCGAGATGGGCACAGAGGAAGGGATACAAAAGCAAAACTGGGCACAGAGGAAGGGATACAAAAAACAAAAGTGGGCACAGGGGAAGGGATACGAAAGCAAAGTGGGCATAGAGGAAGGGATACAAAAAGCAAGAGTGGGCACAGAGGAAGGAGACAAAGGACAGTACCTGTGGCGACGCATGCGAGGCGGGCTGAACACGGGAGGCGGCAGCAGGAGTCACGGGTCACACAGGGGGCTGCGTGGCGGTGAGGGGAGTGACCTGCCTGGTGACAGGGTCAAAGGGGCAAAAAGAGCAAGTGGCCTCTTGAAGTTCATCTCAAAGTGTAAATGCAGGTTAGTTAGGGGCTCTGGAGGGAGGGAACTATTTGTCTGATTAGTAGGCAGATGTGGATGCATGCTAGACTGAGGCAGGGGCGTAGTGGCTGACTATAGTTGTGTAGTACTTTTTTTTCCTTCTCTCTTAGTGGAGAGGTAGAGAAGATTCTTAAGTGGAGAAGATTCAAGCTGGACTTTTCGCTACTAGATTCAGGCTGGACTTTTCACCACTAGATTCAGGCTGGACTGTAGCTGGAGTAATCCATGCTGGTTGTGAAGTTGATGAATCACGTTGATCTGGGGGGTAAGGGTAGGAGTTTGTATTGGCTGTTCTAGGGATTATCATCCGTCTTCCACTGTTGGGTAGATTCGGCCCCAATGGGTGGATGAATTCACAGTGGGCTTTGGCAGCATGATGGTTCTGCTGAGGCAGTATTTTCAGAGTGGAGAGGTGGGACAGTAAACTGAAGCTGGGCTAAGGGTGGCAGATTGAGACTGATAACTGGATTTATTAATACACGAGTGTCTGGGTCAATTAAGAGTGATCTGAAGTTGTGTATTTATTTTGAATTTGGATTCAGTCTGATTTCTGGAGTTAGAAGCGTGAGTTATTTTAGCCTTTGTATCGGGTATGTTCAGGGAGGGAAAAGGGACTTAAATGTTCGGTTTTTGCTTTAATGCAGGTGAATTTCGTCAGACTGAAGTTGCACTATGTGGATTTTGGTTTTGATAAGAAAAAGATTCATAGCTGTTGGGGAGATGAAACACGAATCCTCATCTGGAAGAGTTTGATCCTCGATGGTTTGAGAGGAAATTATTGCTTGACTCAGTGTAGATTTAGGCTGGACATACGGCAGATTACAGATAGATTGAGGGCATATTTATGTTGGATGAGGAGTTACAGATTTGAGCTGTCAAAAAAAAGGATGGATACTGAAAGAAATGTTGGCTGGTTTTGTGTTCTAGTGGTTTGTTCAGGGTGTATTGGTGGGAGGAGCAAATGACAGGGTGGGGTTGATTCTCTTAGGATGCGGGTAGCAAGGTCAGACTGAAGTATTGCAGATTTATGCTGAACGTTGTGGGTGCCAACAGTTGGCTGGACTGTTTGAATAGTTGGACAGAGAGGACAGATTGAGGGCAGATGGATGTGTACGTTATCGCTAATGTAGAGATGAGGTCCATTCTGGCTTGACTCTTGGGGGTTCTTAATACAAACTTGTCTGGACAGGTACGTCCAGGCTGAACAGAAATGGGTGTGACTGTGGGGGGCGCATTCATTGAGTCTATGCTGGGCCTGTCGATTAACATTGGACAGTAATGGGTCAGTTAGCTTGGACTGAGGCTGGACTGTGAGGGCACATGTAGAGAAAAGTGGAATTCCATCAGATAGTCATACTGTGGGCTATAAGAATACATTTAGAGTAAAGAGGACCCACTTGCTGAACCGACACAGCAGATACCACCACCAATACCACCACCATTACCAATCCCACCACCACCAATACCACCACCAATACCACCAGTACCAATACCACCACCAGTACCAATACCACCACCAATACCAATACCACCACCAGTACCACCACCATCCCCAATATCTCCACCACCAATACCACCACCAATACCACCACCACCAATACCACCACCATCACCAATACCCCACCAACAATACCACCACCACCAATACCACCACCAGTACCACCACCAATATCAATACCACCACCAATACCACCACCACCAATACCAGTGCCACCACCAATACCAGTACCACCACCACCAATACCAGTACCACCACCACCAATACCACCACCACAATACCACACCAATACCAATACCACCACCACCAATACCAATGCCGCCACCACTAATACCACCACCACTAATACCACCACCACCAATGCCACCGCCACCACCAATACTACCACCACCACTACCAATACCACCACCACCAATACCAATGCCACCACCTCAGCGCCTCTCGCTCACTAGTAACAGCAGGGGCACTGTACGAGGCAGGAGCTGCAGCCGAGACCATCCCTGCCTCCCTCCCTCCATGCCTACCATAAAGCACAGCCCACCCTGCAACAGGAGGTGAAGCCAGGGCCCTACTGCAGCTGGAGTGTTTTTTATTAGGCCAAAGACAGCAATGACATTATGCAGTGCCACACTGCACACTCAAATCGCGGAGAGAGCAGGAACTAGCCCCCCTCACCTCCCGCTCTTCCTCCTGAGCCATGATAGTGTAATCACAGAGCGAAAGGTGTTGGAGCGGTTTGTTAGTGTTTATAGTTTGGATCATATGTAACTCTTACTTCACACTTTGTGTATGTGCAATTTACAACATTTACACATCTTCTTCACTGCACCATTTATCAATACTTTGAAGATGTCACAGACCGGTCTCTTCCTCTGATATTTATAATCTAACAAGCAGTCGAGAAGGCCCTTTATTGCAATGCTATAGGTCTCGCATTTGCGAGAGTTTAAGCTAGTAGTATTGTAAATGACAATGCCTTTTATTTATGTTTGAAAACCCAAAACATAAATAAAAGGCATTGTAATTTACAATGCCAATAGCTTCAACTTGTGTGAATGCGAGACCTATTGCATTGCAAATGCTTGTTCACTTTATAACCAAGATGGACCAAGATGGCTCTACCCACAAATATAAGGATCAAGGAATCCTTCTGAGGAGATGCTGTCTCAAATAGCTCTAGCATTCTCCATGATGTACAGGCTTGATAATTTGAATGGATTTCTGTCTAGCATAGAGTATTCTTTATTGGCCAAAACAGTCCTTTTCAGGTATTGCTTTTTGGCACAATTGTGATCAATGAAAATCTTTGAAGGATGCCCACTCACCTCGTTCAAGATATTGAGCATTCTGAAGCCACTAGGTTCATTTCATGGAGGTGAATGCATGTGATGCTTTTATCTTCTAGCAAAAATAATGACGTGAAGGTTTCATGCATGATGAGACAGAAAACTAATGTTCATATATAGCCAATACACTTCAGCCCTGAGTTCATATATAGCCAATGACTCTAGACCCGCATAGAGCATGCCAAAAAAGCAGAAGAAAGCAAACAGGAAAGATAAATATATAGCTTCTGTCACATACAGTAAAGTGGTTGGCGGTGGCCAGCACAGCAACTCTTTTCTGCCCAAGAAAATATGAAGTCCTGAAGACATCGGATGCCTGCCCCCTGGGACAAATGCAAAGAGAACAATTGATGGACAGAATGCAAAACAATGTCATACATTCACCCCAGTACAGAGCTCTGGGCCTAAATTCATAATTTATTTGCTCACCATGCCATCCCAGTTTGGACCAGGCCATATGCAAATCAGTCTTGAACCTGTGCCCAATGGGAGCAGTCCAGCCCGAACTACCAGGCCAGGGACAGGCATGGAAGTCGTTACATAAGTGCCTGGGTCATGTGATGCTATTGGCCTGTCAGCAGTGTGAATGCTCACTCAGAAAAGGAAAAAAACAGGTTGTTTTTCAAAAGAAATCTCAAGACGCCCTTGTGGGTTGTTTCCAGAACCCACTACATCTTCCGCTGCCATGATTGGTTGCTGAAACTGAAAGGGAAGTGGGCCGTCACTCTGCAGGGCTGGGTCAAGCCATTTCAATTTCTGTTTGGAGCAGAAGACCCTCATGTAAGGAAAGGTGAGGGAGGACTCGTCATTATACCCATATCCTTGAGCTGACAAGCTTAGGGGGCCCCCTTTAAGTCTAGATGACTGGGACCCCACATGGTGGGGGATGCGGGGGTGTCTGTTACACCCCTGGTTTGTAACGAACGAGACAGGCTTGGTTAGGCTGTGACTCTGCCACATGTGTGCACAGTCGTATAGTTCCAGCTTTCTCGCCTCAGTACCTGCTGCCAACCACTGGCTTCACATCAGACTGCACCTGGAATACTCTTGCCTCAAAGTTGGGCAGTATGTGCTGCAAACTGGCTGTAGCAATTGCCCGCTTGTTGCCTGAGCCGGTTACACACCACAGAGGTGAGTCTGGAAGCATGGTGGTAAGAACACTCTGGGAGCTTCTTCCTATTTAACTCTGGTCAATAGACCTTTGTAGTAGCCTGAGAGGAGGAGAGGTTAACGACAATTTAAATCTCAAAGTGCAGTGTGATCTTAAGGACCACACAATGTCAGTCAGAATCAATAATTTGAAGTTAAAAGATTTATTACAAATTCAAAGCCAAACTGATATAAAGCAATCTCAAGAATATGCTATAAAAACAGAGAACTATCAAAGGTAGACCAAAATGTCTAACAATGTTGGTCCTCAACAACAAAGAACATATAAGAATCTCTGTAGCCGCAATACAAAATATGTGCAAAAGAACTTGATCACTGGACAAAAAATACTGAACATTCTCCCCATACGTGGAAAATAGTTGCAGAATCTAGTAACCCTACACTAACCTATTGATAGGGAAAACCCTATTAAGTCAAGGAAGCAAGAAAGGTGTCAACATCAGAACCTCTGTAGAAGTTCTATAGGTAAGGAGTCATGTATAGTATGAAGCCACACAATCAGGGATGTCAGGAGAGGCCTGTACCTCTCCAACCCTAAAGGGAATCTGAGTAAACCCAAGGTGGGTTAACTACTAAAAAATAAACAAAGAACATTTCAGGAAACATGACCTCATCCACATCATAATATGTTTTTCAGTTCCCAGAAAAGTACTTGGTGCCTTGAACACTACTCCCATATTCCAGTTTTAGCTTCCAGAGGGTCCTTGGGTTCCTCCTTTCGTTCCATAGTACCAACTGGCATCACTCCCTTTGTTCTTTCACTTAAAATCATTCAACCTTGCCAACTCTTCCTTGCCTCACTATCTCTCAAACACAATGTGCATTTCACTAACTAACAATGCCTTTGGTCTTCACCTGCAAATGACAAAATCATACAGAAAAACAACTTTCAAGTTAATATTACCTATCTCAACGGCAAGCTGAAAGCCCACAATCATGCTCACTGAACATTTTCTCTTTAAAACACATTAGTTCTATAACCTACCTATAATCCACTAAATTAGATCTTTAATAATGAATCAAGCTATAGCCTGCTGTACTCTTATACGTGGCTCAGCAACTAATACGTGTTGTTTTTAAGCAAACACAACATTCTGGTCACAATTTTTAAAGAAACAGCAAACATACATATGATCCTCTCTCACTAATCCCTGGTGAAGGCACTGCATTAAATGCATTTTAGCGCACCACCTTACAATCTAAACCTGTAGAAGATTAATATCAGCAATTCAGATCTCTCTGAAAAGAAAAAACTTTAATATGGACACACATATTTATCAAAACACACACGAGAGATGTGCTTTCAATACCTTTGGTGCACCACATCTCATCTGTATTATTGCGCCAGATGAGTAAGCCTGGGCGGGGTTCGCGGAGTTCTGCTATGCGGAACTCCGCGAAGTGCAAAAAAAACCTCTGTAGGCTACACGAAGCTACGCAAGCGGCGGAGTGTGTTGGATGAATGCTGTTCGCATTGATTTTCAGTGCCAGGTGTTGTCTGCACTGTGCAATCATCACAAACAGCACCATGCACAGCACAAGCAGACGCTGCTTCCTTTCTGCCGCTCAAGTAGATTTTTGCTCGAGCGGCAGCTTTCTAAACGCGAACGGACAGTTTCTCAACATGAGCGTCGCGAGCATACGCTACCACTTGCAATGAGAAATCTGACCGCCTGTGTTGAGATATCTCGCCGAGAGGTTGATTTTCCAACTTGATGTTGACGATCGTGAATGGGGAAACATCTCCCCGGAGGTGGATTTTCCTCACTTGAGCTCATCAACTTGACGTTGATGAACGCGAGCGAGGGAAAAAACTCCGCTCTGCTACGTGGAGCGGAGTTTTTCGGAACTCAGCGAGCTCTGCGTAACGCGGAGTGTGGAAATCTCTGCAAACTCCGCAAGTGGAGCAGAGTCACCGCCCAGACTTACACACGAGTGCATAAGGCCAAATTTAAATATAAATATATATATATATATATATATATTCACTGAAAAAACCATAGGTTTCACACACGTTATAGTTAGGAATTCGCATTTAAAAAACCTTGCAAATTCACTTAAAAAACCATAGGTTTCACACATGTTATAGTTAGCTGGACATTTCACTCGTGAAAAACCATTGAAATTCCCCCGTTATAGTTAGTGCAGGCAACTATAACTCACGCGACCGCAATCCTCTGCTGATGACGTCAGATATTACATCACTGTATTTAGACACTTATTTACCCATGTCTTCTTCCATTAATTTTTAGCTATACATATATTACAAATATTTTTTTTTCAGAAAGACACATATGTCATCAGTGATGTAATATCTGACGTCATCAGCAGAGGATTGCGGTCGCGTGAGTTATAGTTGCCTGCACTAACTATAACGGGGGAATTTCAATGGTTTTTCACGAGTGAAATGTCCAGCTAATTATAACATGTGTGAAACTTATGGTTTTTTAAGTGAATTTGCAAGGTTTTTTAAATGCTAATTCCTAACTATAACGTGTGTGAAACCTATGGTTTTTTCTGTGAATTTGTACGGTTTTTTAAATGCTAAGTTATGTATTTTTTTTTTTTCTTTTAAGGTTTTTCACCGTGCGCGTACCATACGCGCACGGTGCGCTTCGCGCACCGTGTGCGCACGTTATGCAGTTCGTGGAATTTTTCCGTTTCTACCGTACGCGCACGCTACGCGTACTCCGCGATTTTTCGCAAAAAAATTAAAGGAAATTTTGGCCCTTGGGGGTCCTTCTGGGACCCCCTGACAAAGGCTAGGGGGTCAGGAACTGTCCACCCTGCCCCCTTTTCACGTTCTCCACCTTTGTTTTTCACCCCCTCAGACTGCGAGAGACAAAATGGCGGCCGACACTTCCTGGTTTCGACCAATTCGAATGTTTACTATGATCTAACAACCAATCAGAATCGCGCTCGCGCACGGCAGCGTGCGTGTACGGTAAGTTTTACCGTACGCGCACGGAGCGCGCCTATAGATATATATATGCTTTTAAATGCTATTTTCTCAGGAAATTTACACCAGACCTGCAAAAGGCACATCCCTGACCTGAGGACTACCTCTCTGCCAAATTTCAAGTAATTCTGTTCAGCCGTTCGGGCTGTAGCTTGGACTAAAGGTCCTATGGAAAAATGCATGGGGAAAACGCGTTTTGGGACCCCCCCTTTTTCTCAGCCCCCGCTTGACGAATCCCCCGAGACTTTCAGGGAAGGAGCGGAGCGGAGCGGAGCGGAGCGCCCCACCTATTTTGAAAATTTTGCGAGGATTCGTCAATCGGCGCCAAAGTTATTCCAAATAGAATGTTGCGGATTTCCTATGGAAACACGGTCCTAACTATAACTATCTACTGGCGACTGCCAGTAGATAATATATATATATATATATATATATATATATATATATATATATATATATATATATATATATATATATATATATATCCAGCTCAGGCTTGTACCAACGCGGTGAGAGGCACTCGAGCGCAGACACGAGCCTCAAGCAGCAACTCACTCAATCTTTAGTTCGGAACCTCAGACTTCCGATACCTTAGGCAGCCTAACCACACCGCCTGACGCGTTTCAAAATCTTCCTCAGAGGCTGTTCGTGGAAAGGAACACGCACAGTCTGGAATCACAGGTGAGAACTTTCTAAATATATATATATATATATTTATGCAGCCTAGACAAACGTAAAAGTATGGAGCCAAAATGATGCTACTCCAGTGGGCTGCAGACGGGCTAGCTGTAGGTCTGTGCTGTGGGGTGGCCGCCAGACCAGGAACTTTATTACACAAGTATCCTGGGGGTGCAACCGGGCATGTGCTCCCGCTTTTGCACTCCCAGGGCACTTTGCTATTACAGAAGGAGACACAGACATTTGTGTGCCCCCTCTTTAATACAGATTACACTGGTGCACATTTAGCGTCAGCGATATCGCAACAGGAAATTCTCTCATTTGTATGGGGGCTTGGCCTCAGGCAATTGAGGAATCTCTTTGCCTTTATGCCCATGCCATATTATGGACTTGGGCGCAAAGGCAAAGAAGTCGTCAGAAGGCTTCTTTGTGACAGTGCGTCACAAAAAAGGTGGAGCACTGTATGTGCACCGCCTGTTGGCAGAGCGCCTGAGGGTGATTAAGGGGGTCCAATGGGCCCCCAGTCTTTCCTCTGCAAGCAGGTGCAGTCACCCGCATGCAAGGGGATCTATGTCCCTTCTCTAAAGTGCAGGCAGGTGCCGCCTGCACTGTGAACAAACGGAGCAGCTGATTAAAGTAGTCGCTACATAAATGAATGCACTGCTCCCATGGCTGCCCTAAAGGCAGTGCATTTATTGTAATCTGGTGCACTCTTCCCGTTTGCGCCACGGTGCACCTGTTTAAAGGTGCATCGTGGCGTAAACAGTGCATCTGATATACAGCACAGGCCCTGCAGCACTGTGAGTACATGCACCATTTGACTCCCCACGGCTGTCACAGGTTGGTCATTCCTTCTTCCACTCTAGTGGACTTGTGCTTCGAGAAATGTTTCAAAGTCAAGACGTCTCCCGTTGGCTCTGCTCTGATGCGTTTCCTTTTGATATTAAATGTGAGGCCATAAAAGGCGAATGTGTTTGAATCCATAGAAATTAAAGGGCTCTAACGAGCTACAAACACATCAGAGCAGAGGTCATGAGGATACGTCTTGCCGTTTTATACTCCTTTAAAATGTCCAAAATCACATCAAATCGCTTTCCAAATGCACGACCCTGGAAACACACTCCTAAACACTGCATGATGGGGCGCGTCTTGTCACCAGCCCAGCCACGCCTGCCCAGGCTCATCCCTGGATGAGGGAGGAGTAAAATGCGATGGATTGTAATTATAGAAAGCCATAGGAGCCGATCCCTCAACATATATGTCATGCTAGTCATGCAATAAATAACGTGTAGAAATATGGTAAAGATTCTTCAAAAACTGCATTTCAGTAAAACGCAGCAGCGTTTCACTTAAGTACATTGGATTGTATCAACACATTGAGTGACAGTCATTAGAAGAGCCCTTCCATCGCTGAAACGACCATACCATTAGAGACACAAGGGGCATATTATCAAGGAACGGCGATAACATTATCGCCGCTTTAGCGGCAGCGATAATGGGCTTGATAATATGCCCTTGAGAGTTCCCATAGAAGCCCAGGTTCTGGTGTCAACATGAGCTTCTATGGGAATTCTCTGCGGCATATTATCAAGCCCATTATCTCGGCTTTAGCAGCAGATTCCTGCCTCTAAAGCGGCGATAATGTTATCGCCGTTCCTTGATAATATGGTCCCAAGAAGGAAATCAGTTGCCATGAGTACCCACGAGGAGCCGCGACTGTACCCTGTATGTGGCCTAGGTTTTTACTATGAGTGGTGCAGCATCAAACTCTGTATGCAAGAGGGGTTTTGCAAAACGTTCATCCTGAACTGATGTATTTCAAGGTGCTCTCTCATGTGATGATAAAGAAAAAGAAGGCCCTGTGAAACCAAGGTTAATGATTTGTCTTTAATTCTTTCAGAAGCTACATCAGTGCACAGTGGTACTTATACATATTTATTTATCTTTATTTGCAGTTTTATACAGTGCAAACTTGACCCAAAGGTATTGGAGATCTTTACGTGAGCACCAGTCAAATTACACAAGATCACATTTATTTGTATTTAATTTTTTAGGCAGGGGGATTTGCCCAGAATCACAGGATGTCGAGCCAACGCTGAGACTCGAATATGGTTCTTCAGTTCCAAAGTCAGCAGCTGTAGCTATAGCACCACATCCTCTTCCCTAATTTGAAACAAGAAGTCTTTCTGGAAAAAAATATAAAGTAATGAGTAGGAATTGTACTTTATTTTAATCTTCTTACCTCCTCCTGCTTTTTTTGGTTTAACTGCCAATTTCAAAAGAGCCCAGCCATCAAACTTGGCCCAGGGGTAGTGAGAGCACTAAAGGCTTTGGGCAGTGTCCTGACAGGCAGTGGGTAGTGCCAGTGGTGTATTAGATGGTGCAAGCAGCAGAGGTAGGCTACTCCAATCGAAGAAGTGGGCCAAGCCAAATGTGAAGTGGGGTAACGCCAGTAGAGGGTGTGCGTGACAGCCTCCGAAGAAGAACCTGGGCTCCTGCAGATATTTCTTTTTCAAATAAGACACTGAACAAAGGCCAATAAAGGTAATACATGTAGTGTACATTGTTGGGTGAGTGTCCATCAAACTAAATGTACCAAAAGATACCATCAGACATACTCCTATTATACAGTAAAGTGCTCTCACCATATGCTAGAGAACAGGGTCACAAGCACTCAGACGCACACATACAAAAGATCTTGCAGACTCTCCCCCCACGCATACATACACAGGTGATACCACATGTTGATCTACACACATAGCAGCCGCGGCCAGAGCAGGTATGAGTGGTGGGCAGCGGTCGGGGGAGTCGACATACGACGAGGGAAAATAAAATTTAAAAAAGAAAATCCCTTACCTTGCCCTTGCCGCATTCCCCCATCCAGCCCTCCCCAGCCTCACCGCTCTTACCTGCACTGCCCGCTGCTGACACATAGAGATATATACACACACACATATAAATGATTCACCTATGTTCACACATACCAAGATTCTGAGCTATTTCTACAGAAACACAACAGGTAGACCAACCACTCACGTACACATATACAGACTAGGCCATACAGACAGACAGGCCACAAACACATGTGCGAGTGCAGACTCTCAGACACACAATTCACCCATTCCAACATGGTCACCTACCTCTCATATACATACACAGATGTAATTCAAACTCAGTGAACTTGTATGCGCAACACATGCACAAACACAGCTGTGAACAGTTTGATAAGCCTCTATCTTGCTAGGCCACGATCTAAAGCATGGACATATCAGTTCTTAACATTCGATTCGCCTTAGTACACCATACCCAACTGACTCCTCAACGCATGGTTTTTTATTTATTGTCTATATATTTTATTTATTTTCATTTATCTACTTCTTATGTCCCTTCAATTGTAGTATTGTATGTATTGCTTTATTTGGAAACAACCAATAAAAATCTTTTTTGAACTGAAGAATCATCTGTATTTTAGTAGGACAGTGGCACAAATCACAGGAAGAATGAATTTGAGAATGCCCAGTCTCCTTAACCTCTTCTGTGCCCATGACGAGATAGTCTCGTCATGGACCACGGTCGCGCTGTGCCCATGACAAGACTATCTCGTCATGAAACCCACCCGCGTGGGAAACTCCCGGCACAGGAGGGGGAAAGGGCGTGGCACTGAAGGGGTTAATAAGACATGGAAATTGGAAGCAAGAAAAATACTAACTTGGTTAACAGTAACAACATGTGCTCACATTCAGGTAGAAATACCAGAATATGGGCAGGATCAAAAATGTACGGATTCTGGTGGAAGAGCCCTCCTTCTTTTCAGGGGCATAGCTTTAGGAGGTGTGTTTGAGGTGTTACTCCCCCTTAACAAACGTATTATTAACTAAGTAGTTAGGTACAGGAGCTTTCAGTCGGGTATTGTAAGGTGTCTGTCGGATTTCTCCTGGGATTTATGTATACCAACTTAGACGAAAACACACACCACTCTTTTGTTTGGAAGAACTTAAAACAGGGGTATTTTACAAAATGCAGTGTTTTAAGTACCACTCTCAATCCGCACTCCTTTCTATTGGTCCTTAACCCCACCTCATATGCTGCTTCTCTTTTAATAGTTAACATGATAGGTCAGCATGACTGTTGAAAGACCTAAAGCTCCCCCCCCCAGTCTTACTGACCAAGCTACGCCCCACTTCTTTTCCCCTTCCTCTCGTATTCAATCACTCATTTTTCTACTCTCCTCCATCTTCTTGCGCCCTCCTCTCTACATTTCAGAAACATGCTGATCTCTTCCTTCAGCTAAGGTACCGAATGCTCTTCCAGCTGCGCCCTCACCAATCTTCAAATGCGCTCTTTAAGTCAACTTGGCAGCCTTATCCCTTTTATGCTGCAGTTTGTGATGTGAACTGCAAACCTGAAGATACTGAAAAAGTAGCATAGAATGACACTACACTTACAAAGGAACCTGCATCTAACAACACATCACCAATGCACGCAACATAACCTCAGCGATGCATCTCAGCCCACCCCCATGACTCACAATTTCACATGCATGAGTTAGCGAACTGTCGCAAGAGACCAACCCACATTCATACACCCTAAAAGAGAACTCATAAAGTGGCACTGGGCAGCGAGAGCACAGTGAGAGGAACTACAAGAACACACCACACCCATGAGAAGTTGAGGAACATCAGGAACACAGCCCCTCTAGAACAGAACCATACACACTAAGCCTGAGATAGATGGTAGCTCTGTGGGAATACATGTGCACGCATCAGGTTGGTTTGATTGTTAAAATACCAAATCCCACGGACAGGACCTTCACATAGCATTAACCTCATAACATGATAATAGACAAAAGCACTAAGTGAGCCTTTTGTTTAGGTTCACACTATACAAATATCACATACAGAAATACCCATTTGCTTCCAGTCAGTCAGTCAGTCAAAGCTTTTATTTCGGTAAAATACCATAAAAAGTCATAAATAGAAATATACATTAAAACAAGATTAAATAAACATTGTGTAGAGTGTAATCCATTAAAACATTAAAATTATTACATAAAAATACACAGTGAAGGAACGTGGTTTTTCCACAGAGACAAATTGTTAAAAATTGTATCCAGGGCCGAAGATATACTCACTACACCTCAAAGTACTGTAGTGGCAATGTAGGTAATACTAAAATCAGGGGAGGTGGGTAGCAGAAATCATAAATTTGGACCTTGTAAACCACATTGAGAGGAGAAATTTGGCCATTGCAAACACTATCAGTGGGGTAGTATCATATTTCAAAATTCTAAACACCTCCTTGTGGTCCCTGAGACCCCTAGACTTGCATAACTGGACGATCCACTTTTTTCTTGCAATGATATATAAAGGGCAGAAAAGGACAACATGCAACTCTGTTTCACAGGTAACAGTACATAAAGGACACGTGCTTACGGGATCCGAAACATTGGACCATCTATGTGTGAGATCCCTCAGCGGTAGCGAGCCGTGTCTGCTTCCATTGGACATTTTTAGGTCGAGCCTACCAGCTAATGCAAGCTGTTAGGTTGCAAAAGACCTATTGTCAGCTTACCAAGAACTTACAGTGAGCTTCAAGCCTGCCCATTGCTTCTTAATCGATGTGCTTCTTATTCAACGTTTGCCCTGTTCATCTTGTATTTTTCTGGCCCTAGAGCATATCATCTTTACTTGTGTCTTCCTACTGCTCTTTTTTCGATCTGCTTAAACACTCCACGAAAGTATGTGTGTTTTACAGCTGTTTCCCTCGGGTGTGTGTCTCCCCCTCCTCCTTCCCCTCCATGTTGCTCACTCTCTTGGGGGATTTTCTCTCCTCACCCGCATGCTGCTCTCGCTTGTTTCTTTTTTGCTAAAGCACTCAACAAGTTCATGTGTTTTCCAGATGTCCACTTTGTGTGCTTCTCTCCCCCTCATCCTCCCTCTGTGTTGCCAGAGACGTTTTAATGCATGGGCAAAGTGGGCTCTGGCCCAGGGCCCCAGCCTTTCAGGGGGCCCCCTGACAGAGTCAGCTCCATTCTCCAGAGTTTTGCCCTAATGACCTTGATTATTTCTTAAACGGATTGTTTTAAATACTGTTTTCCTTTAATTTATGTTTTATGTGCCTGATGTGTTTATGTTTCATGCCATATACAGAAAAAAAGTTTTTTTAGATCAAAACAAGGCCTAACATATAAGAAATGGGACGGCGTCACAGAGATTATTTGCAGTAATATTGGTGAGCTGCTGCTGTGTTACAATATTGAAAACACACATACCTATCCCTGAATATTAGATGTCAACACATTTAGGGCCTTATTTATGAGAAGTGATGCATCGCTGTGTGAAAACAGGGATGCGTCACTTCTTAGTGCACCTTCCTTGCGACATGAAGGATGCGTCATATTTACTGTATGTCGCATCATGCCGCAAGGAGTTACAGATACGTCAGTATTTCTGGCGTATCTGTAGGCGCAAAAGTGATGCATTGCTGGGGTGTGTCTGAAAATAGACGCAAGTCAAGCAATGTGTCCTTTCACATGGGGCAAGCCCCATGTGAAAGTGCCTGCATCAGTCTTACACCTGCTGTGAGGCAGGTGTAAGATATTGACGCAATGGCCTCCTAGAAGTGGCGGACTGAGTTCTCATAGATTTCAATGTGCCACTTCTACAAGGCTTTTTGCGGGGGAACACCCACTCTGCATACATTATACCTGGCGCAGGTATAATGTGGTGCAGGGGTTTACAAAGTGACGCATCTGCCTAGATGCGTCACTTTGTAAATAGGGCGCAACATGGCACATTTTTTTCGCTGCCGGTGCGTCACAAAAAGCGACGCACCGGCGGCATAAAAGTGAAACCAGGCCTCATAAATAAGGCCCTTAGAATTTGGACGAGTGTTCCTTTGCACTGTCAGGGACGTAATGAAATTAAATGAAATAATGTATTTATTAAAGCGCGCAGCCACTCAGACTAGAGTGTCCTGGCACATGACAGCGGGAGGAAAACGTGTGTAAAAGACCCATCAGTTACTAAAAAGCCGGGTTTATAAGTTCTTCCTGAAAGTGAGTAGGTCTGTGGTTAGTCTCAGAGACTCAGGGAGTCTATTCCACAATTTTGCGCCTAGAAAGCAGAGGGATCTGCCTCCAGTGCGGGCACGGCATGTTTAAGGCATTATGGCCAGGTAGGCATTGGAAGATCTTAGGGGTCTAGATGTTGTGCAGTGATTAACGCGCTTATTTAGGTAGCCGGCACCTAAGCTGTGGAAAGCTTTAAAGAAGATGGTCATCCCTTTGAAGTTGATCCGTTCATTTATGCGGTGCCAGTGTAGAGACTTAAGAATAGGGTTCATACTAGATCTGGGTTTAGGTCTCAGGATGGCTCTGGCCGCCGCGTTTTGTACTACTTGTAGGTGCTGGATAAGGGCTTTGGGAAGACCGAGGTACAAGCTGTTGACATAGTCAAGCTTTGATGTCACCAGAGCCTGCACCACGATCTTTCTACTCTCATGCGGTAACAGTGTCAGGAATTCTTTTAGCATCCAGAGTATGCCAAAGCAAGCTTCAGTTAGAGTTTGGATTGGAAAGTGCATGGAGAGTGTCTTGTCTATGACAATTCCTACGTTTTTTACTTTCTCCTTTTCTGCAGGCGGGGGCAGCAGATCTTTTGGCCACCAAGAGCTCCTGTCAGGTGTTTCTGGATTACCAAAGAAAATAACTTCAGTTTTGTCAGGATTGCACTTCAGCTGATTGATCTTAAGCCAGTTAAAAACCTTTCTGAAGCAAGACCTAATCATTGCACCGTCTAAGTCGGTTCCTTTTTCACATGCAAAAATCAGCTGAGTGTCATCAGCATAGGAACCAATTTTGACGCTCTCTTCCTCTACCAGAAATGCAAAGGGGGATAGATATATATTTAAAAAGGGTAGGACTGAGAATGGAGCCCTGAGGGACATCTACATTCATGGCCGGAACCGGGGATGAGAAAGGTGGGAGCCAGATGCCCAGAGATCTATTTTCCAAGAAGGATGACATCCATGTTAAGGCGCTCCCCCAGGTTGATGTTAGCAAGTCTCTCCAGGAGCCTCTCATGTGGGACCGTATCGAAGGCCGCCGACAGATCGAGCACTATCAAAACAGCCTCGCCTCCCTGGTCCAGCTTACCCTTGAGAAATTCAGTCACATCCAGGAGAGAGTACTCCGTACTGTAGTTAGCCCTAGAACCGGATTGGGACTCATGAAGGAGCTTCCCATCATCAATGTGTTTTTGGAGGGCCTTGTTTACATGCTTTTCTAATACTTTGGAGAGGGCAGGAAGAAGGGAGATTGGCCTGTAGTTGGCAGGGTCCGTCAGTTTGGCGTTAGCCTTTTTTATCAGTGGAAGAATCTTAGCATTCTTAAATAATTTCGGCATGTTGCCTGAGGAGAGAGAAGCATTAAAGAGCTGGTTTATGGTGGGAGCTAATAGGTTCAGGATATTCGCTGGACATGGGTCGGTAGGAGAGCCAGACTTAATGCTTTGGAGAAGGGTCAGTGACTCTTCCAGCTAAAACTCAGGGAAAACTAGTAAAGATGGAGGATCCAAGAGGTGAAATTTGCTATTGGAACTAAGGTAGAAGGTCAGTTCTTCCTCTGAGATGTTACTGAAGGCGTGTTGGATCACGGAGATCTTTTTGTGGAAGAATTGAGCTATTTGCTTAGACCATTCTTCCGTACATGGCCCTTCCTTTGTGCCTGCTTTCGGGACGGTAAAGGATTTAACTATGCTAAAGATTTCCTTACTCTTATTTTGGGCATTTTCTATTTTGGTTTGAAAGAAGTTTTTCTTGGCTGCCTTCACAAGAATGTAATGAGCTTTTAAGGTGTCTTTATACACCTTCCTGTCCGCAGGTAGATAGGATTTACTCCATTTCCGTTCCATTTTTCTACAATTTCTTTTGCTAGATCTGAGGGAACCGTTTAACCATGGAGCTGGTGAGGCTGACCTCTTTGAGGAGCGGGAAACAACCGGTACCACTGTACCAATGTTGGTATGGAGCCAGGAACCTATTGAGAGGGTGTCCGAGTCGGGGCAGCCAGACAGCTCCGGTGAGGAACAACCGAGGGCATCTGCTAACATCGGGATGGAAATTTTATGGAATGTCCTGTAATTAGGGACCCTGTGCCTTGTGTTAGCCCGAGGGGCTGTGGCAGAGTTGGGAATGACACCTTTTAATAGGAGGTGGTCAGACCAGGTAATGGGAAGAGGTAGGCTTGCTTATATGTCAAAGTTGTGAAAGATTTGGTCTAGGGTATGGCCCTTCTCATGGGTGGCAGACGAAATAGATGGAAACATGTTGCAGGCCTGCAGCGTCCCCAACAAGGAAATTGTTTGAGGGTCTTTTCCAATGTCCATATACATATTGAAATCTCCCAGAATAAGGCAGTTGTTGTATTTTAAGGCCAGGGAGGTGGTGGCTGTATTAAGCGTAGTAATAACATTTCCAATTGCAATGAGAGGTCTGTAAATCAGAAAAACAGCTATGCTATGATGGGGGATAAGGTACAGCAGAAGCCTAAGGACTCTGCACCCTCAATGTTTTCCATTAGTATGGGAGAGCAGTCTAGTTTTAAATTGTAAATTATGGTGACAACGCCTCCCTTCCCACTTTGTCGGTCTCTCCTAAAGATTTTATAATCCGTAGGGATAGCCAAGGTGATAGTAGGGTTGGAGGCTACAGACAGCCAGGTCTTAGTGAGAAATAAAAGATCAGGCTGTTTGTCTAAAAGTAGGTCATAAATGTGTGGTTCATGCATTTGCATAGAGCGACAATTTAAAAGGGTGGCCTTTAAGTCCTCTGTTTTCTTATTGTTTTTACACTTATTGTTGCGTGGGAGGATCTTGGGTGCAAGTTTCCTAGGCTGGAGGAGAGACCAGTTGCACTTATTGCATCGAAAGTCTACCTCCAAGCTCGGCTCAGCGGCTGTACACTGACATAATGGTAGCCGCCTAAGGCTAAGCAGTTTTTCCCTATTGTAATATAGTGGAAGAAACTCACCGGAGGGGAACTGGGCAGCATGGCCAGAGCCAGACGCCTCCGGGATGGTGACGGGCGCAGAGGGCCTTGCCTTTGGCACACCAGCGGCGCGCCGAAGGCACGCGTCCGTTTGCATCGGGAATATATAGGCTAATGCCTTTGATGAAACTGGACCGCTAACGCAGCTGAGGAAGCGGAAACTATGTGGGCGTAAGTGAGGAGCCCGATAGTAGCCCCAGCCCTCCGCACAATCGGCGTATCAGCCACGGCGGACCAGAAATAGAGAAAAAGCGAGATGCGAATCGGAGCAGCTAAGGAGATGCAGGCAAGCAGAATCAAGTAAAGTGCAAGTGCGCGTAGGTAGAAGAAATTGTTAAAAAGCACAGAGTAATTCAGCCACAATATACAATTTTAAAAAGTATTAAAAACCTAGTAGCAGGGCAGGAAACACTAAATCCTACTGCTGTCAGCTGCACGCGTCTGTTTGCATCAGGAATATATAGGCTAATGCCTATGATGCAAACTGGATCGCTAATGCAGCTGAGGAAGCGGAAACTGCGTGGGAAACAGGGGCTCAAATTGGATCATAAATTCAAAGCTGTTCTGAACAGGGGTCCCCAAAATATGTTTGGCCCAGGGCCCCCAAAATCCTTAAGATGTCCCTGTGTGTTGCTCTCCTTCGTCCTTCTGTTTCTCTTCCTCCACCCTGTGTTGATCTCTCTTGCCTGTGTGTTTCTGTGGTGTTCCCTCCCATTTGTGCTTTTCCCCCCTGCCCTGTATATGCTGCTTTTTCTCTTCCTCCTGCCCGCTCGGCTCCTCCAATACCCCCAACCCCCTGATATTTTTTTGTTTTCTTTATTTGCGCTATAGAGCTAAAAAAAATTATTTAACAATCCATGTGGCATCTACCATCTTAGATCGGTAAATAAAACATTAAAATAAATAGCACCCCTGTCATTCCGCTGGTGTGTGTGCGCATTCTGACGCATACAGATTTTTATAGTCTGGCTTGACAGTACAGCTGTCACCAGACAATAATGTGAGAATACCAGAAGAGGGGCTTTGGCTCCATCCACATATTGGGAGCTAGGAGTACATGTTTTGATTGGACAGAAGTTGTGTGCTTCCACAAAAAAGTGCTTAACCTCCACACAGCTGTGATCAATTTGTTTATTTATCCAGCTGCCTGAGCTTGAACTTTCAGGGGAAAAATGAATCCTATTAGCATGCCTTAGAGAACTACATGATTTGGGGTGTGTTTCTCTGGAAGAAGCTAAGATGGGAGAAGGCAGTCATTAACCTACATTAATTTTTAGGACTCGGTTAAAAGTGCAAATATTACCTGACCTTTTAAGCTACACCTATAGTATTCTACAGGTCTTTGCTTCCAAAAGAATACATAACCAGTCCCATGCTATTTACTTGTAATGCTTCACATTACCATACAGCAATTCGGGAAAGCACTAAAATCCATGATTTCACTCTCCTAGAGATGTATCTCTGCAGCCCATCCTATTCTTACTCCTCACCTAAAATTAGTGAAACAATGGGTCCTATGTTTGCAAGCACAGTAGTGGGACTCGCCTCTTTGGTTAACATTTGAATGGGCCATCTAGGGTTCGATATATTTGACTGCTTACCTGCTGATTAAGGATCAATTTTGCCCCCAACAATAAGAGCTCAGATTGAGAGCTCGTTCTTGTGTTTGTTTTTAGGTCTCGCCTGACCCAGCGCATGCGCTGGTCTGGCGAGACTTATTGAGAGGGCTCCAAAAAGGGCTACCAGGTCAGCCTAGAGCTACAGTGCATGTGCGCGGGCACGCGTGCCGCGCTTTACCGCGATTACTTTCACGTTGGCGGCCGCATGGCCGCTTTGATGTTTGATCGTGATCGCGATCACTTTCACTTTCGCGGCCGCACGGTCGCTTTGCATAGCCAATAGGTCTCGCTTTTGGGACCTTATAAGTATTTAGTTATGCAACTGTTGCATGGCTAAACACTTATAAGGTCCCAAAGGCGAGACCTATTGGCTATGCCAATGCTTGTTTTCATTGTCTCTGCTAAACACGAGTATTGGTGGATGTGAGTTTGTTTTGCTTTTTACGGCTTGAGAGTGTAGCAGCGATAGATGATCCTCTCAGAATTTTACGAAAACTACTTTATGAAATTCACAGAATGTTTGAGTAAAAATAATAGAAATGTATACTTTCAATAGAGTGCTCTTAGGTGTGAATGACCACCAGGGGGGATATAGTGTGTCAGCTCCAAGCATTGAAAAGAATGAACCATAAATCTATGTTCGAGAGTAAAGCACAAGGAGCACTGATGACATGCGTTTCTCCGATGAGGAAAAGCTTTTTATGTTGACTCAGCTATTCCAGGTGGCCATGGCTGTGTTTGCAGTTGAAACTGATTATGCTATGCTACATTGGGGATATTAGTTAAGTGTAAATTAACCTGTAGTTAGTAGGCTGGAGTAGCCTTCTAAATGAGTAAGAGTCATTATTTGATCTTTGTGTGATACTTGTTGTTAGAAATGGGTTCTCTAGTTGGTAGTGGTTTGCACCCTGTCCAAGTAGGGACCCACACTCTAGTCAGGATAAGTGTAGTACACACTAAGGAACTTATTTATGAGGTTTTTGACGTAGGGAAGGCTGCAAGTAATCTTGCTGCGCTACCCTACGTCAAAACAAAAGGGCAGGAAGGCGCCGTATCTAAGTGATACGGCGCATTCCTGTCCTTTTCCCCAGCGCCGGCGCACAATGGGCTGCTTTGTGCCAACGTAGGCTCCCTAGCACCATGGTGCAAGGGTGCCTGCATTGCGGGGCTGATTGATTGTGTGCAGGAAGGGAGGGACACCATCCTGTACAAAATCAAACAATTCAGGCGATTTTGTTTGTAAATATGTGCTGCAAAATTCAGCACACATAGAAAAAGGAAAGCACAAGGAGAAATTATAACATTTCTCCTCCTTGCCGCACCCTAACGCCACCCCTGGGGTGGCGTTAGTTTCTGAGGCATTCCCAAATTTACGATTTGTCTGGTTCCATGGGTGATGCGTGGGAACGCCCACAGTAATATCCATAGAATTCCCCTTTCACACAGTTTATTGCGTGAAAGGGGCACATATTCATAAACCATGAAAAGCCACATAAACTGGCTTTACGTGCCCTTAAAATATGCTGTGGCACACTGCACCACAGAAATATGTGCTCCTCTGGTGGCCCAAAGGTGCCAGTAGGGCCCCTTAAATTAAGCCACTAAGTTTACCTGTGCTCACCCGCTGGTAGCTTGGCTCAGAGCAGTCAGGCTAAACTAAAGAGGCAATGTGTAAAGTATTTGTGTACACACACACAGTAACACAGTGAAAACACCACAAACGTACTCCACACCAGAGTAGACAAATAGACAATATTTATAGTGCTTAGAAAACACTTGCTCCAGCTGGAGCTATTATCGACATGCTTGATGAAGCTGAATCCACAAGTTTGGGCCGACCACGAGAGAGCATAGGCCGGTTACAGGTTCGTGGAGTCCCCGGTTACAGTACCTTGGAGATCTTGAGGATCAAAGACGGTTCAGGGCACCTGGGAGGGGAGGATTCGCGTAGGCATTGCGGCGTCTGTTCCTTACTGCTTTGCAAGCCATTGGCACGTCGGCACTTGGGGATGGTGCATTGCACTATGGAGGTAAGGCGTCACTGAAGCAAGTGAGGTGTCTGTTCCTGGAGGCGGTGCAGAGTCATTGATCCACTGACGCACGGGGATGTTGCAGAGGAGGTGATGGAGCTGTTGCAGCGATGCATCGGTTTCAATGGCAGTGTGGTGTCGATGTAGCTCTGATGCTCAAGCCGCGAGGCGTCAACTTCACAGTGTCGAGGTCACACCGCGGGACCGCAGGTGCTGCAGCGGAGTCGGAGTCAGGCGACACGTATGTCGGTGACACAGTACTTGAGACTCCCACTGTGACAGTTCTTTAGAGGTGCTGCAGCAGCGTTAGGGCAGCATTGCAAGTCACGGTCGTTGCGTTGAGCGGGGACCACGGCTTCGGTGCAGGAAGCAGCGTGGTGTCGAAGAGCGGTACTGGTTCCGAAATGATGCTCGAAGTTGAGGTGCTGATATCTTCTTTTTTAGCACGGCAAACTCACTTCCAGGGGCTCAGGAACTGGATTTGGCACCACTTGGCAGAGTAAGGCTCTCAGCAGAAGAGCCCAGGTGCTGCAGGTGAAGTCTTTCATGGCTCTGAGACTTCCAACAGGAGGCAAGCTCAACTCAGCCCTTGGAGAAACTTTAAAAAGCAGGATGCAGAGAGCAAAGTCCAGCCCTCTCACTCCTAGGCAAGAAGCAGCAGACAGCAGGCCAACACAGCAAAGCAAGCAGCAAAGTGACAGTCCCCCCTGTCAGAATGTCCTCGGTCCAAAAATGTTCTGAGTATTTGGTGTCAGAAGTCCAGTACTTATACCCATCCTATTGTTTGAAGGAGGGGACATCAAACATAGGTCTTTGTAGTGTACAAGGACCTGCCCTTCCTGGCCCTGGCTTCAGACACACTACAGGGAGGTGTGCAGCTCTTTGTGTGGGGATAGGCACAGCCCTATTCAGGTGCAAGTGTCAACTCCTCCCACCACCCTAGCTCAGGATGACCCATCTGCCTGATGGTGGGCAATCAAGATATGCAGTGTGCACCTCAGCTCCCTTTGTGTGTGACTGACTAGAGTGAATTCACCTAGCCCAACTGTCGTCCAACCCTGACGTGTATTCTAGGGACAGGCAGAGGCACAGAATGGTTAAAGTAAGAAAATGCCAACTACCCCGTTAGTCCTTCCACAAAATGTTTGCCTTCCAACATTTTTCAGAGTTAGATAGATAGATAAACAAGCTTTATTCGATTTCCATGTCAGAAAATCATAAAAGCACATGTAAGAACAGTATCAAGCAAATCACATATTCATCATCTTATTATTCGACACAACTCTTTAAGAACATTTAAAACACGTTCTTTACCCCTTTATACTAGCAAAACTATTGAGCAATTTATCCATCGTAATATTATTGAATTTCTACATCTTACAATACTTTCAAAAACGTTGATAAAATCCATATCATAAATTCATTTTCTAAAAACTGTAATGCTAAGAATGCAGGTCGACATCTTCTATAACCAAGCTTCTTTAAAAAAGGCAATAACCATTTTTTCCTTTGTAAATATAAAATTTACAGAAGAAAACTGCATGAAGTGTAGTTTGTTCTGATCTATCATTGCAGGGGCATAATTGCTTCGCCCTGGTCCAATCATTCATGTTTGGGAAACTAATTATTCTATGTAAAATCCCCAATCTGAATCTCGTCAACAGTAGTCTATCATAAGTACCGTGCACTAAAAATGAGATATGGTTGAATACTATAAGTGGTTAAAATCAGTCGATTATGCAATACTGTGGGTTTAGAAATTTCCCCTGCTAGTCTGAGCGATTCAAGTAGAGACATACCTTTAGCTTTCAGCTCTTTTCTTGAAAGGCTACTCATTGTACTTGGTTCGTTATAAAATTCTGGATGGCCTAGGTCATAAAAGAAATCCCGAACATACTTTAACCATTTCATTCTTGGAACACCAGTCATATTTAAAACATCAGTTAAAATATCCCGATTTAAATCAGTTTCTGCACACGTCCAGATCTTATACCAAAGCATAACTGGTTCCATCTGGATTAAATCTGTAATAAATGGGACTCCCAATTCCGAATGGCAAACATATGACAATACACTACTCGGAAGTGCCAAAATATATCTTAAAAACTGATTTTCAATGATTTGTAAAGACTGAGCATTGCAGTGTCCCCAAACTCCTGCCCCATACATTGCCGTCGTAACGCACTTAGCCCTATTAATTTGGAGTAGCACTTGCAGGGGTCTCCTACCCAGTTTTTTGGGAGAAATTGGCTAAAGTTTTATTTGATTTCATAAAAGCTAGTTTTCTTGCTTTCACTGCTTGAGCCCAAGTAGCTTTATGATCGAAAATAATTCCCAGGTAGCTAAGACTATTTATGAAATCTATTTTTGGTCCGTCAATGTACATGTCTCTACATTTGTTGCTACCTGAGTCGCACCTCATAACGAAGGTTTTTGTTGTATTCCCCCTTAATCCTAAGTCATGCAGAAAGCGGCAAATCAATCTAGTAGTTTTTGAAAACCCACTTGGGTGCGGCACATCAGGACTGCGTCATCCGCATTTATTAATACCGATATGGCCCGCCCTTTGATCATAGGAAAGTCTTGGCCCGCATTGTCTAACTCATTTATGTAAAGTTTAAAAAGGAAGGTGGCCAACAAGCATCCTTGCCTGACCCATCTATTTATTTTAAATGGGGCTGCATTCTCCATTTAGACCATAACATACTCTGGCCTTAGCAATCTGGTAGAGATGTTTTAAAAAGTTGATAATGGTACGATCTACCCCTTGATCCTGAAGCACTCTCCACAACCTATCATGCCTTACACAGTCAAAGGCTGGGGTGAGGTCGACATATGCTAGAAACAATCTATCTGCCTTGTTTTAAAAGAGTGTATTTATCAATAAAAAAGACTCAGATTTAGACTTTGTTCGGTGGTTCCCAAACCCTTTCGGAATCCAAATTGCAAATCTGAGAGAATCTTGCTCTCCTCGGCCCAATCCTACAGTCTCTCTAGTACAATTCGTCTGACTCTTTTAGCCAAGGAGTCTAACAAGGATATCGGTCGATAGCAGGCGGGGTCTTGTCTATTACCTTTTTTTATAAATAGGAACTAAAATCGATTCCGACCATGTCTCAATAAGCTTGGCGGAGCAGCTAGCCGTGATTACTTGAGTAAGGAGGGGGCCCCATAGTGCTATACTATTTTTAAATAAATCTACGGGAATCCCGTCTGGTCCGGGAGCCTTCACTCCTTTACTGGCCTTAATCGCCCTGTTTACTTCTTCCAGAGTTACCTGGAGGTCAGTTATTTGCATTGGGCGTGACAATGTCATTTCATCGCCATCCTCAGAATTGGTTTCTAAGGCATCGACATTCTCTGCGTTAGTAAATATTTTCAAGAAATGCTCTCCCCATTGCCCCCCCCCATTTAGAGGACTAACTGGGATCGCAAACTGTGGCTGCGACACCATTCGGTAAATAACATATTTGGATGTAACTGAGCACATTACGGGACGCCTTTCACACAGCGTTAATATTCAGCAATTTTCTACAAGAATTTCTTTCCTAAAATTACTTTGCCCATTGCCCTAAGGCATCTTGTGTCTTCAATTGAAATATCCTGACCTGATTATGGTCTCATAGATTCATCTCGGTCGAGACGGAAACGTCGACACTCTAACCCATTTCCTTTTCATTTCTATTAAGATTAAATCTGGGCGTTTTCTGTTCCTATACATAGAACATTCTCAAAACTATATGTTCTTAGGAATGGGCTATTGAACATTGAAAACTAGTAAAACTTAACTGTTTCGAATTTCTGTTCTGTTATTAATGTTGTTGAAGTATCTTCTTATGTTTAAACTCCTAATGATACACCTGGTTGCTCTGATTTATTACTCAGCTTAAGAAATCAAGACTATTTTGCTTTGAATTGGTTTCCTTATGTCATGATCAGATGTCTAAAAAATAATTAGAGAGTTTACTTTTTTTTAAGTTATATATAGCGCGAACTCGACCTGACGGTATTAGAGCTCTTTACATGAGCCCAGTTGCGTTACAGATGGACACATTCCATTTGCTAGGCCCGGGGAGATTAAATCATGTGCCCAGAATCACAGGTTGTTAAGCGTCCCTGCCGAGACTCAAACCCGACCGGTTGACCGCTCTATCCATTAGGCTAGGGACGTATGTTTCAAATAAATCCCTTTCGGCATCATTACCTGACACCTATTTACCCAAGCCCGCAAGGGGATAATGGGTTTCCCATTTTTGAATAAATACTTTTAGAAAGCTGGAATTTTTCTGTGCCCGTGCCTGTCTCTGAATACACATCTGGGTCAGGATGACAGTTTGGGCTGTTTGTGCATTCACTCTAGACAGTCACACAAAAGGGAGCTGAGGTGTGCCCACGCATATCCTATAGCCCATCACCCAGCTGATGGGCCTTCCTGAACTAGAGTGGTGGAAAGAGACACCTGGATAGGGCTGTGCCTATCCCCACACAAATAAGTGTCCACCCCCTGCAGTGTGGTTGGAGAGAGGGCAGAGAAGGGGAAGGTCTTGTGCACTACAAAGACTTTGAAGTTTTCCTACTTTAAAGGCTGAAATGGGTATAAGTACTGGACCTCTGACACCATATACTCAGTACATTTCTGGATTGACGACATTCTGCTAGGAAGAAGAGCTGTGTTACTTCAGGATGGACTGCCACTTTGCTGTTTGCTTTGCTGTGTTGGCCTGCTGCTTGCTGCTTCTGTCCTGGGAGTGAAAGGACAGAAATTTGCATATTACATCTTGCTTTCTGAGGTTCACCAAGGGCTTTATCTGTGCATACCTCCTGTTAAGAAGTCTCAGGGCCATCAAAGACTTCACCTGTCAGCATCTGGGCTCCTCTGCTGAGAGCCTTGCCTTGCCAAGTAGTACCATATCCAGTTCCTGGGCCCTTGGAAGTGAGTTCTGGTGCAACAGGGAGAGAAATCAATGCATTAACTCCAGTGTCATTCGGAACTCGCGCATCATCACAAAACTCGATGCATCAGCGCTGCCAGCACCGAGGCGTGGTCCCCACTTGATGCAATGTCCCCAGCTTTCAACACAGGCTACGACTTTTCCCCACAGTACCTCCGAAGAACCACCACTGTGTGAGTCTCAAACATCGCATCACTACTCTGATTCTGATGCAGCGCACACAGCTCCGACTCTGACCCAGCGCCTGCTTCACTGCTGTGGAATCGACACAGCGTGACTTGACTTTCGACGCATCGCCCACGCATCGTCTCTGGGTGCCAATTTCGTCAACGACACAACACTGTAGTAAGGACCTGAGGTAATGTGCCTCCCCTGCTAAGCATAGTCACCTGGCCTTAGTGGCTCAATGACTCAGCACTGCCTTAAGGAACCGACATATCACTGCCTACAGTGACACATCACCTCCTCTGCACAAGGCCATGTTCCCGAGCACCAAAGTGCCTTCGACCTGCATAGCAGTAAGGAACTGATGCATCATCTGCTTCTTCGACGGCTCACTTCCCCTACCTCATGCATTGTCTTTCATTTTTAATGCATCTAAGGTACTTTGTATTGGCCAAGCATAACCATGGATTTCTATGGGCCTTATTTACAAGGAATAAACGCAGCGTGGTGCCGCAAGCCATTTGGCTGCACCGCGCTGCATTAATTCCGAAGCAAAAGGATGCTCATATCTACAACTATATCACAGAATCCTTTGCTCTCCCCTGCGCTGTTTCACGGAGATTAATATTTTTGTGCAGGAAGGGACACCTTCTGTGAGAAGTTGGCCTGATATGTAGTGCTCACTATTCTAGTGATCACTGTGTATCATTCCAAACGACCCTTATTGATGATTGGTTGTAAGTCAACCTTTCAGACCAGCTATCCTAGTAGCGTGGATACGAGCAGTCTTTAGGCTAAACTCTAGAGGGCGTGTTAAGCCAGCTGTTTACCATCACATATACCCCTTGATCGTCAAGTGAAAGGACACCACACAAGTTGTTATGAAAATAAAAGATATTTATTTATAACAAGACTACCCTGGCTCTTTATGAGTCAGGGAGCTAAGCACACTACAAAACTCTTAGAAAATACTTCAGTTGCACAATTTATGCGAATGCCCGAAGGCACGAGAAACCACCTACGCTAACAGTGAAATGCTAGTGGTTAGAGTCTGGAGTTACTGATTCCGGAGTGATCCGATCAGCGGGACTAAACAAAAAAGGAACTGGACACTTGTAGAGCGAACCTGCGATGGAGCACCGAAATGCTCGAGTTACCTAGCCCAGAGGCTGCGGCTGCGTGAGGTTCGGCAAGATGTCGGGAGTCCTCGTTGTAGTCTCGGGAGCCTGAAAGAAGAAGTTGCTGGCAGGCGACCAGTGTCGATGTTTCAGCGAGATCCAAGCCTGGATCGGTGTTGAAGGAAACCTGAAAGCAGAGGGGACTCAGTTCTCAACCGCTAGCCAGCGATCATGTGGGTACCAGGGAGGTACCGGCTGAAGTCACCTCGACCAGGTGAGTGGATGACGTCGGACTCGGCTGTTCCTCGGACCAGGAGGCGCGGCGGCGACCAGGATGGAGGGCGAGCTGTCCCACGAAGGTGTCTGCGGTCGATGATGCTGGGCCCAGGAGTGGGGCAGCAGGTCTTGGCAGTGGCAAACCCACGCGGGGGAGTCAAGATGGCGTCTGGAGTGGACCAGGAGGGTCCGAGGTACTCCTCTGTTGAAGGGGAGCAAGGGCCAGTCTGGAGCAACCAGACCAGTGATGAAAACAAACTATCGTGGTGCGTCGTGAAGAGGGCCACAAGCCGGTTGGCGAGTGGTCGGACAACGCGGTGAACAGCAAGGAGCAGAAGGGCCCCCACGCAGATCTCGTGGATGCTGGGGAGGCGGACTTCGGTGCTGGAGCCGCTCAGGGTTAGGGCTTCTCAAACCCTAGGTACACTCACTCGAGGGTCCCTCGGTGGGCATGTTAGATAAGCGTCGTGCAGGTTCTGAAGATGGCCGGTCCCGCAGGTCTCGTCACACCTACGAATCTCAGCTGGGCTGACGATGTAGGTAGAGGTCAGAGATGGCAGGGAACCCGGGTCTCGTCGAGCTGGGCTGTCTTGATCCGTGGGAGAGACATACAGCAAACCGCAAGCGCTTAGTTGGTGCCTGCTGGTGCAGGGTGGCTACTCCTTAGCCACAAGGGAGAGTCTTCAGAAAAGTCAAGAGTTCCTTTCGTGGAAAGTAGTTCAAGATTCAGAATTATCCAATTTGGGAAGGGGACCCGCTCCCACCTTTATTCTAGGAAAAAGGGGCTGGCCTGTGACTAGGTCCTACCTATGGGAGGGACCAGGAGGGGGGTGGTTACACCCCTATCCTTTGTCCGGCTTCGCCCCAGCTCAGGGGCTGGTGTGCCCCCGAAACTGGTTTGAGCCGGGCCATGCACAGTGAGCACCGGGGTGCCACTTGCAATCACCTTCCTCTCAGCCCTGCCTACCTGGGATACACAAACCCTGTCTGGGATGGTGCTAACACCGCCCCCGACAGGAAACCCTTTGTCCAAGCTCCCTTCGCTGGAAGGTGTCCCAGCAGCAGGAGGTCAGACTTGTGTCTGGTGGCAGCATCCATTTTGTGATGCTGAGGCTTGAGTCAACTTTAACCGGGGTTCAAGGTTACTTCCATGTCGTGCCCCTCTAAAAGGGGGGAATGCTAACCCCGTCGCCAGAATTGGCGAGGGGTTCGTATTCCAATTCGTATGATACCTTACTCGACATGTGTAGGTGATGCGAGGCCAAAGTTAGCAAATAACCGCAAGGATTATAATGCATTTTAAGGTAGTTGGCCCGCGTCACCATGGAACGGCTATTTAGGACTTGGTTCCGCAAGCCGTCGACGGGCTCAGCTCGTGCCAGAGCACCGTCCCACATGATCCCCAGCACTCTGCCTTCAGGATTGATAAGGCCTGCCATAGGAGTGACTGATAGGAATCCATGTGTCCGTTTTAGGGTTAGGTATAGGAATACTACACCTACAGCAACGGGTGATTACACCACCTTGCCCAGCTGTCGTGCAGCCAGTTGTGTCAAATTTGGGCGGCCATCCAGGGGTGGCATAATACATGCTGCAGCCCCTGGTAGGCCCTGGGTACACCGATGCCCTGGATACCTGTGGTATGCTGAGACAGGGACTGACAAGGCTGCCCAGTTCCAATTAGTGGATGCACCTAATGTACATGTGTGTTAATTTCGAGAGAGAACAGCTAGGCTGTGGGTCTGATTGGCAGGCCCACAGCCAGGGAAAGTCGTAAACCAATGAAGCAAAAGCAAAAAATCTGGGTGATCATAGGATTGCAGACCCTACTCTCCTACATGACCCCCCCCCCCAAACTTTGGGACAATAAGCTAACCTTGACCAGGTGAGTCTTCTTGCTCTAAGTGGAAATACCTGGAGAGCCCATCTGCATTGCCATGATCAGTGCCAGGTCTATGCTCCACTGTGAAGTCCATCCCCTGTAGGGAAATGGACCACCTAAGTAGTTTGGGGTTTTCACACTTCATTTGATTTAGCCACAATAGGGGCTTATGGTCGGTCTGAATCTTGAAGTGAGTGCCAAACAAGTATGGCCTCAACTTCTTCAGGGCCCAAACCACAGCAAAGGCCTCCCTCTCAATAGCTGACCAATTCTTCTCTCTGGGGGTCAGCCTCCTGCTAATAAAAGCTATGGGCTGGTCATGACCATCAAAATTCAGCTGAGATAGAACAGCTCCCACACCCAACTCCGAAGCGTCTGTTTGGACAATGAATGGTTTGGAGTAGTCTGGACTCTTTAGGATAGGTGCTGTGCACATGGCCTGCTTTAGGTCATCGAATGCCTTCTGACAGCTTGCTGTCCACTGAACTTTTTTTGGCATCTTTTTACTTGTCAGATCGTTTAGCGGGGTCACAATGGATCCATAATTTCTGACAAATTTCCGGTAATAACCAGTCAGGCCCAAGAAAGCTCGAACCTGAGTCTGGGTGGTTGGAGGAGCCCAGTCCTGGATGGCCTGTATTTTGCTCTCCAATGGCTGAACCTGGCCTCCACCTACAAGGTGGCCCAGGTATACAACCGGTGTCTGCCCTATCTGGCACTTAGTGGCCTTGATAGTGAGGCCTGCCTTTTGCAGGGCCTCTAACACTTTCCTCAGGTGGACCAGGTGATCCTCCCAGGTGGAGCTAAAGACAGCGATATCGTCCAGATACGCCGCACAGAAGTCGTCCAACCCAGTGAGAACTCGATTCACCAGCCTTTGGAAGGTGGCAGGTGCATTTTTCAAACCAAAGGGCATTACCACGAACTGATAATGCCCACCCGGGGTAGAAAATGCCGGTTTGGGTTTGGCCTCCTCAGCTAACCTGATTTGCCAATACCCAGCTGTCTGGTCAAACGTACTCAAGTAGTTGGCCGAAGCCAACCGGTCTATAAGTTCGTCTGCTCTTGGTATTGGGTGGGCGTCAGTCTTAGTGACTGCATTGAGACCTCTGTAGTCCACGCAAAACCTCATCTCTTTATTACCGCCCTGGGTGTGAGGTTTCGGCACGAGAACTACGGGACTAGCCCAGGGGCTGTCCGAGGGCTCAATGACTCCCAGCTCCAACATTTTCTGCACCTCTGTCTTGATGCAGTCTCTGACATGATCAGGCTGTCGATAGATTTTACTCTTTACGGGCAGACTGTCCCCAGTGTCGACCTCATGGGTACACCAATTGGTCTGACTGGGTGTCAGAGAGAACATATGTCGAAAGGATTGAAGAACCTGTTTACAATCCTTTTGTTGATGTCCAGAGAGGCTGCCGCAAAAGACAACACCATCTACTGACCCATCGTCAGGGTTCTGAGAGAGCAGGTCCGGGAGAGGGTCACTCTCCTCCTCCTGTCCCTCATCTGTGCCCTCCCTGTCGACATATGCCTTGAGCCTGTTTACATGGAGCACCCGGTGGGGGCTCCGGGGAGTTCCCAGGTCTACCAAGTAGGTGACCTCTCCCTTTTGCTCAATGATCGTGTGGGGCCCAGACCATTTGTCTTTGAGTGCTGCTGGGGCCACTGGCTCCAGCACCCACACCTTCTGTCCAGGCTGGTACACAGTCAGGACAGCCTTTTGGTCGTGCCAAGCTTTCTGTAATTCTTGGCTCGCCTCAAGGTTTTTAGATGCCTTTTCCATGTACTCCGCCATCCGCGAGCGGAGGCCGAGCACATAGTCCACAATGTTTGATGCCGGCTTTCTGAGAGGTCTCTCCCATCCTTCCTTTACCAAACAAAGGGGTCCCCTTACAGGATGTCCGAACAGAAGCTCAAAAGGGCTGTAGCCAACCCCCTTCTGCGGGACCTCTCTGTAGGCGAACAAGAGGCAGGGTATCAGGACATCCCATCTCCGCCGAAGCTTTTCAGGTAGTCCGTGAATCATCCCTTTTAGGGTCCTGTTGAATCTCTCAACAAGCCCATTGCATTGTGGGTGATAGGGTGTGGTGAACTTGTAGTTGACACCGCACTCCTTCCACATTGCAGTCACATATCCCGACATGAAGTTTGCACCTCTGTCTGAGACAACCTCCTTAGGGAAGCCCACTCTGGATAACACTCCAACTAGGGCCCGTGCCACCACAGGGGCTGTAGTGGTCCTAAGGGGGATAGCTTCAGGATACCTGGTGGCGTGGTCCACCACCACCAGTATAAACTTGTGCCCTGACGCTGTCTGGGGTTCCATTGGTCCGACAATGTCGATCCCCACTCGTTCAAAGGGCACCCCCACCACCGGTAGTGGTATGAGGGGGGCCTTTGTCGTGCCACCTGACTTACCACTGGCTTGGCAAGTGACACAGGAGCGGCAAAACTCCTTCGTATCTTCGGACATGTGGGGCCAGTGAAAGTGTGGAACAATTCTGTCCCAAGTCTTATTCTGGCCTAAGTGACCTGCAAGGGGAATCTCGTGGGCCAAGGTAAGAAGGAAACCTCTCAGAGACAAGGGGATGACCAGCCTCCTGGTCGCGCCAGGCTTGGGGTCTCTTGCCTCGGAGTACAGGAGTCCATCGTCCCAGTACACTTTGTGGGTACCTGTGGCGTTCCCTGCAGCCTCAGCAGCAGCCTGCTGTCTGAGGGGTTCAAGTGAGGGGCAGTCTAACTGTGCTTTCCCCAGGTCTTCCCTGGAGGGTCCCCCTGAGCCCAGAAACTCAACCTGACCAGGTTCAAGCTCTTTCGGCTCAGTTTCCCTCAGTTCTTTAAGGTCAGCCTCCTCAGAGACTTGATCCACGACCTGGGGCAAGGGGGAAGGCGAAGCCTTATCCTTACTGCTCCTTTTCTTGGAAGGTGTCTGGTCCGTTCTTCCAGGATCCAGCACCTGTTCAGTGGGGCATCTTCTGGCCTGTGACCTGGTCACAGCAAGGACATGTGCTGGCAAGCCTAACATTTCCATGTGAGTCCTCTGCTCCACTTCTGACCATTGTGACGTTTCCAAATCATTGCCCAACAGACATTCTACGGGGAGGTCTGAACTAACCACAACCTTTTTCGGGCCACTTACCCCTCCCCAGGAGAAATCGACAACTGCCATACTGTGATTGGTAGTGACGTTGCTGGCATTGGTCACTAGGTAATCGGTACCTAGCATGATCTGTCCAGGGTCCACAAAGTTAGGCGTCACCATGGTGACACTGGCACAAGTGTCCCTGTAGGCCTGAGCCACTTTTCCATTGATCAAAGGTGTCTGTCTGTATTTGCCCAAAGTATTGGGACTGGCATCAGGGGACATATCCATATCCCCTGTACAGACAAGGACGGCCTGAGTGAGCGTTCTGACTAAGTCGTCACTCCCCTCGGTTCCCAAGGTTAACCCAACTAATGCCTTGGGAGGCGCACTACCACTGCTGACTGTACTAGGGGGTGCAGGTGCCTTAGGGGCTGCAGTGGCAGGAGTTTGCCCTCCTTTCTTGGTGCACTCACTAAACCAGTGAGTCTTACTTTCACAGTATTGGCACCACCTTTTTGACTGGCCTTCTTGAGTCTTCTTCTTCTGGGAAGCCTGACCCCCACCCTCTTCGGTTTGTTGGGGGCCTGTCGAAGACTTCTGGTCATTTTGTTCGTTCTTGTTACTACCCTTTTGGTCTGCTTTCTTCTGACCACCCTGGTTCTGAGTCTGGTTCTGCTTGACCCTTGTTCTGACCCATCTGTCTGCCTTCTTTCCCAATTCTTGGGGAGAGGTCAGATCCGAGTCGACAAGGTGCTGATGCAACAATTGGTTCTGACAGTTGTTTAAAATCTGTTCTCTCATGATAAGATTGTACAATCCTGTGTAATCAGTAACCTTGCTACCCAGCAACCAGCCCTCCAAAGCCTTAGTGGCACAATCGACAAAGTCAGTCCAATCCTGAGACTGGATTTTCTGGGTGTCCCTGAACAGCAACCTGTACTGTTCCGTGGTTAAGCCAAACCCATCAATCAGTGTATTCTTCAGGACTTGGTAGTTGTTTGCATCCTCAGCTCTAGTAGTGAGGAGCTTGTCTCGCCCTTTACCTTCAAAGGAGAGCCACAGTATAGCTGCCCACTGACTTTGGGGGACGCACTGGACAGTGCAGGCCCTCTCCAAAGCAGTTATCCACTTGTGGATATCGTCCCCTTGCTTAAAGGGGGGCACTATTTTACTCAGGTGTCTAGTGTCTATACCCCTGTCTTTCTCTCTAAGGAGAATGCTGCCACCAGTGGGATCTAACCCACTTAATTTCTGCTCTCGGGCTAAGGCAAGTCTTTCTTTGGCGAGGGCAAGTTCTTCCCGCTCGATCCTCAGATTGACTTCCCTCATCTTCGCTTCATGCTCCCTTCTCTGAGGGGACGTCATTCCTCTCTGAGAAGATGCCTGAGAGACATGTGTTCGAACAGATCTGTTAGAGCCTCTGGAGAGAGACCTAGCTCGTCCGTTCCCAATGTTAGGCCTGCTTGAGCGTGGGCCCGGGGCTCCCCCAGTTCCATTCTCATGCCTGCTTAAGTTGGTCCTCGTAAGCCTGCCGACTACCACTGGACCTTTGTTTGCCTCGTCTCCTGATAACTCCTCCTCGTCTTCCTCCTCTGTATGGAGGTCGAGGTCTGGGTCACCAAGGGTTCCCTCTAAGGGAGGCATGTTCCCATCAGCATTGGGGGGACCTGTGTTAGAGGACCTCCTTGCATCGTACGTCTCTAAGAGACCTATCAGAAATGCGATGGTAGGGTTAGAACCCTGGTTTAGCTTCCTGGAGGCACACAGCTGTCTCATCTCCTTGAAGCTAAGAGCTGCATATCGTGACATGACCTGTGGAGGGTCACTGACCACTAAGGGAGTCTCCGCAGACTCTCCGTGGACCGACATGCTTCTAGTGAGGTGTAAGTGATGCACCTACCTACACTATTTGTTTACCTACTGATCCCTTGCTAAGAGTTGTAGTCAGGGTGTGCTAAGCCCTGTTACGTTACAACAGCTGGTTCAGTAGAACTCAGAGTATTCTAAGTTAAGTTATATGTACCTGGGTACTTATGTGATCTTTCACTTTGATATTCTTAGGATACGTGTGTGGTAAAACAACAGCAAGCTCAAATCCCAACCGCTGCTCACCAATGTGAGAAGTTGGCCTGATATGTAGTGCTCACTATTCTAGTGATCACTGTGTATCATTCCAAACGACCCTTATTGATGATTGGTTGTAAGTCAACCTTTTAGACCAGCTATCCTAGTAGCGTGGATACGAGCAGTCTTTAGGCTAAACTCTAGAGGGCGTGTTAAGCCAGCTGTTTACCATCACATATACCCCTTGAACGTCAAGTGAAAGGACACCACACAAGTTGTTATGAAAATAAAAGATATTTATTTATAACAAGACTACCCTGGCTCTTTATGAGTCAGGGAGCTAAGCACACTACAAAACTCTTAGAAAATACTTCAGTTGCACAATTTACACGAATGCCCGAAGGCACGAGAAACCACCTACGCTAACAGTGAAATGCGAGTGGTTAGAGTCTGGAGTTACTGATTCCGGAGTGATCCGATCAGCGGGACTAAACAAAAAAGGAACTGGACACTTGTAGAGCGAACCTGCGATGGAGCACCAAAATGCTCGCGTTACCTAGCCCAGAGGCTGCGGCTGCGTGAGGTTCGGCAAGATGTCGGGAGTCCTCGTTGTAGTCTCGGGAGCCTGAAAGAAGAAGTTGCTGGCAGGCGACCAGTGTCGATGTTTCAGCGAGATCCAAGCCTGGATCGGTGTTGAAGGAAACCTGAAAGCAGAGGGGACTCAGTTCTCAACCGCTAGCCAGCGATCGTGTGGGTACCAGGGAGGTACCGGCTGAAGTCACCTCGACCAGGTGAGTGGATGACGTCGGACTCGGCTGTTCCTCGGACCAGGAGGCGCGGCGGCGACCAGGATGGAGGGCGAGCTGTCCCACGAAGGTGTCTGCGGTCGATGATGCTGGGCCCAGGAGTGGGGCAGCAGGTCTTGGCAGTGGCAAACCCACGCGGGGGAGTCAAGATGGCGTCTGGAGTGGACCAGGAGGGTCCGAGGTACTCCTCTGTTGAAAGGGAGCAAGGGCCAGTCTGGAGCAACCAGACCAGTGATGAAAACAAACTATCGTGGTGCGTCGTGAAGAGGGCCACAAGCCGGTCGGCGAGTGGTCGGACAACGCGGTGAACAGCAAGGAGCAGAAGGGCCCCCACGCAGATCTCGTGGATGCTGGGGAGGCGGACTTCGGTGCTGGAGCCGCTCAGGGTTAGGGCTTTTCAAACCCTAGGTACACTCACTCGAGGGTCCCTCGGTGGGCGTATTAGATAAGCGTCGTGCAGGTTCTGAAGATGGCCGGTCCCGCAGGTCTCGTCACACCTACGAATCTCAGCTGGGCTGACGATGTAGGTAGAGGTCAGAGATGGCAGGGAACCCGGGTCTCGTCGAGCTGGGCTGTCTTGATCCGTGGGAGAGACGTACAGCAAACCGCAAGCGCTTAGTTGGTGCCTGCTGGTGCAGGGTGGCTACTCCTTAGCCACAAGGGAGAGTCTTCAGAAAAGTCAAGAGTTCCTTTCGTGGAAAGTAGTTCAAGATTCAGAATTATCCAATTTGGGAAGGGGACCCGCTCCCACCTTTATTCTAGGAAAAAGGGGCTGGCCTGTGACTAGGTCCTACCTATGGGTGGGACCAGGAGGGGGGTGGTTACACCCCTATCCTTTGTCCGGCTTCGCCCCAGCTCAGGGGCTGGTGTGCCCCCGAAACTGGTTTGAGCCGGGCCATGCACAGTGAGCACCGGGGTGCCACTTGCAATCACCTTCCTCTCAGCCCTGCCTACCTGGGATACACAAACCCTGTCTGGGATGGTGCTAACACCGCCCCCGACAGGAAACCCTTTGTCCAAGCTCCCTTCGCTGGAAGGTCTCCCAGCAGCAGGAGGTCAGACTTGTGTCTGGTGGCAGCATCCATTTTGTGATGCTGAGGCTTGAGTCAACTTTAACCGGGGTTCAAGGTTACTTCCATGTCGTGCCCCTCTAAAAAGGGGGAATGCTAACCCCGTCGCCAGAATTGGCGAGGGGTTCGTATTCCAATTCGTATGACACCTTACTCGACATGTGTAGGTGATGCGAGGCCAAAGTTAGCAAATAACCGCAAGGATTATAATGCATTTTAAGGCAGTTGGCCCGCGTCACCATGGAACGGCTATTTAGGACTTGGTTCCGCAAGCCGTCGACGGGCTCAGCTCGCGCCAGAGCACCGTCCCACATGATCCCCAGCACTCTGCCTTCAGGATTGATAAGGCCTGCCATAGGAGTGACTGATAGGAATCCATGTGTCCGTTTTAGGGTTAGGTATAGGAATTCTACACCTACAGCAACGGGTGATTACACCACCTTGCCCCAGCTGTCGTGCAGCCAGTTGTGTCAAATTTGGGCGGCCATCCAGGGGTGGCATAATACATGCTGCAGCCCCTGGTAGGCCCTGGGTACACCGATGCCCTGGATACCTGTGGTATGCTGAGACAGGGACTGACAAGGCGGCCCAGTTCCAATTAGTGGATGCACCTAATGTACATGTGTGTTAATTTCGAGAGAGAACAGCTAGGCTGTGGGTCTGATTGGCAGGCCCACAGCCAGGGAAAGTTGTAAACCAATGAAGCAAAAGCAAAAAATCTGGGTGATCATAGGATTGCAGACCCTACTCTCCTACACCTTCCTGCACAAAAACAATCACAAGAGGTGATTTCCTCTTCCTTTGTGTGCTGCAGAATGCAGCATGATTAAAAAGAGGAAAAAAATGAGGAGAAATTAAAACATTTCTCCTCGTTGCACCTCCATACGCCTCCCCTGGGTAGGCATT
Organism: Triturus cristatus; assembly: GCF_964204655.1. Lineage (NCBI taxonomy): Eukaryota > Metazoa > Chordata > Amphibia > Caudata > Salamandridae > Triturus > Triturus cristatus. The sequence continues at coordinate 862,096,971 of NC_140590.1, forward strand.
GCATTCTGACGCATTTCCAGGTTTGCAATTTTTCGTAAATCTGGAAATGCGGCAGAAGCCATGGGTGTTGCGTGGGAACACCGACAGAAACACCCATGGAACACCCCTTTCACGCAAAGTGTTGCGTGTAAAGGGGTCATATTTACAAGGACACGAAAAGCCACGCAGGGTGGCTTTACTTGTCCTTGTAAATATGGGGCAGCAAGTTGCGCACCAGTGCGCATCACGAAAAGTGACACACCGGCTAGACACGGGGCTTGTAAATAATGCCCTATAACTTTATTTAACTTTGAAAATTCATATCTTGAGTTGTGTATGTTGGATTTTTGTCGTTTTGATCATATTTATTCAGATAAATATTGGCTATATGTCTTAAACGGATGTGGAGTCCTTTTGTGGGTTTTTCACTGTGTTACTGTGTGTGTGTATAAATACTTAACACACTGCCTCTGAGATAAGCCTGACTGCTCTTGCCAAGCTACCAACGGCGGTGAGCACGGGTTATTCTGAGGGTGTAATTTACTTACCGTGACTAGAGTGAGGATCCCTACTTGGACAGGGTGCAAACCGCTGCCAACTAGAGACCACATTTCTAATAGGGGGTCAAACAAAACATAAAATTATCGATGGGTAAAAAGGATATTATGTGGATGTTTTTCACCTCAGGTTTCTGGGTGATATCACAGACAAGCTCAAGCTTCACTCTCTTTGTCTATTTGACATCTCTCAGAGCCCCTCGGTGAAAAGTATTCTCGTAGTTCACTGTTATCCATCTATAATTCTATATAATAATAATTATTATAATAATACCAGCAATAATAATAATAATAAGACGTAGAAGAAGATTAATCGATAAGAATACTAATTACACATCAGTGAGTGGCACACTTAGTACCACTACTATTAATACTAACCTGCTCATAATTTGTTCTTACATAGTGTAGTCTCTACTTAAGCACTGTCAGCACTCCAATCTCACATATGCCTTCCAGTGGCACCCAGGAACGTACAGTCACAGCCAGGGCCACAGAAATTATGTGACTCTGTGGCTGTGTCTTTTTTCGCATAATTATGGATGTGCCGTAATTGCCACATAATCCATCATCTGCTGCATAATGTGCAGATTTAAAAAAAAAATGTGTTTCTAGTTCAAACGGATCAAAGGTTACTAAAAACATGACGACGTGTGTATGCGTGCAGTGGAAGACCATTTGGAATGTGCCCTATAATTTGTCTTTCTTGCCACATAATTTTGTCCATCCTGCAGCATAATTTGGTACTCCCCTTGTGCATAATTTCAGTGACCCTGGTCATAGCCTACACAGCACCTACCAAGATCTCAAGCAGATGGCCAAACAGAGCTGACCTATGTTAGTCGGAGAGCTAAGAGGCCACATCCCCGCTGTGATACACCCCACAGAGGCAACCCTACAAAACACCTTTCTCTTGCTTTATTGAGCAAAGACTGCACACAGACAGCCCTATTGACGACCCTCTGTGGACAAACCCACACCCTTACATGTCGGTCTTCTATAAAAAGCGCTAAAAGCCACGTAATTGGAAATTATGCGCTATATCTAAACTGCGTTGAAGTAATGTAACAGGTTTTTTTGCTTCATAGAGCTGTTAAATTAGATCCATATTAACCACTATTGATATTTGATATTGATATTGATAATGATAATTATCCCACACCATGTCGGCTGCGCTGCCACCTCTGGTGCAGGAAACCAGGGTTCGAGCCTCGAGGTCGCGTCCACATCCTGTGATTCTGGGCAAATCACGTAATCTCCCTGTGCCTGAATGTGTAATGTAAATACGGTGCTATGTAAAGTGCTCCAATACCTTTGGGTCGAGTTCGCGATATATAAATATGCAAAAAAAAATAATAATAATTGTTCATGGGTTTGCCTATTACTGCCTGTAGACTGGAAGAGGCGCAAAGAAAACCTGTGGGGGCCTGGAGGAAAGGAATTCATGTTTATTGCCCATGATATAGTACTGTGGTCGTAAGAAACTGTCGAACATGGGGGATGGCGGTGATCCAGCAGACAATGGTTCTGTCTCTAGTACTGCACAAATGTATGCAAAAGCAATGTTAGCACTCTGAGGAAAAGCATTATCTGCATGAATAACCGGAAGTTAAACAAAAATAGGACGCACCCGTTACTCTCTTGAAGACAACAGTTATCAAATAAACAAAAAACTTAGGGGTATATACAAGGAGGTAACACCACCTGAACGTCACTTTTTGCGATGTTCTGGTGTAGTTAAGTCCTTCGCCTTATTTACAACGTGGCGTTAGGCCAGTTAACGTTCCTTAACGCCGCCTTGTAATAATGCCCCTATTCACGCAGCACTAAGCGTGAAAGGGGCAGACAATGGGTGTTGCAGTGGCCGTTCCGCCCACAACACCCATTGCTTTTTAACACTGCCCCATATTTACAAGTTATGGGGCAGCACCCAAAATAGACAAGGAAATACCTCGTCTTAAACAGGCGATATGAGGAGAAATGTTTTATTTCTCCTCATATATTGCTCTTTCAACATGTGCTGCATTCTGCAGCACACATGGATAGAGCAAATCGCCTGTTAAGATTGTTTTTGCGCAGGAAGGTGTCCCTTCCTGCACATAAACAATCGCCCCTGCATCACAGGCACCCTAGCAAAATGGTGCTAGAATGCCTGCGCTGGCCTAATCAGCACAGCTTTTTTCGCACCAGCGCTGGGGGAAATGCAGAAGTGCGTTGTATTTTTGTAAATATGGCGCTTCCCTTCATTTTAAAACTGTCGTAGTGCGGCGTTTCCGATTTTGGAGCAGCACCGCGCTCCGCCAGTTTATTGTAAATATGCCCCTTAGAACTGTCATATGTAAGATTGCATTTCTTAAAAGGTCGGTGAGCGCCCGCAGGACACAAACCCCCAGATTGATCACAGCAAAGCGTGTGCTGGTGGGGGCCACATGAAGGAACCACTGAGCTATTGCCGACAGGCGACACGTTTCAATTTACTGTAAATGTTATTATTGTAAAAGAAGTGCAGAGTGATGTGGAGTGGTTTCATTTTAGAGCGGCAGCTCTTGTTAGATTCCTTTGTAGACTGACCCACAATCGCACGTTCACATGGACAGTTCAATTACACGATGAATTCCGTCGTTTGTTTTTCATTTCAGAATCGAGACATTACCTTGCATGGCTAACCTTTCTCAACTGGAGCACTTAGAAAAAGGTTTTTTTATTTTATTTATGGGTTCCATCTGTCGCATACCGCCTACAAGGCTCACCTGACACCTCTAGGTCCTGCGAATGGTAAACCATGGGTGCCACTTGTCGCATACCGCCTACAACGATCAGCATAAGGAATATTGTCTGATTGTACCTGTAATGCACAGACTGGTCAGAGCTCTCACATTTCCCAGCTCCATTCGTGCGCATGCCAACGCGTATTGCATTATAAAATCAGGTCTGCAAGTCCCAGAACACAAAGAAAAAACATTGACTGGAGGAGCTAACATGGGATGTTGTTACCTGCACAGTGTCATGAGACTGCCCAATCGTGAATTGAAGTCCTGAATGGAACAGACAGATTTCCAGGCCCTCCAACATGAGGAGTTCACTTGCAGGACCTGGGAAATGCTCTCATTTAAATTCCAGCCAGAGAAAGAAAGCATAACATGTTTTTTAAAATGCACCATTTGTTACTCTGACGGCAGGAGGAAAAGGCTAAACTGTGAACACTTATCACTGACAACGAAACCTTGGCCATGTGTGACAGTCTTCCAGTACTGGATTCTTTTTTACACAATAAAACGTCCATTTAGACAGACCAATAGTTGTAATAGGAAAAGCTAAATTATACGTACCAAATTGCAAAGTGCTCCTAGCAAAAAAGGCTGCGAGTGGCTGGAGCTGTCATACACAGCAAGACGCCCTTTTAAGCTACAAACACCTGATTCCTACTAATGGTGCAGCGGGAGGTGGAGGAGCCCACAATGTAAACACTGGTAATGGAGAAAGCCCGTGTTAGTAGCTGGTAATCTTCACCTTCCTGAAAACCACGCTCTTGTTTCCAGTGCTAAAGACAGAGTGGGCTGGGCAACTAGCACGAGAAGGACTGGGACTGGGTAATGAACATTACCGGGTTACAAGTGGGACATTTCCTCCTTGTCCATTTTCCTCGTGCCAGTTCTCATATCAGGAAGACATAGCCAAGCCTAAATAACCACTGCCTATCATTCTGAACAGAAAAACAGAAACACATGAATGCAACACCCAGTGAAATCCATTGCAACCAACCAAAAATGAATCAATTGTGTACAGCTTTTAACATATGGAACCAAAAGAGGTTGAAGCAACATCTCCCACATATGTAGTCAAATTAAAATTTCAAAACTGTATTCCAGCATTTTCGGCATAGACCATAAAAGCACACGATGAAACAATAAAAAGCATTTTGTTTAAAATTCATGAATAAAATAACATTCATAATCCATTACATAAAATATGTCTAGTTCAATAATCTTACACAGAAGGCTTCAAACTCATGCAAACCCTCCTTCTTAAAACGTTCACTTAAGCAAATTGCTTTACAAATAAACGAGGCCACTTTAAAACTAATGGCAGGGGATTCCAAGCTGAACAACAAAGTCCTGGCAACTTTTAAATCTCTAATGTTATGTGCAAAAAAATTGGTTTTAAAATCGTTTCCTTAGACTTGCATAAAACTGACAAGGGGTTGTACTTAAATTCCATGGGTTTACTTTAGGGTATGATACCAGCTCATGAACAGTGAAATGAAGACACAATCTTTGGAAGGAATTGGGGGCCCGATTCACAGAACTAACTTAAGTCAAAATCCTAAACTTACTACCATTTTGGTATTCACAGAAGGCACTTACTCATTTTGGTATTCACAGAAGGCACTTACTCATTTCGGTATTCACAGAAGTTAGGAGTCCTAACTTTAGGACTCCTAAATGCCTTCTGTGAATACCGAAAGTCTTAAAATTAGGATTTTTCTCAATTTAGTAGTCCTAAATTTAGGACTCCTAACTTTAGGACTCCTAAATGCCTTCTGTGAATACCGAAAGCCTTAAAATTAGGATTTTTCTCAGTTTAGTAGTTGTAAAGTTAGGAGTCTTAACCTTAGGACTCCTAAACTGAGAAAAATCCTAATTTTAAGACTTTCGGTATTCACAGAAGGCATTTAGGAGTCCTAAAGTCAGGACTCCTAACGTCTGTGAATACCGAAATGAGTAAGTGTCTTCTGTGAATACCAAAATGAGTAAGTGCCTTCTGTGAATACCAAAATGGTAGTAAGTTTAGGATTTTGTCTTAAGTTAGTTCTGTGAATCGGGCCCTCTGTGTCAGAATGCAAAACCACTTAATGTACAAAGAAACAAATACAAAGTGTATGAGACAGCAATGCCCTACTCCTCCCCTGAAGACTTCCAAAGGAAATGTCGACCAGTAAAGATAACTTGACTGTTAGAAACTTTAGATTTACGAATTCCAATGGCTCAAAAAGGGCCCCCTGGAGCCCTTGAAGCACCAAAGGCAGGTCCAAAGGAGGCACTGGAGAATGAAAAACTGGACATCAGTCAACAGGGTTTTTCAGGAGTCAGGAAACCAAAAGAGCCACAAAATGAACCTCACTCCGAATATGAGCATGAATAGCTGCCCACTGGCCAGGAAGAGTGGAACCTGCCAGCCTCGAAAAATAATGTCTCTGAGAAAATCCGAGATGCATCACAAGACGAAATCATTACCTATTTAGAAGAACACCAGGTTTCAAAATCTTCCCAGTGATGGGCATATGCTTTTCAGGTATCTAGTCATCCTAACCATTGTATTGGGATGGCTACATCAGATTTACATCCTTTACCGTGAAGATGTAACCATTCAAGCTCCAGAGCCCCAATCGGATGCATCAAAGAGAGGTTTCTAACACAACAGGAGATCAAAGAAGGGATGGAGACATTGAGGTTTCTAACACAAGAGGAGATCAAAGAAGGGATGGAGACATTGCCAATATCCGGGGAGGGCATATAGACAGCTGATTGAGAAGAGGCAAACAATTTCTTCAGAGCCACCAAAGTGCCACCAGAAGGACTTTCACCCGGGACTCTCCAGCAGTGCACAAAGAAGCCCCCTTTGTCCAAGCACTGATAGTGCTTACATTGCCCAAGCACACTTTGAGTGTGGGTGGTAGGGACCAAATGAGAGGAAGATATTTTTATGGGCTGAAGCAAATAGGGCTAGCCAACGATGACTGTACTGAAACAGAATGAGACACAGATAAACACTGAGGAGGAACACATATACTTACATGATCCACATCTGCATAGAGATAGACAGCTGTGAAAAAGAAAATATTGTTCTCCACCATCCTCCAATTTCACAGGACAGTGCAGCCAGTCTGGGGGCTCTTGTTCGTCCATGACTGTTCATACATGACATAGCTACTTGGTTATCTATACAATCTCTGCCTGGCCCTGCAGGAAAGGAACGAAAGATAGAAGGCCATGTTACATGGCTGCCAGCTCCCTCCAGTCAAAAGATAACTTCTCCCCCCTTGCTGTCCAGAACCCCGTGCTGTATCCTTTCATAGAGCTGACCCCTCCTCCTGTTACCAAGGCTGCCGGTCCTAGTAAGAGTTACATGAATCAATGTCTCGTAATACTCTGAACATGGGTCTCAATGTGACAGAAGGTGTTGAACTGAGGGATGGAAGGTCCAGGGACAACAAAGAGAAAGGCTGCCATCTCGCCCTGTACCCACAGCCATTATCTTGCTGATGTCCAGATATGCGGTAGAAAAGTTGTCAGGCAGAAAACCAGTTTCTATTGATAAAGTACAAATCGAAACACTCAATCCAAGTCTGTTTTGAAGACTGTTCCTATTAACTGGAGGTTGTGAGATGGGATCAAATGTGAATCCCGCAAATGTAGTGATGAAGACTTCGCACTTGATGTACATCAGAGGATTGCTTTGAAAAAGAAGAGGTGCAAATTAGCTAGTCATCTAGATACAGAAAGCCTTGCAAATTTATAAATACAGGTAGCAAAGACTCTGGGAGTAGAAGCCAGTCCAAATAGTTGAACTAGAAAATGGAACTACTGTTCCATGACAAAAAACGACAGAATCTTTCAGAATCTGGATGGATTAGAACAGTGGTTCCCAAACTTTTGACTCCTGAGGACCCCCATTGAGTCATCACTGAAAGCCGGGGACCCCCAAGCAATTTGTAGGATTTAAATTTCAAACATTAAAACAGTAATTAAAAAAAAAAAAAACATGTGTGCACACAAAACAAATACTCGAATTACTAAGGATTTCAGGGGCATATTTACAAGTCCCTATCGCCATGGGAACGTCACTTTTACCGATGTTCCTGTGGCAATAGGGGATTCGCCTTATTTACAAGGCAGCGTTAAGCCACTTATTGTGGCTTAAGCTGCCTTGTAAATAAGGCGAAGCCCCTATCACGCAATGCTTAGCGTGAAAAAGGTGGGCAGTAGGAGTTACAGTGGGCGTTTCACTCCAACACCCATTGATTTTGACTCTGCCCTCTATTTACAAGGTCAGCTTAAATAGGAGACAGCACCCAAATTAAGACCATGAAAAACCTGGTCTTAACTTTGCGAAATGATGAGAAACAGCAAAACACCTTTGATTGTTTATGTTCAGGAAGGTGACCCTTCCTGCACATAAACAATCATTAATAAAAATGACGTTTTGTAACTTCCATGTGTGCTGCATTAGGCAGCACACATAGAAGTGACAAAACAGCATTACAAAATTGTTCATGTGCAGGAAGTGGGAACATAGCAGCATCAGGATAATGATAGACTGGGAATAAACATTGTCCCTTATGAATTGCACAGTGACGAAAGAATCTCTGTGACCTATGCACATAAAATACTGTTTTTTAAAATGCATTGTACACGTTCTTTGCAGTAGGCATATTAACTCTCTGTGTCACATTAGATAAGTTAAAGCTGCCTCTGGACAAAACTCTCATCTCTCTCCAGCAGGTACATTAATCACTGGCATTTTCTTGACACTTTTATAGTTGCTCGAAAACTGCTAATTTCACAAAGAACTCTGCAGTGCTTTTAAAATTGATGGCTGAGGACCCCCTGGGAATGTGCCACAGACCCCTGGGGGTCCTCGGACCCCAGTTTGGGAAACACTGGATTAGAATAAGTACATATGTGTACCTTAATCCAGAAACGCCAGAAAGTCAGGAGCGGTGATGAGTGGCAAAAATGTTTGAAGAGTCCTTATTTTGAAAGGTTGATGTCTACAAAATGATTCACTATCTTTAGCACCAGAATGGGATGATAATCTCCTAAAGGCTTGTGGACCACAAAAATGATGGACACAACCACTGCTTTTCTTAACAAGTCCTGGCCTGCTGGTTGTGCCAAGACTGGCTGCAAGCACCTTTCTACTTGTGTGCAATTCAAAAACACTGTTAACTGCATCTACCAGAATGCTGTGGGACATCTGGTGCTGATTTATTGAAAGTGGTAGGTTATTGAGAGTGGTTGGTTTTTAGACTCTTCCTGGCATCGTGTGGTTGACAATCCTGTACGGGATGTACCTGAATTCTTTGGTGTCATACCCCACTTGATATACTTCAAGCAGCACTTCAAGCATCTCCAACCTCTCCGCTTCATTTTGCTAAAGTCTGCGACAATCCAGAAACACTTGCACAGAAATTCAATCCTCAGCTTCTGAGTTTTCAGCTCCCAGGAATAAATAATCTAATATCCCTCGAGTCACTCTGTCACCAGTAAAACAACAAGGGTCACACAGAATGAAGTCATTGGTGCAGTTCATGATTTTCAGCATGATTCAGATGAGAGAAATTCTGTTGGGAAATATTGAGGGGGGGGGGCTCGTTTCATTATGTTGAAAACAAAAAGCATATTTTTGTATTGTTTGGGCCTGGCTACCTTACCCTATTTTCTTCACTTTGGGAGTGTCTTGTTTTCGTTCACCTCTACTCCTCCTTGAAGGTACTTAGGGAAGTTTAAGGTGCACAGTCTACAATTCTGCTAAGAACACCATACCACCTGCAGTGGCATCAAACCAAAGCCCAATCCTATCACCTCAAGCTAAACCTTGCAAACACATTCCACAACATACTATGTGTTAGGCTTGGCCCTTTCTGCAGGGTGAACCCCTAACTTTTTGCCTTCACCCTCCTCTTTTCTGAACTCGTTTTTGTTGGCTGTGAGGACTCTACACACTCTACCAGTCCTAGACTGTGCTAACGTGTTTGTGCTCTCTCCTTTAAAACATTGTTGAATAGGCTTGCACCCAATTGAACTTTTTTTATTTACTTGTAAGTCCCTAGTAAAGCTATACTACCTGGCTTCAGGGCCTGTAAATTACATGCTACTAGTGGGCCTGCAGCGATGATTGTGCCACCCACTTAGGTAGCCTGATCCTCGGTCACATGACTAGGTTTAGCTGGCGGATGGTCTTTGTGTATTGCTCTCAGACAGTGAAAATAAGGAAATATAGGTGATGGCAGGATGGGCCACTCTAAGTTAATGAGGGGGGAAGAGCTGTCACCTTCCACACTTGCACAAAGATCCTGCCTGAGCACTCTCACAAAGGGGCTTACACTGGTATTTTGTGACCCAGACAGACAAGGGGGGGGGGCAAAACAGGGAGGTGCCTTACACCTCAAAGGGTGGAAACTTCTAGAATTTCCTCCACTTCAAAGTGAGCACAGGTATAAATATTGGAACATTAGACCCAACTCATCAGTACACTTTTGGACCTGTGGAAGACTTCCAGGAGAAAGGACAGCTGTGCTGCTGAAAGGACAGCCACTCCACTCGACTGCTGCCCTGAAGGACTACTGCCCTGCAGTGCTGACCTGCTGCCCTTTTACCTGGGTGACAAGGGTCCTGAAGCAGCTCTAAACACAGGATCCCAGAGTGACTCCAAGGGCTAGTTGGCTGACCTCCTAATCAGAATCCTCAGGGACAGAACAGGCTTCCAACACCTTGAACCCAGCACCTGAACTCTGTCATCTGTGAGTTACTCCCTCCCAAGTGGTGCCACCCAGTCAACGACCCCTGTGAATGGGCCTGAAGGTGCTCTGCCAGCCTATTTGTGGATCCAGCAGAGTCAATGCATCTCCTCTGCAGCACGGCGCATCTCCCACAGAACTGGTTAATCACCTTTACTGCTCAACGCATCGCCCGCGTAACCAACGCATCAACCCTGCTGTGCGAACTTCCCTGATGCAAGGACTTTGCATCACCCATCGCAGCACATTAGAACCCTTGATGACCAACGTATTTCCACACAATGACATGGACTCGCACTTTGCAGCCGCTGCACGAAGCATCTCCTCGCCTAGACGCTGCATTGCGGCTCATCTCCGCACAGGTCTCCACATCTCTTCACAACCAGGATTTAAGGTACGCTTGCTCAGCAGGCCTTACTGGGTCCCTGTAGCTGGCCCGCACTCCATCGCGGTCAGCCTGAACCTATGACTTTGTCCCGGTCTGGTGCAACCAGATAATCACAGTTGCTGCTTTGTGCTTTTAGCGCTATTGTCACTTAAATCTTGAAACTTGCTAATCTCCAGTTTCACATATGCCACTCTTTGCTGCATAATTTGCAAATTATGCCCCCCAAAAAAAAGTTCTATCTCAAACCGATACAAGCAGGAATGAAATCCCTGCTTAGGGTAGTTGGTCACCTTTCATTGGTTATCACTGAATTGAAATGTTAAACCAGGACCATTAAAGTAAAAAATGTTCCCAGGTAGTATCAAGCCCCATGTAAAGGACCCGGGCAAGTGATTTTGTCTGCAGCCTGGAAAATATTTAGGTATTTAAATATAATCCAATCTGAATGAAAATAAAGATTCCTTATATGTCACGAAAAATGGTTATCAATTTTCAGGACAGTTCATGTTGCTCCAAATCCACTGTACTCTAAGGAAACAGTTATTTCAGGAAGGGGGTGGTGGGGGGCGTGAGAAGATACAGAAACGTCCGAGACATTTTACTTTCTTTTTAAGGCCTTCTGTCTTCTTGAACGTTACAGTGCCTCTTAGCGAGGCACTTGCATTATAGAAATGCAACATACAATATTGTTTTGCAGAGTCGTTTCGTAATGGGGGGGAGAGGCTAGCAGAGGTTCATTGTGTGGAAACAGACTAACCCAACACTGAAGACTATTATAGCCCATAAATAGGACACTCACTATAAAAGAGACACACCTTTTATGACAATGTGTTTTCATGTAAGCTTTATTCTGCTGAGTGCAACATTGTATGTTCTAAACAAATTATTGTATTACAATAAAGTTAAATAATACTGTCAGAAATGTGCTGCATAATGCCACATGATTTGCCTTTCCTTCCTGCATGTTAGTCAACCCTGCCACATAATATGGTTCTCTGTTGCTGCATAACATCAGTGGCCTTCACTTTGCTCCACAATTAGACAACACCATATTAAACCAGCGAACTCTGTGTCACGGCAAACAACAGCCCGGTCACTAGGAAACAGCGCCCCTACCTGTTGCATCCAACATGACTTCTTACTGCGCCACATCACATGGCCTTCATCGGTCTAAGGAACGATTTGAGGTTATTTCACTGCGGGGCAAACACCGACTGAGTCTCAGCACCGGGAATCCCCCCTAGTGATTACCGACTTTCCTCTTTGCATGTGGGGTGCCTCTGGTAACCCCGCTACCCTTCCATGCTGTCAATGAGCATGTTGGCACCTGCATCTGCTCTGCAGCTCTGTTTTATTCTGTGCTGCAGTGCAAGAGACAAAATGCCTGTTGACCAGAATGACCGGGTCCAAAGTCCACACAGCCTTAGCCACCTGGTGTCTCACTGGTACTCAATAAAACAGTAAATACCTCAAAGTATGCTTCGTCTTGGGCCTTTAATGTAGCCATGGTATGTCAGAGGTAATCAAACGTATCCATTTTCACCTCAAGCTGCTGAGAAGGAGACTCCCCCCTGCTTCACTCCTTCCTCATATCGAGCTGCCTGCATCAGATGAGCAGCCCTTGACATGAAGATTTAATGGTGTTACCAAGGCTGCCGGTAATCACGCAGACACAGGGAAGACATGTTGAACTTCAGAGGCTGTAAAACCAGCAGTCAAATTAGGTTTCAACTTAAAGAAATCATCCCCCATCACTCCAGCTCTTGAAGGACTGCATTGGCTTCCCCGGGCGCAGAGAGTAAAGTTCAAATTTAACAGCATCGTCTTCAAAGCGTGCATGGGTCAGGCACAGATACCTTATGTCGCGTTTCCTGAGCTCCATTCCTAGTTGCAAAGTGAGGTGAGTAATGACAATTCGCTCGTTCAGGCCAGATTTAATTCAAAGACTCGAGCTGGGAAGTCAGTCTGCTGAACAGGGGCTCAGTTTTGGAATGCTTTGTGCCCATACATCAGGAACCAACCGAAGCTCGAAACTTTCAAAAAAACACCGGAAATGAGCCATCTTCAAAGACGCCTTCCCAAAACATCCCTTAGTCAATGTCTATAATCCCCACCCCTTTTAAAACGTAACGTGGAGCTTTGCTCTCTGTTTGATCCTGGCCAAAGGTTGCAGTAGCAGTCACCCACCAAGCAGCAATATTTCACAAGCTACCACTTTACACAACAATTAAACAAAAACACGCATAAAAATACTCCATCTCGCGGCATCATACATCGCCCACAAACGTACATCACCATGCCATATCCTGAATCATCATACCCCAGCAGATCAAACAGTGTCTCAGCATAGGACACCACTCTTCACTATACTACGATCTACCAATCACCTCTCTACTATATCACACAAAACACCACCACACCAAACCACATGTGTCTCAATCACAGCATCAAACTTTTCACTATATCACCCCAAACCACACGACATTACTTTCATCCACACTACACAGTGACATTCAAGGGAGGCACTTGGGAAGGAAACCACCTGAACATGGCTGGCTCAAGAGACACTTGGCTTAAAAAGAAGGCATTGGGCAGAGGTGCTGTGCTGCAGAGGTTGGCATCTGGACAGAGGTGAAATGTTGAAATTTAGGGCATGCTTGAAGGGTAAACGGATGGGTAGCAGAGAAATGAACGCCATGAGACACATGTGGACAAAATACATATATAGGCAAGGAAGACATACAAATGGTGAAGGTGCTGGGACTGTGGACAGCTCTGGGATGGGAAAAACATGATATGTGACATTACAAGAAACAGGCACTTGAGGATGCAGAGAGGTGCAGGCACACGAAGACACAGCCACTTCGAATGCAAGATCTGAGAAACACGGAGCCAGTCCTGTGGGCCGGGAATCGAAGAACTATACCACACCTTGGGGGGACGGTGAGACTAGACACTGGTGCAAGACACATTTAAGGGGTTATGGATGCATGGCAGCCTGGCTATCCTACGTTCGGAGATAGTACTTAAAATGATCTATATAAAAGCAATATGGCATAACTAAAAAAAACTTTTTATGGCACGATCTCGCCAAAGCCTCGATGGGCTCTTAATTGAGGTTATCGGAGTCCAGCTAAAAAACCCTCAGACCGTGAAAGACTGAGTTAGCACCACCAAGAAGAAATCCTAACGTGCTTAATTTGGACCCGGTGTTCAAAAGGAGGTGCATTAACCCACATTCATTTCTTCCCTGTACTGTTTGTGATTGCTTTGCATCCTTTCTCTCTGGAAGTATTGTTTTGTGATTTAGCCATATTTTGATTTAAAAAAATAGACAATTAGAATATCCAGAACGCATAAAAAGAATGTGTTAATTAAATACACATTTATGACACAATTTTCGCCTCTCTGTGTTATTGGCAACAGACAATACAGCAGAGTTTTCAGGGTTCCTGTGGGAGAAGCGCTTGAGCCAAAATGCAGCAGGCTCATTGGTCTCAGTGTGTCTGCGATGGTGTGGTGCACGGAATCGTGATACATTAATTTACTGCATCCCACTCAGTCATTAAAAAGACAGAACACTCATTGCTGTTAGTGTGTTGATGAAGCTTGAAAACAAATCGCGTCCTTACTTAATATATGTCAGAAGAGGATGTGTTTGAAGTCTTTGCTTCTGTGCATTTGTCGCCACTATTTCAAGCTGCAGTTAACCTCAGGCCCTCTACCAAGGACCTCATATATTCAGGACACCCAGCACTGTTCACAGGTACTGCATTGCTTTGTTGCAGGGCGGGCACAGCATATTTGCCTGGGAATCTTTCCCATTTTCTCACAGAGTTGGTTGTTTAGCTGGCAGCATCTGGGCCTTTTGGTTAAGGCTAGCAGGGAGCCCCATTTTCTGACTTCTCTGGTCCACTGGGAAACAGCCCCAATGTTAATAATACTGGTGGGAACACTGGAGCCCCCGCTCCTTCCTAGAACAAGGACAAACGCCTTCGATGTGGACTGCATCAATGCACATCAGGGACTAGATTTACTATGGGATGTGCGGGAGCTTATGCTGCCCTGCACCCGTAGGCCTTTTTAATAGTAGGTAAATCCACGCAACACTTTGCATAATTTGGGGTCGCCTTGTGATCGCCTGTTCAAAACTTGAGCAACTAAACCTCCAAATGCTGGAGAAGACCCCCAGAAGGTATGGAAGACTTCGGAGGTGTACTGCAAAATACTTAAGATGCGGCGTTCAGAGCTGGGTACAATATTCCAGAATTGGCTCATTGGAGTTAAATCCTACCCGAAGAACAGAGCCAGAAGTCATTACACTTTAATTTACGGCGTTCTGAAAATATACGCGTTTAACCTGTTTAATGATGTTCCATGAAAGCATGCCAAATAGTATTTAAATTACACCCTGCCAAGTTTTTAATCGAAATAATTAACATTTATTATATAATTGCATTTAAACACAATAGGTGAAGATGCAGCTTTTTTAGATTATTCTCATTTAATGAATGCAAGGGGGTGAGTGAAGTGACCTAATCTTGTGCACCACAGGGAATATATATTTCAGCACATGTTCGGTAATTAAAAGTTCAGTCAGTCTAATTGTAGGGTATCAGATCGATAGACCTGAATTCTTCAAATGTGCTGTTTTCCAATAATTCTACTCAGTGGGAACAAGACAAAAGAATAATACAACTTCCCTGTTGTGTATTTTTTTTTGCTCAAATAATCTACAAACACCTTTTTTTGTGACGTCATCAAAGACACATATTTTTAGAATAATATAACAAGGCGAGGGAGTGAAGAGGTAGTGTCCTACACGGACACTAGGGCGGATACGTCCTCCTCTAGTACTAAGTAATTAAATTAACAAGATCCGCCACATAGATCGGACTGTGTTCAAGGAAAAATGTTCAAGGAAATGTAATGCTCATCCAGGTGAGGAGGCACACAGTGTTTGCTTAAATACCCCTCACACACCAAAAGGGCCCTTGGTGTCATGCTTCATCATAGGGGTCTTCCCACCCCGCTGCGGGACGGGGCGTGCTACGACCAACGACTACGCGGGAGCACTGTTAGACAACACTATGTGTTTGTGATTGGGTAGTGAGAGGAGAGGTCGGGAGTGAGTATGGGTCTAAGTGATTAAAAAAGACCTGGCCTCATGGACTTAAAAACTTTAATAGGTCATCGAGGCTGGACCTGTTAAAAAAGTGATGGGGAGTTGTCCTGCCTATAATGTGCGGATACTCCTATAAAGTCAACATGTTTCGAAGCAAAGGCTTCTTCTTCAGGACAGAAAGATCCCCTCAGTTCTCACTATGTTGAATCTCCTCAATGGGTGTGCTATATACAAAAGTGAAAAATAATGGAAAAATGAAATACATGAATTTTATGCACTTAATACGATACCCAATAGTACCATGTATGTGTTAATTGTGTTGTGTAGGAGTTAGTACTCCATGAGCATCACAAAGCCACGGGTTGGCGTTATCCTTAGGCGAGGCTGCATCAACGGAAACAACTAAGTTTTGGCGATTCCCATCCCTTCCCGTTACGAGAGGCTCATAGAGTACTAACTCCTACACTACACAAAGGAGCCAATAGCTGGTTGGGCTGAGACCTCCTATTGGATTAGTGGCACGCCCAAAAGATTGGTAAAAGTGCCTTATCACTCCGCCCTGCCCCCTTTACCCTTTACCCCGATCACCCATAAAAACTAGATTCTGCTCTAGCAGTAAGTTCACTCCACAGGTCAAATCTGATATATTTTTCTTCTTAATTCTCATCCCCTACTATGTCCCTCCTCTCCTCTTTCTATGTTTATATTTCTCTGGATAGGAGAACCTCCAGCTCTTCTGAGTAAGAGAAATGGGAGTAGGCAGGAGAAAAGAGAAGGAAAGAAAGGAAACAGCAAAAATGGTGAGGTCGAGGCAGAAGAGAAATAGAGACATGGGAGATGCAGGGGCAAATATAAGATAAAGAGAGAAAGTTGTGGCAGCTAGGAAGAAAGATTCGGTGAGATTGAACAAGGAAGTGGAAGATAGCAAAAGAGAGGCGACAAAGAGAGGAACAGAGGTGGGGTACACAGTAAAGTGAGTAGAGAGTAAGGTACAGCAGAAAGTGAGGTGAGTTAGAGAGCAGTACAAGCAAAGAGAGGCAGAGGTAGAAGGCAGGGAGGCGAGGTTGTGAGATTGTGGTAGAGAAAAGTGATGAGGTAGAGAGGGGCAGAATAAAAGGAGATTTAAAAAAGGTCAGGTAAAGACAGTAGTGAAGCAGAAATAAATGTGGAGACAGAGAGGGTTAAAGCATAAAGTAGAGAAGGTACAGAGAGAAAAAGATTGATAGAAGCGAGGTAGAGAAAGAGAGGGGTGTCTTGAACCGTGGTAGAGAGAGGGTTACGTAGGGAGTTATGAGTTAGAAAGAGAAGTAGAGACAGAGATGTGAGCAGAGTCGGATTGGGATCACAATGTGGCCTGGGCACTGACGAAAAAAGTGGCCCACATTCGCGGGGCGTGGCCCACATTCGCAGGGCGTGGCCCACATTCACGGGGCGTGGCCCACATTCGCGGGGCGTGGCCCACATTCGCTGGGCATGGCTCACATTCGCTGGGCGTGGCCCACATTCGCTGGGCGTGGCTCACATTCTCTAGGCGTGGCCCACATTGGCAGGCGTGCTCTTTCATGAAACACACAAGGAATGTAAGTGGAGGATATTGTTCTTGGGAAGGATATAGGGCCAAGGTGACAATGTTCTACAAGCTGAGCAACTGAAAAACAGCGAGGCCCCTTTCTTTTACACAAAATTATTCCCCAGCCCTTCAGCGCAGGGGCACCTGAAAAACAGCGAGGCCCCTTTCTATTACAAAATTATTCCCCAGCGCAGGAGCACCTGAAAATAGCGAGGCCCCTTTTATTACAAAATTATTCCTCAGCCCTCCAGTGCAGGAGCACCTGAAAAACAGCGAAGCCCCTTGCTATTACAAAATTATTCCCCAGCCCTCCAGCCCAGGAGCACCTGAAAAACAGCAAGGCTCGTTTCTCTTTAAAATTATTCCCAAGCCCTCCAGTGCAGGAGCACCTGAAAAACAGCAAGGCCCCAGCTATTCGTAAATTACTCAGTCCTCCCCAGCCCTTCACTTCCTTAGGCCTATGGCCTGGCAGAAGAGGGGATAAAGCAAAAAACACAGCTGCTGGGCCATACATGGGAGTGGGGGGAGGCTAAGGTGAAGATGGTGCGAGTTCCCAACATCACCTGGCCCCCACAGCGAGACCCATTCTTCCTCGCCCACTATGCCCTGCATGAGAAGGGCAGTGGGTGAGGTGTTAATGCAAACACTGTTTCTGGGCTGCGTGGGCCCCAGTGGGGCCGAGGTGAAAATGGCTCAATGGCCTGAGCAACACCAGGCCGACTGGGAGGCCGAATTTTGCACACAATCACCCCTCCTGCCTTTAGTACCAATCTGTCCCTGGATGTGAGGCAGACAGAAAGAGAGAGACAGACAGAGGGCGGTCAGGTAGAGAAAGTTAGTTACATTATAGAAGGGTCAGAGAGAAATGAAAAAGAGGGGTACTGGAAGAAAAAAGAGACAGTGGTATAGAAAGAGAGGTCACAAGAAAGGATTACTATAGGAAGGGAAGTGGTGTAGAAGGAATGGAGCAGAAAGAGAGGTGAAGTGGAAAGGTAAGTAGAATGGAGAGGATGTGGCCTAACAGCTAGAGCCGTTGACCTCGAAGGGGGGGAGCCAGGTTCGAGTCTGAGAAGGGACGCCCAACATTCTGGGCAAATCAAGTAATCTCCCTGTGCCTAACAAAATAAATGTGTCCCTCTGTTACGCAGCTGGTGCTCATGTAAAGCGCTCTGATGCCTTTGGGCCCAGTTTGCGCAATATAAAATAAATTGTTCAAAAAAAAGTTAGCAAATGAATAGTGATGTAAATTGAGAGGTTAGAGAGGGGGAGGGGTTATAGAGTAGAGCCAGTGACTAAGGTGTGTTTAGAGAAATAAGGTATATAGAGGTGAAAAGGTGAGTGGTGAGGGTGAGGGTGAAAAAGGGTCAAGACCTGAGGTTGAAAGAGAGGAGAAGTGGATGTACGGAGACAGGGATATGAGAGAGAAACTGAGCACTGAGCAAAGAGTTGTAGAGAAGGTGTGAGGTAGAGAAGGAGGTAAGATTTAGAGGCAGTCATAGAAGGATCGAGACATAAGGTCATGAGAGGGAGCTAGGGAGATTTGAAGTAGAACGATGTATTTAGGAGAGGTGTAGGAGAGAGTGCAGTTAGAGGGGGTAAGAACGCAGAGATGTAAAGATGTGTAGAGAAGGAAAGAGAGATGGGTGAGTTAAAAGAGGTGAGGTGGAGTAAGGAGACATACATGAGACATAAACATAAGTGAGGCAGAGAAAAAGAGTTAGAGGGTGGTAGAAAGAGGGCTGGATATTTAAGTAGCATTGAGAGAAGGGTGGTTAATTAGTGATTGGTGAGGTAGAGAGAAATGCGGCCAGGGTACATGATGCAGGCTAAGGGGAGAGAGGTGAAGTATGTATAATGAAGGTAATTTAGAAAGAGATGAGAGAAGCTGAGAGAGAGAGGCAAGCTAGAAGGAGGGAGTAGAGGTGAAGAGTAGAATAGAAGGAGCAGAAAGTGAAGTAGAGAGGTAAAGAGGGGTGCAGTCAGGTAGGGAGAGAAATTATAGAGCACAATATATGTGTTGGGAGAAAGAGATGTATTTACGTCTTTCACCTATCTAGAAAGATACAGGTAGGTGAGATAGGGACAGGGTCAGAAGTCAGGCAGAGAGATGGAGAGAAAGTGAGATAAAGAAACAGATTGGAGAGAAAAATCAATTTAGCAACAGGACCCTGGTCCAGGGTGGAGAGGGAGGCCCTGGAAGGTGGAGAAGGGGCCCTGGAAGGTGGAAAGGGGACCCTGGAAGGTGGAGGGGGGGCCATGGAAGATAGAGAGGGGGCCCTGGAAGGTGGAGAGGAGACCCTGGAAGTTGAAGATGGGGCCCTAGCCGTTACCTATTTTGCCCGTGAATTAAACAGAACTGGTTGAGCGAGTGTGGCGTCTGGATCCTGCTGGTTAGGTTTGATGTGTATGTGGGGCAGTGGATGGGGGAAAAAGCTGCTATTGCTTGAAGCTAACTGGTACTGATGAAAAGTGTGAGTAGTGTGCACAGATAGGTAGTGCCATAGATGCCCCTACTGCACGATGCCAGAAGATGCCACAGGTGGGCAGGAAGAAAAACTGCCCTGGGTGGTATTGTAAGAGGCTTACAATGCTGAGCACATTGTGAAATTCATACCACGTGGCATCCAGAAAGCAGGCACTGAAAAGCAGTGGGAGAAGCCCCACTGGTGGATACTGTGAGAAGCTGGTGCCGATAGGGAAGTGTGAAGAAGCTGGTGAGGATGGGGTAGTGTGAGGAAGCTGGTGTGGATGGGGCAGTGTGAAGAAGCTGGTGAGGATGGGGTAGTCTGAAGAAGCGCCTCGAAATTAATCAGTATGCAGCATCTGTATTGATGAGATGAACCTTACACACTCACTTGCTACCGAGAATCACACTCACTCAGGCATATGTGCAGTGCCACTGGAGTGAAAACAGGAGGGGCGTTTACCATTCATCTTGGGAGGGGTACAGGGTTTTACTTCTTGCGTTAGGGGGCATTGCTCCCTTTATCCGTCACTGTCATACACTTAGAGGCACATTTATCCATCATGCAGCGCAGTCAGCCACCTTGCTGCGCTGTGTGGTAGGGAAAGGGCAGGAATGCGCCGTACTTAACATTATATGGTGCATTCCTGTCTTGTCCTTGAGCTGGCTCACAGGGTACTACCTAGCGCCAAAGCAGGCACCCGTGCACCATTGTGCAAGGGTGCATGCGTTGTAAGCAGGATTATTTTGTGCAGGAAGGGGCACCTACCTGCACAAAAACAATACTCTGAGGCATTTACCTTATTCTATGTGTGCTGCAGAGAGCAGCACACATAGAAAGAGGAAAAGACGAGGAGAAATAAAGATATTTCTCCTCGTTACACCTCACCTGGGGAAGCCTAGCATTGTGATGCATTCCCATGTTTTGGTAAATGTGGGAATGCGCAAAAATCCATGCGTGGATGCCCAGAAACACCCACACTCCACCCAACTCCACCCATGGAATGCCTCCTTGGAACAGAGTAACACAACACAGAGATTTGCTTCACTCTAGATTTATCAAGCCACACAGGGCTCCACAAGGTGACCTTTCACGGCTTAGTAAATCTTACTCATTAGTTGCATTTCCCTTGCACCCCATTGCGGGGGCAAAGGGCGACGTAACTACTTGATAAATATGTCCCCTGTTTTTTTTTTTTTGTGTTTCATTCAGCCGGCTCTTCGTTGCACCCTATCCCTCGCTCAGCGTTCTCCTCGCTCCTTCAGTGTGGAGGGATGAGCACTTTATGGTCAGTCCGTCCCTGCTTCTTTCTCTTCTTCCCAGACTCCTCCTTGGCTCGTTAACTGGCGGGGCTGCGCGTGTCACCAGCAGTGGCTGCTGAAGCCTGTGCACAGTGACGAGGCGCGAATTAGAAGGAAAAGACAGGCAGTCCCCGTGCTCCAGACAGTTCAGTGTTGTGTGCTAAGAAGACTAATGCGGCTCAGAATAGCAACAGCTGGATGCGGCTGCTGCCAGAGTGACGCGTCTCCGCCCAAACCAGCTTCTCTCACATGTCCCCCTCTAATGATGGCGAGGCGCGCTCGGAAAAGTATCAACACAATTACATTAAATTAAATCGGCTTCTCAAACATGCGCGTGGACTAGAAAGGAACGCAAGACAGTCTTCACTGACGCATTTCAAGGAGGAAACAGGATGGACGGATGGATGGATTTGTAATGCAAGCATCTTTTTAATACTATCATTTATACTGAGTAATACGCTATAGAAGTAGCACAAACTCGTCCACAGTAGGAAACAAATGATGTAATATTGAAATTACGTACATTTTTACACACACTAACGGGTATAATACCTGTAGAAGGTTAAGGGACTAGGGTCTGTGCATGAAGGGGTACATAATTGTCCATGCAGTCCGGAGTTGCTCCTACATGCTACCAACCTTGATTATACATAGGACAGTGAGATACTCCACACAGTGCATTCAGAACACACCATTGAAAACATGGTTTAGGGTGGCATGCAGTCATGCGGGTGCAAAACCACTTTCACCAACATTTTCAAAGCACTTAACTCCTCTGCTAGCTTGTCATCACTCCTGACTTGTTGAAGTCATACAACGACCATACCAGATATCTCCTGGTTGCAATTCCTTTCTCAGCTGGCGCCACTACCAGTAGGGCAGTGTTGGGAAGGAAAAGTCCGCTGCATGGTAAAGGCCATGTATTCCTGACCGGAGTGCTCAACTGTACTGTTGTCTGGATCCCTGGTGCTGATTTTTGTTGTCATAGGCACACACGGATCATGCATCTGCGCCAAGACATAAGCCTGTAACATGGATTGCATTCTTCTTGAATTGGGAGGGGCACCTAAAGTGCTAACTTCATAGTGGTGGCAGGTTTCAGCCTTCACCAGGAGTTAAGCAGCACACGCGTGGTGGTGATAGCATACCTTGTAGTGATCAGTAGTAGTGAACAGGTCCTTTTTAGCATTCGCCTGCACAGCGCTTGCGTTGTGTGTGCTACTTACTTTTCCTCAATTTCTATTGGCTGTAAGACTGTTATCATCCGCTTTGGGGGAACTATTTTTTCATAACATTTTGCCTCTTTCTGCACATTTATATAGCGGAACTTATCACCCCAGAGAATAAGTGATTTGCCCAGAATCAAAGGATGCCGCCGCAACTCAAACTGGGATCCTCAGCTCACCAGTCAGCTGCTCTGGCCGCTGGCCACATGCCCTCCTCTGCTATGATACTAGTTTATTTTGGCTCTGAGCTCTGGAATGTTGAAAGCAGGTGAAAGGCTGCACGTTGCAAGGTCGATTGGTAACAGATAATTAACAGATATGTACTTTCTGGATAAAAAAAATGAATACAAGAAATGGCCTTGGTACGACAGCTTTTTAGGTCTCGCATACGCAGCGAGCATGCCCTGCTTAGGAAAAAGACCTATTGAAATCGCTTCGGCTTTTCAGCCAAAAACATGCACGCATTGCATTACTTTCAATGGCAATGCGTGCACGTCTGGCGATTCCCTTGCGGGAGCGATATTTCAAACCATGTGTTAATGACAAACATATGGTTCCTGCTCGCTCCCGCAAGGGAAACAGGCGCAGGTCCCCTCCGCTCTCCCCTCCCCCTGCTGCCTCCTCCTCTCCTTGATGACTCCGCTTCTTGCTATGGTTTTTAGAGAGTACAGTAGCTCTGAATTTACTAGCTTACCCATATCTAGAACCAGTACGAATATGACCAACAATGCGGCAAATATATTAAAATGGAAGCACAAATCATGAAATGCAAAAGTTCAAAACATTTTGTACTGAACGTATTTTACCTACGAATTGTTTTTGCTGCACGATAGCGTGAGGGATTCTAATGCTGCTTTGTCAAGAATCATTGCAACCAGTGCGGGCACATTTGAGGAGTAAATCAGCAGCACTGTGTTATTTATAAGAACTCTTCTTGGTTAATTGTGTTCTTCTCCGCAAAGTAAAAGTCACCGCAGAAGTGTCTTTCCTCGATGCCTATGATGCCTACATATGTCCGTCATCTATTTTGCGGTTTTTCTTCAGTGGACGTGACGTACAGTAACAGACGGTTGTTGCTGCGGCAGGTTTGGCTTTGGAAACTCTATGGACACGGTGTTCGGTGCGTGGTGGGCTTCAGTTGGGATGGAGTGTTGTTAGTATTAGGGTCTTGTTGTTTTTATGCCTCCTTAAATTATTTCAGCTTTAGTTTGAATTTCTTAATTCACTTGTCTTTTTTTTTTTTTGGGCTCGTTTTGTCACTTGGGAACACTCCAGCCAACTACCATTTTAGAGGGTTTGTGCCCGACTGATCCACCAAAACCAGCACTGGCAGCGCCAACAGCCAAGGCCACTAGAATTCTGAGTCCAGAGAGGGCCAAATTATGCAGCATGGGCGAGTAAATCATGCAGCAAGAAAAGGAAAATTATGCCACATAATGCAGCACATTTTGTAGTAGTCTTACTTTATATTTCGTAAATTGTAAACTTAGTATGCTGTTTAGGTATCGGTTGCACTTCATTAGTACCAGTTTAATACCCAAATATAGCAAGGAGCAACGCTGGGAGATCGGCGGGTCCAAGCAAGAACAAGGAAGGGCAACGTGTCGCATTAGCTGGAGCGTGTCAATGTCCGTGTTGGAGTGGCACTGCCCTCCACCCATCCTCCCGCACAACCTCCCCACTGCCGCCCGACGACGACGGCGAGGCTTGGTGAAATTAAATATTTACCACAATCATACGTTGGTACCCGTGACCATTATTTGGTTGCCCTAGCCTGTGAGCAATATTATCTCCCCATGTCTTTAGCCCCTTATCCCTCTACATTTCACCTGTAGTTGTGTGAATTGTGTTCCCACTATCTTGTGGCAGCTTGCGCCTCTTTAGTGTCCCCCTGCACCTAAACGTGCTGCATTATACCGCATAATTTGCTGTTTTTTTGCCGCATAATTTAGCCCAAGCCATAGTTGCTGGTTAGTTATCTTATGCAACTAACAACCATTGACAAAGCCAATAAACCCGACTTATTGTCAGTATGCAGCTACTTTTTGTATCATATATCTGGATGTAATGACAGAAACAGCAAAATACAAGTGGGGCGGCACCCTATGCTAAACACCAATTTTTGTGCATGTAATTTAAGCCATGCCCTTTATTGTATTAGCCACGCAGCTGGCGTTATCCTTTCAATCCAGTTTTCGCTGCTGTACTGTCCCTCACATTTTAGGCGTTATATGGGGCTGGTAGGGCAGGACGATGGTATGTGGTATTGCAAGTTGGTGGCGGTCTTGTCTTTGTAAAAGGCAGGAGAGCTTATAAACTCCCATGGAAAGAGGAGAGACACAAAGACTGGCAGGCTATGAGGAAGGGAGGAGGCAAGGAACAGAAGTCATGTGTGTGTAACCACCCGCTGCCGCCTGTATGCACACGCCACCGCCTTAATGTGCCCACGAGCGCGCTACCCAGTGTCTCCCCCATACTGCCGGCTGGTGCCTCGATGCCGCCGTAAGGAAATTACTCTTGCCATTGTATGAAATGGAATCCAGTAGAAACCTCTATCAAGACCTATATTGCTTTTAAAGAGACCTCTTCAGGTTCTGTCCTACCAACAAAGAATCTGTAGTTGAAAACACATTAAATACAAAATAATTTTTACAGTCATTTTATTTTTTCAATTCTTGAATTCTTCTTCAGTAGTAACATCAATTACTTTATACACAATAAACATATATTCCAAAAAATCCACAATTCACAGATTATTCAAAATTATAAATTACCCCACCACTCTAAACACAAGAAAAACTTCTCATCATACTCACTACTCCAAACATACATCAATCATCCTCATACTCTTAAAATCAAAACAATTAAAAAAAACTATACAAGGTCCAACATAATCAAATGGAGAAAAAACCTCACTCAGACATGGACCTATGGTACCAAAACAGGAAAACTGAAAAGCCACACCAACTGTAGAAGCAGCAATATAGTTTATCTCATACTTTGTCCCTGTGGCTTAGGATATATAGGAGAGACAGGGAGAGAGTTCAGAACTAGATTATCTGAACATAAATCAGCCATTAGAACTGGCAAGAGACAAGCACCCATGGTAGGTCATTTTTTGGACCTCCATCACAGCGAAATAGAGCTTAAATGGCTCATCTTAGAGAAAATCATCCCCAAAGCAGGACGAGATACAGACTAAGTTAGAAAAGACAGAGAATCCTTTTGGATTTTCCATTGTGATACTGTCCGGAGAGGTCTCAACGAAGAAATTGTATGGCTAGTCACTTAATCCTTGGGTAGAATATATATCTTTAGCATTGTTACAGCTTTTTGTATGTGTCTTCAACACACACATTCATTATAGTTCCTTTCCCTATTCTAAAAGGGGACTATGGATATATCCATTACCTGTAATTATGAGAGGATCTTCTCCTTTGTTCATAATGGGTGTTCAGACGCATTGATTATCTAAATGTATTTCATGCCTGGTTAATTTCTTCAGTAGGCATGGTATGACCCACCTAATAGATCTCTGATAAAACATGATCACTAGTCTACGCTTGCTTCAATAATTTGTCTGTCTGCAGTTTGAGATACATTGATTATCTTAATGTATCGCATGCCTAGCTAATCTCTGCATCAAGCATGGAATTGGTTATCATACAGATTTCTCATTAAAGGGGATTATTAGGTTTCGTTTTCCTTGATACTTTGTTTGTCTGCAGTACGAGATATATAGTAGGCTTTCCTTATTGTTAACATCACTCTCTAGGTACTTTAAGCTTACTGCCATCGATTTCAACATGGCGGTTTTATTTTTATTTTCATGTTTGGACCTCAAGACCAACTCTGTACATATGAGTCTCGCGAGATTTCGTAGCACTGTTGTATTTAGATACAACACGCCTCATGGTGCAATATTTTGGAGATGCTGCGAAATTACCCTATACCGTAATTGGGTTTTGCCTATCTACAACTAAGCGTGAAATACCAGTATTTTTATTCAAAACCAAACAAGAGAATCACTTATGTGAACAATTGTACCATTTTTTAAGGCGGGCTTTTTCTTTTATTTATCTTTATTGTTGAGAGTCTCTAAACTAACATGAGACCCTTATACCTTGCTTTTTTCAATCAAGCACCTAGGTAGTGATGTATATTGCAACATGGCGCTTACGTTTTCAGCAATTATTTAGTACTTGACAGCGCCCGCATACACGATCTCCTTCTGAAATCTGGCCAATCAACATACATCTCTGGACTTAAGAACCAACGTTTGCTCGCCTTTCACTATCTTCCTTTGCTGAAGTTCCCGACTGCGATGTGTTGACTTTGACGATATACTGCTGGAACTAGGTAAGACTCTAGGCAGTAACTGTAGTAACCAGGCAGGCACAGCATGTAGAAATCTGGTTATTTATTTGGCTACAATCATGACAGAGCCATCAGGTTATCTCTGCCAACAGCTTCTCCAGGCTTAACACTGAACCTGGTCGCTAGGAGACCAAACATTCCAGAATCACTTACATCATGAACAATGCATAAACTGGAATACATCACAACATATCTCCTCTTCCTGCAAATAACAAAAAAAACATAAAAAATAAAAAATTATTAACAACAAAAAAAACCAATAAAAACAAATCCTCAAAATCAATTCCTATATCTTAAGGGCCTAACAACAGCTCTTGAGCTCCTTCTGCAAGATGTCTCAACAGGATTCTGGTAAGCCTTATTCATTGAATCAGAGACAACATTTTTCCCTTTAACCTTAACCACTCGGTTAAGATTCCACCAGTGACCTCCCTCAACCATAACAGCATTTTTGACTATTTTCACAACTTTGGTAGGCTCACTGAATTTACTGTTACCTTTCATGGAATGAATTCCAGCCTTGACTTTGACACTGTCCCCCACGTTGAGATGAACTCTTTTCACCCCTTTGCGTACATCAAAATTTTCTTTTTGCTTGGCTTGAGTGACAATCATGTTTTCTCTAGCTAATGACATAAGATGACTAACGTCAGACTCAGACTTCACCCATCTGCTCATCCATGCCGGTCTAAAACTTGTATTTGGCTTACGCCCACGCAATAATTCAAAAGGTGCAACGCCGGTAGTAGAGTGTGGAGTTGTCCTATAGAACCATAACATTGTATTTATTGATTTGGAAATGTCATGACCATTCGTTCTCGCCCATTTGATACAATCCCCCACAACACGATTCATCCGCTCTACCAGACCGTTCGTTTGTGGGTGATATAGTGAACTCCTATAATGTTTGACACCCGCCTCTATCAAAAAGTTTTCAAGCTCTGTACTCGTAAATTGTTTCCCATTTTCAGAAACCAATGACTCAGGCAGCCCCTCTCTCATCCACACTTCTTTAAGAAACTCAACAATAGCCTTTGAATTAGCTTCTCTGACCATTTTCACTTCTGGCCATTTTGAAGCATAATCCATCATGACTAAAATGAACTGAGACCCCCCAGGGAGAATCTCATAAGGTCCCATCACATCAATACCTATTTTTAACCAAGGGCCCTCTGGACATTCAATAGGCATTAACGGCGGAACAGACACTTTCAAACTTTTATCCGCTGAGGCACACACACAACAGTTTGCAACCATATTGTCGATCTCAGCATCCATACTCGGCCACCAGTACGTGTCTCTAATCCTTCTCTTTGTCAAGGTAGACCCAAGGTGACCTTCATGAGCCTTCTGGATAATAACTTTGCGAAATACCTCAGGAGGCACAAATGTTTCTCCCCTTAATAACACACCATCCTCCAAGGACAGTTCGTCTGAAATCTTCCAGAAAGGTTGAAGTGAAACTGGTAAAACTTTCTCTCTAGGCCAACCACTAGTGACAAGAACAAGTACCTCACGAATCACTGGATCACAATTAAGAGCATGTATCCACCCAGTTTCCGAATTAAGACAGAATTCTAGAAGATCAAGTGCAGCAACAAGACAATCATCACAATCTTCCTCTGAAAATTCTTCCAAACAGATCTCATCAACCTCACAAGACGTAACTGGAAAACGGGACAAAAAATCTGCATGAGTATTCTTCCCTCCAGAAATGTGTTTGACCCTGAATTGGTACTGTAGAAGTTTGGTCACCATACGCATGATCCGCAGAGAACAGCACTTGCTAACACCACTCCCAAGGATATTTACAAGAGGCTTATGATCAGTCAATAATAAGAAACATTTGCCCCAGATGTAAGGCCTAAATTTCTCTATGGCCAACAGACATGCTAACAGTTCTTTTTCTATTAGTGAATATTGCACTTCTGGGGTCCGTAACACTCTTGAAGCAAAACACACCGTGTTCTCAGAGTTATTATCCCATTGCGTTAACATGGCACCAATCCCTATTTGGCTTGCGTCAACTGTAACGCAACAAAATAAATTTGGGTCAAACGGCTTCAAAATTGGGCTATCTTCCAAACCCGACTCAACCAACTTTGAAGCATCTATACACTCCTCATCCCACTCGAACTTCACCCCTTTCTTTAAAAGGTTACTCATCGGGCGTGCGATGGAAGCAAAATTGGGAATGATCTGTGAGTAATACTCAAACCCAACAACGATTTTACACCTCCTTTGTCCATCGGTTCTGGGGCCTCCAAAATAGCTTGCATCAAACCTGGACGAGGACGCACCCCATCTTGGGAAATGACATGCCCTAGATATTCAATTTCTTTACAAAGAAACTTACACTTCTCCTCCTTAAGCACTACCCCTCTTTTCTTGAAAAGAGTCAATACTTTGCTCAGAACAACATCATGACTGGAAATGTCAGACCCAAAAATAAGCACGTCATCTTGGAACACCGCTACACCCTCTACATCCTTAAGTATGCTGGTCATGATCTTTTGAAAAACTGACGCCGCGGAAGCAAGTCCAAATGGCATGCGGCAATATCTGAATGTTCCCAAAGGCGAAAAAAAAGCCGTAAGATGCCGTGATTCGGGGTCTAATTCTACCTGATGGTAGGCACTCGCCAAATCCAGCTTCGTGAAAAATCGTGCCCCTCTTGTAAGTGAAAACAAATCGCTGATTTTTGGTAATGGGTATGAATCTATCCATATCTCTTTATTGAGTGACCTCAAGTCCACACAGACCCGAAGATCTCCTCCCCTTTTTCTCGCTACGACTAAGGGGGACAACCATAACGAGGAATCGGTGGGTTCAATAATCCCTCGTTCACATAACTCTTTTAGTTCCTTTTCCAGGTCAGCCCTGACACTAAATGGTACTCCACATAACTTATGTTTAATGGGAGTGGCACCATTCTTAACAATGATCTTATGTTTGAAGCCCTTTATCTTCCCTAATTTTTTCCCAAAAACTTCTGGGAACCTATTTTTCCACATGAGGCTAACATCTTGACAATCTACAACCAGTACTTGTTCTTTTGCTCCTGGTCTCAATATCATTCCAAACAGCCCCTGATGGAACCACCCCAAAATATTCAGGCCTTTGACTGCTACGTACATTTTTCCCCTTATTCTCCTCCCTTTAAATTCCATTTCTACTTCGAAAAATCCTAATAAATCTATTTCCTACCTTCGTAAGAAACAGGAGAACGATCAGGAGGGGAAAGAACGCAAGTACCATGCCATGTTGCTTCAAACAACTCTTGCGTAATCATAGTTATTTTGGCCCCAGAGTCCACTAACAACTTCAACTTATGGTTGCCAACATTAATATCTACAATAGGATCTACACACGAAGCAGGGTCACCAACCACTACATTCTGATTTGGAGAATGAATTGTGCCTTCATCCACACTTCTCACGACAGACACCACTTCAGAATCAGATTCACAATCCGATTCGACTACACAAACAGTAGGCTTCCTCACATACCTGCTTTTTTTCAGGCACACTTTGGCAAAATGTCCCATTTTTTTACAATAATTGCACATTACATTGTTAGCCGGACAACGAGAGCCTTTGATATGCGGAGGATTACCACACCTCATACACTTATTGCTGATGTTACCCAATGACAGATTTGTAGTGTCGGATTTTACCTTGACCGCTTGGCTAGGTGAGCCCACGGGTTTTCCCCGTGGTTTTACAGTGATATTGTTACTGATTACATTTACGCTCTCTGGGAGCTTTTCTTCTAGTTCTTTTAAAGATATAATGGAGATCTCAATGCTCTTAGCAATCTTTATCACTTTATCTAGATTGGGATTTCCCAAACTAAGAAGTTTTTGGCATATGCTCTTTTCTTTGCAATGACACGTGAACTGATCCCTTATCAGTTGTTCTGTAAAGTTGTCAAATTTGCAATCGGCAGCTAGCCTTCGCAGCACAGATATATGAGCATCGACGTCTTCTGCCTCCGTTTGTTTTCTTTTAAAAAAATTATGTCTTAGTACCATGAGACTAGGTTGTTTATCAAACCTGGTCCTTAATTTGATTATTGTTTCTTCAAATTCATCGATGCCATTAAGTTCTTCTTGTGAAAGAGCAGGTAGATGTTTAAATATAGACCTACCCTCAAACCCTAGAGAATGTAACAAAAGACATTTTTTTCTTTCCGCACTGAAGCGTAATGCACCAATGGCACCCAGATATACCTGGAAAGCATCAAACCAAACTTCCCATCTAACTGGCGGATCACCTGGAGACTCCAGAAATGAAGGAGGTGGAGTGACAGACTGCATGCTGCACATTTCAGTCAAAGAAGGGACTTGGTATTGATAAATGTTGCTAATTTTGAAAGTGAAGCAGTAACATATAATAAATAAATTTGCACCTCAACACTATGTGCGACTCATGTGTACCTATATGTATATATACATAAACACATATATATATTACCTACTGGCGGTCGCCAGTAGGTAGTTATAGTTAGGACCCCTTTTCCATAGGAAATCCGCAACATTCTATTTTGAATAACTTTGGCGCCGGTCGATGAATCCTCGCGAATTTCTCAAAATAGGTGGGGCGCTACGCTCCGCTCCTACCCTGAAAGTCTCGGGGGGATCCGTCAAGCGGGGGCTGAGATAAAAGGGGGGTCCCAAAACGCGTTTTTCCCATGCATTTTTCCATAGGACCTTTAGAACGAGCTACAGCCCGAACGGCTGAACAGAATTACTCGAAATTTGGCAGAGAGGTAGTCCCTAGGTCAAGGAAGTGCCTTTTGTAGGTTTGGTGTAAATCTGTTCAGTAGATTCTGAGAAAATAGCCTTTAAATCAATATATATCTGAGCCCGCTTACGGTACGCTTACCGTACGCTTACCGTAAGCGTACGGTGGCGTGCGCGAGCGCGATTCTGATTGGCTCTTAGATCTTAGTAAACATTCGAATCGGCCGAAACCAGGAAGCGGCGGCCGCCATTTTGTGTATTTCACTCTGAAAAAAAAGAGTGAAAACAAGAAAAGGGGGCAATGAGGAGAGTTACAGACCCCCTAACATTTGTAAGGGGGTCAAAGAAGGACAGAAAAGTACAAAAAAAACATTTATTGATTTTTAAAAAAATCACGGGGTACGCGTACGGTAAGCTTACGGTAAGCGTACGGTAAAAAAAATAAAAAAAAATAAATGAAAAGCAGATTTAAGAGTTTAGATATTAGGGAGCTCTAAAAAGAGCTGTTGTGTTTATGAAGTCATTTTTTTAGTGGTACCTACAAGTAAGTACCGATGCAGAGTCTAAGGTTCAAAAGG
The DNA here is from genome assembly GCF_964204655.1 of Triturus cristatus. Classification (NCBI taxonomy): domain Eukaryota; kingdom Metazoa; phylum Chordata; class Amphibia; order Caudata; family Salamandridae; genus Triturus; species Triturus cristatus. The sequence goes on from NC_140590.1 coordinate 862,128,798, forward strand.
AAGACTCTGTTCCCTTCATCATTGAAGTGCACACCATCTCCTCTATAAATGTCTTGCATGTCATAACGCAAGTTGTTGTGGTAAATGGCACCCATACCATAGTCACGGAGGAAAGCAGAAACAGATTTGTTGACGTGCTTTCTTGCTTTGTCAATCTGTGGACAGAAATGATTGGACCAGTTCCATTTTTGCCTTTGGCATATGTTGGAAAACACAAAGGCAGTTTTAGGGAAAAGTGAAAACAGTTGTGCAAAGGTGTCCTTCATAAGCATTTCCAGACCTACCCCAGTCAAAGTGCCTAGGTCATTGCCACCACAGTGCACTATTATGAGGTCAGGGTGTTGGATTTGCATGAAGGATTTCACCAATGGCATCAATTGGTGCCACTTTAACCCTCTCTGACCAATCCATTTAATGTCTACATTTGGCAAAGCAAGGTCTCTCACCATATCTGTTTTCTCTGCAAACTTTTCACTCCAGAAGACATAGCTGTGCCCTACAATCCACACTGTGAACATCTTCAAAGGAGATCTGGATGCACTCAGGAGGTGTCTTTCAGTAGAATGGCAATATGAAAAGAAAGACAGTTTGGAAATGGAGGCATACATATTTTTTTCAAAACAAAAAGAACTGATTGGCTGTTTCATACCATTCTAGAATAAAAACTAGGCTGTATGTGTAAATTAATAGAAGCATGTTTTGTATTGGTACAAAAAAATGTGTAACCAAAGAACAGTACTATGGATTTGCTGTTAGGTTTGAAAAGTCAAGCACTCTTGCTCTGTGGAATTGAAACATTGTTTGGCGAACTTCTGACCTAACTCAACACAGCAGTGTTCCATGAGCTGTTGCTATGGTAGCAGGCAGAAGTCAAGTTGGGGGAAGGGTACTAGGCAGAAGTCAAGTTGGGGGAAGGGTACTTTTGGAAAAGGGTTGGTTTTCAACCAATAGAAATGTGTGATTACATTTGAAAAAAAGGGGGAAGCACTGAGATTTGAAACTTACATGTATATGTGTGGAAAAATAGAGGGAAAGTTTGCCATTATCTGGTTCTGCTGAGAGGAGAGAGGTGAACACAACAGAGATCCTGGCTCTGATAATCTGCTGTTTGAGTGTCACATTTCTTTCACAACTAACTAATTTTAAAGGTGAGTTTACAGTTTGAGAGGGGATGTATGTGGTAACTTAAGAAATGAATAATAGAAATGGAAATTGTTTTTGTTGTAGTTGCGTTTATCATTTTCTGTTTTGGGAGAAATTTAAATGTGAGGAACATGTAAAATAATATGGAGTATGTTTTCACAATAAATTAAGGTGTACTGGAAAAAAAAAGAATAGTTTAAGGGTTTGAGGTTGGACTCAGTAATGCAAATACATTCAGCATCACTAAGGCTGGTTGCCCTTGCTGGAGTGTAGGCAGTCACCGAGAATACACATGGTGGTGGTCTGAAAAAACAGTTTGGACATGTGCATTTAAATAAATCAAAAAAAGTGGTTTCATAATGTGTCAGTCTGTAAAAGTGATTTTCACTTGCCCCGAAAAAAAAAAGAGCAGTAAGTGTGCTTTCAAATTGGCAAAGAAATTTCGTTTTGGGACTAATGTGAAAACATGACTCTGTGTGCAGAGAGGAATTATAGGCAGAGATTTATTGCGTATTGCTCTGGTGATTTCACAGTTGCATTAGATGGAAAGGGGGAGCGAATTTTTGGGGGAAGAAGCAGACTCTTAGCACACACCCATGTGCTTGCCATGTATAATCATGCACAGTATTTACAAGCGAGTGGGGTTTTCAGGTTTCAGTCTGTAATGCAAATACATTCAGCATCACTAAGGCTGGTTGCCCTTGCTGGAGTGTAGGCAGTCACCGAGAATACACATGGTGGTGGTCTGAAAAAACAGTTTGGACATGTGCATTTAAATAAATCAAAAAAAGTGGTTTCATAATGTGTCAGTCTGTAAAAGTGATTTTCACTTGCCCCGAAAAAAAAAAGAGCAGTAAGTGTGCTTTCAAATTGGCAAACAAATTTCGTTTTGGGACTAATGTGAAAACATGACTCTGTGTGCAGAGAGGAATTATAGGCAGAGATTTATTGCGTATTGCTCTGGTGATTTCACAGTTGCATTAGATGGAAAGGGGGAGCGAATTTTTGGGGGAAGAAGCAGACTCTTAGCACACACCCATGTGCTTGCCATGTATAATCATGCACAGTATTTACAAGCGAGTGGGGTTTTCAGGTTTCAGTCTGTAATGCAAATACATTCAGCATCACTAAGGCTGGTTGCCCTTGCTGGAGTGTAGGCAGTCACCGAGAATACACATGGTGGTGGTCTGAAAAAACAGTTTGGACATGTGCATTTAAATAAATCAAAAAAAGTGGTTTCATAATGTGTCAGTCTGTAAAAGTGATTTTCACTTGCCCCGAAAAAAAAAGAGCAGTAAGTGTGCTTTCAAATTGGCAAAGAAATTTCGTTTTGGGACTAATGTGAAAACATGACTCTGTGTGCAGAGAGGAATTATAGGCAGAGATTTATTGCGTATTGCTCTGGTGATTTCACAGTTGCATTAGATGGAAAGGGGGAGCGAATTTTTGGGGGAAGAAGCAGACTCTTAGCACACACCCATGTGCTTGCCATGTATAATCATGCACAGTATTTACAAGCGAGTGGGGTTTTCAGGTTTCAGTCTGTAATGCAAATACATTCAGCATCACTAAGGCTGGTTGCCCTTGCTGGAGTGTAGGCAGTCACCGAGAATACACATGGTGGTGGTCTGAAAAAACAGAGATTTATTGCGTATTGCTCTGGTGATTTCACAGTTGCATTAGATGGAAAGGGGGAGCGAATTTTTGGGGGAAGAAGCAGACTCTTAGCACACACCCATGTGCGCAGAGATTTATTGCGTATTGCTCTGGTGATTTCACAGTTGCATTAGATGGAAAGGGGGAGCGAATTTTTGGGGGAAGAGGCAGACTCTTAGCACACACCCATGTGCTTGCCATGTATAATCATGCACAGTATTTACAAGCGAGTGGGGTTTTCAGGTTTCAGTCTGTAATGCAAATACATTCAGCATCACTAAGGCTGGTTGCCCTTGCTGGAGTGTAGGCAGTCACCGAGAATACACATGGTGGTGGTCTGAAAAAACAGTTTGGACATGTGCATTTAAATAAATCAAAAAAAGTGGTTTCATAATGTGTCAGTCTGTAAAAGTGATTTTCACTTGCCCCGAAAAAAAAAAGAGCAGTAAGTGTGCTTTCAAATTGGCAAAGAAATTTCGTTTTGGGACTAATGTGAAAACATGACTCTGTGTGCAGAGAGGAATTATAGGCAGAGATGTATTGCGTATTGCTCTGGTGATTTCACAGTTGCATTAGATGGAAAGGGGGAGCGAATTTTTGGGGGAAGAAGCAGACTCTTAGCACACACCCATGTGCTTGCCATGTATAATCATGCACAGTATTTACAAGCGAGTGGGGTTTTCAGGTTTCAGTCTGTAATGCAAATACATTCAGCATCACTAAGGCTGGTTGCCCTTGCTGGAGTGTAGGCAGTCACCGAGAATACACATGGTGGTGGTCTGAAAAAACAGTTTGGACATGTGCATTTAAATAAATCAAAAAAAGTGGTTTCATAATGTGTCAGTCTGTAAAAGTGATTTTCACTTGCCCCGAAAAAAAAAAGAGCAGTAAGTGTGCTTTCAAATTGGCAAAGAAATTTCGTTTTGGGACTAATGTGAAAACATGACTCTGTGTGCAGAGAGGAATTATAGGCAGAGATTTATTGCGTATTGCTCTGGTGATTTCACAGTTGCATTAGATGGAAAGGGGGAGCGAATTTTTGGGGGGAAGAAGCAGACTCTTAGCACACACCCATGTGCTTGCCATGTATAATCATGCACAGTATTTACAAGCGAGTGGGGTTTTCAGGTTACAGTCTGTAATGCAAATACATTCAGCATCACTATGGCTGGTTGCCCTTGCTGGAGTGTAGGCAGTCACCGAGAATACACATGGTGGTGGTCTGAAAAAACAGTTTGGACATGTGCATTTAAATAAATCAAAAAAAGTGGTTTCATAATGTGTCAGTCTGTAAAAGTGATTTTCACTTGCCCCGAAAAAAAAAAGAGCAGTAAGTGTGCTTTCAAATTGGCAAAGAAATTTCGTTTTGGGACTAATGTGAAAACATGACTCTGTGTGCAGAGAGGAATTATAGGCAGAGATTTATTGCGTATTGCTCTGGTGATTTCACAGTTGCATTAGATGGAAAGGGGGAGCGAATTTTTGGGGGAAGAAGCAGACTCTTAGCACACACCCATGTGCTTGCCATGTATAATCATGCACAGTATTTACAAGCGAGTGGGGTTTTCAGGTTTCAGTCTGTAATGCAAATACATTCAGCATCACTAAGGCTGGTTGCCCTTGCTGTAGTGTAGCAGTCTGGACATGGGCTTTTTAAAAAATCTGAAAAGTGGTTTCATAATGTGACAGTTTGTAAAAGTGATTTTCACTTGCCCAAAAAAAAGAGCAGTTAGTGTGCATTCAAATTGGCATAGAAATTTCGTTTTGTGACTATTGTGAAAAGAAATGTAGTAATATATTTAAATACAATAAAGGAATTTTTTTTTAGTTTTTTTCAGGTATTGCTGAAGAGCAGTGAACAAAATTTAAGATGCCTACAAAATCCAGAGTTCAAAAAACGCTAAAAAAAAACTATATTTGAAGACAACTGGAGGACCAAAGTTAGTAGAAGATGCTCATGTTGGGAAAAAGAAAAAATCTTCTGGTAAGCAGAAAAAACAATTTCTTAAAAATATATTCAAAACAAGGAAAAATGTACAAAATGTCTGTACTGGAAAGAATGTTACGAAACGAACAGAACAGGAAAAAATTGAGAATTTAGTTAATGCAAATATACCTTCTGCAACTGAAAAGATTTACATAAACAGAAAAACAGCGTTTAAAGAGATACGTAGAAAAATGTTTCAGAGAAGAGTTATGTCCAATTTGATAAAGGATGTGAAGAAATATAAGCAAAAGGCAAAATATTACAAGAGAAAAAAAGAAATTGAAGCCATTGCAGCAAAGGCATTAGAATTAAAAAGGAAACTATTCATATTAATTTTGAATAGGATGCGTACATTAGACAAAATGGTTAATGTACTGAAATCACATAGCAAAAGGAAAAGAGTAGTGAACAGAACAAACTTTTGTAAAGTGTTTTTAGGAAAGTGGATGCATAGTTCAAGTAGTGAACCTTTTTTTAATGAAGAGAGCTATTTTCAAAGTAATAGTTTGCTGCATGCAGTTGACACCAGAGGTCGTTCATACGAAGTAACAAATGGTTGCATAATGGAGAAGGAGATAATGGTTCCAAGAGATGAGGTACAAGTGATGGCAGATGAGGCAATGGGGAGACGTCCTAAAGCCCCAGTGTACACTTGGAATTGTAGTAGTATTTGCACTGTGCGTCAGGAATCTATTGACAAATTTCGAGAGTTTCTAAGAGAATATAGTAAAAAAAAGTGTAAAACAGAAGATTAAGGTGCTTCAAAGTCTGGATCCATGCAGAGTGAGAGAGAATACTGGTTTGCAGGGTCATTCTCTGGCTTGTCTATCTAGAAAAGTGTGCAATAGTGTTTTCCATCATTTTAGGATGCTGGCTGTTCATCATACTGAAATGAGAAAGTTTGTGAGACGGTTGTATTTTGCCAAAAGTCCAGCAATAAAGTTAAATGAATTGAATAGGGCTCTGTTCCGAGGAACAGTATCAGATGTAGAGAAGGTTGTTGATGAAATTCAGTTTTGTTACTTTGGTCCTGAACAAAACAGTGCAGAGAAGGACACAGTAAATGAGGAAGAAGTGGAAGAGAATGTAGAACCCTCTGTAAGTAACACATTTAATGATCAGATAACAAAATTTGCAATAGTCTCTAATGAAAGACCAAATTTTACTTGTATTTGTTGCCGCAGAACTCATTATAGAAAACAAACTAGGAATGTTGATCTCTACAGAAAGAGTGAAAATGAAGATAATTATAAGTGGAAGGATTTTGCCACATATATATTTCTAGAAAATTGTTTTGAATTGGGTGAAGATCAGCGTATTTGTAAATACTGTTACAACAAGTTAGAGGAAAATAGAATGCCGACCAGAGCTGTACATAATAATTTAGAATTGGATGCTATTCCTGCTGAACTTTCTGAATTAAATACATATGAGTCTATACTCATTCAATGTGTTCATCCGTTCCAGACCATAGTACGTATGGAGCCCAAAACTGGTAAATTACCTCCTTCAGATTTACTGAGAGGTTTAAAAGGTAGAGTGGTGTATTTGCCCTTGGATTTGAAAAAAAATATGGAAACTATTGATGCGGATACTTTGGAAACTGAACCATTAATTATTCTGGTTAATGGTGTACCTACAAAGAATAAGAAGATTTGGCAGGAGCTGGTAGATGTGCGGAAAGTACAAAGAGCAAATTTGTATTTGAAAAAAAATAACAAATGGTATGAATCAATTTATATAGAAGAAGAAGAAGAAGATTTACAAGAAGACACAGAAATACCAACTGGACAAATTGAAAAAGTGGACAAGTCAAAGGAAGAAGAAATTTATGAACATTTTAGCATACATCCTCTTCATTCGAAAGAAGTTATGGGAGACAATATTGATCTCTTTCAGATGAAGAAAGCAAAAGGAACTCCCGTGAGTGTATGGGAGGAGAGCTTGGAAGCTCGATGTTTTCCCCAGCTGTTTCCTAAAGGAAAAGGAGGACGATACGATGAACGTCCAGAACAGATTCCAGCTTCTGAGTATCGGACTACAAGACTATATGCTGAAGATCCCAGATTTCGACAAAGTATTCCTTATTTGTTCCATCTTTTATTTGAAAGCGACTTGTCTGCACTGTCTTATGCAGTAAATCACATTTTAAAAAGTGGAGTACATTTACAAAATGTGTCTGCTAAGGATTTTATGGAGAAAGTGCAGCACCGAGATGATCATTTGGAAACACAACTGATCAATCTGATGGCTTGTCAGCGTGGGACAAATGAATATTGGTACCGACGCCATGGTGAACTAAAATGCATGTTACGGAATTTAGGAACACCAACATGATTCCTTACCCTAAGCTGTGCCGAGTACGCTTGGGATGATTTACTGGATTTTCTACGAGAGGCCAATTCAAACATTAAAAACATCGAATACAAGACAGCAGGAGAACTGTGCTCATTGGATCCGGTTAATGTTTGCAGATATTTCAATCATAGATTTGAGGCTATGATGTCCTTCATCTGCAATAAAAAAAATCCACCCCTTGGAGAAGTAGTGGATTTCTTTTGGAGAAAAGAGTACCAGGCAAGAGGTGCTCCTCATATTCATATGCTGTTGTGGATCAAGGATGCCCCAAAGTTTGGAACAGATGCTGATGAAGCAGTGTTATCTTACATTGAAGAATATGCAACATGTGCTATACCAAAAAGCACAGAAGAGAACAAGTTAAAGGAGCAAGTTTTACGTTTCCAAAGTCATCGGTGTGGAAAATACTGTCGACGGAAATACAAGAGCAAAGAAAAATACTACACTAAATGTCGATTTGGATTTCCTAGACCTGTTCTTTCAAATGGAAGAGTCAACAGTTTTATGTCAGCTGTGAGACATACTATCACAAGAAAATCACCTAAGAATACCTACAACCTAAAAAGAAAAGAAGAATCAAAAAATATAAATGACTACAACCCAGTCATTTTATCCATGTGGAACGCTAACATGGATATACAGTATGTAGCTGACAATTCCATTGCTGTTGCTCGATATGTAACGTCTTACATTACGAAATCAGAAAAAACAGAATTGAAGGAAATGTGGGAAGAGATTTCTCACGAGAAGACTGTCAGTAAGAAGCTGTACAGTTTCAGTTTGAAGATGTTATCGCATCGAGAAATTGGATCCTACGAATGTTCAGATAGGTTATCTTCTGCAAGTCTCTACTCGAAGTCAAGAAGAATAATTTGGGCAAGTTTAGGCCTTGCAGCAATGAGAAATCGGGTACTGAAATCTGTAGGAGAAATTGAATATTTGGCCGAGAATGACCCAGAAAGTACAGATATTTTGAAAACAAACATGTTGGACGCATATTATCCCAAGAGAAGTCAACATCTGGAGAACATGTGTCTCTATGAAGTGCTGCAGAACTACATTTATTCACGGAAAGCCACAGAAGACATCAATAATGGAAAATATAAAGTCGTTGGTGAAGAAGGATGTTTGGTGAAGCAAACAAAAGGAAGTTTGATAAATCACCGGAAGCTGAGTTGCGACACTACTGACAAGAAGGAATTTTACTACTTGGCTCTTTTACAGTTGTTTAAACCATGGCGTACAGAGGATGAACTACTGGGAGAATTCCAGAGCTATGAAGATTCTTTTAATGCTTGCAAAGACAGCATACAATGCAGTACATTCTCAACTTATCTGCAAATGTTAAATGAAGAAATTGATCAGGAAACTACAATTGCAGCAGAAATCGCTAGAGATAGTTCTCAGGACAGCCAAAGTTCAGGAACACTCAGTCAAGATCCCCTAGGACAACCAATCATTGAAAATGAAGCATCAATAGCCATGAATGAAGTGGAAACGGCTATGAATCAAGCTCAAGAAGAATTTATAGACTTAGAAAATTTGGAAAGACAACTGAATCAAGAGCAGCAACAAATTTATGAAGAGATCAAAAACAAAATTGATCACGGATTTCTACATGAAAAAAAAGAGTGCTCATGCACATCATTTCATCCAATCAGGATGTATGTAAGCGGACAAGCTGGAACTGGAAAAAGTTTCCTAATAAAAGTCATCAGAAGCTACCTAAAGCAAAAAACGGATTCTACTTTGTCTTGTGTGGTTACTGCTCCAACTGGGTTAGCAGCATATAACATAAAAGGAATCACTTTACATCGTTTGCTAATGTTACCAGTGGAGCATGAGAACAAAATACAATTCAACAAGCTAACTGGAGAAGCATCCTTGGAAGTTTCAAGAGTATTGAAGAAGATGCAAGTTCTCATTATTGATGAGGTGAGCATGGTATCAAACTTAATGCTTGCCTTTGTGCATTTAAGAATGCAGCAAATTTTGAAGACAGACTATGACATGTTATTTGGTGGAAAACACGTCATAGTTTTTGGAGATCTTTTGCAACTTACTCCAGTTAAAGGACAACCAGTGTTTAATACTGTCACACATGAAGACACAAAGAAGTCATTGGGAAGCATCGGAAATACAAATATTTGGTCCTTCTTTGAGTACAAGGAACTTACTACTAATATGAGGCAAGCAAACGATGAAGAATATGGAAGTATTCTGAAAGATATCAGGATTGGACTACTCACAGAAGTTGGCAAAAAAACATTACAGAGTCGGCTGCTACATAATTTATTTCCAAAGGAAGAAATAGTTGCAGAGAAGATATACAAGAACATTGCAGAAAACAAAAGTGTCATCTGCTTAATGCCAACTCTACGTGAATGCTCAATATTCAATGAGGAGCTTTTGAAATTGGAAAAGGAAGAGATCAGGAAATTGGAAGCAGTGGACAAAATTGAGGATGGAAGAATTAGTGTCACAGTAACAGGCAAACTGAAAAATAAATTGGACTCACTAGAGAAGAACATCTCCAAAACAGCTGGATTAGAAAAAAATCTATATGTTTGCATGAACTGTAGAGTATTTTTAAGGAGAAATTTGGATGTTGAAAAAGGTTTAGTTAATGGAGCGATGGGAAGAGTTGTGGGTTTTATTAATTACCAGAAAAAAGAAGGAGTTGAATGTTTAAAAATAAAATTTGATCAGATAGAAGAAGTTAAAGATATTTGTCGTTGTACAGTACGTTTTATGCTTGTGAAAGACTTATATGTACGTAGGAAGCAGTTTCCGTTTTCTCTAGCATATGCTGTAACTATTCACAAGTCTCAAGGATTGACTGTAGATTGTGCATTTGTGAACATTGGTTCAACTGTGTTCAAAGAAGGTATGGCATATGTAGCTTTGTCACGAGTGAAAACATTATCAGGTTTATTCATGATAGACTTTGATGACTCAAAAGTTAGTGCTGATACAAACTGTGTAAAGGAGTATAATAGATTAAGAAGAAGCTATGCTCCTCATTTAGGTCAGTATCCTGTGTTGGAGAAATGTGTAGTTTCTCGTAAAAGAAAAAATGAGAATATCTGTAATGAAGATGTAGAGAAGAGGAAAAAAAAGAGGAGTGATGTAATTGCAAGCAAAAAGAAAAAGGAAAATGAAGAACAGGTTGTAGGATGTCATTTTGAAAATAGCTCTGGTGTCAACTGCTACGCAAATGTAGTGCTGAATGTTGCATTTTATCTGAAAAGTTTGCAAGAGCAGATAATAGTAAATCAGGGAAAAAGATTCTGTTCAGAGCTGAGTCTCCTTTTTCAAAAGCTGAGTAAAGATAAAACTCAAATAGAAAGTGCTACTGAAATTAGAAAACTTTTAGATGTATGTTCAGGACGAACACAGTTTTCTCAAAATGAACAGCAAGATGCACATGAATTTTTGATGTATTTTCTTCAGGTAGTGGAAGAAGAAGGAGTTCCCATTGACATATTTTTTGGTCTCTCTTATAAATGGGAACATAGTTGTGATAATTGTTATAATATATGTGGCTCTATTGTTGATAATGAAAGATTTATTTATTTGACATTGCCAGAGAGTAAAACAGTCACTTTTGCAAAATTAGTTAAAGATGCTAATCATAGCATGAAATGTAGTGAGTGTAATTCTGACATGTTTTCAACATTAATTTTAAAGGAATACGGACAGTATGTAATTTTAATGATGCAACGATGTAGAGCTGATGGTTCAAAATTGGATACTTTAATAAAGAAGTTTACAGGACAGCAATTATCAATTTCAGGAAAAACTTTTGTAACTGTTGCAATAATTTTCCATGATGGACCTACTGTTACTTCTGGACATTACACAGTTTATCTTAAATGTGAAAAAGGCTGGACACTGTGTAATGATTCCCAATTGATTTTCAAACAACGTTTGCCTTTTGATTTAGCAAATTCCTATCTAATCTTCCTGAAACCTAAATTTTAGACAGATTTGGCAAGATCTCGACAAAATAATTTTACCATTTTACTGGATTACCATTGCAATTTTGTAGAAAAAAGATTTTTTAAATTATCATTTGGCCTAATGGAAAGATAACCAATTGTAATGTGGACTTTTTAAATTTTTAATGAAACTTTGAAAAACCAATAATTTAGAGATTATCGGTAACTTCTGCACATTTTAAATTTTGGAATGTTATTGGACTGCCATTGGAAATTTTTTCAAAAATGATTTAAAAAATTACTATTTGGCCATGCGGAAAAGTAACCAATTCTATTGTGGACTTAATAAATTATTCAAAAAATTTTCGTGAACCAAAATGTTACAGAGAATCGGTGAGATCTGGACAAATTAAACTTTAGAATTTTATTGGATTACCGTTGGAAATTTATTCCCAAAAAAAATTTAAAATTACTATTTGGTCTAAAGGAAATGAAATCAGATGTATTTTGGAGTTATTTGAGATATAATATTGTGATTATACTTCTGAAACAAACATATCAGACGGTATTTTAAAGAAATAAGTATTGGTATTAGATGATATTTTTTTAGAATATTATGCATTTCTATAATGTTAAGTTTAAGTAAAAAAAGAATCAGGGCTTTTTTAATACAATCTTTGTGATTGTTATTTTTTTTTGCCCGCTGTAAAATGATGAATGCAATTGCTTTCACAATTTATAGTGAAATGCAATATATTCTGAAAACAGCAAAAATAAGGCAAAAATATTTTTGGGAAAAAAATGTAAATATGTGTACTGTATTAAAATGTTTTAAAAATATTAATACTTTTTTCTTTTTTTCCAGATAGATATAGAAAAATTTCGAAAACTAGAACCATTTTTAAAACTATTTTTTTTAAAAACAAATGAATAAATATTTTTTGGAGTGAGTATGGTAAGTCAATAATAATAATTGTAGTCTCTCAAGGACCTTGTAATGTGATAATTGATTTTTAGTGTTTTTTTTAAAAAATAAAAAAAAAGTACGCGCACCGTACGCGTACGGTAAAAAAAAAAAAAAAAAGTTTTTAAAAACATATGTAAAAAAAAGATGAAAGATAAGGTTGGCTCTTAAAAGAACCGTTGTGTTCATGCAGGGACAGAGGAAAGGAAGCATGGGAAAATTATTCAAAGCGACAAATGTGCTGATCTATTTTGTTGTTCACTAGGGAAACACTGGTCTCCCTATAGCAAATTAGATCTTGACAAAATGTGCATCGAATATCAACCTTCCGAAATCGAGGGTTGATTTCCAGAGGGCCAGCAAAAGGAGATTCTCCCCCCACAGATGAAGGGCTCACCTGACCTGCAGAAGAAGGAGTCAGCCCTGCAGATGATGGTCCAGGCTGAGCTGCTGTGGATGTACTGGCTTGTCTTTCTGAAGAGTTACCTCCAAAAAGATGACCATGTGTCCTTCTGTGTACATCCTGGAGGTGTGTCTTCATGGTGTGATTCCCAAAGGAATACTTCCTGTTAGGATTACCTCTAGAAAGTACACGCTTACACAGCTTACAAGTCACTAAGGGTGCATTTACCTTTTGTTGGCCTTCAGGAAAAGTAAAATAATCCCATACATAAGAGGGCTTTTGTTTCCTCGATCTCTGCCTCAAGACAGTGCTGCTAGTGCTAGCCTCACTCTCAGAAGAGCTCTGCTGTTCTGCCATCGTATCCCAAAGACAAACCAGCTCCTTCTCCCAAGGGATCACAAGCAGAAATGAGGGGAATGGGTGTGGTGTAGGAGAGTTCTAGAACTGAAAGTAGTTTCAACCAATCAAAAGTTGTGTTTCATGATCACATGACCTACCGTACGCTTACGGTACGCTTACGGCAAAAGTGCGCATGCGCGTAAAAAAGACACGCGCTTGTGCGCATGCGCATAACAGTCACTACCCGACACTTCCGCGTAACGTGCGCGTGTAGCGTACACGCGTACGCGTCCCACGCGGAGTACGCGCGGCTACGCAAATTGCGTAACTATACGCAAGCAGCGTAGGAAAATTACGGACGTTGCGTAAACCGTACGCTTACCGTGAGCTTACGGTACGCGTACTAAAAAAATTTAAAAAAAAATAGAAAAAAAGTACTGCAAATAAATTTTACATGTTTATTTAAAAAAATATATTAAAAAAAACATATTAAAGAATTAAAAAAATTAAATCATAGTCTTTATAAAAGGTAAGAAAATTAAAATAAAAATATGTTAGAAAAAATAGAAGAAAAAAACAAAAATTAGCATTTAAAAAACCTTGCAAATTCACTGAAAAAACCATGGGTTTCACACACGTTATAGTTAGGAATTAGCATTTAAAAAACCTTAGAAATTCAGTGAAAAAACCATAGGTTTCACACACGTTATAGTTAGGAATTAGCATTTAAAAAACCTTAGAAATTCAGTGAAAAAACCATAGGTTTCACACATGTTATAGTTAGCTGGACATTTTACTCGTAAAAAACCAATGAAATTCCCCCATTATAGTTAGTTCAGCTAACTATAACTCGCGCGCCCGCAATGCACTGCTGATGACGTCACATATTACATCACTCATGACATGGTCAGTGACATCACTCATGACATCACTGATGACATCTCAAATGACATCACTGATGACATCACTGATGACATCATCCTTGTGATAGAGTGGCAGACCTCCTCTTCCCCTAATATAACCTTTGACACACACATTCAAAAATAGAGACTAAAATTTACAAAACAATGGACATACCAATAACAGTTACAACAACCTCTTCAGTAATTCTAAGATCCACATACACATCCACTCATTCACCAACAGTCCAATACAGTCACTCATACATGTACTCACTTATCATATGTACTCATACACCTATACATCCTGTTACACAATGCCACTCATCCATAGAGCAACTCACACACATAGTCACTCATGCTAATAAAGAATCAAACATACATTTACTTGCATATACAGTTATACACACACCACCACACTTACTTCTACGGAAACTTACACATACTTAGTCTTTTAAACAATCACTTATAGAAACACATACTTATTCATACAGGAACTCTTTCAATCTCTCACTCTCACATATACTCACATATATACACCAATAGTCACATATACTAGTTTTAAACATATGTAGTTACTCATAAAGACACTATTGAGACAGTCATTCACTCACTAACACACCCATACACACACTCATCCACCCATGCAGTCCTGCACACATGCTCTGTTCAACACATACAAACAGTGAGTCACTCATTCATGCACCTATGCACTACGTAATACCCCCCACCGAACCATGCAGACACTCAGACTGATACTCAAAAAACCAACTAATAACCTATATAGACACCCATGTAGCTACTCACCAACCCATGCAGCCACTTATACACAAAGTGAGAGACTGATACAGATATTTACATATTTAAACATTACTCACTAAGCCATGTATTCACTATGATACACTTAATCAGTCAGTTACACAATCAATTTTTCAAAAACAAATCATCCATTTAGACACTTATATACCCATTTATTCTTCCATCGACCTTGAGATATACATATATAAAACATATTTAATTTTCAGAAAAACCCACATTCACTGGATGATGTCATCAGTGATGTCATTTGAGATGTCATCAGTGATGTCATGAGTGATGTCACTGACCATGTCATGAGTGATGTAATATGTGACGTCATCAGCAGTGCATTGCGGGCGCGCGAGTTATAGTTAGCTGAACTAACTATAATGGGGGAATTTCATTGGTTTTTTACGAGTAAAATGTCCAGCTAACTATAACATGTGTGAAACCTATGGTTTTTTCACTGAATATATACATAGTTGTCACTTATAAACACACCTTTTACAAAATAACATAAAATTACGATAAAATTCTGTAAAATCACTGAAGTTGAGCATATACTATAAAGTATGTTGATGTTTCTTGAATAAAACCTGAAGTCTTACTTTCAAAATGCGTTTCTGGACGTGGTGTGCGTGTCACCGATGAGAATGACATACAGAACTGTTAACATGAGATGCGGAATGATGTGTGTGTCATCGTTTTTATTTCAGAGGTCACTCGCAAATTCGTTAAAATCGTCGTCCTTCTCTGAAGAATAAAACAGAACTGAAGAAAGTAACACGCTTCTTGATTATAAATGGTGAGCGTATCACCGTGTTGATAACCTTCAACTCAGCCGATGCTCAAAACCGGTGTTTTGAGAGAAGACGCTACCGTCGTTAAATTTAGATCTTTCCCAATCCAAAATGGCGTAACGTGCGTGGCGTAACGTATGATGACGGAGGAAGTAACAAAGATGTCTCCGTTGCTGAGATGACGTCAGCTGACAAGCCGTGTTTCCAAGACAAGCAGAGCGCGACTGAAGTGCGCGCGACGAATCGCGTGAGGATTCAAAAGACAGTCAACTGTATAATGGTAAACATTAAACTTTACCTTTGCTCTTCTTTTTACTAGAATAAAGGAAGTTACACCGCTAGAGTTAGCGGTCCTCCAACAACAATTGCCTAGCTGACCTCTGTAAATATAGTCACCTTCACCTCCATAATTAGAGTCACTTCGACAGTCACGAGTGAGGTGATTTCTTGCTAAGAGGTTGCTAATGAGGTAGGATTGAATAAGAAAAAGAGAACTGTACCTTTTTAAATAAATCTTGTGTCGGTTGTTACAAGTTGAAATTTCCAGGTTGCTGTAGCTCGTTGAATATTGCGTTGATGTAAATTCTTATTCAGATGTGGTTGTGGCTGTATTCGCATGGGTTCTTCTTTGTAGGCAAAATATCGTCGCCATAAATATGTAGTAACCAGGCAGGCACAGCATGTAGAAATCTGGTTATTTATTTGGCTACAATCATGACAGAGCCATCAGGTTATCTCTGCCAACAGCTTCTCCAGGCTTAACACTGAACCTGGTCGCTAGGAGACCAAACATCCTAGAATCACTTACATCATGAACAATACATAAACTGGAATACATCACAACAGTAACCTTTTGGTAGAAGCTCTTTTCTAACTCTTTATTAGTTCCATAGAGATAGAGTCTTACAATAAGAAGTAGCCATCTATCTAGTTCCCTGCTAAGCCGGCTTTTTGACATACCGACGTAGTTGGGACCCTTTGAATTGTAAATTTCATATTCCTTTTATTGTAATTGCACAGACACAGTATCTGCAGCCACTGCGTTGCACCTACAATTACAAATACTGCCTTCGGCGGATTCATTTTCCTTGGCTTATCTTTAGTTGTAATTGCACGCAGTGTCTGTATTGCTATCCTTAGATAACCTTACGGTAGCGTTTTTCGGCCATGTTAACTGGTTTTATCCTTGCCCGACTTTGGCTATGATCAGAACAGGCATGGTTGGAACTTTCTCAACTCTGCATATTCAATTCTGATGTTGTTATTATTTCTATATATGTAAGCATATTAGAGGTCCATACTTTGGCACTTTTCTTCTCAAACACTTAATTTGTTGTAGAGCTTTCATTATAAATATTAGGTGTATTCCTCACTTGTTTTTTCTTCCTTTCAAATAGTTGTATGTGAAAGAATCGCTCGACACACAGCCTATCAGGGTATTCTATTGGAAATTGATACAAGATGCCATTTCTGTTAATTGTAGATTTGGAATTATAACTACAACCTATACAAATAGGGTAAGCATGTCCCTGTGATTTCTAGCTTATAATCATATTATGATTCTAAATTATATTCTTCTCACTAATACAATGCCTTCATATTTAGTAACAGACTGGGAAAATCGGGAACCTGATAGACGAGAGTGTTCCTGTTATTATTAATAAGAAGACGACAAAAATCCATACTTGAGACAACTTGTTGTTCTGTCTCAGGTAGTCCATATCCAATTATAAAAGAGTAGTTCTTTACTAACTCTGAGATCTAGTATGATCTAATTCTATTTCTGTACACAAGGTGTAGGTTTCTTCTTCTACATTCTAAACACACTTGCTTCAATTTTCTAAAACACGTTGGGTGTGTTACGTCTCACTGGCAAATCGATTAATGCGAACTGGTGATCTATCTGGGTCACATGAAGTCAAACGTATTATCAAATGTATTATCATTTTTTTCCTGCCAATTTCTAAATTATATTATTGTATCTAATTTTCTACAGATAACCCCCCTTCATTTTACGGGTTTCAAATTCCCTCTATCTTTGGTCCTGAAGAAGGTGGTCCTCCACCGAAACCCGCGTAGGCCAAGACCTTAAAATTACCATCACCATAGAGGAGTGGTCCCAGGAGACTCAGTACCATCAGAAACAATCATTTATGCTTGTTTTTTCTCCATTTAATTATGTTGGACCTTGTATAGTTTTTTGGAATTGTTTTGATTTTAAGAGTATGAGGATGATTGATGTATGTTTGGAGTAGTGAGTATGATGAGAACTTTTTCTTGTGTTTAGAGTGGTGGGGTTATTTATAATTTTGAATAATCTGTGAATTGTGGATTTTTTGGAATATATGTTTATTGTGTATAAAGTAATTGATGTTACTACTGAAGAAGAATTCAAGAATTGAAAAAATAAAATGACTGTAAAAATTATTTTGTATTTAATGTGTTTTCAACTACATATTCTTTGTTGGCAGGACAGAACCTGAAGAGGTCTCTTTAAAAGCAATATAGGTCTTGATGGAGGTTTCTACTGGATTCCCTGTGTTTTTCCCCCTCCTCTTGGACCTTTAGTAAAGTTAGGGGGGGCCTTCTTTTCTTAGCATTGTATGAAATGGCGCCAATCCCTGCTTTCTGGAAAACAATGTTCCAAACTTTGTTGATTAAGCTCTCGCTGAGAATACGAGGAGTGGGATCGTTAACACAGTCGAGAGGCAAAAGTCGGTAAATAACTATTCCACTAATGAACTTCGTAACTACAAATTGTATTGGAAATATTTGTATCCATGTTTTTAGTGATAGTTGTCACATTATTTAACCTCAGCAAACACGGGGGGGGCGCAAACCTCCCTGCACGCAATCCTCCATGCGCTCCGGTGCATGGTTTGAAAGGCAGCACTTGGTCCCAGCCGCACCCCACCGTGGAGCTGCATGCCACACCTGCCGAACTGTACCAACTCCTCCTGTTGCCCCCCCCGCATCCCACACCACCAAAACACATGTATTTGGCGCTCCCTGCCATGCCTGGTGGAGCAGCCCCCGCCCACCCCATACCGACCCAATTCGCGAGACCGCCCCATAGGCCATAGCCTCCCTATTCTCACTATCTGAGAAATTCCTTTACTCGGACGGCCCCTTCCCTCCTTTTACCCTGTGACTGAAGCCAACGCTGCCTCTTCCCTAGCTGCCCCCTGCCGTCCACCCCGCCGCTCCCCTTGGCGCGCTTTACTTCCCTTCCACCTTTCTCCCTTGGCGCTGCGACGTCACCAGAGACAAGGTACTGCCAAATCCCCGCTACCCCAGCAATCTTTCACCGAGGGGGGGGGGCTAAACACTTCTGTTGAAAGCACCCAACTGTCCAATGATGCACTGCACACCCCCAAAACCACAAACCACCAGGCCAGTGCTCCTCCATCTCTGGCGACCTGCAGCAGATCCAAGACTCTCTCAGAGCCTCCCGCCACCCAAATGGGTGCAGCCTCTGACACCTGTGTGTTCCTTGTCTTCACTGCCCGACCCCTGCCCGCCGAACAGCGGCACTCACAGCGGCTGAAATGTCACTCACAACCCCACCGAAAATGTCACACATAGCAAACTGTAATGTTGGGCACTAGGCCCTCATGCTGCGTGGAATGACTGACACAGACACGTAGTTGGGGTAGTGTGGAATGGCCACGAGCGCGTGCGCTCGGCCCTTTTATTGACCGCGTCACCTGACACAGTGACGTCGGTGGTGGGTGGGTGTGCAGTGCAGTACAAGGAGTTGGAACACTAGAACGTGTCCATGCACGGACACTACATCCCTCCCAATTTTTAATGACGAAAACCCTGTGGGAGAAAGAAAGATATACACAGATGTAATACAGTGACCAAACTTCTGCAGAGTCTCTTACGCCTCAGCTGCTTGGAGTCACAGTCGACGTCCTTCCTGCTGCGGAGACCAACAGTTCACTGTGGCACCAGCCACGGGTGCTCGATGGATCCTGTCTGTTGACGGCTCTGCCTTGAAGTTGTCCTCACAGTCTTTTCTTCACTTTACTTCCATGGCGACAAACGCAGTCTGAGTTTTTGTGGTTCACCGCTAGACGTTGCCGTTCATCTTTCAGTCCTGTCCTCTTCTTCATCGGTGGCGTGTGTTCTGTTTGGCAAAAGACGGATTGTTTGCAAGACACCCCTCTCACCATGATGCCCCTCTCGCAGGTGTTCCCCTGCCACGGGATATCCCTGAGGCCCTCTTCATCAGATTTGTCCTGGGCTGAGTGTCCTGTATCGTGTTACTCCCACGCCGATTAGTGCGGGTGCGGAGGAGACGACAAGTCTCACCTCAGATTCCGCAGTCAGACCTGGAAGGTAGCTGTTGGCTCCTGTCTTCGCGCGCGATGTCTTCATCCTCCTGGGACCTTTGCTGGAGGGCGGCTGATGACCATCTCTCATCGTGGGGACGCTCTCTCACTGGCATCCCTGAGGCCTCTGCCCCTGAGTCACCACGGCTGGCGTTGTCCAGTGTCCGTGTGACCCCAGAGGTGGATGTTCCGAACGGTCCGGCATGCTCACCTCTGCAGATCCCAGGTGTGCTGAAAGCATCGTCAAGCAGATGGTCTTCTCTCCGTGCCACGGGTGTTCTCAGGACTTACGCACAGTGTTCTGACACTTGTCGCCTTCCTTATCTTCGGGGTGTGAGTAGTCTTGCCACACTCCTCTCTCTTTCCTCGGTTCTTTTCTCCGTGAGGGTGTCGAGTCACTCTGACTTCTTCTCCTTCTTCTTGCAGTGGCAACTGTGCCACTCAGATCTCTTCTTTCTTCTTTTGCTTGTAGTGGCAAACGTGCCACTCTGATATCTTCTTTCTTCTTGTTCTTGTAGTGGCCAACGTGCCACTCTGATATCTTCTTTCTTCTTTCTTGTAGTGGCAAACGTGCCACTCCGATATCTTCTTTCTTTCGCTTCACGACCTACTCTGGACCGTTTCTGTTCTCCTTTGGTCTGGCCAGGCTTCTCCATGCAGCGCGCGCACTCTTCACGTGTTCCCCCTGGTCTTGTCCTCGTCCGAGGACACTCTCTCCATCTTCCTCAGCATCCCGAGTTAGCTTTGTGACCTTCTCTTGGTCTTCTCCTTTTCACCCGCTACTTTGGGTGTTGAAGTTCGTGGGGCCATACTCTTGGTCCTCTTCGTTCTTGAACTTCACGGACCACTTGACGGTCCATTCTGGCGATCTCTGGCAGGATACCTTCGGTCTTGTCGTCAGACCTCTTGTTCTGTAGTTTCACTGACCCGTGCATCGGTCACCTCCTTTTGCAACCCCTGGTGGGCTGGCTTCTGTGTGTTGACCACCTGGCTGGTCACTTGGTGTGATGTCCACTCTGACCCGTGCGTCGGTCACCTCCTTTTGCAACCCCCTGGTGGGTTGGCTTTTGTGGTGCGACCAATTTGGCTGGTCGGCTTGGCTTTTGTGTGGTGCGACCATTTGGCTGGTCGGCTTCACGAGGTGCGTCACGTCGCGTGGCTACCTGTGTTCACGAGGTGCGTCACATCATGTGACTACCTGTGTTTGCTGCCTTGTCTGGCGCTGGGGCGTGCTAACCTTCGTACCGTCGTGGTACATCTTCAGTGTAGCGTTGCTCCTTATACCGTGTGATCTCTTGTTGGGGTGGCTTCTTGGCGCCACTGGGTGTGCCTGTGCATCCTTACCGGTCAGTGTCGGATACTTGCTGCGCCCATCCTCTTCAGTGGGTTCCTCTCCTGTAGGCGCTGCTGTGTACCTTCCGCGTCCGGGGTACATCTGCGCTGAGTCCTTTATCTCTCTCGAGGGTTCACTCACTTGATGCTGCGACAGCGCAGTCCTCGCTGGAGTGGATGTGGCTTGACACAGTTTCCCTTTTCTCCTTGTCGCTGTGGGATGGCGCTGCATCCCTCTGGCACACCGTCGTCTGCCTCCATGGCTTCCCCTTGTTTTGCTGCCTTTGAACATGCTGTTTGCATTGCTTCCAGTGCAGTTGCTGGAGCCGGCCACTAGATGGCAGTGGTGCTTCTCCCTTCCTCAGCAGCAACCTTCTTTGCTGCTAGAACTTTCTGCCATGTTGTCTTCCCTTCACTCTTCCAGGCTTCACCCGGCCGTGCAGAAGAGCTGGAGAAAGCAGAACACCGGGAGCAGGACACCACCAGCCAGCAGGTAAGTCTCTGTGCATTTATTTATTTAGAGGCAGGGGGGGGCACAGGCATTGTCAGTGGGCTGCCCGGAGGATGAGGCATCACTCGTGAACTGGGGGAGAAATGCTCTTATTTCACTTCCTTCAAGCACCTTTCTTGGGGACACTCGCTTATGTGCCTGGCAGCTCTTCGCTCTCCTTTGCTGCTGCACAGGCACCTCGCGCACACGCCTGGAGGCACCACTTAGGGGGGGGGGCGCTTCACCTTACATGCCCCAGCATTGTTCCGACCAGGTTCGTTGCGTGCCAGCCGCTCCCGCTGGCCGGGAGTGTTCGTTGGGGTGGCGGACAGACACCGCCTAACGTCCTCGCCTCCGACTTCTTTTCTTGTGCTGTGCTGGGGTGCTAGTGCTGTTCTCCCCATGCTCCTCCCACCCGCGGCAGCCTCACTCGGCTCGCATACTGCGCGGGCGGTGGGCGGAGGAGACAGGGGTCGCTACACAGTGCTGTGGCTGTGGGTGGGCTCCGCTCATACTTTTATGTTCATTCTGCCCCCTTCCCGCAGCCGGTCTCCTACTTCGCGGGCCGCGCGGGAAGGGGGTGCTGGCGCTTCTCTCCTCTGGCCGCGGGGTGAGCACCCGCTGGCCGGACCTTTCCTTTTTGCTTGCGGACGCGGGGTGGGCTCCCGCGGACAGTGCCGCTCTCCGGGCAGGCCGCGCTTAGCTGCGGGGATTGGAGGCGCGGGGTGAGCTCCCGCTGGCTTCCTTGCACTTGGGGTTCTTCGTGGACCCCACAGCTCCTCCCTCACTCACTGGGCTCGTCGCAGCCGATGCGGGTGGGCTCCGCTCGGCTTTCACTTCCCCGCGGGTCACAGCGGCAGGCTTGACGGGGTCGGGGTGGGCACCCGACTTCCTCGCCGTCTCTCTGGGGCGGCGTGCATGCCCACTGGTCTTCGGTGCGTGGTGGGCTCCCAGTCACTGCTCACGCCCGGGCTCTCTCGACGGGCACAGGTCGCGGGTGATGGCCGGACATCGCTGCCATTGCAGGTGGGCTCCGCTGCGACAATCGCCGTTCTCTCTCCGGCGCTGCTGGCTCTGTTGGTGCGGGGTGGGCTCCCGGTCGCCACAGGACACGCTGCGGGCTCTGCCTCGCCCCGCAGGCTTCTCGGCGCGTCGCGCCTTCCCACAGGGGGGGAGGGTGCCCTCACTGCGGGCAGCTCTCTCTCTCTCCCTCATTTTTCCTTGCGCAGATCGAAGGCTGCACACGCGGGGTGGAGTACCCGCCTAGTCGCCATTGTAATGTTGGGCACTAGGCCCTCATGCTGCGTGGAATGACTGACACAGACACGTAGTTGGGGTAGTGTGGAATGGCCACGAGCACGTGCGCTCGGACCTTTTATTGACCGCGTCACCTGACACAGTGACATCGGTGGTGGGTGGGTGTGCAGTGTAGTACAAGGAGTTGGAACACTAGAACGTGTCCATGCACGGACACTACACAAACCAAAACCTTGGCAGCTATGTCCATATCTTAGACTGTATTCTAATTATGCTTGTAAGTACTCGGAGTATTGCTGGAATGGCGCCAACCCCGTACCGCACCCGAGGTGAGGGACCGCCTACTGGATTATAGCCAGCAACGCCCCTGTTCTCCTTATCTGGAAAATTTCCCTCCTTTGGACTTCCTCGCCCCCCCCCCCCATTAACCCTGGAACCAGACCCTTCGCTACCTCTTCCTTAGCTGCCTAAATGACTGCCCCCCACCCCCTGGCGCGCTTTTGCCTCCGTCTAAACCTTAATCAGGATCCCCTATCCTGACCCTCCCTCGGCTAAAATAGCAGAGATGCGGCCCTCCCAATGCTGCCTCACTCGCGCGGCTTCTACCCCTCCACTGGCCACTGTTATTGTTTAGGGCCCTAATCCTTTAACACCATTTTATTGTGACCCATAAACCGACCCACATGTCCTTGTGGGTCCTTAGCGCTCTTCCCCTCATAGACCTCCTGTCACCTCGTCTGCCCCTGGAGCCCAGCCTGTCATTAACTCCCAAATCCTCTAACCACCATTGTGCCAGACCCAGAACCAACACCTCCAGAGCGTCATGCCTGCCGCCTATCGTCCTCTGCCAGCGAAGGCACTCTGAGCCATCCATTATACTTTTATCGCCCAACTGTACCCGGACCCCGCCCATATGCCTGTGAGAGCTGTCCGCGGTGCAAGGTCACTCCGCTGGTCTGCTGTGCACACGTCTCCAAAGCGGCACCTCCAATTCCTCACAGATAGCCACCCGCTAGTGGGCAGACCCAGCAACCACCTCCATCCTCTCTGAATGGGGCCCAAATTGCCATCTCCCAGCACTCGCGAGTCGCGCATTCCTGACTGGCATAGACAACAACCTACCCTTAACACCCCAACGCCACCCAATTGTGCCCACCACCAGCGCCCACAGGCACTGCGGCTGACAATGAACTGCCCCCGATCCCCCTGGCCTCAGAAAGACGAAAGGCCGAGGGCATGAAGACTGGGCCTCGAACCGCAAACCCAGGAAACAAGCGGCTCCCCAAATCCTCCGAAACCGCCTTCTGCTGTTGGTAGTCAGCTGATAGTGCAGGGAGTGGTGTATATACGAACTTGATTTCCCTTCGCAGTAGCCCTGCTTTGGTATGCCATACTGTGCTTGTGGTGTATGCCCCACCCACTCTTTTACCATTTGCAGTGTTTATGTACTTGGATTGCCCCCTCTACACGCGTCCTACTTAACTGACTGTTCCTTTGAACAGTCACAGAGAAAAATAGCATTAAAGAGCACCAATGACCAACTTTCCACAAACAGTGATGAATAAACATTACTTCTACCTCAGTGGGTTAATGTTTTTCTCCATGTCCTTAATAGAATGAATACTTTGCGTCTCAGCTGCTAGCAAAATCTGTATTCTACATCAGGACTGGAGGAGCATTTTATGCTTTCAAAAAGTCTGCTTATCAACATTGAAGCCACATGCTTGAACTAAAATTTCTTAAGCATTGGCAAAGTCAATCTCCCTTTCCTTAGAGATCTTTTTGCTCTGCTAATGACTTTTTAACCAGGCTGTAGGGGAAGAAGTGCGGGAAAGCAACACTGGGAGAGCAGCACACAAGGGTAAGCCCATCCCGTAGGGGAGTATGGGAAAACCACACAGACAAGAGAGAGCGGCGCGGAGAGGGGAAGAGAATCACACTAGGTAAATGACTGGGAAACACTCGTGCTCTTGTGGTGTGCTTAAAAAGAAACATGCATTGGCATAGCCAATAGGTCTCGCCTTTGGGACCTTATAAGTGTTTAGGCATGCAACAGTTGATGATGTTGCACCAAGGATATTGTGCTTGATGACTAAACACTTATAAGGTCCCAAAGGCGAGACCTATTGGCTATGCCAATGCTTGTTAATATAGATCCTGTCACAGCACTTTTCGTGAGCAGGCATACTTAGACCGCCACACTGCTCCTGTATGCTTTTTTAATATAAATCCTGTCACAGCACTTAGCGTGAGTAGGTGTACTTACACTGTCCCACTGCTCCTGTAAGATGGCCCCATTTTCAATTGCTACTGCTTGTGGCATCTGCTTGTAATGCTGTTCTTGCTTGCTGTTTCTGAGAGTGTGCTGCATTATGCCTTCCCGGCTACTCACTTGGGGGCATATTATCAAGAAACAGAGTTAAAATTATCGCCACTTAAGCGGCAGAAAACTGCTGCTAAAGCGGCGATAATGGGCTTGATAATATGCCCTTGAGAATTTCCATAGAAGCCCATGTTTTGGTGACAATATGGGCTTCTATTGGAATTCTCTGCAGCATATCGTCAAGCCCATTATCGCCGCTTTAGCGGCAGTTTTCTGCCGCTAAAGCTGTGATAATTTTAACTCCATGCTTGATAATATGCCCCATAGGTTTTCTCGAAGGACAACTGAAGGGCGGAGAGCGGACAAGTCTGTGCCCGAAACTCCCGGTATCTGCCTGTTGCACTCGATGCGAAAGATGCTGTCAGTCCTCTCCCGAGTGTTGCGGAGCCAAGCCCAATACCCTGTAAGTGTCTGTATGTACTTGAGGTAAGAGTTTTGTAAAATTTTATTTTATTAAAAGCTCTCAAAGGCAAGGTCTTGTCATTGTGTCAATGTTTGACATTGTGCCTGCACAGCGCTTGCAATGTGCTTCTTAGAATTTGCTCTCCACTTCCGTGATACTTGTCAGGGAGCGCTTAACATCTAAATATTCATTGCATAGGCGAAACCGATGCATTTTCAATGCTTTTTATCCTGTGACACTGGAGTGAGACCCACAGGCTCACTCACCTTTTTAATTCTTGGCTAGACAGCGCATGCGCTGTCTCGAAGAGACATGTATTCAATATGTGGGCTTCAGCCCGCCCATAAGCTTGCCATTTGTTCGCTCCCTTTTCTCTCTTTTATCCTTCATTCCCGTTGGTCCATAACATGCATGGGGCATGCCTCTTCTTGTGTTCTGCACTTCCTAAAAGCATGGACTAAGTACTTCCCTTGTACTTGTATCTGGCCACTGCTACCGTGTTAGGTGCTACTTTGTTCTTTACTTTTTAGCACTAGACACAAGCTCTTGTGTGTTCACCCTGCGCACATGTTTTCACTCTCCATTTGCGTTGCACGGTTTTATTACTGCATCTGCATCGTCAGCCATCCCTCCCTCACACCCATTGTTGAGCGCTTGTGTCTTCCATTTGCTTTAAAAAAAAAATTTAGTCCCTTTTTTTAATTGCACCCACTGTGTCCCTTACATATTTCCTTGTTGTTTCTTGCTTTATGTTTCTGTAGCACTCCCAATAGCTCCAACAGTGAGGGGGGCCCAAAATCCAGGGGCCCCCTCAGCAAAAATACTAGGTGATGGGCTATGGAGGGGGGGGGGGGGCTCCCTGTACTTTGCAGGGGCCCCCTCAAGTTTTATTACCCCACTGAGCACTCCACGGATGCATATCTTTTTACAGTTCTCTCCTTTGTGTGCTCCCCCAACATACCCCCTGCCCAGCGCTACATGTTACTGTCCTTTATGTTTTCCCCTAAGTTGTGTACTCTCTCTCTCTTCTGCCTTCCCCCTCAACCAACCACCCTCCTGAGCTCCTTTCTGTCAGCTCACGTGCTTCCCCCTCCCTGAAATTCCCCAGACCCCCACCCTCCGTGTTGCACTTCATACCCCATTGTGCCTGGACGTCTGTTTTTTCAGGAGACACATTTATTTCCTGGACGCACCATGGCATGGTTCATTGAAGAGCGACAGTCTTTCCTTGAGCCACACAATGCTTGAACCAAGACACATATATGTGGCTGAATATTATACGCTCATCTAAAGCCCAATACTGTTAAAAAATAGTAATTTTACTAAATGGCTACAAATATATCACATCAATTGTGTATGACACTCTCTTTTGACTTTCGATATTGCGGGGCATAATTGATATTATTACCTTAATAGCTCTAGACTATTTCCAAATGGTGCTTGAGGAGAGTGATGGTAAACGTGGTGAGTTTCTCTCACTGGTGTGTTCTTTTAGCCTAGGGCCAGATGGCTGGTGGTGTTTTTTCACCAACCTGTAGTAGATACATTGCTTCGGTTGCGTGCCCAGTTCTTGCTTTGCTGGTTGACAATAAAAGGTGTTTTAGTGACAGTCCAATCGCATTATCATGTGTAATCTGACACTGATCTGAGAGTGAGGGATATAAAAATGAAAAAAACACGAGCCACTCTGGTCCTTTTCAGTATTGTATTCTGTGCAGGGCCTGCTTTAGTACTGTGTGCACCGGGTGCAACAATCCTAGTGCACACCCCTAAGTCCCTCCCATGACCTCCTCCAATGATTCACTAACCAAAGGATTTGTGTGATCAAAGCAGTAACACACTGACCTAGCTATATAAATACATATCTGTAATTTACATTTTCTGCAGCAGACACATTGACCGTCTTTGCTACTTTATTTACAGCAGCACTCAACAGACTGCCATGAAGCATTCTGAATGTCAACTCTTACTTAAAGTGCTGTTATTGAAAGAGTCACTTGAGCTCCGTTGTAATTTTGAGGGGCACTTTGCATGAATACCAGTTTGCAATGCAGGCAAAGCCCACTTGTATTGGTGCCCTTCTATGGGCATTATTTGTATAAAAGCATGTTAATTATTAACTGGGGCGTTCTGTTGCTGGCTGTATGCTGTAGTTTTCTCTACTTCACAAGGTTTGGTTGCTGTGGCCTAGGTTGCCTTGGCAGACCATGAGCCTCATAAATCACCCAAGCTGCAGGAACATCAGCATTTTATTTGTTGTTTCAACATGCTCTCTTCATCTGCTTTCATATTTAACTTATGATTTGTGATTTAAGTTAGTTGTTCTCACTGTGATAATAATGTTTCTTTTATATCTGTAAAAACCCTCACGATGTTTATTTCTTATTGTTTGTTTCTTTGGTCTAGAAGTTAAAGACTGCTCTGACTTCAGAAGCTTGTAAATAACTGTCATATGTTTTGGAGGCTTAGACTATATTTTCACCAAAAACGCAAGGTTTAAAGCTGATAATTTTTGTTTTATAGATTATTTAAGGGTGGCATGCTACAAAGCAGCAATATTTTATTGCCATACATAATAGTTTCACATTTTGTTATGGACACTGAACTTGTGTTTTTTCTGAGTGCCTCTGGAAGCTCAATCAATCAATCAACCTATCTCATCCTGACTTACCTCCTATCTTTCTAACAAGATTCGGCCATGCCAATCTGTCTCATTTGTTTGTAAAGGGTAGGAGTGGTTTGGTGTATATGTCAGAATATAAAATACACAATTATTAATAAAAATTGCAAAAAATAAAAATATTTAGTTTGTTCCGAAGCCCTTTCTTTCCAATGAAGCAAGACCGTTTTCATTACCAATAACATTTTGTCACCTTACATTGGGATTGGAACCCGCCCGTTGATTACCATTGGCCGTCTTTATTGTCACTCTCATTTGGTTGCTTCTTATTCATCAGCTTGTGTGGGCTTTACTTCCTCATTTTGTGTCTGTCCCTCCTCCTGGAATATGGAACCATTACATGTGTCCTTCCACTGCTCACTTTTCAGGTGCTACTTTTCCCTTTATGTTTAAGCACTCAACAAGAGTGGATGTGTTTTACTACTGCTTTGTGCACTTATCCCCAACTTCTGCACTCTTTTTACCTTGTCCTCCCCATTTCATGATGTGCACGCCCTCATTGCACTCTTACGTGATTCCACCCTCCTTGTTGCTTCCACCGCCTGCATTCTTTACCCTACCCAAGTTGATTCCCCTTTTCCACTACTTTTTGTTTATTACCAATCCAACTCAGATCAGTAAGCAAAACAAAAAAAAGGTTTTGTATCATTTTACAGCCATGCTTATGCTTGGTGTGCGCACCCACAAAATGACAAAGCCACTCAGGTAGGCTTTTTTGGTTTCTGTTTTTAGCCATGCTGCATAGCATCACAGATGTTGTGCAGCATGGCTAAATCATTGGCAAACCCAGTGGGTCTCAATGAAGAGACCTATTGGCTTTGGCAATGTTTGTGTAAAGTTCCGTTGCTGTGTGCTTACCTCACCCTTGTGCTACATCAGTTGGCTGTAGAGTGGTATGCAGCGCAGGAATGGATGTGTGTATACCTTCGAGGGATACATTACATGAGAGATGTAGTGCTATGCAGTGAGCCTGCATGTGGGAGCATGTACATGCTGTATGTGTGTGTGAGAAGTACAATACATGAAGAGTGAAGTATTAGGCACCGTGTGCATCATGAGTGTGTGTGGTTGCAAATAGCACACCATAACACAATACAGAGAGGCTACAGCACTGAGAAGTGCACACAGAATGAATGTGAGGTCTGGATGCATATGTGTATGTGCTAATACCATACACTGAGCGCAAGTGTGCCTGTAAAGATGAGGAGTAGAGGACTCCCTTCATACAGGATTGTGTATTGCTGCATTAATGTGAGCTGTGTGGGATACACTGGAGGAAAGGAGATACAGACTACCCCTGTACACTTCAAAAGGGTGTTCTTTGATTCAGTTATACATCACAATGAATTGGCCTGGACACGTCCCAGGAAGGAGATGGGGCTAATAATGAAACTTAAAGAGTAGGGATGGGAGCGCCTGCAATAACCTTTTATTGCACATATCACTGTGGCTGACATCCAGGTGTGAACTCTAGTCACTCCCATGGCCTGTGTCATGGGACTATCAGCTTCGAAGTCTCCCCTGCTTTGACAGACGGCCTTACAAGAGGATAAAGAGAGAAAAAATGTATGCTTCTAAAGAAATAGAACCCCAACATAACACTTAAAAGACCTAGATCTGAGAATGGACTATAATAAGGGGAGGTTGAGACCCCAAAATGTGAATTTGTCATCTGCCAGACAGGCTGTGTGAGGGGGAGAAGCTCTGCAAGACTTGTGCCCGTGACCAAGACCTGGGGCAAAGACCTGCTAGTCTCCCTGCTTGGTGAACGAACATCCCCCAGGGAAACCAAGACCACCTGCCCTGGAATCTGAAGCACCAGCGCCTGCCTGCTTGCTAAGATCAGTGGGCCCTGTGAGGAAGAGTAGAGCATTGGGGGGAGCGAGGTCCATTGGGGAGTTCTATCGAGGGGACTCCCAGTGCGCTGTGTGAGGAGATGGCTGTGAACTGAACAGGTCATTGCCCGTGTGCAAGATTGACTCTGTGACCTCCATTTTCCAGAAGAGGGCTGCCATGGACTGAGCCATGAATTGAGTGCCATATCACCTCCTTGCATAGGTGACTGCACCGGAGAAGTCTACATCTTGCCAGCGGGTACCGCAGCAACCCCATATAGCAGGAGGGGCTTCCAGTACCTTGCATTGCCAAGTTCGAGCTATCGCCAAGGAAAACTGAAGTTGCGGGTCAAAGTTGAGCACCAAAATCTGACCCCTGTTCTACCCTGTGGACCTCAAAGTAAGTAAGTAATGTATTTATTGTACAGTTAATTAAAACCTTTACAAAATTGACCATCTCTTATAAAACTGTAAAACTTCCATTTAAAAGGCTGGTAGCCACAATTAAGAACACAATAAAAATTGCAAAGAGATCCAGTCCTCCAGCCTTGGCAGGCCACAGTCCAGATTCTTCATCGTTTTTAAGCAGGGTTTAACAGCAGTTCATAAGGTAGAATAACCCCCTGGTCAGAGTCTTAGCAGCAAAATGAGGGAGGGCAATTGAGTACAAGTTTAAAGTGCGTGGTGCAGCAACAACTTTTTTGGCTCAGTGCAAAGTGGCCGAGGTTAGCCCGTTAATATTTTTCTTTGGGGCTTGGATGTACAAGAGTGCTTAGTACTTGCTATAAAAGGCGCTGTCAGAGACTTTTACATAGTGGGTCAGTGGGCCGGCTCCAACCCGGCTCCTATGCCGCTTCTCAGGTGATCTGGTTGTATCTTTTTTAGTCTGAGATCAGCAGCAGTTAAGAATTGTACCAGGCAGCAACTTAGTTGAATGTCTTCACCTGAAAAACTTGCCAGCACCACTTGCCTGCAAGACCATTTTTGTTTCTTGTTAAAGATTGGTCTAAGTAGTGACCGGCGCTCCTGCATTAATTCCCGGCATATGGTT
Organism: Triturus cristatus; assembly: GCF_964204655.1. Lineage (NCBI taxonomy): Eukaryota > Metazoa > Chordata > Amphibia > Caudata > Salamandridae > Triturus > Triturus cristatus. The sequence continues at coordinate 862,159,854 of NC_140590.1, forward strand.
ATGATGTGCACTATATCCTCCTCTCCTTCCCCACAGAGACTACAAATTGCCGGCTTCGGAGGGCACAACCATGGGGGCAGGTGATGTGCAGATGGCAATAAGCCTAACCGAAATCTCAGGAACTTCTCTTTTGTGGTTTTGGAGAAGTTAGATTGGAGGTATGCTTGGGGGATTGCTTTGCTATAGGACTGTACTGTGAGCTAGCCGTGTGCGGATTCTGTCAAGACGGCTTTGTCTTGTATGATAGATTCATTTTTGACAGTCTTATTTACAATTTTTTTTAAGCTTGCCATGGACCCTGACGATTCCCAGAGTTGCCGTAACCCCAGCTGGTCCAGTGCAGTATCCAAGAAATGTCCAGCTGGGCAGGTCTCTGAGGCTTCTAGTTCCCGCCACAAGTAGGAGTTTAGTGTTTATGGCTGCGCTTTTTTAATTTTGTACCAAGTTTTAATGAAAGCTCCTTTGCGGGCCCGCTCTTGTCTTTGCATCTCGAATTCAAGCCTCATTTGTGCTGGAGCTGTGTATCCTGGCAGCCCGTAGATTATTCTCAAGGCTCTTGCAATGGTGCCGTTCAATGCTTCCGCTCTCATGGCTTCGCTTCCATAGGTGATTGATGGAATTAGTTTAGCCTGTATCACCCTGGTCAGAGGGAGGAAGTTTGGTCCAGCGGTCTTTTTTTTAGGTTTCTTAATGCCACTGCTGTCATTAGTCCCCTTTTTTATTGCCTCACATTGTGCTTTATAGTTACCTTTGTTATCAATCATAACCCCCAAGTATGTATAGCCTTGTACGACTTCCAGCTTGACTTTTGCCAGGAGTCAATTATGTTTTATTTTTATCTTCCGGAAGTTTACACACATGACTTTTGTTTCTTCTTGATTAATACTTAGTCTGTTGGTCTCCGAGATTGGGATGTAATGTCAAGCAAGCGTTGTAGACTAATAGGTGTCCGGCTGATAAGCACCAGGTCATTACATATAGGAGATTGGATAACTGACGGACTCCTAGCTTGGGGGCATGTGAATTGCTTTCATTGAGTTGGACTGAAAGTTCGGCCATAAAGAGATTAAAAAGTATTGGGGCAAGCACGCAGCCTTGTTTTAATCCTGAGGTTGTGTTTGTCTTTTTCGTTAAATGGTGTCCTGCCCCCAGCTTTACTTGCACCCAGGTGTTACTATGCAAGAATTCGTTGTTTTACAAGCAGTGATGGAATTCTTAGCCTTTTTAATTTTTGCCACAAAATATTTCTATTTATATGGTCAAACGCAGAGCTAAAATCGATGAAGCACATAGTACAGGGGCTGTTTTATTGCAAGTGCACCATCTATCATTAGTGAAAGGGCTGAAATGTTGGTAGCAGTGCCCATGTTCCTGCAGAAACCGGTTTGGTTGTAGGGTATTGCTGTGATTTCTGTGGCCCATGTCATTAATTCTTGGAGGAGTACACCGGCATAATATTTGGCTTCATTATCCAGAAGACCTACCAGCCGATAGCTCTTCAGGTCACTCCTATTGGCTTTTTTGTAGATGGGAGAAATAATCAAGTCCCTCCATGATGATGGTACAATTGATGTTTGCAAAATTGAGTCAAAGATCGGTTTTAGGACTGAAGCCTAGAATTCAGGATCTTGTTTAAATAGTATGGGCGGGATCCCGTTTGGACCAGGAGCTCCCTCACGTCTGCCTTTCAGGAGTTTTTTGCAAATTTGTGTATTCGTGATTATGAGATTCTGTTCCAGTATTGCATTGAAGTTTGACTGGGGCGGTCGAGTTTCCATGGTAGGTGCGAGTTTAGTTGAGCAAATTTTAGCTTGTCCATGCCCCTTCTGTCACATGTGAATTAATGCCCTGGCCCTGCGGGTTAGACAGAGCATTGATCTTCTGCCAAAATTGTGCGCTATTGTTGCTTTTGATGTCGTGCAGGAGTCTAGCCCAAAGAGACTCTTCAGCTTCTTTTTTAATTCGCCAAGTTAGTTTTTTGCGGGTGGCTTTTATCTACCTCAGTTCTTGCAATACCGTGGGGTCTTTCTTCGTAGTGTGTGATTTATCAATGCTTTTAGCTTTTTTAATTCGGCGTTATTCCAGGAATTGTGGCCTAACCGTTGATTTTGAGGGCAAGCTATTCTCCGGTTTCAAGAGCGTCCCTTTATGTCTCTGTAGCTGTTCTGTAGGATTTTTGTGAACACCTCCCAGCTTCCTATTCTATCGAAGTCGGCTACTTCCGCTTCTTCAAGAAGTTGTTTCGCGAGGGAAAAGAGGCCTTCGGGGTCGTTGGTTCTGCATTTTACTCTTTTCTCATTATTGGTAAATTCCGAACAGAGTTTATTTGCTGGGAGCAATTTGCATGTTGATGGCTCTTCTACCGTGATTTCCTGGGGCAGGTGATCGCTATGATCTAAACTTCCAATGTAATAGTCCTTTACTTTTGAAAACATGCAACAAGAGCAGAATGTGTAGTCGATTGTGGACCTTGCTACTGCGTTGTAAATGTTGCTGCCTGTGGGCGATCTCCTGGAAACCTACCGTTTAGAGCTCGAAAGCCCAGTTGCTCTAAAAACGCCAGAAGCTTTTGGGAAGTTTTTGTGAATCTTCCATCTGTGTTGTTATCTTGAGATATTTCCTCCCATGCAAATGGATCCTCTTCAAAATGGTTGTCCTCAGCTCTGTTGTTGAGCATATTTAGGTTAAAGTCCCCTGTGATGATCCAACTGTTTGCTGTCTCCTCCGTTATTATTTTCACCAGTTCTTCCTTCAATTGTTGACTACCTCTGATTTTGTCGCTTGGGTGCAGATAAAGATTTACGAGTATTATATATTCTTTTTTTTCGTCCACTGTAAGGTAATTCGCAGTGCTTGCGTTGCGTTGTGTGGAGCTAGATTGTAATGCAATGGTTCTGCTGCGTGAATGCTCTTTATGGAGCTGTATGTGGCTAGGCCTCCCTTATTGTGGCTGAATTTAGCGCTTCTTGTTGCCGGTAAGTAGAGCAAATTAAAGCCATACAGTGCAGTTGATACTTCACAGCATGTTTCTTGGAGCGCAATTATATCAAATTTCTGCATATAAGATTGCAGTTCCGGATCCAAGGTCTTATCTCCCAGACCGTTGATATTCCAGAAACAGACTTTCAGGGAGTTTTTAGGTACGGGTGCGTTAAACTTGGAATGTCACAGACTTTCAGGTTTGGTGTTTATTGTCCTGGATAACCAGCTCCACTCTTGTATGGCTTTACTTCTAGTTGAGTGTGCCCTTAGTTTGTTATATTCTCAGTTTTCTCTATGCTCAACGCTATTGCTGCGTGCCCCTCGCAATACTGAGAATAATAGTATGCTCGGTTGTCCAGAACTAAGGTATTCTTCTTGGCACTTTAGCTCGGCCAATAAAGGGTCCGGATACCTTGGTTTTACAAATGGCCGTAGTTTAATGCCCCAGGCATTGAGTCTGGTTAGTTCCTTTAAAACTCTCTCAGCTAGGTCTGGTGTGGCCCAGACTGTTTTTGTTGCTTCTGTTCCAAGTCGGTCTGATGATTCTATAAACTCGACTGACTCCAGATCGGTGGTTTTTATGTTCTTTAAACTGTTAGTGGACCTTAGTAGTCGCAGAATGTTGCCCCTGTTTAGTGTATCGACCCGTCCCTTTGATATATACTCTGGGTGAAACATGATTATTGTTGTTGCGCCCGGAAGCACTTTTTGTTGGTCTGAGATCGCTGTTGAGACCTCTATTGATGATGGTGGCCCGCATGATAATTTTACCGGGGCGAGGACCCAGTTATTGCTTACTAGGACTGTCTCTGTACTTGGGGCTGATGTTGTAGTTATCTCCCCAGCTGTGCATACACTGCCCTGTAAGACTGTTTGTTTGCCTGCTGATTCCGTAGGTTCTCTTGTTTATGATATTACTGGGCCTTGTGTGGCCTTATTGAGGGCCCAGTCGGTTACTGAGCGTGAATTTGGTGTTGTTGATGGTTCCCCTATTAAGCGCCATCTTCTGTTCTCCAGTTTGTGCTCGGGCCATCTTTTATGAGTTTACTGGGGGATATGCAATCTTTCTTTTATATTGCCTTTTCCTGGGTTGGCCTCTTTCTTCTTTCCCGACCTGGGTCCATTGCTTCTTCCTCCCTACTTGAGGAATCTCGTTGATCATCCGTTGGCACTTTCCAGGGGTTATGGGTTGTGCCCCTGCTAAGTTAGAAAGCCTGCGTTGGTTTTTGAGTTTGCCCCTTCCTCCTTTGTTTTCTCCACTGTTTGGAGGATAATTGTACACCTTCGATCGGAACATGCTTTTCAGAGGATTTGCAGGTGTGCGAGATATTACTCATTGGGGGTGCTGTGGCTCTTTGGTTCAGTGAGCTGTTATTTGTCCCTGATGTTGGTAGGTCCACGGCATCCCAAAGCTGCCTTCCATTTGATGTCTGAGCTGCAGTTTGCTGAACCTGTGCCTGGGTTCTTGGATTTTTACTGGATTTTTTGTCGACTGCTCACCGTTGCTCATATGAGCCGATCCTTTGGCTGGTTTGTCTGTCACTTCCTTTCTTATGTCGGCGAGAAGGTTGTCCATTGCTAATGGTAGTGTAGCCAGCTTGTCCACAATTGTTATACAGGTGCAGCTAGCCTGAATTAGTTGTGTCTCTGACTGAGCCATCTTGATCAGATTGTTAAGGTCTGACAGCTTATCGTCTATGTTGGCGAAGAAAATGGAGAGTGAGTTGAGGACTGACAATTGAAGGTCCATCTTGTCTGATTGGTATTGCATTGCGTTCACAGACATTTGCATTGTGTGCAGCAATGTGGACCAGATGTCGTCTTTGTCTTGAGATATGTCCTTTTCGATGTTAAGTTTTGGGGAGCTATTATTTTTTCCTGTGGTTCACCTCCGGGTGCGATGGAATATCAAGCGACCAGTTCCTCCCATTCTTCTGGTGCGAGGTATGATGACTCCGGTTTGCTGTCTTGAGACGTTGGTGTTCGTGTTGGTGCCCATTGCGTATTACTGTTGGATTGAGCTAGGGCAGTGTCATGACCAAGTATGTGCATGAAGTTGTCCCAAGGTTGGTTGAACGAACCAATCTTGCGCTGATGAATGGAGTGTAGATAGTGCTTTTCCGGCTTCATTATTTGTTGTCATATTGTGGGAGTCTTTGCTGCCCACTTTGCCCACGTTGGCCATGATCACCTTCTTGGGCTCAAGCAACTCCTGGTCAGGCGTGCCTGAGGTGATAAGATTTTCTTTGGGATTATCTTCCGCTTTGGCCTCTGGCAGAGTTTTGGGTCGCTGTAGGAATCCGGGGAGAGCTATACCTCCATTTGGGAAGGTGTTGGTCGTGGTATTGGGATAATACTTGTGTACTTCCAAATCTTCCCCCTCTTCTCCCAAGTGATGTAGTGTAGTTTTATCCAAGGATCCTTCCTTAGCACAAATAGGAGGGATATGGTTGTTGGTGCTTCTCCTACTTTCTTTCTTCTTCCTTCTTTTCCTTCCTTTCCTTCCTCTCTGGATGTCGCTGCATGGCTCATGGTCAGTCCAAGAGCGCCATGCCCGGTCCCATTTGATATGATGATGTTTTTGGGCAAATCTATCTCTGATTGGCACAGGGCGTCGTGTCTTAGGTGTTCGCTTACCTCGATTCCTTGGGTCTTTGCCTCTTTGCTTGCATCTGATGCATCTGTTGGACTTGCGTTGCGGCTTCTGGGGCTTTTGACAGTGACTGATGAGTCTCCGCAGTCCCTGCAATCTGGCCGCTGCTGCTGTTGTGCCATCTGGTGTTCCGTCTGGTGTACCTTGACTGGTTGAAGTGGGTCGGGAAGATTGGTTACTTTGTTACTATTTAGGCACAATACCAGCCTGACATCCCTTATAAATGACAATTTTGTGTCTATTTTAGGTTGGTGACTTGGCTTGGGCAAGATAGGATCACTGCTTACGCCACTAGCCATGCCATTTGGTGAGGGCTGTGGACTGGTGTTAAGTGAAGAAATCAGATTGAAGACTTCCTTCTTTGTCCTCGCTTGTGCTTCGACACTTCCCTTGTTTGGTATCTTCTTGGTTGTCCTCCTCGTTCTTTTGGCAGGGTTTACTACTGCCTGCTACCTTGGCTTCCTTGAACGCATTGTTGTGCGCAAGATTTTATGAGCTGACTTAGCTGACTTAGCTGTTATGGCAGCTGTTATGGTGTTATGGCGTTTCCGAAGGTTGTTACCTCTTTTTGTCTCTTTTGTCTCCTTTTGTCACTTTTTTGTCACTATTGTCACTTTTGTTCCTTTTTCCAGGCCTTTGCCAAATTTCAATGATGAAATTCGCTGGCAATTTCTGTTCCTTGATTTATTCCTTGCTTTGTTTTTGTTTGTTTGTGTCAGGGTGGAATGAGATGGAACAGGGTGAAATGAGGTGGAATGGGGTGGAACCTGTTCAATACTGTTCAGTGCTGGTTGGGAGCAGGTTGGGAGCTACAGAGTCTATTGAGAGTTCTCCCTACGCAGAGAGCCTCCTCGACCTCCTCAACCTTCCCTTAGCCTCCGGCTCCGGCTGCCCGCTGTCTGCAGGGTTCCACGCTCCACGCTCCGCTTGGAACAAGCCTTCAGTGCCACCCCTGCAAGCCCCCAGCAACTGTTTGGGGGACCTACCTGGGTTGGTGTCCCAGGGCCTCTCTCACTGCAGCCGCTCCACCCTGGTGCACCGCCGACACTCCGCTCCTCTGCTCGGACCTGCACAATCCTCTGCTGCAGAAAAACGGCCAGTTTAGGGATGAGGGCGGGGCTCCACTGGCTGTGTCACCAGTTTCAAAATTTGCTCGCTCCTCCAGTTTCCCCCCCACCTCAGGGACAGGCACTCAGCTCTGCTCCGTGCTCTCAGGCAGCTGCAGGCGGGCAGGCACAGGCACGTAGTGCGGTAGTGCTCGCCACGGCTCTTCCTTGTGGCCCGCACCGTACCGCAGCTCCGTTCGCGCCACCTGACTCTGTGCTCGTGTCCTGGGCACAACGAAAACACCTCAAAGGACATTGGAAGGTCTTTTCTCCGTCGCTGGGACCCAGTCAGGAGCATGAAGATCAACCTCCTCACCCCGTGTGGAGTAGAACTCAACTAACCATGCCACAGGTAGCCTGAAGAACCTCCGATCACTTTTGACACCGGTCTGGATACTCAGGAGAGTCTTTGCCTGCCGGGTGCTGCCGTGAGTCCCACATGCGGACCAAATCAGTCGAGCAGGACTGGAGCATTGCAAGTGTCCGCGGTCAGGCACCTGCTAACATGCTAAATGTTTCCATGCTGCTGGAGCGGGTAAGACTTGATATGGGCCTGTCGAGCCCCGGAGAATTCGCTGCTAGAGGTGCTGCGGCACCAGAGACACTTTTAACTATTTCCTAAGATTTAAAGTGGACTCTCTAGTAAGGCCTACTAGTGAGCATCCCTGCATGTGGCCACCAGTGAATGTGGAATAACCCCAACCACATTACAAGGAAGAGGGTGAGGCAGGGATTTGCTAGACAAAGACTAGAGCCCCTAACTCAAGGGGATTGTGTTGTTGCTTACGAATGTTGTAATACGTCAGTGAATGCGGAGTTAGAAATAACTTCTTTTTAAAATAAAAACAAATATTTGGTTGACATTGATTTATTGACATTACTGAGTGCACTTTGAGTTATAAGTTGTGTCACTAAGAGGGCCACGGAAATGCAGGAGCTAATGAGCCTAACCGTTGGGGTTGAGACCTTCGACTTCTGAAGTCCAGTGGCCCAACCTACTACAGGTCCTGAGAAACTGGGGTAAATACTAACACTTTATAACTTGACTCAAAGTGGTAGCAAGGATCAAGCAGTCCAAGGGTTTCAGGGTAAGGCGGGGAATAGATGCAAAGTGTACAAAGACTTACAACTCAGCAACATGATCTGTAACCCCAATAAATGAATGTCCAGCTAGATACTTGCTTTTCTGAAAAATGTACTATTTGCATACAAACACAAAGGGAAATACAGCACACAACAAATAATACACACAGTCGTCATAAGGTTGTCATTCTAGTGTTGTCCAGGTAAATCTCTGAGTCCCGCTTCCCTGGCTAAGGACTGTGGTTATTCCTCATTCATGTGGGTCAACATTCAGGTTAGGCCCCACAAGCAAGTACAAGTCTTCGAAGTTCCAAGATAGCTTGTTAAAAGTCAAAGGGGCATATTATCAAGAACGGCGTTAAAATTATTGCGGCTTTAGCGGCAGGAAACTGCAGCTAATGCGGCGTTAATGGGCTTGATAATATGCCCTTGAGAATTCCAATAGATGCCCGGGTTCACACCAGAACATGGGTTTTTATTGGAATTCTCAAGAGCATATTATCAAGCCCATTATCACCTCTTTAGCGGCAGTTTTCTGCCGCTAAAGCCGCGATAATTTTAACGCCGTTCTTGATAATATGCCCCAAAGTGTCTCAGCTCCGTAGCACTTTTAGTCCGAGCAAGTTCCCCCAGAGTGCCGGTGGTCCAGCAATCAGTCTTGCTTGCTTTCGCTGGAGCTTCGGTTTGGCAGGTCCGGGCATCCATCAATGGCCCGGTGCTGAGCAGAAGTCTGGATTCTAGGGGTTAGGCGGTAGGTGTCCACAATGCTCCTCCAATTGTGCAGTAAGTGTTCCTGAGTCTGGCGGCAGGTCTCGCTTGCTTGTGGGTTTGAGTGATTGAATTGATGCTCTGCTTCCAGGGGTCACAAACCGTGATGCTTTATGGTTGCATGGTGCTCCAAGGCAGTGGTCATCTCTCTTCACTATATTCACCACCTGGCATAGGGGGTTGTAATCAGGGCACACAGGGCAACATCCGCTCTGTGTCACAACACCGTGCTGGATAGCTGCCTGCTTCTTGTGACAGCAATGCAGCAGGGTGAGGGCCCTTAATCTTCACTTCGCCCCCCCCTGGCATATGGGGTTCACAAACAGCAGCACTTGGGTGAATAGCCAGATCAATGTAATTGTCCTCAATTTTCACCGCAGCCCTACTTAGAATATGGGGGTCATGAGCAGCACCACTCGGGCAGACGGCTCATCACCATGCAGAAGACTTTTTAGTCGCTTTACTGGAAAAACTGAAACAAGGGTATAATCCACTGGTCATTCATTGGCAGTTACAGTAGTGTAACGGACACCCCAACAACCCCCACGGTGCGGGGGCCCCAGTCTTCTATACATAAAGGGGGGTCACCTCAGCAGGTCAGTTTGAGTGTATGGGTTTTGCCAGGGGCCCCCTCACCATCTCTTGCAAGGGCCCCCTAAAGTTTCCTTACGCCCAGTGCTTAATTTGAGCTGTGGTTTCCAGTGCGCAGCACCAGCACCTATTTATCAACACCGGCGATATGGCAGGCTGGAACATGGTGGCGTTGTTTGCCTAATTTAGAGATGAGTACAACAACAGTTATTTATTGATTCATTACACATGAAAAATTACTAATACCTGTCGCCCAAACCATTGTTATATCTTTGGGGACTTGGAGTAGGCCTAATTGTCACCCTTGTAGGAGTGCGATGGTTAGTAGTTGTGTTGGTTATATCACTGGCGGCACTCGCAGGGGCAATGGTGCAAGTTACAGTGACCTCCTGACGAGGGCCCTGGCACTTATTTATTTACAAATTAAACACTGCTTATGCCACTGGTTACAACAGAATCACAGTCTGCTTTCATTGTGCCTTTGTCACTAATGGTGTCTAGACCATAGGGCACCTTGTAAGTATGAAATAATCCTATTATACAACTCCTTACCTGCTATCACAGACATCAGAGAAGCAGGGCCACATGTCCTCAACTCCCTGATTGGCCAATCGATTTTTGGGTACATGCACTTCCAAATTTTTGCTCAGCGTCTTGGAATGTGAAGAATATGCGAGTTATGAATAAATCCCCAATCAGATCAAGATTACCCCTAGGCACTATGAAAAATCCACGGTACTGACGCTTTCTTAAACTTAGCTAGTCCTAAGGAGGGGCAGTAAGTGCATAGAAAGCTTGCATGTATAGTCATAACTTCACCTGAACTCACTCACTTATAGCTGGTTGTATCATGAATTCTGTCCTTACATCCATCCCTTAATGGGTAGAAAGTAGATCTCCCACCTCATATCCCCCATACAGCCCTTTCAGCAAATCAAAACTAGAGTGGCCCCCAAATACTTACAAAAGTTAGTGCAGCTTTGCCAACCTCCGTGGCTTCTTCGCGCTACCCACCAGATGAAGTTCTTGGTCCCGAAATTCAAACTCTCCCGCATGCGCGGATGGTCCTTCTCTTATTTAGGACCTACCTTGAGGAACTCTCTACAGGTCTCACTACGTAAGGTGACTGACTATGGCCTATTCCTCAAAAACTTGAAGACTTGGCTTCTCAATTCTTAGATCTTTTGCTAGCTCTCTGATCTCCTATCTGGCCGGCGACGGGAAACGCCTTGAGGTAGCTGTGCGCCTTACAAATTAAAATTCAATCCAATTCAAATCAATATCTAATCCTGGTCAATCCGTTAACCCGCATACCAGGTAATGAAAATGTGATGCCAAATCATAACAATATCATAGAGTTTTACGTCACGCTCCTTTTCGGTTCACTTCAATATGTCCAGTTTTACTTTGCTTCTTTTTAACACCATGCCGAAATAGTCCAATGTCCAAAGTACAGTGAAATGGCCGAAATACAGTCTAATGTTGAATGTCCTAAACCTACTTGGAGATGCATGCACGTACAACGCCTCGAGGTATCTAAATTCAAACTCAAGACATCTTAACTCTGGTAACACAATGATCTTGGCAATGATCTTCGCTGGGGCTATTATACCAATATAAATATGAGAAAAGTATCCAAAATCAGCACCTTTGTATATATTAGTAATGATCATGTCTAGAATTAGTGTGTGCACTCGAGTTGCTGAGTTCACAATCATATTGCCCAGATACCCGTTGAACATTATTTATCATCTCCTAGGTAGTAATGGAAGTGATGTAGGAGCAAAATTCCTCAGAAGTCTGAGCGAGGAAAGGAGTGATTTTCCCAGTATAACTTAAGACCGGATAACTTGCCAACTACCTAAGGAGGATGCATAGTGGTTCCCCGCCTAGGGCAAACATTTAGGGGCCGATTCCTATGTCGGACGGAAGGGCTCTGATCAATAGTCAGAGCCCTTCACTCCGCATCGGAACGTGCCAAGCCCGTCCGCCATCCGGAAACCCTTCAGTACACCCGCGACCGCCTCTTTCCGAATGAGGGAGTACGATGACAGTTTCCCACTGCCTTTTCGTGCTGGAAAAGGCAGTCAGAAACTCACTTTGGGGGGCCCCAGTAGGGTCCCCATGGGTGCGAGGCTGCTGAATGGCGGCCTGGGGGGGACCTACGGTGCCCCTCTGTTAATTCCTGCACCCGGTGGCAGGCACCTTGGGGTGCCTGCCACCGGGTGCAGGGATGAACTGCACCCCTGCATTTCACAATGCAAGCATGCATTCTGTTCGGAATGCATGCTCCCATTGTGAAGTATATGAGTGCGACCGAACAGGGTTCAGTTGCATCGTACTTGCAGGTCCGTAACCGATTACAGTAGATCAGTCAGTTACGGTTACTGACTGATGTCAGATGGACTCCGGTCTGTCCGACATCGGAATCGGCCCCTTAGTGGTGATAGTGGCAATTTCTGTCTCATACCCATCCCAGACATCATCAAGAGAGAATTCATTGTTGCCGTGTTTACATTCATAATATAACAGTCTTATCCTTTAAGAAAGTTTGGACCAAACACCAGTCTATGTAGGACCTAAAAAGTTACTTCCATCTTATGATGTCAATGCTTTTCCAGCATCAAATAAAGCCACTAACTCATCCTCTCTTTCACGGATCTCCCTATAACATGTACTAGCCTCTGGAAATTCTAGCCTTGGTTTGCTTGCTGCATTATTCCAAACCAGTCTAGATGGCGCATTATTTTATTGCCAGCATTCAGCATCAGGTAGGTGCAAGAATATCATCGTCAGAATATCACATCGTCAGAATATTGTCTAAAAAAATACAGCCCGATTGGAGATAACAATAGATAGTCTTCACCCAATAGGACAATAGTTCAAAAAACAATATTTAGGGCACTCTATTTAAATTAGACAACATTTCTGCGCTCAATATTCTAGCATACAATCGAGCATTAACATAGGAGGATATGCCTTGTGATAAGAAACATCCTGGTTAGGGTAAGGGACAATAACAATTGGCGCCTTCTTCATCATGTCATATGAAATTCCCAATCCTATTGCCTCAGACAACACTGTCAACAATCTAGCCACATGTTTGCCCCTCTACACCATGCAAAATGTACCTGCAGCTGATCACCACTTTGTGTTTTACCCAAATTCTTCTTTTTGGTGTAAAAGGGGATTTCCTAGCTAGTTGACAATGTTTCTGTGTTATCCCACTATTCTGGTGTAAACATGCGTTGGTTACCAACAGCCAACAGTCTGTCAGTGTCAGAAGTTATCTGGGGAGTGGTAGAAAGTATAACACCATCAGATATTCTAAAATGATATGGTCAATATCTTATTGAGTATGCTCAGCACTGCCTAGTTTGTCTTTTACGGCTGTAATATATTTCTGAATATCCTCCATTTTTAAAGGATGTTAGATACTGAATTTACCGTCCTTCCTGTGTAGCCGCTGATGCACGGAAGTCAATTAAAACATTTCCATTCATCCCAGTACAAGCATCTTTTTAACAGAAGAGATGGAGAGTAGGTCAACGGCTTGCACAGCCCTGAAGAAAAGGAAAACACAACCACCCTGTGTGTCTAGGCCAGAGGTCTTCAAACTGGGGGGCGGGCCCCCTGGGGGGGGATGCATTAATTGATCCCATGGGGCGGTGCCAGGCTCTGCTAATGCTTATGCTAATAAAAGTGCTTTGTTTCAAATGTAAAAAATGAGTATCGATAAGCCACTCTGTAATGGGCCATCATTAACACCTTTTGTCATTTATATACTGACTGTGAGTAGGTGTCGAAAGGAAAGGGACTCCAAATATTCCTTAAACCTCCCCCTCCCACTACTACTGATAATCACACTGTACATACTTTTGACTATATTAAGGCCTGGCTGACCAGAATGCTATGTTTGTTAATTGTGTATTTGATTGCATATCTGGAAATAACAGTAACAAATTCACTGCAATATTTAAACATGTTAGACATATTTAAACATTGCAAATTTATTGTTAGAAACTCTGTAGGGGGCCAATGATTTTCTTTTTACAGGGTGGAGGGGCCCGGCTTTGAAAACGTTTGAAGAGCACTGGTTTAGGCATATTTACGAACTTTCCTTTTTAGGTCTCGCCTAGGCAGCGCGCTTTTAGGAATCGGTCTTCACTTTTCAAGCACTCGTGCTTGTGGCGGCATCCACCTTGCGGGAGCAAGCAGCGGCGCGGCCACGTTAATTATAAACAGATGGCCCCTGCGCGCTGCTGCTCGCTCCTGCACGAGTGCTTGTTTTTTTAATTCAGCCAGAATCCTCAGAGTGACGGCTTCCCATGCTCTTCCCTCTTTATTTTCACCCCTTCAAAGGCTGTCCAGGGACCTTCAGCTCCTCGCCTTGGCTGTACGTTTCACTTCATCTCTGTCTGTCCTTGTATCCTCCTCGTGCTAAGTGTACTTATCTCCTCCGTCACTCACGTAGCGCCTACGTGTGCCTCCAGTGCCTCCCAGTGCTTTCCTATATGCCCGAGTGCCTCATGCTATCTTCCTATAGCTCCCCCATCACACAACATGTTTCTGTCCTCAACTCATTACAGGCTTTCGCTGTATTGTGTCCTGAGCTCCTCAAACTACACTGTCATGTGCCCTCACGGTCTTGTTCCATGTGTCCTTTGTTCTTCACATTCAGTGTGCCCCCGGCTCTTCACTGTGTGTGCCCGTGCGGCCTATGTCCTCTCCCTATCTGTGTGCCCCCGGCTCCTCACAGTATGTGTCCGTGCGGCCCATGGCCTTAGTGCCAATATCGGTCACACTCACCAGCCCTCCCACAGCAACATACATGTAACATAAATAAGCAGACAAGACAACTTTTTGGTGGGAAAAATTGCTGCAGGTTTATTAGCGTACTAAATATGCCAACATGGTGGGTTATCTTACAGGTGATCCAAAGGCAAGCCGCCCCTCGCGGCCTAACACCTAATGGGCCAACTTGCTTCGTGGCCTTAGCTAATCGGTGCTTAGCGGTTGTAGTGAGGGGATAGCCCCTCCCACTTCCGGTGAACCATCAATCAATCAATCAACGGCATTTGTATAGCGCACTACTCACCCGGAGGGTCTCAAGGCGCTGGGGGGGGGAATGTTACTGCTCGAACAGCCAGGTCTTGAGTTGCTTCCTGAAGGCGAGATGGTCCTGGGTTGTCCGGAGTGGGATGGGGACGGAGTTCCATGTCTTGGCCGCCAGGTAGGAGAAGGACCTTCCTCCGGCGGTGGCTCTGTGGATGCGTGGGACGGTGGCGAGAGCGAGGCTGGCGGATCGGAGCTGGCGGGTGGGCTGGTGGAAGGTCAGGCGGTTGTTGAGGTACTTGGGGCCCAGGTCGTGGAGGGCCTTGTGTCCGTGGGTGAGGAGTCTGAACGTGATCCTTTTGTTGATGGGGAGCCAGTGGAGGTCTCTCAGATGTCCGGAGATGTGGCTGTGGCGGGGGATGTCCAGGACGAGTCGAGCTGAGGCGTTCTGGATCCGTTGGAGTTTCTTCTGGAGTTTGGTGGTGGTGCCGGCGTAGAGGGTGTTCCTGTAGTCCAGCCGGCTGGTGACGAGGGCCTGGGTGACCATCTTCCTGGTCTCGGTGGGGATCCACCGGAAGATCTTTCGAAGCATGCGCATGGTGTTGAAGCACGAAGACGATACGGCGTTGACTTGTCTGGACATTGAGAGGGAGGAGTCCAGGATGAAGCCCAGGTTGCGTGCGTGGTCTGTAGGCTCGGGGGTGGCGCAGGGCAGGGGGCCACCAGGAGTCGTTCCAGGCGGAGGGTGATGACCCCAGGATGAGAACCTCCGTCTTGTCTGAGTTCAGTTTCAGGCGGCTGTTCTTCATCCATTCGGAGACGTCTTTCATTCCTTCGTGTAGGCTGGCTCTGGCGGTGTCCGGGTCGTTGGTGAGGGAGAGGATCAGCTGGGTGTCATCGGCGTAGGTGATGATCTTGAGGTTGTGTTGGCGTGCGATGGCTGCAAGGGGGCTCATGTAGACATTGAAGAGGGTGGGGCTGAGCGATGACCCCTGGGGGACGCCGCAGATGACTTCAGTGGCCGTTGACCGGAACGGGGGGAGGCGGACTCTCTGGCTTCTTCCAGCGAGGAATGAGGTGATCCACTCTAGGGCCTTCCCCTGGATTCCGGTGTTGCTCAGGCGTTGTACCAGGGTGCGGTGGCAGACGGTGTCGAATGTTGCGGAGAGGTCCAGGAGGATGAGGGCCGCTGTTTCCCCATTGTCCAGTAGGGATCTGATGTCGTCTGTGGCTGCGATGAGGGCGGTGGGAGCAGTTAGGTGGTTGGCTCGGAAACCGGACTGCGTGTGGTCGAGGGAGCAGTTGGTCTCAAGGAAGGCGGCTAGCTGTCTGTTGACGGTCTTCTCGATGACTTTGGCAGGAAATGGAAGGAGCGAGATGGGGCGGAAGTTCTTGAGGTTGGTGGGTTCTGCTGTAGGTTTCTTCAGCAGGGCGCTGATCTCTGCGTGTTTCCAGCAATCCGGGAAGGTGGCGGTGTTGAAGGAGGCGTTGATGATGTCGCGGAGGTGGGGTGCGATGATGTGGTCGGCCGAGTTGAAGATGTGGTGTGGACAGGGGTCCGTGGGCGATCCGGAGTGGATGGTGTTCATCGTGCGAGTTGTGTCTTCGGTGCTGACCGGGGTCCAGGTGCGGAGGGTGGCGGTGGGGGCGTCGGTTTGGTGGTGGGGTTCGTGGTTGGAGGGCCGAAGCTGTTGTGTATGTCGGCTATCTTGTCGTGGAAGAAGGCTGCGAGAGAGACGCAGAGGTCTTGCGAGGGAGTGATGTCATTGTTTCCGGTGTCGGGGTTGGAGAGCTCTTTGACGATGGTGAAGAGTTCTTTGCTGTTGTGGGTGTTGTTGTCCAGTCGTTCCTTGAAGGCTGTCTTCTTTGTGGCGCGGATCAGTTGGTGGTGTTTGCGGGTGGCGTGTTTGAGGGCAGTCATGTTGTCTGTAGTCTGGGTGGTGCGCCAGGTATTCTCCAGGGAGCAGCAGTTCTTCCTGAAGGTGATGAGTTCGTCGGTGAACCAGGAGGTTTTCTTGCTGCCGCGTCTGCTGGGGGGGTTCTTCAGTGGTGCAAGGGCGTCTGCGCAGTTGGTGATCCATTGAGTGAGGTTGTTGGTGGCTTCGTTGGGGTCCATTGAGCTGGTGGGGGGGTTCTGGCTGAGGAAGGTGGTGAGCTGGTCGATTGTGGTCTTGTTCCAGTTCCTACGAGGGGGTTGTTGCGGGCGGTGGTGGGTCGTCGTTTTTCTGAAGCTGAAGTGGACGCAGCTGTGGTCGGTCCACTGGAGTTTGGTGGAGTGGCTGAAGGCGACGTGCTTGCTGGATGAGAAGACTGGGTCAATCGTGTGGCCGGCGTAGTGGGTGGGGGTGGTTACCAGTTGCTTGAGTCCGAGGTTAGCGAGGTTGTCCAGCAGGGCGACGGTGTTGCGGTCCTTGTTGTTCTCCAGGTGGAAGTTGAGATCCCCCAGGAGGATGTAGTCGGTGGAGTTGATGGCGTGTGGGCTGACGAAATCAGTGATGGCTTCGCTGAATTGTGTGCGTGGTCCCGGTGGTCTGTAGACGAGGGTGCCTCTGAGAGTGGTCTTGGGGTCGGTGTGTATCTGGAAGTGGAGGTGTTCGGCGGAGGTGAGGGTGTCATCTGAGTTGGTCGTGATGCGGATGGTGTTCTTGTGGGCGATGGCGACCCTCTTACTCACGCCCCCCCCTACGAGGGGGGGAGCATTCAAGCGACCCCCGGTTGTACAGGTTTCCAACCGCCTGTAGGAAAGATGGGGCGCCGTCGCACCCCAGGGTCCACCGCACAGACTTCCTGGGGACCCTTTGTGCTCCTGAAGAGGGTACCCCTGAGTACCTTTCCACCTCTGGATTGCCCTGTAACTCTGTCACAGCCCTGGGTGTGGCGACCGTCGCAGCCAGGGCCCCCCACCAAGGCCGGCATTCCTACTTACTATTTCCTACTTGCTATTTCTAGGGCCTCTCCCCTATCCAGCAAGAAACAGGTCCATGCTTATACTGGACAGATGTACCCCTTCGTCCTCAAAACACCCTGTGAATTTGGCGTGTAGCACCCATGTCTAATAAAGCCAAATCTCTGCTCAGTGAATTTACGCATAGCGCAGATGAACCTCCTGCACGCAGGCTCCATCGCCTCCCCCGAGCGAGCGAGCTCCATGCCATGGGAGCCGGGGTGATTTCAGACCACTGAAGTTCACCTGTCCCCAACTGGTTGCTAATTTGCACCGAGTGGTCTTCGTGGTCTTCTTCTAGGGTGCATTACTTCGCCACATTGACCAGACAATTTCATAGTTCTTTTAGATTTATCCCTGGTGCACACAGTAATAGTGTCACAACGGGTTTGAGGGAATAAGTGTATGGTGCCCGTTATTAGACACTGCACCCTTTCATGAAGTGACAACTTACGCAGCCTACCCTGCTTGCCGAACCATCGACCGGTCACAGATGCCCGGTCCCTGCTATCCACCTGTGACCCTTGATACTTGCACCAGTAATGGTGTCGGACTACCAGGTTCTGTGTCACGTTTCGCTGAAGTCCCTTTGGTGGATCCACTGGGACCCTTCTGTATCCCTGCAAATGTTGTGTCACGCACTACGGCCCTTTAATGCCCTTGCCCGATTAAAAGAACTCTACTAGCTGCACTTAGTAACGTAATACACTCCCATAAGCCCTATTAAAGTGGATACACATAGCCTGCTAGTATCATATGCTTGAGTTAATTTTGCCACTTGTATACATGTAATTAACCACCAGTACATATGTCAAAAGTGCCCCCTTTATTACCAAACTCTGATGGCCCTATATTCGTTGAAACGTCACACATTATTACACAGAACTAGGAACATGTCACACATGGCATTGTAAAACCTTGGCAGCTATGCCAGATTATTGTAACTGCAACTCCCAGTACACTGGTTATCCTGCTATCATTGTGAGTCTCCCTGGTGCCTCCGTGCCAAATTTGTGCTATCCAGTAGGCTGCAACTAAGATGCCTGTTTCAAGTAATAAAAGTGTGTATTGCTGGATCTCATTCAGGCAGGGGTGAAGTATGTTTGGGTCCCTCACCTGCTACATTCAATGTCCTATTGCAATCAAGGTCATGATATGATGCTACATAAATGAAATAGTCGTCCTGTAATCACCATGTACCCAGGTCGTTCACGTGCTCTCTGGCCCTGCAATGTGGCCAACAAAAGCAACAGCCCTATGGCTCATGGCAGGAGGCCAAACCCGCCGGCCCGCACACTGCTCCCGCTGTGCAGCCAAACCCCTGGAGCATCACCTATACCCTAACACTTGAGCGGGTATGGCGATTCAGTCTGATCCAGGCCCCCCAAGGCTATAGTAATGTCTTGGACAGCAGCTGATGTGGGTACTTGTGAGTGCCCCGGCACTTACCTTTATTTAAACTCAATGCCATGCGTATGTGACATAAAGTCTATGAGGTAAGTACAAAGGAGGAAAGTTATTCCCTACCTATCCTCCCTCTAGTGAGATACAGTCCGAGGCAGGCCGGTCAGTCCTGTATTATGCTGGAATGTCCTGGACACTGGGCACCTCTCAATACCTTTGTACTTCACCCAGGTCCCCAGGCAACCCCGTCGGGTACCCCTTAAAACAATTGCGTAACTTGTCTTGTGCGTGCTGTGTGTAAGGGAGAGAGAAATGCGTGGATGCATAACATTTAACAAAAGTGCACCCTCATTAATCCCTAGCAATGCGAGTGCCACCAAATTTGTGCTGGAAACAGCAGGCTGCTGCTAGTGCCCAGCTTGCGTGATTTTTTATCACCCTTTTCCAGAACGGAGATGACTGAACAACCTCAACCCTACTGGCCTCTGGGGCCTGGGATGCTTAGGATGAGTGCCGACTTCTCTTTAGACTCTACGAAGGGTTATCTTGGGTCAGGAATGGAAATCAAAACTGCGGGTGCATGACTCCGCCCCTACCCTTCAGTCTATCCTGTATAAAGACGCTGCCCTGCATCGGAGCTCTCATCGATTGAATCATGTCATTGCCACTGGGAACAGAATACCCCCCGTGGCCCAAAGCAGGCGCGCCACGCCTTTAAGTAGTTTATTACATTTTTGCTCTCCATTCCCGATTGATCCCTTTATATAAGCATTCCCCTTTGACATGTAATAAAACAGGAGCTTGGCTGTATGAATTAGTTGTAGGACATCAGACATTAGCCTGTCTATGGCTAAAAATAACCAGGCACACCTTTAGCTGTCGGAGTTCATCAACTGGACTACTTATCCTACGCCCTTTCAGTGATAGGGCAGGGCGAAAATTACCAGTGTTGCGACACTCTTTTACACTAGTCTGATGTTGTTTACTTATATACTAAACCCATTCTTTCTTAATACAAGCTCCATCATAGACAATCACATTATAATCTGTTCAATTTATCAGAGAGGGCTGTGTTGTTTTATATAAGGTTTAAGCATCCAATGAGGGTAAGTTAAAAGTTGGCAGACCAGCCAATTTATGAAAATATTCACCGTGTGAAGAGGGGCATGAATTTGGGCCGAACACATCCTCGGGCACTTTCACTTAGCAGGGTGGTTCCCTCTGAGAGGTGTCGCCCCCCGTAATAGACAAGATCTATGCGGATATTCCAAACAATAATGTCCGAGACCGCCCAACCTGTGGAGCCAGGATTACCCCTCTTAGACTGCAATACACTGCTGTGACCCTGCCCCAGCCACACAATCTCTGGGGACATGGTAAACACACCTGGCTTTCCAAGACCCAGCAGAGAGCCTGTCTCAACTGCACAGGACTCCCAGAGGACTGCCTGGAATCAGAGGTTCCCTGAATCCGCTTTGAACTAGCACTGCTGTACATTGGAGGTTGTTCTTGTTGGTCTGCCGAGGGTCATGCACCCGCCTAGTTAAGTTTTCGCGAGTACACCCCTCGCAACACAGGATTCGTCACCTGGCCTCTTTGAAACGGAATTGGAGACCGTGCCCGGCCCGCTCGGCCGCCGAGGCTCCTGTACACATGGGATCACTCACCAGATTTACCATCTGTTACAGCCGGAAAGGCCCCTGGCGAGGCGGGACGTGCCCGGCCTGCGGAGG
This sequence comes from Triturus cristatus, assembly GCF_964204655.1. Taxonomy (NCBI): domain Eukaryota; kingdom Metazoa; phylum Chordata; class Amphibia; order Caudata; family Salamandridae; genus Triturus; species Triturus cristatus. Next base: position 862,180,173 of record NC_140590.1, read on the forward strand.
TAGGCCCCATACTGGCCAGGCCACACAGTGCGCTTCCGCCCCCATGGAGGTTTGCGACCCAGCGAGTGGGATCTACACAACATCCTCTGCCCTCCCCCATAATCAAGATGCCCCCTGCGGTGCCGAGCCTAAGCCCCGCAGCAAAATTGGATTTCAGGATGAGGGGGCCAGAGTGGCACCCGCTGCCACCCAACGTCGCATCCATGAGCTGCACCGCAGAGAGAGCGCGGGCACCAACGCCACAGAGGGCCAGGCACCCTCCCCCACCCTTCCGCCCCATTCCTCCCGTGCAAACCGGGCTCCCCAACAAGTGGACCGGAGCCAAGACCAAAGGGGAAGGAAGGAGTTGTGGGGGGAGAACATACCACTGCACTCCCCATCTGAGACCGACCCCAGGAGACACCCGAATGCCCGGCTCCCCACGCAGCCCCGATGGGAAAGGGAGCCGCCCCCACAGTTTAACGGCAAGCCATGGTGCAGGAAATGCATTCGGGAAGGATTTTGAGTGCTTAATACAGCCCATGCCTGTTCGGGCGCTCAGGACAGTATGTGTAAAACCCTTTCATCTGACACGGCCATAAAGCAGCAGATTACAAACCTCACTATCGCGATTCTCCTAGGCCCCTTATCTGACGAGCTGGACATCGAGGTGTGCCCAATAAATCAGACAGCAAAACTTGTCAACGTGCATGACACCGTCTGGCCCACTAATGCAAGACAGGACCCGACTCTGCCTCCGCAAGCTCTTCTGCTGCTGGCCAAGCTCTGACGGCCCCTCAGCCCCTGTGTCTGCCCCGCAAAAGGAAAGGTCAGCGGACCAGCCCCGATCTGAGCCTGTGAGGGGGGAGCCAGCTGTTGGAGCGAGCACCCCCCTTCTCTTCGCCCGTATCCATGTGGTGGCATTCAAGACGCGCCCCCCTCAGTGGGATGTGGGGGCTAGGTAGGGCCCCTAGCTGGTGCGGCTACGGGTCCTCTGCCCACGTGGGTTATGGTGGCCAAGGCCCGAGAGCCTGTCGCATGGAGGCGGGGTGACGGCAGCAAGTGTGCTGCACGCTGTGTCCAGATAGCGGGGAGGGTCGCGTTGTGTGGTTGTAGGATACCGTGGGCGTCGAGTTAGATGCGATGGCTGGCTAGATGCTCCGGCGCTAGCACTAAGGGGTGCGCGGTCACGAAGTGGATGCCCCTCATGCGTACTGCTATTAAAACACCCCGGCCGCTAGATCAGCGTAGGTAGATATGGGCGAGCGACGCACAGGCGGAAAGGAGGGCGCGGGGTGGAGAACTCCATGTCCAGGTGCAAAGGTAGCATTGGCATCCAGAGTGCCCAGAGGTTATGATCTGTGGCTGTGCATGCTCACCTCGCTGTAGCCGACGCCAGCTAAAAGACACTTTTCCCGCCCCCGAAATACATGCTATCAAGTTCCAGCCCCTCAGGAAGCAGAAATGCTGCTGACCTGATTTTCTCTGGCATATTCTTAGTGTACGTTAAAAGGGGCATCGGCGGTGTGTTCCCTCGTTAAACAAACGGCGGGCACTGCAGTGCCTATGCCCGTGTATAATGCCCCGCAACTTCCGCCAACTGGGGTGGGAGGCGTACCGTGCCCTGTGACACCTCGTCCTCCCAGGCGAGAACCGGTTCAGTGAGAAGGCCTGGCCCCGCGGTCCGGGATCCGGAGCGGGGCCGCGTCGGCACTCAGGACTAGGAAGCGGGGGGGGGGGAGGGGGGGTTCCGGCCCTGCTAAAAGTACCCCCCGAGGGCTGGGGAACGATGCAGCACACCCGGGCTTTTACCCGGATAGCGTGTGGCATGCGGGTAGTGTTATCACACTTGCATGTGTTTAAAATGGTATCGCCAGCAATGCCCAAAGTTTGCTTTACCGCCCTTACCCCCCGAGGCATAACCCCCCGCCACCCCGTACCTGGGTGCCATATGCAGGCCCGCACCTCAACCCCTGCCCCCGGGGCAACGAAACAGCGCCTAGCAGCCAAGGCCGCAAACCCATGCGGGGCGGCGAGGTCATGTCCGCAAACCCATGCAGAGCGGCGAGGTCCCTGGCCAGGCCCCGCCCGTCTCCTCCGCCAACGCTCCTGGGTCGGGAGACATATCCCGTATGTGGAAGGCACCGCGCGCAGGGCCCGGGGCTGGCAGAGGGCATCCGATTGTCGTCCGTAGCTGGAGGGCCAAGAAGGCAGCGCCCTGGGGGATTGGTGGTGAGGACAGTGAGCCCCCCTCCCCGAGATATGGTATGCGCATGTCGCAAATAGAGGAGTGGCAGGGCCTTACCATAAACCCCGCCACCCTACACGAGCCGGCAGCCCCGTCCACCAGTCGCTACCCCGTCGCCTCAGGGGGTGGCTAAGGGGCCACACCAAAGCTTCTTCCAAAACCAAGGGACCTAATGGCGAAGGTGGGCCATGAATAATAAGTCCCGACCCCAGGAGCGAGGCCGCGGCCCGTAGTTAGCTGCTGCCAGCGGGACCACCATACATCCTACCCCGAACCCGTCCCGCTCCTTAGCCCCAAAACTCCCCGGAACGTCAATCTGACTCAAAGGGAACGAAGCCGGGGCTGGAGCTGGGACAGGGCCCCCCAGGCGATGCCCGTATAGCGGGGCCCTCACTTAGGGCCGGGAAGGAGGTGGGGGTAGACAAGGCCCACATAGGACTAACCTCGTGGTCCGACGATGCGACCTCAGCAGCAGCTACCAAAACGGCATCAGGGTGAGGGACAAAGAGGCCGCCAGGTGGGCGGGGGAGGCATACATACCTCTCCCCTTCCCCCACCTCGGACAGATGTGACGCACGGTACCCCGAAGTGGTCACCGGACACTAGGCTGTCCAGTGTGCCATCCTGTGGCACTAAAGGGGCCGCCCTCTTATGAGGGTCCCCTGCGGGGACGTGTCATTCAGCCCACACAGTGTCCCCCTCACAGCCTCTCTGTGCCCCCGGCTCTTCACAGTGCGTGCTTGTGTGGCCCATGTCCTCTCACTATCCGTGTGACCCCGGCTCCTCACAGTGTGTGTCCCTGTGGCCCATGTCCCCAGTGCCCCCCTCACAGCCTCTCTGTGCCCCCGGCTCCTCACAGTATGTGTCCCTGCGGCCCATGTCCCCAGTGTCCCCCTCACAGCCTCTCTGTGCCCCCGGCTCCTCACAGTGTGTGTCCATGCAGCCCCCTCTCTGTGCCCCCGGCTACTCACAGTGTGTGTCCATGCGGCCCATGGCCTCAGTGTGCCCTCTCACAGCCTCTCTGCACCGCGGCTCCTCACTGACTACACATCCCGGTTCTTTTCACTCTCCGCTGTCGCTCATCTCCACACTAAGGGGCATATTATCAAGACAGGCGATAAAATTATCGCCGCTTTAGTGGCAGAAAACTGCCGCTAAAGCAGCAATAATGGGCTTGAAAATATGCTCTATGGAATTCCAATTGAAGCCCATGTTAGATGTCCTTCACATCTAACATGGGCTTCAATTGGAATTCCCTAGAGCATATTATCAAGCCCATTATCGCCGTTTTAGCAGCAGTTTTCTGCCGCTAAAGCGGCGATAATTTTATCGCCTGTCTTGATAATATGCCCCTGTAAATCACCCTCGGGTATATAGATACCACTATTTTTGCCTACCCAGCATTCAAAGGAGGTCTTCTACTGCAGCTCGGAGGCAGCTTGCACGCCCGTTTTGTCATGATCGTCGGCAGATCGAGCCTAGAACACATTAATGGCCCGAGGGGCCTCATTTACACTTTAGGATTCAAGTCTTAGCTAGTTCTCCTTTCTTCCTGGATATTTTGGTACAGCGTATTTCACTAGTTCACTTTTATTTGTGTATTTTAGGGGGCAGAGTTTGTTTCTATTTTTTATGAAACTGTGGTTTAGTCTGCCAGGGTTCAGAATTTGATATCAGACAGTGACATAATACACAGAACTGATGTCACATGGTGACGTTGCTCAATGAACATAACACGTATTCCTTCCCTGCATCACTACTCTAAACTAATAAGATACTGTGGCATCACACCAGTAACCTGGCATCGGACTGTAACATCACTACAGGACCGTGAGCCTCCTCTGAATGTGACATCATCACACCAGCAGGTGTTTGTCTGTGACATCACAGCAGGCCCACAGAGCAGACTATGACATCACTACAGGGGCCTGAGGTAACAGTACAATGGCACTACAAGACCAATATGTGCCACCCTCCCTTGCCCACTGTAGATATCAAAATTTACAGGAAATTCAGAATGTGCTTTTGTTAGGTGATGTCTTCTTGGGTTTTGTGACCCATTTTGACATCATTCATCATCAGGAGGGTCCCTTAAAAACTAGAGAAAGAGCACCTAATAAACTGAGAATGTGGTAAGTCTTAAGCAGAAGAAGTGGAGGAAGAAGAAAAGAGTCTGCCCCCCAAAGGCTCCTAGAATAAGCATTGGCATAGCCAATAGGTCTCACTTTTGGGACCTTATAAGTGTTTATTATTATTATTATTATTATAAGGATTTATATAGCGCAGATTAAAAAAAATCGAAAACTGTAACCCTACGGGTATCCAGGCGCTCTGACCAGACAAGATGTTTTATCGCACGAGAGGACAAGTTGGAGACTTTACGCTGCTGGGAACAACCAGGTTTTGAGGCTCCTTCTAAATTCTATCAAAGACTGCGTTTGCCTGAGGGCTGGTGGGAGTTCATTCCAGCTTTGGGCTCCGACCACCCTGAATGCCCTCCCTCCTAATCTTGCCCGTTTAAAACAGGGCTGTACCAGCAGATTGGCCTTGGATGACCGCAGCTGCCTTACTGGGGAGTACCAGGCAAATCTTTCCTGGAGTGGGATCGGGCCTAGTCCATGGATTGCCTTGTGCACCAGGCACAGAGATTTGAAAAGGACTCTTTCTTTAACGGGTAACCAATGTAGATCTCTGAGTGCCTGGGTGGAGGAGGAGTCAAACTTACGACCAAGTGCCAGCTTGGCAGCAGCTGACTGAACTCTCTGTAGCCCCTGCAGAATGTATTGGGGGGCTCCGAGATACAGAGAGTTGCAGTAATCCAGCCTGCTGAGGATAATGCTTCTTACGACCGTGTTACGGGAATCTGCAGGCAACAATGGGAGGACACGGCGTAGAAGTCGCAGTAGACCAAAGCAGGTACTGGAAGTTTTGCTAGCCTGTGAAGCCAGCTGAAGGTTGTTATCGAACAAGACCCCTAGGTTCCGTACAGTGCTAGCTGGTGTCAGTGGAGTTGAATCCGGAGCGATTCTGAAGTCCACCGGAGGATGTTGAATCAGTCTTGTTGGTGCATAAAGCAACAGTTCTGTTTTGTCTCCGTTGAACTGCAGACAGTTTCTCCGTAGCCAGTCCGTTGTCTGCCTCATGCAATTTTGGAACTGCTCCAGAGAGACTGCCTGTTTGCCTTCCAAGGAGAAGGCCAGTTGGGTGTCGTCAGCATAATTGATCAGCTCCACCCCAATCGCTTTAATGATGGAAAATAGCGGTTGTAAATATACATTAAATAGGATGGGGCTGATACTCGAGCCCTGTGGAACTCCGAAGTCCACTGGTGTGGTCTCTGAGATGAAAGAACCCATGGTCACCCTTTGGTGTCTTCCCATTAGATAAGAACGCAACCACTGTAGTGCTTGACCTCCAACCCCAACCTCCGTCAGCCGTCCCAGCAGCGTTTCATGACTCACGGTATCGAATGCGGCTGACAAATCTAGGAGCACCAAAACAGCGGTGCTCCCTGTGTCAGCCCGCATCCGCAACGTGTCCAGCATGGTGACTAATGCGGACTCGGTTCCGTGGCAAGGGCGGAAGCCGAACTGGTCCCTGTCCAGCAAACGGTTAGCCTCTAGATAACTCGAGAGGGATCTGCTCACCGCCTTCTCCAGGATTTTGATAGGGAACGGGAGGAGTGATATTGGCCGGAAGCTGGCAGGGACAGTTGGGTCCAGGCTTGATTTTTTGATCAGAGGGGAGACCAAGGCCAGTTTCCAGCTATCCGGGAACCATGCCTTCTGCCAGCGATTGATTACAGATCTGGCGCAGCCAGGGGAAGGTCGAGTTACCCCATAGCTTCCACACCTTCTGGGGCAGTGGGTCAAGGGGGGAACCCGACGAGATGCTGTGTGCCGTCTTGATAAATGACTCATCTGAGAAAGATGAAAAAAGGGTTAGAGAACAATTACTACTTGGCTTCTCGTGGTGCGTTCCTTTCCCAGAGGCATCAGCTGCTCTATCAGAGACCCCGAAGAGGTCCGTGATCTTCTTCACCTTGTCCTTAAAGTAGGTAGCAATATCATCGCATAACCTCTTGGAGGGCACTACTTTATTTTCGAGGCAGCTGGGGGCCGACAGGGAGTTCACTATTCTAAACAGTTCCCTTGCTCCATTTGGGGCAGATGCTATAGAGTCAGCGTAGAAGCTCGCTTTGCGATCCAGGATAAGTTGCTTGTATCTACTCTGTGCGGATTTCAGCGCCGCTTTATCCCTGGCAAGGAGCCCCTTCCTCCATTTCCTTTCGATCTGCCTACAGAGCTGTTTTAACTGTCGCAGGTCATCATCGTACCAGGGCGCTGATGGTCTGCTCCTAACTCTGATCCTTTTCTTCGGGATCAAAAGGTCCAGCTCGTTAGTTAAAAACTTATGGTAGGCATTGTAATTGTCCTCCACCGATCTGGAGGCTAGGAAAAGACTAGCTGTAGGGAGAGTCACCCGTGATCCGGTTTTGGTCAATTTGACCCAGTTTCTACCCTCTCTGTATGTTGCCGTGGTTTCGGATTGGCAGGAGGTAGCTGGTAGCAGTATCTTAAACTGAATACAAAAATGGTCTGTCCAAATAAGCGGGTGAACGCCTAAAAGCTCGACCTCCGTCTTGTTGGCGAACAACAGATCCAGTATGTGGCCTTTTTGGTGGGTGGGAGATGTAACTAGCTGGTGGAGGCCAAGGCCAAGACAGGTAGCCGTTCGATCCCTCAACTGGTTCTTAGTGCTTACGTCCTCCCGCCAGTTAAAGTCACCTAGGACAACCATCTTAGAATGTGCAAGGTTGATGATTATATTCAAAAGAGGTTGCGTTGGAGTGTGCAGCCCCGGTGGACGATAACAAAGCAGGCCTGTAAGTAAGTTCCCTCTGTCGCCTTGTAATGAGAAGGCCATAACTTCGATCCCCTCAATCGCCTCCGTATGTAGCAGGCTCGGACGCAAATTCTCCCTGTAGATTAGTCCCACCCCTCCTCCCTTACCGCCCTGTCTGGGTTTATGTATAAACTTAAAACCCTCTGGACAGGCGGAGCCAATCTCCACAGCTGCATCTGCTCTAGCCCATGTTTCTGTGAGGAAGAGCGCATCCAGCCGCAGATCTTCTAGTAGCAGTGCAGTTTCAGTGTGATGCTTAACTAGCGATCTGCAGTTCAACAGAGCACATTTGAGTGTGTCTGGCTCTTTCAAAGGTCTCTTGCCTGTTCTGGGTACTGAGTTGCAGGGTTGCATAGCACCCTTGCTCTGAGTGGGTACTGTGGGGGCCATCCTACCGCCTATATCCAGGAGCTGTAGTCTGGTATACCGGCGGCGTCCCTCAACGTCGCTGGCAGGAGCTTGAGCCGTCCTATGCGCTAGCATTTGGCCTCTTTTATGTCCTGCCCCCTTGTAAACCCAGTGCCCCTGGCAATATGGCGCCTGGCTTCGACCTTCCTGCCTATTCCAAGATGGCGCTTGACAAGCTGCAAAGCGCGATGTAAGGCAAGGGGGGTCCCGCTCAAGCAGCAGGTGAGAGAGTAATTTTTATAGTGCAAGTATGCGGATGTGCAGAAATAAAAACCACTTTTTTTTTTTTTTAAAAACACACAATTGAGGAGTTAAAATCGGAATCAATCCTCTGTCCAATCCCCGATTGGACTCTGTGCAAATAGCAATGGTTAGCAGCAAAGAACAATATTCTTTTTAAGAACTAAGCAATAGCTGTCCCCGAGCGGCCTCTCGGCTACTCAGCAGAGTATATCTTCGTCAGGTTTAGTTCTGCAGCACAATATCCTTGGTACAACAACATCAACTGTTGCATGGCTAAACAGTTATAGGGTCCCAAAGGCGAGACCTATTGGCTATGCCAATGATTATTTAGAAAGTCTTCCACTTCTTTAAACAAAAAATTGTCTCTGTCATGTTTTTCTCCCTTTATATATCTTGCCTTACTTTGATAGTTTGGCAGTCACCAAATTTCACTGCTCCATCATATCTTCTTTGGCCCATGCATTCATTTAATGTCCCCCTCTAATTTATGTTACAGTTTAGCATTTTAAAGTGTTCGTTCCATGTCAGAAGCCTTCCCGTCATACCCCTTTATCATTTTAGGTCTCACCTACAGACAGTTTTTAGCTGTCTGCTGTTGCAGACCTTGTGAGGACAACTGAATGCTTAAAGTGCTCTTTGGGCCAGCTTGGTACTCACCATTAGTTCGCTTTCCTGTCACCCTCATTTGCTTGCCTCTTATTCAATGGTTTTCTTTCTAATTTTTGTGTTTGTCCCTCCCCTCGAGAATAACGTATTCACCATTCTTTTGAATGAATGACTTGCATCATTCCACTTCTCACATTCACTGAACTACTTTTCTCTTTTGCTTTTACCACTCCACAGCAGTGCGTCTTCTTGCTCTGCTCCCTCCCGTGTGTCCTGCTTCCTACCTTAAATACCGCTCCCCTGTCCTCTCTGTGCTGCTCAACTCCTCCCCCCAGCTCGCCCGTTGCCTACACCACCCTTTCCAGCCTGTTATTTTAAATGTTATTTTTCAACTCCATCTTCACACCCAAGTTTCTCTGTTGCTCTCCCAAACCTCTCTGACCTGCATGGCTTTTTTCTTTTCTGTTCTTTTAAACCCCCTATTTCTCCCATTGCTCTCTTCCCCTCTTTTTTGCCTCTCCAAACATTTACATTTCCTCCGCCCGGTTTAGCATTGTCCCTCCTGCCCTCCCTTCTTTTTAAAAACAAATGTCTGCTGGGGCACTCCTTTTGTAAAACACACTTTCACATACATTTTATGCATTTCTATTTACAGCTCCAAGATAAAAAAAAAAGAACAGAGCCATATCATGCTGTATGTGCATCCATGTGTTGATGCACATGCACATATATGTCATCAAGCTGGACCACCATTCATTAGTGGCTGGTATTGGAAGGTGGTGGGGGGCGGGTCGCAGGGGTGGGGGCCGGGGAGAATGAAATAATAATTTAAAAAATCACACTTACCTGTCTGGCGCTGCCGCCCGCCGTCGCCTCCTCTTGGTCCTCTTCCCATCCTACAGAGCAGAAAGCAGGATGCACCCGCTCCCAGCCTCCCAATAGCCAATCACAATGCTGCAATACAGCGTTGTGATTGGTCTGAGTGCTGTGCATCGGCGCTCAGCCAGAGAATGAGAGGCTGGGCATGGTCTCCATGCAGGCTGTATTGCAGCCTGCATGGAGAACATGCAAATTGCACATGAATGTGGCCGGCCAAACATTCATGCACACTTTAGGGAGTGCAAGCCACTCCTCCCCTCCCCTGCTCTGGCAGCAGAGCAGCCCGTTGCGACCCTGCCGCAACTAGGAAAAAATGCAATGATAACTTAGAGTTATTATCATTTTATTTTTCCTTAAGTGACATTGCTTAAAAACAGTGGGGCGACGCCCCTCTGCCTTAGGAGGGGGGGGGGGGCACTGCTGCCATTGTGTCATAACAGATATGTACGCCTACGAGAGGATGCTTGCATCCATACTTATCACTTCACTTTTTTCCATTTTTTGCAAATATAGTTTAGCATTGGCAAGAAGCATTGGCAAAGTTAAAAGGCAAGTCCTATTGGTTTGCTAATGCATGTTTATCCTCTTGCCTTCTCATTCTCCTTTCTCCTCAGTGTCTTTAAGTGGCCCAAGAAAGGTGTGGTTCAAAAACAACAAACATGACATGAAACAGATCAGTGGACACACCAAGCCAGCTGCTTTCTCTGGCTACTGTAATGGCAAAGATTGCAATTGATCTCCAGATCCATCTGCAGTTTAGCACTATGATCAGACATTTAACTGACTAGCCACTAGCGAAAACAACCGGCATAGGCTGAGCTAACGACAACCAAACCAAATCTCAACATAGTACAGTCATCCGCACACATATCCTACAAAAATATTTATTGAAAGCAACCCATGATAACTTCCACGAGTATATTAAACACTCCTGCACTACTCTTATGCAACCAGAAAACAATACGCAGCCTATCGATTGAAATCCCAAAACGTACGAAAACGATGCCTAAATTAAGAGTGTTTGTATGACACACTAAGTATAAAATGATAGAAAGTGCCAGATACATGCTGAAAACATAAGGTAACATAACTTTACTCAGAAGCTTCTACAAAGAGGACAGGTGAGGCTCACATGACCTCTGTAGTTGTCCTCCTTGCCGAACCTTTTAAACTCCAGGGCGTCTGGTTTGACATTGTTAATAAGGCCAGTGTTTGGGCGCCCTGGGGCCTCACTCTCTTCACACTGTTCAACTATTGTTCATAGTCTAAAATCAGAGCGGTGTCTCCATCAGCTGCCTCAGGGGTCACCTTTAAATAACTTACGCTACTCATTCCCCGCTCCCCCGCCCCCTCCCTCCGCCTGGCGTGCAGAAGGTGTTATGTAGGCCAGCAGACAGCCGGTCCCAGGTTAGTTGCAGCTCGGGTGTTTGCTGCGTGCATTTACACTTTTGAGTGTCCGATTCCCGCGGGTTGAGACCAACTTCGATTTATTAGCAGTATTTGTATGCTTTAAAGCATATGAATTGCATGTATCTTTATTTTACACGCCAGAAATGTATTTATTTCCCTTTTTCGCTTGATGTGAATTTATGTATTTGGTAGCGCTTAGAAACTCGCATTTTCACCGCTATTCATTTCACACCATTGTTGCTTCGGAGATTGGACGCCACTGCACTCCATCAGTGTCATTCTGCATGAAACGAGTACACAAAGTGACACAAGTTGCAGCATTTTGGCTACCCCCACCTTACTTCCGGTCTTCCTTCTTGAGTTCAAGAGACAGAGAACAGGCTGAGCGGTCCTCCTGCATTCAGAGGGCAAACAGGCCGAGTCGACCCGTGGCCACCCTTTCTTGTGCACCCACAGCCACAGACCTCGCTAGTCAGGTATAACCCCGGCCCTGCTGTTACCAAGGCGCCCTGACTGCGCCGCGCTCTCTGGGGTTCACTTAGGCAGAGTGTGGAAATGGTAAAGCGCGAGGGCGCTGCAGTCACAGACTGCTTCGATGTAACAGCTGTGACTGATAAGAAATATGCATAAAGTACTTGGCGCGCGGCAGCCTAGGTGGGTGAAGAAATGTTAATGTCAGTGAACCCCGACTACCCACATCTGCTTCTCCATTGTTTAGTATTCATGAAACGTTCGCATGTTCTTATCGCTGCGCCGTTCAGTGCACACCCCCGTAGCACAGACAGCAGTAAGGTTGCAGTTCTCTGATCTCAAATTGAAGGAATTATAATACGACATATGCCAAGTTAGCTGGCTGGCTCGAGCCGCTAGGGAGACAGGAATTAGGTTTTCTCCTTTGGTCTTAAGATGGCGACGGAGGCCTGAGAGCTGGAGAAGGGCAGAAAACCATAATGGTTAAAGAGGGAATGAACAACGGGGTTGCTGCAGGCACGAGAAGAGAAGACAAAGAATGCCCAAAGGAAGAAAAGGGGTTTTCCTTGTTTGTAAATAATATTGGCCCATGTTCACTGTAATGTTGCCAGGTGGACCCTTCCACTGTCGTGGGGGTCCCTGGCCAAAGTGAAAGCATGCCCCCCTGCGAACGTGCCTCCCGTGGACGTGCCTGACGTCCAGGGAGGAGACACGTGGTGTTAAGTAATAAAGAGCCCGGAGAACCGGGCGTGGCAAGCAGTGTTCTAGCCACCAGTTGAAGACACGTGTGTTGTGGCCCCCTTGATTTCTAGGCCCACGGCCCCAACACTACACTGGCGACGAGGTGGTCTCGCCACCCCATCGCGTGCATCGCCTCGCTGCGCTCTTGCCCAAGGAGCGACTTTGATTTCCTCACCTTGTGAGGAGTTGTGCCCCCAGTGTGGCCCCCAGCTGCCCCCGGACCGCCTACCTGGTGCCCAGCCGTGCTGCGCCCATCCTTCACCTAGCCGGGCCCTCCGCTGCCCCCCTCGGCCTCCAACCCCTGCCGCCTGGCTGCCCGAGCAGCTTCTGAACACGCGGAGCCTGCACACGCGGAACACCGGTCCCGCCTGCCGTTCCTCACGCATCTCGCGTGCACCGGGTGATCCAGCCTTGTCGTTTCTCACGCATCTCGCGTGAGATGCGTTTTTGACCGTTCTGCAGCCTGGAATCGCCCCTCCTGCATCCCAGGACGCCCCTGGATGCCGGGACGGCCCCAGAAGGTCAGTACACGACGCCCGGAAGACGAGTGAGCCGGCCCCGAAGGGGTGAAGGTGAGCCTACCCCCGCTGCTGCGCCCGCCCACGACAACCATGGCCAATGTGCCCCCCCTGGAGCCGTTTGCAGTCACTGGCACACCCCCGTCGCAGGCGGCACGGTGGAGGAAGTGGGTGGAACGACTCGAGAACTACTTTGTGGCGGCGGAAATCGCGGCAGAGCGACGGCGCGCCATGCTGCTACACTTAGGAGGTGAAGCAATCCACGACATATCGAAGGACGTGACGGAGGCTGGCCCGCCCAGGACGTATGCCACGCTGCGCGACGCTATCACTGGATACTTTGAGCCATTTGCGAGTGCTGACTATGAGCGATTCCTACTGCGACAAGCCCGCCAACTCCCGGAGGAGTCAGTGGACGTCTTTCACGATAGACTCAAGAAGCTAGCCAGCACATGCACACTCCCCGACGTGGACGGCGAAATCCGCGCCCAATTCATACAAGGTTGCGCGTCATCAAAGTTGCGCGAGAGGGTGTTAGAAACGGACAACATGCCCATGCGGGACATCCACGCGCTCGGGCGGTCAAAGGAGTTGTCTAAAGCACGTGCCGCCCACATGGAGCCAAAGCCGACAGTCGCAATCAAGACAGAGCCGGTGTGCGCCCTCAAGACCGACGCCGGCGAGAACAACTCAAAGCAGCCTCGGCGGAGGAACCCAAGACCGGCGCAAGCCCCCCCCGGCCGCGCGTGCACGTGGTGCGGAGGAGCGACGCCCCACAGAGGAGCATGCCCAGCACACGGCAAAGTATGCAGCGCATGCGGAAAGGCCAACCACTTTGCGAGTGTATGTCTGTCGGCACCCCGGAAGAAATAGAGTGGCCCGCCCAGGAGGGTAAGGCAGGTAGAGCCGCTACCTAGCACATCCACCAGCAGCGACATGGATGACGATGAAGCAGACGTGGCCTCTGTCCATGTCGTGAGAGTTCTACACACCCTGGCGACCTCTCCATCCACAGAACCCATGTGCACAGTCAACGTACAGGACCAAGCCGTGGCGGCCCTGATTGACACAGGCGCATCAATCAACCTGATGGCTGCCAGCGTATACCGGACGTTAGAGAATGCCCCGGCGCTCCATCCCACGAGGGTACAAGTGTACGCCTACGGCACCAGTCGCCCACTCCGCCTGTGCGGGATGTTGCGGACGGACCTGTCCCACGACACCACTCGATTACAAACCAAGATCTATGTGTCACAAGAGGGATCAGGATTCCTGCTTGGTTGTCGAACAGCCCAAGACCTCGGTTTGATCCATTTCGCACTCACCGTCCAAGCCAGCAGCCTCGACCACCTAGTTCGGAACCACACATCTCTATTCGAAGGGATAGGCTGCCTGAAAGGACCTGCTATTCACCTCCACATAGACAAGTCGGTCGCCCCGGTGGCCCTCCGGCACCGGCGCATTGCATTCCACCTGCGACCCAAGGTGGAAGCAGAACTGAGAGTACTTGAGCAGGCTGGCATCATCGAGAGGGTAAGTGGGCCCACCCCGTGGGTGTCACCCATCGTGGTGGCAAAGAAACCGAAGCAGACGGACGCGGTGCGAATATGCGTGGACATGCGCATCCCCAACCTCGCTATCAAGCGCGAACGCCACCTGACTCCAACGATTGATGAAATAGTCGGAGAGCTGTCCGGCTCAAAGTGGTTCTCCAAGATGGACTTGAGGTCAGGATACCACCAGATTCCCCTGCACCCGGATTCGCGTCCAATCACCACCTTCTCAACGCATGTGGGCCTCTGGCGCTACACCCGGCTCAACTTTGGAATCTCGAGTGCCGCGGAGGTGTTCCAAAACATCATCCAGAATGTACTACAGGGACTCGAGGGAGTTCTGAATGTCAGTGATGACATTTTGGTTCACGCACCGACTTTGGACGAGCACATCCAACGCCTCCAGGCCGTGTTCACCCGACTCCAAGAGCAAGGGCTGACCCTCCACCGAGAAAAATGCGACTTCCTACGCAAGGACATCAGTTTCTTCGGCTACCGGTTCTCAGACCACGGAATTGGGCCGGACCCAGAAAAGGTCAAGGACATCCACGCTGCTCCAGCCCCCACGTCGGTGACCGCGGTCCGCAGTTTCCTGGGGATGGTCACCTACTGCGGGAGGTTCATCAAGGACCTGTCCGACCTCACCGGCCCCCTCCAGGACCTCACCAAGGTGGCCGCCACCTGGGAGTGGGGCCCGGCACAGCAGGCGGCGTTTCAGAAGACCAAGGCGGCGCTCTCGGCCGACACCACCCTGGCCTACTTTGACCCCCGTAATGAGTCGCAACTCGTGGTGGATGCCAGCCCGACAGGCCTAGGGGCCGTGCTAACCCAACGACAAGCATGCGGGGAATGGGCCCCCATTGCATACGCGAGCAGGACCCTCACACCAACGGAGCAGCGGTACTCGCAAATTGAACGCGAGGCCATCGCCATCCTATGGGGGTGCCGGCATTTCCACATCTACCTGTATGGGGACCCCTTTGTGGTCATCACGGACCACAAACCTCTAGTCCCGCTGTTCCAGGGTTCCTCCACTCGCCCCCCTCCGCGCATCGAGAAATGGGTGCTCCAACTCCAGGAATTCCAGTTCACGGTGGAGTATCGACCAGGCACCCGGAACCCTGCTGACTTTCTGTCGAGGCACACACGTCCTGCCACGGACTCAGAGGCTGCTGAAGCCGCGGCCATGGAGGAATTTGTCAGGATAATCATGGAAAGGTCACGGCCACTACCAATCTCGTTGGAGGAAGTGGCGCGAGCCACCAAAGATGATGACTGTCTCCAGATCGCCATCCAAGCCGTCACGTCAGGCAACTGGAAAGATCTCCAAAGCCCAGCGTCGTTCCGCACATCGGATGCCCAAGCAACCCTTAAAGCCCTACATCAAGTCCGGAATGAACTGTCTGTATCCCCGGAAGGATGCCTCCTGAGAGGGCCCCGTCTGGTACTACCTAGCTGCCTCACCCAACAGGCAGCCCTTCTGGCGCACGGCGCGCACCAAGGCATCGTGAAATCGAAGAACCGCCTCCGGAGCAAGCTCTGGTTCCCCGGCCTCGACAGGGTGGTGGAGACAATCGTCCAGCGGTGTCCCGTGTGCCTAGCGACCAGCCTACCCAACCCTCCAGCACCTATAATCACTGAGGAAGGCCCAACGGCTCCATGGGAGCGAGCCAGCGCAGACTTCGGCAGTCTCCCCGGAGGGAAGTACATGCTGGTAGTGGTGGACGATTTCTCGCGATACCCCGAGGTGGAGCTCCTGTCCTCGACAGCCGCTGCGGAAGTGGTCCCCAAGTTGGAAAAGATACTTGCCACCCACGGCCTCATCGGGGAGCTGCGCACGGACAATGGGCCCCCGTTCAATGGCACCGAGCTGGCAGAGTACCTGCAGTCACACAGCATCAAACACCGACGCATAACCCCAAGGTGGCCGCAAGCTAATGGAGAAGTCGAGAGACTAATGAGGACTTTAAACAAGACAATTCAAATTGCACTAGCAGACGGCCAGAGCATAGAACTAGCCCTCTATCAATTTCTACGGGAGTACAGAGTGACGCCCCACTGCACCACAGGGATTTCTCCGAGCCGCCTCTGTTTTGGCAGAACGGTCACCGACACTATTCCACACCATCCCCGGTGGGCGTCAGCACCAACCCCGCCCAACCGGTCTATGGAACAAAGGACAAAAACCAATTGCGAAGCATCACGGAGAAGGAGAGCGGCCGACAGCACCATCCAAGTGGGTGACCGGGTGCTGGTGAAAGACCGCCACCCCGGGGGAAAGTTCCGACTGCCCTTCGAGCTGGACCCTTGGACAGTCACGCGAGTCAGCGGAACCCTGGTCACGGCGGCCAGGAATGGTGAAGAGGTCACAAGAAACGTATCGTTCTTCAAGAAGGTCCCAGATGGTGGAGAGGAAGAGTATCCCGAGCAGGAAGAGGACTGGCCAATGGCGCACCCGAGCCCCAGGAGTGCCACGGAACAAGAACCAGCGGCAGCAGGAGTGACTCCCCGCAGCGCCGAAGAAGAGATGAGCGCCCCGACCGCCTCAGCCCAAGGAGGTCAGGAGTCGCAAGAGACACAGAACCGCCCCCACGGAGCAGGCGCAGACTGTTCGGAGGACATGCGTCTCACCCCTCCCGAAGGGCGCAGCCAGAGCAGGTACCACCTACGCCCATGCCCGCAGCCATCCCAGAGATACCGAGACTTTGTGGCCCGCTGTCATCTCCCGAAGCCGAAGTGAGCTGCGCCAAGACCAAGTAACACTGTTCTTTGTTGATGTTGTGTCTGGAAACCTGCAGAGACTGTGCTAGAGACTCTAAAAGAAATGTGTGGCCATGGTCGCTATGTTTATTGTTGTTTTCTAGTTTTTCTATTTGTGGGTAAAGGAGGAATGTAATGTTGCCAGGTGGACCCTTCCACTGTCGTGGGGGTCCCTGGCCAAAGTGAAAGCATGCCCCCCTGCGAACGTGCCTCCCGTGGACGTGCCTGACGTCCAGGGAGGAGACACGTGGTGTTAAGTAATAAAGAGCCCGGAGCACCGGGTGTGGCAAGCAGTGTTCTAGCCACCAGTTGAAGACACGTGTGTTGTGGCCCCCTTGATTTCTAGGCCCACGGCCCCAACACTACATTCACTAAGGTTTGCGCAGTGGGTCACGCAGCGGTGCACAAATTTGGCACTACATTGACTGGCTTGTTAAATGGCAACCAAAAACATGCACAGCTTTGCATCACTTTGCTTTACATGATAGCTTGCGGAAAACGTTGGCAAATAACCCCCATGGCGTGCTAAATAGAACTTTTTTTCGGACTCATGGCTACTACGCTTATTCGGTGTATGAGTGTAGCTTGCTGAGCCTCAACGTCTCAGATATTTCTGCAAGGAACACCTACTGCTGCTACCTGTCTGTGTCTGAGCCATACTTGTCTCTCAGCAGCGAAGCATTGGACTACCTTGAAGGACTTTACCATAGCCTTCATGGTATACTCATCTCCCCTGCCAGCCCAGCATCCGGATCACCTGAATGGCCTGCACCATATTCGTCTGAGCCACACTGTGCCCCCTGCGCAGCATCAGATCCACCTCAAAGGACATTACCTTAGTCTTCTGAGCATACTTGTCTCCCCCCTGCCAGAGCAGCATCAGGACCCCCTCAAAGGCTTTTCCCATTGTTTTCTAAGCCATACTTATCTCCCCTTCCAGTGCAGCATTAGAATTGTCTTCTGAGCCATACTAGTCTCCTCATCGCAGCATCAGGACCGCCCTAAAGGTGTTTGGCAAAGTCTTATGAGCTAAAGCTGTCTACCCCAGTGCAGTCTCAGGACCACCTCCAGACCTTAACATAGTCTTCTGAGCATACTTGTCTCCCCCCACCAGAGCAGCATCAGGACCACCCCGAAGGCTTTTACCAATGTCTATTAAGCCAAATGTGTCTCATCTGCCAGTGCAGCATCACCATTGACTTCTGAGTCATATTAGTCTCCCCAGCAGCATCAGGACCTCCTCAAAGGCCATTACCATTGTCTTCTGAGACTTTATAGTATTCCCGGCCAATACAGCAACTGGACCACCTCAAACGCCTTTCTGTAGTCGTCTGAGTCATGCTTGTCTCCCCCAGCCAGCGCAGCATCAAGACCTCCTCAAAGGGGGAAACAACCTTTACAACGCAAGTATTACATCGCACTGCACTTACAATGCAGGCATTACAACGGAACATCCTTTACAACGCATGACACTACAACGCATACCATTACAACGCATACCATTACAACGCAGACACTACATAGCATGTCACTACAACTCAGGCATTACAACGCATACCATTACAATGCATACCATTGGAGTTAGAATATTAATTTTTAACTCCTACACTATCCAACACTTACCCTACTGTTGCACCCCCTGGAGTTAGAATAGTAATTTTTACCCCTATACTATCCAACACTTACCCTACTGTTGCACCCCCTGGAGTTAGAATAGTATTTTTTACCCCTATACTATCCAACACTTACCCTACTGTTGCACCCCCTGGAGTTAGAATAGTAATTTTTACCCCTATACTATCCAACACTTACCCTACTGTTGCACCCCCTGGAGTAAGAATAGTAATTTTTACCCCTATACTATCCAACACTTACCCTACTGTTGCACCCCCTGGAGTATGAATAGTATTTTTTACCCCTATACTATCCAATACTTACCTTAAATGCAATGTAACATTATGCGTTGTTATGGTATGCGTTGTAAAGGTAGTATGCGATGTAATGGAATGCGTTGTAAAGGTAGTTTTTTATAATGCGTTGTAGTGTCATGCGATGTAATGGAATGCGTTGTAGTGGATGTTGCGTTGTAAAAATTGCGTTGTAAGTGCATGCGTTGTAAAAGTATGCGTCGTAACGTCATACATCCCTCAAAGGTTTTTACCATTGTCTTCAGAGCCATACAAGCCTCCCCCAGAGCAGCAACAGACCCACCTCAAAGGCCATTACCTTAGTCGTCTGAGCATACTTGTCTCCTCTCACCAGAGTAATGTCACGACCTCCTCAAAGGCTTTTCACCATTGTCTTGGTAGCAAAGAAAAGGATGCAAGATTTTTTATAGGGAAGGATGGACTTCGAAGCAGGTTTGGAGAGTTCAAATTGTTTATTATTTAATTCATTTTTATCACAAAATCGCCAATGTCAAAAAGTTCGGATAATGCCCTTTGACAGTTGTGTTGCCACTGGACGCAGCAGTGGCGTTTTTCAAGTTCTCTCCAAAATCTCTTTCTGCGGGAAGCCAGTCCACAGTTAATGCAGCTCTCTCGGTTTCACTGTTTCCTTCTATGCCTGGGGACTCCTATAGTGTGTAGCTAGCGAGGAACAGTGACTTTTCACGACATTTCCCAAGTATCCCAAAGTTTTAATACAGTTAAAACTGCCTCAACGCTCCCTCGATCCGCCAGAGTTACCGTCACTACACTTCCACCCATTGTATTCTGGTTTAAATGTCAATATTTTACTGTTATTCTCAGCTAATTCTGCTTTTCCATACTCCTTGACAACAGTGGCACAGCAAGGGTGTCATGACCCACCTCAGCCTCCGTCGAATATGAAGACTTCTACACATGGAGTGCAGTGGGCGCATCCATTCCCTTTCTCTCCCTGCCAGTAAACATGCTGCACTAGTGGTGGCTACTCCAGGTTAATAAACACTAACATTGATAAAACTGTGGTTGTTTATTTCTTTTTTCATTTTATCGCTTGCCACGTTCTTTCATTACTGACTCTCATAATGGGGCATATTATCAAGAAACAGCGTTAAAATTATCGCCGCTTTAGCGGCAGAAAACTGGTGCTAAAGCGGCGATAATGGGCTTGATAATATGCCGTTGAGAATTCCCATAGAAGCCCAGGTTCTGGTGTCAACATGGGCTTATATTGGAATTCTCAAGGGCATATTATCAAGCCCATTATCGCCGCTAAAGCGGCTATAATTTTAACGCCGTGCTTCATAATATGCCCCAATGTTCTTTAACCCTGCTGTAAATGTTTCTCTTTTCTTTGCAGACGTTTCTTAAAATATTGCTACTTTGTTTTCCACTTTCCCACATAACAAATGTTACTGTCTTTCTTTTAGGATCTATGTTTTCCCTTCTCGCATTGAAAATGTTTTTTGAAACTTGCCATGGTGTTCTTATACCTCTTTGTTGGAAGTCTCAGAGTTGTTATGAACAGAATACATAAAGGAGTGTGTGGGTGGCTAAGTTATATTTGTAGGTCTGCAGTTAGCCATAACCTTTTGATTGTTCCACATTTATATGTATAACACACACCTACAGGGGTTATAGCCCGTCTCTTTCATCCTGTTTCGTCTGTTGTTGTGTGAGTCACATTTTGATTCCGCCACCACGGCATATAACATGGAGCAATAGGTCAGCCCTTATAAGCCATGTCCTCACTTCACTGGGAGTGACAGCATTCTGCCATTTTACAAGGAGCACCTCCACTAAGTAAGCAGATCCCTTTTCTGCCAGGGACTACTACGGCAATGTATATTTCTGAGACCTCAAAAATATTTTTGATGGTAGCCATTTTTTTTGATTGACGAGGGCCCGCAGCATTCCAAGCAATAAAGGGTTATATTCAGAAGAACGTGTGATAACTACCGCAAGAGTAGCTTAACGCAACTCTCAACATCGCAGCCCATCGCGGGAAAATAGCTCTGTGTCAATGTGGAATTCACAAGGCGGTACCATGCAATAGTGTGCCGAAACCGTGGACAATGTCCGCGACACAACCACCTCGATTGATATAAAAACACAAACCACAACACCAAAAAACCTGCGATGGGCCAAAACGAGGAAATCAGCGATAAGCAGCGCCAGGCCTGCAACACACACCTGGCTGGTGGGAAAAATCTCCATTAAAGTAGATAAAAAAAACAAACACAAACTGACCAACACCCAAGCACCATGGAGGCAGCCAGAGCAGGCGCAGAGGACGAGCGCCTCCCCACAAGCACCCCGGACGAACAGCCCGGGACCTCAGGGACAGGGAAGGACAAGGACAAGAAGAAGACGAAGACGAAGTTCAGTCTGCAGACGAACAGGATCATAGTCACGGAGGTGATGGAACACCATCAACAACTGTTCGTCACCTCCAATGTGTCATTGGGCACCAGAACTGGAATATGGCGGGACATCGTGGACAAGGTGAATGCCGTCGGAGAGCACAAGAGGACAATGGACGAGGTCAAGAGGCGATGGAATGACATCAAGCGGAAGACCAAGGAGAAACTCGCAGCCAACCAGAAGGCAGCAATGCAGACTGGAGGTGGGGGCCCAGTGCAACAGCTCGAGATGGATGACATGGAGGAGCTGGTGTCGACAGTCATCAGTGTGGATACTGTGGCCGGAGTCGGGGGACCGGACACTGCTCGACAGGACACAACACAACCGCAACAGGGTGAGTGACCACCAGGTACTGGGGGGGCGGGTGGAGAGGGCCACGGTGGCACACATGCACAATCAAGCACAGTACAGTGCACACCCTCAATGACTCTGGGTCATCGCCCAGATCCACAGACTGTCACAATGTACAATGCCATGCTGTCTGAATGTCAACATGTACCATGCGGCTATATACATGTGGACACATTACAATACACCATCTCCCCTTCACATTGTAGGGCCACCTTCAACACCCCCTGCAGAGCAGTCCCATCCACTCTTTACTGATGATGAGGAGGACAACCCCAGCATCGACACCCAAGCCCTCCTAGACATCATTGACATCATCCGCGACTCACCTCCAGGATCAGGGCTGACCAGCTGCATCGAGGAGAACCCACCCACCACCCAAACCACCCAGCAGGAGGCACCCACATCCCGCCAGTCTCCCAAGACCCCCAGGAACAACACATGGCCTTCCAACGCCATGTGCTGGAGGCCCAGAGGGAGACGGCTGAGCAGGTGCGGGTGGGGCTCGAACTCATGGCTACCGAACTGGATGCCATCCATGTGTGTTTAGTCCCGCTCCATGGCCTCCAACAAGCCCTGACTGACATCGCTGGAGTCCTGACGCGGAGACAAGAACACTTGTCTGCTCAGAGGGGCTCCAGTGATAGCAGCCGTGAGCGGGCACACCTGAGGAGGCTCATGGAGGACATGATGTGGATGGAGGCGGAAAGGATGGCAGCCACCACTGTACTTCAGCGAAATGTAGCTGGGATCTACCATGCACTGCAGACCATCATCACAGCATTGCTGCCACAAGGCGTGGCGCTGATGAATGCTGCTGACCCCACACCATCCACACCTCCGTCCCCTGGTGTGTCAGTGCCCCACAGTGCAGGAGGCGTATCCACTCCGGCACCTGATGTGTCCCTGCCACACAGTGCGACCAACAACCCTCCTCCGGCCCCTGAAGTGTCAGTGGCACACAGTGCCCCAGCCGGTACTGCATCACCCACAGGTGGGGCAGAGCACACATCCGGGGACGAGGACATGGATGGGTTCGTGATCAGGAGGCACTAGGATTCATTTCCGTCACCTGGCCTGTTCTTGCTTGGCGCCGCACATGTCCCGATGACCTACCACTGACTCCCGATACACTCCGATGCACTCACCTTGGACAGTGACATGGACTGCCATATTCTGTTTGATGACCAATGACACGGCGACCACACTACGGACTGTACCCTACCTCTTCCGCAGGACTTGTCATCCCCGGATGGACTCTGGCTGGCCCTCCTCGGGCCCATATTGTGTAGTGTGCTCGGCATTGCCCTGTACCGCTCCAGCTGCAGGACTGCACTGGATGTGCAATAAACATCCAGAGACGCACTGCTGTGTTATGTCGTTCATCATCCATGTATGAATGTGTGGGTGAATGTAGGGACAATGATGTCCCTTGTGTCAATGATGCTCATCCTGTGGGATGCCATTCAGAGGGTGCTACATAGCATATTGTGTACCGGGTCCCGTGAACACTACAACAGGGACACACGCATCAGTCACTTCCATGTCCGGACATGGACTGAACCACGCCCAGATCCCACGTGTCATTGTTGCAAGCCCTGCACTGGTCCGGCATACGGCAGGCCAGACCACTCCTCTTATGCTCCGAGGAGGAGCCCTCATTGCTCCCCGTTGCAGGCGTTCTCGCTGGTGGTGTGCAGGTCACTGGTCTAGTTGTCAGCATGTCACAGCCACTCCCTGAGGGCAGGTTTGCATGCACACCACACCCATCCGGCACAGACGTCACAGGCCATGTGACTCCACCAACATAAGGGGTTGACGACGTCATATTCTCCTCTGCCGGTGGTGACTGGATGACAGACGCTCCACGGTTCTCAATCATAAAGGCCCCATGAGTTGTTGCGCACAGGGTTACTGGCACCCGAGGCCTTGGGCCGTCATGGGCCTGCCACCACGTGGTGCTGACTGGACTTGCACAGGGTTAGTGGCACCCGGAGCATTGCAGCCAGCACAGGCACCCTGCCACAGAACGGTGACTTTGGGTGCACTGAGTCAGTGGCACCTCAAGCTGCTGAGCGGGTGTACAGCCTGCCATGATGCCCCATCCCGGCAGTCTGGACAGCTCAGGTTTTGTGTGTCCTGCTGGACCGCAGTGTAGGCCAGAGCCAGCAGGCAGCACAGGCCTACCGCCACGTGGCGTCGCTTCCGGGATCACAGAGTTGGTGGCACCTATTGGGCTGAGCGGGTGTGCAGCCTGCGATGAGGCCGGGTGTCCTGCTTTGTCCTCTGCCATGAAGTAAACAAGACCCAGCACCAAATGTCGAAAATCGACAACAATGCACAGAACAGCAGAGAGCTCTTCAACATCGCGAAAGAACTCGCCAGCCTCAGCTCCAGCTCCAATGACGTTCCACAGTCACAAGAACTCTGCGACTCCCTGGCCACCTTCTTCCACCGCAAGATCGCAGACATCCACAACAGCTTCGACTCCCAGATGCCGGCGACAGACGCCAACACCCCCGACTCAACACCCACCAAACACACTGACCTTCTGCTCTCCTGGCACAACATCAACGACGAAGACACCATCAAAATCATGAATACCATCCACTCTGGCTCACCCTCCGACCCCTGCCCCCACCACATCTTCAACAAGGCAAGCTCCATCAT
Organism: Triturus cristatus; assembly: GCF_964204655.1. Classification (NCBI taxonomy): domain Eukaryota; kingdom Metazoa; phylum Chordata; class Amphibia; order Caudata; family Salamandridae; genus Triturus; species Triturus cristatus. The sequence continues at coordinate 862,204,261 of NC_140590.1, forward strand.
CGCACCCCAACTCCGAAAGATCATCAACAGCTCCCTCGAGACCGCCACCTTCCCAGAGAGCTGGAAACACGCTGAGATCAACGCCCTACTCAAGAAACCCAAGGCGGACCCAAAGGAACTCAAGAACTTCCGACCCATCTCCCTGCTCCCGTTCCCGGCGAAAGTCATTGAGAAGATCGCCAACAGACAACTGACCCACTTCCTGGAGGAGAACAACGTTCTGGACTCCTCCACATCCGGCTTCCGCAGCAATCACAGCACCAAAACCGCCCTCATCGCCGCCACTGACGACATCAGGACCATACTGGACAAAGGCAAAACCACGGCCCTGATCCTCCTGGACCTCTCGGTCACCTTCGACACCGTCTGCCACCACACCCTGTGCACACACCTCCACGACGCAGGGATCCAAGGCAAAACCCTGGACTGGATCACCTCCTTCCTCACCGGCAGAACCCAGAGAGTCCGCCTCCCCCTTTCTGTTCCGAAGCCACCACAAATCACCTGAGGCGTACCCCAAGGATCATCCCTCAGCCTGACCCTTTTCAACATCTACATGGCACCGCTCACCAACATCGTCCGAGCACACCACCTCAACATCGTCTCGTTCGCCGATGACACCCAGCTGATACTCTCTCTCATCAAGGACCCGGCCACCGCCAATCCAACCTCCACGAGGGAATGAAGGCCGTCGCAGATTGGATGAAGACTAGCCGACTGAAACTGAACTCAGACAAGATGGAGGTCCTCATCCTCAGCTCCACTCCCTCAGCATGGGACGACTCCTGGTGGCCGGCTGCCCCGACACCCACCAACCACACACGCAACAAGGGGTTCATCCTGGACTCAACGCTTTCTATGACTCAGCAAGTCAACACTGTTTCCTCCTCCTGCCTCATCACCCTCCGCATGCTCCGCAAGATCTACAGATGGATCTCCACCGAAACCAGAACAACGATCACCCAAGCACTCTTCAGCAGCAGGCTGGACTACGGCAACGCCCTCTACGCAGGAACAACAGCCACACTCCAGAAGAGACTCCAACGCATACAAAACGCCTCCGCACGCCTCATCCTCAGACTCCCTCGCCACAGCCACATCAACACCCACCTGAGAGACCTGCATTGGCTCCCGGTCAACAAAAGGATCACCTTCAAGCCCCTCACCCACGCTCACAAAGCACTCCACAACACCGAACCAGCATACCTCAATGAACGACTGTCCTTCTACACCCCGAACCGCCAGCTTCGCTCCGCCGACCTCGCCCTCACCACTGTCCCACGCATCTGCCGAACGATCACCGGCGGCAGATCATTCACCCATCTCACCGCCAAGACATGGAACACCCTCCCCACCCACCTGCGGCTGACCCAGGACCTGCTGACCTTCAGGAGACTTCTCAAGACCTGGCTGTTCGACCAGTAGCTGCATCCCCCCCCCTCAGCGCCTGGAGTCCCTCACGGGTGAGTAGCGTGCTCTAGAAATGGCTGATTGATTTGAACGTGAGACCTGGTGGCCTGCGGAGTGGGGCGGCATGGTGTGGAGTGTGCCATGTCCACGGGCCCTGGGCTTGTGGCCTACAGCGGAACATGGTGGGACCTCCGGTCTGCACGCCGGTGGCGGAAGGTTAGCAGTGTGGCCTGGGTGTGGATGGGCGGGCATGCTCCGATGGGCGGCGGGAGGGTCTGGGGGGCCTCTGTCTGGGTGTGCACGGGCGGGTAGGCGACGTTGTCTTGTGCGATTGTGTGCACTGTGCCAAACATGTATCTGGACTCTGTTTCAGATGACGGGTCTGTCTCAGATGTGTGACCTAATGGACTGCACCACATGCCGGCAAGTGGTTGGAAACACACCGGTGGCAGCAGGTGAGCAGTGTGGCCTGGGTGCGCAGGGACGGCGCTCTCGCTCTCCCTCTCTTCCTCTCTCTCTCCTTCGCTCTCTCTCTCTCTGTCCTTTGATGTGCGCAGGACACACCTTCTCATCATGATTTTTGTCTTGCAGGCTGTGACCTACGGATTGGACCGAGGGGAGCTGCAATGTGTCTTCATTTCATTTCTGTTTTCATTTTAATAAAGTTTGATTTGTTGCTTCGGAAATTAATGTGTAATGCTCATTTTTGTGACCACACATGCATGTCCCCAGTTGTGATTCTGCAACATCATGCGGATGATTTTGTACGTGATTGGGTGTAGCTGATGTGGCATATCTTTGGTCGGGGGCGGCCGGGGAGGGAGGGTCCTGGGGGTGGTTGAGGTGGCTGTTGTTTCCCTTTTGGCCCTCCGGGCTGCATGTTCAGTTGCCCGGGAGCATCTGTTGTTCTTCAGGCATGGGTGTGGGCTGGTCTCCCTTTTGTGGTGCAGGCTGTGGTCCGACTTAGCACCAGGTCAGATCAGGTGTTATTTTCCTGCTGCTAACGCGCCTTATCGCCTGTTTCGTGTTCTTATCGCAGTTCTGTCTGGTCGTTGTGAATGTTGTGGAGTGGTGTTGTCGCAACTTTGGGCATGGGAACGCCTACTCTGCATCTCATTAGCGATAGTTGTGGGGGTCATCTGTGGCGATGTTTTTTTAGGCTGCTTTCGCGGGTAAACTGGTGCTGTGGGCTGTTAACGCCAGCTTGTGAATGGGGCGATACATTTATCGTAAATTTGGCTGCGATAAAGTGCTGTTAACTCGGCGATAGTTCCTTGTGAATATGCCCCAAAGTTTTGCAAAAACCGTGACTAAACAGCCGACAGCAGACCTGTTGGCTTTGCCAATGCTTGTTTTCCTCTTGTCATCTAGTACCACAGGTTGCTACCACGTTGCAGTGATCAACAAAAGTGGCAGCAGACAAAGAGATTGCCCCCGTATGCTTCCTGGTGCCAATAGTGCTGCTACTGTAGAACATCTGTAGAATTTGACAAAAGGAGGAAAAATCGTGCTAATGAGCAGAAAGACGAAATATGCACTCAGCAATACCAGCAAAAATGTAATGTAATACCAACAAACAGAAAATGCGGCAGACACATTGTCCCCGCATAATATTGCCCATTTGTACGAAAATCAACACAGTGAGATCAAGATGTTATCGCCAATTGGCCTTCGAGGGTCTGTGTGTATATCCTGGAGTACGGGTCCGTCTTGCAGCTGCTGCCTGCCCTGGATGAGCCCCGGTTTCAGCGCAAAACATCATCACAACACAGAAATCCTCTGAATCCAAACGCCAAATGCCTTTGCCATTGCTTGTTGATCCGTGCGTGTGAAGAAAGATGGGTTTGGCTGTGCTGCAGAGCTCTCCCAAAGCCGAGAGAGAGGGCCGGCTGCTCAGAGCGTCTTTCACGTGCTTTCGTTTCCGTGGATTGAAGTTTCACGAGGCTTTTATTGATGCTTAATGGATTAGGACACATAACACCAGCACAACTTTCAAAGCAAACTTCACTCTGTAAAAGATCTCTGCCGATGGGGTCTGTGATTTCCCCTGAAAATACACATGTAATAACCGAGATTGATTATTAATATGCCTGGTTCGGTTGGTGCACGGACTACTGTTTGGCCTGCAGACATTTTATGTCAGGGAATTCCCAGTGATCAGAAAAAACAAGGTCAGGCTGCTAGTGTTGCTGGGTATTCGTCCTTTCATTCTGTTTGTTAAAAAATGAATCCAAAAAAACTGGTTTTGAGTTCAGTTCACTCGTTGCATATTTATCACACACAGAATCAGCTCGTGGCAATGAAAGAGAGCATGGTTACTGCAGGAAATGAGGTTATTAGCTGCGAATGATCCGAGTCCTTTGCAAGTAAAAAGTCCACAATTATCTCTCTACTGGGAGCCTCATTCCAGCACGTCACTCCCTCAGGGCTGCAAAGCAGAGCACTCTAAGGCCCACTCAGGCGAGGAGGTGTGGGCCAGCAATCCCTGTTCACTGGCACACAACAAAACACTCAGTAAGTTACTGTCCAGTCAGTGGTTTTTCTTTTATAAAGAGAAAGTGCTTTTATTACACACCATAGTAAATGCAATGCTGCAAATTAAAAACATGTACATTAGTAGATGGAAAAACCATTGTTGACACCCTCACATCACATTATACCCAAGTGGGCCCGGAACCCTAAATCACATTACCCCACACCTATACAAAATGCAACATCACGATGTACAGGGTGTCAGTATATATAAGCCAGGCCAACTGGCTTTGCCAGGGTGTCCCCACATTAATAAAGCAACCACATTATACTTTGACAATGGCATTCCATTTAAAATTAGTAAGCACTACATCAGCACTCATAAGTCTTCATTATAAATGTAACCATTGCATTGTTCACCATTAGGATTGTTAATACAGCTTTCAAATTCATCATAAAAATGTGGGTCAACCTCTTTCTTCCTTTTCTACAGGCCACATAATGCAGCTGTAATACCAACCACAAGAAGTCCCTGCACCCTAGAATCCAGGAACAACATCTTCAGCTCTTAGGATGCTTGAAATCAATGGAAACCTATCCTAGGGTCATGCTTACAAGGGCCCAGGAGGCTTATTGTCTGTTTTCTCAAATCAGTACAAGAGGGGCTGCTGCACTATTTGCAGCCCCCAACAACACTTGAAAACTGCGTTGGCGGTGCCCCTGTCCCTCCATGGGGCACCACAAGCAAAATAAAATATGTGACGGGCCCTTGTGGGGATATGGAGCGCTCCTTCCAGATTTTGTGAATATCTTATGAGTGAGTTCAGCAAGTGAGTAAAGTGGCCTTTACCACATTTTTTTCATTTGCTTCCCTTATGCTTTTGGCTGTTTTGGATGCCCCTTCCCACTCGGGGTACCCAGATACTGTATTTCACACTTGAAGTCGTAGTGGGGCCCAACACACCGCAGCTCCAACAGGCTCCCTGCATGTGTTCCAAAAAGGTGTGGGAACCAGCAACACCTTCCTCTGCTCCCACCTCAGGTGGAAGCCACAAGAGCTCTTTTCCATTCCTGCCCTACAGAAGCAACTCTGTTCTCTGCTTACCCTGCCGCCCATGACACGGGCATGGGGGCAGGCAAGGCACCCCGCACCTTCTGTTTTGTGTCCTGGGGGATGGTGTGCCACGGAACATTAGTTATTGTGGTGAGGCCCTAGAGATGCGGTCCCTGTGTCCAGTAATTGGCTTAGGGAGAAGGACCTATGCATGCTCCTCCACAGGTAATTAATTAGTTATCAATGTGCTAACCCTTCAGGTTCTGACCCACTCCGGGGGTAATTTTAAGCACGTACGGTGGAGCAATATGGACACATTTTTCAAATGTTTCTTTCTCTGCAGCAAAATGTAAATCAGCATATCTCTGGCCCCATTTGGATTGTCTTGCCTAGCCACTAAGAGCATTTTCTTTATGCCTCCTGACATTTTGTGGGCAACTGGATTTTTGGGCACCCTGGCTAGACCTCTCCTCTGGCCGGCTCTTGGTGCTCCTCTCCTGATAATGGCGAGATCATGTGCAGCCTCACCACAACTAGCTAGCGGAACACCCTTCTTACCACACTCCCCAGGCAATTCAGTCTCCTGTCAATTTGAAGGGAAGCAGGGTGGCAGTGGAGTTGAGGTTCTTTCCCTCAACTGGTCCTCAGGGGACATAAAGGCGTCAGCACCACTGTCCCTGGAGAGACCCATCCTATTCCTGGGGGTTAGCTGGAGTCAAAGTTCATCTCGTCAGGGCATCAGGTGGCTTCTCCTTCCAGATGGGCATCCCTTCACTGTTTTTTGAATTGGAGTGGAAAGCTTTAGAGGCCAGGCATCCCTAGCCAGTCCCAGGATACCACATCAGCCCTCTATCCCTGCCCAACCCTACTTCACTGCAGTCTGGGACAGTCCAAAATGGCAACTTCAAGTTTTCTTTGGTAAGAGCACATCTGAAAGACTAGCCTCTACCCCACCCCTTGAACCCTTCCCACCAACACATCAAATGTGAGTCCCTTCACAAATCCCATTGGATGTTGATGTGGGTTATTGGGGACAGCAAATTCAAACTTGGTGTGCATGTTTTACTCTAGTATGATACCTCGCTGGACCCTGTAAGAGTAAGTGGAGCAAAATTGTACTTTAGAACAGATTTCGCCTTTCTGTATAATCAAGAGAAAACACCACAGATTTTCCAGTAAGCACTACTGACCTACACTCTGAAGGCCCTCTCATAATATAAGTCTACCCCAGGTCAGTATCAATCCCTTCAGTGAGAGACTCCCAGTGTGCAGATGCCGGAGCTGCGCACAACAGAACTTTCACACGCACAGCCCGAATATGTACGCACACAAGTGTGCTCACATGTAATGAGCCCCATGCCTCTTACCCTAGCTGCACAGCACTGGCTTATCTTAAAGGGCAGATACTCCTTAACATGCTCAGTCAAATTACTGTAAATTTACTGTGAGTGAGGCTCAGTAGTGAGACTCACTCAAAGTACAACACCAAAAAATGACACTCAAAAGTAAAAAATCCTGGTGGATTAAATGGGCAAAACACATTTTCTACAATTGGTTCATTATTTGGATTAAATACTGTAAAAAAAACATAAGCGCAATCAGCAGCCTACAGGTTTTACCTTTCAAAGTCAATGAAGTTTTTTTTAATCAATAAAAATATAAGATCTACGGTGAGGTCATGCAAACAAGAGAAGTGGTTTGATAAAAATAATCAAGCATTGATGTTCCCTTGAAAGCAGAATTCTTAGGCCCTCATTCTGAATCACTTAGATCGGTAGTCTGCATGTTTTTTGTGGAATTCCCTTCATGCAGGATTGCAAGTTTTACAAGGTGTGGGAACACATCCAGAGAAAACAACCTCTTTTCTGTGCATATTTTACATCTTATGAAAGCAGGTGGAAAATGCTCTCATGAAAGAATCCCGAATTTGGGAATCACATGTGGTAATGTGCTGGTAATCCTGGACCCTGCATGGTATTCCTCATTTTGGTCCTCAAACTCACACTGGCCTGTAATTGGGCTGATGATATCACCTGGAATCTTTGACAGCCATCTCGAAATAAGGACTCAAGAAGCGAAGAAGGAAAAAGGGTGAAGTAATTGCTCCTAAAAGTTGACAAAATGCTGGTATTTCAGAAAAAGGAAGGTGAATATATCAAGTGCTCAAATTGTTATATACAGGACGGAGTCTGTGTTGTAAAGATATCAGTAGCATAGGCAGAAAAACAACAGTGGGTGCAAGTTAGGTCTTGGACCTTTGCTCCTTATATGGTGTTACTTGAGCTGGGTAACCTTAGTTTAAAACATGTCTAATGGGGCCCTCCAACACCCACAGATTTTTCCCTTCTCTAAAATGGGACTGTGGCACCCCGTAACCATTAATGGGGAGGGGGGTGGGTTAAGGCTCTGGCACACCCTTTGTTCTCTTGCACCCAGACTGTGTGTGTTCTTGCTCAGCCTTAGATTACTGTTAGAATGGCCCCCATTGCTTCTACATCATCACCCACATTTGAACCCCTCCTTAACTTCTATGGCCCGCACTTAGAACCATACCTCACTCCTTCTTCTGGACTTGCCTTGCATGTCATTAGCAACATATCTGACCTTTCAGCTGAACCTTCGTGTGCCTTCTTTGATGCTCTTGGAACCAGACTGCCCCCCCCCCACCTCTCATAGGCTTTGATGGATGCAGCCACTAATGGGGCCCTCTGATGTTTCACCCTATCTTGGATCCACTTCATATATCAACAGCACTGTAATGTACATAAGGGAACTAGCTGTGATCATTAAAATGACCAACCACTAGGAAAGGGAATGCACTGCATTGTTGGACTAACCTTTTTCTTCCGTCTGATGGCAACAATAAATGTTGTTTGTTCCATACATGCTTTTATCAAATAGTTTATAGTATATACATGATTTTCTTTACTTGTTACATAATATATGTGTCTGGTCTCTCAGGTGTTGTCTTCTCTTTAGGGTGTCTTCTGATTCCGTGAGACACAATTAGTTCATCTCTTTGTAGGAAATCTACGTTTTCTGAGCGGTTGTCTAGATTTTTCACATTTTTCTGGACCCAATATTTTTGCTGGCTTTAGAATTCTGTGCCCTTTACTCCTGCTAACCAGTAGTAAAGTCCCTGTGCTGCCCTTTTAACCATGGTTAAATTAGTTAATTCCTGATTGGCACATTAAACTTGCGTGTATGTCCTTAGTTTATGATGGAAAATGTACAATAACGTCCTGGAAGTCAAATGTCACTTGTTGACTGCAACACCTATTGTGCCATTTACTTCAATGGCGGTGCACACGTGTAGCTTACTGTTGCAGTATTACCTTGCAGTGTGGCCTGTCAGAATGACTCTTTTCAACAGGCAGAAAACCTCCCTTTTAAATATTAGTCGGTCGCCCCCTATGTACAACTTGTAGCCCACCTAGTAGGGTGCATGATATAAGTGACAAAAGTAGAACATTTATATTACCATGTCCCTACAGCAGCAAGGCCCAAAAAGCTATTTTCACTGTTGCATTCCTAGCTGTCCTATGCATATTAAAATACGAATTCTGCTATCTCGTAAAGGGACCAGGTAGAAAAATAATTAAACCGCTATTTTTAATAGTTAATTGAACAATGAGGACAGATTTTGAATAAATATTAGGGAAAAGTTACTTTTAGAAAGTTATCCTTTACCTCCGTGAACTGTGAGAAGGCTAATTATAATAAGCCTCTGTAGCTCTCAGCCTGTGCTCTGTCTATTATCATTAGCATCTGTCAACTCTCAGCATGTGCTCAGTCTTGAATCGGTGTGAAAAAGTTGTAAAATGCCTCCTAGAAGCAAACAATAGGCTCATCTGAATAGGCTGAGATGACTTCTCTGAAATCCACAGAATGTATAGGGTGGGGCTGTGGGCCTCCTTTTGATAGCACAGTGTTAAATCGTTCTTGACATGTCTGTTGAGTCAAATATAACACTTAGGGTACACTTGAAAGGGAGAGAGCAGGATACCAAGAGAATTGTTTTATATCCTCTGTCTGGTTGCTGGAGGACCTTGCTATGTCCTACCAGACTTCCATCTCTATGTTTGCTGTGGGTATAGTGCGTGCCAAAACTGGCTTTTAGTGTTATATGTAGGAGGACACTAAGATCAACATAGTACACTTCCCACACACAACCCCAGCCCTCAGAGCCCAAATGTGGCTTGTCTGAAGACTTTCACCATCTTGAAATGCGCTGGCACATGGCATTTTCAGCCTGTTTGCAGTAAGATCCTGGGAACGTTCCCTCCATTGGCTAGGGGGGCACCAGAAGTCACCCACTCACTAGCTGGTGACAGGCATAAGTGTGGCACCTCCAGGTACCCACTTCAGAACATCTTCTGGTCCTGCAGATGAACAGAAGAGGACTGTATCTGCAATTTATGACCTGAGAGGAGCCTTGAGGGACTGGACATGCTCCCTCTTGCACCCAGAACATAGAAGGGGACTCCAATGGTAATTTGACTGAGCTCCTTTGTGGCTACAAGGAGAAAACATGCTGCAAGAGGCCCTTTCCTTGAAATACCCAGCTGACCAGTGGCTGCTGAACCTGGACTGCGCTCTATATATATTCACCAAAAAAACAGAGGTTGAGGTAATGTTATAGTTAGGTATGCTAATAATATCTTAATTTGCATTAAAAAAGCGTAGAAATTTACTGAAGAAACCAAAGGTTAATGGAACGTTATAGCCAGGTGAAAATGTCAGTTAAAGCCCCAAAAGTTACCAGAAGCTACAAGGGCTTTTCAGGAGCAGTGATGCAGCTTTGTTAAATTACGTAGTTACACGGGCTAAGTTATCCGCCCTGTGAGGTTCAGCTAATGGAACAGTGCTCTATTTAAAGTATCAAAACAAAGTCTTCTTTTACACTAGAATGATGGAAGAGAGGGAGAGGATAGTGGTTGCCAGTAAGTGTTCACTTTCAGCACTTAAAGTTGGAAAAAACTGAAAGATGTTACAGTGGAAACATTTAGAGTATGTGATTCTGGGGTTTTGTATTGTGGCCTCTCCATTGCCCAAAAATATACTGCGTGGAACATCCCCTTCAAGTAAAAAAACACAAAGAACAGGGTCTGGGAGAGCTAATCTGAAGGAGTAATAAACAGTTGTATACAGGGTGCACTGGGCAGGGTCAACGCACAGCTCAGCCATGGGCAACGAAGGGGCAGATGGCTGGGTAGGGCTAGGGAGCGTAGATGGAGGGGGGGGGGGCACTTGACCCCAGCAGGCTGGAGAAACAGAGGTAGTATTAGAGCACAAAGAGGTCCAAGGACTAGGTACCCCACAAGGAAGAAAATGTAGTTTCAAACGTGTGTCATGCATTTTGTCAGCAGGTGGTGCTGTTAATCATCAACCTGGGGTACAAACTGTGGCAGGTGTGCTGGAATAGTTATAGCTCACCTAGACAGGTACCACAGCATGTCTGATCTGTGCAGTGCAACCATGGAAAAAGAGCGGTGGGTGAGTCTGGGGTGCGACCTGGCCGGGTTAGGCAGGAAGGGCAGTGAACAAGGCTATGTGGCGACAAGCACAGTTTACATATACATGGCGCAATGTTTTTATAGCACCTACATGCTGGGTACTAGATGCTGAGAAGACTGAGGTTCTGGTACTAGGCATGCCGCTCAACATCTGGTCCAACACTTGGTGACCAGATAACCTTGGTCCATTACCATTCCCCAAGCCCGAGGTTAGGAACCTGAGCATCTGGTTTGATGAGAAGCTTTCTTCCGTTGCCCAGATTAATGTCCTCGCAAGAAAGTGTTGGGATATTGAGATCCCTAAAATAATTATTCATCTCTTTCCGGAGTCAGCCAAGAAAACAGTAGTCCAGGCTCTGATCATATCCAGACTAATGTAATAGTTTTTATCTGCCCAGTCGCTACGGAATAGGCTTCAACGTGTACAGAATGCGGCAGCTCAGACACTGGGCTCCCGAGACAAGCTTCTATTAGCGTTGCACTAAAGACACTTTACTGGTTGCCAGTGAAACAGAGAATCACCTTTAAGGCTCTCTGCTATTGTTACAAGGTGCTTTCCTGCCAAGGCCCTGCCTATTTACAGGCTATGGTTACTCCCTCTGCTCCAGTCAGAAATATGAGTTCGGCCACAGCCAAATTGGCCATCCGTTCTAGATCTAAAAAAGCTAGAATTGGTATCGGTGCCTTCAGTCATCTGACTCCTAAAATCTGGAACTCATTACCTTTAGAACTTCAGTTAGCCACCTCTAAATGGATTTTCAGGAAAAACAGGAAACCTGGCTTTTTGGTTCCAGTTAAGCTCTTCCTGACTGTGTACAATTCTTTTCTGTATTCAGCTTCCTAGCACTGGGACACTTCACCGAGAAGTAGCCATGCGCTTTACAAATGGCATTATTATTATTGTTATCATGGGTGATGGTACAACATCCCCCTTCACATTGTCGAAGAGGCTTCAGGAATACAGGGTTTTCCAACATGCATTTTACAACATCTCGGTTTGAAATCTATCTTGAAAAATGAATTGATAGCAAAATTTTAATAGGAAATAGAGAACAATTTTTTTTATCAAATTACTGCTATTTAGTAATGCTGCATATCAGAGCAGGAGTGAAGCGGTACTACAGAGCAGGAGTGAAGCGGTACTACAGAGTAGGAGTGAAGCGGTACTACAGAGCAGGAGTGAAGCGGTACTACAGAGCAGGAGTGAAGCGGTACTACAGAGCAGGGGTGAAGTGGTACTACAGAGCAGGAGTGAAGCGGTACTACAGATCAGAAGTAAAGCAGGACTACAGAGCAGGAGTGAAGCTGCACTACAGAGCAGGAGTGAAGCGGTACTACAGAGCAGGAGTGAAGCGGTACTACAGAGCAGGAGTGAAGCGGCTCTACAGAGCAGGAGTGAAGCAGCACTACAGATCAGAAGTAAAGCAGGACTACAGAGCAGGAGTGAAGCGGTACTACAGAGCAGGAGTGAAGCGTTACTACAGAGCAGGAGTGAAGCGGTACTACAGAGCAGGAGCGAAGCGGTACTACAGAGCAGGAGTGAAGCGGAACTACAGAGCAGGAGTGAAGCCGTACTACAGACCAGGAGTGAAGCCGTACTACAGAGCAGGAGTGAAGCAGTACTACAGAGCAGGAGTGAAGCGGTACTACAGAGCAGGAGTGAAGCGGTATTACAGAGCAGGAGTGAAGCCGTACTGCACAGCATCGAAGACTGGTGTCCAGTAAGAACGCATTTCAAGTCACTGCGGACAGGACCCATTGCAGTATTATTCAAATCGTTTAATAGGACAGATGAATAAATTGTTCAGAACCCACCATGGACTTCCAGAGGTACTAAATATGAAGGAAAACTGACAGTGTGGGACAGCTCTAGTCTACTGTTAGAAACAGACAAGGTGATTGTTGGGGACAAAATATTCCGATTAATTTATTAAAAAATGATAAATCAGTATTTCGGAATAAATGAGTGTGATGACTGAAAATAACAGATATCTGGGACAAAAGAGTGTTTTGTTATGCTAAAAAAAAATATTTGAGGATAACAAAGCATTTAATAAAGACGACGTACTGATATTTTGAGACTGGTGTATGGAGAAAATGGTATCTTTTCAGAAAAATAAAGCTGTCAAATCACAGGAAAGGGGCTGATCCAGAGCCAGCTGTCTGTAATGTCCACAACCGAAAGCTACATCTGTCTGTGGGAAGCCTCAAACAGCAAGCTGGAGACTGAGAAAGAAAATGCCAAGCTGTGCTTGACTTGATAAAGCATGCGGATTTGGGGGGCACTTGTTGATGATACCACCCTTTACTAAACTCTACCTCTACAGGGTGCTTTTTTGTTGATATTCGGGCTACTTCATGCCTCAAGCTGAAGTCTTTTCATTCTTTAATGCAGTTTTATTCAGCCTTTTATCACTATATATAACTCTGCTGTCTGGGGACTGAGCCTACAGGTTCAGTGTACCATAAGAGACACATTTATTGTCTGAATCTGTCAGATCTTTGTGACCTGGACAGTAGCTGTGTGCGAGCCCATAACATCTGATTAACTAGAGAGATGTCCCTGCTGTCACTGTGTGCTGCTTCATAGGCCTGCCTGCAAGACTGGAGGTGAACTTCAGTATGGATTGTGGTGGACAGGCCTCGAAGGTTAACCTACACTTGCCACCGCTAGGGTCCACCTGCTAGTGCTACGACACCAGGGCTTCTGAGGTCTAGCGGGGCCCATCTATGGTCTAGCACAGGAATGTGCTCACTCAGGAGCATAGTCTGAGGGACTGGCCATGAAGGCTGAACCTGGTTCCCCAGTTCCAAATTCGGCAGCTCTGACCATAGTGCCACATCCTCTCCTCCACTGAACACCATACTGCCCCACTGAGAGAAACTCTCACTGCTTTCAACTACAACCCAATTGTGCCTGCTATAAACACTTGGATGTAACTCAATTCAACATACGCACTAGACAAGAGCAATATGGTGCCTAAAAAAACAGTACCAACATCCTGGAAAAAGCAAAGTAAAGCATGCGAAATGTAAGCAGGAACAACATGGTTACCAATCCACCCATCAATCAGGCATTGTAGTACCTCCAGGACTGGTGCATTTCCCCACCCAGGGAAAACAATGCTGTTCAAAGAAAAACAAGAAAACAAAAGTAGCGCTTCACTGGCAAACTCTGTAAAGTGGCGCTAAAGTGTTTGGGTGTGAATAAAATCCGTCTGGCCACTTTGCGAACACCCTGTCTTGCTTTATTTAGTTTTTTATTTATTTGTCATAGTTTGAACCTTTTATTCCTGAGGCTGCAGTGTGGAAAACAAAAATGTCAGAAAAAGACGACAAAAGTGTTTTTTTCTGTTTTTGGATCCATTTCACAGGGGAACAAATAAAGAAAAGGAGGAATGAGAGGGTGAAAAACGTTTTTGAAGTCACAGTTTTCAGTAAGTGAGGAGGAGCTAGACAGAAAGAGCGGGAATAAGAGAAAGAAAGAGAGGGGGCAGCTCCCAGAGGCAAACAAGAAGTGCACACTGCCCTTTTATTCTCTGGGCAAGAAGGAAAAGAGTCCTTTTCGTTCCTCCCGAACGGCCAAAAATGCCGAGCCTTCTTTGCAGGCCTTGGCAACTTTGCCGCCCTGGGATGGGATGAATGTTTAAAATAAACAAAGTAGGGGAACAGAATCTACTGAAAAGAAGAAGTAGGAGCACGCCGATCCAGCCCACTTCGACCACTGTTTGTACGTATCCCTAAAAACCTTCAAAAACCCAGATGCGAGCTGTACATTGTCCCTACTCAGGCACAGTGTTAGCTCTGTTTTTCATTACCTTATTCCAAGTGGAGAAATGGTCTCGGAATCTCTTTCTCCATTGACACATTTCTCTGTCTCTCCCTGTCTTTCTCTACCTCTCCTTGTCTCTCTCTGCATTTCTCAGTCTCTTCCTATCTTCCCGTCTTTTCTGTCTCTCCCTCTCTTTCTTTGTCTCTCTCTTCCTCTCTGACATTCTCTTCCGTCACTGTATCTTTGTCTGGGTGTCTCTCTGGCCTCACTGTTCTCCGCCCTTGACTGTGTCTAAGTGCCACTGCCTGTCCCTGCAAGCAGGGGAGGACTTGTTTTTCAGCACAGTCTGTCCCGCTAGCGGAGGGGCAGATTGTGTTGTGGCCACCGTTTGTCGCAGCATTGGCTGGGACATTGGTGTGTTATGGCCACACACTCTACCAGCCTCTGCGGGATTGTACTCTAATTTGAAATATGATAAAAGGCACTTCACATGGCATACATGGGCAACGTGAACTGTCTGGCAACACTACAGCGCATTAAATAATTGATGTGGAGAACCTTTCGGTAACTTACACCATTTCTTGAATATTCCTTGTGAGAGCGACTGCTGTCTAACTCGCAAATCCTATAGCATTGGCATGTTTCACGCGCCTGGCATACATCCATGTATCCTTATGGCGGCTCTGCCTTCCGCCGTGTGTAAAGCTACCTTGCAAAGCTACCTTGCTTTACACGCCCGATGCATTATGGGCAGTGACTTGTGCTTCACCTGCTCAGTTCATTCACCGCCGGCGAGCGAGTGATTAATGACTGAAGGGGTGCTGGGCAGCGGCAGAAGCTTCTGTGGGATGAATCATATAGTAGCCGGCAAGGAAATAAAGGTTGTGTAAAACTATGCGGCTCTTCAACCAGTGGTAAATGGACACTCCTCCCGACCTGAGCATGTGAATGTCATATACTGCCAGAGGAGCCCAAAACTTCCGGGTTGGCTATAGCTCAGCGGTTCCTTCTGAATATCACTGTCACTATGTGGTCCAATCCCTCGGGGTTCGGGTCCCGCGGGCGCACTCCAACCTTTTAATGATATCAGTACTGATTTTGAAGGGTTTCAATTTATTTGTATTTTTGTCTGTAATTGTTGATTGAGCTATTTGTGTAAGGCACCAGCTCTCTGTTCTTCCAAATTATATAGGATAGTTTCAAAAAAGCTTTCTTATTGTAGCAGCTTACTCACTTGCATCTCTAGAAGGAGTCCAGATGAGGCCCGTGACCCAAGTCTATTGATCCTGCCGCCCCCCCACCACCTAATGCCACCGCAGCTGAATGTACCAGGGGCAGAACAAAAAACCAAACTGACTCTACACACTGCCACACGCATTATGCGTCTAAATACCTTCGTTCTAAAGCAGTGTTGTTTGCTTAAAATGTTCAAATCTGACTTTGTACACTTGTCTCTAGACATTGATATCAACTTATAAAGATTTGGACATATACACATACAAAGTCAGTTTTGAACATTTTAAGAAAACATAGATGTATTTATGCTTATACGTATAACCTTGTAGGTGGCCCCAACACTTTTCTTTTATCTGTTACCCAATGTGTGCCCTCCAAAAAAAATACGTCTACAGACACCATTGAGCATACTAACTATGCGCAGGGAACTGAAGTGCTTTCCTACATGGGTAGTATGCTACATGTATCAGGTGTGTGCTCGAAAGTGAGTTGTCTTTGTTTTGATTCTGTGTGGGAAGGGTTTTCCTGTTGTGGTTTGCGGACCACAAAGGTGTGGCTATGGTGTGATGGGACACAGTGTAATGGAGGAAGAAATGTGAGAGATAGCTGCGCAGTTTATTGATTAAAGTACACTGCCATCTTTGGACACCTGTGCAGGTCACATTTATGATCATAGTCCACTAAGCTGGTTACTGACTTGGCCGTCCATTTTGCGACTTTTATTTTAACGTTTATGGTCCTGCGCAGGCATAGGCTGCAAGGAGAGACAGTGAGGAGATCTGCTGGGATCCCATATATGATTGTCATTGTGAAACGTGATTAAAGAAGTATTGCAGTGCGAAAAACAGAAAAAAGATTTAGTAAACATTGAAACACTAACTTAGATGACAGAAAATACCACTTGAAAAATATACTTATCCCCACCACGATCTCTGCTCCACACTGATGGGTACAATGGAGATTATTGAGAAGTCATAATTTTACTTGAAGATGTAATATGTATTACATGTTTTGGTGCTTTTATTGCATAAGCAGTGGTATTAAACCCACATATTTTGAAGGAATCATAAAGCTGGAAAATATTTCACAGTTACATGTGAAATACAGATTTTGTTGCCACTGTGCAAAGGTTCTACATTGTCCATGCTACTAGGATTATGCTGGTTGGATGACCATGGTTACTGAAATTTATACGACAGAAATGCAAATTATGTGTTGCTTTGCTTGGCAGTATTATTTTCATACGTTTGAGCTGGCAACAACAATTTTGGTGAAATCTGCATAGCTTGGAAATTATGTGGCAAATTCAGTAAATCCTTAATTATGCTGTGAACTGCAGCACCAGAGTGTCATAAATCCACTGATCTCACCATTGCCTATTATTTTATCAAGAATTTATTAGTGACGGGTAAACAAAACCTCAACATTTGAATTCCAGTCAATGCCCATTGTTAGCTGCACTTTGAATAAAACAGCTCTTAAAGTAAATAAAAGCATAACAGGTGCCTTGTTATTGTCACCTCAGACTACCAGTGACATTTGCAAACTACAAGGCCAAAGATATCACCAGAACCCCTAAATGGTAATATTAGACCAGATTACACAGTAACCCATAATGCATGCTCTATATATACTCAACTTTAAATCATTGTGTAGATGCAAATAGATAAACCCCAACCTTAAACAAGAGACAACTCATTTAGGTGCTACACATGAATATAACATAAATAGCAAAATAATTTACATTTGGTCCACTCGCTAGACAGTAGGAGGAATGCAGCCTAATGGCGATGTCAAAACATCAACAGAACATAAGTGTTCACAATGAGTGGTGGAATTGAATGTTTGAAGTTTTTTTTTTTTTAAAGTTCTAGTCATCAACACAGTAAAGAGATGTGGTCTAGAGGCTAAGCGGTCGGGCCTAGGACCTTGATTTGAATCCAGCTTGGCATTGACTGAAAATTGTGCAGTTTTGGGAAATCACTTAATCATAATGTGTCAATTATTGAAATGTGTGAGATACTGGTGTAAGTGCGTGTGTAACAAATAAATATAAGTCACCACTTGAATACAATCTTGCATCATTTTCTATCACTGTCCATAATGGGCAATGCTCTGTTGCTCTCGGGCTAGGTCCATGCTATAGAAATACTAACACGTGCATGCTTTTACATTATGAACAGGTATCCGACTTATTATTCTCTGTGGATACCCTTTCCTTTTGAGCTGTTGGTGAGCCCACCTCATTTTATGACAGCTAGAGGGTAGCTCCCACGATTTTCTTTATCCCAGTTTATTCTTCACATCTCAAGTCTACTTCTCAATGTCTGTGGGAGCATTTTGTTGGGCACATTGGGAAATTCCACAACACACATCTTCTTGTTCCCTGAAAGCATGTTATCATTTTACAGTTCATGTTACATTTAATCAGAAAAGACACTTTTCCATTAGGTCTTCCGTGCTTTCATTTCAGACATGCACAGGACTCACTTGGCAACAACGATCTTGATGACATTGATGCTCGCAGGTCTGGTGGACACTCTCTGAGCTCCAGCAGTACTCTGTGTCTCAGGAGAATGCATTGGTGAAGACAAAAGATCTGGCTTTAATATGCTACTGCTGAAGAGGCATGAAAATATGCCTTTTTCATGCGTTAGCGCATTAAACCTGGACCTATTGGCCTTACAATTGTGTATTCTAATGCTGTCTCAGCTCCCAGTCTGCAAAATGACAGTCCCACCAACATTGTTTAGTACTAGCAACCCCCCCCCCCCACCTGAAGTTCAGGTCTAGTTGCACCCCTGGTCTACTGTCCTGGGACAGGTAGGACCAGAAGGCTCCCAAAACACTCCTCTTCCCCTCAAGGCAGTACGATTAATTTGGAGAACCTTTGATGCTGTGCAGTTCACATTAGAGGACGGTGTTGTGACCGGTGTGAAAGCGTGTGTGTGAGTCTCTTAGGAGCACAGGTGGTGAAGTAACTCGGAACGGAGCGAGCCCAATCACGTCATAACAGACCACTTCAGCAGAGTGCTGATGTAAAGAGGTGTACTGTCATTCTCCCTTCATGCACCAACGCTCTGCTGCCACAGCCAGGACTTCACTGACAGCCCAGGGTGACTGACTGCAGAGAGTTTCAAACAAAAACAACCCTGGCTCCTGGGCCTTGCACCCGAATGAAAGCAGAGGCATGGGTGGGAGCAGACACTGGGCACAGTCATGGGCATCCGCGGGGGGTGGGGGGGGGGCATAGAGGGGCGCTTGCCCCCATCCCCCATAACCCGGTTCGCCGTACTGGTGCCGAGGTGCGGGTGCCATTCTTTTTTGTAACGCTGTCCCAGCTCTTGCCGTGACACTAGAATGGATGGATCTTTTAACTTTATGAGCAGGCCTCTTCATTATATATTTTAGGCCAGCAGTACCAAATCCCTATCATGACATCATGACGAGTGCTGCCGCTGCGCCACGTATCTTACGCTATAAAGAACCGGGCGTAAGGTCAAGGACAGCCCCCACAATGGTGTTAGTCTGCAGGCCCTGCGTGATGAGCAGGAAAACTGCTGCTGATCGGCAGGATCAAGATAGAAGGTCCGGGCCTGCCTGCGCCCCCAGCTTGAAGTAAGTCATAACCTCTCCTGTTTTCTGTCTCTGTCTAGCTCCTCACTGAAAACCGTGACTCCAGGAACTGCCTCTTACCCTCACTTTCCTCTTCTTTGCTTCATTCTTTTCCCTGTGAAATCGATCTTAAAAAGGAAGTAATAGCTTTTGCTGGGAATGTCTTTTTCTGACATTTCCTAATCCAAAGTGTCGGCTTGGAATGGACGTTAGCATGATCTATGTGCACCCACTACACCAGACACTTTATTTTTGAAAATACCTGCCAGATGGACACCTATGTAGGGATTCCGCTTTGAGAAGGTACTCTCACAGCAGAGATATGCTATGTACGTGGCAGTCACACCTGCTTCATAAAATGCTCAGTACATCTCTCTCTTCTGTACACCATACGATATGTAAATATTTTGCTTGAATGGCACTTAGGTGAATCTTTTTGATCTTACTATGTGAGTGTTTTGACCGTAGTCCTTGGAACAAGCGGCGTTTGCATTGTAAAAGGATGGAGTTCGGCTCTGAATGTGCCTCGGTCCCGCACAGAGCAGCACCACAGCGGCCAGGTGCTCTTGGGGACACGTGAAGGCTTCGGAGCCAACGCGCCTAGACATCCCCATGGTCAAGGGAGGCTGGCGACCTTGCACCCTGGCTTTCATCCTTACCCCTGGTGGAAGGGGCTCCAGTAATGCGTATTTTAAGCCGTGGCGCGGACGGGCCTTCGAGGTTGGGGCACGGTGCACTGAGGGGGTGGACACCTGACTTCGTCTCTCGTCCGTTGGGGCTGTGTGTGAGGGCCGGACCCACCAGAGGGAAGGAGCGCCCAGGAAGGGGCCTACTCAGAGCTCCAGCCTGCTACTACCCTGGTACTAAGAGACAGACACCTGTGTGAGGAACGCTTCCACCTAAGGGGCAGGAGGCCAGGAAGGTGTGTGCTCTGAGCTCCTACCACAGTCCTGAATCAGAGGGTCTGGAGGGGGGTGGGTTTGGGAAAGGGGAGGAACATGCCCTGGGCACCCCGTAGATGGTGCAGTGTGTGTGACAGGCATTCCAACCTCAGAGGACAGGAGGCCAGGATGAGGACTGCTCAGAGTAGCTTCAGCAACAAAGAGACCTGGACACGAGGGGGTGACGGGGATAGGGGCACCTAAACCTAGCACCCTTAGGAGATGCTGCGTGTGAGGCCTGGACCAACTTGAGAACAGGAAAAGCAAGGAAAGGGCCAACCAAAAGTACTAACTATAGCACTGTGCACAAACAGGGCCTTGCAGCCAAAGGTGTGTGGGAGAAAAGTTCACCCCGTATTATGGAGCAGTCACCAGCCACTTAAGGGCATAGGCCCAGCCCTTGCTCCACCTGACTCCAACAGTGCCCCGCGGAGGGAAAAAAAATATACCACACTGTCTAGGGAAGTTTGAACGCATTTGAGTATGTCAGGGCATTATACTTAATAGGTAGCCACCACTATCACGTTCTGGTCGGATCCATACATCTGCCAATAACCGCCACCTGCCTGCCTCCCTCTAAGCTCCCATCCACCTGTCTGCCTCTACCCTCCCATCCACCTGCCTCCCTCTAAGCTCCAATCCACCTGTCTGCCTCTACCCTCCCATCCACCTGCCTCCTCTAAGCTCCCATCCACCTGCCTCCTCTAAGCTCCCATCCACCTGCCTCCTCTAAGCTCCCATCCACCTGTCTCCTCTAAGCACCCGTCCATCTGCCTCTATAACCTACTATCCACCTGCCTGTCCCCCATCCACCTGCCTGCGTCTAACCTCCCATCCACCTGCCTGCGTCAAAGCTCTCATCCTGCTGCCTCCTCTAAGTTCCGACCCACCTGCCTCTAACCTGCTATTCATGTGCCTGTCTCCCATTTACCTGCCTCTTCTAACCTCCCACCCACTTTCCTGCCTTTAACCTACTATTCACCTGCCTGCCTGAAAGCTCACATCCACCTGTCTGTCTCCCATCCACCCTTTTACTATTTCTACACCACACTCGACTCTGATGACCAACCCGCTGTTATTTTGTTTTTATTTATTTAAATGTGCGCTGCATACACACGACTGTGCATGGACTGTTTGTTAGGTGCGATGCTCTATTGCCTCAGCCTCTTTGTATAAGATTATTTTTATGTTAAGGGAATTTATTGAGCGCACGTACACCAAAGGCCTCTTGGCGCTGAATTGGAAACTACCCCAGAAGCAGTCTGTGTGGTACTTTGCACACACCCGGATAGACACGAGTGCACATGGTGTAGATATTACACAGAATATCTATAGATGAAGAATACTTGTGGAGCTCAGCAGTGCCATCGAGGTAGCCTGTCTGTCACGTGGACAGGAATGACCTAGGAAGTGCAGAGAGCTTAAAAAATAGCAAGAGGGGCATTCAGAGCTACATGGCTCCTCCTGCGCACCAGTGTTTCTTGTGGCCCACCTGGCACACATCATGTCGGAGGATGCTGATGATCTTAACATTTTGCCCCCATTGGAAAAATGTCTGCGGACTCCCATGGGCACAGTGTCCCTCACCAGGGATAGGATGCACCGCAAGACAGAGGGAGGCATAAGCCAGAACAGGTTAGGCTAGTTTACGGCATCTGGGCCACCAGACCATGGGCCCCTTGCGCATAGAGGAAGGAGAGCTGGCACCCAGGGAAAGGGCCTTGCAGGTACAGAGGTAAAGGGTCGAGGAGCCACCCAAATAGAGGGGAGATGGCAGGCACCCAGGGTCTGGGGGAGAGCAGACACCCAAGGAGAGAGGAAGTGCAGTAACTGATCAGAAACCAGGCATGTAGAACGAGAGCAGGCAGTGGCACCCTGGGTTTGAGTCCGCACTCAGTGGGATCTCAATCAACCCAGGGTAAGAGGGAGAGGAGGCACTCAGGAAGGAGGGGACAGCAGGCTCCCAGGGCGAGCGTGCGTGCCGTTTTCCATGAAGAGTAGGCACAGAGTGAAAAGGGCGAAGGAGGCGTCCCTAATGTCTTGGGTGTGTCACCCCCAGTAAGGTGGGAGTTCTTATCATCAGTGCAGGACACGGAGTCTTCATCCCTAGAGACTGAGGAACATTTGGTTGGGCCCGGACATGACGTTGAGATGATTGAGATGTTAATAAGCCAGGTGGGTTCCGACTAGGTTAGTTTCTGCAATACATCCAAACTGTGTGTGTACCTATTTGACAGTGCCTCGCTATCCCCAATAAGCCTTCCCCAGTCAGAACACAACAGCGCCCAGGGAGATGGTAGGCATGCGGGAAAAGGGGACCCAACAGGCATACTGAGAGAGAGGGCATGCAAGGTCTCAGTGATAGGGGAATTCCAGGGATCTAGTGAGATGGGGGAGCAGGCACCCGGTAGAGAGGGAGAACAGGCACCCCGGGAGAGGGGCAGTAGGCATCTAGAGAAAGGGATGTAGGCATTCAAGGAGAAACAAAAAAGTAGGAACCCAGGAGGGGGGGATAGGAGCAGATACCCTGGGAAATGAGAGACAGGCACATAAGAAGATTGAAGAGAGAAATCAACCAGGGTGAGAGAGGGGGGAGTAGACAATCACCAAGCAGCAGGAAACAGACACGGACAGAGAAGGACTAAGAAGACACCCAGGAAGAGAAGAGAGCAGGAAGCTGCTGGAAGAGGGACGCCAGGTACCCAGGTATTAGGGTAGATCAGGTGTAAAAGAAGAGGAGGAAGAGTAGACACTTAGGGACATATTTACAAGCCCCTGGCGCTACTGGAGAATCACTTTTTTTGACACCATGGTGGCACAGTGTGCTGACCAATATTTACAAGGACACTCAAAGCCACACTGTACGGCTTTTTATGGCCTTGTAAATATGGCCCCCTTTCACGTATTACTCTGTGTGAAAGGGGCATTCCATGGCTGTTGCTGTGGCTGTTCCCACACAACACCCATCGATTCGGAAGCAGTACCAGATTTGCAAGGTTTCATAAATCTGGAAACGCATCAGATTCTAACGCCTCGCCAGGGGAGGCATTAAAGTGGCGCAACAAGGAAAAATACATTTTTTTCTCCTCGTTTTTTGCTCCTTCTAGATGTTCTGCATTCTGCACTACACTTGAAGGAGGAAAACGATATCAATGGTTGTTTTTGTGCACGAAGGTGTCCCTTCCTGCACAAAACCAAACATGCCTGCAATGCAGGCACGGTGCCTGCGTTGGCGCCAAGCAGCCAAATGTGCACCAGCACAGAGGAAAGCACAGGGATGCGTCATATCGATGCAAGTGTGACGCATCGCTGCACTTTCCTAATGACGCAGCTCGGCGCAGCAAGATGGCTTGCAGCGCCACGCTGCATCATTGTCTAGTAAATAGGCCCCTCAGTCTCAAGATGAAGAGAGAGTGACAGCAGAGAGTCAAGAGTGGCAACGTGGGAGTGATCAGATGTGACAATCTGGGAATGATCATATCCGACAAGACCATGTGATAGAACATGTGGCAACTTGGAAAAGCCAAGAGCATGACAACTTAGTGAGGGACACATTCAGTTTTACAAATTAGGGGAAAGATTCACTGTGCGAACATCGGGCAAGGGGATCCCTGGAGAACGGGTTGTGTGTCATACCCGCCAGGTCATGCTCCTTTTTTAAACAAATACTGTTTTTAAAGCTTTTAACAATGCATTTTTAGTTGAAAGTATTAATTGTTCTTTCTTTGCACTGATTGTTCAGGCTTACCGGCTGGGGCTTGAGCCGATCTCTCTCCGGGGCTCCGCCGGTGACGTAGGACCTGCGGGTCATTGGTGGAGACCGGAGGCGGGAACTGGGCGGTGATTGGGCGCGGGAGCCGGCAGGGGAAATTTAAACTTAGCATGCCTCGGCCGCGCAGCGGGCGCGCCGCTGGCGCGCCGAAGGCGCGCCTAAGGCAAGCCCGTCTGCGCCCGTCCGCGCTCGGTCCGGGCTGAGGGCTAGTCACCTTGGCTCTGCCACACTGGGGTTGGTGAGTTATACTTCAGCCCAGCTGAGGCTTCTCGACCCTGAAGGGGGGAAGGCGGGCTGCTCCAAATACCATCCTGAAACGATTATCAGAAATGCAGGTTTCGCTTGCAGGACATGCAGGGCCCCTCTGCTAGAAACCCTTGCAGGCAAGGGTAAAGGAGGGGGTAGTTTGGAGTTAGGCCCACAACTTCTAAGAAAACCCGTACCACAACCTCTAAGAAAACCCGTACCATGGAAGTGTTTGCTGATGAATGTTAGATCACTAGTGAAGCACAGCACTGACTGCTGTCTGCTCATGGAACAGCATCAGGTTAAGTTGGCTTTCATTACGGAAACTTGGACTGATAGTGCCGCAGGCCCTGACATTGTGAAGGCTCTCCCTGCTAATTTCAGGTGTTTTACGTTGGACCGTCCCTCAGGAAGGGGGGGCGGACTTGCTGTTATTTACCACAATAGTCTTGAGCCTTTATTTTCCACGGCATCTAACCAAGCATGTGAGGCACTTTCTATCACTATCCGCCTCTCTCACAAAAACACGCTCAGAGCACTGTTGATTTATCGCCCCCCAGGTCCCAGAACGCCCTTTTTGGAGTCACTAAGTACCCTGGTAGAGGATGGTTTCTGTGCCCATTCATTTACTGTTTTGGGTGACTTTAACTTCTACCTGGATGACAAACGAGATCCAGATACCAGGCAATTGCTGGATTTTATGGATGCCGGAGGATTGGAACAAAGGGTGGTGGGTCCCTCGCATACGGCTGGCCACACCCTTGATGGCATTTTTACCAATCGAACGGATCTGGAAGTAGTGGAAGTCTTGCCATTCCCTTGGTCTGATCATGCCGCAATAATTTTCACACTCCCTACTGAAACCCAGACATTATCAAAGACTAAGCCTAGTGAGGAGATTGTGACCCGAGCCTGGAAAAAGATAGATGGGACAAAGTTCGGTAATTACCTAATGGCTAGCGCCCCTGATGTCCCACAGGATGCAGATAGGGCTGCAGATTCATACTCTGAATGGATTGAGAGGGCCTGCAATATATTTGCACCTGTTAAATCTTTCACGCCCAGAAGATCCTCTCCCTCGGCGCCGTGGTTCTCTGATGCGCTACAGACCATGAAATCGGACTGTAAAAGATTGGAGAGATTATGGCGGAAGGGTTACAGTCCGGTCGATAAAGAAAAATATAAAAATAGCCTCTCTATTTACAAAAACAAAATACATGAGGCAAAGAAAATATATTTCTCAGAGCAAATTGAGTTGGCAAGTTCATCTTCTAGAGAACTGTTTAAAACTTTAACTAAACTCACGATCCCAGCTGAATCGGTCTCCTCAACTAGCCCGGACCTTTGTGAAACATTGGCTACTTTCTTTCAGAATAAGGTAGCAGGAATTTTTTCCTCCTTTTCTGAAGTCTACAAAGAGGTTGGATTGGCAGTTTGGAGTACGAAGGCTGGGTCAGTAGAGACGCAGGATAAACTTAGTGGCTTCAGCCCGCTACAAGCAGAGGAGGTTAGGGGTTTACTGGTGATGGCACGTTCTGGAGCCCCCAGTGACCCATGCCCGGTGGCGGTTCTTCAGAATTGTCCACAGGTTATTGCCGACACACTCACTCCACTGTTTAACTCTATCATAGAGTCAGGGTGCTACCCCAGGAGATGGAAGGTGGCCTCCATTTTACCATTAATTAAAAAACCCACTTTAGATAAGTGTGACCCGAATAGCTATAGGCCTATTTCGCGGCTCCCAATACCAGCAAAATTATTAGAAAAGGCCTTAAACAAGCAACTTACCTCCTTCCTTGAGAGGTCGAGGGCCCTTGATCCTACCCAGTTTGGGTTTCGTGCTGGCCACAGCACAGAACTCGCCCTGGTCAAGGCGACTGAGGAAATCAGAGTGGCAGTGGATCAAGGGGGTGAGGCGATCCTCATTCTGTTAGATCTGTCGGCGGCCTTTGATACGGTCCATCATGGTGTTATGATGGACCGACTGGCTCTGGCCGGGGTGGAAGGCACTGCCTGGAACCTCCTTAAGTCTTTTATGGCCGACAGATCCCAGAGTGTTGAAGTGGGAGCAAAGAGATCTAAACCTTTTGTCCTTCCCTGTGGGGTCCCGCAAGGCTCATCTTTGAGTCCCACTCTCTTTAACGTATATGTGAGTCCCTTGGGAGCTTTGATTAGATCCTATGGACTCCAACTTACCTCATACGCTGATGACACGCAGATCGTGTTATCGGTACAAAGAGGGTCCCAAGCCGATCTGACAGTAAGGTGTCATGACTGTCTGCAAGGTATAGCGAGTTGGATGGCTGCAAATTGCCTTAAACTTAATGCTGGAAAAACCGAGGTTATGATATTCGGAAATAATCCCAACATCTGGTCCCCAGCCATGTGGCCCGAGGTACTGGGAAAGATACCGGTGCCCACACCTAAAGCCAGGAATCTGGGGGTGATTATGGACCAAAAACTGGACTTTGGAAATCAGGTCAGTGGTGTAGTTTCATCCTGCTTCCACATTCTCAGGATTCTGAGGAAAGTTAAAACATTGCTCCCCACGGATGGTCTCCGGCTAGTTGTGTCGGCTCTCATCCTCTCGCGTCTTGACTACTGCAACAGTCTGTACCTTAATTTGCAAAAGAAACACCTGTACAGACTGCAGTTGGTGCAGAACGCGGCAGCGAGACTATTGACAGGCACTCCTAAACATGTTTCAATCCGAGAAGGAATGAAGAAACTTCATTGGCTACCAATTCATAAACGCTCCCAATTTAAGGCCTTGTGTACAGTCTTCAAGGCATTAAAAGGCAATGGCCCGGAGTTTCTTAAGGCCTGTTTTAAGCAGTATGTGCCGGGGAGGGCACTGCGCTCTTCGGAGGGCAATCTAGTAGTGGTGCCTAGGATAAAAAAGGCCAGCTGGGGAGGAAAGTTGTTTTCATATGGTGCTGCTACTGCATGGAATGGTCTGCCGGCACATATGAGAAAAATGGAGGAACTTCTCTCTTTCAGAAAGGGCTTGAAGACTTGGTTGTTTAGGGATTAGACACTCGCTCTCCAGGGATGATCAGCTTCTCAGCGCCAGGACACCCTTGGGTATAAGCGCGCTTTATAAGCTCCTAATAATAATAATAATAATAAAAAAGGGGAGTGAACCATGTGAGACCTTAGAGACCTGATGGTATTAAGCGCTTTACAAATTCAAATTAACAATAACAATAACAATAACATGTGAAAATATGAGTCCCAAAGGAATGGATGGGGAAACAATTTCACAATGAGACCGATGGTTCAAGAAACAAAGGGAAGTCATCAATGTGGCACGAACTCTAAGTCTTACAATTACTAGAGTTTGGGTGTGCTTGTGTAGGGGTTAACCTATAGATAAAGTAAGTAAGTAAGTACATGTGATTCTTTCCAGTTATTTAAAACCATGACAATTTACAAAACAGTATACAATGTCATCGTAGCAAGCGAATAGTTTCATCATACAAAAAACTGAAATCCTTGTAATCCCAATATGAATGCTTCATTTTAGGCAGATAAATTCCTGCATTATTTTCTGGCATCAGTAGACTGAAAATCCCATACCACCCATTTGAGTCCGACTGTCCGAGTAAAGTGCAGGTGGCAAGAGTTAGCAGAATCTCAACCGAGATTCACCAACATGTGCGTAAAGTGCACTTGGTACTAAAAAAACTGCTCAACATTCAGTATCAGTTGAATCCAGCTGGATTAAGAGTATTGTGCTCTAAGTAGTAGTGCTGTTCTTAATCTGGTATACAGGAGCTCATCCAAAGTTCACCAACATATACTTAAGGTGCATGAATTACTGAGAACCCGCCAAATAAAGTGCATTATGCTTGAAGTATTAATACGATTCTTAAAATAACAGTTGAGGCAAGACATTCACAGCTTAATCTGGTATACAGGGGCTCACCTGCATTTCATATACATAAGGTGCATTAATTACTTAGGACCTGCTCAACATTCAGCAACAATTGAAGCCGACTGGATAAAGTGCATTATGCTTTAAATGTCAGAACTATTCTTAAAATAATCGGAGAGACAAGACATTTGCAACTTAATCCAGGAACATCACCCTTGTTAATGAACTAATCTAACAATCCTAAGAGTTAACTGTGCATTGTCCCAGCTAAAATGCAAATATTACTGAAAGCCTGATCAGCAGACAGCAACAGCTAAAACAGTTTGTTAAGGAGCAGTATGCATGAAATAATAAAGCTATTATTCAAATAGCAATAAAAACAAGATATTGCATCCGGATCCAGAAACAGCACTCGTATTAATCATCTTGTAAGTATCCCTGAGAAACTTCAAAAACCCAGATGAGAGCTGTACATTGTCCCCACTCAGGCACAGTGCTATCTCTGTTTTACATTGACTTATTCCTGGTGGAGAACCAGTACTTAACTTGTGAAAAAAATAAGTGTCAGGGCTCTCGTCAGGAGGCCACTGCAGTGGGCACCACACTTTGCCCCTGCCAAGCTGACAATGATAGTAACAACACAACTACTAACCACCACACTCATACAAGTGTGACAGTTCAGATTATTCCAGGCCCTCAAACCTATAAGAATGGCTTGGGCAGAAAGTAATAGTCATATTTAATATATATTGAATTATTAATTCACTGTTGTAGTGGCTATCTCTAAATTAGCCAGACAGTGACACCTTGTGGCAGACTGTCACAAATGCCGGTATTGACAATGAAGTGCAGTGCCGAGCATCGGAAACCACCGTCTCAAATTAAGCAATTACTGGTTTTAACCAGTAGCACCTTAAATCCTTTAAGCCGCTAAAAGGGCATACTATATGCAACAGCGATTTTTGTGTATAGTCACACAGTCTGCAATTAAGAGCTGGAGACCGTTTCAGACACCCATATTTGTATGCTTTCAAGGGTATTGTTCCACGTCTCAGTCTTATTAAATCTTTATTTTGGTCTAAGCTCATATGGCCAAGAACACGTGGAACCCCCACCGGCTATTGATTAATTATTTCAATATTATGCACAGAAGTTGAATAGCAATTAATCATGTATGTACTCATGGATCATGTATTATTTTGTATCTCATTATTCAATTTCATTACAGCTTATTACACAAAATAGCCTCTTCTTACATATGTACAAGATCTGCTGGCGACCGCCTCGCGGGGACCGCGCGCGGGCCGCGCCCAGGCGAAGCCCGGGCCAAGGGCGGGCCCGTTTAAGCCCGTTAAAGACCGGGTAAGACTGGACTGGGCCACCCCATTGACATTTACATCTTGATGTGGTATTGCAGCTATTCAACCTAGACACATACAGCCCGAAATCCCTCTGGCAAATTGCCAACTGCTCAACCTAAACTGTGTGAAGGTCCTACATATTAGTACATGTCTGACAGGATGACGAGGGGTTCTAGGAGCAAAAACGCTCAGGGGGTACCGCGTACATCTGGCCCGATTGACCAATATATAACTAGGGCAAATGAAGCCATTAATCAAGGTATGTCACTCTTGGAGCGAAGAGTTTCGCAAGATCTAGCACTAGCAAGACGCGCCTCGTTAGGCCCTATGGCTTTAGCTAAGACACCTATAAGCTCAAACACCATCAGGCCTCTCATTGAAGTCCAGGTCGAAACACACGGTGTACCTAATACGGTTGATCTGTCGGCTTCCTTAGCCCTCTCAGATATGCACTCAAGCAAAGATCTTGAGAGGACGCCTAACCTGTTTTCAAGTCCAAGGCAGGAGGGGCTCAGTCCAAATCACCCAAGGGGGGAAAGGGAGGGTGCCATCCCCAAACGGAAGAAGCCTAGGGATTCGAAAAAGTGTAACTCTAAAGTCCCGAATAAAACTCTGATTACCCAGGCGTCAAGGAAAAACAAAAGCAATCCTGCCCAGAGTGCCCTATATAAAACAGCCATAGATACAGCAGTCCCTCCTACGATTCCACCGGCCCCTAGTGATCCAAGCAGTTTGGGCATGGGTTGCAAAGTTTGTGAGGCTAATAACCAACTTTTAAGTATACTAGGTGAACTCTTTAGAGAATATGTGCAACCTATTGTACTTTCTCTTTCTAATATCGAAAAGCACCTACTCTCCATGAACTTATCTCTGAATGCACTCAAGAGCGATGGATCGGCCAACCATCAGGAGTTGCAGGCTACTCCCTCGACCTTGAGGATGGAGCGGGTAGTGGCGAGCGCTCCCCCGGTTGATTTAAATTCGCCATCAATATCTTTGCCAGCTGCATCTAGGAAAGCTGGTGAACCCTCCAAACCCCCTACCT
Source organism: Triturus cristatus (assembly GCF_964204655.1). NCBI lineage: Eukaryota > Metazoa > Chordata > Amphibia > Caudata > Salamandridae > Triturus > Triturus cristatus. The sequence goes on from NC_140590.1 coordinate 862,234,578, forward strand.
CTGGTGTAATTTTAGAAAACACGCTACCTAAATGCCTGGGGTTAGTACACCAAAATACCTTAGCAAAAACACCGGGGCCAGTTCACCAAAATAATTTACCTAAACCCACGGGGACAGTAGATCAAAATGACAATTTCAGGGGTGAGTTTGGTCATCCTATACACTTACCTCCAGAAAGCGACCCATATGTTGTGATCATGACTGGTGTTCCTGAGTTAAGGCCACATAAAGAAGAACCAACGTGGTCCTTAAAAAATAAGGTACAGCATTGGCTCAATGTTAATAGACCACTCCCTCACTCTTGTAGTAGCAGGATCCTTATGGTGCGTAGGGTTCCTTGGATAGGTAGTGAGAAGAAAAAGATTCAGGGAGATTGTATTATTGTCAATTTTGATAATTCTCGAACGGCTGACTATATCTGCCGTCGTAATACATGGCCCAAAATTGACGGAATAAAGGTGAGGAGACTCTCTTCCTTTTATCCACCTATAAATTGTTGTGACGACACTCCCGATAGGGGTACGTCTGAAGTAAAACCTTGGAACAATAGAAGGGAGAGAGAGGCCTGGCCAGGCTTTGAGGGTAAGATACAGCTTTTTCTGAAGGTTGGAGTGGCATACCACTTGCTAGCAGATTCAGCTGCTTAGAAGAAGTAGACTGACCATTATTGGGTTCTGGATCTGTCCCTGAGGACAATGAATGCACTAGCCCCAACCCAGTCCAACTCGTAGACTGCTTTCCACCCAAAAACGGCTTATCTCCTATCCAGCCTATACCCTCCCTTAACCCTACTCCTCAAGAAGCTCCGCAGACCCCCTCTCACTGCCTACGTTCTACCCTTGTATTAGGGTCTGGGAAGGCACTACTTGTGCCCTGCAACGAGCCTGTGAGCCATGATGTTTTTCTGCCGCGACCTGAATGCCCCAGTATTCTAAAAAAAACCACTCGCATTAAACAGGGCGATACTATAAAGATCCTAAGCTGGAATGTAGCTGGCATCCACAGGAAACTTCAACTGCCTGAGTGGAATGCCCTAGTAGAGGCACATACGATTTGCCTATTCCAAGAGACTTGGAGCCTGGAACCCGTGTATCGGGTAGGTTATATTACCCACTTTGTTCCTGCAGTACCCCCAAGAAATGGGTCAGGTCGTCCCTCGGGAGGCCTACTCATCTGGGTAAGCATTGCCTTAAATCTTCAGATTGAGTCAAAGCTAATCAATTTTCCAGATATCTTAAAAATTTCTTTGAGAGGCTCCCAAAGAGGACCCATCCTTGACCTATATAATGTATATGCCAGAGGTACTAAATATGGCTCTTCATCCCCGACATTATCTATCCTTGAAATGGCGCTGAATGAAAATTTAGCTGGATCCCAAGTTTTGGTTGCGGGTGATTTCAACTGCACCTATGAGCCCCTTATACAGGACGACATCTATGACCCAAGTGAGGATGATGATAGATGGGGCATCCCGATTCTAACCATCCCTCCGATTAAAAAATGGTCCAAAACTGCTATTCAGCTCAATGCCCTAACGCTGGAATTCGGGCTAAGAGCAGCTAATGGCCGCACGCGTTCTGATCCTTTGGGTGCGGCCACGTTTAACAGAGTCAACCATACCTCTAGGATCGATTACATCATGCTAGATTTCCTTCTCTGGAGTTTTGTTCAGGACATGGTAGTCCTGCCCACAGTTGAAAGCGATCATAACTCGCTTTCATTGTCCCTCAGGAATCCATGGCCTCACGAAAAGACCATAAAATCCCTTAACCCAGCCCACAAAATTTCTGTATCCTCGTGTGGGAAACGCCTAAAATGGATAAGTTGCGAAGGATGAAGCTAAATTAAATACAATCAATACAGTACTCACAGACGCACAGTTGGAATTGGAACTGGATAGCTCAGACAAGGGTGAGCTAAATCCCGGTCGGGTTACCCCTATTTTTGAGGAGACCATCAAGTCTATTGAGAATGTATTCCTAAAAATGAATCAAGTGGGCAAAAATGCGGCAATTGGGCTTCCTAAGGGAAAGCATGATTGGTACACACCTGCTTGTAGGCACGCCAAATCGCTTTTGATTAAGGCCGTCAAAAGCAAAACACAAGGAGCTATTCAGGGAGCTAGGCTAAATTACAAGAAAACCCTGGCTAGTGCTAAAAAGGAGTGGGAAATCGAACATTGGCGCTCTCTAAAAGAGGCAAGTTTGGGGAAAGATTCAAGGCGTTTTTGGGACATAATTAGAGCCAAAAATAGACCTGACACTGACTTCATTACATGCAATATCACCAGCCAAGTTTGGGTCAACCACTTCTCTAAATTATATGCCAGTCAATCAGGTGCTACCTCTAATGTCCTCTCCATGGACATTTCTAATGAAAAACATATAAGGGAGGTGGCACCAGCAACTCCGGATTTGCCAACAAGGAGTGATGATCTAGCAACTGGAATGCTATGTACAGCTTTGCCATTAAACCACAGGGTGGCAGACTCCATTTTCTCGATTAAAGAAGTGGAGTATGCAATTACTACCATCAGGCCCCAAAAAGCAGCTGGCCCAGACGGCTTACCCGGGGATCTGCTGCGAGCAGACATCCCGAAATGGGGTAAATTTATTAACTGCCTGCTTAATGCTATTAGCGGGGGAGCGCCAATCCCGGCATCCTGGAAAGGGGCAGAGGTCGTCCCCATTTTTAAAAAGGGGGCCAGGGACGACCCATCAAATTACAGACCCATAAGCCTGCTAGATATAACGCAAAAGGTGGTCGGGAAGGTGTTCTTGGTCAGATTATTACAATGGATCGACGAAAACGGCATCCTCTCCGACTACCAGGCAGGCTTCAGAGCAGGCACCGGCACAATCGAGCAAGCGTTCAGATTGTTGCTTGTGTATTGGAAGGTGGTGGTCTTGGGCAAAGGCAGTCTTTACCTCGCCTTTATCGACCTGAAGACTGCCTTTGACCTAGTACCTAGGGAGGCTATTTGGAAAGTCCTTGCTGCCATGGGGGTGCCCAACTACTTACTCCTGCTATTGGTAAGGCTGCATGTAAACACTTTTGCCCAGGTTAGGTGGGGGAGAAATGGTGAGAAAACTAACAGAATTCCGGTAGAGAGAGGGGTACGCCAGGGATGTGTTCTAGCTCCCACCCTTTTCTCTTTATATATTAACGGTGTAGTTGAGCATCTATTGAAAGACCCCTCAGATGAACCATCCCTGGCGGGGGAACGTATCCCCACCCTCCTCTTCGCGGATGATACACTCTTGCTCGCCAAAACCCCAATGGGCCTCCAAAAACTCTTAAATAATTTCCAGCTCTTCTGTACAGAGCGGGGCCTGGTAATCAATAGAGACAAAACAAAGTATCTTGTGTTGAATCCTCCTAAAAAATCTATACGCCCCCCGAAATTGAATGACGAACCTCTGGGGAGGGTGGATGTGTTTGATTACCTAGGGATTCGTTTATCCCATAATATGCAGTGGGGCCCCCATCTATGCAAGATGCTGTTATCCCACAAAAGAGTTACAGGGGCTCTTGTGAAGGAGCAGCGCTCCTGTGCTATAAGACCTATAGCCCCCGTTATTGATATTTATGCAGCAAGAGGAGTTAGCTCTGCCCTTTATGGAGCCGAGCTTTGGGGCTCTTGTGATATTGGTGACTTGTCAAGAGCAGAGAGGAAGTTCTTTAGGGCCATTATGTCACTTCCCCAAGGTACCCCCACGATTCCATTAATGCTCGATCTTGGTTGTCGCCCCATCAGTGATTTGGCGAAATTTCGCCCTCTATTGTTATGGGCCCGTTTGTGGCGGGTCCCGGAATTAGCCAAATATGCCAAAGGTCTCTCAGAAATCATGTCACTTCCAGGTTGGCATAGAATAAAATGGTTGCGTGACATGAAAGCCCTTTTGTATAATCTGGGGCTTAATGCAGCATGGGAAAATAGATCTTCCCCTCCGAAAGCCACGCTTAAGCTCCTATATTGGAACTGGATTGCGACCCAACGGATCACGAACACGTCATTGGGGAGACTTACAGAGGACTTCCTGAATTTTAAGGATCATCCAATCCGGGAACTATATCTCGATTTCATCGAGAGCCCTTTTGACAGAGCTTTGTATTTTAAGTTTAGGACCGGGACTCTCCTACTCTATAGTTTTACATCACGATGGAATTCCTTTCCTCAGACCTCTGATCTTTGCCCCTTTTGCACATCCAGACGTGAGTCTGTGGCTCACTTTTTATTTGAATGCCATGAGTACGCCCTCCCAAGGAAAAGATGGCTTAAGCAACTGTGCCGCTCCTTGGGAACTAGACACCATATTGTGGCACTCCGTATTTTAATGTCAGACGCTCGCCCATTGTACGTTTGTGCCCTTGCAAAATTCTTATCTTGGGCATGGCGTAGTAGAAGTAAAAGGCTCAAGGAAATTGTTTAATTCACTCTTAACAATTATTTATGACCTGTTTTGCTCTTTATTGTAAAAATAGTTTTTTTCTTTTTAAATGAAATTAACTTATTCCATTTTTAACTGTTATGCTTTTATGATATGTTTTTATCGAAATAAAGCCTTTGACTGACTGACTGATATGTACAAGTAGATAAAAACCACGTTGTGGTCCTTTACAAAAACACAAGAGTCAATAGAACAATGGATCTTATTTTATCTCCAGCATCAAAGTCAATCGAGGTCGCCTCGCACATTCCTTTGACTGATGTGACATAGAGGTTTGATACATATTCAGCCTACTTGGTTTCCGAAATGCTGGTTGCCACACTCTGCATTTTTCCATTTCACAGTTTCAGCACCAGCCTCCAAAAGTTGTATTAGTTTTTTGTTTTTGATGCATCATAAATTTAAATCCATTGTTTTTCCTCTTTTTTTATGCAGATTTCCCATAACTTACACCTGTAGGCCTTTCTTGCCTTCCGTGTCTCGGATATTAGTAAGCAGTAATTAATGCTAATACGAATGCTTCTCAAAAGGTTGTTCAATTTTTGCTTAAGAGCTCTTAGTTCAGGGAAAGAGTTAAAAGATTGCGGGGCATATCAGCAAGGGCCGGCGATAATTATCGCTAAGCGCACTTAGCGCTAGGATAATTATCGCCGGCTATCGCTGCTTTCTATCGCGGAGATAGCGTGCTATCAGCAACGCTTATCTCCAAAGCGATAGAAGTGCAAGCGTTAGCTGGAAAACAGTGTGATTATCGCTGAAAATCCAGCGATAATCGCACTATGACCGGCGATACCTTGCTGATAGGGCAGTGTGGTCTTAGCCATGTAATCCACCTCCCATTGGATTACATGGCTAAGTCAGAACTAAAGCAGGCGTAAGGAAAGTAGCGATAACCATGGTTAGCGCTACTTTTCTTATCGCTATGCTTGTTAGCGATTCCCTTGATAATTGGAGAAATGTCGGTTAGCGACATTTCTCCAGTTATTTCGGGAAGGAACGCCCACTTCGCATCTCACTCGAGACGCATAGTTGGGCAATCAGTAAACAGGCGCTAAGGCAAGGATACACGCTATAAAGTGACCTTGCTGATATAGCGATAAAATTATCGCCGTTTTTCGGACGATAATTTTTATCGCCGCCTTGTAGATATGCCCCTGCCTCTTTTCGAAATTGCTCGACTTTTGGGGGTATTGGTCAAGTAGCTGCACCATGAAGATTGACCATTGCTTTGGGGTTTATAGTAGGGCACCTGGCCCGGCATCTAGGAATTCCTTCAGTTCCTCTATTCTTTGTACAGATATCATAGTAGACCATTTTATACTGCAGAGGCCACATTCTCCCTCCTATTCACCAATTGTTTTAACTTGCAGTAACCTAGGAGCAGTGGTGGAAAGAGTGCAAGTCAACTTTGCGTGATCACTAATCAGCCTGGGGTGCACTTGAAAGAGTCTCACCTGGTTGAGTGGAGACCCAGATATAATCAATTAGTGACAAATTAGTTTGTGCAATGTACGTGCAAGAAGGTGGTTGATCTAAAATACTTTTACCATTTACAGTTCTATAGCCTTGCTGATTGAGAGTGGTAACAAACCTTTTTCCTGCATTGTCATTCTTGGCCCTCCCTAAACAGATCTCTGGAATATGCCATGCAATGTCTTCCTCCTGCTGCCATATTAAAGGCTCTGCTGTTTCTAGGGCGTACATATTAAAGTCCCATATTAATACCCACATGGCTGTTTGATGCTGTTGTCTTAGAGATTTAATTGCTTTTAAATCTTCTACATCCATTGTTTTTTTTCTTGGTTGTTTGAGATTTTTAAAAAATGCTTCAAATAACAATTGGTGTCACTTTCATATGATGGTTTTTGTTGATAGGGGCTATATAAGCGCCAAGACGACTCGCTAGTTTCGTTACCTCTAACGCAAGTGATTTGTGTATTAGAATTGATACACCACCAAAAGGGTGGCCCCCTTTTGCGGAGGGTTCAGCTGAGTAGATTAATTCAAAATTATCATGCCACATTGTTTCAGCTAATTGCCATGCTTCCTGGCAGAAATGTTTAATTTGTTTTGGATATTTTTCTCAATAGCTTCTCCATTAGCCATAAGATTATTTAAGCCGCAGGTGTTCCAGGAGCAGGGTTGCATCATGGATGAATGAATTAGAGAGGCATTATTTGGTAAAAAAGGCTGCCATATTTCCCACGGTGGCTTGTCACCATTCAATTCATATTGTGTATTAACCTGCAGACATTCACGTTTTCGAGTAGGTCCTTTTTTAGGTCTCGCCTGAGCCAGCGCATGCGCTACTCTGCAAGACATTTGGTAAGCGGGTTTTGAAAGTGCTACCACAGGCTTTTGGTGGCCTCGAGCTTGCGTTCACACACGTGTGCACGCGCGCAGCCGCCATCTGTCTTTCACGAGTCATTAAGTGCATCGCGATCACTTTCACAGAGCAGAGGCGCCATCTGGCTTTCCTATCGCTCTCCCTGTGCACGGGAGCACCACTCGTGTGTTTTTTAAATTTTATTTTTGCCGCGCGAGACACACATCTAACATAAAATGTTACCACTTTGAGAAAAAGAATACCAAACATGTCATCTTTGTCTAATTTATAGCGTTTATTACAAAAAAATAATTTTTAGTCCAAATTTTAAACAAATGGCACAAATCAGAGGTACCACACTGGTCAGAACTAATTTAAAGTTTATTCAACTGTCCAGAAGGGAGGGTAGCGAGAGAGAAAACAAGCATTGGCATAGCCAATAGGTCTCGCTTTTGGGACCTTATAAGTATTTAGTTATGCAGCACAATATCCTTAGTGCAACAACATCAACTGTTGCATGGCTAAACACTTATAAGGTCCCAAAGGCGAGACCCATTGGCTATGCCAATGCTTGTTTGATCTGTATCCACTCTATTCCAGCCTTTACATTTTCTAGGTCTTTTGGGCAGCATTGAATAGACTCCTGCAGAGGGTTCGAATAGCGTGTCGTAGCGAGGATCATAGTTTTATCAATTTGCTGATAGCGTTCCCCCTATTATGTCAATTGTTTTCACTGCCCCTAAACTCATCTTGTTGTCTCTGCTTGTCAAAACTGCACTTTGGTTGCCTCCCTTGGGTGACCCTTTGTGCCCGCTATAAAGGCAATAGGTTCAAGATCTTTGAACTCGATCAAGTCAAGTCCTGGGAGGGCTGTTAAGAGTTTCAGTATGTTGCTTCCATTCAGAATATTTTCTCGCCCACTGGAAATGTATTCTGGGAGAAATGTTTGGGTTGCCCCATAATTCCCCCCCTCCTGGAGATCATTCAATCGAGTACAGGAGAGTAGGTCTTCGACAGAATTTGCCCTCCCACACAGGTGTCCTTCCGGGATGTTTGCAGCTTCAGGCTGACATTTTTCTTTAATCCTGCTAAATGGACTGGTTGCAGGTGGTCACTTGCTATCGTAGGGGCAATACGAGGTCTTTCCATCCATGCAAGCCTATCCCTGGGCACGAGATGGTTGCTGCAGTGACTTATATTTAATAAAGGGAAATGCCCCGATTACTTACCGGTAATCTTCATTACTCCGAGTATAGTCTTCCTCGCCACATGACTAACAAAGTGAGCTTCAGCTCCACATCAGAACCCTCCAAAGCAAAAAAAGGTCAGCCTCCCATGCCTCCCATCCCTCCCCAATATGGCCGACCCAGTGAACCCATGACCTCTATAAAAGGCGGGCCGGCCCAACCCATCAGCCTGAAACTACCAAGCATAACCATGAAGCCGATAGCCAGACAGGGAGGGAGATATGGGAACTCATGTGGCGAGGAAGACTATACTCGGAGTAATGAAGATTACCGGTAAGTAATCGGGGCATTTCCTCCTCGTTAGTCTTCCTCGCCACATGACTAACAAAGTGAGCACATACCAAAGCCAAGTGGCTTCATGGAAACTCACAAGAAACCAACAGACCAGAAAGGGACCCCAACGGAAGAGGGAAACCCAACCGGCCAGACGAGCGGAAGAACCACCCAAGAGAGGCAACCACGAGCAGGAAGAACCAGCCCGGGACAGAAAGACAACGGGAAGCCCGAAGACCCGGACCCCCGAAACACGAAGCGCCGCCAAAAAAAACGAGCCCCCACCAAGATCGAAGGAGGACCGAGAAGAACGGCACCAGACCGCACGGAGCCAAAAGCAACCGCAAACAGGAGCCCGAACAGAAAGCAGCAAGCCCGGTCCAAACACCCGCCCAAAGCGAGAGGGGAGCAAAAGGAGAAACAGGCGAACCACCCCCAAACCCAGGACCGGAGGCAATCCAGGGCAGAAGCCAAGGAACCAGATGGAACCAACCCAGACCGACAAGAGCTGCAAGAACGGACGGAGGGGCAGGAAGGAAAACCGCACCCCACCCGAACAAAAAAAGGAAGGTCACCCAAACCCCACCAGCAAGGAGAGGCAGGCGGAACACGGACCACAGCCGACCAAAGGATCCCCGGAAGGAAGAGCCACAGCAACCAAGAGCCCCGGCTGGCGCGAGGCAAAACAGCCGGGCTGTAGGAAACCGCAACAAAGCGACCCACCCAACAAAGACACTGAAGCCCAAAACAGGAAGGCGAAAACCCACCAGGGGACCTCCCGCACCAGAATCAGAAGGAAGGGATATGCAGAACGAACGAGCGAGAAAGCCCAGTGCAGGGGAGAAGCAAAACCACCCCCGCAACGTGCCCCAAGCAACAAACGAACCAACGAGGCGAGAACCCAGGAGTACACAGGGGAAGGCCACAGGCAGCAACCCACCAAAAGGCGAGAAAGACAGAGGAGTCGGGCGGAACGAGCCTGAGAAAAGCCAACCCCCGCAGGGAACAAGCCCGAGCCGGCAGGACCCAGTGCCCCAAAACCCGGGACAAAGAAGAAGAGGATCCAAACTGCGCAGGGAGTGCCAAACCGCGGCAGGAAACGAAACCCCAGACCCGAGCGAGCAGGTGCCCACAGAGGCACAACATGGACCACTGAGCAAAAAAAACACCCTGATTCAACCTCAGCAGAATCGGGAAGCACCTAGGCGAGCCCGACCAACAGGCCAAAGAGCCCGCCCAGGTGGAAAGCCGCGAGCCCGGAGAAGAAGGCAGAAAAACACCAGCACCGGGGTTGCAAACCCCAAGAAACCGAGGCAAGCCCGCAAACCCCCCTGGAGAACGAGGCAGCGCACAAACCAACTAGGCGAGCAACGAGATGCCCCCGCGGGGCAGGGGCAAAAACAAGCCAAGAATGGCCAACAGAAAGGCGCAACACCCGAACCAGTGCAGATAGGGAACCCAGCAAGCCCCACAGGCCGAAAAGGACGCCAACACCCGGGCAGGGGAGAACAGAACACAAAGACCACCGGCAACCGCACCGGCAGACCGGGCGGGGAAGGGAGCCCCCGGGGCAAGAGAAGGCACAGCCGAGAAAAAAAACCCAGAACACCTGGAACAACCAGACGGGGAGGACCCCCAAGAGACAGACCGGGCAACACCGGCCGACACCCAGGGTCAAGAAGCTCAAAACCCACCAAACGGAAGGACCTCACCAGGGCAGACAAAGCAGTCACGACCAGCCGGGGGGCCACAGAAAACCAGACGAAGGGGGATCACCACCCAAGGGAGGATACAGCTACAGCACGCGGGACAGGACCCACACAGCCAGGAAGGCACGCCACCAGTGACCGGAGACCGCGGGACACACGACAGGGCCGAACCCTGTCACGCAAACCCCCCCAGGACAGAGAACTGGGCCCGTATCCAATAGAAACCGAAGCAAACTACCCAGAGAAAAATATCACCAGGTAACACCAGGCACAACGAGCGCTCGGGAGCGCGTGGGGGAATACAACCGCGACCACAACCGGCAAAAGACCCCCCCCCCAGAGCCCTCAGAAAGAGGCAGGAGAAGCGAACACGCACCACACACACCAGCCGAGAACCGTGACAACACGACGAGGAGGGTGCAAGGGGTGCTGGCCGAGCCACAGAGAAGGAGGAGGAGGGGGGACACCACCGCCCTAGCCCACGGCAAGCGCCAGACTCCAGGAGCCGAAGCCAAAGCTCACCAGGAGACTACAGAAGCAGGCCGAAAAGGAAGAACAGGAGCAAACAGGGGCCGCCCCCAACAGACCTGCAGGTGCCCACAACCCCCACAATCCCCAAACACGGAGAGCTTCTTGGTCGCAGATTCCGATCCAGTTGAGGCCCCTACAAGAGACGCATGAGTCCACCAGCAACCAAACCTCCCAGCCGTACCAGGACAGAAGTGGGAAGAGCCCGGGGCAATCAGCGAAAAACACCTCACGAAGGGGACAGCACACAGCGAGCCCCCACATACGAGAAGAGCCAAAAAGTCCGCTTTTCAAACAGAGTCCAAGCCCCAGGGTCCGCTAGAGCAGGACCGCCAACCTGAGACCCACCTACCTGCTACAGCAGGCACCACGCAACCGGAGAGACGTGCGCAGCCAAGGAAGGACCAGAGGCACCGTGAACACCTAATCTTCAGGGGAAGTGCCTCAGACCCGAACCAACCAGGACCGAACAGGACAGACCCAGCACAACAGCGGAGAGCAGGCAGAGGAAAGGGGCACACAGGAAGGGAGGACCGCCGGACCAAAACCGGAAGCGAAGGCCGGGCAGGGGAAAACACACACCCCACCAGGCCAACCACACGGGAAGAAAAAGCGAAACAATGACACTTTGACCGCGGCTGCGGGACTCGAACCCCAGGCCTGTGAGAACCAGTACAACCACAGGAACAAGACGTACCAAAGAGGCATAGCTCCTGGCACACAAAGAGACGGAACCCTGAGCGCCGGCACCCAGACCGGAACCTAGTCCCCCAGCGACACGGGTGGCCAATGCAGACCCCCCAAAACAAAGGAGCAACGGCTTAAACCCAAAAAGCGCGGAAACCACCACTCCCCTCCAAGCAAAGTGCGAAACCGCACCGAAGGCACCAGAGCGTGCCACACGAGCACCAGGGAGAGACAGTGCCCAGGGGCACAAGACCACGAGCGACCCCGCTGAGACCCGAACACGGCACCCCAGTAACGACGACGACCGTACCAGCAGCAGGCTACGAAAAGCTGGGAGGGAACGGAGACCTCGCACCAGCGCAGCCCAAAGTCTGGAGAAGCCGGGGAATGAATCCGGGACCACAGATATGCCAAGCATGAGGAAGGAAACCCTGAATCAACGAAAGCACAGGAACTAGTGGCCATAGGAGACAGAGAAGTGAAGCACAAACAGACAGCGAACTCGACCTAAGGCGAAGGTGCGCCGCACACGAGCACCGCATACACAATACAGCACACAGACAGGCACGGGGAGAACAAGAGAAGCGCCTAAAATCAAAGGACCTGGACGCGTGTAAACAAATGAAGCGGACCATGATAGGAAGAGTACCACTCTTCCACCAATAGCTCAAAGTGACACATAGGCACGAACCCCGGGATCCCGTACAGTGTAAGTCACTCCCCACATACTCGAACCGCAGGCCCATCACCAACAAGCAACAAGCACACTCACCGGAGGAGGCTTCCCCGCCGCCCAGCACAGCCATGAACTTGCGGAGCAACAGCATACCACCATGGCAGCCGGAAACAAGGCGGGCCGGCCAGCCGGAACCGCAGAACCGGAACGAACAGGCCCCGCCCCTCGGAACCAGCGAGGAACACACGCCGCCTATGGCCACAGGGGAAACAACTGTATGAAACACGGAGGTCTCGGGAAGAGAAACAGCACCCGCCGCGCAGTAGACCCCCGCAAACCAAAGGAAAGACGTGGAGACAGGGACAAGGGGGCGCGGCCAAGAAACTGGTAGCAACAAAACCGTCATCCGAAGGGATCCTCCAAGCCGCCAGTGATCACAGGCAATAGTACACCCCTGCAAGTCCCGGACCCTTGCCCCATAGACTTCCCGCCACCTCTAACTCCTAAGAAAGAGGCGCTTGAGACCTGGATTCAAACACGCTCACTCAGCGCACGATCACGCTCAATCCCATAGCAGCCCAAAGAGGACAGAAGGCACAGGGAACGAGGAGCTAAACCCACGGGGCCTCATACAGAGGAAACGCCGGACCTGAAAGGCAGTGGCAAGCCGGGCAGGGGAACAAGGGAGAGTACGAGAAAGGATGCACCGACCACAGTAATTGAGGTAGAGGGCATCACAACACCCGGTAGACTGTGCTCAGAGCAAGAGGTCAAAACCTCAACCACCAGGCCAGAAAGACTCAATTCCCAACCGGATAAGCATCAGCCCGGAAAACGAAAGCACACCCCGCCCGCTGCCCCAAAGGAGACAGCGGGGCCCAAAACACAGAGCCCACTAAAGCAGGTCAGAAAGTAGAAATGGAGGGGGTGCAGGGAGCCCAAAAGCCTGCCCAGAGCCCGCTAGAGCAGAGCGTCGACCGGACAGCGCGCGGGTCAGAAGGTGGGGGAACCAGAGTGTGAGCCCGCTGGAGCAGGGCCTCCCCCCCAGGGCTCCGGGACCTGCTGGAGCAGAACCTCAGCCCAACTTACCTGATCAGACGCTCTGGAGTAACTGCAGCGCAGAACTAAAAAAACAGGCTGATGGGTTGGGCCGGCCCGCCTCTTATAGAGGTCATGGGTTCACTGGGTCGGTCATATTGGGGAGGGATGGGAGGCATGGGAGGCTGACCTTTTTTTGCTTTGGAGGGTTCTGATGTGGAGCTGAAGCTCACTTTGTTAGTCATGTGGCGAGGAAGACTAACGAGGAGGTAATGAGTGTCCTTTATTCGAGGATTGTTCTTTCCTGCCACCTGCAACTGTCTCGACTCCAGGATGTACATTTTAATGTTTTTTAATATTTTGAGGCAGCCAATCTGTTATTTGCTGTTCCTTAATAGCAGGGGGGACCATGAAATTGCCTTCACCTCTGGAAACATTCATACGCTGCCGGGCATTTGTTTCCTCTCTCTGGGAAGAAGCAGCCATCATCTTTTTTGGAGCGCTCCCTTCTGTAATTGTAACTTGATGTGTTTTTCCTGGTGCCGTCTGCTCTATATGCTCTGTTTGTTTCTTAAGCCTGTTAAAAGAAATGATTCCTTGATCCTTTTGTGAAAACTGTTCCTTACTAGAATCAATGTCACTTCTGAGCAATGCTTTCTCATTTATATGGCTTTTGGTTATTTTCTTTCTCGTGAACAAAGGGTCTTCAAGCATGGAATATACGTGCTGTGCAGCTTTTGTGTGGCGGGTTCGTTTTTAGGTCGAGCTTCGATCGACCTATTATATCTGTTCTGTGGGGTTTGGTAAACCCACCGATTGCCATTGGTTACTATTTGTGGCATTCAGAAATGCTGGCTTCTTATTGGTGCATTTCTGTCAAAGTCCCGTGTGTTTCATTCTCTTTCTGGCGATTTCACTCTGAGAACATTTTAGTTGGCCATCACACAGTACAGCGTGTGATGGCCTCTCGTCCCTCCTCTCATCCTCACATCTGGCTATTGTAGGTCAGGCTTTTTTTTAAAAAAGCTTTATATAGCGGAACTCAACCCGAAGGTATTGGAGCCCTTTACATGAACGCCAGTTATGTTCCAGATTGACACATTCATTTTTGAGTAAGCACAGGGAAACACGCGCTTTATTTTCTTTTCTTAGCATCTTACTGCATTGAACAGCCTGTCCTGGTTTATGGGTAGGCACGGGGAAACATGATCTTTCTTTTCTTTTCTGTGCATCTGACTGGATTGAACAGCCTGTCCTGGAGGACACATCTCACCCGCGCAGCCTTAAATCAGATGCTGCCGGTCAGATACGCTCACGAGGGACGCTGTGGGCATTGACACGTTAGCGAGCGGAGGGCGAGCTCGGTTACCAACCTGTTTTTTTAAATTTTACTACCCACCCTTCCCTTTCGGTTTCTTCTCGGCCCGTTCTCGTTCATCTCCCCCTCGTACCTGCCCATCTCTTCAATCTCGACCTAAAAACTGCTGTGAAGCAGCCAGCGCTGGCCGCTTTATAGCGCTTATTTAAAATCACCCACAGCCACCAGATTTGTCAAAGCTAGCGAACTGGTCCATTAGTGAGTCCTATTGGCTTTGCCAAAGCTTGAATTTTGAGTGTACCCCCTCCTCTGGGGTGTATGGCACTGTTCCTTAAAAGTGAGGGCACCGAGAGTGTTACAACACCATACCTTTCTGAGCACTGGTTGTCAGTCGCCCTGCTCTCGTGAGCTCCGCTGCTACATAGAAGGAACAGTTAAGGGACATATTGCACTGCGCATTGAAGCTGGCTTTCAGTGGATGAAGCGCTATTCTTAGCCCGAGGCTGAGCGGATGTTAAACAGTGCCAAGTAAAAGACACATGAATTCATGACTCAGCCCAGACAATATTTGAAAACAATTTCATTTTAAAGGTCAAATAACACTAACAAGGGGATTGCATCAAAAGACCATAAAAGTGGCAGCTGAGCGCTATACAACCCCAATGCCAACTACCGGCTCCAGCTTTGTCCTATGCAAGCTGCAGTAGATCCCTCCCCCACCCACTAGTCCATCCGTTCCTTACTTCCTCCCTCTGTCTAGATAGGAATGTGGTTTGGATGGTCCATACACGCCCCTCCCAACAAGAATCACAGCAAGCTTTTGATTTCACTCAACACAGAGTAAGGTATTTGCAAAATGATCCCCCTTTAAGTAGGTGCTAGCAATAACAAATCAGGCAGTGTAAGTCAGTCAGTCAATAAACTTTATTCGGTTTTTGTTATTAAAACCATGAAAGTTACACAGATACAATACAAACAATAAATTATGACATATTCTAAAAACAGTGTAAGTCTTATTTACATGCTTCTGTATTTTTGTTTACAACTGCAAATCGGTTTTACAATTGACAGAAGTCAGTTTCGCACTCGAAAGACAGTTTATGCACATGGAAGTACAGTACTCTTAGGGGCAAATCTCTGTGGGTCGGAAGTGGGGGGTACAGGGCAGAAATTCCCGCAGCCACGTGTCTCTGGACGTGTTCATTTGTTTCTTCCCCAATATGTGCATTTGTTTATTTTCGCATGTGAGGGGAGATTCATAAAAACCTATTCAGTATTATTCGTGGAAGGCTGTGACTGCCGCAGGTTTCCAGGTGCAACCAGAAAAGGTTTGTGAATTTGTAACTGGAAATCTGCACCCAGGCATGCTTGGAATCTTCTTGCGAGTGCAGATTTTTTAGTGTTTTTTGAAGAATCAAGCCCAGAGTATTTGATAGTTAAAGAATATTGTAATTGTGCTTCTGAAGTTTATGCGCGCGCATATTTCCAGATTTACAACTTTCGGGAATTCACTAAGGTTTCCAGGAGAGGACCGTGAATCCTCCGACAATCACAGATTTCAAGCCTCCTCTGCTGTCATGGACATGAACCTATAGGTGCTCTGTAATCATAGCGATAGCTTTGTTGTGAGATGACTGGGCCTTTAAGTATGTCCTCTAATGTATAGCCTTACTTTAAAAAGCCTGGTGAGGGAAACCTTTCTAACCTGATTGATAGTTATTCTGTCTGAGACCTCATCCTGTAAGACATGTGTAACTGACAGATGCTTGAGCCAGCTGGATGCCTGTAAACTAAAATATCTATTTACTGCTACAGGACTTCACCTGCAAGGCATGAGTAACACGTTTCACATCATGGCTCTCAGTTTCTGAGCCTGTAAAAGTAATTTGACTTTCTGTCTGGAGCCTGGCATTGTAAGACCTGTGGAACCTGTAAAATGGCTGATCTTTTTAGATATGTGTAAATTAAGGGACAATTTTGTTCTTTAAGCATGAGCATGTCAGGTAAGTGTAACGTGTTGGATAGTTCTTGTATCTGATGGTCTCCATATCCTGTCAGATACGTTTAATACTGATGTTTGAGTCTATAGGAGTTTGAGTCTATAGTCTAAAGGTCTGCTCTTTTTTATGCTAGTGCCTGTCACATTTCTGTATTTAAGGGCAAGGCCACTGGGATTATGCCATTCTCCAGCTGCGGCATTCTTAAAATAACTATACATTTGCAGCGTTTGCCCCTTAATTCATCATCTGCTGCATAATCTGCAGATGCTAAATAAAAAAAAAAACAGCTTCTAGTGCAATCGGATCAAAAATTACTAAAAACATGGCAGCACATCTTTCCACACAGTTGAAGACATTTTGTAAATGTTATTTGGTCAACTTTCAGTTGTTTATTACTGTATTTGGTTATTAAACTGCTACTAGTGAGGTAAAATATTTTACACATAGTAAGACGGTCTTGTGTGTGCAAAGAAACAGAAAATAATAAAGCAATGCAAACAGAAAATGCGCTGCATTATGCTGCATAATTTGCTAGTTCCTAAAGTATAATTTAGTTAACCCTTTCACATAATTTGACCCTCCTCTGCTGTACAATGCAGTGACCCTGTCTAAGCGATTTTTCTGCTTTCATAGACCTGAGCCTGTAAAATATGAGTTACTTTTGGTATGCTGAGAATAGACACTTGAATACTTTTAGGGCCTGACATTAACACTTTATCAGGACTTTCTGAAATGAGATGGTAAACCTCTGGTGGGTTCATGCAAACACTGCCACAAAAGATGCCACTGGTGCTCACCAGTCTCTCAGTTGTGAACTGATGCCTTTTGGACCAGCAAGGGATCATCGCTCATTCATACATAGGCAGTGTAATAAGCCTTCCACCAAGGCTGACCGATAGATTTAAGAAACAGGTGTGCACCTTCTTGTTGCTTCAAACTGTTCCTTAAAGTCATTTTTAGGTCTTACATGCATGAGCAAGCACTAGCGCATGGGCTCTCCTGTGCAATGCTCTTGTGTTCTATGATGGTCTTGAAACACGCCCATTGCTTACCATTCGTTTGCAGTATTGCCAGTTTTCCCTGCTGCCTTCTAATTGGCAGTTCCTGCCATGTGTCACTTCCTTTTCTTTCGGTGGCTCATGGACCAGGCACAGATTATTTAAGTTTAATTAGGGTCCCTCCGCTAGCCATACGCTGCTATTCAGGAAATATTTTTTTTTAATCGATATGATGCGGTCAACGCTAGCGCTTTTTTCCTTTTCCTCATCTGCCCTAATCCTGTTTCTGCTTCCCTCCCAGTTGCACTCCCATCCCTGTTTCTTCTCCCCCATCACACTCCCTTCCGCCCATATTTCTTCTCTCCCTCCCCCTGAGAGAGGGAAAAAACCACTGCAAAGCAGCCAGCGCTGACCGCTTCATATCGCTGTCTTTAGCTGTCGCATTACCCACCCAGTTTACTCATCCACCCCTGCGTTACCCACTCCCACCTGATTGCGAAAGCCAGCACTAGCTCTCCCATAGGCGCGACATATTGGCTTTGCCAATGCTTGTTTATTTAGTGTCCGTAAGCGTTTTTTACTTTTCCTCGAGAGCTTTTTAGTTGCTGTTTGGACTTAGTGTGCCTTCGGCTAGTGGATCTTCTCAGCCTCGTTATGAGGTGGATTTTAAAATCTCAGGGTTACAGCAAGTTGTTTCATGGGACCAGCTCAATTCGGGAGTTCTCTACTTAGCCAAGTCGCCTTGCTGCCGTGGCTATCCTGTTCACCAGCGTTCTCACTTAAGCTGGATATGGAGGCTATAGATTTAAGCTCTTGCACCAATTCTGACATTATTCCTAGTATCGTAGATATCTTCTCTAATAAGTGAGAGCAACAGCATTGGTCCGAGGGCTTATTGGCGAACTGCTGGGCTTTGGTGATCAGAGCGTTTACATTTTCTAAACGGGTATCAATGTTTCTAACATAGGTCGCCAATGCTTGTAAGATGGTTATGTGCATCTCTAATGTATCTGCATGCATAATGGCACCTTGGCCAATAGTTGTTGAGGTTCTGTCCATCGTGGCCCAGGCATCAACCCAGAACATTTCTGCCACTGGCGCTGTTGTTCGACTGGGGGCCAAGATTGTGTTTTATTTTTTGTGGGCTTTCCAGGGTCTTACTTGACAGGGAGCGTTTGACTGTCTTCAGTACATGATCGTCAGTGGTAATGTTTAAGTGGTGCCCACCTTTAACCACTGACTCTTGCACCAAACTTGTTGAAGGTGACTGAGTTTGATCTTGTTTTAATGGATCAAACGGGTCCATCGCACTAAGGATCTCCTCGTCCTCAATGTATTGTTCTTCTATCTTTCCATCGGGGTCATCACAGATTATTGGAATTACTAGGAAACCTACTTGCACCCCCTCATTGATTACATCTATTTTGGGAGGGTGGAGTGACTCACAGGTACTGGTGCTGATAATTTCATCATCCCAATCAATAAAAGGTTTTTATTACTGACATCGTGGTCCTCCATACATTCTCTAATTCCGTGTGAGGATTCCCCCATTGCTGAGTCCGTAATAGTTTATGTTTTTTCAGAGGTTTTAATGGCCACTATTTTGATTTCTGGTGATAGGGGCCATGGTGGTTTCACTTGTTGCCCCACAAGCAGGCGGTCTGTATTTTAAAGTTCCTTTATATCATTCATACTGGTCTGTTCGATTATTGGGCTCACTTTCCTTTGGGCCTTTATTTGTGGCTTTTCACCCACGTGTAATTCAAGTTGCCCAGCTCGAGTTTCATATTTTTGTTTCTCTCTGTTCAGTTCCAGTCGTAAGTTAGAGCGAGCTCTGTTTGCTGACATTGATGGGGTTTGCTGAATTTTAATTTATTTCTAAATCTGGGGAGGAACTAATGCCCCCGTCCACAGACAGTTGCACATTTTTTGCTTCATAGTACTTTCTGATTCCCTCACTGGAGGTTGTTCACTTATCCATGGCACGGTTGGCTGTGGATCTTGTAATTAATGGAGAGTTGCAGAACTTCGGTGGGGGTCGAGTCCCCAGTTTTCTTTTGCCTGAGATTGCCTTGGCCCTTGTTGCATACAGACTGTTAAGAGCTGAGAACTTCTTGTCCGCATCCTTGGTGACACAAGCTCTTTTTTAGGTCTCGCCTGGCGAACGCAGCGCGAAGCGCTGTCGCCAGCGAGATCTATTGTTGCTGACTTGCCTCGGAAGTGGGACAGGAGATGGGCACGTGCATGGTCTCGGCGGATTTGAGTTGGTGTACGCGCCTACAGCCACGCGGCGTGCACATCTCCTGTCTCCCTTCCCCCAGCAAGCCAGTATGCAGTTTCACTTTCGTCCTCATTGTAGAAGTTGTTGCATCTCAGCTCATCCCCTGTCTGTCTGTCTGGGTCCCTCTCTCTTCAGTATGTCTCCTCCCTTTACATCAGTGTGTCCTTCTCTCTCCTCCTGCCCGCTCGTTCCCGGCCCTCTCTCTTCACCTGCCTCCCCAGTCCTGCCTCTCTCAAACCTCTCCTCGGTGTCTTAGCCTCTGTCTTCGGCGCTCCTGCTTCAGGGCCGGTCCGTTTTCATGCTCTCTGTAACTTTCCTTTCTCCGTCTGTGCGCCCCCGACACCCGGCCCCGACTCTCTCTTACCCACCCGTGTGCTCTGGGTCTCCTCCGCCCCCTCACGGACCGCTCGGTGCGCAGCTTCTGCTGTCTTCTTACCTTCACTCCCCGGCCCAACAACAGCTACTATTGCCCCGCTCTCTCCGGTGCCTTCTGCCCGCTTCCCATCACACGCATTCTCTCTCTTTCTCTCCAAACTCCCGTCTCCCCTCATTTCCCCGCCCGTCCCCATCCCCCCGGCCGCGGGCGCAGCTCACCTGTCTCGGCGGCTCGCGCTCGGCCCCGCGCGCAGGGCTCTGGCTATTGGCTCCCTCCTCGCCTGGCCCATGCCGCCCGCGGGATGCCGGGCATTGGGGGGTCCGCTCCCGACGGCCTGTGCGGTGGGCGCTGCAGGCAGGTGCCTCGCCCCCGTGGCTCGAGACTGGTGGGTTCTGAAGTGACAGCGCTCGCCATCTTATCTGCTGATGCGTGCTCCCATTGCGCTCGCCTGGACACCCGACAGGAGATGTGCACTTTCCCCCCGGACAGTCCATGTGCACGCTCACGCCGTCTGATCTCTGCCAATGCGCGCTCACACCACGCTCGCCTATAAAGCCCAACGCCACACGGACACGCTCGCACCACTTGCGGGACGCAGCATTTGGTTTGCTTTAACATAAAAGCCGTCCCGAAGCTGCTCTGGCCTAACCACATCCCTTAATTTAGGCCAATAAACCACTGTTGGTTGAAATGGTGCTCCCGATAAGGGCAGATACAAGACTATACAACATCACGTCATCGTAGCAGTCCAGACACTACCGCTCAATAACCGTTCAAATAGCCTCAAATCACAGTCTCAACCACATCACCAATCTTAACGCACCCCATCAAATGGGCTCAAACGCCAACTCCTTCCTTTGTCTTCACTACCCACGTTGACCCCTGGAACTTTACCACCGTCCAGCTTCCCCAGAGCACGTTTGGGTGGTTACAAAGGATTGTTCACATACGCAACTATTTTATTTCTCTCCCGCGCGATACTCACTACGTTGTTCCAAAGCCTACCAGGGGGAGTCGCATAGGAAGGGAATAACACGTGCCAGTGCTCTCGACTCTTGGGGGATTAAGGACATCCGGAGCTGAGCGCTCATGTTCATCAGAACAGGACCCCCGCCCCCATACCAACCAGCGAGCCACCATTACTGCGCTCGACCGATCTTCACATCTGCCCGGTACGCACACACAGAATCACTCACCTGCCGGTCTCACCCAACTGCTCCAGCTGTATCTGGGTGAAATGTCTCGCAAGCCGGTCACTGCCCGGAAAAAAGCATTTAACTTTCAGTTATCACGCGTGCGTAGTGATAGGAGTTGAGCTGAGAGACGTCACGTACGTAAGTAAATTCTACAGAAAACTGTGCGGGCACATTGAGAAAGTAAAACTGCATGAGGCTTAAAACAGCTGACTACTCTGCACGTCTGGCGCATAGCAGTTTCCGTTTGGTTCCCAGTACTTCTAATTCAGTGATTCCCAAACCAATGCTGTGCGCGTGTTATGCTGCGCTGAATTGACATGGTGTGGAAGAGGATTTCGAGACCCCAGTGTATGGTAGGTCGGTGTGTCTAGAGGGATCTGTGATAGGTGGGTGAGTCTGTGGCATGCCGGTCAAGTCTCTGGTAGGTCGGTGTGTCTGGATGCGGCTTGCTGTGCTCGGTTGTGAGTGAGTGCCCTCCGGGGCGTCTGTGTGTTTGAATGTGTCAGTTTGTGAGACCTGTTGTTGGGATGCGTTTGCCGGTGTGAGTGTCATGTGTGTGCAATGCCTGGCTGTGCGTGTGCTCGCCTGCCTGTGAGTGTGTGTGTGCGGAGCAGCGTGTGAGAGCCCTGGCTGTGCCAAGCTGTAGGTGTGTCTGTGTGTGTGTATGTGTGTGTACAACCAGGAGTCCATGTGTGTGAAAAATGTAGGTGTGTCAGCGTATGTGCAAGCACACAGTGTGTGTGGAGTTGTGGGTGCGTGCATGAGCGCATCAGTGGGAGGTGGCGTGGGCTGGAAATCGCAGTTTGTGGGCATGGAAAATCTCAGTAAAACATTGTATATTCATTGCTTTTAAAAATAAACAGGACATTACGCGCACATACCCACCCCCCTGCCCCCATGACGCCATTATGGCACTACACTACTAGTGGGTCCTGGATCCCATGGTCACAATATCCCCTTCTTATACCAGACACAGTATAAAAGGATGTCATTTTAAATAAGGGAGGCCTATGGGCTTTTCATTTAATTAATAACAAGCATTTGCAATGCAATAGGTCTCGCATTTACGCAAGTTTGAGCAATTGACATTATAAATGCCAATGCATTTTATTTATGTTTTGGTTTTTAAAACATAAATAAAAGGCATTGTCATTTACAATGCCAATAGCTTAAACTCATGTAAAGGCGAGACCTATTGCATTGCAAATGCTTGTTTATTGTGTGAATAAAGGCTATTCAGCAAACTGCCCTCTGACTGTGCGCTTACCCTGTGCTGCAGATCTGCCCGGAAGATCTGCAACAGTCTGATGTGACTAACGACCGAAGAATCGGCCGACAGGAGCAGAGGGCTGAGCATGTTAGGGCATATCAGATCCTTTTACTGTGGTGTTTGTTTGCCTGGCGGTGCAATACTAGCGGTCTACTGAATCATAGCACCTCTTGGCGGAAGAGTGGTCTGTCCAATGGCAGGCAGTCCCCCATACCAGCAAGCCGCACGGGCCTACTGCCAGTCGCTTCCGCTTGTGGAGGGCGCGCCGCCTGTGCCTAGCTCTTACCGGTCCAACTCTCCCTCCTTGTCACAAGGCCATTATCACCTAGTGCTTAATTTGAGCTGGTGGTTTCCGGTGCTCTGCACCGACACTTTTGTGTCAACACCGGAGCTTGACGGCCTGCCGCAAGGTGGCACTGTCTGGCTAATTTAGAAAATACCAAAACAACAGTTAATAATTAATTTATTAAACAACAAAAATGACTATTAGGTGCCGCCCAATCCATTCTTAAAGCTTTGGGGCCCTGAAATAGTCCGAACTATCACACTTGTAAGAGTGTGGTGGTTAGTACTTGTGTTGTTACTATCATTGGCAGCATAGCAGGGGCAATGAGTGGTACAAGCAGGGCCAGCTTTAGGGCGGTGCGACCGGTGCGACCGCACCAGGCGCTGACTTTAGGTGGGGGCGCCGTGTTTGCAAGTTAATAATAGTTTTAAAAGCACCTTCTGCCAGCGTTCTGGCCTCCAGCAGTTTTCAGCCGTCAATAAAAATGTCAAGATAACTCCGTGATTAATTTTCTTTCCACAGAAAGATAGGAGGTTTGTGTAGTGGAAGCTTTGAGGGGAGCCCAGATGGTTAATATGCCTACTGCAAAGAACCTGTAACAGCAGATCACAAACGAACCTGTACCAGCAGATCACAAAGTGCATATAATTTAAATAGATCAGTGAGTCATTGCTTTTGTCTGAGAGATCCTTTTATTACTTGCATTTAATAAGTTAACATCCTAGCATAGAACAGTGAGCTATTAACTGTCATCAAAGAGCTGCATGCAACCTGCAAGGTATAGATGAGTGTTATGATTTTTCCCCCGTCTTTCATTATTCTAATGTTGGAAAAAGGATTATTTTGGATATAAATCAATTCTGATTATGAAAGAGAACCCCCAACTATGGTGTTATGTTTTAAATTTTGAGTTTGTGCTTCTCCAGACCAAGCGCTATTAAACTATACTGTCTACCAGTGTGGCTGTGACTCCTACACCTAATAGTCCTCTGTTTTATGTAACATTTCCTATACACTGATTTGCACACCTATGATTGATTGTCTCTGTATTTTGTGCGTGTGATGTAAAGGGTTCTGACACCCTACACTGGTATAAGTGGCGCTATACAACTATTTTAATGCATCTGAGCGATGGAGTGGTTATGGAGATATGAGGGGGACTGTTAAAGGGTGGTAGTGAGGAAATGCATGGCAGAGGTGGTCACAGGGAAGGGGCGCCAACAACCATTGTCGCACTGGGCGCCACCAGCTCTAAAGCCGGCCCTGGGCACAAGCTGCAGCGGCCTCCCGACGAGAGCCCTGGCACTTATTTTTTTACAAATTAACCACTGCTATCACTGCAGCTGCTGCTCCTGCTGATCACGCAGTTCCCTCTATCTCCTTCCTGCTGGCAGGCTCTGCAGCTCGTTAGAATAGGATTAGCGAATGAGCAGGCAGGCGTATGAGAACGGGTGGAGGACAGGTGGCGGGTAACCGGTGAGCCATGAGCAGCAAGATGGCCCGAGGCTTCTATTCCTTGCCTCTCCTGGACCTCTGACCCTCGGTGAGTCTCCAGAGACCAGCGCTGATGCTCAGCTTGCAGCGTTCACCTGCTCACCACATCACGCTCGCCACGCCCCGCCTCCCTGTACACAGTACACTGTGTGCTGTAGATGCTCTTCTTGAGTGCCAATCGTCAACCACCCAGTGTATTCACAAGCCTTCTTCTTTGACATGAGCAAGGTGGTTGCCTAGTGTGACGTTCCGTCCCACACCGACAACAATGGCTGTTACATGAGTAGGGCGGTGCTGTTTCTACTGCCGAAGAACCAATGAAGAAGGTGTCACAGCAAAAAGTGGGAAAAGGTAGTGGGAGGCCAACAAGCATTTAAAGACCCGCATCCCATAGAACAATAATAAGCACAAAAATATACCGGGTCTAACAACTAATATATGACTCAATATTAGATCGATCACTTAAAAACATGTTTCTGACAAAAGAAAGAAGAAAAGCTTTCTTTAGGACGAGAACCCTCACCTACCCTGAGGTGGCATGCTTCATCATAAGGTCACTCTCACACCACAACAGCCTGCTGTGATGTGGGCTACAACTCCTGAAATGGGAGGAGCTCTTATAAGTTCGATTTACCCTATGGGAGTCTATGGTGTGGGTGAGCTGAGCTGAATGCAAAAAGTGAATGTAGTGAAGTTAAAGCTATCTCCTGGTCATACCTTACAACGTTATTTTGTAGACCAGGGACAGGGTTAAAACAGTAAAGGGAGTAGTAGGGATGCGATCCAGCCCTGACTGTATAGATTGGTGCAAGGAAATGCCTTTATTTGTATGGTTCCATGGTCAATCAATCAATCAATCAGGGAATTGTAAGTGTGCTACTCACCCATAGGGGTCTGAAGGCGCTGGGGGGGGGGAGGGGGTCTGTAGGTTTGTCTAGCCAAAGATCCATGTCTTGAGGGTGTTCCTGAAGGAGTTCAGGGAGGGGGCTTGTTAGACCTGGTACCATTGTCGTCAGTCTCCCTTCCATTTGTTCTGATTGCCACCTCTGTTTTTGAAATGTTTTGCTGGTTATAGATGCTTTCGGCACTGCGCCACTGCTATTGTGCCACAGTGCAAGGGCTCCCTATATTAAATGGATGTATTGATTAGTGACTCCATGATTGGGTTATTTGATTTACTTGTCAGACCCTAGTAGGGTGCACCATGTGTGCCCAGGGCTGGTTAATCAAATGGTGCTGGTGGGCTTGCAGCACTGGTTGTGCCACCCACAGAAGCAACTTGTAAAGTGTGTCTCAGGCCTGCCATTGCAGAGCCTGTGTGCCATGTTGACTGACCAAGTGCACCCACATGCCAGTCCCTAAACCTTCCCTTTTTTCATATCAGACACCCCTATGGTAGGCCCAGGGGCAAGGTGCATTGTAAGAATAAGGTAGGACATGCCCTGGTGTGTGTGGCATGTCCTAATAGTGAATTACAGCCATTTTCGTTGTTCACTATTGCAAGGCCAACTGTTCCCCATAGGCCAGAATGGGCAGTTTGATTTTTACATCTTATAATCCTAAATGACTCAGGGAACATGGTAGAAATTCGAGTTTAGCATGCCTGAACTCAGAATGATAAATTACATCTTTTAGTGAAGTTGGTTTTAACATTCTGTGTTTGAAAATATCACTTTTAGAAAGTAAGTATTTTCTTGCTTAACTGTCCAAGCCTGCCTCCGCTAGGTTGTGTATTGTGTGTCTGGTTCTGTGAGTGACAGGGGCTGGGGGATTCCAGGAGAGAGGGTGAGTCAGCACAGGGCTGAATAGGAAGATCTGCATGTAGATTGGTTGGTGGAGTTGCACCTGGGCTGTGCCTTCCCTCCACAATGGTGGCTCCACCTCCTGTGGTGCGTCTGATGTCTCTGCCCTGCACTCTGAAAGGAAAGAAGGAGTCTTGTCAACAAAGTGCTCCAGGACTGACCAGAACTGGTTTGGACTAGGCAAAGGCCTCTCTGCCTTCAGAGAACAAAGAGAAAAGTAGTATAAATATGGGGACCCAGACCCCAAGACTTTAGATCACTTCTGGAAGAAGAAGAAGAAACCTCTGCCAAGGAGAAGAACCAAAGGAAGCTGTAGGAGTGGACTGCCCCCCTGCCAGTGTGCTGTGTTGCTGGGTTGGCCTACAGTGGTGTATTCAGTGCCAAGGAGAGGAGAAGGAACTTTTGTGTGTACTTCATCATCTTGCAGAATATTTCTCCAAGGGCTTGAACTTGTGCTTGCCTCCTGCTGAAGTCTCAGGGACAAAATACTTCACCACCAGCTCCCCCCTGAATTTTCTTGCTGGGAATTCTATCTGCAGAAACCTGCATGTCGCTGGGAGCTGGAAGCGCGAAGCAACAAGAAGAAGCGTGTCTCCGCCGCAGCTGTAGTCATCGCATCAACAGAGAAGCGTGCCGCCGCCACATCTCCCAGAAGCGTGTCTTCGTTGCAGCTGTCTGCTGTCGCATCACCGGAGAAGCGCGTCGCAATCGTGAGGGTCGCATCATCGGAGAAGCGTGTCGCAGGGCCTGTCGCGGCTCCAAAGTACAGAGTCGCCGCAAGGCTGCCAGGGCGTGCACGCATCGCCTCAACATCGTCGCATCAGGGGCGCCATCTTATCGCACCGGATT
The DNA here is from genome assembly GCF_964204655.1 of Triturus cristatus. Classification (NCBI taxonomy): domain Eukaryota; kingdom Metazoa; phylum Chordata; class Amphibia; order Caudata; family Salamandridae; genus Triturus; species Triturus cristatus. The sequence goes on from NC_140590.1 coordinate 862,261,383, forward strand.
GTCGCATCGCATCGAGGCGCCATCTTGCCGCATAGCAACCGGGCTGCAACACGAGAATCTATGCATCACCTCCTCTCCGGTAAGGATCAAGACGCATCCCCTACTCTGCGCAAGCATTGAGGCGCGACGCATCGTCTCCCCCGAAGCAAGGAACCAACGCATCTCCAACGCTGCAAGCCTTTTGTTTATTTTGCGTTACGCATCCAGTTACTTTTGTGAGAACTGTGTCGCATTTACCATCAACTTGATCTAAGTTACTTCTACCATCTTTAAGTCAATTTTGAGTACAGTATTGTGGATTTTTGTCGTTTGTGGTCTTGTGTTAAGTCTATATAAAGCATACTTATTTTTATAAAACCTGTGTGGTGTCCATCTGTAGCATTCTCACTGTATTACTGTATGTGTTCACAAATGCTTAACACACTGCCTCTGAGATAAGCCTGTCTGCCCGTACCAAGCTACCAAGGGGGTGAGCAGGGGTTATCCAGTAGTTTAATCCCCTTTCCCTGACTTAGAAGCAAGGGTTCATATTTGGTCAAAGGTACCTAGCTCTGCCAACTAGAGACCCCCAGTTCTAACAGGGCTCGTCTGATATTTGCCGGTAGCTCGTTCATGGTCTTGGCTGCAATGTGGGAGAAGGATCTTCCGCCTGCTCTTGCTCTGTGGATGTGCAGGGTTTCGGCCAGTGCAAGGTTGGAGGATTGTAGGTTTCTTTTGGGTACGTGGAAGTTGATTCTGTCGTTGAGGTATTTGGGTCCGTTGTTATATAGGCACTTGTAGGCGTGGGTGAGGATTTTGATGGTGACTCTTTTCTCTACTGGGAGCCAGTCGAGTCTTTGTAGGTGCTGGGTGATGTGTTTGTGCCGTGGGAGGCCGAGGACGAGTCTGACGGTGGTGTTCTGTATTGTCTGGAGTTTGCGGGGTAGGGACTTGTTGATGCCGGCGTAGAGTGCATTTCCATAGTCCAGTCTGCTGGTGATGAGTGCGTGGGTAACTGTCTTCCCTGACTCGGGGGGGGGGATCCACTTGAAGGTGATGCGGAGGGAGTTGAAGCAGCTGGAGGTGACAGCGTTGACCTTGCGGTTCATGGTGAGTGATGAGTTGAGTATGATGCCGAGGTTCTTGCCGTGGTCTGTGGGGGTAGGCAGGCTTCCGAGGGCAGTCGGCCACCATATGCTGTCCCATGCTGAGGGGGCGGTGCCGAGGATGAGGACTTCTGTCTTCTCGGCTTTGAGCTTCAGGCAGCTGTTGGTCATCCAGACTGCGACGTCTTGCATTCCTTCCTGGAAGTTGAGTTTGGCGGTGGTGGGGTCTTTGGTGAGGGAGAGGATGAGTTGGGTGTCGTCAGCGTAGGATACGATGTTAAGGCCGTGTTTACGGACGATGGTTGCGAGGGGGGCCATGTAGATGTTGAAGAGTGTCGGGCTCAGTGATGACCCCTGTGGGACTCCGCAGGTGATTTTCTTGGGGTCGGAGAGGAAGGATGGTAGTCTGATTCTTTGGCTTCTTCCGTTGAGGAATGATCGTATCCAGTCCAGGGCTGTTCCTTGTATGCCTACGTCGTGTAGTCTGCTGATTCGTGTGCAGTGGGAGGCCATGTCGAAGGCCACTGATAGGTCAAGTAGGATGAGCGCTGAGGTGTGGCCTTGGTTCAGGAGGGTGCGGATGTCGTCTGTGGCGGCGAGTAGGGTGGTCTCTGTGCTGTGGTTGCTTCGGAATCCGGATTGGGACGGGACGAGGATGGCGTTTTCTTCAATGAAGCGTGTCAGTTCCCTGTTGACTGTTTTGTCTGCGACTTTGGCTGCAGAGGGGAGGAGCGAGATGGGCCAATAGTTCTTGAGGTCGGTGAGGTCAGCTGTGGGCTTCTTGAGCAAAGGGTCTGACTTCTGCGTGGCCTCCAGTCATCTGGGAAGGTTCCTGTTTTGAGGGTGGTGTTGATGGGGCGTTGTAGTTTGGTGCGATGGCAGCTGTGGCTCTGTGGTAGATGTGAGGGGGAAAGGGGTTGGTGGGATCCCCCGAGTGGATGTCTTTCATGGTCGAGGCGGTGTCTTCGGTCATGATCGGTGTCCAGTTGAAGATGGTGGGCCGGCTGGTGTCTCTGGTGGGTGGGGGGCCATCTGTGAGGTCTGGAGGGTGGTCGGCAAAGTTGTAGTAGAGGTTCTTGATTTTGAGGTGGGGGTACGTTCCAAGCTTGTCGCAGAGGTCTTGGGATGGGATGAGGTCTATGGCTTCGCTGCGTGGGTTGGTGAATTCTTGGATGGAGCTAAAAAGCTCCTTGTAGTTGGTGGAGTTTGCTTGGATTTTGTTGTGGATGAAGTTCCACTTGGTGGTTCTGATTTGGTTGTGGTAGTCCGTCATGGCGTCTTTGTAGGTGGTGTGATTTTCGTCTGTCTTTGAGTTTCTCCAGTTCTTCTCCAGGCATCTGCAGGTGCGCCTGGTTTCATGGAGAGTGGTGGTGAACCATGCAGCTTTCCTGGGGCGGTGTATGCTGGGGTTGCTCTGCGGGGCGAGCTCGTCTGCGCAGTTGGTGATCCAGGTGTGGAGTTCTCTGGCTGCATTGTTTGCATCGGATGACCAGGTGTGGTTGTTTCAGGTGAGGGTGGAGTTGAGTTGCTCGTCGGTAACCATGCTCCAGTTCTTTTGTGGTGGGCGTGGGGCTGGTTTGGGTGCCTTGGGTTTGTCGACGGCGAAGTGTATGCAGTGGTGGTCAATCCATGGTGGTTGCATTGTGTGGCTGAAGTGGTCGCTGTTTCCTACCGCGAAGATGGGGTTGAGGGTCTGTCCTGCTCTGTGGGTTGGTGTGTTGACGAGTTGTTTCAGTCCGAAGCTGGCGAGGTAGTCGTGGAGGATTGTGGAGTTGGGGTCGTCGAGGTGGAAGTTCAGGTCTCCGATGAGTATGTAGTTCGTGGAGGCGATGGCGTGGGGTGCGATGAAGTCAGTGATGGTGGTAGCGAAGGGTGCCCGGGGGCCTGTAGACGAGGGTTCCTCGGAGTGTGGCTTTGGGTGTGGTCTTTATCTGAAAGTGCAGGTGTTCAGCGGAGGGGAGGTTTTCGCTGGAGGTGGTGAGGCGGAGGGTACTCCTGTGGGCGATGGAGAGGCCCCTGCCAGGGTGGTTGGGGTTGTCTTTCCTCTGAATCTTGTATCCGTCCAGGATGTACGTTTTCGGAGTACTCCAGGGCGTGTAGCACTGCTTGTGCCACCCAGGAGGTCCCCCACATAAAATGAGTGCCCCAGTCTGCTACTGCAGACTGGCAGAGCAGTCATGCACTGCTAGCTCGACTTTGCCATTTAAAGCAATAGCAAAGCAACTACTTCCCCTCTGGGAGGCCTATAAAGTCATAAGGCAGGGTACAACATATGACACGGGCACAACATGTATTTTACATTTCATGACAGCAAACATGAGAAACCACTGTATTTACTATGGGAAGACTCAGTAAGCCGATTAGCAAACATGGGATTACATGCTGTCCCCTCAGCTATACCAATTTATGAACAGTGCGACCAAAGTGGGCACTCAAAGGTACCAAATAACTTATCTCAAGTCGAAATTAATGTACCTAATGAAGTGTACAGCTTTTCCAAAGTGTCTAAATTCTTATAAAAATACAGTCTATTTTATTAAATTGGTGTTGGATTTTTTGAGTGTCATGTCAATTTCTTCTTCAATTGTTTTGGTGATGTTTAAATGCTTTACACATGGTCCTCTTCGTAAGCCTCACTACTCAGTGCCACAGCTAACCAGGGCTGAGCTGAGGGTTTCACAGACGAACCCTAAGGGTCCTAAAGTGGTTGGTAAGTGTATCACATGGTGAGACTGCACAATCACACCACAATTCCTCACAATTCGTCTCCCTGTATCTCCATATCACTCAATTTCTCTGCCTGTGTTCTTGTCTGCCTTCCACTCTTTCACTATGTCTCGCTCTGTCCCTGTTTTTTCTCTGCCTCTCATTGTCTTTCTCTCCACTTTTTTCTCTTTGCTTTTCTCTCTCTTCCTGTCTCTCTCTATCTGTCTTTCCATGTCTCTCTCTGTCTTTCTCGGTCTCTCCCCTTTCTCTCTCTCTCCCAATGCCGTACTCACCCTCCCTCAATCGTTCAGTGTCTTCCTCTCTGCTTTTGCATGTCTCTTTGCCTATCCTTGGCATGCTGTCTTCCTCTGACTTTCTCTTTTTCTCCTTGTCTCTCTCTAGTCTGGCTTTGTGTTTCTCTGTTTTTATCCTGTTCTCCCGTCTTTCTTTCTTGCTCTGTCTCTATTTCTTCAACTGTCCTTCTTGATCTCCCCGTCTCTCCTTTCTTTCTGTGTCCCTCTCTGTATCTTTCTCCATCGACACCTTTCTCTGTCTCTCCCTGTCTTTCTCCACCTCTCCTTGTCTCTCTCTCTGTGCATTACTCAGTCTCTTCCTACCTTCTCGTCTTTTTCTGTCTCTCTCACTCTCTCTCTTTCTTTTTCTATCTCCGTCACTCCTGGACTTTCTGTGCCCCCATTGTGTCTTTCTCTGTCTCTCTGGGTGTCTTTCTGTTCTCCGCCCTTGTCAGTGTCTAAGTGCCACTGTCTGTCCCTACAAACAGGGCAGGGAGTGCTTTTTAGCAGTCTGTCCCGATATTTGAGGGGCAGACTGTGTTCTGACCACCGTTTGTCGCAGCGTTGGCTGGGACAGGGTTAGATTGGGATTAAAAATCAGCCCGGGCACGCAAAAAAAAAAAAAGTGGCCCATATTTGCATATTGCCTTTCCACAAAACACAGTTTCGGCGAAATGCTATTAAAAAAAGGGGGGGGGGTTAAAAGAAACGCACAGATTAGTTTACGCTGATGAGACACACCTGAAAACAAGTGAGGCCAATTTTGCTTAGGCCCCCTGCCCCCGCTCAATATGCATATATAAATGGGCCGGCCCAGGGAGAGAAAGGGAGTGACGCCTCTTCTCATTGATAAAAGGGAGGTAATGGACGCCTATCTGCCTCCAGAAAGGCCATTCAGGCACCCACGGCAGCATCAAATAACGGCCCCCTTGGCTGCTCAAAATAGCAGCCAACAGCTGGAATTCGGATACCGGCCCCGAGTGCCCTCGTTACCAATCCGACCCTGGCTGGGACATTGATGTCTTATGGCCACAAACTCTACCAGCATCTGCGGGGATTGTTCTCGAATATGAAATATGATAAAAGGCACTTTACATGGCATACGCAGGCTGCGTGAACTGTCTGGAAACAACATCACAAATTAATTAATTGATGTGGCGAAGCTTTTTGCAACTTTCTGTAACTTACACCATTTAGCCCCATTGCTTGAATGTTCCTTGTGAGAGCGACTGCTGTCTAACTCGCAAATCCTCTAGTGTCGGCATGTTTCACGCGCCTGGCATACATCCATGTATCCTTATGGCAGCTCTGCCTTCCGCTGTGTGTAAAGCTACCACTCTTTACACGCCCGATGCATTATGGGCAGTGACTTGTGATTCGCCTGCTCAGTTAATTTACCGCCGGCGAGCACGTGATCAATGTGACTGACGGGGAGCTGGGCAGCTGCAGAAGCTTCTGTGGGATGAAGTCATATAGTAACGGAAAAGGAAACGAATGAAGATTATTTAAAACTATGTAGTATTGAAACCGCGCCCCGCCTGAGCATGTGAGTGTGACATAAGGCTACAAAATAAAACAATATCCGGGTTGGCTGTAGCTCAGCGGTTCCTTCAAGCCTCTACAATTGACCGTTTGGCCTAACCTTTCGGGGTTCGTGTCCCGCGGGCGCTTTCTAACCTTTTAATTATATTATTACTGTTATTTTAAGGGTTTTAGTGTGTTTGTATTTTTGTCTATGCTTGTTGATTGAGCTGTTTGTGTAAAGCCCCAGCTCTCTTTGTTTTAACTGTATAAAAAGTGAAAGACCTGTCACTGTTCGTCCGTTTATATAAAATAGTTTCAAAAAGGCCTTTGTACTGTAGCAGCTTACTCACCTGCATCTCTAGAAGAGGTCCAGATGAGGCCCGTGACCCAAGTCTTTTTATCATGCCCCTCCCGCCCCCCTGAACCTAGTACCACTGCAGCTGAATGTGGGAACAAAAAAGCTAACAGACACTGCACACTGCCACAGGCATTAATGTGTCTAAAATCTGAATCACTTTCATTCTAAAGCAGTTCTGTTTACTTAAAATTTTAAAATCTGACTTTGTGTGTTTGTGTATATATATATATAAAACGACATATACACATACAAAGTCAGTTTTGAAAATTTTAAGCAAACATATATGTTTTTGTGTGTTTATGTATAACCTTGTTGGTGGTCCCAAACTCCCAACACTTGTCTTTTATCTGTTATCCAATGTGTGCCCTCCTAAAAATTTCCTTCTACAGACGCCATTGCCGGCCCCCAGGGGGAAGGAGGGTCGCAGACCAGTCTTCCCCCTGGGTGTTTCACGCAAGAGAAGGAAGGACAAGCTGTAGGGGGCAATGGGTTGGTCAATGGGAGGGATTAGGGTGGGGATATAAAGGTGCAGGGGAGAAGGGCTCTTCCTGCACCTGTCACCATCGGGGGAGTGTTGGCAAATTTAGAGAGGAGAGATAATTAGTTAGGCCGAGTAGTTTTTGTTGCACCAATCTGACGATTGGTGGGGGGCATAAGTACAAGCATTGCACGTAGTGGTATAGAGAGGTTCCCCTTACCGGTTCTGAGCTGCAGAGATTACGGATCCTGATGCAGAGGCGGTCCGGGGAGCGCTGAGGGAGCTGGGCCAGGAGGGCCACGAGGACCTTCTAGGGCCCGGCGTGCTTGACCAAGCGTGGGTCGGCATGGTCCGAACCCCGCTGTCGGCATCTGCTTGAGTTGCAGCTGCGGTGTTGGCATGTTTGGCAGAGCCACCACCGGGGAATAAAGGTACGTGCGGCAGGGGGCGAGGCCAGCCAAAGAAAGAGACGATGAAGCACGGAGGCCGGCGTCAGAGCCTGCCCGCGCGTTTGTCTGATGACGCAGCCTCACACAGCACGGTGAGGCAGGGGGAGGGGCTTCATAGGAGCTTTCCAGCGTAGCAATATGCTGCTGCCGGAGGGACAACGGGTCTTTTATTGAGCCAGGGGAGCGGCGGGGCACTATAGAACCGGCCCAGCAGTATGCTGGAGCCGATGAGCGGGGTCAGAGGAGGGCGGGATGGGGAGACTGGCCGGCTCAGCAGCACGCTGAAGCAGGCAGGCCCAAGAAGGAGGCCTGGCAATGGGACGAGACACCCATGGACCTCACATGGAGTCCAACACTGCAGGACCCACAGCAAAAAGGGAGAAGTGGGGTCCCCCAGCCTATAATTTATAAGGCGCAAAGGGGCGGGCCCTGGGGGAAATACCCCATCACAAGCAGGGACAGGGGAGGCAGACAACAGGGGTCAAAGCCCCCTGACCATACTCCCCAGATGGGCAGGGCTGGACCTGGAAGCGAAGATCCATGAGCAACGCCAGATCATCCAGGAGTCAGAGCAGAGGTGGGAGGCCTTGTGTGCAGCTAGGGAGGGCAGTGGTTTTGAACCCCGGGAAGAGGGGCCGCCTACACCAACTTGGGAAGAAGAGCAGGGGTATAGCAGGACTCCAGGGTAGGGGGAGTAAAGGGCAAGTGGGTATGGGTAGAGGAGGCAAATCCCACAAGGAAGGGGCTAGGGACAGCCAGGATGGCAGAGAGACCCGGTGGGGCCGGGGCCTCCTCAGGTTGGAGCAGCCTGGGGGAGGAGGGTACAAACTGGCAGTGGAGGCCAGTAGAAGCGAGGGGGGGGGTGGGGCGCAAAACAGCACAAGACACTAGCAGGAAGCAGCTGGGTGTCCGCAGCGGCCTACCCTCCATCGAGGGATCGGGCACCAGTGGCGGTTTCGGAGGATTGCAGTGGTGTGTCTGTAAAGAAGGGGAAAGGGCAGAAAAGAGCAGTGCAGAAAGTGATGTGGACACCTCAGAGGTTGAGTCGGAGTAGCAGTTAGACTATGGTGATGAGTTGGAAGAAGGCGAAGTGTGAGATGATGAGTTGACGTTTGGGGCTCCGGGGGCTCCGGGGAAGGCAACCAGAAAGTTTGGTGTTTTGCAAGAGGTAAGTGGGGCCAAAGGCAAGACGAAGACAGTCAGCCAGAAGAAGACCTGCAACAAGAGGCACAAGCAAAACTATCAGGTGAGGGTGACTGGTGGGCTGCTTGGGATGGAGGGCCGAAAGAGGGGGATGGAAAAAAGCCTGCTGGTTGGTGGGTGTGGGGGATGGGTCTGTGAGAGACACAAGGGTTCAAGCAGGCGCAACAGCGGCCCCAGCACTGGGGGCGAAAGTAAATGGGGCAAAACAATTGTTTGGCGCGAGTGTCTAGACGGACATATTAGAAGGGAGTAAAGGAAAAGAAGAAAAGGGGGAAGACAAACATCACAAAAAACTCCCCTACATGGGTTTGGCTATGCCTTTGGGGTCACACCTATCTTAAAAAACGAGAAGCAGGAAATGGAGGCATGGATACGGGATAGGGAGATCCAGGCAAAAGAGGGGTCAAAAGAGGAAGAGTGGGAGCTAACAAGGAGGCCCTGGACCTCTGCGTTTACCAAAAATGCCAATATTTATTGTGAAAACCACCTGGACAGGGCTATAGCGTTACTAAAATACATGGACATCATTCGAAAAGTGCATATGCATTTTGGATGGTTTTCTTGGTTTTGCTCTGATGAGGACTTTAGGGCCAGAATTAGCATTAATCCTGATAAGCCATGGGACGAGGTGGAACAAGAATTGTGGATGCAATGGATGTCATCCACCCAGTCATCAGCATCTACACATATGGTTAGGAGCCTGCCAGGGATGTACCGGTCCTTTCCGCCACGTCCCGCCCAGACCGGGGCGGGAGGGGCTAACGTTAGCGCAGGAAGTGCAGGTCCATCACCAAAGCAAGGAGGCAACACCACAGGAGCCTGTTTGAATTTCAACTAGGGTTTTTGTTCAAGAAGCCCCTGCAAATTTAAACACAGTGCTTTACACTGGCCATGCTAGCCGAACAATGGAGGGCCACTAAGGGCAGGGGACATTCTGGGCCAAAGGGCTCCTACCCCAGTTAGGATCGGGGCCATGGCTCTCGATGTACCCTGACAGAGAGGCTGCATTGAAGATTCAATGGGGATTTACTGAAGGTTTTCGGGTGGGATACCAAGGACCTAGAGAAAGGAGGTGGGCAGAGAATTTGAAGTCAGTCAGAGAGATGCCGGAAGTAGTAGCAGCAAAATTGAAGAAAGAAGTTGAAGAAGGAAGGATAGCAGGCCCATTTTAAAGATGGCCGGTAGAGAACCTGATTATATCCCCTCTAGGAGTGGTTCCTAAGAAAGAACCAGAGGATTACAGGATGATCCATCATTTATCCTGGCCCGAAAGAAGGTCAGTCAATGACTTAATTGCGGAGGAGGACTCGAGGGTGTTGTATGCATCGGTGGACGATGTGGGCAGGGAGCAGAAATGGCAAAATGTGACGTGAAATTGGCCTTTCGCTTACTGAATACACATCCTACTGAATTTTTGTTGTTCGTGATGCAGTTTGAGGGAGCCATATTTGTAGACAAGGTTTTGCCAATGAGCTGCGCGATTTATTTGCGCACTGTTTGAGATGATCAGCACTTTCCTACAGTGTGTTTTCATGAAGATTAGTGGTCACTGGGAAGTTTCACATTACCTGGATGACTTTTTCTTCATAGGAAAAGGAAACTCCGGAGATTGTGGTAAGCACTACAACAGTTTCTGGCTTTGGCGCAGTGCTTTGGGGTCTCCCTAGCGCCTGAAAAAACCTCTGAGCCCAGCTGTAAACTGACATTCTTGGGCATCGAATTGGACTCTGTCTAGTGGACGGCCAGGTTGCCCAACAGGAAGGTGGCAGACATACAGGCCTTCCTGATATGGGTGATTGGGGAAAGGAAGATTGACATGAGAACGGTTCAACAACTGATGGGTTTCCTGAATTTTGCTTGCCGGGTGGTGAGAGCTGGGAGAACATTTTGCAGGCACCTCAGCATGGCCATGTCTGGGGCAATGCTGCCACACCACAGAGTCAGGATTTCGATGGGAGTCAGGGCGGATTTGAGGGTCTGGCAGACGTTTTTGTCAGAATTTAATGGAGTGGCCTTAGACTTTCTGAAAGACAGGACGATCTGGCAGGTTCACATTTTTCCCGATGCAGCAGGGGCCTCTGGTTTTGGTGTATTCTGGGATGGGTGATGGTGCGACGAACAATGGCCGGGCCACTGGTTGAATCAAGGGTGGAGCATAGCTTTCCTGGAATTTTTCCCAATGTTGGTTGCATTGGCGGTGTGGGGCCCAGAATTTCAGAATAGGTCGGTTCTGTTCCATGTAGACAACACGACAGTGGTGGAGCTCATGAACAAACAGAAAGTAAAGTATTTGAGGGTTTTGCGACTGCTGAGGAGTTTCATGTTAAAATGCTTGCAATTGAGGTGCCGATTCCGATCCGTTAAAAAAAATTCCCGTACGACTCATATCTGTATTTTTTTACGTACGAATCATACAAGTCCCGTACAAACGGCCAAGTACGATTCGTACGTGGAAAATACATACGAATGACCTCGGGAAAAGTCTACGACACGTCCCCGGACAGTTTTACGTACGATTCGTAAAACTGAAGTCCGAGTGCACAAGTACGATCCGTACCGGCGTTCCGAATACACATTCGTATGTAAAACGTCCCGTACGGCGCAAACTGTGTACCACCCCTACCCCGGGTACACCTGGGCGAGGGGTACGAGTCGTACGACCCCCCAGTCTCCCACCCCACCCCCGCATGTACGCACCGTACCCCCACCCCGTATGTACGGTGCGTACCCCACCCCCGTATGTACGGCGCATACCCCACCCCCCTATGTACGGCGCGTACCCCACCCCCGTATTATGTACGGCGCGTACCCCACCCCCGTATGCACGGCGTGTACCCCACCCTGCATGTACGGTGCATACCCCACCCCCGCATGTACGCACCGTACCCCCAGCACGTAGCGCTGGGGGTACGGTGCGTACATGCGGGGGTGGGGTACGCGCCGTACATACGGGGGGGGCTGGGGGTACGGTGCGGACATGTAGGGATGGGGGTACGATGCGTACCGGGCCCCCTTTTCCTCGTGCATCGTGGCGTACTTAGTTTTTCCGGCACTTTTTGGTTCCCGTAAAAATATTCCCGTGCGAAGTGCTGTGGGTACGAGTCGTACTTGCTGGTCCGTAAAACGCTGCCTGACTCCGTGCGAATGTCGCGTATGCGCTGTCCCGGATCGGACTTGTATGTATTTTTTAGTCGCACGGTGTTTTTTACGATTCGTACGGAAATGGTATTTCCAAATGTTGGTTGCATTGGCGGCGTGGGGCCCAGAATTTCAGAATAGGTCGGTTCTGTTCCATGTAGACAACATGACAGTGGTGGAGCTCATGAACAAACAGAAAGTAAAGTATTTGAGGGTTTTGCGACTGCTGATGAGTTTCATGTTAAAATGCTTGCAATTGAGGTGCCGATTCCGATCCGTTAAAAAAATTCCCGTACGACTCGTATCTGTATTTTTTTACGTACGAATCATACAAGTCCTGTACAAACGGCCAAGTACGATTCGTACGTGGAAAATACATACGAATGACCTCGGGAAAAGTCTACGACACGTCCCCGGACAGTTTTACGTACGATTCGTAAAACTGAAGTCCGAGCGCACAAGTACGATCCGTACCGGCGTTCCGAATACACATTCGTATGTAAAACGTCCCGTACGGCGCAAACTGTGTACCACCCCTACCCCGGGTACACCTGGGTGAGGGTGACGAGTCGTACGACCCCCCCAGTCTCCCACCCCACCCCCGCATGTACGCACCGTACCCCCACCCCGTATGTACGGTGCGTACCCCACCCCTGTATGTACGGTGCGTACCCCACCCCCGTATGTACGGCGTGTACCCCACCCCTGTATGTTCGGCGCGTACCCCACCCCCGTATGCACGGCGTGTACCCCACCCCGCATGTACGGTGCATACCCCACCCCCGCATGTACGCACCGTACCCCCAGCGCATAGCGCTGGGGGTACGGTGCGTACATTGCGGGGGTGGGGTACGCGCCGTACATACGGGGGGGCTGGGGGTACGGTGTGGACGTGTAGGGATGGGGGTACGATGCGTATCGGGCCCCCTTTTCCTCGTGCATCGTGGCGTACTTAGTTTTTCCAGCACTTTTTGGTTCCCGTAAAAATATTCCCGTGCGAAGTGCTGTGGGTACGAATCGTACTTGCTGGTCCGTAAAACGCTGCCTGACTCCGTGCGAATGTCGCGTACGCGCTGTCCCGGATCGGACTTGTATGTATTTTTTAGTCGCACAGTGTTTTTTACGATTCGTACGGAAATGGTATTTCTGTAAGAATCGTACTTGCTGGTTTGTAAGGTGCATTCCCCGGGTACGAGTCGTACGGAGAAAACGCTCCGTACGACGATTCATACCTGGGTTTTACAGGATCGGAATCGGCACCTGAATGTAGTATTTTGGGTAAAGCACGTTCCAGGGGCAACTAATGACATTGCGAATGCTTTGTCTCGGTCGCAGTGGCGGCGATTTCGACGACTGGCACCTGGAGCGGATGCATGCAAGACAGAGCTGCCGGATGGCATCTGGGCCTGGGGGGATTGAGAGTGATAGGCCTGGTCGAATTTACAAGGCACAGCTACAGGCTGGCTTGGGCTGAATTTGGATCTTTTATGGGATGGACCGTAGATGCATGGAACATGTCACGACAGGACACTGAACAGGGAGTTATACGTTTTGTTTTAAGTTGTATTGATAAGAGTTTGTCGCAGACAACAATAGCGGGAAAATTGGCAGGGATATTATTTTACAGTAAAGTATACCTAGGTAATACCTGCAGGGTATACCTAAGGTATACCCTGCAAGGGATGAGATGCTGAGTAAGATGCTGAAAGGCTGTGGACGTGAACGGGGGGGGGAACGGGGGGCTCCAAAGAAGGTTTTGCCCAACAGTTATGATGGGTATGAGGTTTTAGTATTTCGTTTATGCATGGTGTGGATGTTTTTTGGGGCATTTAGAGTTGAGGAAGTGAGACTGGATGGAGGTCGACTTGGGAGTTGGCTGGGACATTCAAAAACGGATTAGGCTGGAAGAGGTAGATGGGTGTGGTTGAATGAAGGTGGATGCAAAGGAGTGTGCCCGGTGCAAGAATGGCGAGATTTCTTGAAAAAGGCAGGAGGGCTGTCGGGTGAAATGTTTTGTCACGTGTCAGGGGATAGGCTGACGGCTTTCCAGTTACTTGCGGTGTTGCGCATGGCGTTAAGGTGTTTGGGAAGGAACCCTGCTGGATACGGCACTCATTCTTTTTGCATTGGCGCAGCTATGGCGGCGGCACGCCTAGGTTGTTCCTGGGACAGAATACGTCAGATTGGGAGGTGGAGGTCTAGGTGCTGCAAGAGATATATGCACAAGTAGGAAAAAGGGGTCTATGGGGGAGCTGAAACAATATAGGAAGGGGGATTATTTTGTGCACTAATATATTCTCTCTTGTCAAAGGTTGTGTAATCAGCCTGTAGGAAGTTAAACAGAGCAATGAGAGTTTTTTGCAACACAAGAGACATTAAAGTGATTGCTCATGTTGGGCTCAAACTGGAGGAGCCATCGCTGTATAGGGATGATGGAGTGCACCTTTCACAGCTTGGTAATGCTTATTATATGATGGAGATGCGTGACGCGATAAGCAGGTTGTGAAATGAATCCATTTGGTACACAGGGAAGATAAGGGGTGATGTGAAAGGTGCACTGTGGAAAAAGGGGTGGGGCAAGTAACAGCCCTACGGGGGTTCCCTGGTTGACAGTACTTTGGAGGGGTGGGAAGTCACTGATGGGCACATCCACCCCTCGGTGGGCTGGAACAAGTGAATGATGGGGTGAGGGATGCAAGAGTGCAACAGCAGGAGATCCAAGAGAGGATGTTGAAAGAGAAGTGAAGGCGAGAATGGAGAGATGGAGGGGTCGCAGACTGAAATGGGATGAGAGCAACAGGTGTAAGGGGAAGATGGATAGATGAATGAAAGGTTTTGATGTTGGGAATTGTTATAGTTAATTGATGTTTTGATTAATGTACTTTGTTAACAACCATGTCCTAATAAAATGGCCTTTTACGCTTCAAGTAACAGCGTGGAGTGTAATTATTGTGCAATGAGCATACTATCTATACGTAGGGGAACTGAAGTGCTTTCCTACATGGATAGTATGCTACATGCATAGGGTGTGTGCCCGAAAGTGAGTTGTCTTTGTGTTGATTCTGTGTTGGAAGGGTTTTCCTGTTGTGGCTTGAGGACCACAAAGGTGCAGCTATCGTATTTTTGGGGCACAGGGCTTAGCAGTGCAATGGAGGAAGAAATGTGAGAGATAGCTGTGCGGTTTATTGATTAAAGTACGCTGCCAGCTTTGGACACTTGTGCAGGTCACATTATAGTATTTCTTATGATCATAGTCCACTAAGCTGGTTCCTGACTTGGTTGTCCATTTTGCGACTTTTATTTTAAAGTTTATGGTCCTGCGCAGGTATAGGCTGGAAGGAGAGATGGTGGGAAGATCGGCTGCAATGGACTTACTATCATCCCACATATGATTGTCATTGTAAAATGTGAAGAATAGTCATAGTATGTAACTGGTTGGGGCTTGCAGTGGGGGACTAGATTAGAATCCTCTGACTGGCCAGCTGTATGTGCAGACGCAGATCTCTTCAGCTATTCTGGGCCTATTCATTTGGTGATAGTTTATAGCTGTGGACTGATACAGTGCTGACTGACAGACATGACCCACAGGGGTTCTGTCCATGTGAGTGTAAGAGGGTGAAGCAGAATCCAGGAGTTATGCAGCCTGTTTGAAATGCAATCAACTATCCAACTGGTGTTAGTATTATGTTTAATTTTAAACCTTATATTGCACTCAAATAACTCAAAAAGAGGTATCCAGGTGCTTCTGAAACAAAGTTCATGAAACTTAAAGAAAAGCTGATATAAGGGACGAAGGGGATAATTATCCTGATATGTCTACATTAAACAGGTATGTCATAAGCTGTGTTTTTTTAAACTTGGCAAAATGTACTTGTATTCTGAGATGTAGTGGAATCAAGTTCCAAGTCATGGAATAATTACAGAGAGCATCCACCCTCCTACTCTTGATTTTTTAGGTCGAGCATGGGCAGCGCATGCGCTGCTCTGAGAGGCATGCTGTATTGGAGCATGGATTTGAAGCACTGCCCACTCTCCGCCCTTATTTGTCATTGGCTTGTGTCATTGTCCTTCATAAATTCTGGCTTCTGATTCGTTTATAGGCTTGTTAGTCCCGCCATAGTACCGCTTTGTCTTCATTTGTAACCTCCCATGAGGACTGGCCCTTTTACTTCGGTTGTTAAACGGTACGTCTTATTTAGTCCGTAAGCACTACTTTCGTCTATAAGTTTCTCCTACTGCAGGCACGACATGCTTTCCTGTAGCATTCAGCACGCCATACGCGCTTTCAATTTCCAAGCAGCCCTGACACGCTTTGATGTTTTTTATAATGTAATTACTATGACGCCCACTTCACATACATCATAACGCACCGCTTGTCATTTATTTATTCTTGCTCTCGCCAGCAGCAGTCACCCGTCCCACCCGTACCGTTCGTCCCTCCCGTCCGTCCCTCTCGTCCCCTCCATACAGCTCAGGCTCCAGAGAGAGCAAGCCCGACCAAGCTCCCTTCCCATGCCTGCCTCTGGCCTTACAGCACTGGGCCAGGCAGAGCGGTCACTCTCTCTCTCCATCCTACAGCACACAAGGTTGGGACGAAGAGGGGAGCTAGAAAAAAAAGCTGCAGCCCTTCTCTGGCTCCGAAAACCGCTTAATCGCTCTCAACAGAAATCCCCCTTTCCTGGTTTCTGCCTGGATAGGCTGGAAGTGCGCAACTTCACCCAGCCCCCACTAAAGCGCACAGCAACCATTTTCAATACAATAGGTTTCGCATTTGCGAGACTTTGAGCTATTTGCATTGTAAATGACACACCCTTTTATATTTTTTTTAAATAAACTAACATAAATAAAAGGCATTGTCATTTAACAATAACAATTGTTCAAAGTCTCGCAAATGCGAGACCTATTGAAATGCAAATGCTTGTTTAATCTAGGGATAGAGAGCTGATATTTTGATTTGGTGAGTATCTAGAGAAGAGTGACATCATGTAGTCGTATTCTCTCTGTCAATGAATCGCCTTATAACATAATCATAACATTTTGTAAAGGCATTTGTTGCGAACAGGGAGCCAGTGTAAGTTGTATAATTGGCCTGCAACAGAGATACTTCTTCGGGTGCGCCCTGAGTTTTCCCTGGAATCCTGGTTATATATGAATTGACATTACTATACAATGCCCAGGCTAGACATAGGTCAGCCCTTCATATGCATCTCTCCTATTTGAGCCCACAACTGCACACACTTTTGAATGCACACCTTCCCGTGCACAACCAGACTCATAATCTCCTTCACCTGCACTTGCAGTAAATTCTACATTTTCCATGGTCAAAAAATTCCTACGGAAAGTTGCACCGAAATGTACGTGCTGCTGCTATGATTGGTAATTTCATAGCTGCAAACTGTGCATTACGAAACATACACTAGGGAATTCTAAGAATTTCATGCAGTAATCTGGATTTCAGAACGTCAGTAAAAACTTTGGACGCACCCGAACAAGTCTCTCTGTGACAGGGCACAGTTTGAGACCCCAGAGAGCTGAGCCTGTTCACTGTACACTAGCCTGTCTTCTGATTCCGCAGAAGTGTATGGAAGAGGGAAAGTACATCAGTAAGACAAACTCACTCTGTTTGACTAAAGCCATATGAAAGTATGTGACATGAGTGGACGACGCTAGATGTGTACTGGAGGACTCAGGGTAGTGCAATAACTTTCATGTTGTGGTACATAAGTGTAGGAATCATCGATGAATCACTGCTTCCTGGGCATGTGACCAAGAGCCTGGTCATATGAAGCTGTAATTGGGATATGATGTCTGCAGATGGGCTTGTGAGGTAGTACATGAGCAAATAATGTTGCACATGGATTTGAGAGACTAACTATGGTCTCAGTTAAACTTGGTCACATGAAATTATTCATTGGGGGCACGTGCCGGGAAAATAAATTCACAAATTTCCTCTGCCTTGCTTACATTTTTGTGGAGGAGAAATGTACTTGCTAAGCTGCCTAACTAAGTTGAATGGTCCCTGTGACTAATGGCTTTCTCCTGGACTAATCATTTAACTCAAGGCGTATCCCCTCATCGAATAGACTGGGGCTCGCGCCCAAATTTTCCTAGACCCAAGTCAATCCAGGCATGTTTGAGCGACACAGCCGACTAACTTTCCCTGCCCCATTGACCATGATGACTTACTGGAGGCCCTCCCTAAGATGGCGCAATTTATGGGTGCTCCAAATACAAATCCGGAACAATAAGGGTCTTAAAGCTATCAATGTTAATATCTCATGGATCCCCAGGTCTAAACGGAACGGAACCAGTGGCGTGCCCTTCTCTAAGCCCAAAAGGCCACTGAAAAAGTTATTTCTGCTGTGCTCAGGGTGCTGCTGTTACAATGGCCCCATACATTATAGCCTCCATTAGCTTGGGCCTTGTAAATTTCAATTGCTGGTTGGACAGGGGCCGAATCAGCTTTTTTGGCAAATTTTTGTATGGCTGCAGCTTGATGATTTACAATTAGGGTGTTCTTTAAGAACTGCGGGTCCAAGGACCCACAATCGTCTAACCTGATACCCAAATAATCTAACTCCCGGACTCTTTCCAATACTTTGGGTCTCACCTTAATGACCCCTCTCACCATGCCTCTCTTAGTGTAAGTCATGTAGTTGGTCTTGGATATATTAATTTCAAGACCAAGGTCTCTGCAGAACTGATTGAAACGATCAATTAGATTTTGTAGGCCCCTCTTGGTGTTGGACAGCAACAATGTGTCGTGTGTAAAGAGCAGTGCTGTCACTTTTTCCCCCGCCGGGGTAGGGGAATCATTGACACAATTTAATAAGCAAGCAATACTGTTGTTTATGTATAGGAGGAAGAGTGTTGGGACAGGGACACAGCAGTGGCGCACACCTTGGTTTACGGGAAAGTCCTTAGTAAATTAACTTTTTATGCCACACCTAACTTTGGGGAGATTCCCCTCATGAAGCAATTGGATCAGATATAAGAGATTGGGGGGGGTCCCCATCCCCAGGAGCCCCTCCATAATCTCCCTCCAGGGACAAGGTCAAATGCGGCACACAAATCGATGAAAGCCACATCAAGGTTGCCAGGTCCACTGTCCTCCATTTGACCAAGAGAAAATGGAAAGCCTGGTCAACGGCACTATCCTTATGCCTAAATCCTGCCTGCAGTCCTGACATACCCTGGGATTCCTCACACCAATACAACAACTGATTCCTCACCTTCGTGCAAAAGATGTTTTGAAGATTGTTAAGCAAACTGATAAGGCGGTAGTAGGAGGGCACACTGGGGTACCCCTTTTTAAAGCTTGGTGCGATCTCTGCCCCCATCCACGATGGAGGGATTGTCCCCTCCATTGAGATGGCGTTAGAGACCACATTAATGTAGGGAACCCACACCCTAAAGTCTGATTTGAAAACATCTGCTGGGATTTTGTCAAGAACTAGGGCTTTTCCTGGCTTGAACAAGACCACCACTTGATCAGTTTCCTCAAGAGTAAAGATTACTGGGGGATAAGTCTGGTTCTTTGGATTAGGAGAACCCCTTCACTTCAGGCCAACCTCAAGAACAGTAATAGGGGAATACAAGCATCCAAAATGGCCAACTCTGTCACAAGGTAAGGTATATGTTTCTGAGGGATTTTCTGGCCAATCATCACTCCTTCTAATCAGAGACCAGAATATTTGGAACAGTCCAGCCTGAATTGCCAAGCCAGGTCTTCACGGCACCGGAAACAAGCCTCCTGGGACCGGTTTCGGAGTAAGACTTCTCATCAGCTAGGCTAGCTTGAATCCAGTGGCAAAGTGAGCAAGGGACCCATGTCGGCCAACTTAGGGTAACCAAAGTAAACATAAGGAAATGATGGATGGAGCCCTGAAATTTTTCAGATATTCACCCATAGTCACATGTCTGTGTTGAATCCATCATCGTTCTTTAGCTCCCTTCGCCACCCCGGTTCAGACCCAGCCAAATGCAAATCAGTCTTGACTCTATTCCTCATGGGAACCGCACAGCCCGAACTATCAAGCCAGGTCTTCCATGGACCATAAACAAGCATCTGGGATCGGTTTCGTGGTAACACCCCCTCAGCAGCCATTCTAACTTTAATCCAGTGGCAAAGTAAGCAAGGGACCCACGTCTGGGCATATTCTGCCAATTTAGGGCAAAAAATAGCAAACACAAGGAGATGATGGATGTAGCGCTGAAACTTTTCAGACACTCACCCCCAGTTACAAATCTGGGTTTTAGAATCCATCATCGTTCTTTAGCTCACTCTGCCACCGCAGTTCAGACCCAGCCATATGAAAATCAGTTTTGATCATGTTCCTCATGGGAACAGTCCAGCCTGAACTGCCAAGCAAAGTGTTCCCTGGACCAGAAACAAACATCCTGGATATGGTTTCAAGGTAACACCCCTCATCAGTCAGGCTAGCTTGAATCCAGTGGCAATGTGAGCAAGGGACCAACGTCCGGGCACACACAGCCAACTTAGGGCGAACAAATCAAACTCAAGGAGATGATGGACAGTGCACTGAAACTTTTCAGACACTCAACCCCAGACACAGATCTAGGTTGGATCCATCATCGTTCTTTAGTTCACTTTGCCACCGCAGTTCAGACCCATACATATGCAAATCAGTCTTTACCCTATTCCTCGTGGAAACAGTCCAGCCCAAACTGCGAAGCCAGGTCTTCGATAAACCGGAAACAAGCATCCTGGGATCAGTTTTGGGGTAACAACCCTCATCAGCCAGGCATGCTTCAATCCAGTAGCAAAGTGAGCAAGGGACCCACGTCTGGGCATACCTTGCCAACTTAGAGCGAACAAAGCAAACACAAGGAGATGATGGACATAGCGCTGAAACTTTTCAGACATTCACCCCAGTCACAGATCTGGGTTGTTGAATCCATCACCGTTCTTTACCTCACTTCGCCACCTCAGTTCAGACCTAGCCATATACAAATCAGTCTTGACCCTGTTCCTCAAGGGAAAAGTCCAGCATGAACTGCTGAGCCAGGTCTTCCCTGGACTGGAAACGAGCATCCTGGGACCGGTTTCACAGTAACACCCCTCATCAGCCAGGCTAGCCTGAATACAGTGGCAATATGAGCAAGAGACCTACATCTGGGCATTCACTGTCAATGTAGGGTGAACAAAGCAAGCACAAGTAGATGATGGACAGAGCGCAGAAACTTTTCAGACACTCACCCCCAGTCACAGATCTGGGTTAAATCAATTATCATTTTTTAGCTCACTTTGCCCACCAGTTCAGACCCACCCATATGCAAATCATTCTTGACCCTGTTCCTTATGGAAGCAGTTCAGCCTGAACTGCCAAGCCAGTTCTTCCCTGTACCGGAAACAAGCATCCTGGGACCAGTTTCGGGGTAAGGCATAACCTGCCAATTTAGGGGGAACAAAGAAAACACAAGGAGATGATGGACGGAGCGCTGAAACTTTTCAAACACTCACCCCCAGTCACAGATCTGGGTTGAATCCATCATCATTCTTCAGCTCACTTTGCCAAACCAGTTCAGACCCAGCCACATGCAAATCAGTCTTGATCCTATTCCTCATGGAAACAGTCCAGCCCAAACTGCAAGGCCAGGTCTTTCCTAGACCAGAAACAAGCTTCCTGGGATCTGTTTCGGGGTAACACCCCTCATCAGCCAGGCTAGCTTAAATCCAGTAGCAAAGTGGGCAAGGGACCTGGGGATACCTTGCGAACTTAGGGCGAACAAAGCAAACTCAAGGAGATGATGGACAGTACGCTGAAACTTTTCAAATGCAAAAACAACGGTTGATGGACAGAATGCAGAAGAATATCATACATTCACCCCAGTACAGAGATCTGGGCCTAAATATATAGTTTTTTTGCTCACCATGCCATTCCAGTTTGAACCCAGCCATATGCAAATCAGTCTTGACCCTGTGCTTCATGGGAGCAGTCCAACCCGAACTGCCAAGCCAGGTTCACCCTGGACTGGAAACAAGCATCCTAGGACCTGTTTCGGGGTTTCACCCCTCTTCAGCCAGGATAGCTTGATTCCAGCTGCATGGAGAGCACGGGACCCACGTCTGGGCATACCCGTCCCATTTGGGGTGACAAATGCAAAAACAACAGTTGATGGACAGAATGCAGAACAATGTCATACATTCACCCCAGTACAGAGATCTGGGCCTAAATCCATCGTTTTGTTGCTCACCATGCCATTCAGTTTGAACCCAGCCATATGCAAATCAGTCTTGACCCTGTGCCTCCTGGGAACAGTCCAGCCCGAACTGCCAAGCCAGGTTCTCCCTGGACTGGAAACAAGCATCCTTGGACCGGTTTCAGGGATTTACCCTTCTTCAGCCAGGATAGCTTGATTCCATTGGCATGGAGAGCACGGGACCCACTTCTGGGCATACCCGTCCCACTCGGGGTGACAAATGCAAAAACTACAGTTGATGGACAAAATGCAGAACAATGTCATACATTCACCCCAGTACAGAGATCCGGGCCTAAATCCATTGTTTTGTTGCTCACCATGCCATTCCAGTTTGATCCCAGCCATATGCAAATCAGTCTTGACCCTGTGCCATATGGGAACAGTACAGCCTGAACTGCCAAGCCAGGTTCTCCCTGGACTGGAAATAAGCATCCTAGGACCGGTTTCGGGGGTTCACCCCTCTTTTCAGGTACTCACCTCCAGTCACAGATCTGGGCTGTTGAATCCATCACCATTCTTTTCCTCACTTCACCACCCCAGTTCAAGCCTAGCCATATGCAAATCAGTCTTGAGCCTGTTCCTCATGGGAACTGTCCAGCCTGAACTGGCAAGCCAGGCCTTCCCTGGACCAGAAAGAGGCATACTGGGAACGGTTTCGGGGTAACACCCCTCATCTGCCGGTCTAGCTTAATTCCAGTGGGAAAGTGAGCTCAAATGTAAGGTAAAAGTCCCCTGCGACAAGCGCATGATGAGTACGTGAGTAGTCGTTACCTAGTAATCTGACCAACATTGGCAACATTTTGGATTCCTGTTTATAAGTGGTGCTCCTATTGTAGATGTTAATTATCATGAGGGTTTGTGATTTGGAATTGGAGAAAATGAACCTTTGGACATCAGAGGAATCCTAAGTGGAGAAGCGTGACTGTATAGGATAGGGTGGATCGGACCAGAGCTAATAGTCTGCCAGAAGAGCCCCCAGCACTGGATTTAACGGTCGGGATGCTGTAACTTTTATACCCACACCTATTCACTTGATCTACTGCCCACGTCTACTGAAACAGCCAGATGTCATAACTGTCAACAAAGGTACCCCAATCGCAATCCCCTTTTTTACCCGATTCCTGCAATGCTCTAACTTAACAGGGACATCTCTGGACGTAAGATAGGAGAATGCTACAGAGAGGTATCAGTAGTGCCCCTCGGAAGTCGTTCTACTGTGTCGGGGGCAATGGCGAATTGCCTGGGCTTAGGTTGACCAAGGGCCATGGAGCGCCTGTGGGGTGGTCCTTGCTCAAAATCTAAGGGCTCAAGACTATTTTTATGTTTGCTAGGCCTATAACTTCTGCTGTATGAATCCACCAAACAATTACTATTATGACCCGTCTGGTTGGCATAGAGTCAATCTACCTCTGTTAGTGTAGAGGGAAATTCTGGTAGAGCAGGATTTCTCCACTGTACAGTACCTACTCCCCGATACCACCTTTGTTGGCCACTAGCAAGAGCTGGGGGCCAGGCTCTAACCTAGCCTTCAAATGGTGATAGTTAAAGCCCAGTGGCAGGAGGTAAATGTTAGATTCTGTCCAGGTTTTGGCATGTACAGCTGTTAGGGAAAGTATGAACAATGGCTGGGTCCCTGAAGTTTACAACAACACAGTCACCCCTATAGGACTTGGGCAGTGAGCCTACCTAATCCACCCTCCTAACCATGAATATGTGCTGTGCATATAAATGAAGCCAGTGTGGGTACAAAGCCAATGCAGGATATTATTTTTAGTTGCAAAAAGGATTCCTCTGCCCCATTTGCTAAGAGGGGTACATTGATCAGTATAGTAATAAAGGGCAGGCATCTGGGGGCAAGTTTAATGAAGTTGTCTTGTGCCCTTATCTGGGACCCTGTTTGAGCATGGTGCACCTCCATCATGCCTTCTCTGGCCCAACTATTGGCCCCAGTGAACGACATTCCTTTCCTCCTTGCCTACTGAGGGCAGGGCTATCACTAATGTCAGGTGCTCGTGCTAAAGGGTGCGGTTGCTGACCTGGGAAGCAAAAAAAACAATGGATTTAGGCCCAGATCTCTGAACTGGGGTAAATGTATAATATTGTTCAGCATTCTGTCCATCATTTGTTCTTATTGCATTTACAACCCCTTAGAGGCAGTGGCCTTATCAACAAGGGGCAATGGGCCACCTTCAAGTTCCTAATTTCATCCTCTATCACACTTAGGCGCTGATAGATGGGCTCTAGTTTCTCAAACACAAGTGAAATAAACTTGTCACACATGTCCTGTAGTCCTTAGTGTGTTTTGTCCATTGCCCCATCCTGTAATGCACCCACCACCTCCTGGGCCGCAGGACACAGTCTCTTTGCTTTGGTGTTAGCTCCTGCTCTCTTCCTTTTGCCTCCTACTCCTTTCACTGGCTCAGGGCTCACATGGCATGGTGTGGGGTTAAGTTGCTGGACTAGAGTCCCCTCTAGCTCCTCGGGTGGAACTGTGGGGATACAAATGTTTGAACAAGACCCAATTCCAGGTTAGGGCTGGGAGCTGAAGCCACTGCTTGTAGGTAACCTTGGGTCACAAGCAGGAGGCTGGGAAGGATCGGTGTTCCACCAAGTCCATTTCCTTGTTGATTAGACCCACGGCTCCCTGGAGGAAACCATCTAAGGTGGGGCCAGGCAGAACCTTACCCCGCTCTCCAGTGCGCTCCGCTTCTGGCCAGTAAACAAGTATTTATAATAATTGTTTTCAAATGAATGGAATAAGTAGATGAAAACAGTACCTTTGCGATGAGCTGATTAAAGAGGGGTGGCCCAGTCTCTTCCGCGCAAAGATGGGCATAGTCTTGGCCCGTGCGCAATCACGCTGCGGGCGTGCATGTGCACCTTACCTTATAGCGCTGTGAACAAGAGGAGGGAGTAGACATCGGCGCCTCCTGGCACAAAGCCAGGGCCGTTCTACCATTAGGCCAGACTAGGCGGCCGCCTAGGGCGGCAAAAAACATGAATTTGGGAATATCTAATGCATTAATTCTTCTAGCCTGGATGACAGGAGGAGAGAGTGGTGGTAGTAAAAGGGAGGGGGCGGCATTTTTCAATTCTCGCCTAGGGCGGCAAAACAACTAGAAACGGCTCTGCACAAAGCACCCAGGCAGGTGTAGTCTACGCTGGCAGCTACAAGTTGTATCGTGGCGCCCCGCAGTGCGGGCGTGCATGTGCCCCTTATAGCGCTGTGAACAAGGGGCGGGAGCAGACGTTGGCACCTTCTGGCGCAAAGCACCCTGGCAGGTGTAGTCAGTGGCGTAGGAAGGGGGTGCGGGCCGCCCCGGGTGTCATCACTGAGGGGGGTGACAAAATGGCAAAAATATGTGTTTTAAATACATATTTATAGAATGTTGTGGGGAGTGTCACCTTCCCACTGAACAAGTGCGCACTGTATTCAATGAAACACTAAGGTTTCTTCACATAGTTCAATTTATTGATTGAAACGAAAAGTTACTCCATAAGGTTGAACTTCAAAAATTCATTAGTTCATGAATCACTTGAATATTATATCCATAATCATCTTTTGACAAAGCGTTCTGACATAGAAAGTAATACAGTTCAAATAAGTATGAAGAACCAACTTTACAACTTTGCAAACTGTACAAATAGAATTATAATACACATTTGGCTTTTATCTAGCATCTGTACATACAGACACAGATATATTTTAGTGGGAACATGTTGTAATAGCATATTTATACTTAAGGTTAAGTTGCACTTTTTCTGGCGAATTCAAAATGAATTTTTGGATAAACATTTGAAATCATTGACTCATGTTTACCTAATTACGAATATCCTCCTTTAATGCTCATGTTACACACTAGGTTTGGTGAAAGCCAATCAAGTATTTTATAGATTGAAAGATGATTCTCTGAAGTCAGTGTCTGAGCACTGTCTAATATGAGGTCCTTGGTACATCACCGTAAAGCACACATTCAGACAGGACAACTTTGCACTGCATTCTACATGGCTCTGCTTAGCCACCTCCATTCGTATAAAGCAAAGTTTTCAATAGGAGTACTCAGTACAATGGAGCCATACTATAATACTGAAAAACTAAATCTCGAAGGTGCTGTAGTAGTAAATTAGTGAGCTTTGATAAAAACACTTACTAGTGTTATACAAAATCAGTGCTCAGCTTTGCTGCGGGTTGTGTAGATGGTCCTGTGACATGTTTGATTGTATCCACAAGGAAATGAAGGTAGATATCTGCCTGTGCTGGGCTTCTTATGCTTTTAGTAACTTAAGTCCTGACCCCTCTGACAAGGCACTGGTGGACTCATTGCCAGGTCAGTCGTTGCTCTTTGGTTCCTTCAGTATTTCTCACTCTGTGTGACCAGTCCTTTCGGGGTTTGCTGCCCTCGGTCCCTTTCTGACACTTTTTGTATAATTATGGTATTCTTTTTATCATCTCAATTTATGAGTAACTTTATTTGGTAAACACAAGGAGAAGATGGACGGAGAGCTGACATTTTTCAGACACTCGCCCTCATTCACAGATCTGGGTTGAATCCATCATCATTCTTTAGCTCGCTTCACCACCCCAGTTTACACCCAGCCATATGAAAATCAGTCTTGACCCTGTTTCCCATGCCAGGTCTTCCCTGGATCGGAAACAAGCATCCTGGGACTGGATTCGGGGTGACACCCCTCATCAGCCAGGCTAGCTTGAATCCAGTGGCAAGGTGAGCAAGGGACCCATGTCTGGGCGTAGCCTGCCAACTTGGGGCAAACAAAGCAAACACAAGGAGATGATGGACGGAGCGCTGAAACTTTTCAGATACTTACCCCAGTCACAGATCTGGGTTGAATCCATCACAGTTTTTTAGCCTATTTCACCACCCCAGTTCAGACCCAGTAATATGCAAATCAGTCTTGTACCTGTTCCCCATGGGAACAGTTCAGCCCGATCTGCCAAGCCAGGTCTTCCCTGGAACGGAAACAAGCATCCTGGGACCGGTTTCGGGGTAACACCCCTCATCAGCTAGGCTAGCTTGAATACAGTGGCAAATTGAGCAAGGGACCCACGTCTGGGCATACCCTGTCAACTTGGGGTCGAGAAAGCAATCACAAGGAGATGATGGACGGAGCGCTGAAACTTTTCAGACACTCACCCCTAGTCACAGTTCTGGGTTGAATCCATCATCGTTCTTTAGCTCACTTCGCCACCCCAGTTCAGACCCAGCAATATGCAAATCAGTCTTGAACGTGTTCCCCATGGGAACAGTCCAGCCCGAACTGCCAAGCCAGATCTTCCCTGGAACGGAAACAAGCATCCTGGGACCGGTTTTGGGGCAACACCCCTCATCAGCTAGGCTAGCTTGAATCCAGTGGCAAAGTGAGCAAGGGACCCACGCCTGGGCATACCCTGCAAACTTGGGATGGAGAAAGCAAACACAAGGAGATGATGGACGGAGCGCTGAAACTTTTCAGACATTCACCCCCAGTCACAGATCCTAGTTGAATCCATCATCATTCTTTAGCTCACTTTGCCACCCCAGTTCAGACGCAGCCATATGCAAATCAGTCTTGACCCCAGCCCGCACTGCCAAGCTAGGTCTTCTCGGGAACAGAAACAAGCATCCTGGGACTGGTTTGGGGGTAACACCCCTCATCAGACAGACTAGCATGAAACCAGTGGCAAAGTGAGCAACTTTATTTGGTGACTGAACTCTTTGTGCGTTATTTTGACTTTGGCGGTCTTCCTGTGGGAACGCCTGGAACACCGCCAAGCCTGTGATGAACTTGTCTGCCAGATTATGAGTTAAATCCAGGGCAGGCAGGTGGGCGGTGTGGCATCTGTGTCACGGAGGCAGGCATGTGAGGCTCAGAGGTGAGCCTAAACAGCATACTGCCGCCGTGAGAGAGCCTGTAGTACGTATGTGCATGGTATGGCCTGTCCCATATCTTGCATGCCACACAGTGTACGCACGAAGGTGCAATTGAAGGGGGCACAACATGTGCCTGTCGGCACGCATGCCCATGGACAGATTTGCCCGGGGTCCTGCAAGGGCCCCCTCATCTGCATTTCCACCACCCTTTTAATGGCGGGGTTACCGCCATGAAATGGACAGTGGAAATGCAGGTCGTAATATGCTCAGCGGTGCTAGCATCAGCACCGCAGCATAGTCAACCCCATTTCAGACCACCGCCGTAGTGGGATCCTGGATCCCACTGCGGCCAAGGCGGCAGTCTTGTGGTGGTCCCACTGCCACCATCGTAATACGGTGGTCAGACCGCCGGGGTAGTGGTGGTCTGGCTGCTACTTTGAGTACGGCGGTCCCAGGACAGCTATGCCCATAATAAGGCCCTTCGTCTAAAGAAACATCATTTATTCTTTTTGTTTCACAGTTGAAAGTACTCTGTGATTGCCCGGATGATGTCGTAAAAATGTGACAATTTTGAATAGGCCATGGGCGTACTGACAGGTCTCTCCATTGAAGAGCACATTCTAACCCTGCTCCAAACTGTTCCTTCAATATCCATGTTTGTCTTATTGCTGTGTGACACAAGCTCCCTCTGTGCATCTGGGGCTAGGTGGAAGTGGAAGTTTGTGATGTGGTGATTCTTTATATTTCAACACTGGGCAGAAGAAGGATGTGGGCAGAGGTTTAGTTTGGGCAGAGCTGACACTTCATTAAAGCGCATTAATGCAGCAGCCTTAAGGAACTACCAGTAGGTGGTGCTGAATGACAGATAACAAAAAGCCAACAACTGGGTTATACTAATATACGGGAGCACTTAATAGATAAAATGCAGTTTTGGCTAAATTCAAAAGCCCTCCTGCTGTTCTTTATAGGATGGATCAGGGGATATGGTACCAGAATATCATAGTCAGAACATCGCTCGATATAAATATTGTGTCCTAAATACAAAAAAGTCAGACAGCAAAGAAACCAACAAATAGCATTAAACGTTAAAACAGTTGACCAATTGTAAAACTTTAGTAATTGAAAAAGAGTATAAAAAAGTCACACAAAAATCAAAAAACTGTTTCACAAAAACCCTGCACTTCAAGAGGCTGAAACGCTGCCTAGCTACTGACACACCACAAGAAAAGGGCAACTCCAAAGAAAACAAACAACATATTTAGAAGAAAGTTAAATATTAAACTTAAACTAAATGAGAAAATAAATAAATGAAAACACCTGATTAGGCCAACTACTTAATATATCTGTTTTTTACATGTTCCCTAAACAGAGATAAATAAAATAGATACAACCAAAAAGAAAACAGCACAGAAAGTGAAGTTTGATGACATTTTCAAAATCAAAGACAACGGCAAATAAAAAGTACGTAAAATTAAATAAATTAACAAATAATTATGACACCTAATTTACTATCACCTTCGCTGTTATTAACAAATAATTAACTAACAACTTATATTCTAAAACTGAAATAAAAAAGTCTTAACAAATAAAACTAAATTAATTGTTTACCATGTAAAATTGTATGCTACCATTTATCCTCCAACAGTTCAAAAGAAATATCTGATGCAAAAAACATTTACATTTACACTAAGTATAATTTCTAACAATCACCAAAAACATCTAGTTTGTAAGTATATATGAACAAAAGTGTTTTACAAATGTATAAATAATTATCAAGTTAAAAAAATGTAGGTATTAATATTTCATTAATAGTTTAATCTTGTATAACCCGCAGATTAAATGCCTCACAGTGCCACATTCACTAGATCTCTGAAAGAAAAATTATAATTAAGCCACATGGGATAAACTTACAGCAAAGGAAGTACAATCGGTGCAAGAAGATACTGGAACTGTACAATATATTATTCTACTGCATGTTATGGGAGGGCAACTACAAATAATTAAATTGTTGAAAATGTCATTCCCCCAACATTACAGAAATAAATCGAATTAAGAATTGTACTACAAGACCTCATTGAAGCTAATACAAGCTCACATGAAGCTATTGACACAATCTAAAAAATGAAAACTAATCAATGTTCCTGATTGCAATACAGGTCAGCACCCTGCAATTCCCAATTTAAAAAGACTCATAGCCAGAACTAGAAAAATAACTAGAGAAGCACCTGCTTCTTCAAACAAATGTGAGGATATAAATAATCCCGAAATCTTAACCTTAATGCTCACAAATGATGCTTTCATTTTATTTGACATGGGTAACAATGAAAAAGGAATAATTATATATCCTACTAATAATAACCTACTAAAAGTCACCCAGAGAAACGCATTAATCCTACATGCTCAGGACCTATGTTTTCCTGGGCGGCATGTTCAGAGCTTGCCCTCCACCCTTCAAAGAAATCTACACAGTCTATTAAGAATACTAAAACAACAACATCCTCTTAGTCCACACTTTTACCAAATAAACAAAGTGCAACATACCATGAAACATTAAATGAAATAAAATCAAAACCAGTAATTACAATCCACTAAAAATAATTATCAACTCTGAGCAAGTAATGATTCCTACTACTTTAAAAATATATCCACATACAGTATTTCGAGGGTATTAATACCACTTTAAACAAAGCATCTCAAAGCACCTGGAAAAATCAGCATCACATGTAGAAAACTCCATAAACGCCAAATGTGACCATGAAATAAAAAACAAAGTGTCCTAGCATACATCCTGTAACAAAGTGCAAAACATTACAATCTTTTAATATAATCACCTTACTATCAAAAACATTAACAAAAATTAACTCCCCATGATACTTTGGTTGGCACACAGCTCGTTCTGGTCCCAGATGCCAAACTTAGGGGTCTATTACAATGTCGGTGGTGGCGATCCGCCCGACATTATCCCCCGCCTGCCTCCCATTCTCCCGCCATATTAGGATGGCGGGGGTACTGCGGCGGACGGGAAGACTGTCCGCCCCTTTTCCGCCAGGTCGATGAGTCGACCGGGTGGAAAAGGGTTGAATATGATGGTGGTGTCTGCTAGACACCGCCATCCATATTACAATGCAGGCGGGAAGCAGCCTTTCCGTTGCGGCAATGGCATGTGGTTTTCTCAGTTGGGGGCCCGTTGCAGGTCCCCAGGAATTTGGGGTGGAGAGGGGGCACATGGGGGGTACCTATGGTAATGCACAAGGTGCATCCACAGCATTGTGGCGGGCGGAGCTGTGAGCACCGACCGCCACAATGTTGTGGATGGGGGATGCCACCGCCACCATGGCGGTGGCATCCTAATTGCCGGTGCGGGACCACCGCACCACTGGCGGCCGGTCCCAGCACCGTCCGCCCGCCTTCCTAAGAGGCCCCCAAGTATCATATGCCATGGTGGAATGTTTACAGCAGTATCATGGCACAACAGGCAAAAAACAACAACAAAATGGAAGGGTGGCATGATTCCTTCCAAGGAGCTTTAGGACAAAGTCACCCTACACTATAACTATTTTGAGACTTTTTGAAAAAGAAACAAAGCTAACAAGAGCAAAGAATGGAACAATCAATAACCCAACTAAAACCTGAAATCTCAAAACAAACCAAAGAAATGGCCAACATGTTACAAAGCAAAGTCCAACTCTTTGCTAACAGTCGAGGCCTAGACTCCATAGCAAGAACCCTACTCTAAACAAGAAATCTAAAACATAACATATCATGTGTATATTTGTAAAGCGCACGGCCAACCGTGGGCACCTTGATGCTGAATAACAGATGTTTATTGTTACCCAACTCAAAGGCACTCATTATATCAACCTCAGAAGGATGAAAGACTGAGTGGACCCACTGAGATTTGAACCTATGACCATGAGGTCAAACACAGGGCCTTACAGTGGACACATTAGATGCCTAAGCCACAAGACCCTGCCGCCAATTCACCACAAAGTTAAACAAAGCTATAAACAACTAAACAATGTATTTTATTAATATTATTATAAACATTACTATTCAATTTTAAATAGAAAAATAAGTATTCACGAATATTTATTATGATTGAATTGTAAAACACTTGCTACAAAGCCTTTTCCCCCAAGAATGCTTAGTCCTTTTTGGCAATAAGGGGTAGTTCGCGGTTAGGCCGCCATAATTATTTTCCACATAAGGTATCCATGCCAAACTTGCTTTCTTTTTTTCCCAATATCCTGGGAATTAAAAGATACCCTGGGGTTGTGGATTCCCCTGGTGGGGACTTAAAAAATATAGCAAACATTTAGGGGGCCATTAGTACAGCGGGCGGATCGCCCGCTAAAAACCTCCGCACGCTGCAAATTTCCCCCGTCACATTACCATGGCGGGGGGGACCCCGGCGGACGGGAAGACCGTCCGCCGGTTATCCGCCGGTAGGCAATCCGCCCGATTGCTTACCGGGCGGAAAAGCAGTTTATATGGTGGCGGTGTCTGGTAGACACCGCCATCCATATTACGATGCAGGCAGGCGGTTTTTGACATTGGGGGCCCGTAGCGGGCCCCCAGGGATTCTGGGGGTGGGGGGTACCCTGCATTTCAATGTACAACATGGCAGGCACCGCGAGGTGCCTGTCACGTTGTGCATTGAAAGGTACAGGTTCAGGTACAGGCTGCCTTTGTGGCATTGCGGCGGGCGGTGCTCTCTGCACCGCCCACCGCAATGTTGCAGATGCGCCATGGGGAGTGCGGGACCGCCGCACCCTCAGCGGGCGGTCCTGTTTCCCGAAGGAATGGCGGGCGGACTTTGTCCGCCCGCCATACTAATGAGGCCCTTAGTTTTTTGGGGCTAAATAGGAAATAAGTGCTCCAAAAGAAAGCTTCTGTTTCTTTCCTAAAAACGGCATAAAGGAAAGGTCTCCTATGCTATAGTCGCCATTGTCCCAGCTTGCAGTAGCGTGCAGAGCTGAATCAAAAAACAATTTTTTTAACCAAGGTTTTGGCATTTTTCAAGGAGGTAGCCCATTTTTCCTAGTGGTTATGCTTTCAACCGACTTCCAGTTTGTGATGGAAATCGGGGTGAAACCCATGTATGTTCCAGAAAAGCTTTAAATTTCTGAAAAATAGATACAATTATAAATTGACCAAGGGGTTATTTGTGTATACCGTTGAAATAAAACATATTGAAATTTAGTATGAAAAAACAGACATTTGTGACAACTTTGTCATTTGTAACTTCTTGTCACTTTGGCTGATTTACAAAAGAAATATACAATTTTGTCTGCTTGATCCTTCTGGTTGCGAGGATAGATAGGGCTTGTAGGTTCTCCTAGAACTTGAGGTACCCAGAGCCAACAACTGAACTGCACCTTGCATTGGTTTTTCATTGTGTTCCGGTTATAGAGCAATTCATATGGTAAAATATAAAGAGTGAAAAATGGGTATCAAAGAAACCTATGTATTTCTGAAAAAGACACCAGATACAGAGTTTATGAGTAGTGGTTAGTTATACATATCTGATTATGTGGGTATCCTTATTACCACGTGATTCAGAGGGCATTTATCAAAATGTCTTCTTTCTTACACATTGTCTTACATTTGAAAAAGACAAATGCGGAGAAATACAATTGGTAATAACAGATGTGCTACTACTGTGCATTCCCACAAGCCTCCCGATAAAAATGGTACCTTACTTGTGTGGGTAGGCCAGGAAAGGGCCCTACACACAACATAGACACATTATATTTTTTCCACTGAACACTGACACTTTTTTCCAAAGTGGGTAGCTGTGGATTTTTGGACCCTAGCACAGCAGGTGTATTGGGAAATCTAGCAAACCTTTAAATTTTTTTAAACTAGCCACATAGGGGACTCCAGGGTGGGGCTACTTGTGAAGCACCTACCAGGTGTTTTTACCCAGAAACCTTTGCAAACCTAAAGCTTTGACTAAAAACACAGCTTTTCCTCACAGTTCTGTGAGGAAAACATTTGGAATCTGAGGGGAGCCACAAATTTCCTACCACCCAGCATCCCCCCAATTAATCCGATAAAAATAGTACCACACTTGTGTGGTTAGAGCTAGTACCCGTGACAGTAAAGGGCCCAAAATGCAACATGGACCCATCACATTTTTCCACTGAAAACTGACCCTTTTTTGCAATGGGGCTAGTTATGGATTTTGGGTCATAGTTTAGGCGGCACCTAGGGAACCTTAGCGAAGCTGTACTTTTTTGAAAGGTAGACACAGGGGAAATCCAGAATGGGGTGACTTGCATGGCTCTCACCCGGTTTTCTTACCCGGCAACCCTTAAAAACCTCAAACTTTCACAAAAAAACACATTCCTCACATTTCTGTGATGGAAAGTTCTGGAATCTGCAGCGAGCCACATGTTTCCTGCCACCTACCATTCTCCCAAGTATCCAGATATAAATGGTACATCACTTGTGTGGGTAGGCCTAGTGCCTGCGACAGAAAAGGCCTAAAAATACAATGTGGGGATATCAACATTTCCTGTCACAAAAATGATCTGATTTGACAATGGAGGTAAGCAGCGTTTTTGTGGCCAGGGATCAATGTCCACCCAAAGAAACCTACCAAACCCAGACATTTCGGAAAACTAGGTATCCAGGGGAGTCTAGGGTGGTATGCCTCGTGTGGATACAGCAAAGTTGTCTTATCGACAATGCCATGCATACCTTAAAGGATGCCTAAAAATTGCACATTTTCCTTGCAGTTCTGTGACGTAAACTTCCAGAATCAGCAGGAATCCTCAAACCTCCTACCACCCAGCAGTCTCCCACTTGTTCCATTAAAAATTACACCTCACTTGTGTGGCTAGGCCCAGTGCACGCGGCAGGGATGCATCAATCTAAGGTGAATGGGAGTCTTGCAGAGCGACTCTCATTGACCTTGGTTTGGTTTGTGCCTGTCAGAGGCACTAGGCAAAGTCACACAAGTGGGGTACCATTATTATTGGAACAAGTAGGGGAATGCTGGGTGGTAGGAATTTTGCGCATCCAATGGTTTCCAGAAGCTTATGTCATAAAAATGCAAGTAAACTGTGCAGTTTTAGTCAAAGTTTGAGATTTTCACAGCATTGTGGGTAAGAAAACGTTGTGGGATCCACACAAGGCACACCATCTTGGACTGCCACAGGTGTTTAGTTTTCAGAAATGCCTGGGCTTGGTAGGTTTCCCCAGGTGGCAGGTGACCCAAGCCCGAAAAGTGCAGTCATTCAGCGTAGAAGTAGGACTAAATTGGGACTTAACCCAACTCTGCTACCCATATCCCCCCAAAAAATTAAAAAATCTGAATTTCTCTTCTTGCCATAAAGATGGGGATGCTTTAGTTCCCAGGGGGCAGGAAAGACTGTTGGGGTTATATATGAGGTGGAGGCTAGGTGCGATGTGTCAGCAGCAGGACAGCCCACCCCCACAACTTGAAGAAATAAAAAAACAGCCAGGTGTCTAGTGGGGTTTTTCTCCCTTGCTGGGGGGCAGATTGGAGGAAAATACTTCCTATCTGAACCTGACAGAGGGAAGAAAGACTGTTTGAGGTTATTTGGATGGGTGATGGCTAGGCCCAATGCCTGGGTGGGCTGCCCTCACCCACTGTGCCACAAAAACATCTCTGGTGTCTAGTGAACTTTCCCCCCGGGGGCAGAAAGACTTTTACGCCTGAGGGGGGGACATTAGCCCATTGCCATGAGGGGTGCTCTCCGCTCAAAAATATTTCCTGATGGTCTAGTGGGCTTTCTGACCCCCCGCGGGTAGATTGGAGGTAACAACCTCCAATCTGCTTCCGGGGGGTGGGGGGATAAAGACTTTTGGGTCAGGGGGAGGGGGAGCACTATCACATTGCAAGGAGGCAACTCCACCCTCAAAAACATAGTCCCTGGTGTCTAGTGGGTGGATTCCTGCCTGGGGATCACCCTCCTGCATCGATCCCCAAGCAGGGATTCAGTAGGGAAAGGTACCATTGAAAAGAGAAGATTCTCACCTTTCCAACAATATCTCTCCCGTCTGCATCTGATGCTTGGGGGCTGAGATAT
Organism: Triturus cristatus; assembly: GCF_964204655.1. Taxonomy (NCBI): domain Eukaryota; kingdom Metazoa; phylum Chordata; class Amphibia; order Caudata; family Salamandridae; genus Triturus; species Triturus cristatus. The sequence continues at coordinate 862,296,771 of NC_140590.1, forward strand.
GCACAAGAAGACTGATGCAGTGAAAGTGAAATGAGCCAATCGGCTAATTTCACATTCACTTTCTTTGAAATAACGTCAAAGTGCCAGGTGTGCCAACCGTCATTCCAGAGAAAACAAAATAGCCGTGGGTACCAGGGAGCTCTTCCCCCAACTCTGAGGCAAAAATAAATGAAAGGAAATCCTTCTGGTGCTCGCACCATAGGGATTTCCTTCTGCAAGTGCTATGAGTTGCTGGAGAGATCCGTAGAACCTGAGCACTGGTGCTATAGATGTCTCCAGCGCATCTTAGCACCAAAGCAGTTAAATAAAAATAAACATAAAATTTAACAAATATAAACTCTAAAAATCACAACACATAATACAAAAGAAAATATAAAATATACAGAGCATAAAACATTGTTCAAAATAAATAAACTTACAACCTAAAAACATAAACCATGGTTTGAAATCTAAAAAAAACATTACTTACAGTTTTGTAGCTGAAGACATGAAACTCCATAATAATCTAAAAAGGCAGAAATAATCCTTAAATAGAAAAGAAAAATTACAAAAAAGGCAAAAATAGCAAGGTAAAAATAAAATTCCAAAAAGTAATAGCAATCCATGGAGACATTCCAAACCCAGAAAATTAAATTTTAATAAAACACTCCAGGAAAACCTGAAAATCAAGGAAATTAAAATCGCTTTAAAAAAAAAAAAAATACATCCAAGAAATGATATTTTTAATGACCCGAACGAGAAATCTGTAATAGAAACACAAAACACCTAGCCATACAAGTCATAAAGCCCATAGACATTGCAATACAATATACAATTTAAAAAAACACATGAATCAATACATAATCAGCAAACATAAAAAACATATCTCTACAATACAATGAGGCCTACCTCACTTGACTAGCACAACTACAAAACATTTCCAACACAAACTACACAAAATACTAACAAACACTATCCTACATTAACTAAAAGAATCCTAAACACATCCCTCATAACACTAAAACCCCAAAAAGTAATGTAAAAATAATTTTTCCTGAACCAGTGAACAGAAACTGGAAACCACGACTGAACGCAACCAGGAACAGCCCAAAACAATAAAGCTAGACTATAAAATTAATAAAGTAGAAAAAATGGCAGCTTATCAAACACAAAAAAAGATTCAAACCCCCAGACAACAATGCAAGATAAAAAGATATTATGTAAACACATATAGACGCACTAAAATGTATACTTATAATAAAAAATAACAATAAAAAATACGTCTAGTACAATTTAATAAATTAATGTTTCTGAATATACCATGTATGAAAACAATTGCACATATGAAGAAACAATATATTGTATTTTCAAAAAATGTAGGTTACAATGCATATATATATATATAAATATATGTATGTATATATATATATATATATATATATATATATATTATATATATGTAATAAAACTATAAAAATGTAAAATGTTGAACATATGTGTTAAAAAAGTATTAAAAATAGATAAGAAATATATTTTTACAAATGTTCACATTGTTAAAATAATGTGCATTTGCGCGACAATTATGTTTTTTAAAAAAAAGTATGAAAATGTATGTTGAAATACAAATACTTTGGGCCTGATTACGACACCGTCTCAAACCTGGAACCGACCGACCTACCTCCGATCGGCAGTCCCAACTGGCTAATTACAATGTGACTGAACACTGTTCGGTCGCATGCTCTGAATTCTCAATGGGAACTCGTGTTACGACCGTAAACCGTCTGTAACACAAGCTCCCATTGAGAAATGGGAGGTGTTGTTCATACCTGCATCACATGGCAGGCACCTCATGGTGCCTGCCATGGAGTGCTTGGATGAACAAGGGTGCCCCCTCGGGCCACAACCGGAGGCCTCACATCTAAGAGGGCCCTGCTGTGGGCCCCAAACACGCTTTCCGACATGGTTTCCATGTCGGACAGGCCGGCATTGGAAACCATGCTGGAAACCATGCATTGTCATCCCAAGGGCAGAAAGGCCCGCCCTTTGGAATTGTGAGCCAGTCCGACTGGCCGACGGGCTTCTTGAGCCTGTCAGAAACCAGCCGGAATAATCGGCCAGTTTACTTTCCGACCGCCAGTATTATAATGCGAAGGTCAGAAAGCACACCGAGCGGCTGATTACAATGCAGCCTGGGAGGCACCGATCTTCAGTCGGAGCCTTTACGGGCCTCATCGTAATCGGCCTCGTAAAGTGTGAAAAAAATACAAAATACACAACTGTATATGTTATTGCTACGGCTATATGTGATAAATAAAACTTACCTTAAAAAACAGTGTTTCATTCTTGAAATATTACTTGATAACATACAATGTAAAGCAAGGCATATATTGCATTTACATATAAACACTGATTTCACCTACTACAAAATTAAAAAATACTAAAACAGCATAATATCTTCCTAAGAAGAGCTAAACACAGTAAACCAAATGTTCATCTTAAAAAGGTGTAAATTAAATATTCCAACTCAATACATTGTAGAAAGTTTTAAACATTATAGGGTGTACATTTACTTTTCCCACTCCAATGTAAGCCTCAATGGGGAAAGCGTTGGACTTTCAGGGAAGGGGAGTACATTTACTATTCCAACTCCAATCTAGGTCACATTGGAGAAAGTTTTAAACTTTCAGGGATATAGATTTACTGTTCCCACTCAAATCTATGCCACATTGGGGAATGCATTGAGCTTTAAGATGGACAGATTTACTATTCCTGCTGCAATCTGAGCCTTATTTGGGAAAATTTTGAACTTTTAGTGGAGTAAATTTACTATCCCCATTCCAACCTAAACCACATTGAGGAAATTGTTGAACTTTGAGGGGTGTAAAATTACTATTCCCTCTCCAATCTAAGCCGCACTGGGGAACGGGTTGGACTTTGACAGGGTAGTTTTAATATTCCCTCTCCAATCTAAGCCATGTTTGGGAAACATCTCAACCTTATAACATAAATTTTATATTTCACATCCAAAACAAAAAAAAATGAAAAAGTAATATACTATAAAAAAAATCACTGAGTATAACCAAAACAATAAAACAGCACTTTTAATTAAAAAAAATAAAGCCATATAAATAAAACTGTAATCCACTAGCGAACACAAATTAATTATATAAATTAAAGTGGCAAAACAAAATTGGGATTACTGCACAAAATACATAAATTGAAAAATGAAAAGTAAAATAATTACTATCTTACAAAAACACTTTAAAAATATGAATAGAAATTAAATTATATACGTTCAAATTCTGGTTTGAAACTTATACATAAATATTCAATAAATATTTTACTAAATTATACAGACACAAATTTAACAAAAATAATATTTCTGAATGTATATTAAAATAACTAATACATTTAATAAAATCTAAATGAGATTCCAAAATTTTTATTAAAATAAGAATACCTAAGAAAAAATAAACAATGTATCAACAACCAATAAAGAAACAAATACTGTACAGAACATTAAATATAAATAATATTATAAAATATAAATGCTTAACCTCTAAACTTCTCAAATGTATTTTCAAAAACTACCAATATGTTAATAAAATATCATGAAATATTTTTGAAATATATTAGAAAGGTTAAACAATAAATACAAATATAAAAAATGTTTTTAAAAAATTAAAAAGTGCTAATTTTTTTTAAACTCCCTACCTGTTTCATCGACAAACCCTTCATCCTTTCCCTAAAATATTTTAATCATTTCAAAGGATATAGCAAAAATATCAATGAATACCCAATGGAAATGTACATAAAGAAAAAAAAAATACAATTCTGTATCACAACTAGTGGGATGAAACAATGAATGCCTCAACAACGCATGCCTAAATGCGGCCTTAACCACGACAGTATCTTTACCATGCATGGCTTTACCAGGCAAGCCTTTACCACACAACTTCGTGGTAAAGACATGATTGATAAAGAGACATGTGTGGTAAAGACCACACCCCTGGCCCTGTGGCCTAAGCCCTAAAATTCGACCCTCCTGCAGTGTATTCTACCCTCCCCATCCCTATAAACTACCCTACCCCCATTCTGTGCCCTAAAACCTGAAATCCTTGCCCCAAAACACTACTCCAACACCAGCACCCCTGCGCTGAACCCTTAAACTGCCCCCTAGCCCTGAAAACTATCCCTTTTCCACTGCCCTTATCCCTAAAAACTGCCCCCTAGGCCTGAAAGCTGACCCCTGCCCTGAGCCCTAAAACAGAGTCCTCTAAAAACGACTCCAACCCCTGCCCCCCTCTCTGAGCCCTAAAGCCAACCCGCAACCTAAAACCTAACCTCACCTCCCCCACGGCCCCAGCCCAACTTACCCAGCCATGTTGGCATTGCGATGGAGTACCCTGTCCGCCAACCTCCAAATCAGCTCCAGAGGCCCACCTGTTATGTTATGTTATGTTACTGGATTTTATACCGCGCACAGCTGCCCCAGCAAAGGGGCGTCCTGGCGCCAAAGGTGAACACAACAACACAGTATGCAGTGGGATTACTTTGATTTATTAAAAAGAAACGTTTTAATAGCCCCTCTAAACCTGGTTAGATTATCCATAGCACGGATTTCAGCAGGAAGAGCGTTCCAGAGCTGGGCAGCTACCACTCGGAAGGAGCGGCCACCCGTCCTGGTCAGCCGAAAGCGAGGAACAACCGCCAAATTCTGGCCCAGAGATCTCAGCGGGCGAGAAGGAATGTACGGAGTAAGGAGATTCGTTAAGATAGGAGGGGCCGAGCCCTTCAGAATTTTGAAGGCCAGGCACAACACCTTAAACTCAATACGCCGCACCACAGGTAGCCAGTGAAGAGTATATAATACTCCAGACACTGAGCAGCGTTTGGGCAGCCCAAAAATTGCTCTAGCAGCGGCGTTCTGAACTCTTTGCAGCCGCGCATGTTCAGCCTTGTTCGTGCCAGCGAGCAACGCACTAGCATAATCTATTCTAGATAGAACCGAGGCCTGGACCACCAGCTGTCTCGTACTGGCATCAAAGAATTTGAGCACCGGTCTAATGCTCCTGATGATGCCAAAACAAGCAGCAGCTACCTTCTTCGTATGACAGGTGAAGCTAAGTGATGGGTCAAGCCATACCCCAAGGTTCTTTAGCTCCACAACCGGAGAGGGGATCCCACCTAACTCAGAAGGCCACCAATTTTCCTTCCAACAGTCAGGACGCGTGCCAAACACCATCACCTCAGTCTTTTTGGTGTTCAATTGGAGACAGTTCTGATTCATCCAATTGGCCACCGAACGCAGCCCCTCACAGAAGTTGCGGGCATCAATAGCTGAGTCCCCACTTAGTGTGACCGCCAGCTGCGTGTCATCCGCATAGGAGACCATTGTCAAACCCCAACTTTTGACAATAGCAGCCAGCGGCCTCACATAAAGATTAAAAAGAGTGGGGCTCAGAGATGAGCCCTGCGGGACCCCCGTTGTGAGCTGATGGGAGGTGGACTTACCGGGCGGGATAGCTACCCGAAAGGATCTGTTGGAGAGAAAGGAGCGGAACCATCCTAACGCCAAACCCCTAACCCCAGCTTCCTCTAGCCGCCGCAGCAGAATGTCATGGGACACCGTGTCAAAGGCGGCACTCAGGTCTAACAAAAGGAGTGCCGCAGTATGACCGGTGTCCAGCACCTAATGCAAATCAGTACTGACCTCCCACCACGTCCTAGTCCGTCCTTCCTGCCACATGCCTTCCGGTTCCTCTGCCATCCGCTGAGACAGCTAGAACACTTCCTTAACTATGCTTATGTGCGGTTAAGGCATATGTGTTGCTAAGGCAAGCATTGTTCAGAAACGGCGAGTGTGCTTAAGGCTGCGTTGCTAAGGCTGTTTCCCTATATCCCAAACAACATGCAGTTAAAAAAATTAATTATTAACAAAAATGACTCCCCACCCTCAGGGGTGGAGCTTAGTCAGTGAGATTCGGGGTGGTGAATCACAAATTTCCCAACTAAAAAAGAAGTGGCCCACAGGGTGAACGGTAGCGATGATCACAGTTCGGGAAAGACTGCTCCATGAGGAAGAAAGGTCAGTACTGATTTGCATTAGGTGGGCCTCTAGAGCTGATTTGGAGGTTGGCGAACAGGGTATTCCATTAAAATGTTGAGAAAGTATCCTGTCTACCAAACTTAAGGGCCTCTTTTCTGATTTTTTAGACGTTTTCCACCAACACAACAAAATTGACTACATCTGTGTAAAGCTTCATCTGTGTAAAATGTCCTTCGATGCCCGATGTAAGGGTGTCAGAGGTAAGCCATCCGACCATCTGCCCTATTCGATTAGATGGTGGAATGGATTTTTTTAACTGTCTGTTACCACAAGGTATATCCTGGCAGTGAGCTACAGTAAATGAAAAAAAAGATATGGAAAGAAAAATGGGCCAAACAATAAGAGAAAGAACTTCCATGGTGGTGAGTCATTTGTTTTTTTAACTTTTTAAAGCAAACTCCCACCCTAGAAATTTGTTTTTGAAAAATAAAAACTTTTGGAAAAGTTGGATGGTCCCAGGCAGCCATTTAGTAGGCCCAGTGTGATCGGTTGCGGCGGACAGTGTCCCTGGGTCCTGTGTGAGGTGCTCCAGACTGGGCTCGGGACGGGTGCTGTCTGAAAGTACCTGACCTGGCCATAGCTGACCTGCTTAGGCTCCAGGGGGATGGCCAGAGTGTGAGGCGGCCCCAAGGGAACAAGACCAGCTGCAGCTGTGGGCCGCGAACGCACTGGGCCTGAAGCAGGAAGAACTGCAGGCAATGCAAGATCCTCACAGCCCCTGCGGCCCATGAAAGTGAGGAGAGGCCCTGGAGGCAGGGGGCTGTGCGGGGAAAATGCATAGATCCTGTGAGCTGCATCGGTGGCCCAGGTTGGATACATGCTGCCTCCATTGCATGAACCACAAGGTCTTTCGACAGCGAGGCTGTAAGGCCCTGTTTGTACTACGATACTCTCCCTGATAGACATTGGTGTCGTGGAGATCACACTGGATCCCCCCGCCTCCTTCATGTGGCACTGGGCTTTGATCCAGATGGTCAGAACACTTTACTAGAGTGATGTGTTGAGGGGTCTGTCCTGGATCTGACTGCCTGCTTCCCATCGGTTGTACGGGGGCCCCTAAGCATTATCCTGTGGGCCTGTGCTGGCTGGTGGGCCCTCACCTCTGCACCCGGGCACTGGCACTGGTCTCTGCTTACCCTGCGGTGATTGTCTGCTGCCAGCATGTGACACTGTATACACCCTTGGGGGCCATGCGGGCTGCCTCACACTGCGGTGGGACCAGCAAACTGCTATCCTGTCATGGATTGAGGCCTGTTGGTTGAGGAAATATGAATTTTTATGATCAATTGTGTCCCCTATCTTAGACCCCAACGGCTCCATGTACATACTACAAGTACATGTATGTTCCCTCCACTCAAGCTATGAAGACGCAAATACAATTGTGTCCAACGTTAACATGTCCTCTTTCAGATCCACCATGAATGGGTTGGATATTCCGTTCCTAAATATGTTTGGCCACCGACTTTATATGGTGCACTTTTCACGTTTTACAGCTCAGGCGAGTAGGCCCTGAATTCTGCCATCGAGCTTTTCCTGCCTTCTGCCTCTGAATGCTCCAGCCTGGACCTGCATCTGTATCAATGACCTTTGTCTTACTTCCTGCGCGGCTAACAGTGCCTGGCCCGGCCTGTTGCCTGCCAAAACTGTATTCAGCCTTCAAGTTATCTGCTCCGCTCCTCGAGAAATACATTCCTGTCCAGTAGTTTAGGTAAACATCCTTCCAGCTACAGAGCAAAGGGCCCGGCCTTACTGTCTCCGTGCAAGTAATTCATGGCTTCTGTTGCCATGGTAGGCCCATGCCCCCTCGCTTCTCATGTAGACACTTAGACGCTTGTACACGCACTAGCAGTCAGTATAGAATAGACTCTGTCCTAGAGACCTTCCCTTCCAGATAAATTAGTTCCTTAAACACAAGATATTAGATACGATTTGGGATTAGGTTGTTCTGACATCCCAGACTTCTGTCTCCTCATCTAGGGCTAAATGTCAAATCCCCTTCACCTTCTAGTTACACGTCAATCACACGTCATGCGGCTACGCGCGCATCTCTGCCATGTATTTCTGCTGACATTGCAGGATTTTCTTATGGATCCACCCACCTGTGACATCCTCTTAATGACGTTTCTAGTATACGCCTTTATGCACGCCTACTGTAACGCCTTTTTATTACGTATGTGTATTCTTATCCTTCCTATCAGCTGTTACGCCTCCTGCATCTGTCTTTACTGTAATGCATTTACTATATATATAATAACCGTCAATAATGTATTGCCGATCCCTTCCTGAACCTTCGTGGTGACAGAACCCGATTGCCTGGTTCGAACCAATTCCTTTGTAAGGAATAAATTCCCTTTTTATAACCTCAAATACCACGGATTCTGCCTCTTATTTTTACTGAGTTATTCTTATTTAATTTTACCGCATAAATTAAGTCTAGGTAATTTAAATTTACCACATAATTGGCGCCCGAACAGGGACACCTCTCACACCCCACGCGCCGGAGGTGCGTTGCAGACCCGGTCTCCTGCCACAGCCGGACGGACAACTACGCGTACCCGCAGGATTTCCTGTATCTCCCTCAGGCCAACGGGGGGCGACTGAGGCTGCGATCAACACCCAGACGAGGCGGTGAGGAGTGCGGAGAATCCCGACCAGAGCCTAGCTGAGAGAGCAAGATCCGAGGTATACAGAGGCCCACCAGATTTCGAAGTTCCGAAGTATCCACGTCACGAGTCGAGTCGAGTCCAGTCCGGTTTAGTCCAGTCCAGACTTCCGAGGCCTTCTGTTCCGTTCCGTGCTTCCCGGTGAGTACCGTTGCTGGGGACGCATCTAGACGTGCACATTGGTTTGTGCCGGTCAAGACGGGTTTGGGTACACAGACCTGGTCTGCACTGTTCCAGCAGTGTATCTGTGCTGTTTAGCAGTACATCTAGTATTATGTCAGTAACTAGTTTTATTCTAATTATTATTGTTCGTTCTAAAATGTTTTGATATGTTTTAAATGTTGTGGTATGAGTGATTGTTCGATCTTCATTACTGTGTTTATTGTATTAATTGTGTTCAAGTCCGAGTAAGAATCAAGTAGCAAGGTTCAAGATGCCGTTATTCTCGAAATTAAGACAGATAAAAACTAGAAAAGGGATACTCGAGGAAGCTGTTCCCATTCCACCTAGGGACACTCCAGGGTACTTTATGTACCATAAACATGGCCTAGATGCCGTATTATATCTTGATTTATGGGTGGACTACACCAAGGATCTAGCAGAAAGTCAGAGATGGCCCGCTGCTGGGACATGGGATGCAGATTGCATCATGAGAGTAGAAGAAGTATTGTGGAAAAAGAAAGTCAGACAGTCACAGAAAGATGCCATTGAATTATGGCGTAAAGAATCGCATAGACGCGCAGAGAAAGCGTTCAGAAAAGAAGAGAAAAGTAGAGAGAATTCAGGCAAAACCCGAGAAAACATATTAATTGACGAAGGTATCCGAGTAAAAACAGAACAAGTAGACAGACAACGAAACACTCTTATGAATGGTATGTATCCCCTTCTGACCGAGGGTTTGCCTAAGGCCACCCTGGAGGTACCAAAAGATCTGCCACCCCCATTACTCCCGATTAAAGTACATCCCAAGACCGCAAAGGACATTTTCCTTTCTTCCTATTTAGATGATGCCGCTCCCGAATATGCTAATGGTGCGCAGCCACGCGCACCACATGTTGACGACGCTCAACGCCAAGATCATCTGCCCCCACCTTCGCAGCAACAAACTCCTCCTCACGTTCTAAACGTTCCATCCGTTTCTACAGTCCTTCCTGCATCTACACTCTCTACCCTACATCCAACAAATCCTTTTGGACTTGGCACCTCAGGAGGTGCGACAGGAGGTGCGACAGGAGGTTTTTCCACGCCACCGCCAGCACCTAGGTTGACTTATAGGGATTTAGCACACCAACGTACACCCCAAACAGCTAATCACAATATATTTAATGAGCCTCTTACAGATTGTAGATATGATCCAGTGCCCGGTAAACACGACAGAATGTTGCTATCATCAGTACGTTTACGACGAGTTTCGACCTATCTAATGACGCTACCAGGAATGATTGGCCATCTAGACAAAATATACCACTTTATCCAAACAGGGCAAGGTCCTGAAAGTATTGGCGAGGCCATGGAATACCAGAAAGTGGACATGCAAAAATTATTGTTACGCTTCTTCATAAACTGCTTGATCAGAAACAGAGATAGGCCTGAGGTAGATCCGGAGGAAATGCAAGTACTTACCAGATGGGGTCAGAATATAGCAGACGGAAAACATGATAAACAGAAGAGTATAGAAGTTATGCACCGAAAGATCAGAAAAGAAGTAGAACGAATACATGAAAGAAGATTAGAGGCAGACAAAACTGAATCAGAGGGAGAGGAGGAGGAACAGTCAGAAATGACCACAGGACAATTAGAATTACCAACTAGAGAAACGATAGCTTATGTAGGAAAAGGAAGATCTTTTAATAATACAATACGTCCGATACGTCCAGAATGTAACAGAATTTTTCAAGCAGCTATCTCAAATCCAAGGACCCCTGAACACTTATTCCAGGCTACTGATAAATTACTTCGAGAACGAAGGGGGTACCATGTGCTCGATTCTATGGATGAACAAGAATTAGCCAGGTCAGCAGTACAATGGGCTGACAGTTCTGAAAAATACAGTGATGATGCGCTAGCACACACATTTCTGAATCTCACACCAGACGAACAGCGTTTAGCTGGTATATACATGATACAACACCTCCTTATATTGTATAAAAATGAACACTCCGATCCTGGTCCCCTACCTGATATACTGATAGAACTACTCACGAATAAATGGAGAGGTATGGGTACCGATCTAATTAAAGAAATTCTAGAACATCGGCATCGATAAAGTACCTTCCTATGTCCAGAACATGATTCAGCTCCCTCCATGGAAAGAAAATGTATTACATAGACCGACAGAATCCCTTACGCGAAGTGCACCCAGTTAAAAATATGGATGATTCTTTTTCGCGCGTGTTTGTGTACACGCCCATAACTAAAATAGAACTATTGGAAATGAAAAAATTAGTACCCAGCCATGACAAAGATCCAGCAGGTTTTCACCGTGAACTCAAGGACATGTTACTCATGGGTGATTATACCTATCCTGACATTATGAAAATATTAAAGGTATTATTGCCTGCCGGTATTTACGAGAAACTCAAAGAAAAGGAATGGGAGGTGGGAGACCAAAAGATTGATTGGACCGCATTAGAAAACGAAGAAAAAGCCCGAACAGCAGGCCGAGGGCTTGGGGACAAAATTAAAGCATTGCCAGGATTATTAGTACAAGTATTGCCACGTTTATTAACTACAAAAAAGGAAGACTGGGGTGCAATCTCAGCCTGTAAACAGAAACCCGATGAAGACACTAGTGATTTCTATTCCCGATTTGAGAAATGTTTTGGTATTAATAGCGGCCTAAAAGCAAATAGCGAGTCATATCCACATCTTTTTGTAACAAAACTAGTCGAGAATTCCCTGCCCCAGGTTAAAAACAGAGTATTGAAAGTTGAGAGCACTTGGCAAGCTAACACTCCTTCACAAATGTTACAAATGTTACAGTATCACCAGAATAGAATTAGAGAAGAACAAGACCACGAACAGAGACGTATGAAAGACACAAAAATGAAAATGCTCGTTGCTCAGTCAGTTCCAGCTGACGGTCATAAAAAGGGTGCGACACAGTCCAGTAATTCAGCGGTTCCTGTAAAAGGGACATGCAACTATTGTAAACAGCCAGGTCATTATATAAACGATTGTGCAGTTCTGAAACATAATATCTCTACGGGTAAAACCAAGGAGAGACCACGTCCGTCTAGACAGGATCAGATCCAACAACAAGCACCTCAGAATGTACAGCCTATGCAAGCTGCACAACAGACCGTAGCGGTACCACAGTCACAGCCTAGTGCCGCAACACAAAACACGACACAACAGATGTACCAGTATGCACAAAATGATTACCCGGAGTATCAGCGATACACATGAAATAGCCTAGAGAGGGAAGTTGGCTTACCCCTTATTGAGGTTCCCGTAGATCAAGAGGGTCCTTATGTACAGAGTCAAGTATTAGGGAAAGACAGAAAGTTTTTAATTGATACAGGGGCAAGCAGAACAACTATAAGTCACAACGAAGTTCCAGGGGCACCCCTCTCAGGCTCACAGAATATTTCCCTTGGTTTTTCAGGAAAGCCTACTATTAACGAAGTATCGCAACCGCTTCCACTTGCAGTTGGTCCATTGACACGGACTACAGATTTATTGCTTACTAAATCATGTCCAGAAAACTTGTTAGGTATAAAGACATTGAAAGCTCTAGGAGCTATAATATGTTGTTCTCCGGACGGAGTACGACTATTTTTGCGTGACTTTAAAGGTCACTACGTGTCAAAAGACATGGATCACCGGTTACAGAATCTACCTGCACATTTATGGGCACAAGGCCCCACTGATGTAGGTTGTATGCACATTACACCATATCGAGTCACACTCAAAGCAGGAGTGGTATTACCACGAATGCGACAATACAAGTTACCTCCAGATGCTGTAGTGGCTTTACTGCAAATCATTGACGAGCTCATTGCACAAGGAGTGGTTGTGGAAACCGACTCAAATGTATGTAATTCTCCGATCATTCCGATTCTTAAACGAACTGATCCAAAAGCACCCCCAGTATATCGATTAGTTATTGATCTGCGCGAATTGAATAAATGCATTGTACCACAATATCCCGTGGTCCCAGATATCTCTTCACTATTGACAGCTATTGATTCAGAAGCAACGTTCTTTACTGTAATTGACCTCAAGAACGCCTTCTTTAGCGTCCCAATTGATCAGGAAAGCCAATATTTGTTCGGATTCTGTTTAAATGGACGAAGCTTTAAATTTGCACGCGCACCTCAAGGATTCACAGAAAGCCCCAGCATCTACAGCCAAGCACTGAAAAGACAACTTGACAGTATCCACATGCCTGTTAACACTGCACTGCTTCAGTATGTCGATGATCTATTGATCACCGCCCGAAGCGAACCCGAATGTGAAAAAGCATCACTGACGGTTTTACATTTTCTGGCCGACAAGGGGCACAAGGTGTCCCCTTCGAAGCTGCAATTCTGTGCCCAGCAAGTTGTGTACCTTGGGCACTTGCTGTCCAAGGGGGGGAGACAGCTCACACCTGACCGCATCCAGTTAATTGTAAACATGCCACCACCCAAGACACAAAAGGAGGTACGGGCCTTCATAGGCCTCACTTCGTACTGTAGGCAGTGGATTCTCCAATACGCATTTCTAGCAAAACCACTCATTCAGTTGACAACCCAGGAGGCAGCGACATCGACTGTCCTCCCTTGGACTCCAGAACATACACAAGCTTTTGAAAACTTAAAGAAAGCCTTATGTCAAGCACCTGTTTTAGCGACACCATGTTACAGTAAGCCTTTTACACTCTTTGTTACAGAACGTGAAGGTACTGCCTTGTCAGTACTCACTCAGGAACAAGCAGGATCACACAAGCCATGTGCTTACTTTTCTAGCACATTAGATCCCGTAGCTCAGGCTCTGCCTACGTGCCTGAAATCAGTCGCAGCAACAGCTTTAGCGATCAGACAAAGCGATTCCATAGTATTAGGACATCAATTGACAGTACAAGTACCACACGCAGTAGAGGTTCTCTTGAACCGGACACAAACACAACACTTGACTATAGCACGACTGACGGGTTATGAACTAACATTGTTTCAGCCACACATAGAAATCAGACGCTGCAGTACATTAAATCCTGCCACACTTTTGCCATTAAGTGGAACAGACCCACTGGCACATGATTGTATTGAAGTCATTACTATTACGACAAAACCCAGACAAGACTTGACAGATGTCCCATTACCAGACCCAGACCTGACACTTTATGTGGATGGGTCATGCATGAGAACAAGTACAGGAGAATTAGTGGCCGCTTACGCAGTCACAACAGACACTAAAGTCATTGAAACGAATCGTATTAACACTTTGTCAGCTCAAGAAGCAGAGCTCATCGCTCTGACACAAGCCTGTATTCAAGCCAAAAATAAAAGAGTCAACATATACACAGATTCCCGTTATGCATTCGGAGTTGTACACGACTTCGGAGTCCTTTGGCGAGAGAGAGGTTATTTAACTTCTCATGGTGCCAACATTCAACACGGTCCCCTCATTCAAGCTCTATTAGATGCAATACATCTACCTACTGCGATATCTATCATGAAGTGTAAGGCCCATACAAAAGTCACCGATATTATTTCCCAGGGTAACGATCTAGCAGACCGAACAGCTAAACAGACAGCTCAGATTCGGAATCACGCAACGGACGTGACAAAAACAATAGTTCCGACATCGACACACTGCATGACAGTTAAAGATCCCGCCCTTGATGTAATTGACATACAGACACATGCTACACCAGAAGAGATAAAGAAATGGACTGAATTAGGAGGGATCCAAACAGATCAGGGATGGATGACGAAGGGAAAATCTATATGGTTTCTCCCCGACTCCATGGTTCAAGTTATCGTTAACACAATACATAGTCCAGCGCACCTGGGAGAAAAAGCTATGCTAGATAGCATTCAACACATTTGGTTCAACAAACACTTACGAGCAGCAGCCAAACAGAAAGTGCGTACTTGCATGATTTGTTGTCAGTTCAATCCCGGTAAAAGCATTCCTGTAGAGCAAGGTGGATTTCAACCTCCCGATCACCCTTTTGAAGTCCTCCAGATGGATTATATCCAGATGGAACGTTGTCGAGGATTCAAATATGTCCTCGTAGTTGTATGTGCTCTTTCCCGTTGGACAGAGGCATATCCCGTCTCAGATTACACTGCCCCGACTACTGCCAAACAGCTAGTTCGCGAATTCTTCCCACGGTATGGGTTGCCCCGTATCGTGTACTCAGATAACGGCCAGCCGTTCTCATCCGAGCTAATGAAACACATTTCACTCTTGTTAGGCTATCAATGGAAATTCCACTGTGTCCGACATCCCGAGGCAGCAGGTCTCGTGGAGCGTCATAATCAGACTCTGAAAATTCGACTTTCTAAAATCTGCAGAGAGAAAGGTGTCGACTGGATAGTAGCCTTACCAGTTGCTCTCTTTTACATGAGAATGGTAGCACATTCTCGCACAGGGCTATCCCCATACGAGGTGGTCTTCGGTAGGCCACCAAATATGTGGGGGACGCCTATACCTCGAAAAATCACTGATGTTGATTGTAATATGCTGACAGATTACCTTGCTTCCTTGATGTCTGCACTACAATCTTGCCGTTCACAGGTAGCTGCAGCTTTTCCCGACAACACCGAGGTGAAGCCCCATGAAGTGGTTCCCGGAGACTACGTATTCATCAGAAATTTCGACAGGAGGAGCCCGCTGGAGCCTCGCTGGCAAACGCCAAAATTGGTAATTCTGACCACGAGGACAGCAGTGAAGATCGAGGGTCGCAAGGGTTGGCTACACTCGAGCCATATCAAGAAATTTCATGGACTACCGTCTGATCTGAACTCTCAGCCCTGCCCCCTTCCACAGACTGACTCAAAACTCCCCCTGGTTGAAAAAACCGAATCACAAAACTATAAACTGAAACTAAGGTCTAGCAAGTCAGACAATTTGATTGTTTAAGTCCTCTCCTAGGTGAATCGGTCAAATCAGTCTCTGACATGTATCCTCTAGACCGAATTAGAGAGAGAAATAGACAGAAACAGCTCAAGAAACATGCATACTGTAAATCACTTTGTAGTCACTGTGTAGTGACATTATTGATTATGTTTTTTCTAAGTCTTTTGATTATTGCTGCAAGTATACTGTTGCACATGTACTATCCTATTTTCAAGCGTGCTCATTCTGCTTACAATGTTACTGCCGAACATTCTTTTAGTGAATTACCTTCACATGAGTTGTCCTACAGATTTGCGCTGCGCAACAACACATTCATTAGTATGGTACATCATTCCCATCAGACCAGCAATGCTACAAATTGTTGGATATGTGGCCGACTCCCTCCCTATCAGAAATACAAAGGAGTTCTGCCCCTCTTTCCATACCCGTTCACACACAATGGCTCCTGTGGAGCATGGTTTAGTTTGATTACTTCTTTAGATTCAAAAACTGTAGTTTACCAGAGCAACTGGGTAGGGGGAAACCTGAACTCAGTTTTGCTTAAAGCCTGTCACCCTGACAAGGAGGGACTCCCCAAAAAGACAGGAACTGACCTAGAAAATGAAGTATATGGATTAGGTAATTTTACACTTAACCTCATGATTCTGAATGTTGAATCCGAAGCTGCACCAGTCTTGCCCGCTATGTCAGTATTTCCAGTTAAAGGTGAATTATGTGTAAGAAAGAATGGTTCAGTACACATGGGTCATAGTAAATGTACCACTGTGATCGAATTCAGTGATCAAGGCAAGTCTACATTTAGAGCTTCCCGTCATTCCTACTTCATATGTGGTCATACCGCATATATACGCTTACCTCCAGATTGGGATGGTACCTGTTACATTGCATTCCTTCTGCCACCTGTTTTCCTAGCCCCTCCTGATTATCATAGGAATACCCATTTAGTACACAATAGACCCCAGAGAGATCTCCCGATTGTCGACTACACTGAAACGGCATGGGAGCAATACACAGATTTCAATAAAGGTTTCTTTCCCTACATAGGTGTTGTCACTAATAGTAAACTAATACGTAGATTAACAAGAACCCTTGAAGCAGTAGTGAATGAAACTACTTCCGCCCTAGGCAACTTAACAGAGGAGCAGTCTGCGATGCGGATTGTTGTTCTTCAAAATCGTCTTGTCCTTGACGTCATCCTAGCCGATAGGGGCGGAGCCTGTAGGGTCATCGGATCGAGTTGCTGTGTTTTCATTCCAGAAAACTCGCCATCAGTATACAAAGCCATAACTCGTCTTCATAAGATTGTAAGCCAGATACACCAGAATCCAGGCACCTGGACTTGGTCCGGTTGGCTCTTGAGCGTGTTGTCAGCCTGGGGATGGAGGATCTTATCCTTCCTAGGTATTGGCCTTCTCATAATATTCAGTTGTTGCCTGTGTCTACAATGTGGACCAGCGATTTGCGGCCTGTGTGCCACATCATGTATCCCACGTTCAAGTTCTCATTCAAAATCCCGGAAGAAGAAAGAAGAGCAAATGATGTTACATGAACAGATTGATGGATTCCTGAGGATCGATATTTCATGAAGGGTCCGTAGGGGACAAGGAGGGAATGAGGAAATATGAATTTTTATGATCAATTGTGTCCCCTATCTTAGACCCCAACGGCTCCATGTACATACTACAAGTACATGTATGTTCCCTCCACTCAAGCTATGAAGACGCAAATACAATTGTGTCCAACGTTAACATGTCCTCTTTCAGATCCACCATGAATGGGTTGGATATTCCGTTCCTAAATATGTTTGGCCACCGACTTTATATGGTGCACTTTTCACGTTTTACAGCTCAGGCGAGTAGGCCCTGAATTCTGCCATCGAGCTTTTCCTGCCTTCTGCCTCTGAATGCTCCAGCCTGGACCTGCATCTGTATCAATGACCTTTGTCTTACTTCCTGCGCGGCTAACAGTGCCTGGCCCGGCCTGTTGCCTGCCAAAACTGTATTCAGCCTTCAAGTTATCTGCTCCGCTCCTCGAGAAATACATTCCTGTCCAGTAGTTTAGGTAAACATCCTTCCAGCTACAGAGCAAAGGGCCCGGCCTTACTGTCTCCGTGCAAGTAATTCATGGCTTCTGTTGCCATGGTAGGCCCATGCCCCTTCGCTTCTCATGTAGACACTTAGACGCTTGTACACGCACTAGCAGTCAGTATAGAATAGACTCTGTCCTAGAGACCTTCCCTTCCAGATAAATTAGTTCCTTAAACACAAGATATTAGATACGATTTGGGATTAGGTTGTTCTGACATCCCAGACTTCTGTCTCCTCATCTAGGGCTAAATGTCAAATCCCCTTCACCTTCTAGTTACACGTCAATCACACGTCATGCGGCTACGCGCGCATCTCTGCCATGTATTTCTGCTGACATTGCAGGATTTTCTTATGGATCCACCCACCTGTGACATCCTCTTAATGACGTTTCTAGTATACGCCTTTATGCACGCCTACTGTAACGCCTTTTTATTACGTATGTGTATTCTTATCCTTCCTATCAGCTGTTACGCCTCCTGCATCTGTCTTTACTGTAATGCATTTACTATATATATAATAACCGTCAATAATGTATTGCCGATCCCTTCCTGAACCTTCGTGGTGACGGAACCCGATTGCCTGGTTCGAACCAATTCCTTTGTAAGGAATAAATTCCCTTT
The DNA here is from genome assembly GCF_964204655.1 of Triturus cristatus. Classification (NCBI taxonomy): domain Eukaryota; kingdom Metazoa; phylum Chordata; class Amphibia; order Caudata; family Salamandridae; genus Triturus; species Triturus cristatus. Next base: position 862,315,300 of record NC_140590.1, read on the forward strand.
TATAACCTCAAATACCACGGATTCTGCCTCTTATTTTTACTGAGTTATTCTTATTTAATTTTACCGCATAAATTAAGTCTAGGTAATTTAAATTTACCACATGGTCTAGGACAGCAGCAGTTGGCAACTACTGCTGGAAACTCAATACTGCTGCTCCTGAGAGATGGGCACGACTCCCAAACAACAACAGCTGGCTGCAATCTTGGGATGATTGACCTTTTTCTGATGTTGGGGGGTCCTGAGAAGAATTGGACTGCCCTATCACTCCTAAGCAGCTGTACGCCCTGTAATATTACGACCCTTCCTACCCTGTGGTGAGCTAAATGACAGGCTGACATTGCTGCGGCCTGAAGATATCAACTGTGCAGTAGGCTAGCCACTCTGGATGTTTGGAACCAGTCCTCATCTGGCACATTCTCTGCAGTCATGGGACGCACAAGGGACAAGACTGACGACCCCTGTGATCTTGCTCTGTCCCAGTCCACCAGATCATATAGCTCACCTGCGGCCCTCACTGATGATTGTATCCCTCCTACGAACGTGGACCCCCCAGAAAAGTAAGATCTTATATTGAGTGAAATTGCAAGTCCAGAGCAGTCATTGAGTAGCATTTGGGATCACTCACAACAGACAGCAGCATCCTCAAAATTGACCACAAAAAACAACTGGCAGACAAAGTGAAAGATAGTGCGGTTACACTGGTTGACCTTGTTCCCTCGAAGGCAAAACACACCACTGCGGTTGCGCAGCTCTAACGACAAATGGACACTTTGCAGGACTAAGTATAGGATGTGTGACGCGGCAAGCCAGTCGCAGCAATTTTCGGATCATTGGGTTGCCGGAGCATAGCGAAGGTTCTAAAACCACCCAATTTAATGAAAAATGGTTACGTGAGGTAGTGGCCCCAACTGGACTCACGGAAATGTTCTGCATAGAACAGGCACACAGAGTCCTGACTAGAAGACTAGCCCCTGGAGCGCCACCACGGCCACTGGTGGCCGGGATCCTAAATTACAGGGTTCGTGATGTCCTCCTTGGCAGCGCCAGTGAAAACGCACCTCTTCAATTCAATAATGCCCTAATTTCACTGTTCCCAGACTATACAATTTCTGTTCAATGCTAGCATGGCCTCCTTTCAGGCAGTTAAAAAACAGTTGCATATATTGGGCCTCACCTCTGCCTTGCTATTCCCAACCTGGCTCAAAATCATCCAAGAGCAACTTCTTTGAATCTCCTGAGACTGCATGAGACTGGCTTGAACTCACCTTTCGGAAGCTTTTCATGCCTGATGACCAACACAATTCCCGATCGCAGCCAAAACAGAGAGCCTGTGGAGGACGAGGAAGAGTGTTGAACAGACAGGGACGCGGATCGCTGGCCCCGACGCAGACACAAGTTCTGGAGGGTCAACGTGCATCTATCATATTGGCCACCCCTCTCAGAGATCTCCACCCACCTTCCTCAGATGGGGCATCCTCCGACAGCACGACACACTTTGATGGACGCGTGCAGGCAAGCCCGTCTGCGCCCTTCCGCGCCAGGCCGGGACCCGGGGCCAAGACCCCTGCTTCAATAAATAGGGATATTTGAACTTATTCTTCCAAAAAACTGTTGGATTACCTTATTAATCCACACTCTGGCTGCACGCTTCTTAACCTTGAGAAAGAGACTGACTCCTGTTTGAACTGTAAACTAGCAGTGCACCTAGGACTATGCAAGGTATCTAATGTTCCAACACTTTCTACTTCCATCAAACAACTCATTAACTCGCAATTGAAAGATAATTTACCATCTACTAAGGAATTTCTCTTTTTCAATATTAACTGTCGCTCACTTTCTAAACATCAGGCTGATATTTTTGATTTATTAATGGACAAACAACCAGATGCTATTTTCCTTACAGAGACATGGTTAAACAATAGCTCTGGTCCGGACATAGCTGCCGCTTTGCCCCCTAACTATGTTATAGTTAGAAAGGATAGGGAGGATAAAAGAGGTGGGGGGATCGCCATCATTTATAAAAATATATATAGCTGCAAGTTTGACAATTTACAGGTCATTGGCTGCAAAGCTGCATTGTTTAAACTGACTTTAACTCTACACTTCACTTTTTCAGGGATATTGGTTTATAGACCCCCTTGGCCTGCCGGTCCCTGGGTCACAAACTTCCCTGATTTGGTCTCTCCTCTTTTGCTCAGATCGGCGAATTTTTAAATTCTAGGGACCTCAATCTACATCTGGAGGATCCTGCTTGTACTACTAGTAACATTCTTATCTCAGATTTGGCAGCTATCAACATTTTACTTCATAACTCTGGACCTACGCACAAAGCTGGCCACCTATTGGATCCTATTTTTTCTAATTTATCCAATATTGCATGTTCTATAGCAATTCCCTTGTGCTGGTCCGATAATTTTTTGGTTGATCTTTAATGAACAATTACTAACAATACGCATGTGGCGCCTTGCGGTATTTCAAAACTAACAAGGAATTGGAAAAAGCTGGATATAGACAATTTTAATAAACTTCTTTGTCACACTGCCCCTATTTTTATAAATAATCTTGATATTGATTTAGTAACATTTCAAGAGTGGATTCTCAAAATTACTGACATTTGTTTACCTGCCTCTTGTAAGAGGATTAGTAACCACCGCCCTCCAGCCCCATGGTTCTCAGATCTGTTAAAAGCTGAGAAAACCAAATGTAAAAATATGGAAAGACGGTGGAGAAGGGCCTATGCCTCCGAAGCCAAAACTGCTTACTTGCATGCTAAAAGGGAATATCATTCTCTTTGTAGGACTGCACGTGCTAAATATGTTTCCTCACTCTTATCCGATGCCAAGAATTGTTCTAAAACATTGTTCAAAATGGTAAAAGAACTATCAGGTGCCACTACTCAGCCCATCCCCCCCAATTTGAATGAAACCCAATGTGAAGATCTAACTCAATTCTTTACTAATAAAGTTAAAGCAATATATTCTACTCTGACTGAGAATATGTCACCATTCTCTATGTCAATATCATCAACCCCTACTAATTTAACTTTGCCATCTGTTGATAAAGATTTGTCTGATATAAATACCATCAATAAAATTGAGAACTGGACATTATTGGACATGACGTCCCTTAAATTGCATCTGGGCCGCATCAAATCTGGCTCTCCCTGTGATTCCCTTCCTATCTCTGTGCTGCAGCAGTTTGACCTGTCAATGCTTACAATCATTATGGAACTCCTAAATACTTCTTTAAAGGAATCCCTGGTTCCTCTGGAATGGAAGCATGCAATGGTTATTCCATTATTGAAAAAGGCCAACGCTGACTCTACTGTGTCGTCTAACTATCGGCCAATTTCCTTGCTTCCTGTATTTTGGAAAATCTCGGAGAGGCATGTTAATGGTCAACTATCTCAGTTCATTGAAAAGAACAAGATTTTATATTCCTCTCAATCCGGTTTTCGAACCGGTTATTCTACGGAGACGGCTCTTCTTGGCGTAACCGAAATGTTGCGCCAAAATCTGGATGCAGGCAATATGGTCGCACTTGTCTTACTGGATTTAAGTGCGGCCTTTGATACGGTGTCCCATGCCATCCTGATTAAGGCTCTACAATCTATTGGGGTCACTGGTCCTGCACTTAGCTGGTTAACATCTCTTCTTACTGACCATACGTTTCAGGTTTTTTCTTCCGCAGCAAATTCCAAGACTCATTCATCTCCATATGGAGTCCCCAAGGGGACTATTCTTAGTCCTTTGTTGTTTAACATATATGTTAGATCCCTGGCAACGGTTGTTGAAGAAGCTGGGTTGTCGTTATTTTCATACGCTGACGACACTCAGATTATTTTTTCACTTTCTGCAGGAAAAAAATCAGAGCCCTCTGCTCTTTGGGCTGGGTTGAGCAAGGTGGCATCCTGAATGCATGCCAATATTCTCAAGCTGAAAGGTGAAACAACGGAGGTTTTGGTACTGGGGAAAGATAAAGAGCTCTGGGGTCCTCAACATTGGCCCACAGAAATGGGTACAGTACCTCAGCCTTCTCATCATGCTCACAACCTTGGCTTTATTATTGACGACTCACTACCTATGCTTCATCAAGCCACGAAGGTTGCTGCAACATGTTTCACCATTCTAAAGTGGCTGAGAAAAATTGTGTGGATGCTCCCTAGCCCTACTCAGAGAACCGTAGTCCAGGCTCTTATTACATCTAGACTGGACTACGGTAACATCCTCTATCTGGGAGTCAATAAAGATGTTATCCGAAAGCTTCAAAGAGTACAAAACTCAGCAGCCAGATTGCTTTGTCGGACTCCGAGAACTGCTTCTACTTCTGCTTCTTTGAGAGATCTTCATTGGCTGTGAATTGAGAATCGGATCAAGTTTAAAGCTCTGAACTATATGTTCAGAATTAAACACGGCACGGCTCCTATGTATGTGCAAAATTTGGTCCATCTTTACTTACCTTCTCGCACTCTTCGATCTACTACTCAGGTTAAATTTCAGGTGCCAAGGATTCGACTTGCCCGCATGGGAGGTCGTTCCTTTTCATATTTGGGCCCTGTTCTATGGAACGCTCTTCCACTGTCTCTTCGTACTCAGATGAATGTCACATTATTTTGCAAATCCTTAAAAACCTGGCTTTTTAATCAGTAAGCTCCTCTCTACTATTCTGCTGTTGCCTCCGTCTGGCGCCGGGAAACCCTTGCGGGTAGCTGTTGCGCCTAGATATAAATTTAAATAACATAACATAACTCTGAGAGCAGTATGGTGCTACTCCCCTCTGCAACTCTAAAGCGAAAGATTTATTGAGGTGAAGGGTCTATAAATAAATACTGTTAAATGTGCAGCCTGGGGATATGAGGTTGTGGACACAGATCCACATTTTTCCCTTGTTCCCCCCTTGTGTTTACAGCCCTGGGGAGCAACTAGGGATGGACAGCCCACCACGATCGTTCTCGCCATGGTCGATAATGATATGTTACGTATCCACACCTGAGCATGGATCCTATGACTCTGTTCTATAATCCTGTACACTGAAGTGTATAGGGTTGGTAGGCTTCAGTTATTTCCCATTAGGTTTCTATTCTCTGTAAAAGGTTGCTGGGTCCTGGGCCTGGAGGGACCCCTGTGGATTGTCAAAAACGGTATTAACTGGAGGTCTCATTTGCCACTATGCCAAAGAATACCCCACGAGCAAATGCACGATCTGTATTAATGTTAGCATGCTCTGCTTTCTATGTTTAGTCAAACGAGGTTTTAACTTTTGACCGTGTGTTTGGAGATGTTGCTGGTTTTGGATATGTTCTAATGACATTCACTCACCTGAAACACTTGTCACACGACGACTCTTATTTGCGCACATACATATCCTCATCACTACTTTCTGTCACTATAATATACTCACATGAAATGTCCGGGGGATGGGTTGCATACATAAATACACTTTAATATATGCTCAGTTTCGGAGGGCACACATAGTCTACCTGCAAAAAACACACCTCACTGCCATGGAAGTGCTCAATCTCAGGAGAAAATGGAGGGGGCAAATATATCACACATCCTTCTTCGGTTTTGCAAGGGGGCGCCCATATGGATCAAAGCTGGTGTCCCTTTCGAGGCTCTTGACATGAGAATAGACATGCACTGCCGATACACCCTACTCCGAGGCATGCTAGATGGCATGCCTATTGTGATCGGAAGTATATATGCTCTGAACACAGAACAAGACACATTTCTCGCACAACTCTCCTTTGCCCTCGTAGACTGAACAATGTACCCCTGGGTCCTGGGGGGAATTTCAACACAGTATCAGACATAGATCTTGATCAATGGTACACTTTTCTCCCAGGTACAGCCTTGATTTGGCAGGCCAAGGCTCTCCAAACCTGGGTGCAGTGCTGGACACTCTCAGACGCCTGGTGTAGCTGGAATATGAGCAATCGAGAATACTCCTACTTTTCTCCACCGCATGCTTTACACACACGATTGGACCGAATACTATGCACCACCTCACTCTTTGCTCATGTTACACATACTACTTACCTAGGGAAAACTCTATCGGAGCTGACGATTACATGGGGCTTGGTGCCCACCCTGGTCCCCACATGGAGACTGGACTCCCGCGTCTTGAAGGATGGGGTATTTCGCAACACATTGAGCAAAACCATAGATACTTACTTCACAGACAACACGGACACGGCCTCTTCACCACTCATAGAGTGGGAAGGATTCAAGGTGAGGCTAGGAGGGACATTGATTAGCTCAACTGTGGGAGCTCACCAGACACTTCACCAGGAGCTGATATGCATGGAAACAGAGATGGGCGGGCTGGAGCGGGATGCAGTAACAGATACGACCAAAGCAGCTGAGCTTGAGGCAGTGTGGATTGAATACTCAGAACTCCTAGAGCACCTTTGTGATAACGTCATCAGGTGTTCAATACCTTGAGCTGGGACTATATGCTAGCTGCCCTTAGACGTTTTGGCATCCCCTCTATTAATATACGATGGGTAGAACTGTTGTACACCTCTCTCAAAGCAAGGCCACGAACAGGAGTACATATCTCAGAAACTTACCCTATTCTCAGAGGTACTAGGCAGGGCAGCCCACTCTCTCTAATGTAATTTGTGATTGCACTAGAACCCCCAGCACAGAAGCGCCGACGACGCTCATGGCTGGTGAATTTCTATCGTGCCCACAGTTCATACACTGTTTCTCTACGCGGACAACATAATGTTTACTCCGATAATTTGCGAGTAAGCCTTCACACAGTAGCCCGGACATTTACTCTCTATGAGTCCCTTTCAGGGTTGCCCGTCAACACCGGCAAGTCCTGTGCCTTTCTCTTTGCTGACACCCCTTAGCCCCAACTGTCCCTTTTGGAGATAAACTAATTCAGGTAGCACCCACTACATTCAGATGCTTGAGGATGCAAATATACAGAGGTACATAAGATCTACTGGAAGGGAACCTCCAGAAGACGATCACATCCCTCCGATCTCAGGTGGCCTTTTGGACCACATTACCGCTTTCTGTGGCTGGCCACCTAGCCATCTCCAAGATGGTAATGTTACCACGCTTACTCTACTTCTTTGTAAATTTGTCAGTAGTGATACCAGCTTGATATTTCAAAAATCTGAATACTCTCCTGATAGATTTAATATGGGGTCACGGCAGAGGACATAATACTCTTGTATAGCCGCAGCTGCCTTAAGATGGCGGAGGGATGGGGTCACTGGACAGTAAATCTTATTGCCTTGCAGGCCAGTTACAATGGCTCTCCTATTGGCTGGCCATCCGCAACCATGAGACAAATTACACACACTGCATGATCAAACAGCGCAAATTACACGGACTGCTCTGCCCGGTTGTGTCCCCCCTCAAGTACCCTGTTACTACTACGAGTTGCTGTCACATATTGGAAAGTGGCCTTGAGATTTACTGCCCGACTATCCCCCATGCCCCCAACATACCTCTACTGGGCCTACCTTCACTGACTGATACACTAACACAGCGCCCCCTACATGCATGGGAGCTGGAAGGAGTGACCACATGGGGGCACTATTCAATGATGGTACACTGCTGAGTCACGCAGTCTTTATAAACGAGCAGGGTATCCCGGACTCATTGTTTCTAACACATGCAAATATCATATGATACATCAGATGTCACTGGTCCATAGATGGAATATAACCACCCATACATGAATTCATACACATACAATCAATGCACATTATGGGCAATGGCAGGCATCTAATATGGTGGTTATACTGAGGACTTGGTGGGCATCTAGCAACCTCTCTAGCTTCATTGAAGGCCCAGTGAGAGGTAGATGTGGGCCGAGAGTTTAGAGATAAGGAATGGACCTTCTTCCTTGAATTCCCTAAGGAAATTTCCCGAAACTCTAGATTTAAATGTATTTAATACTCTATTCTGCATCGTGCATACCTTACACCACATAGGCTCTATACTATCTCCCACATGTCTCCTCAACATGCCCCAGATGTCCTGAACAGGATGCTGACCTGATGCACATGCTATGGCATTGTCTCTATACTAGGCACACACTGACACCACATTAGAGGAGGTAGCAGGTGGAACCCACTGGCGCTCAGTTGAGAGCTGTATACTGGGTCTATACTCATGCCCCAAATGCAATAGGGTGGGGGCGCGATTTGCAGACCTGGTGCTCCTACTGGCAAAGCGCCTACTGACAAGGAGGTGGAAATCGGCAAAGCCTCCAATGCAATCCCTGTGGAGGGAGGAGGTGGAGAGATGATGGGTGGCAGAGAGCGATGCCCTTCGCCGTGAAGAATATCGCGGGTTGCAAAAGCGACCGATAGCGATGGAATGGGACTTGCTGCTGGATACCTTCAATGCCCTAGAAATGCCCATTCTTTGAATACTGCTCTGTACAAGTGGGAGAATTGCTATAAGTTGTGTGACAGGTTGGACCTACCATATGTCCCAAAGGGGCGACCACGGTTGGGAACCCCCTATGTTTGCACGACTGCTGGGGCTGAATTTGAAGTGCCATTGTCTGCGAATGTTCCTATTATATACTGAACCAAAGAGTACAATCTCTAATCGAACTTCTTGTCACCTAATCTGCTGCAACAAGACATGCTCGAACAGATCAATGTCATATTACGTGCAGGGAGCGAAAGGGATTGTTATATTTCAAGATTTTATATCACCACATACTTTCGGGGAACACAATGTTCAAAACTTAGCCTTAGCTCATATCTGTAATGTATGCATAGATGAGACTGTCTTGTAGAGACTGGAATCCGCTCTTTATGTGTTTACGTTATAATTAAGGCAATGTCCACAATTTTTACTGCTGTGTCATTAGAAACTCAATAAAGTTTGTGAGAAAAAGAAAAATGACAGCCGGAGGTCATGTTTGATGGAGCCATCCGTCAAACCTTTCCTACATTGACAGGAACTACCATTGCGGCAGTTCTTGCCAATTTACAGAGATGTCCACGAGGCCGGCAGACATCTCCACGTTTTGTGAGCGTACTCAAGGCAGGGTGGCTGACAGAAAGTCCTCCGCTACCTTGTCTGTCTTTATTCTGTCCGCTAGATCTTAAATCAGACCCTCTGTCTTGAGTGACACAGTAAGAGAAAAATATGGGTTGGAATGCTACCTCAAGTGATTGCCAGTGGTCAAGCATTCATCTCATCACTTTCTGGGTTTTCAGTTGCAAGTTGTATGCATGGAAACCTGAGTCTGGCACATCTTTGCAAGCCTACTACTGCCAATATTTGTGAGTTCCACAATGTAGTCAATTTGAATCAACTTAAGGAGTACTTTTACGGGTGCAGATTGACTACTTTTTTGGTAAACTCATCACTGTAAATTTATTTAGTTTCCTGATCCAAAAAATGAACAAGTTAAAACCTCTTAGTGAAATCAGGGTGATGAGAAAAACCAACACAAACATAGCAGACCCAACTCATGGCCCCTAGACCCAACTACCAAGCCAGGAATGCATTTATTTAGGGGGGGCGTGTCATACCCCAACCCCCCCACCCCAGAAACTACAACCCTGCCAACCCTATTCCCCTAGAAAACAAACATTCTGTTCCTAAAAATGGTAACTCAATAAAAAAGATATATATAACAAAAAACATAGAACCACAATTATAGAGAACAAAGATATTAAATACAATATTTTAAACAATAATAACAATAACAACAGTATTAAACAAAACTCCCAAAACTATATGCTTACCTGCAAATTAAAGTCAACAATTTTCTTTGCATCAAGATATTAATTCAGCAATGTTCTTGCATAATGATATTTTTCTTCAATATTTTGATGGATAACCAGCTTATCATCTGTAAAATAGACGTCTCATCTACACCTTCTACTGAAGATTGTAAGGATATTTATTGATGCCTGACTAACCAATTCACCCTGGCATCTAAACTTAGTTTTCTTACCTGAGACTTCTGTGGAAGACTCTTCCTTCTGGGATTTTTCTCACAAAATATTAGAAATGAAACATTTGGTTTAATTATGCAATGGTTTTTCGAAATGCAATTTACCTAGGCCTGATGATTTTTTTTCTAGACTTCAGCACATCGAAAATGTGGCAGAGCAGTCTCTTCACATTAGAGAATAAGATTCTCCAATGACAAAAATTCAAAAGGTCCATCGGCTTCCAGTTAAAAAGGAAATTATTTTTAAATACCTACGCTTTATCCGTAGATCTTTCTATTGTTCACATCTTTCCGTTTTAGCAAACATAATGTCTTTTTGAGACAGAGATAGACAGACCAACTGATTGATAGACAGATATAGATAGATAGATAGATAGATAGATAGATAGATAGATAGATAGATAGATAGATAGATAGATAGATAGATAGATAGATAGATAGATAGATAGATACTTTGTTGAAAGCTCCCAGACAAGATCTTTGTAGTTTTAGCCACATCGCTGATGTACTCTAATTATTTCATCCTTGAGAATTCAATATAAAATCTGTTTTCCTTCCTCTTTAACCGCTCTCCTTCCATGACCTTTTTAGGTCTCACCTAGCGATGCAGCGCATGCGCTGATCGCCTTGGCGAGGTCTATTGTTGTGGGGTTTTCAGCGGAAGGGGGACAGGAGATGTACACGCGTGGACAGCAGATGTGCACGCCTACGGTGTGCAGCGTTACCCTCTTGCTTTCTCCCTCCCTGTCTCCATCAGGATGTGCACGCGTGGACAGCAGATGTGCACGCGCACGGCGTCTCGCGTCTCTTCCGCCTTGTTGTTTGTATGCTGTGGTTTGTTTTAAGTTTCCCTCCTTGCGTGCCCTGCACTCACTGGCCGCAGACAGACGCCGCTTTCCTCTCCTTGGGGCTCGGGTCCGGGCAGGAGGTAATCTTCCCAGCGAAGTTGATATATATTTATTTGAATGTTTTCTCTTTTGGCTCGGACTCCTGCAGCGCACTCAGACACGCTCCCCACAGAGGCCAAACCCACCGCCCACCCCCTGCAGAAGTAAGCCCGGCGCACCCCGCCCTTGCACATGGCCTGCTGCACTCGTGGATCCACCGCACCCTCGCCAGGAGGCTGCGGGGCTCTCTGCCCGCTGCTTGCCGTGGCGCTCCAAAATAGTTATCCGGTGCATTTCGATGGAAAGTTCAACGGGGAATAGACGTCTACAACGAATGTCCGATTTGAAGAAGTGACAGTCATGGGGGCTTCTACAAGAGCGGGCATCTCCCACAACCTGACTTTAGTGTCTCTTTTTGGGACATTTTCTTTTCTCTAATATTGGCAGTAGTCAAACCCCCTGACAATCTTTTGCTGGAACTTCGTGAGACTGCCAGTGGTAAAACTAGTTTATTTGTCTTTTGTATAGCGCCAAGATGTCCCAAATCGGTCATTTCAGAGCGCCCAGTTAAGGTTGAAAGATAAGGACTATAAAGGTGTCCAGTATAATTAGATATCTGACATTCATCGCCGTTGCTCCTTGCTCTCCTCTTTTTCCAGACAAATAGCAGTAGGCCTTTATGGTAGTTAAGTTAAGCGAAGAGTTTGGGCTTTTAGTATCCTATTCACAGAAAAAGTATGACGTGCGCCACCTGTTTCGTACCACAAATGGGTGCAAGTTTTGGACTTTTTAGAATTCACAGAGATTCCCAATAGATCACAGGAGTAGCTTTGACCTTTATATGTTTCCAAGTGTATTCCAAGGAAATGATTGTGAATTCCCACTCTAATAAAGAGGCATTTATGGCAACTAACTACAACCGAATCAGGGTATTCACGTCGTCGACACGTGAGCATGTTGAAAACACGTTCGATCACACCAAGCAAAAGTTGTATACTTTTGTCCAGATTGCAGTTTGTTTCGTGGAACTCTTGCTGCCTTGACACAGTGTTATTCTCTTATCTAAATCATCTGTGAAAAACACCTGAGAAGCCTCTTTCGAATAAGCTATCCATGACCAAAATTTTGGATTTTTACTTAATGATATTTTTGCCGAACCCCCAAGATTCACGTAAATAGTGTCACTGGAATTCTCCCATCTTGACAACAAGGTAGGGCTGACTACACAGAATAAAACCAGGCTTGCCAAAGCCCATCGCTTTGACCTCAGTAAGTCCGCAATGTTTTATTATCACAGACATGAAATAGTCATTAAAAGTTCAAAGGTAGTTAAAAGTAAACGTACCGTCATCAAAAGGTGGTGTGCATATTTGACAAAAAAGAAAGAAAGAGTTAAAAGTGACCCACAATAAAATATGAACTGAAAACAGAAATTGTGCCACTAGCACTGAGGTGAACCCATTTTTCGACCAATTTGCACAACCAAAATGCCATCTCTTGTGAGCTGACCCACAGCGAATGTTGTGGTGGGTAGGAGTAAAATCTAAATGACACGAGTTTGAGCTATTGACATTGCAAATAACAATGCCTTTTTTTTTTTTTTTTTTTTTTAAAACGTAAATAAAAGGCATTGCTATTTACAATGCCAATAGCTAAACTCTCGTAACTGCGAGACCTATTGCAGTGCAAATGCTTGTTTGGCTTTGCCGCCGTTTTCAAAAGTTCCTTTACTCCTTTGGGGTCCCAATACAAAAGTTGGAAATAGTCCCCGACACTCTCATTACACACTTGACAAAGACTCCCGTAGTGTCTCGGCTCCTCAGAGCAGTGATGTAATTCCAGCTGGTTGTACACACTTGCTCCCACCAGGGTTGGACTGGGACAAAACAAAGGCCCAGGCCCTCTAATAAAAGTGTCCCACATTAGCAAAGCATTTAGTTATAAAACAAGCATTTACAATGCAATGGTCTCGGCATTAGTAAAGTTAGAGCTATTGGCATTGTTTATGACATTTTGTTTTGGTTAAGTTTTTGTTTTTAAAACATTTAAACAAAAGGTATTGTTATTTCCAATGTTAGTACCTTAATAAGTCTTAAATGCAACATTTATTGCCTTTGTACCTACAGACAGAGTTACCTACACACATATTGAGTAAGCTATTGATACAGTAAATACTAATGTTTTTTTTGTACTGTTTTATAAAGAAAAGCAAACCAAAATGTCATGAGCAATGCGAATAGCTGTAACTTTAACAATAGTAGTATTGTTGGGTGAGCTAGTGTTTAGATAGTGTACTATTACATGAGTAATAGTTGTGAAGAGAAAGAGAAAGGTTTGAATAGGAAGTTCTATATTCTAAATGGAGGAGTAAGTATTCTTAGCAGAGTGCATTAAGTAATATTGAGAAATTTTAGATTTTTTTTTTGTAATACTAGTACCCAATTCTTGCAAAATGTATACATAAATCATTGTGTAATAATTTACCCAAATGGTGCCCATAAATACATGCAAGTACATATCAAACATTATTATTTCTTTGAAAAAATAAACAGTAAGCCAAATGTGATTTGAGATTTTTATTAACTAAAATATTTATTTTGTATGTATTCATTTTATTCAAAGTTACAAAAATAGTAATCTTTTTGCATATTGCATAATTTAATCTTCGTCGAGAATTTCGACAATGTGTTCATTTTGAAATATTATATTTAGTGTTTTCGGTAGGTGTGGCATAAGAGCCTCTGCAAAGTCCTCAATATCTGCTGGAATTTGTAGGTGGTCCATTAAAAGCGTTTTGCTTATTTGTACAGATTTTAAATGTTCATTATCTTTAATTTGTATGGTGATGGTGCTTTTTTCCTGAGTGGTATTTTCGAGTCCATATATAGTTATTTGCAGTTGTTCTTGGGGTGGCTCAATTTTCTGCAAAAAGAAAAAGACATCTGTTACGAAACACATTTTTTACTGTATGTTTTTTTCTTTGCTATATTTTAACGTGCTTTTGAGAGAAATAAAAAATTTCTATAGATGCTGAAGGAATTTATTCAAGATTTTTCTGTTAATTGCATTTGTTCTGCGTGGTTTGGAGAATGTGTGTATATTTAGTTAAAGGCAAAGACCCAAAGTGCGTACTTATGTGTTAGTACTTATGGAATTTATGAAGGAGGTGTTGTAATTTTTTTGATGCAGAGTGTTTCTAAATGTAATGCAAGACGATCTAAAGGTGACAGATATTTATAGAAATGTATGTTTATATAGCACATTATTTTAAAACTTTGCAATAGAATTCGAATATGCACAGGAAAGTAGTGAGAGAGTGCAACTAAACTAGAAGTTAAGTAATAGGTAATGTAAAATTGAAAAGTGCATTTAAGGCAGTTTTTTATTAGTATGTATTCCAAAAAGGTAAATATAGACATAGATAGAGAGTTGGATGTTGCTTTGCTTGAGATGTAGTAATGTATGATTCTGGTGCTATTCCGATAGAAAGTTAGTGCTATATATAAAGTAAGCTATTTTATGTTTCCATGTGTTAGTAGGTAAGGTATAGATATGGACTAAAAAAGTTACTATGGCATGGTTATGGACTAGCATTTTAAAATGTGTGCAAAATTATTAGACCAAAAGGTGTAGTATGATTTGCAATGTATTTACCTACATGTTTTGCAGTTTGTCGTTAGGTGTTGAGCTGTAGGAAAGATAAACAGAAAAGTTGTTTGAGATATTTAGAGAGAGTGTTTTGTATGAATGTATATGCATGTATTTAAAGGTGATATAGTATTTTGGTGTTTCATCTATGTGTATGTTGAAAAAAGAGCAACTGATGTTACTACGTGTGATATAAAAATGGTGAATTTAATTAGTGTTCTGTTCTAGATGTGTAAGTAAGGTCTTTGTAAAGAATACATTTTTTATTTTTCGCAATTTTTTTAACTTTGTACTTACTTGCAATTGTGTATTCCGAGTAGAATTCAATATTTTTTCGTTGTTAAATTCATGCACTGTCAGATGGGTTATTTTGATGTAGCTCCCAAGTTCGATGGGAAAGTCCGCTGCGTCTCTCCACAGTGTTATTTTCACTGAGTCTGTTGCATCGTTGACTGTTATTGATTTTAGTTTTGTTTCTTGTCCTCCAATGAATACAGTTTTGGTTTCTTCCTCCTGTTAAATTTGATAAACAATCATTGTTATTGGTTCTTGCATAGATAGTATACACTTGTGCTGTATCTTTGTTTATTGGAGAGAACATGCGAATGAAAAGTTTGTTGATTGGTGTGGTGTATTTGTTGTGTAATAGTGTTTGCTACAGTGTGTATGTTAGAGAGTGTGTGTTAGAGACTTTTGTATGGAAGTATATATATGATATAATTTGTAGGAGAGTGCACATAAAAGAGTAGATGATGATATTCTGTATAGCTATCAATTTTACAAGTGTTTCAAATAAATAGTAAAAATACTCTACATATGTTTGAAACTGGTGGGACTGTTCCATGTAATCAACACTTTACAGTGCATTTAGTGTCCGACGTGTATTTTTACAGATTTTAATGTTTTTTTCGTAAATTATATTAGTTAAATATCATTTATATTGTAAAATGAGCGAGTAGAGTTGCTAGGATATTGTATGTGTTGTGCAGTAAGTATAGTGCTATTAGCAGCAACGTTGTGTATTCTATTTGATTTTCTACATCGATTAGTCCTAAATATAGCCTTTAGATGCTATTTTTCTATAAAAAAATTGTTGTATGCTTGTAGTAGATTGTACTAGAGAGTATTGGCAAAGTTTATGTAGCAATGAATGAGATAGAGAGTGTTAGTTTTTAACTATATTTAACCTTGTGGTGTGTGTAAAAGGAGTAAGTAACAGCTATTACTTGAAATGTTTGTAGATAGCATGTGTGTTGTAGTGAGTGTTGCATATAGTTTATAGTAAAGTGTGCTGCTAATAGTGTGTGTTTTAAAGAGTTGGAGTTACTAAATGTGTTATAGAATGTATGTCATAGTGGTTTGAAGAGTGCTATTACAAAGTGTGTGTGGCAGATAGTGTTGCTGACAGTATGTAAGTTTACTGACTACTACATGCAATAGTGAATAAGCACCTTTTTTTTTTATGATACGTAGCTCAGATATTGTCCCTAATATGCTCATCAATGTCCGTAAATTAGCTTTCCTTATTGTTTTTATTTGAGAAACTGGGGGTGCAGGCGGCTGTAGCAAATATACTGCTTCTTGGGTTATTGTTTCCGGGATTGTTAATGGTGGCATTCTTGAAATGTTTGTTTGTTTCGTTAAGATGATGACATTGTTCTTGTTTATAAAATTCCGAATTATAATTCCATTCCCTTCTTTTGTTAGCTTGAAAAAATCATCATTGTAGCAAGTTCCTTTAATTGACCCACTTTCATCAGCAAGAGCAATGTGGAATAAAATCTTATTTTCTTGCTTAGCGTTTTTGTAATGTGTTTTTGCAGAGCATTTGACTATGTTTGCTCGTATTGCTTTCTGATACGGTTTGCTTTCCTCGTGTTTGGTTTCCTTAATTTCTTGTATAGAAATCATCTGCAACGAGACAAATAATGTAAGTAGACCTTCTGAATCTAGCATGTAAAGAAAGCAAATTCCTAAAGCAAAATAACATACCAATTGATAATTTCAGCTTATTAAATAGCTACCCATAATGCTTTGTGATCGCTAATACCAAAGTGAGTTACCTCTCCATTAACATATATATGGTCTAAGGTTGAATTGTAGTCTGTTGTGTAGTTTTGTATTTTTTGCTGACATTGAAATTGGCTTTGCATGTATTCTAAAAGTAGTGTTGCATTATGTGATACTTGTGCTAAATCTATGTTGAAGTCGCCCATTATTATATATTTGTAGTTTGGGTAAAAGCTCAATACGCTAGTTAATACTTGAAAAAGTTTTTGTAGTTGTACATGTGGTGGTTTGTATATTATCACAAATAAGTAATCACAATTCTTTATAATTAAAGTAAAATGTAAAATGTCAATTTCGTGCTGTGTTTCATAAATTGGCAAAAGGCAAATATTTTTTTTGTAATAAATAGCAATCCCATGCTTGGTATTTTGATTATGGAATTTATCAAATAGCATCAGATGATAGTGGTCAATATATAATGAATTACTGTTCCCTTCCCTAGTTGTGTTTATTTCATTGAGACATATAATATCTGCCTTCATGATATTTGTGTCGGCTTGTATAGCTTTGTGATTTTTTTGTAGTGAACGTATGTTGTGTACAATAATATTAAAGTTTAGCAGATAATTACATAATTGTGGTACTGATATTTCTAATAGCATATCTGTCCTTAAGCGGGCCATTTCTTCATGAACCTTTGGGTGGACAACTATTTTGTCCTGCTGAATGTTTTTAATATATATGTTTTCTAATGATTTTGCTCTGCTTAAAGCAACATAATGCAAATGATGTATTTTACTATTGTTAAAATGGATGTAAAGTGGTTCAATAGTTTCTCCTTGTGTTCTATGTATAGTACATGCAGATGATTGGCGTAGTGGGAATTGCTTGCGTATTATTGTTATAAATTTTTGTGTAAATTGAAAATGTCTAGAGATAGCATGAATTGGTGTCCAATGAGGTGAAATGTTATAGTGATATATGTGCCTATTTTCCTTTCTTGTTAATTTGCCAACCTTTTCTTTATCAAAAAGAATCCATATCACATTTGGAATGCTATTGATAGTTTCTACTAATTCAACTATACCTGTTGCACCATTTGTTAAGCCATCGTTAACATTGATATTGCATGTTAGATCGTATCGTAATTTTAATGCAATATGCAATATAAATGGCAGGCCCGTGGTCTTAGTTGCATCTGCAGGTAATTGCATTAGCATTTTTTTTTTTACAATTTTGCTTAGGTCAGATGCAACTGTATCTATTGCGGTTGATGTGTATACAGGGTATTTTGTTATATGTTGTGACAAAACTTCATTATTAATATTATTAACCTCTTTGTTTGTTGCCATTATATAAGGGATGGTTTTGGTAATGTTTTGGGGTGGGTCTTGCTTGCATGTTTGTATTTGTATAATATCGTCATTAGTTTGTTTTCCTTCTCTTAATCTATTTAGTAATTGAGCAAATGGTAAGTCGTTTAGCTGCCTCATAATTTTTGTTAATTCAAACAACTTAAAGTGTGTTTGCCATAAATTTGTACTTACTGGTCTGTATGAATGTCTAGAATTTTCAAATATGTATGTGTCAAATACTGGTTTTAACTGATAAAAATCTCCAATAGCTAATATGGATATTCCACCAAAAGGGAGTTTGGACATTTTAATTTCTTGTAACCTGTTATGTATAAAATTGAAAAGATTTGCCCCTACCATTGATATTTCATCAATTATTAGCAATTTAAGATGCAATAATTCATTTTGAAGTGCACTCCTGTTCTCATGAGTGAGTGGTTTATGAGATAGCGATTGCGAAACTGGTATTTTGAATGTACTATGTAGCGTTCTACCATGTATGTTATGTGCTGCTTTGCCTGTTGGAGCTGTAAGCAATACATAAATGTTATCAGGATTTTCCCCTGCTTTGGTATTGTAATAGCGTAGTAATGTTTGGTAAAGGGCTGTTATAAGGAAGCTTTTCCCTACTCCTGCACCACCTGTGCAAAACGTATAGCAAGGTGTTTCTTTGGTTTTTATCCAATGCAAGTGATGGTATATAAAGTTAAGTTGCTCATTTGTAAGATTTTGCATCAAACTGTGATATTGGTCATCTGGCATTATATTATTGGTTCAAAGTTCATCATTACTTGTACTTCTAATGCCTAAATCAAATGACAAGTCATATAATAGTGGTTCATTTGTTTGAACTTCAGGACAAATGTTTTCGTCAGTTTCTATATCCATTGGAGGTATAAGTAATGCGTCCAATGTACAGTCTCCATTGGCATTAGGTGTTAAAGGGGTATTATGCCTATTATACTTAGTATGATTAGCGTCAACTATATTTTGAAGTTCTAGGTATTTTTCATAATATGTTTCCTTATTACCAATAATTTGATTTTCTACTCTCCAGGGATAATAAAGCATTAGCAATTCTCTGTAATAATTTTCAGGGTCATTTTTTTTATTAAACCTGCAATATCGAATTATTTTTTGTTTTTGCCGCTTTGTATAATCTGTTTCTGCAGTTTCATTTGGTATATTAAGTTCAAGTTCTTCCTCATCCGAGCTATAAAAGTTGTTTTCGGTGAGGAAATTATCATGGTCTGTTGCATTTTTCTGCTTTCGATTTTTATGATTTCCATGATACATAGATGCATAGTCAGCTAATGTACACGTTTCCAAATCTGTAGGACGTTTGCTGTACTTTACTATTACATTATCATATTGTATTTGATTGGATGTATCAGGTAACAAATTTGTAGTCTCAATGTCTTTTAATAAGTAGGTACGCTTTTCTGGAGGGCTTGTATTAATGAAAACATACGATCTAGAACTTTTGCGTAAAGGAATTTGAAGTATGAGATAGGCTGCTTCTTGCGGGCTTATTTCTGTACAGTTTAGGAATTTGTTACCTATATGCTTAAGCTGCTCTTTTATGCTTGGATTGTGATAAACTTCTTTTGCTGCTTGTGCAATCAACTTGCTCATTCCACGCTGTGATTTACTAATATATGATACTATATATACGGCACATGCATATGCGTCTAAGATGTATTGTATATCAATGTTTGCTTGCCATGCTTGTAAAATTGTCGTATTGTAGTTATTAATAAAGCATTCAGCTGGTGTTCTTTTTAGGAAAATAGTTTTTTTTCTATAATGCAGCGTATACATATAACATATTGACTTAGATCTAGTTGCATCGTATCTAAAAACTGTTCAAAGGAATAATGTGAGAACTCTTGCGTGTTCATAGTTAGGTGGATTAGTTCGATTTTCTGTAAGAGCTCTTGATCAGTTTTGTCTAGTGGTAATGGTTCCAGTATAAAAGTTTCTGGCATTGGATATTTTGGGTACTGGTATTTGCATGTTCTTTTATGTTTAATACGACAATTTTTGGTATGTCCATGCTTTTGTAGTGGCAATAAAGGCTCGATATTTGTATCTTGTTGTTTTGCACAGGTTATATATTTATCTATAAAAGCTGTAACAGTAGTAACTTCTGAAGTTTCATACTGTGGAGCTCTTTCAATCCATATTATTGCATGTATATGTGGTGATCCTCTTTGTTGAAATTCTACTCTATAAAAGTAATCTATCACCTTGCCAATTGGGTTACTTTTATGCAGTAATATACAATTAAAGAATTTTCTAACTTGAAAGTCAAAATGTCGGGCACAAGTAATGGGATTTCTCTGTATTAATTTGCATTTTTCCTCCCATGACATATTTTTGAATTCTTCTTCTGTACATTCTTTTTTTTTCTCAGTGCGTAATAGTATGTTGATTAAATGATACCATTTAGTTTCTGCTGCTGATAATGTTAAAAAAATGTTGGTATCCCTAATTGTCTTATCATAGCAAATAAGTCTTTTTTGCATTGCTCCCAATATGGTGGTGAGCCACGTATTGTTTTTAGTATTTTATATCCCTCATTAAATTGGAAAATGCTATCTAATTTTTGTTTGATATCTTTTGCTGTAATAATGTTACCATTGTTAAAATATTTTCTAAGTGAGATGTATATTTTGCTCTGTATTTGCTTAATATGCAACTTTTTCAATTTGAAGAAAACATTTGTCATGGACTTTGTTACTCTTAAATCATAACTTCTTAATTCCCATTGACATATTGTACTGTAATGTATTGGTACATGCCTTTCTTTGTTTGTTGGCCTTCGCTTTCCACAAAAAATAGTGGGGAAAGCTAAATATTCAGAATCTTTGTCTTCATATAGACCCCTTGGTGTGTTATATTCTGCAGGTGCTAAGTTAATAATGTTAATGCTTTCTGTAGTTATAGTTTCATTAGTTAGCATAGTATCTAAATTCCCAGCTGCAATGTTGTCTGATGAATCTGATGTATTGTTTGCATCAGAAGTGTCATTACAAGGTGGCATATTCTCTGGTGTATATTCCCAATCTTTATTAACAGTGACTCCATATTCTTGGAACATACTGCTAGTAGTTGCTAAATATAGAGCTGCACGCTTTACTTTGTTTGGCCTTACATTTTTGAAATGGGTATAGGATTTATAGCTTAATTTGCGTTTTAATTTTATTGGAATCGTCATGTTATCATTAATTTGTCTTGGTAAAACAGTAACAGTTGTCATAACATCGGGAGGGACGTTAACTACTGCACCTGAGAGAGATTTTTGGAAGCCTCGCGGCAGCGTTCTGATTTGTAAAAAAGGTATTCTTGGCGATACTAATCTCTCTTCTAAATTATGCAAGTGTAATTCAGGTGGGATATCAGGAAATGTCATCCCATTATAGAAAGAACATGGTGGTATTTTGTCCTTGGCAATATATTTGTAACATGTCCAGCATATATCTTCTGTTTGATATTGACTAATGTTACATTCTATGAATTTAGCCCTTTTTTTTAACTTGTGCGTTGTTTGCAAACTTTGTTTATGCCATAACTGATTGCAAATAGTGCAAGCATACTCTGGGCCATATTTAATTTGTGCATGGAAAGTACTAATTGTGGCATTTGTCAAAGATGTTATATTTGTGGCATTAAGTGTATTTTCTGTTTCTTGTGCATGCAATCTTTTTCTGTTACAGTTATTTGGTTGTACTTCTATTGCATTTGGTTCATTGTGAATCCCAGCATTATGTGTAAATGTGCTTGTTATTGCATTGGGATTGTTAATAGCTATGATAGATTCAATATGACTTGTGGTTGTGGAATTCTCTGTATGCATTTGCCTATCGCTGTTGAGTGTTTCTGTAAGTGTATTTTCTAGTTGTAACTCTATAGGTGTGATATGTATAGAGGCATGTAGAGTTACCTTAGTAGTATGGATATACATGTCTCTTATAGGTGTAACTTTTTTCTCTCTATGTTTTCTTTGTGTTGCCTTAAGTGACAATTTGCTAATTCTGCGTACTGTAACTGGAGTGAAGTATAAAGTAAAACGTAATGAATTTGGTACTTTGTTCTGGAGAGCCAACGTTCTGATGTAATCAATAACCTGCTCAGGTGATTTGATTTGTAAAGCAATAGAGGTCCCCTTAGCAGGAGGTATTAATTCCTCATTTTGGCTATTTGAATTAAATACAAAGTATGCATGAATCGTTTTGAATATTGAAATAGTGTATGCATTAAAACAAATCAATATACCATTGTTAAAATGCTTTGAAGTAAGGGTTCTCAAAAGCCTTGCATTTTGCATTTCTGTTTGCTTCTCCTCCATCGTTATGCTCTTTTTTTGCTTAATTGCATATATAATGCTATTGTGCTCTATGTAATTGGGTAAATATTGTGGCTGCATACAATTTTCTTTATTAAGAGACTGCATTTCAATATATAGTGCATTTCCAAGTCCCATAATAGATTGCAAGTCTTGACTATCCCAACTATGTGCGGGTTTACAGTAGTTATGTAGAATAGCAAATAGACTATTTTGTATAGATTGTGTACACCTTGATGGTAGTGTAAGATTTGTTTGTGTTTGCTGTTTGTCTGTACTATTTACGACATTTATATGTTGTTGTGTTTGTGGCCAAAAAGTTTGTTCTATGTTGTTCTTGATGTTAATATGCATTTTGGACAATATAGTATTGGTGTTACTTTTTGGGCTAAGTATTTTGTTACCCTGAGTGTTAGGTTTGTTTTTAGGATGGGAGCTTTGTATATATGCGTTATTATGCAAATCACTTGTTGAGCCTGTGATGTTTTGTGTATGTATGTTTTTTGTATCACAACTCGTGACTCTTGTGTTGTGTCTAAGTGTATTTCTAAGTATATTTGCGTATGTCGGAGTATT
Source organism: Triturus cristatus (assembly GCF_964204655.1). NCBI lineage: Eukaryota > Metazoa > Chordata > Amphibia > Caudata > Salamandridae > Triturus > Triturus cristatus. The sequence continues at coordinate 862,338,072 of NC_140590.1, forward strand.
ATGTGAGTTACTTGCATATTCTGTTGTATCTATGCTAGTGCAAGTAGGTAGCGTCAGTTGTGCAGTTGTTATAGGCACAATGCAATTTTTTGAGGGGGGAATATGCTGATCAGTAGCTAATGATGCTGATGGCTGAAGAGTACCTGCCTTTGATCTTTGGAGGCAATCTCTTTCATTTTCTATGCGAGTTTTTAATGTGTGTGTGAATAAATCTGTACATGCTTTAGTAGAATGCACATAAATATGCTTGTGTAATATGGCACTTGCATTTTTTTCTGCTATGAGCATTGCCTTATGTAGTGAATCTTTTTTAATTGTAATTATATCTATTGGAGTTAATTCATATGGTAAGTAATTACTATTGGGTCGCTTTAGACTATATGCCAGATTTGTTATGTACTGTATAAGCCCTTCAAATGATATTTGTATGGTAATACATGTCCCATTTGGGTGAGGCATTCCTGTGGTGTCGCGGCTATGCGAGTCAAATACAAAGTATGAATTTTCACTGTGCATAATAGCTATAACATACATATCCATGCAAAGTAAAACACCGCAATGCAAATTGAGTGCAGCTCTCAATACTGTTTGCATATTTGGCGAAGATGGGTCAAACTGTTTCAGTATATCCCCATAAGAAGGTTGTTTAAGCTTAAGCGAATAGATAGTGTCATTGTGTTGGATATAATTTGGTAAATCATCAGGATGCATAAGCTGTTCTTGATTTATGGAAAGCATATCTATATATAAAGCATCCCCTAAGTCCAAAATGGCATGTAAATCTTCTACAGTCCATGTATTAGCAGGTTTGTAGCTATTGTGTATGATTGCGAATGTGCTGTTTGGCAAACATTGTTTGCCCCGTGAAGTAGGAGAAAATTTGTTATGCCCTTGATGATAAGCTGCCTGCAGTATTTCCATGATATTAATAGCGACACAAAAATATTGTTCAAATAAACTGCCGGTATTAAACTACCTATTATAGGTTTGTATTGTAGCGTTCTTTTGATGCTGTATTTTAGTGTTGTAAGTTACTTGTATGGACTATATATCTGTATGCTTCTATACAAGTATAATGCTAACTAGCATATATTAAAATTTATATACACCTTCTAACTTTTCTGAGTAGTTACTATTTATTTGTATAGCTATACAAGGTTCATGCAACTTTCCTTGTGCTGCTAATAACAGTAAGTAATAAATAGATGCTGTTCAGCAAACTAATTTGTGTGAGATAGGTTAGATGTAAACTGTATTAGATTTATGCTATATGCATAGGATTCTAAAATGAATAGAAGTGTTTTCTAAGCATGCATTTGGTGTGTGTTTCTATACGCTTGTAGTGTTTCCACGAATGTTGTGCTTTAAGCAAAGCTCAGTGTTTCTTAAATAGCCTGTGAATGATATTTACGGATTTGTAAGCACTAGACTTTCTCAACAGCCTATAGCTATCGCTAACAGAGGTTATGCATGCTGAAAACAATGAGTATGTTTCTAAAAAAATATATATATATTCTAATGATCCCAACTAATTTGTTTTCACCATAGGCTGGTGTATCAACAATAAATTAAGATACTTTCACCTTGATGCCTTGAAAAAGAATGCGCAACTTCTCACAGTTATCTATGGAAGAATAAAAACAAGTATTAATGTTGATTTAGCATAGTAATATACAGTAAGTTGTCAATAGTAACGAAATTAAGAAATTTTTGCATGGCTCATAAAGTTGGTAGATGTAATAGAGGGAAAACACAAGTAGAAATTGTATCCCAAAGAGCAATACAGATGTAATAATACTGAGATGGTTTGTAGTGTAAGGTTTCTGTCGAGTATGGTAGAAAAAGTGTTGTGAAATGTAGTATAGTGTAGACAATGTGTAGCCAAAAAAGTGTATATCGAGAATGTGTAGCAGAATGTGAAGAAAAGAGTAGTAGAGTGTTTTTCTTAGAGTAAAATATTTAAATAGTTTCATTAAAAAAGACAAACAGTACGGTACAAAAACAAAGGCAAGAAAAGTTGTCAGTGCTTCACGTAATTCATCCCATGGTAGTCAGCAGCACGGAATTATGCAACATATTGGCGCATGCGCTAAGGTACAGGGGCTAAGGCAGAGGCGCAAAGTAACACGTGTCATGCCACATGTGTGAAGTCACAGAATGTGTGTGCTGTAAAGAGTAGATGGAAGAGATTGTGAATGAGAATGTGTGCTAAAGAGTGTGTGGTACAGAATGTATAATAGAGAATGCATGGTGTAAAAAGCATTGTGGGCAGTGTGTGCTATTACAGTTAAAAACAGGGATAGGAAACTGAAAAACTTTGAGAAAAAGTTGACAGAGCCTCACGTAAGTAACCCCATTGGAGTTTGCAGATTGGTTCTCACCTGCATGCTCACTTTCTCATCATCAGCTATTGTCAACTTAAAGGTTTAAAGTTTGAAAAAGCCAGGAAAACAAAGAGGAGAGTAAAGAAGAGGCAGTGTGTCATACGTCAAGGAGTAGCGAGAGTAGTAAGAGTAATGTATGTACAGTACAATTTTAAAGGATAGTAGTGAGGATAAAGACAGTAGAGATGTAAGCATTAGCTCTGGTGCATGTTGAGAAGATGTACATAAAAATGTGTGCAACAGGTAGTATGGTAAAGATTATGTATAATCATACTGCATGAGAGTGTGTGTGGCAGAGAGCATTTAAGAAGTGCATGCAACAGAGTGTGTGCAACAGAGCGCGTGCAATAGAGCGCATGCAACAGCATGCATGCAACAGAGCGCATGGCAAAGGAAAGAGGGCGCGTGGAAAGAGGGCGCGTGGAAAGAGGGCGCGTGGAAAGAGGGCGCGGGGAAAGAGGGCACGGGGAAAGAGGGCGCGGGGAAAGAGGGCGCGGGGAAAGAGGGCGCGGGGAAAGAGGGCGCGGGGAAAGAGGGCGCGGGGAAGAGGGGGCGGGGAAGAGGGGGCGGGGAAGAGGGAGCGGGGAAGAGGGTGCATAAAGAAATAGTCTATTAATGGTGAAAACACTGAGCTATCTAAAGGAAAAACTTTCCCAAAAAGTTGACAGTGCCTTACATAAGTAACATCATTGCATTGTGCAGATTGGTTGTCATGTGCATGCTCACTTTCTCATCATTAGTTATTGCCAACAAATAGGCTGAAGGTGTCAAAAATGTAGGGGAAAATAAAGTGAGAATAAAGAAGAGACAGTATGTAGTATACATGGAGTAGAAAGAGCAGTAAGAGTAGTGTGTGTAGTGTTTGTCTGATAGTAAAGGATAGGAGGATAATAAAGGTAGTAGAGTTGTAAGCATTAGCTAGGGTGCATGTAGAGGAGATGTGTATTACAATTTGCACAGTAGGTAGTATGTTAAAGTGCATGCCAAAAGACAGCGTGTAGGAAAGTGTGTTGCATAGAGCGTGTGGCAGAGAGGCTGTGGTAAAGAGCTGGTAGTACAGAGAGTGCCATAGAGGCTGTAAATATAGTGCGTGCTACAGAGTATATGCACCATGTTGTCATATGCGCTAAGTTACACGCGCTAAGTTACCTGCGCTAAGTCACAGTTGCTAAGCCACATGTGTCAAGTTACACAATGAGAGTACTGTAGAGAGTGGCTAAAAGAGTGTGAATGAGAATGTGTGCTAAAGAGTGTGTGGTACAGAATGTGTAATAGAGAATGCATGGTGTAAAAAGCATTGTGGGCAGTGTGTGCTATTACAGTTGAAAACAGGGATAGGAAACTGAAAAACTTTGAGAAAAAGTTGACAGAGCCTCACGTAAGTAACCCCATTGGAGTTTGCAGATTGGTTCTCACCTGCATGCTCACTTTCTCATCATCAGCTATTGTCAACTTAAAGGTTTAAAGTTTAAAAAAGCCAGGAAAACAAAGAGGAGAGTAAAGAAGAGGCAGTGTGTCATACGTCAAGGAGTAGCGAGAGGAGTAAGAGTAATGTATGTACAGTACAATTTTAAAGGATAGTAGTGAGGATAAAGACAGTAGAGATGTAAGCATTAGCTCTGGTGCATGTTGAGAAGATGTACATAAAAATGTGTGCAACAGGTAGTATGGTAAAGATTATGTATAATCATACTGCATGAGAGTGTGTGTGGCAGAGAGCATTTAAGAAGTGCATGCAACAGAGTGTGTGCAACAGAGCGCGTGCAATAGAGCGCATGCAACAGCATGCATGCAACAGAGCGCATGGCATAGGAAAGAGGGCGCGTGGAAAGAGGGCGCGTGGAAAGAGGGCGCGTGGAAAGAGGGCGCGTGGAAAGAGGGCGCGTGGAAAGAGGGCGCGTGGAAAGAGGGCGCGGGGAAAGAGGGCGCGGGGAAAGAGGGCACGGGGAAAGAGGGCACGGGGAAAGAGGGCGCGGGGAAAGAGGGCGCGGGGAAAGAGGGCGCGGGGAAGAGGGGGCGGGGAAGAGGGGGCGGGGAAGAGGGTGCATAAAGAAATAGTCTATTAATGGTGAAAACACTGAGCTATCTAAAGGAAAAACTTTCCCAAAAAGTTGACAGTGCCTTACATAAGTAACATCATTGCATTGTGCAGATTGGTTGTCATGTGCATGCTCACTTTCTCATCATTAGTTATTGCCAACAAATAGGCTGAAAGTGTCAAAAATGTAGGGGAAAATAAAGTGAGAATAAAGAAGAGACAGTATGTAGTATACATGGAGTAGAAAGAGCAGTAAGAGTAGTGTGTGTAGTGTTTGCCTGATAGTAAAGGATAGGAGGATAATAAAGGTAGTAGAGTTGTAAGCATTAACTAGGGTGCATGTAGAGGAGATGTGTATTACAATTTGCACTGTAGGTAGTATGTTAAAGTGCATGCCAAAAGACAGCGTGTAGGAAAGTGTGTTGCATAGAGCGTGTGGCAGAGAGGCTGTGGTAAAGAGCTGGTAGTACAGAGAGTGCCATAGAGGCTGTAAATATAGTGCGTGCTACAGAGTATATGCACCATGTTGTCATATGCTCTAAGTTACACGCGCTAAGTTACCTGCACTAAGTCACAGTTGCTAAGCCACATGTGTCAAGTTACACAATGAGAGTACTGTAGAGAGTGGCTAAAAGAGTGTGAATGAGAATGTGTGCTAAAGAGTGTGTGTTGTGGAGTGTGTTTTGGAGAATGCATGGTGTAAAATGCATGGTGGGGTGTGTGCGCAATTTCTGTTGAAAACAGGGTTAGGAAAAGGAAATAATTGCATAAAAAGTTGACAGAGCCTCGCGTAAGTAACACCATTGGAGTTTGCACATTGGTTCTCACCTGCATGCTCACTTTCTCATCATCAGCTATTGTCAACGTTTAGGTTTAAAGTATGAAAAAGAAACGAAAACAAAGAGGAGAATAAAGAAGAGGCAGTGTGTCTTTTACGTTAAGGAGTAGCGAGAGGAGTAAGAGTAATGTATGTAGTGTACAATTGTAAAGGATAGTGTTGAGGATAAAGGTCAGTAGTGATGTAAGCATTAGCTGTGGTGTATGTTGAGGAGATGTACTTAAAAATGTGTGCAACAGGTAGTATGGTAAAGAGTATGTAAAAGCATAGTGCATGATAGAGCGTGTGGCAGAGAGCATTTAAGAAGTGCATGCAACAGAGTGCATGCAACAAAGTGCGTGCAACAGAGTGCGTGCAACAGAGCGCGTGCAACAGTGTGCGTGCAAAAGAGTGTTTGTAGAGGAGTAAAGTATATTATTGCTGGAAAGATTGACATAGGCAAAGTCCAAATCCCCTGGTAGTGTTGAGTGTTTAATGTAAGTAACACTATTGAGGTTTGCCAAATACTTTACTTGTATGTTCACTTCTTCATTCTTAAAATTCGGCAGCATATAGCTTGAAAGTTCCCCAAAAAAAGGATTAAAAAGAGGCGCGTCTAACGACCAACAGTAGTCTAAATGTAGGCATTAAGTATGATATATGTAGAGGAGGTGTCTCTAAAAAAGTGCGCTTTAAATTGTATTCTGTAAAATATAGCATGTTAAAGAGTGCATGTTAAAGATTGTATGGTAAACAGTGCAAACGCAAGAGTGTTTGTAGAAAACTAAACTATATTGCTATCTAATAAATTCAACTGCTCTAACGTAAAAGTTGCCAGCGCCTCATGTTATTAACACCATTCGAGTTTTCCGATTGTTTTGCACGTGCATGCTTACTTCCCCATCAACAGCTAATGCCAAATGTGGTTTATATTCACATTTTCACGATGTCACACAGGCATTTACACAAACCTACACATACACACTGCTTCATTCAATCGTGAATTTGAGTACTCCATGCAAACTTTCCATTTTGCTCAGTTCTTTAAAAGCAATAATACAATATTTGATTGTGCACAGCCATCTATGTATTGCTTTTTTTGGCCCAACTCTTTTCTCTCCCCTTTTCCATAGCAAGCTTTTGTTGAGGAAGTTTCCCTCAACCTGCCCCACGCTCTTGAGAATCATGGTTGTCTTTTTTTGCAACTTTTCTCTTTTGGGCAGCCGGACCCATATTTGCTGGTGGGCATGTTTCTTCTATTTTATCTTTGCCCTTTTCCGGCTTATGTTTATGGCTGTGAGGCAAAATCTTCCTGAAGCAGTATGGCAAGCAATGTTCTATGTTTTTTTGCTGTTTTGTTGTTTGCTTGCTTTTTATCTAACTTTTTGTTTCTCGAGCTTAAGCGGTGTGGGTCATTCCGGTGCAGCGGCGTGCAGGGAGTGCTTTCCTCGGTAAGTATGGTGCTGGCTGTGGGACTTAGGTAAGGCATATTGTAAGTAACTCATTTTTTTTTCTGTTTCGTTACAGGTCTTCAGCAGTGAGGGTCGTTCCAGTGCGGCGGCATGCAGGGAGGCTTTTCCTTGGTAAGTATGGTGTTGTTTGCGGGACTTAGGTAAGGCATATTGTATGTTTTGTAACTAACTGTGTATCTTTGTTTGTTTACAGGGCTTCATCGTTCTGGGGTGCTACGGTGGAGATGCCTACATGGAGCGCTTTCACCAAATGTATGGTGCTGTTTGGGCTATGCATCTAGTAAAAAAAGCTAGCATTAGCTACGATGTTTAAGAGGTGTGCTAAAAATGGTGTGCAGTAAAGTACGTGTATTGAGAGTACGTGTGGAAGAGGGCGCGGGGAAGAGGGCGCGGGGAAAAGGGCGCGGGAAAGAGGGCGCGGGGAGGAGGGCGCGGGGAGAGGGCGCGGGGAAGAGGGCGCGGGGAAGAGGGCGCGGGAAAGAGGGCGCGGGAAAGAGGGCGCGGGAAAGAGGGCGCGGGAAAGAGGGCGCGGGAAAGAGGGCGCGGGAAAGAGGGCGCGGGAAAAAGGGCGCGGGAAAGAGGGCGCGGGAAAGAGTGCGCATAAATAAATAGTCTATTAATGGTGAAAACACTGAGCTAGCTAAAGAAAATAGTTGCCCACAAAGTTGACAGTGCATTACATAAGTAACACCATTGCATTGTGCAGATTGGTTGTCACGTGCATGCTCACTTTCTGTTTATTAGTTATTTTTAACAAATAGGCTGAAAGTGTCAAAAAAGAAGGGGAAAAAAAAGTGAGAATAAAGAAGAGACAGTATGTAGTATACATGAAGAAGTAGTTTTGAGCAGTAAAAGTAGTGTGTGTAGTGTTTGACTGATAGTAAAGGATAGGAGGATAATAAAGGTAGTAGTTGTAAGCATTAGCTATGCTGCATGTAGAGGAGATGTGTATTACAATGTGTACAGTAGGTAGTATGTGAAAGCGCATGCCAAAAGATAGCATGTAGAAAAGTGTGTGGCATACAGTGTGTGGCAGAGAGCCCGTGGTAAAGAGCTGGTAGTACAGAGAGTGCCATAGAGGCTGTAACTAAACTGCGTGCTACAGAGTATATGCACCATGCTGTCATATGCGCTAAGTTACATGCGCTAAGTTACCTGCGCTAAGCCACATGTGGTAAGTTACACAATGAGAGTACTGTAGAGAGTGGATAAAAGAGTGTGAATGAGAATGTGTGCTAAAGAGTGTGTGGTGTGAAGTGTGTTTTTGAGAATGCATGGTGCAAAATGCATGGTGTGGAGTGTGAGCAATTACTGTTGAAAACAGGGATAGGAAAATGAAAACATTTCAGAAAAAGTTGACAGAGCCTCACGTAAGTAACACCATTGGAGTTTGCAGATTGGTTCTCACCTGCATGCTCACTTTCTCATCATCAGCTATTGTCAACTTATAGTTTGAAAGTATGAAAGCAAGGGAAACAAAGAGGAGATTTAAAAAGAGGCAGTGTGTAGTATATATAAAGGAGTTGCGAGAGGAGTAATGTATGTAGTATACAAATAATAAAGGATAGTAGTGAAGATAAAGGCAGTAGAGATGTAAACATTAGCTGTGGTGCATGTTGAGGGGATGTACATAAAAATGTGTACAAGTAGTATGGTAAAGACTAAGTAAAATGATAGTGCGTGAGAGCATGTAACAGAGTGCGCACAACAGAGCATGCGCAACAGTGCGTGCAACAGAGCACATGCAACACAATCTCACACGCGCTAAGTTACACGTGCTAATTAACACAAGCAGAGTGTATGTAGAGATTGAATGGAAGGGAGCATCAAGGAGAAAGTGGTCAAAAGAGTGCATGTAATAGAATGTGTAACAGAGAACGCATGGTGTAAAGTGGATGAGGAGGAGGAGGAGTGTGTGTGAAAAACTATAGTTAAGCCAGTAATGAAGAGTGTTGCGCAGAAGGAGCATATATATGCACTATGCAAATAACTGACAATGCAGCACTTAATTGCCAACCAGTGCATGACATTGCTAAACTCTAAACTATATGTTCTGAATGATAAAATCAATTTTATTGCAAAGCGTGATTTCCCAAAATCAATTGCACAGTAATATCTGCATTACTGCGGTTAATACATACATCAAGAGCAATGTTTGTACAGCAAACACTGAAATTAAGTCAACATTGAGGAGCAATGAAAATATTTAGAAAAGGGTACCTAATCCTGCAAGCGTAAGCTGTGAAACCCCTCCCACCCCCTCCAAAAGGGCAACAAACACCACATAACCAAATGCCACTGCTAGTATAAGGTTAACCCCCCCCCCTTTTGCCCCCCTCATCACACACTTGTTTCAGTTTGTTAAAGTAGCATAGCAGCCTCACAGAGCTAACTAAGGTAAATACGCGTTTTAGATGTAACCTATACGTAAACAATGTGCCTTGAAAGCATATGCAATGAAGGCCAAAAGGCAGATGGTAAATGTATTGAAAGGCAAAGCATGGCGAATAGAAATAAAGGCAAATCTATTGAATGCGCGCACCATAATGGCACTTTTAGGCAAAAAGTGAGATACAAAAGTAGACATGCATAACAAAACATTTATTAAAAACGTTTTGCTTCCTGAAACACATTTTGTCAACCAAAGTAAAACAGTTGTAACATATGTAACGAGCCGCAAGTGCCTGAAAATGCAAATGCGAAAATTTGTATATTAGCATATAATTGTAGATGGCTGGCAACCGTAGCACGTTTGTAATGCAAGCGATGCTAAAGTATAGAGTGTGTGGTGTGGAGTGTTTTGCTGAATGCATGGTGTAAAATGCATGGTGGAGAGTGTCCGCTATTACTGTTGAAAACATGGGTAGGAAAAGGAAAAAATAACTGAAAAAGTTGACAGAGCCTCACGTAAGTAACACCATTGGAGTTTGCAGATTGGTTCTCACCTGCATGCTCACTTTCTCATCATAAGCTATTGTCAACTTATAGGTCGAACGTATGAGAAAAGCAAGGGAAACAAAGAGGAGTATAAAGAAGAGGCAGAGTGTAGTATACATAAAGGAGTAGCGACAGGAGCAAGAGTAATGTATGCAGTGTACAATTAATAAAGGATAGTAGTGAAGATAAAGGCATTAGAGATGTAAATTTGCTGTGGTGCATGTTGAGGGGATGTATATAAAAATGTGTACAAAAAGTAGTATGCTAAAGAGTATGTGAAATGATAGTGCATGAGAGCGTGTGACACAGTGCGTGCAACAAAGCGCACGCAACAGACCGCGTGCAACAGAGCGCGTGCTACAGAGCGCGTGCAACAGAGCGCGTGCAACAGAGCACGTGCAACAGAGAGCGTGCAACAGAGCACGTGCAACAGAGCGCGTGCAACAGAGCGTCACACGCGCTAAGTTACACGCGCTAAGTTACACGCGCTAAGTTACACGCGCTAAGTTACCCGCGCTAAGTTACACGCACCAAGTTACACGCACTAAGTCACACAATGAGTGTGCTGTAGAGAGTGGATAGAAGAGAGTGAATTTGAATGTGTGCTAAAGAGTGTGTGGTGTTGCGTGTGTTTTGGAGAATGCATGATGTGAAATGCATGGTGGCGAGTGTGCGCTATTACTGCTGAAAATAGGAATAGCAAAAGGTAAAACTTGTACAAAAAGTTGGCAGAGCCTCACGTCAGTAACACCATTTGAGTTAGCAGATTGGTTCTCACCTGCATGCTCACTTTCTCATCATTAGCTATTGTCAACTTTTAGTTGTAAATTATGAAAAAGCATGGAAAACAAAGAGAAGATCAAAGAAGATACAGTGTGTAATATACATAAAGGAGTAGCGAGAGGAGTAATTTATGTAGTATACAAATATTAAAGGTTAGTATTGAAGATAAAGGCAGTAGAGATGTAAGCATTAGCTGTGGTTCATGTTGAGGAGATGTACATAAAAATGTGTGCAACAGGTAGTATGGTAAAGAGTATGTAAAATCAGTGCATGAGAGAACGTGTGACAGAGCACGTGCAACAGAGGGCATGCAACATAATCTCGACACGTGCTAAGTTATACGCGCCAAGGCACACGCGCGAAGTCACACAAGCAGTGTGTATGTAGAGAGTGAATGGAAAGGGGCATTAAGGAGAAAGTAGGCATAAGAGTGCATGTTATAAAATGTGTAACAGAGAACGCATGGTGTAAACTGGATGAGGAGTGCGTGTGAAAGTCTATAGTTAAGCCGTTAATAAAAAGTGTTGCGCAGTAGGAGCATATATATGCAGTATACCAAAAACTGCCAATGCAGGACTTAATTGCCAAGCAGTGCATGACATTTTTAAGCTATGAACCATATGTTCTGAATGAAAAAATGCATTTTTTTCCAACGCGTGATTCCCCAAAAACAATTGCACAGTAATATCTGCATTACTGCGGGTAATACATACATGAAGGCCAATGTTTGTACAGCAAACACTAAAATTAAGTAACCTTCGAGGAGCGATGAAATAATTTAGAAAAGGATACCTCGTCCCGCTAGCGTACTTTGTGAAACCCCTCCCACCCCCTCCAAAAGTCTAACAAACATCACATGACAAAATGTCACTGCTAGTATAAGGTTAACCCCCCCCCTTTTTGCCCCCCTCATCACACACTTGTTTCAGTTGGTTAAATTAGCATAGAAGCCTTAGAGATTTAAGTAAGGTAAAGACGCGTTTTAGACGGTACCTATACGTAAACAATGCACCTTGAAAGCATATGCAAAGAATCCCAACCGGAAGATGGTAAATGTATTCAAATGTCAAGCAAAACGAATAGAAATAAAGCCAAATCTATAGAATGCGCGCACCATAACTGCAATCATAGGCCAAAAGTCAGATCCAAAAGGAGGCATGCACACCAAAACATTTCACATAAATGTTTCGCATCACAAAACACATTTTGCCAACAAAAGTAAAACAGTCGTAAGACATGTAACGAACAGTATCAAGCGCATTAATATTCCACGGGTGCGAAATTTGTATACTAGCATATAATTGTAGATGACTGGCAACAGTCGCAAATTTGCAATGCAATCGATGTTAAAGTATCTTATGCATAGAGTGTTTCAGTGAGGATGAAATAAACGGCAAACTAAAGCAAAACGTTACCGTAATAAGGCTAGCATTAGTGGTGCAAGCAAAAAGAGCAAGTCAATGTACTGCGTGTGCATTCGTTAAAGTAGGACTAATATGTTTTGAAAGCTGTTCGGTTTTAAGATAAAAAAAAAATGATGGCATCTAAACGTAACGCTTGCAAATCAAAGGCAGCAAGATACCCAACGATGGCGAAGCGGTACCGTAATGTATACCGAAATACTGGCGAAAGCCAAAAACATCCAGGTTATGTGCTGTCTATGCGTGTCCCTTCAAAATTCTGCTCAATCTACGCTCGCCAAATATTTTATTGCAAACTTGACAAAAAAGCGCGGCTCGGAAGTTTAAATGCATTCAGATACGAAGCGCACTGTGGTAACTACAAAGCGCCTAACATGTTTCCAAAGGTTGAGATCGCAAAACCACTGCACTTGTCATTAGCCAAACACGACAGAAAACGTTCAGTGAGTTCATTGTGTAAACGGAAATACAATAGAAGCTGCTTACCTTATAGCAATAGAGATCGTTTTGCTCGTACCGAATGACCCACGAAATGTCTTGAATGTCTGCTCTTCCAGTTTAGGTCAAGGAAAAGAGAAATAAAAGGGAGTTAATTTAAATGTCTTCTGAAATGTAACCATCTATTCGAAAGGCAAATGCATTGTAAGTTGTATTTTAAGTAATAATTGTACGATTTCGGACAACAGAGCAAGTCTGCAATGCAATCCAGGGAAAAGTTTGTAATGCAGTGTGCGCCTCACTAAGTATGCAATACACGCGTACCGTAATGTGTATAGTAAGAGTGGCAAACACCCAAAAACTGCAAAATAATGTGGTGTGCGTGCGTGCTCCTTATAAATCGTGTTAAATCTTTCCTATCAAGTGATTTCTTTTTAAAAGATTGTAATCGCGGCTTCGAAACTTAAAGTCAGCAAGATACCAAACAATGGCGAGCCGGTACCGTAATGTATATATAAATCGCGGCGAAAGGTAAAACATTAATGTAATGTGGTGTGTATGCGTGTCCCTTCTAAATTCTGCCTAACATATGCTAGTAAATCTTTTCGTTGCAGCTTTTAAATAAAAGTGCGGCTTTGAAAATTTAAATCCATAAAGACACTCAGCGGACTTTGCTAACAAATAAAGCGCATAACATGTTTGCAAAGGTTAACATTGGAAATCAACTGTACTTGTCATTAGCAAACCACGATAGAAAACGTTCGTTGAGTTTATTTTAAAAAGGGCAATACAATTGAAGTTGCTTACCTTTTTGCAATAGAGATAGTATACTTCGTACCGGATGACCCACGAAATGTCTAGAATGGCTGCTGTTCCAGTTCAGGTCGAGGAAAAGAGAAATGAAGTGTATTTAATATAAATGATCTCAAAAATGTAACCATCGATTCGAAAGCAAAAGGCATTCTAAGTTGTATTTTAACTAATAAATGTACGATCCCTGACAACAATAGCAAGTCTGAAATTTAAAGCATGGGAAAGTCTATTATGCAGAGAGCGCTTCACTAAGTATGCAATACACGGGAAACGATAGCAAATCGGTACCGTTATGTATTTATTAATAGCGGCGAACACAAAAAGCATGCAAGGTAATGTGGTGCGTGTGCGTGGTCCTCACAAATTTCGACAAATATTTATTAGCAAGTGTTTTTCTTTTTAAAATGTAAGTAATCGCGGCATTGACAATTAAAGGGAGCAAGATACCAAACGATGGCGAAGCGGTCCCGTAATGTATATAGTAATCCCGGCAAAAGCATAAACATTAAGGTTATATGGGGTGCGTGCCCCTTCTAAATCCTGCCCAATATAAGTTAGTCAATTTCCCCGTTGCAGATAGTAAATTAAAGCGCGGTTTTGAAAATTTAAAGGCATCAAGATACTGAGCGGACTTTGCTAACAATAAAAGCGCCTAACATGTTTGCTAAGGTTAACATTGTAAAACACCTGCACTTTACATTAGCAAAACACGATAGAAAACGTTCCATGCGTTTATTTACAAAACGGCAATACAAATAAAGTGGCTTACCTTTTCGCAATAGAGATAGTTTAGCTCGTACTGGATGACCTGTAACCAAGCAATGTTTTCGAATGGCTGCTCTTCGAGTTTAAGTACAGTCAAACCGGAGAAAAGGGGAGTTACTTTAAATGAATAACAATAGAGAAGTAACACTTGTTTACGAACAGCACGCGTGTGAAACCTTGTTGTCTAGCCGTATGCTAATGTTTGGGTGGTGGTCTTCCTTGGATGAAAGGAATGTCTGCCTGAGAGTGTGTGCTATCGTTAGCAAGGAGGTGTGAATTCCTTGCGAATTGAATGTGAAAGCATGCATGAGACAGATAGCGATGCAGCAAAAGGAAACGCGGCTCCAACCTGTCTGACCGCGTTCAAAGTTTTTATCAAAGAGAATTCACCGCAAATGCGCTGTAAAGCTAAAACCTCCTTTACGAATACAAAACATTCTAAATACAGGCAAATTACGAAAATAAGTCAACAGACTTACCTTTAGATGCCTTACCTTAGACCCGCCAAAAGATTAATACCTACAGAGTAACGCTCCTAAAGCACGATGCTGCCCGGGATAGTCAGGCCCGCGGAAGTCCCTGTAAAACCCCCCCAAAAAATGTCTAAGTGAAATACGAATCAGACAAGATGTCTTATTAAAGAGCTGCAAACACCAGCATACATACCGGCTGAAGTAATCTTTGCATGACGCTTCCCAAGGACGGATCGGACCGGGGAATCCCTGTGTAAAAAAAAGTAAAAATACAAGCGTTAGATAAGGCACAGACAAGATGCTTTTACTACAGAGACGGCAAACGCATTATACATACCCATGAAAAGCAGTGCAAGCACGTTGGTTTCCGGGAACGGGCCAGAGAGGGGCATACCTGCAAAAAAAACCGAAAGTAATTTATTCCAATTACAACATGAGGTAATGCCTACAATAGGTGAACAAACTTCAAGTGACCTGTTTATAACTGCGTAGCACTTACCATGCGATCTGCAAAAGACTGTCACTCTCCCCCAATAGCAGATTCTGTTAAAAAACTTGCCCTTACGATAACTCCCAAGCATTACAATAAAAGGAAACGCAATTTTACATTGAACATATTACGTTTCAAATAATTCAACTTAGCTGTCTGTAGCTGCGTCCGCCTACCGTGAGATCTAGAAAAGGGTGCCACTCCCACCACAGCAGATTCAACCCAAAAACGTGCCCCACCCTCACGTACGCAAATATTGAATTGCACACAATACACGTGACTGTACTTCCGTTACAAATTCTGTATTCCAAAGAAATAAACCGTCTAACATACAACGATAAAAAAGTGAACACATCCCCAAAAATTACAGCATCGATAACTCTCCAACATTCTAATTACCGTCAAAGTAATTTTAGAATGAACCTAAAAAGGGATAAAAGATTTGCACTTACCTGTCTGTAGCTGCGTTACTCCTACCGTTCGATCTGGAAAAGGATGACACACTCCCAATACAGCAGATTCATCAAAAAAACGTGCCCCACCCTGACGTAATCACATATTGAATAACACAATACACGTGACAGTACTTTCGTCACAAAACCTGTATCACAATCAAATAAACGTTCTAACATCCAGCAATAATTAAGCTTAAACTTCGAATAAAAATACATCAGCACTAACTCACAAACATTCTAAGCACGGTAAAATTAATTCCCAAGAGAACATAACAGGGATAAAAGATTCGCACTTACCTGTCTGTAGCTGCGTCCCTCCTACCGTCCGATCTAGAAAAGGATGACACACTCCCAAAACAGCAGATTCATCACAAAAACGTGCCCCACCCTGACGTACTCACATATTGAATCAAACACAATACATGTGACAGTACTTTCGTCACTAAACCTGTATGACAATTAAATAAACAGTGTAACATCCAGCAATAAATACGAAAAACCTTTGAACCAAAATACATAATCAATCACACAAACACTATAATCACATTATAAATAATTCAAAATAGAACATAACAGGTATAAAAGATTCGCACGTACCTGTCTCTAGCTGCGTCACGCCTACCGTCCGATCTAGAAAAGGATGACACACTCCCAAAACAGCAGATTCATCACAAAAACGTGCCCCACCCTGACGTAATCACATATTGAATAACACACAACACACGTGACAGTACTTTCGTCACAAAACCTGTGACACAATCAACTTTGCAGTCTAACACCCAGCAATAAATAAGATAACTTTGTATTACAAATACATCACCAATAACGCAAACATTATAATCACATTAAAAATACTTCCAAATCAAACATAATAGGTATAAATGTTTCGCACTTACCTGTCTGTAGCTGCGTCACGCCTACCGTTCGATCGTGAAAAGGATGACACACTCCCAAAACAGCAGATTCATCACAAAAACGTGCCCCACCCTGACGTAATCACATATTGAATAACACACAACACACGTGACAGTACTTTCGTCACAAAACCTGTGACACAATCAACTTTGCAGTCTAACACCCAGCAATAAATAAGATAACTTTGTATTACAAATACATCACCAATAACGCAAACATTATAATCACATTAAAAATACTTCCAAATCAAACATAATAGGTATAAAAGTTTCGCACGTACCTGTCTGTAGCTGCGTCACGCCTACCGTCCGATCGTGAAAAGGATGACACACTCCCAAAACAGCAGATTCATCACAAAAACGTGCCCCACCCTGACGTAATCATATATTGAATAACACACAATACACGTGACAGTACTTTCGGCACAAAACCTGTATCACAATCAAATAAACGTTCTAACATTCAGCAATAAATAAGAATAAAATTAGAATAAAAATAAATCAGCAATAACTCACAAACATTCTAATCACAGTAAAAGTAATTTCCAAAAGAACATAACAGGCATAAAAGATTCGCACTTACCTGTCTGTAGCTGCGTCACGCCTACCGTCCGATCGGGAAAAGGATGACACACTCCCAAAACAGCAGATTCATCACAAAAACGTGCCCCACCCTGACGTAATCACATATTGAATAACACACAACACACGTGACAGTACTTTCGTCACAAAACCTGTCTCACAATCAACTTTGCAGTCTAACACCCAGCAATAAATAAGATAACCTTAAATACATCACCAATAACGCAAACATTATAATCACATTAAAAATACTTTCAAATCACACATAATAGGTATAAAAGTTTCGCACTTACCTGTCTATAGCTGCGTCACGCCTACCGTCCGATCTAGAAAAGGATGACACTCCCAAAACAGCAGATTCATCACAAAAACGTGCCCCACCCTGACGTAATCACATATTGAATAACACACAATACACGTGACAGTACTTTCGTCACAAAACCTGTATCACAATCAAATAAACGTTCTTACATCCAGCAATAAATAAGAATAAGCTTAGAATAAAAATACATCAGCACTAACTCACAAACATTCTAATCACAGTAAAATTAATTCCCAAGAGAACATAACAGGTATAAAAGATTCGCACTTACCTGTCTGTAGCTGCGTCACTCCTACCGTCCGATCGTGAAAAGGAAGACACACTCCCAAAATAGCAGATTCATCACAAAAACGTGCCCCACCCTGACGTAATCACATATTGAATAACACACAATACACGTGACAGTACTTTCGGCACAAAACCTGTATCACAATCAAATAAACGTTCTAACATTCAGCAATAAATAAGAATTAACTTAGAATAAAAATACATCAGCAATAACTCACAAACATTCTAATCACAGTAAAAGTAATTTCCAAAAGAACATAACAGGCATAAAAGATTTGCACTTACCTGTCTGTAGCTGCGTCACGCCTACCGTCCGATCTAGAAAAGGATGACACACTCCCAAAACAGCAGATTCATCACAAAAACGTGCCACACCCTGACGTACTCACATATTGAATAACACACAATACACGTGACAGTACTTTCGTCACAAAACCTGTTTCACAATCAACTAAACAATCTAACACCCAGCAATAAATAAGATGACCTTGTATTACAAATACATCACCAATAACTCAAACATTATAATCACTTTAAAAATACTTTGAAATAAAACATAAGAGGTATCGAAGATTCGCACTTACCTGTCTCTAGCTGCGTCACGCCTACCGTCCGATCTAGAAAAGGATGACACACTCCCAAAACAGCAGATTCATCACAAAAACGTGCCCCGCCCTGACGTACTCACATATTGAATAACACACAATACACGTGACAGTACTTTTGTCACTAAACCTGTATGACAATTAAATAAACAGTGTAACATTCAGCAATAAATACGAAAAACCTTTGAACCAAAATACATAATCACACAAACACTATAATCACATTATAAATAATTCAAAATAGAACATAACAGGTATAATAGATTCGCACTTACCTGTCTGTAGCTGCGTCACTCCTACAGTCCGATCGGGAAAAGGATGACACACTCCCAAAACAGCAGATTCATCACAAAAACGTGCCCCATCCTGATGAAATCACATATAGAATAACACACAATACACGTGACAGTACTTTCATCACTAAACCTGTATGACAATTAAATAAACAGTGTAACATTCCCTAATAAATACGAAAAACCTTTGAACCAAAATACATAATCAATCACACAAACACTATAATCACATTATAAATAATTCAAAATAGAACATAACAGGTATAAAAGATTCGCACTTACCTGTCTGTAGCTGCGTCATGCCTACCGTCCGATCTGGAAAAGGATGAGACACTCCCAAACAGCAGATTCATCACAAAAACGTGCCCCACCCTGACGTACTCACATATTGAATAACACACAACACACGTGACAGTACTGTCGTCACAAAACACCAGTATTACTATAAAATAAACAGACTAAAAATTAATCCTTGCTAATAAGACCTGTAACTTACCTTGATACGAGACTAAAAAACAGTAAACGTATACAAACCATTCACTTACCTGTTTGTAGTTCTCTTCTGCCCAATGTAGCATCTAAAACTCAAATTACAGTCAACAATCGCAGATTAGCAAGAAACCGTGTGACGAAAAGAGACATAACAGCCAAGTAGAAAACAATCCTCAGCATATTATTTTTACCTCCTAATTACTCGCCAAGTTCTACTTTAAACGTATAAAATATATACACTTACCTGTTTGTCGCTTTCTTACACCTGCCGTCGCGCCGTGAAAACAATGAACAGTCAACATCTGCAGATTCGCAACAAACCCGGGCCCAACGTCCCTAAAAATACACAACCCTTTCGACACCCAAAAACCCTATTGCTATACTACAACAATCCATAACAAACAAAACTACTTACAAACAAATCGTCTAACACTACACCCAAAAGCAATTAAATGAAAAGATGTAAATTTGCGTACTTTTACCTAATAGCCGAAGTGACGCCGCTGCACCGGACCGACCGTACAAAAATGGACACATAACAAAGAATTAGATATTACGCATAGACATATTATATTTACCTAAAAACAACTCTGAAAGTCCAACTTTAAACGTAGATGAAAAATGCACTTACCTGTTTCTAGCTGTCCTCCGCCTACCGTAGCATCGGGAAAACAATGAACAGTCAACATCCGCAGATTCACAACAAACCGCGGTCCAACCCCACCAAAAAGTTCCCCACACTTCCGACGCCAAAAACCCCTATTGCTATCCTACTAAATCCATAACAAAGAAAACGAAATAAAGATAAAACGTCTAACACTACACCAATAAGTTAATGAAGTGATGTAAAATGGCATACTTTTACCTATTCGCTGAAGTTACGCCGCTGCACCGGAACGACCCTACAAAAACAGACACATAACAAAGAATGAGATATAAATCATAACATATTCTATTTACCTCCCACTAACTCTCAAAGTCTATCTCTAAACGTATATTAAAAATTCACTTACCTGTTTGTAGCTCTGTTCGCCTACCGTTGCATCGTGAAAACAATGAACAGTCAACTTCCGCAGATTCACAACAAACCCTGGCCCAACCCCACGAAAGCGACCCTACACTTGCGACGCCAAAAACCCCTATTGCTATACTACTAAATCCATAACAAAGAAAACGACATAAAGATAAAACATCTAACAGTACCCCAAAAACTAATTTAATAAAACGATGTAAAATGTTGTACTCTTACCTAATAGCCGAAGTTACGCCGCTGCATCGGGAAGACCCTACCAAAACAGACACATAGCCAAGAATTAGATATCAGACATAACATATTCTATGTACCTCCCACTAACTCTCAAAGTCTAACTTTCAACGTAAAATACAAATGCACTTACCTGTTTCTAGCTCTCTTCCGTCGACTGTTGCATCGTGAAAACAATGAACATTCAACATCCGCAGATTCACAACAAACCCTGGCCCAACCCCAGTCAAAATACACAACACTTCCGACGCCAAAAAACCCTATTGCTATACAACAAATCCATACCAAACAAAACTACCTAAGGTTAAAACGTCTAACAGTACCCCCAAAAACTCTCAAAATGCAATGAAAAAAAATGGCGTACTCTTACCTAATCGCCGAAGATACACCGCTGCAACGCCACGACCCAGACCGCTGAAGCCCTGTAAATAAACAGAAAACAAAACCTAATTACTTCAAAAACATACAATATGCCTTACCAAACTCCCGCAACCCCCACCATACTTACCGACTAAAGCGCTCCCTGCAGCCGCTGCACCGGTACGAACCTCCTAAAACTGAGACATAACAAACACTTAAAAAAAATCACAAACATATTGCATTTCCCTCCTAATTACTCTCCAACTGCAACTTTAAACGTATAAAATATATACACTTACCTGTTTGTCGCTTCCTTCCACCGGCCGTCGCGCTGTGAAAACAATGAACAGTCAACATCTGCAGATTCGCAACAAAGCCTGCCCCAACCCCACTAAAAACACACACTTTCGAGCACCCAAAAGCCTTTTGTTCTACTACAAACCCCATAACAAACCAAGCAACCTAAAAATAAAACGTCTAACAGTACAATGAAAAAAAATTGAATAAAATGATGTAAAATGGTGTACTCTTACCTAATAGCCGAAGTGACGCCGCTGCACCGGACCGACCTTTCAAAATTGGACACATAACAAAGAATGAGATATTACGCATAGACATATCATATTTACCTACCAACAACTCGCCAAGTCTAACTTTAAACGTATAAGAAAAATGTACTTACCTGTTTCTAGCTGTCTTCCGCCTACCGTAGCATCGGGAAAACAATGAACAGTCAACACCAGCAGATTCACAACAAACCCTGGCCCAACCCCACGAAAACTACCCCACACTTGCGACGCCAAAAACCCCTATTGCTATACTACTAAATCCATAACAAAGAAAACGACATAAAGATAAAACATCTAACAGTACCCCAAAAACTAATTTAATAAAACGATGTAAAATTGCGTACTCTTACCTAATAGCCGAAGTTACGCCGCTGCACCGGGAAGACCCTACCAAAACAGACACATAGCCAAGAATTAGATATCAGACATAACATATTCTATGTACCTCCCACTAACTCTCAAAGTCTAACTTTCAACGTAAAATACAAATGCACTTACCTGTTTCTAGCTCTCTTCCGCCGACTGTTGCATCGTGAAAACAATGAACATTCAACATCCGCAGATTCACAACAAACCCTGGCCCAACCCCAGTCAAAATACACAACACTTCCGACGCCAAAAAACCCTATTGCTATACAACAAATCCATACCAAACAAAACTACCTAAAGTTAAAACGTCTAACAGTACCCCCAAAAACTCTCGAAATGCAATGAAAAAAAATGGCGTACTCTTACCTAATCGCCGAAGATACACCGCTGCAACGCCATGACCCAGACCGCTGAAGCCCTGTAAATAAACAGAAAAAAAACCTAATTACTTCAAAAACATACAATATGCCTTACCTAAGTCCCGCAACCCCCACCATACTTACCGACTAAAGCGCTCCCTGCAGCCGCTGCACCGGTACGAACCTCCTAAAACTGAGACATAGCAAACACTTAAAAAAAATCACAAACATATTGCATTTCCCTCCTAATTACTCTCCAACGGCAACTTTAAACGTATAAAATATATACACTTACCTGTTTGTCGCTTCCTTCCACCGGCCGTCGCGCTGTGAAAACAATGAACAGTCAACATCTGCAGATTCGCAACAAAACCTGCCCCAACCCCACTAAAAACACACACTTTCGAGCACCCAAAAGCCTTTTGTTCTACTACAAACCCCATAACAAACCAAGCAACCTAAAAATAAAACGTCTAACAGTACAATGAAAAAAAATTGAATAAAATGATGTAAAATGGTGTACTCTTACCTAATAGCCGAAGTGACGCCGCTGCACCGGACCGACCTTTCAAAACTGGACACATAACAAAGAATGAGATATTACGCATAGACATATCATATTTACCTACCAACAACTCGCCAAGTCTAACTTTAAATGTATAAGAAAAATGTACATACCTGTTTCTAGCTGTCTTCTGCCTACCGTAGCATCGGGAAAACAATGAACAGTCAACACCAGCAGATTCACAACAAACCCTGGCCCAACCCCACGAAAACTACCCCACACTTGCGACGCCAAAAACCCCTATTGCTATACTACTAAATCCATAACAAAGAAAACGACATAAAGATAAAACATCTAACAGTACCCCAAAAACTAATTTAATAAAACGATGTAAAATTGCGTACTCTTACCTAATAGCCGAAGTTACGCCGCTGCACCGGGAAGACCCTACCAAAACAGACACATAGCCAAGAATTAGATATCAGACATAACATATTCTATGTACCTCCCACTAACTCTCAAAGTCTAACTTTCAACGTAAAATACAAATGCACTTACCTGTTTCTAGCTCTCTTCCGCCGACCGTTGCATCGTGAAAACAATGAACATTCAACATCCGCAGATTCACAACAAACCCTGGCCCAACCCCAGTCAAAATACACAACACTTCCGACGCCAAAAAACCCTATTGCTATACAACAAATCCATACCAAACAAAACTACCTAAAGTTAAAACGTCTAACAGTACCCCCAAAAACTCTCAAAATGCAATGAAAAAAAATGGCGTACTCTTACCTAATCGCCGAAGATACACCGCTGCAACGCCATGACCCAGACCGCTGAAGCCCTGTAAATAAACAGAAAAAAAAAACTAATTACTTCAAAAACATACAATATGCCTTACCTAAGTCCCGCAACCCCCACCATACTTACCGACTAAAGCGCTCCCTGCAGCCGCTGCACCGGTACGAACCTCCTAAAACTGAGACATAGCAAACACTTAAAAAAAATCACAAACATATTGCATTTCCCTCCTAATTACTCTCCAACGGCAACTTTAAACGTATAAAATATATACACTTACCTGTTTGTCGCTTCCTTCCACCGGCCGTCGCGCTGTGAAAACAATGAACAGTCAACATCTGCAGATTCGCAACAAAGCCTGCCCCAACCCCACTAAAAACACACACTTTCGAGCAACCAAAAGCCTTTTGTTCTACTACAAACCCCATAACAAACCAAGCAACCTAAAAATAAAACGTCTAACAGTACAATGAAAAATAATTGAATAAAATGATGTAAAATGGTATACTCTTACCTAATAGCCGAAGTGACGCCGCTGCACCGGACCGACCTTTCAAAACTGGACACATAACAAAGAATGAGATATTACGCATAGACATATTATATTTACCTACCAACAAATCGCCAAGTCTAACTTTAAACGTATAAGAAAAATGTACTTACCTGTTTCTAGCTGTCTTCCGCCTACCGTAGCATCGGGAAAACAATGAACAGTCAACATCCGCAGATTCACAACAAACCCTGGCCCAACCCCACGAAAACGACCCCACACTTGCGACGCCAAAAACCCCTATTGCTATACTACGAAATCCATAACAAAGAAAACGACATAAAGATAAAACATCTAACAGTACCCCAAAAACTAATTTAATAAAACGATGTAAAATTGCGTACTCTTACCTAATAGCCGAAGTTACGCCGCTGCACCGGGAAGACCCTACCAAAACAGACACATAGCCAAGAATTAGATATCAGACATAACATATTCTATGTACCTCCCACTAACTCTCAAAGTCTAACTTTCAACGTAAAATACAAATGCACTTACCTGTTTCTAGCTCTCTTCCGTCGACCGTTGCATCGTGAAAACAATGAACATTCAACATCCGCAGATTCACAACAAACCCTGGCCCAACCCCAGTCAAAATACACAACAGTTCCGACGCCCAAAAACCCTATTGCTATACAACAAATCCATACCAAACAAAACTACCTAAAGTTAAAACGTCTAACAGTACCCCCAAAAACTCTCGAAATGCAATGAAAAAAAATGGCGTACTCTTACCTAATCGCCGAAGATACACCGCTGCAACGCCACGACCCAGACCGCTGAAGCCCTGTAAATAAACAGAAAAAAAAAACTAATTACCTCAAAAACATACAATATGCCTTACCTAAGTCCCGCAACCCCCACCATACTTACCGACTAAAGCGCTCCCTGCAGCCGCTGCACCGGTACGAACCTCCTAAAACTGAGACATAACAAACACTTAAAAAAAATCACAAACATATTGCATTTCCCTCCTAATTACTCTCCAACTGCAACTTTAAACGTATAAAATATATACACTTACCTGTTTGTCGCTTCCTTCCACCGGCCGTCGCGCTGTGAAAACAATGAACATTCAACATCCGCAGATTCACAACAAACCCTGGCCCAACCCCAGTCAAAATACACAACACTTCCGACGACATAAAACCCTATTGCTATACAACCAAATCCATAACAAACAAAACTAACTAAAGTTAAAACGTCTAACAGTACCCCCAAAAAATCTAGAAATGAAATAAAAAATGGCGTACTCATACCTAATCGCCCAAGATACACCACTGCAACGCCACGACCCAGACCGCTGAAGCCCTGTAAATAAACAGAAAAAAAAATCTAATTTCTTAAAATACATACAATATGCCTTACCCAACTCCCGCAACCCCCACCATACTTACCGACTAAAGCGCTCCCTGCAGCCGCTGCACCGGTACGCCCCACACTGCTGAAGACCTGTAAGGAAACAGAAAAAAAACACAGTTACTTCCAAAAGCTACAATATACATTACCTAAGTCCCGCAAACACCACCATACTTACCGAGGAAAGCGCTCCCTGCAGCCGCTGCACCGGAACGACCCACACTGCTGTAGACCTGTAAGGAAACATGACAAAAACACAGTTACTTACAACACATACAATATACATTACCGAAGCCCCGCAAACCCCACCATACTTTCCGAGGAAAGCGCTCCCTGCAGCCGCTGCACCGGAACGACCCACACTGCTGGAGACCTGTAAGGAAACATGAAAAAAACACAGTAACTTACAACACATACAATATACATTACCGAAGCCCCTCAAACTCCACCATACTTACCGAGGAAAGCGCTCCCTGCAGCCGCTGCACCGGAACGACCCACACTGCTGGAGACCTGTAAGGAAACATGAAAAAAACACCGTTAATGACAACACATACAATATACATTACCGAAGCCTAGCAAACCCCACCATACTTACCGAGGAAAGCGCTCCCTGCAGCCGCGTCACCGGAACGACCCACACTGCTGGAGACCTGTAAGGAAACATGAAAAAAACACCGTTAATTACAACACATACAATATATATTACCGAAGCCCCGCAAACCCCACCATACTTACCGAGGAAAGCGCTCCCTGCAGCCGCTGCACCGGAACGACCCACACTGCTGTAGACCTGTAAGGAAACATGACAAAAACACAGTTACTTACAACACATACAATATACATTACCGAAGCCCCGCAAACCCCACCATACTTACCTAGGAAAGCGCTCCCTGCAGCCGCTGCACCGGAACGACCCACACTGCTGGAGACCTGTAAGGAAACATGAAAAAAACACAGCAACGTACAACACATACAATATACATTACCGAAGCCCCGCAAACCCCACCATACTTACCGAGGAAAGCGCTCCCTGCAGCCGCTGCACCGGAACGACCCACACTGCTGTAGACCTGTAAGGAAAAATGACAAAAACACAGTTACTTACAACACATACAATATACATTACCGAAGCCCCGCAAACCCCACCATACTTACCGAGGAAAGCGCTCCCTGCAGCCGCTGCACCGGAACGACCCACACTGCTGGAGACCTGTAAGGAAACATGAAAAAAACACAGTAACTTACAACACATACAATATACATTACCGAAGCCCCGCAAACTCCACCATACTTACCGAGGAAAGCGCTCCCTGCAGCCGCTGCACCGGAACGACCCACACTGCTGGAGACCTGTAAGGAAACATGAAAAAAACACCGTTAATGACAACACATACAATATACATTACCGAAGCCCAGCAAACCCCACCATACTTACCGAGGAAAGCGCTCCCTGCAGCCGCGTCACCGGAACGACCCACACTGCTGGAGACCTGTAAGGAAACATGAAAAAAACACCGTTAATTACAACACATACAATATACATTACCGAAGCCCCGCAAACCCCACCATACTTACCGAGGAAAGCGCTCCCTGCAGCCGCTGCACCGGAACGACCCACACAGCTGGAGACCTGTAAGGAAACATGAAAAAAACACAGTTACTTCCAACACATACAATATACATTACCGAAGCCCCGCAAACCCCACCATACTTACCGAGGAAAGCGCTCCCTGCAGCCGCTGCACCGGAACGACCCACACTGCTGGAGACCTGTAAGGAAACATGAAAAAAACACAGTAACTTACAACACATACAATATACATTACCGAAGCCCCGCAAACTCCACCATACTTACCGAGGAAAGCGCTCCCTGCAGCCGCTGCACCGGAACGACCCACACTGCTGGAGACCTGTAAGGAAACATGAAAAAAACACCGTTAATGACAACACATACAATATACATTACCGAAGCCCCGCAAACCCCACCATACTTACCGAGGAAAGCGCTCCCTGCAGCCGCTGCACCGGAACGACCCACACTGCTGGAGACCTGTAAGGAAACATGAAAAAAACACAGCAACGTACAACACATACAATATACATTACCGAAGCCCCGCAAACCCCACCATACTTACCGAGGAAAGCGCTCCCTGCAGCCGCTGCACCGGAACGACCCACACTGCTGGAGACCTGTAAGGAAACATGAAAAAAACACCGTTAATGACAACACATACAATATACATTACCGAAGCCCCGCAAACCCCACCATACTTACCGAGGAAAGCGCTCCCTGCAGCCGCGTCACCGGAACGACCCACACTGCTGGAGACCTGTAAGGAAACATGAAAAAAACACCGGTAATTACAACACATACAATATACATTACCGAAGCCCCGCAAACCCCACCATACTTACCGAGGAAAGCGCTCCCTGCAGCCGCTGCACCGGAACGACCCACACTGCTGGAGACCTGTAAGGAAACATGAAAAAAACACAGTTACTTACAACACATACAATATACATTACCGAAGCCCCGCAAACCCCACCATACTTACTGAGGAAAGCGCTCCCTGCAGCCGCTGCTCCGGAATGACCCACACTGCTGGAGACCTGTAAGGAAACATGAAAAAAACACAGTAACTTACAACACATACAATATACATTACCGAAGCCCCGCAAACTCCACCATACTTACCGAGGAAAGCGCTCCCTGCAGCCGCTGCACCGGAACGACCCACACTGCTGGAGACCTGTAAGGAAACATGAAAAAAACACCGTTAATGACAACACATACAATATACATTACCGAAGCCCCGCAAACCCCACCATACTTACCGAGGAAAGCGCTCCCTGCAGCCGCGTCACCGGAACGACCCACACTGCTGAAGACCTGTAAGGAAACATGAAAAAAAACACAATTACTTAGAACACATACAATATACATTCCCGAAGCCCCGCAAACACCACCATACTTACTGAGGAAAGCGCTCCCTGCAGCCGCTGCACCGGAACGACCCACACTGCTGGAGACCTGTAAGGAAACATGAAAAAAACACAGCAACGTACAACACATACAATATACATTACCGAAGCCCCGCAAACCCCACCATACTTACCGAGGAAAGCGCTCCCTGCAGCCGCGTCACCGGAACGACCCACACTGCTGAAGACCTGTAAGGAAACATGAAAAAAAACACAATTACTTAGAACACATACAATATACATTCCCGAAGCCCCGCAAACACCACCATACTTACCGAGGAAAGCGCTCCCTGCAGCCGCTGCACCGGAACGACCCACACTGCTGGAGACCTGTAAGGAAACATGAAAAAAACACAGCAACGTACAACACATACAATATACATTACCGAAGCCCCGCAAACCCCACCATACTTACCGAGGAAAGCGCTCCCTGCAGCCGCTGCACCGGAACGACCCACACTGCTGGAGACCTGTAAGGAAACATGAAAAAAACACCGTTAATTACAACACATACAATATACATTACCGAAGCCCCGCAAACCCCACCATACTTACCGAGGAAAGCGCTCCCTGCAGCCGCTGCACCGGAACGACCCACACTGCTGAAGACCTGTAAGGAAACATGAAAAAAACACAATTACTTAGAACACATACAATATACATTCCCGAAGCCCCGCAAACACCACCATACTTACCGAGGAAAGCGCTCCCTGCAGCCGCTGCACCGGAACGACCCACACTGCTGGAGACCAGTAAGGAAACATGAAAAAAAACACTGTTAATTACAACACATACAATATACATTACCGAAGCCCCGCAAACACCACCATACTTACCGAGGAAAGCGCTCCCTGCAGCCGCTGCACCGGAACGACCCACATTGCTGGAGACCTGTAAGGAAACATGAAAAAAACACCGTTAATTACAACACATACAATATACATTACCGAAGCCCCGCAAAGCCCACCATACTTACCGAGGAAAGCGCTCCCTGCAGCCGCTGCACCGGAACGACCCACACTGCTGGAGACCTGTAAGGAAACATGAAAAAAAACACCGTTAATTACCCCCCCAAAAAAAGATCACTTACCACACAGCTCCAGGAATCCTTCGCCTCACAGCAACCAACACAAAATGACCTTCCAAAAAGGGAAAACAAAAAAAAAAAAAACACGCCCAGCGTCTGAAAAAGGGGACGGCCGGCACGATTGAGACTTCTTGGTAAAAACACGCCCCCGATCCGAAAAGGACGGGGCATAATCGGAGTGACTGACCTCTTCTCCAGTGGCTGGCCAGCATTTAAGAGGCCAGCCAATGGAGAACAGGAGAGAAGAGGGGCGGGTGCAAGCCCCTCTTCTCAAAGTCATTAAATCTCGCGAGCGAGACTGCGCAAGCGCAGCCTTCGCTAGCCGAGACCTAAAAACGGGTAACGTATGAGAAATAAACACAAAAAACCGGCCCACCTGACCATAACACAGGCTCAAAACTGCTAAAACCCAGCCATATTCAGATCTGTCAGACCAGCACAGAGGGCACTGCCTGATAGACCTGTCCAACCCTGTCCCTATATGCCAGTCCAGCACTGTTTCTGCCATGCCAAGGTGACAGCCTTCCAAGCTCAGACTGCACATGCAGTGTTTGCCCAGATCCTTTATTCTATTCAATTAAGGTTCTCCCTCTTATCATCATCAGTTGTAGCGAACAAAAGTCCAAGGTCCTCGTGCCATCAGAGCCTTAATGGTGTGGTAAAAGTGCTTTGCTGCTCTCGTTCACAAGAATGGGACAAAACACAGCTGCATAATTCAGGAAGCCCTATTCTACAACCCTCACATATGGAAGAATTACCCTCCTGTTGCCAGAAATGACGAGGGAGGTGGCTCACTCTCCATGATGTAACAGAAGGACACACACACACACACTAAACACACATACACACACACACACACACACACTACACAAACACACACACACACCTCTCATTCAACAGTCCACTACATTGTATTTCAATTCTCTGCAATTATAACCCCTTTAGTGTTTATAAACCCTCCAGTGCTTTGTAATCGTACCATCCCTTGTGTGGCCATTTCCATGATAGGTTTTGCTG
Organism: Triturus cristatus; assembly: GCF_964204655.1. NCBI lineage: Eukaryota > Metazoa > Chordata > Amphibia > Caudata > Salamandridae > Triturus > Triturus cristatus. The sequence continues at coordinate 862,368,082 of NC_140590.1, forward strand.
TTTACTATTGCAAGCCCAACCCTGGTGATAAGAAGTTAAATTCACAGTGAGACCATCGCCAGAGATAAACCACAGATCACATGGTGGATTTACATCAACATTGAACAGGAAGTGCTACGCCCTGTATTATTGACTCTGCATGGGTAGATAGGTTGTCAACACTGAAGGCAGGAGGTGATAATGCGTCAGGTACACAGATAAAGTGTGAAACAGCAACTACACACGTCAGTGTCCAGTCCAAGTTGTCATCCGTGCAAGAAATGTAAGACAGTTAAGATCAGGCACGGCAAAGAAATCTAGAAACCACCAGCTCTGGATGTAAAATACAACCACAACAGTCATTCTAGGGCTCAGAAGTTGTACTAGTTGGTGCTCCAAAGAAAACAAATTGCATTTTTGCATTGCCCATTGACGAGTTTTGGGCTTTTTCGGATTTGAATGGATTGGCATCAGGAAGTCCCGAGGACGGTGTAAGATGAATCAGCTACATTTCATGGGTTGCATCAATACATTTAATGTGACATTCATACATCTGGCATTTATCCTAGTTTGCTGTACACCTACGAGCTCAAGTAAAGTAGCTCGGGGAATCTGAGACAATACTGCAGAGACTGTGTCTAAAACCCAACCACTTAGGACCCAAAAGTTCATGACCAGCAAGTAATGGTAACGGATTAGTGCGTCATGAATGGCTCCCACTGGGATATCCACAACTTTGAGGGCCAGTAGATAATGATAGGAGGTAACCTTCAACTTATTTTACGGTGCGACCCCGCACAGACAGGACCACCCACTAGACAGGACGGCATCCATTGGTGGCAAGAGAAGTTGCTTGGTTAGAGTGCTACCACTCCTGCAAAAAACGTGGTTTCCAGAACTAGATTTCATTGGGGAATGGTCTACATGGTCAAAGGGATCATCAGTGCAACTAGAGGGGAAGAGCAAAAAATTGTCCCAGGTACATATATAGTCACATGGAAAGGCCAGACATCCATGGAGATGTTGAAGTGTTGGTGGATAGATCTTTGGGCATATAGCCACATTGGTTTCCACAGTCTTTTCTTCCCAGCAGCTCTCCATGCTTGGTAAGATATGGGTATGGAGCCCTCAACACTCCCAGAGGCTCCAGGGGCCAGGGGAAGCCACGCACAATTTATCACATCCATCAGGACATAGGCTTCCTGAAATGAAACTTCATTCATGTGCCCAATCACGGTGGACTTCTATACGCTTGCGTTAAAAAAACACAAACACAGTCCTCATATGCTGGAAGAAATGAAAGACTCGAGTTATGAGGAACTGAAAGAAGTTTGTCTGACCATTTCACAGTGATACAGGTAAAGAGGTCTGTGAGCTTGCACATTACACTCATCACCAACCACTGGTCTCCCCACAGTATTGCAAGGGGCAAGATACATCCATTACTGTGGGTGGAGTTACAATTTGAGCACCCTCAGCTGGCTCACAGATGTTTAAAATTAATTTGAGAAGAGGGTATGGAGTGCTGGATGGGACATATGGGAGAACTTTTATCCCTAAATCACACGCCTCCAAAATCAGACTCGGCAGAGACTGTGAATCACCTCATTCAGAGTAACACAGAAACCAGCATGCTTTGCATGTTCTATGGACTCAGATGACAAATTTCCTGTTTGAATGAAGAAAGAGAAGGTAAAGTTATTTTGTTAGACAGCGAAATTGTTACATAGATAGTAAAAACAAAGAAGAAGGAAAACTATGCTTGATGGCGGGAGGGACTGAACCCCACACGAACAAGCACACAAGAAATTGGTCTGAATATTTAGTGCTAAAAGAATCTTAAGAATGTTTACTGCTATCAATTGATAAAGGAAGCCTACACTTTTGTTTAAAATTGAATTGAAAGAAATGCATTCAGAACTTTCCAATCAAAAAGATTCAATAAGCAGCAACCAAGAAAAATTAAAAGGAACAGAGTAAAATTAGCATTATTTGATATGGTGTGCAGTACTGCTGGGGGAAACTCCGTGCTACTTTCTTTATTGCATATTTTAAACACCATCGAAGAGATGGTATTCACAGTGCACGCCACCTTAAGATACAAATATAAAATTAAATGGTGTGGAGGCCTAGGAACTATAGAGACTATGCCATGCCAGAAGGTTCCCTACTATCTGATTGTTAAAGCCTGCTCACAAGGTCAATGGCATTCCCATGTGACATCATTTCTTGTTTTAGGTCGAGCCTACCAGATAGTGTAAGCTGTCTCAGTGCAACAAACCTAATGTGGGCTTACCAAGAACTTACAGGCTTAAATCCTGCCCATCACTTGTAAATGGCGAGCTTTATTGCCACTCTTATTTTCTAATTTGCTATTTAATGACTTTCCTTGTCTCCGCTTTTCCATCTTGTGTTTGTCCCTCCCTTGTAGCAGAGCCTCTTTAACATCTCTTTGATTAATTGGCTTCTTTCCTTCCAATGCTCACATTTAGGTAACTAAGCTTTGCTTAAGAACTCCATGAAAGTGCATGTTTTGCCGAGCTCTCTCCCATGTGTGCTTCTCTCATCCCCCAACTACATGCACCCTGTGCTCCATGGTGCTGTCACCCTCATTTTACAACCTCTCACTGGTGTGTTTCTCCTCCCACCAAACGTCCTGATTCCCCCGTGCTCATGTTACTTCTCTACTCATGGGAAGCTTTTTCCTTTCCCCCATCCACGCTCCATTGCTTCCGCCCACCGGCTCTTCCATCTGAGATCAGTAAATAAAACTCGCATTTGTGAACTTTTTAAACTATTGGCATTGTAAATGACAATGCGTTTTATTTATCTGTTTTCAAAACCAACACACAGATGAAAGGTTTGTAACGTAATAATATGCGATGCTAAAGTAGTAGGTAATAAAAAACTGACACTGCTCCAGTTTGCTGTTAATTTTTTTATTTACACCGTAAACGTGGGTATTGTTTTTTATATTGTAACGCATAAAAACATGAATGAATATAATATAGACAGCAAATACTACATGCCTCGGAAAGCGAGCACCCATGCGCTGCAATGCTAGGTGAGACCTAAAAAGGCATGCACTACGAGATTGCCACTGCATTCTAATTTTTTATTAGATTCAGTTAATCTAACTCATTAGTGAATGCAGCATTTGCCCACCAAACCCTGTTCCCGTAAATGCTCCTATGGCTCTTCCTACTTTTCACTACCAATGACCCCCGGTTTCAGTCATTTTCAAGAAATCATCTAGGTGCTCCTAACACACACCAGACCTGTGCCATGCAAATATGCCCCGGTACAACTGCCACATGACACCAGCCCCGTTACAACTGCCACATGACACCAGACCGGTGTCCTGCAAACGTGTCCCCGTACAACTGCCACTAGCACCAGACCTGTGCCTTGCAAATGTGCCCCGGTACAACTGCCACGTGCCACCAGACGTGTCCTGCAAACATGTCCCCGTACAATTGCCACGTGCCACCAGACGTGTCCTGCAAACGTGCCCAGATTATGGCCAGTGAACACCAGTCCATTAGGACAGTTCACGCCTGTCGCAGCTTAGGGGCGAGTGGGGGGGCTATTTCCTGCCCTCTACGTAATTGGAGTGTGCAGCCTAGCATTGCGTAATGTCAGCTGTATGTTTGGCGCTATAAAAACAGTCAATACATTCATACATAAACATATGTTATCAACAAAAACATACGAGGAGTAGGTTTCTGTAGGTGGGGCATGAGGAGACCAGGGGTTTAAAGTGTACACCTTTAACTGCCCCCTCCCCCCACCACTCACACAAGCAGGAACGGGGAACCCCTGTCGCGTGCTCTCTGCGAACAGCGCTATAGCCGTGCCCTTACCTCCATAAACAGGGGCCATCGGTGCAGGGCGGGTTGTCCTTCATGGCAGGCGCAAGGAGAGGGGGCAGGGACAGTCTCCGCTGCAGCTGCAGCCCCGGGCTCCGGCCTCATCCAGCGAAGCTGCCATCCGCAGTGCAGCCACCTCCGTGGAGCAGTGGCCAGGGCATGGGGTAGGCTCAGGGTCCGGCGGCTCTGCCCGTCGCTGCCTCCCGCTGGAGATGAGGCATCCTGGGCCCACGGGAGGACGAGATCGGCACTCTGCTCCGGGAGGGAGACATCCACTGGGAAGTGGGACCCACCCGGGAAGGAGGGATCTTGTTGGAGATGGGGAAGATCCTCCAAGAAATGGCACGGCTGAAGTATCGAACAGGGAGAGGGGAATCTGTCCAGGGCCAGGCTCGGCTTCAGCACACCGAAGCAGCTCCATTCTGGGTTGCGTTGCTACCGTCACAACGTAACAGGATCTCAAGCGCAGAGAGAGGGGCGGAAACAAAGGGAACTCGGACAACGGGAGGGGGGCGTGAGCACGGAAAACACAGACCACGGGAGGGGGGTCAGGAATAAATGGAATGTGCACGGACAACGGGAGGAGGCGGGAGGAAGGAGACACCATGGAAGAGATTATGGCCTTACAGCCAAGCTGCCGATTTTAAAGCGAAGGAACCCGGTTCAAGCCGGGGCGTGCGATCCACATCAGTGATTCTGGGCAAAGCACTTAATCTCCCCGTGCCAAACCAAAAACAAGCTGTTGGAAACATGATCCGGCAGTATACGCCTCCTAAAGAATAGAAATTGCTTCACGACAGCCGAAAAGCAGACGATCCAGTCCGGATGGTCCGGACAAGAAGGGGAAAGGGCGGAAACCAAAAAGCCCCAGTTTCAATCGAAGGCCACCGTTTTACATAAACGATGATGCTGATGCCAGCCAGTGAAAATTAGGGGCGGTGCTTCAAGTCCTCTTCTGAAATCTCCTCATCCACAATATGTTTCGCAGAGCGAGCAGCGCATGCGTGCTGCAACGCTAGGCGAGACCTAAAAATGACGCCTGTCTCATTTTGTAGGTGCACATGTGTACTGAGGGATACATCATCATGCATGTACGAGCCTACAAAAATACATAACCACAGCGGTCACAACATTGCACCTCTTTTAGATTTTTTTTATTTACTTTTGGCCATGCTGCACAGAATCTTGCTTATGCTGTACTTCATTATCAAAAGGCATTAGCAAAGCCAATAAGTCCCAATAGTGAGACTTATTTTCAAATACCTTGGCACTCCAGTTCCCCTTTTACCATGACCAGCTGCCGAGAGCTATGATTGCCCAGGCATTTCAACCGAGTCACGTGTCTCCCTCATCAGCTGCACTCCAGTTAAGGTCAATTTTGTGTGCAGCTCAGGACACAGACATTGGATCAAGGCAAAAAGGTGAGTGGTAATCAACTTATCCTCACCATCACCGGAGAATGTCTTACAGTTTGGCCACGAAACCCCAGCATTTGATCCACCCAAGCGGAGAGATGTTGGGACTGGGCCACATTAAGCTTGACCACCGTTTCTGAAAACTGAGGGCATGCACAAAAGAAACAAGCATTTGCAATGCAATAGGTCTCGCATTTACGAGAGTTTGAGCTATTGGCATTGTAAATGACAATGCCTTTTATTTATGTGTTGTTTTTTAAACAGATAAATAAAAGGCATTGTCATTTACAATGCCAATAGCTTAAACTCTCGCAAATGTGAGGCTGATTGTATTGCAAATGCCAGCGCCCATGCTATAAAAAAAAATAAAAAGCATTAGGAGAGAGCATGTCCTGCTTGCTGTGCTGGGAGGCTGTAATTAAAGCAAAGCCTACCAAGTAACAACACTCGTAACAGGGGGTGTCACCATGGGAAGTTACAAATTGAGACAAGGTGGTACTAAGGAGGGACTACTAAGCCTATTGAGCAAAGAACAACCACAGTCTACAGTGGACAATGACACAAGCCAATTAAAAATGTGGGTGGAGAGGGGAAATACACCACACCCACCCAGGAGGGGAACACGCCACACCCACCCAGGACGGAAAACACGCCACACCCACCCAAGAGGGGAAACACCCCACACCCACCCAAGGGGGCCTGGTCCGACATGGCTGCGGCTCAGTGGGGCTCTCAGAGAGAGCTGTGAGGTGACGAGCACTGCCGGAGACCCACGTGCCCTGCGTTGTGTTATGGTCCTATGCTCTGTTTGTGTACGCTTAGGTTGCATAGAGGGATTTTGTACCCTTAATGTTACGTGAAATGCGCAATAATGATGCAGTGCACCAGCTGTTAGTGTGCAAAGATGGTGTCGAAGGACACATACAGGAGCAGCGGTTTAAACGAGTGCTAGACTAACGAAGTGAAAAAAAAACAAAGAGCACACAAGAAAGCGACAAACACAAGCAGTTTGGAAGGGAAACAAAACGGGAAATGGAAACAGCTGTTTTAAAATTAAAATCTGACAAATGCAAAAAAAAAAACAGTAAAGTTTTATTGAAACACGTTACCGACAAAAAAGCGACGGAAAAACAAGCCTTTCAGAGTGGAAAAAGAAAAGAAAATGGAAACGGCTATTTACTCGTGCTAAGCACTCGCTATTCACAATTGGCACGGGTGGCTTTAAATCTCTGAAACGCAACAGACACCTCATGGGCATCTGAAACAGTGTGGGGCATATAACTATCGCCAGTTGAAAGTGAAAGTACAACAAGCCCGGCGGAGCGTGGCGCGTGCGCTTGGCGGGGGAGCGCATTCCAGGCGGGGGAGCGGACCTTTTGAAGTGCTCCCAAAAGGCGGATTGCATGGCGGCACGATGCGCGTGATTGTGCGCGTGCTAGCCATGCAATCCGCTTTTTGGGAGCACTTTTCAAACCCACTTTCTATAGTGTCGCTTCGCGATCGCTTACACGATAGCAAGGTCGAGACCTAAAAAAGGAACATTTTCCTCTCACAGAGTGCACAAAGCTGGGATTCTTCAGTGTTATGCATTTGTCTCCATGAGAGAGGGCAGCTAGACCTTCAAAGAGACCCTGTCACATTTCCCCAGGAGTGGAGAAAGAAGGTTTTAGCAGTGGTTTCTGAGGACACCCCAAATTTAGGTAAACCATGTTCAATCTTCTGAAGATGGATAGAAACACTCTTATCATGGGGACTGTAGTAGATTTGTAACTTACATGATGATAATGTAATCTCACAAAACGGCGATGTCTAGTCAAAATCTATTACCTGTAAAAAGAATAGGTCTTGGCTACTATAGAGCACCAGCTGTCTGTTTGGACAAGACCTATTGTTGGCTTACTAAGTATTTACAGAGGGATTACAGTCCACCCATTACTTACCATTGGTTGGATTTATTATCACTCTCATTTGCTTCTCATTCAATGGTTTTCTTTGTCTATCCTGTGTTTGTCCCTCCTCTCAGGCATAGCCGCTTTACGATCCTTTAGCTTGGCTGACGTGTATCCTTACATTGCTCACTTTTAGTAAACTACTTTTTTCTTTTTGCTTAATAACTACATGACAGAGCTTGTATTTTCCAGCTCTCTCGCTCGTGTGCTTATTCCCCACCAAATATCCAACACCAATGCTCCATGTTGCTGTCTCCCTTGCGTTGCAAATTCTGTATTGGCCACTCCCCTTCCTCCAAACTCCCCACTTCTTGTGTTCTGTGCAGTTTTCTTGCTTAAGTGCTGCTCCTCCTCAGTAGTGGTTGGTAACATTTGAAAATGTAGGGCAGTAAAAGGTAGGGATGACTTTTATGTAGAGAGCGAGCGAGCTCTATTGACAAAGAAAGGGTTTCTCTCTCAACTTTCTGTTATTGCATCCAGATATATAGTAAAACAACTGACATACACCTAAAACCAGCCAGGACTACTGGCTTTTAATATAAACCATTAGCAACAATGATTGTGTTGTAAATTTTCAGCATTGTAAAGTTTTGAACTCGGAAATTGTGAGTCTGTGAATTAAATATTACTGAGGCCTGTAGAAGGAGTATTGGACTACAGTTATGCGCAATTTATGTTAGAAGTGTATGCCCTTCTCTCTGTCCACACCTCTTCCATTTTCATATATTACACCTCATCTCTTTCTTCTTCCGACCCTCTTTTGACTCTCTCCTGAATGCACTTCCTCACAACTCCTTCACTTTATCACCCCCAAACACACAACGTACTCACTCAGCTGTAAGCACTGCATTTTCTTTTACTTACGCCTTTGTCATTATTTTGAAAACTGTGTATCCCCATCACACACATTTACACAGAATGTCAGTTTCAACTGTAATACGAGATCACTGATGTGTGCACTCTGCAGAGAGCCAATCCCACTTACAGCCTCAGCTCCAGAGCTCTGAACGTGGCCGTGCCCGTTATAAACACGTGGTCAGACTCAGTTGAAATTGTGCACTAATGCTCCTACACCTAATCAACCCCTTACCCGAGGGGCCCTTACCCAAAGTGAATAAAAACAAGAAGCTGAAATAATCAGGAGTTTAAGAAGCAGTACATTTTTTTTAGAATATTGCTGTAAACAACTGGTCATAGCAGGGCGTATTATCCGTGAATGACATATAACTGGTAAAAGTGAATGACAATGCTGTCAATGGACATGTGGAAAATGCAATTCACATTATTGGGCCGGTGGAAACTAGCAGTAATTATAGAGGGCAAGTGAAACTGGTGTTACTGGGCCTATAGGAAATAACAACACCTGTTCCTTGGTATGTGGAAATTGGCGGTTTGTAACATTGGAATTGAGGAAACAGTCTTTACCTCTTATTGAGTATGTGAAAAAACAATACGACATGACAACCAAGCATGTTACTATACAACAGTAATAAGTTGCATGAAAAAATACCGAAACACAACAAACACAACATCCCGGAAGAAATAGCTAACACTTTTACGGAATGCAAGATTAAGTAAACCATGTGCAATTTAAACTTAAATTTTTGGTCCAGTAAACAACATCAGACAGGGACTTCGAGCGCCGGGTCCGAGAGCTAACAAACAGGACAACTCCAGGAACTGCTCTCATGCTGTTGATAACAGTAGGCAGCATGAGAGAAGCACCAGGATTGGTTGGAGCAGGCTAACCCAGCGTTCCTTAGGAGACTGGAGCCTGCATTTGGTCTCCACCTGACTGTCTAACACAGCTCAGGTTGAAAATGTCTGAAGTGTATATGTCAGGCTGGCCGTCGCAAGGCAGCTGATCAATCCGACATTCGCACTTCAAACTTTAGACTGAGTCCACCCTGCTGCCTATCAGCAGGAGTGGCTCCGTCTTCACACTTAGGCTGGACCGGCACCAGCATTATAATAAAATGGTAATAAATAAAGTTTGCTGTGCTCACAGCAAGGGGGGGAATGCTCCTCCGCCCTAAAGGCGGTGCTGCCACGGCTCCCCTGCCTCCAATGTTGTTCTGCCTCATGTACTGCTTTCCACCTGCCTACTCCCAGTTGCTCCCCACCCCCACTTCTATGTTGCCCCTCCACCCTGTAGTTTCAAAAAATGTGTTTTAATTTTTTATAGATTTATATTTTTCATAGAAGACCAGGCAGTAAATCGCTGTCGGGCTTATCAGTTATATGTCAGTCAATGGGCTGCAACAGTGTAACTAAGGTACTAATAAAACATTTGACTTTGTTTATTCAAGGAGGGTAGCTCATAACCCAGACAAAAACTCAAAATCCAAAAGTGGGCTCATTCCTAAGCCGCATGTTTAAGCATGCTAATGGTCGGCACAGAGACACTAGAGCGTTTCTATAGTTCTAGAGTGTCCATTGTAGCTTTGCTATTTCCTGCAGTGCTGTGGCTCACAGATCAAAGTTCATGGAACCAGTGGAAGCACATAACTGGTGAAGTCAATATGCTGGGTGTGGTCTAGCTCTGTAGGATGGATTGGTAGTGTGGTTGACACCCTCTGGGAGAGTCAGACTTTTAGAGGCCAGTATCTAGCTCATGGCGGACGCTCTCCAATACTGGTGTACCCACATATGCCAGGAAACCTACTGGATAGGATGGTACACATCGGATGCACAGACAGGACCCTAGTAAGCTTGATTATAAATATGGCAAAATAGGCATGGGCCTATCAGGGAAATAAGGTGTCATGGCTCTACCAGCTGGGGCTCTGTTAATTTCATTGCTCTGTCACTCACTGCTCTGCCACTCACTGCCAGCGACCTTCAATTTAATATTACAATCAATACATACAACCACTCACCACAAAAACAGCCCATAGATGATGCTCAGCCTCCGGCTTATGTGATGCTCCAGGTATATGGGCCATATGTATCAACACATTTCCCCATAGACACATAATGGGATAAACCCTTTGATACATCTGGCCCTATAATTCTAAACTTTTAAAAGATTCATGAAAATTTAGGTTTGGGTGAAACAGTGCTTAGTTTGAAAAGGAATGAGTGCCAGGGTGCGAAGATTTGCTCCAAATCTCCGAACCGGCCCCATCAAAGATTAGGTAGCAGGATACCAAGGCTGCGTAGTCATGATTCCATCCAATACTTCTTTAATCCAATACCAGACACTTCTCACCTTTTTCTTTCACTATTGCAGGTACTTTTTCATCCCACCAGTCTCCTTCTCTCACTGTTTTCGCCTTTCTCTGCCTCCTTACTTCCCCCTTTTGTGTTTTTTCTCTCTCTTGCTCTTGATCAAAGTCTGTGGAGGAAAAAGAAGTGCGGGTCCCCCAAATAAGTGCCGGTGAGCCCCACTTGCAACCACTGGCTCAAATTTAGAACAGGAATCGCACATTTCCATCTCAAAGTCGAATGGGCCAAGTGCACTGCCTCCATGTAATTTGCATGATTACTGTATAATCAAGGAAAAGGTTTTAAAAATAAACGTAACATGCCATGGAGTTTGAGAAAACGTCCTGCTTAGGATTCTTTCTGAGTTTGTGTGTGCAAAAAGACACACTAGTAGGGGCACATGCCTGCCCTGTTTACATTTAGAATACCATTCTTTCTGCAAGGAGAGTGTTTATATAGCAGCGTGAAGAGCAGACGCTGTATTAGCAAAGTATCCTGAAAAGCTCCGTGCCTGATTTTAGGGCTCTATGAGCACTTTGGTATTAGAGACAAGGCCCTTGTATTCGTGCTCCACTTTCTAACATATACATTGAAGGGTGTAAAATCTGTGCTGTAGAATGTAAAGTAGATGTTCCCCTTTTGCATCAAGATGTAATCTGACAGACACTTGTTGTTAGAAATGGGGTCTCTAGTTGGCAGTGGTTTGCCCCTGTCCAAGTAGGGACCGTCTCTTTAGTCAGGGTAAGTTGCACGCCTAAGATAACCCCTGCTCACCCCCTTGGTAGCTTGACACAGAGCAGTCAGGCTTATCCCAGAGGCAATGTGTAAAGTATTAGCACACACACACACACACAGCAACACAGTGAAAACACTACAAAAGGACTCCACACCAGTGTAGAAAAATAGCCAATATTTATCTGAATAAAACAAGACCAACACAACAAAAATCCAACATACACAAGTAAAGATATGAATTTTCCAAGGTTAAATAAAGTTCAGTTCTTTAAAATTAATGGATGCACTTGATCAGAGCAATGTACCTTAGTTGTGTCCAAAATCAAAGACGATGCGAGGCATAGGTGAGTTGAGGCACCCAAAAAGCAGGCAATGCATCAGTTCCTTCCTGCGCACAGGAAGTGATGCGTTTGTTTCTTATTGCTAGGCAGGGGAGGGGATGTGTTGGCTCCTTACTGGCACAGGGGAGATGATGCGTAGTTTTCGGGCACGCGGACATGGTTCCTTACTGCAATGCGGTGTCAATGTAGGAATCAGTGGGACGATGCATCGAAAGTCAAGCCACGATGCGTCAATTCCGCAGCGTTGAAGCAGGCGCTGCGTCGAAGTCAGGGCGATGCGTCACCGAACTTCGGTGATGCAGGGCTCGAGACTCACCCAGCAGCAGTTCTTTGGGTGTGCTGCAATGGAAAGCTGGGGCCTACGTTGTAAGCCGTGGTTGTTGCGTCAATCGAGAACCGTGCCCTGGTGCAGGCAGAGGTGATGCATTGAGTTTTGGCGTGCTGCCCTGATTACGAATGAAATTGGTAGTTGATGCATGGATTTTCTTCTTTGTATCATCAGATCTCACTTCCAAGGTCACAGGAACTGGATTTGAACCACTTGGCAAGACAGGACACTCAGCAGAAGAGCCCAGGGGCTGGAAAGTTAAGTATTTGATGGCCCTGAGACTTCTTACCAGGAGGCAAGCTCAACTCAAGCCCTTGGAGAACCTTGGAAGCAGGATGTAGAAAGCGAAGTTCAGTCCTTCCAATCCCATGACAGAAGCAGGAGCAGCAGGCCAGTACAGCAAAGTAGCAGTCTCGCCTGACAGCAATCCAGCTTTTCTTCCTGGCAGAATGTCCTCAACCTAGAAGTGTTCTGAGCATATGGTGTAACAGGTCCAGTACTTATACCCAAATCAGCTTTTGAAGTAGGTAAACTTCAAAGGAAAGTCTTTGTAGTGCACAAGACCCTGCCTTTCCCTACCCTGGCTCCAGAAACACTGGAGGAGGTGGAGATTTATATCTGTGTGTGGACAGGCACAGCCCTATTCAGGTGTCAGTGTCAACTCCACCAACCACTCCAGCTCAGGAAGACCCAACAGCCTGGTGATGGGCCATCGTGATATGCAGGGCACACCTCAGCTCACTCTGTGCAACTGTCTAGAGTGAATGCACAAGCAGCCCAACTGTCATCCTGACCCAATATGTGTATTCAGATACAGGCAGAGGCATAGAATGGTTAAAGTAAGGGAATGCCAACTCTCTAAAAGTCGAATTTTCAGACCTGCATTTTAAAGACCAACTTTGCTAAAATATGTATTTTTTAAATTGTGAGTACAAAGATACCAAAGCTCAATTTCTATCAGCTCCCAATTGGAAGATACACTTGTAAAAAGTTACAGAGCAGCTCCAATGCTAACCTGTGGGAGAGCTAGGCTTTTCTGCAGTGAAAAACGAAATTAGCATTATTTCACTACCAGGACAAGTAAAACACAATAGTACATGTCCTACCTTTTAAATACACTGCACCCTGTCCATGGGGCTACTATGGGCCTGCTTTAGGGGTGCTTTATATGCAATAAAAGGCATGGTTTGGGCCTGGCAATTGGGTGCCCTTGCCAGGTCGAAATGTCAGTTTAAAACTGCACACATGGACACTGCAGTGGCAGGTCTGAGACAAGTTTGCAAGGCTATTCATGTGGGTGTCACAACCAGTGCTGCAGGCTCACTAGTAGCATTTGATTTATGGGCCCTGGGCTGACTAGTGCACTGCACTAGGTACTTACTGGCAAATCAAACATCCCAATCATTGAGAAATCAAATACCTTTACATTTTAGACAGGGAGCATTTGCACTTTAGCACTAGTTGGCAGTGGTAAAGTGCTCAGAGTTCTAACACCAGCAAAAACTAAATGCAGCACACAGTCAAAAGGAGGTCAGAGTCAAAAAGACAGGGGCAACCAAGTCAAAAGATGCCAGGTCTAACACTTATGCACAGTAACTGTGTTTCAGGCGGTGGTGGGCAGTTATTGTCCCTCTAGGGCACCCTCCAGAGGGGGGTGATTCCAAGACATTTCCGGACAGGGGAGTCTCTGGGTCCAGTGGTTGCATTAAAAAAAGGTATGGCATCTGTGATGCTCTGTGCAAAGGGGGTGGGTGAATGAACATTGGGCTGGGGTCAAAGACGTGGCTAAAAAACGAAATATTCTGTAACCTTTCTCAGTCTTTCACCTTCAGGTAACTACATATGAATTTAGGTACAGCTTAAATGCAAAATAAATGCAAATCAGGTTAATTTAAGGGAAATGCACTATCATACATTATGAAACCTCTATTAGTTAATGCTCTGCAGAGGTGTGTGTCTGAAACCAGAGAGCAACATAATTGCATCCTAGTTGGTGCAGTGGAGAATAGTGACTTGCATATATTTAGTGCCACAAGGTCCCAGTCTGTGACAGAAAGGATTGTGAATATGTAAGTCGTTATTTTAAACTTGCATTGCACACACTATTTCAAACAGTATCAGATATGCTACTATCAAATGTGCAAGAAGGTCTAAGATAAAAAAAGTGCTTCTAAAACATAGATGTTAGTAATACCCACACTGTATATAGTGCATTTTTATTTATAAATGTCCTTTAAAAGCACACACTTCACAGCTCAGCTGGTAACCCCTTTGAAATACCACCAAAAAAAGAATAAAGATATGTCATCAGGAACCTTCAAGTGATTCCATCAATTGAAGCCAATTTTGGCTTCCACTCACCCTTTACAAAGCAAGATTACCATTCCTTTAACCAGTCAATATTTTAAAGCACTTGGATTTCAGTTGATTCAATTGATATGTGGTGGGTGGTGGGCAGCCTGAGTGGAGTGGAAGACACCTATTTTGCCCTGTAAACAGATTGTTTTTGATGTCCATGACATGGAATTCTACTATTTGGCTGCCCAGGGCTGTATCTTTGCTACTGGTACCATCTCATGCAGCCTCTGCCACACCTGATATTGGAAAGGGAACACATTGACAGGGGCAACTACATACAATGCTGCCATTGGCCTTGTCACATACACAGTGAGATGTGCAGACTGCAGCAGTAACATGCGAGGCATGGAAAAGAATGTGCCAGTTCAGATGTGTTTTTATTCCTCAGTGATTCCACGGTGGCGGAATAATGTCTAACTCCTCACTGAGGAGACCATGGACATTAACTCTCTTAAGAAAGTAAGCCTCCAGCAAATGGGACAAATGTACACAAAGAGTAAATGTATATCCCTGGCACAGTATAGAAAATGATGTACAAACCACTAAATTGGATGTTTTTACATATGACAGGCTAAGTCACCCGATACAACAAACCATTACCAGCTTCCTAGCTTAACTTGCAAAAATTAAACCATGGCCTTATCACATTAGTTATGGTTATTATCACATCACCGAAGTCGAAGGATTGGCTATCCAAGTTATATGATGTGTTGGGTAAGGGGAGATGGGATGTAATTGTGCGTGTCAGGAGTGACTGGCAGCAAGGTTTGAAATTTGGGATTGATGTGAAATGTTAGCTATATTTTTGTGAGCAAACCGCTAATGCTTCTATGAAATACAAGCACAAACTCGTTAATTTTAAATATAATTCTCAAGTTTTGGGATGGAAAAGTCCCTCACATGGAGATGAACGTGCACCCCAGCCCAAAGTCCCCCGTCAGCAATATTGTCTGGATTACTGGTACCGATGTTCATGTGTGAGTGCCATGACAATGGCCTGTCTTGCAGATTGCAGTCTTGTTGGACCAAGAGGAGCACTCAAAATGCTACCCTCATGATGTGGAAATGCTACTGCATTTCCCAAGAGTTAGGTATCATGAATGCGGTGGTGGCAGCATTACAAGTAGTGATCAATAGGAATAAACAGGCCTTTTAACTTGTGTCACTGGAGTGGGGCCTACAAGCTCACTCATGTAAAATTCCACCCATCTGTGCTTTTCTCACCCTAGGCTTACATCATGGTAGCATGTGGTACAGTGCAGTACCAGTGTGGTTGCTCTCATATGCTGCTTGGATGTTTGCCTGGTAATGGTACAATACATTGGAGACTCTGGGTTCTATTTTGGGAAACCCAGGGCTAACTGGAGGAACATGTGGAGGTAGTGGAAACCCCCCAGACAGATTTGTGGATTGGTGTATTCCTGTGAGCTGGGTGGTACAAAAACAGTAGAGGAAGAAGAGACAGACCCTTCAGTACATGTCGAAGGGTGCTCTTTGATTCAGGGAGAGGTCACTGGAAAGGAGCCTAAGCACATCTCAGGAAGGAGATGGGGCTGATATGAGAATCATTAGGAGTAGGGCTGGGACCTTGGGTTAACCTTTCTTTTGATGCAGAAATCCCTGTGGCTGACATCCAGTTGTCAACCTCTAGCCACTCTCGTAGCCTGTGTTGTGGGGCTATCAGATTTGGAGTCTCTCCTGCTGTGACAGACTGCTTTCTGGAGGAAGGGCATGACAGAGGAGTGAGCACTTCAAAATGAAGACTGAGATGCTAAATCACACTTGGTTTTTGGAAATGTACTGTAAGAAGAGGAGCTTGAAGAACCTAAAAAAGGTCAACTTTCAATCAGCAAGTAAGGTTTGTGAGGAGCTGACTCTCTGCAAGGCTGCTGCCTATCACCAGGACAGGGGGCTATTGCCTGCCAGTCTCCCAGCTGAGTGAGGGGACAGCACCCAGGGAAATCCAAGACCTCAGGTAATCACCAACAGAAGCCGCTGCAGCCCCCCACCATGTCAGAGAGTGAAACGCCACTGGAGCCTCCACTCGTGAAAAACCTGCAGGAGTGGATAAGACTGATTGGATGGCTGGCAGTCCATAGAGGTGCTGGAACACTTTTGACTTTTAAAAGAGTTGGAGTGGGACTCGGACTACTAGTGGGGCCTAACCTGAATGTCACCTATAGCAAATAACCCCTGCCTCTAATGAGAGGGAAGTGGGACACAAGGACCTGCCCATCAAACACTAGAGCCCGGAACTCAGGGTACTGGGTGTACTGCTTGTGTATGCTGTATTTCACATTATGTTTGTCTATAAATACTCCATTTCTCATAAAAGCGTGTACTTGACTGGACAATCATTTATTGCTGCTGCTGAACGTATTTTGATTTGTGAGTCCGTATTCACCCCACGCATATACCTCACCCTCAAGAAGCCTTGGATTGCTCGACCCACGCTGATACTGATGGTCAGGTGCTGAAGGGGGTACTTGAACCAGTAGCTCAGGAACTATGGTAAGTCAGGCCCGGGTCATTAGGAGTAAAAGGCCTCAACCCACACGGTTGGGCCCAGTAGGTCCTGTTCGTCGCATGGCCCTCTGAAAGGGGTTCTGATATACTACACTCCAAAGAAAGTGCATAAGGTGAGCCCCAAGTTAAGCCACAAGAGTCGACGATGCAGAACAGCACAAGCACATTTTCTACACATAGCATGGGGTGCCCGCAAGTTTAGAAATTGTGGATGGATGTTTTTGATGGGATGCAACAGATGGTTGGGATACTGCTGGAGAGGTCACCTCTAACGTCTGTGCTTGGCTATGTGCATCGTATTTCAAATTATGTAGCACTTTATTGGCACTGGCCATGCTGATGGAAAAATGCCATGGCTAAAAGGCTCAAAAACTCAAAGATATGGTATTAAGTAGTCACCGCTCAGAAACATATACTACCCTTCAGCCAATCTAATACAGGCCTAAAGATGTTTGGGCCTTCTGAGGGGTATTTGCTTTTCCAATTACCCAGCCCTACTAAGCAGTCTTGAAAATGATTGGTCCTAGGTGTACGATCCTGGGCCTTCACTGTTCGTGAGATTTAGCCCTGGGCTGTGTATGTTGTACCGTACACAATAACGATACCACTGAGGACAGGTGGGGTGGCCATAAGCCTCCGCTAAGTGTGATGTCATTATGGGCTCCTCGTGGTTTTGACATAATGACAAGGTATTTAAATAGTGCCTAATTTTCTCTTAATGCTACACTTTGTTTTTCCTTCCTGTAGTGTTTATCAAATTAAATTTTAAAAAAACACATACCAGAATAGTTTCCGTATTACCGCAAGGTCGAAAGAATGACGCATATCAGGTGACCTCAGTGAACAGGCTGACAGTGTGTTCTTTTAATCTCTCTGTGCCAGACCGATTTCTCCCCACGCCCTTGCTAAATGCAGCATGTCCGTAAGATTTTAGGCAAACACTGAAGCTACTCCCCTGAGAGCATCTCATCTGCCTCCACCCCTCGCACTGGATTCTGGGACTTTGCTTGCGCTGTGTCACACGTGCACCGTGCACAGCTGCAGCGCTGCAGCTCTGGTTTGTGCTGTGATGAGCAGAGAACGGGCCCTGCCTATGAACCTCTACCGCGCCACGCACTGCAGCAGCGAACACTCTCTGATTTTGACTGTGACATTTGGCAGTCTATCTAAATTGTCATGGAGTAAGAATCTGGGAATGACTCGTCTTCTGTGTTCTGGGTCAGATGTATACATCTGTCCATTACAGATTCTGGCTCCAGTCCCTCGTGTCTGAAGCAGACTTCCTCTGTATGGGTTTAGAACTGCTGAAAACTCTCACCTGGCTGGGCGCACCACCCCCTCTGCTTCCTCTTCCCTCCCTGCCAGCCCAGCCCCAGCATTGCAGCTGGCTGCATGGTCATCTCCGAAGGGGAAAGCAGTCGCCTGATAGCTGCAACCTGACATGGAGGCTAAAGGCGGCTGCACAGAACAGAACCATATCTTTACTAGAGCGGTGTTAGAAGCTCTGCTCAGCTGACCTCTCTCCTTATATCAAATGAGTTGCTGTTAGAAATTGAGTTTCTGGTTGGTAGAAGTTTGCACCCTTTCCAAGTAGGAACCACAGTCCTAGTCAGGGTAAGTTAGACACACACCCTAAATTACCCTGTGCTCACCCTCTGTTAGCTTGGCACACAGCCAGGGCTGGACTGGCCGTAGTGGGCACCAAGCGTTTCCCCGGTGGGCTGCCAGGGTGGGGGCCGGTCTTGTTACCGGGGGCCTGCAATATCGGCTCCCGGTAACAAAATCAGGCGAAATCCGCACTTGCAAACAGCTCGGCCGCACCCCTCAGCCCCCCCAGGGTGGCCGGCCAAGCAGTTTGTCAACTTAAGAGACAATGTGTAAAGTATTTGAGCAACATGGTTTCGGTTTCCAGTGCGGCCCTGCACACAGCAGTCAGACAACTTAAGAGGCAATGTGTAAAGTATTTGAGCAACACTTCAAACAGTACAACAGTGAAAAAAACACACAAAAAAGATACCACACCTGGTTAGAAATCTGGAGCTTAATTTAATGAACAAAATAAGGCTAAAACAACAAAAATCCTATTAGTATCACTGAAGTTATGAATTTTTAAAGAATAAACTGAAACGTAGTCCTTAAAAGCAGAAAGCGCCAACCGGGACTATCTGGTCACGCTAGACTGGGTCAAATCCAAAAGTTCAGGCTGAACATGATGGAGCGAGGGAAGGATACAGGGACTAACCTTGTCCTGCTGCAAAGTACCTTGCTCCGTAATCGGCAAGGGCCCAATGCGTGGAGTAGAGGAAGCGATGCATCATCGTCGATCCTTTCAGATGTAGGCGATGCATCAGTTCCAAGTCGTGCAAGTCAGAGATGAGTCATTGTCAAACCACAAGATGTAGACAATGTTCGTCGTTAAGCCATGCAAGTCGAGGATGCGTTGGGAACTGGAGGCGATGCGCCACCCAGTCTGTGATGCAATGTCTTCGGTCCTTGCGGCAGTGGGGATGCACCGGCGCCAAAGGAGATGCACCAGTTCCAAGCTGTGCAACAACGGCAATGTGTGGCTTTTCACTGAAGCAGCACTTTATACCCACTTCCTGGCACAGGACTGAATTGGCCCCACTTGTCAGGGCAAGACTCTCAGATGGCAGAGTCCAGGTGCTGTAAAAGGATGGTTGAAAGCCTTTGATGTCACTGAGACTTCAAAACAGGAGGCAAGTAGACAAGCCCTTGGACTCATTTTGGTTTTGGGTTGGAGAGATATAGGTCCAGTCCTTCTCACACCCACGCAAAAGAGCAGCAGACAGCAAGTCAGCAAAGCAGGAATACATCAGAGTGGCAGTCCCTTCAGCAGCAGAGCCGTTCTTCTTACTGGCAGAGTATCCACAGGTCCAGAAGTGTAAGGAGTTGGTGTTGTCAGAGTCCAGTAATTATGCCCAGTTGTGCCTTTGAATTGGGGGACATTTCAAAGAGAGGCCTTGGAAGTGCACAGAATCCCTGCCCTTCCTGCCCTGGCTCTAGACTCACTGCAGTCCTTTGAGTGGGGACAGGACATAGCCTATTCAAGTGTAAACGTCAGGTCCTCCCTCTCATCCTGCCTAGGATGGCCCATCAGGATGCGGATGGCCTATCAGTCACACCTAATCTCCCTTTGTGTGTGGCTGTCTAGAGGGAATGCACAAAGCCCAGCGGTCACCCACCCCAGATGTGTATATAGATACAGGCAGAAGGCACCAAATGGTTAAACTAAAAAAATGCTCCCATTCTAAAAAAGTGTTTTTTTCAGAATTACAATTTAAAGTCTAACTCCACCATAAGTTGGGATTTTAAATTGTGATTCCAGAGACACCATACTTGGAGGTCACATCTCTTCCTAATTGGAAATTACACTTATAAGATGTAATAAAGTAATCCATATGGGAGAGATAGGCCTTGTGGTAGTGAAAAACGAATTTAAAAGTTTTTCATTACCACGACTTGTAAAACTTAAAAGTGCATGTTCTACTTTTTAAATACACTGC
Organism: Triturus cristatus; assembly: GCF_964204655.1. Lineage (NCBI taxonomy): Eukaryota > Metazoa > Chordata > Amphibia > Caudata > Salamandridae > Triturus > Triturus cristatus. The sequence goes on from NC_140590.1 coordinate 862,388,313, forward strand.
ACACTGACCATGGGCTGTCCAGGGCCTTCCTTAGGGGTGACTTATATGTATTTAAAAGGAAGGTTAGGGCGTTGCAAGAGGTATAACTTGTCAGGCCAACATGGCAGTTTAAAACTGTGCACATAGGCTCTGCAATGGAAGGCCTGAGTTACGTTTAAAGGGATACTTAAGTGGGTGGTGCAATCAGTACTGCAGGCCCACTTGTAGCATTTAATTTACAGACCCTGAGCACATGAGGTGCACTTAACAAAGGGCGTATAAGTAAATTAAATATGCCAATTGTGGATAACCCAATGTTAGTGTGTTTAAAGAAGAGAGCCCATGCACTTTAGCACTGGTTAGCAGTGGTAAAGTGCACAGAGTCCTAAAACCAGCAAAAACGAAGTCAGCAAAAACAGGAGGTCAGAAGGCAAAACGTCATGGGAACCACTCCAAGGATGCCAAGTCTAACAGTTACTTCAGATATCATAGTGGCCTGTTAACTGTGTTATATTTAAAACCTTCAATGAGTGATGAGAAAGACTATTTAACCTACTGCCCTTTGGATATTGGACAAACTCCTTTTGGAAAAGCCAAACTAGAAGTCCCAGAATGCAACGTGCTGTGAATTTAAATGTCATAAATGGAAGGGGGTGTTACAGATGATGAAGGGCCTTTTGGTAGCTAAACATTTACATGTTCATTTAAATTATCCTCGTATTTAATAATGACTGGAACGTCAGAGAATACAATGGACCAACGAGAAATTAACCATGCTTGTCAACTTGAAATTTGCAGGCACTGTTTAAAAAAATCAAGTGAAATGAACAAAGAAAATTGTTTCTCCATCAGTCAAACATCATCAGTGATTTGAATAAGCACTTTCCTTATAATCTTCCTTTTGTAAAGAGCTCAAGATGCCTAATATGAGTCATGTCTTTTTTAAGTCTAGTATTAACAAAAGACCTTTTGATTTTACTAAAATGATGTGTATGATATAGGGGCTTACAGCCAGTCTTTTTCATCCACAGGTCTGTTATTGTGTAATTTACATTTTACTTCCCCTTTCTACAGTAAACAGCATGGGACAATGGGTCAGCCCACTTCAATAATTGTCTTACTTCACTATGAATGACGGAATTCTGCCCTTTCACAAGGAGCATATCCATCCTTAAATGCCAGAGGTGACAAAGGCAATGACTGGGCTTCTCAAAATGTTTCTTTCAGCTGTTGCAGTATTATTCATCTGGGAGTGACCCCAGAATTGTGTGTCATATGGTGCGCTACCTAGAACATTTGCATTATATATTTCTAGGGCTGGAGAATAGACCTGGTGAAGGTAGATTTGTACGCTCCATGTATCCCTAAAACGTTCTGTTGTAGTTTTAAGGTACAAGTTTGCATCGACCAGGACATATTAGTTTCCTATTTTTTTAGCAGGTAGTCAAAATCCAATACCCTTTCTCCACTGCTCCATCCATTGCCATATAGCCCAGTAATTTTTTCGGAGGGTTCAGGGTCATGTATTTGGTTTTGTTTGGAATTAGCTCCAGGCTCTGCTCTTTGCAAAACTCTATGAACCAATTCAATAACCTTCGAAGTCAGGAGAGTGTCGTCTGCAAAGAGCAGTGCCGGTAGCCTATGACCTAGGATTTTTGGGGAATCTTTTGTGCATGAGTCAAGCTGGATAAAGACATCATTTAAATATAATGAAAACAATGTTGGGGGAAATACACATCTCTGTCAAACACCTATGTCGGCAGGGATGCGGCCTATTAATTCACCCAGACTCCCCAACATTCCTTGCATGAAATTCTGACTATGAAGTATGAATAAAATGTTGCTTGGTACCTCCATTTTTACCAGCATTACCCAGATTTTGTTACATGGGACAAGACTGAACGCAAACTTAAGGTCCATGCATGCAGCATAAAGCAGGCCCTTTATTTATCACCCCCATTTTCCTGTAAAATTGTTATACATCTAAAAACCTGATCGATGGTACTAATGTTGTTTCTAAATGCTAGCCTACACTCACTCACAATTATTGCTGTAGGGAAAAAGTTATTAAAACATGAGCGCACTCCTTCAAAATGACCGCAGGCGCTTACAGCTCTAGCCAGTCCATGTATTACATAGAATGTTGAAGACAGAAACCCAAAACACCCTCTTCTTTGATGACAGGCACAGCTGAGCTATGAGACAATTTTCTTCAGGATCAATTTGCATTACCTGATAGTCCCTGGGACAGACTCCCCAACCAATTCATACGCTGCTCTCTTACTATGAGAGCAGCACGTCTCTTACTATGAGAGCAGCACCGTGATTGGCCTGAGCGGGCTAGTCTGACGCTCCGCTCGGGCACAGGGAATCTGCACCATTTCACCACCCAGCTGTTGAATGCAGCTGGGTTACAGAAACCTAACTGCACAAGTCTGTTTGGCCATCTTAAGAGGGGTGGCCAAACAGACATGCGCACTTAGAAGTGCACCAACCACTCCTCCCACTGGCCCCAGCCCCGTCCCACCCTACACACGCTGACTCGGCCATCAGCTGACAAATAAAAACAATAATAAAATATTGTTTATTTTTCAGGTGCTGGCTCTGAGCCAGCAGCCGACGCTCCTCCGCCATTGCGGAGAAGCCCCCGCTGTAGTGGCAGAGACTCTGTGGCATCGAGGAGCTGGTACAATACTGATGTGCCCTTGAAGAGATAATCATCGTAAAATCTTAAAGATCAACAAAGTGTGTTCTATGTTGATCACAATTGGTCTGCAAGAGTTGTGGACCAATAAAGCGGACCACCTGCTGTATCAAAAAACAGCTAAAAGAGAAATAATAACAACATTTACTCGAAAGGGAACATGTTAATTCAAAGAATGAGTGTCTGGCGGCAGATTTTTCTGGACTTTGAACCTACACCCCTGTTTGAAACATTTTTGGGTACTATTATGCCTCTGCAGCAAAATCATTGTATATTACATTTAAATATGGGATTCTCCCTTTAAATATTTTTTGTCATAAGTGGCATAACCCGCGCCACACCATGGGTGATTGCCTGGCCTATGCATCTCCAAGGTGGAACTGGACGATTTGTCCCTCTATAGTCGCAACACAATATGCACTTGGGATATTCAGATCTGACATCACTACGGGAAAGGTACACAGTTTGGCTAAGTATTTACACTTTGTCTGGTGCATGAGGTAGACATATATTGGAAAGGTTGTTGTATTGGCACTTTAAATGTCTGCAGTTCCCCGGTTGTGATACTCTGTTTAGTTTTCGTCCTAATACCAATCGTAACATTAGTCTGACAGGGGCCCAGATAAAGAACTGAGGCTATGGGACCTAACATGTATTTCATCTTCAGTTGCGCTATAACTATGCTGTATTTTGTATTAATTTTCTTAACTTTATAGGTACTATAGGGCAGATTTACAAGCCCCTTGCGCCACTTTTGCGTCACCTTTAACATGGGAAAAGTGACGCAAGAGTGGCGCAAGGGGCTTGTGAATCTGCCCCTATGCCTTTTGTGATTTTAATAAAGCGAAAGAAAGATTTCCTGATGATGATGATGGTGAGTGGGATCGGACCCCAGGGCTCGGGTCGGTTTGGCTCCGTCCGGGTCCGGAGATCGATAGACCTGTCAGGAGCTCGGGGGTGCTCCAGGCAGTAGCACGTGGAGTAGGCCTGCATGTGAGTGACAGCATACCAGCATTTGTAAGTGTTTGAATGGTGTTATATATGTGTGTGTGCGACAGAAAGACAGAGACAGCGAGGCAATGTGCTGGCTGAGCTTGCGAGAGAGACAGACAGACAGAGAGCAAGCCCGAGAGAGAGAGATGAGGGAATGTTCGGGGAGCTGAGCTCTGTTCTATCAGGCACAGCCAAAGGAGAGGGGAGGGCTGCAGTCCGGGTCCCTCGTTTCATGACAATTAATACCAGAGTGCAGCAAATAGCAGAATGTGTCTCTTTATCCACTGAGGAATTCGGGTTCCCGGATGTTGCCCAAAGTTCCTGGTAATAACAGCTGTTAATTATCTACTCCTTCACTCATGGGCCCGAGCCGCAGGCAGGCTGGGAGCAATACGTCTATTACCACCCCATGTACCATGATTTTTACATTTTATTATGCCAACAGTTCGATAAAACAACTGTGCGTTGTGAACTCCTGCAGTTTCTGCTCGGTGTTAAGCCTATATATAGGCTGTTCCTAATCAGGGTCGGCCCTTAATCGGATTGACCGAGACAGCGCCCTGGGCGGAAGAACATTTGGTGTTTGATGTGGGGGTAGTTGGTAGTTTCGGGGTGACGGCAAGAGGAGTGAGGAAGATGGGAAGAGGGCACAGTGTTGATGGGGTGCTAACAATTACTCTGAGGTACATTAAGGGCTGATTAGAAAGTCTTTAACAGACCGATTGAGACCAAGTGGGATGGACGAGCTGCTGTTTGCGTGACATTAAGTCAGGAAGCTCCCTGCTGCGCCCTTGTGAATACTGGCGTCCCGGGCCTGAGCCCAGCTCACCCACGCACAAGGCTGGCCCTGCAGCTAACCTAGAAACTCATATCGGCTGTTTTGTGTCCACAACGTTTGTAGTTCACGGACACCAGAGGTCGGAATGGTGCGATGGAAGGGATGGGAGGAAATACATAGGATGCATCCTTCCGACTTACTCACTCCACCACAAGGTATCCTATACATGTATTTATTATTCCTGTAGCCTTACTGGAATTACTTAAGGAAAAGTGAACATCGAGCCTAATAAGAGCTTAATATTGTTTGATAGACCCTCACACACCCTAATGTTTCATCATCGGGTCTCATCCTGGTCTCTAAAAACCAGGATGGGCTTAACCATATTCCAGGGAGCACTTCAGTGCTTAATTTGAGCCGGTGGTTTCCGGTGCTCGGAACCAGGACTTAATTGTCAACACCGGGGCTGGTGACAGTCTGCTCTGGTCCACACTCAAAATCACCCCTCAAAATCAGTGATCAATCATCACCTTTAAGGCAAAGAATATTGTGTTTGTTGGATATAGTAGTGGAGACTGACAGTATGCACAATAATCTGAACACAGAACACAAGTAATGCTTAATTATTAGGCATGGAAGCAATAATATCCTGCAACATCATAGAGCGTGTAAAACCAACCACCTAACCTGTACTCAGTGGCAGCCAGTGGCAGCTAGTGACATTTGAAAGTCGTGACCGTAAAATTTGTGTCAGAGTGCACTGTGGCAAGCGAGTGCAGTGAGTGAGCCCAAAGAACCTAAGGAGGGTTCGGTGGGGTTTTCCCCTGTGAAAATTTTGAAAAAAGAGTGGGCAAAGCAGGAAGGTTAATAAAGCAATTGTGAAAGTGCAGTTATTACATTATTAAAGAGATGTCATATAACAACATAGGTAGCTGCTTATTCAGTATAACCACAGAGCTTCACAACAGACTTTCGAGATACAATGCTGCATTGACATAAGTGTGGTTACTATTACTCAGTACATTTAAAAAAATGAGAGGGTTTTTCGATTTAATAATGTGATCAAATAGACCTACATCATGCTTCAACCAATACCTGCCTATGCACTTCATCTTTCTGGAACTGGGCCCAAGGCAATGGCAGTGGTAATGCCCAGAAGGTTAATATGCAAAGAACTTGTACCATGCAGATCACAAACGTGGATATAATGTAGCTAGTTCAACAGGTTACTGCTTTTGTCAGAAAGATGTTTTGGTTACTTGCAGTTTAAAAGTTACAAGTCTAACATAGCAGAGAGGGCAATTACCTGTCATCAAAGAGCTGCCCACAAATTACAAGGCCAAGGCTAAGGTAGATTCGATCAATATGATGGTGTTCAAGACCAGATTACAAATGCGATAAAAAAGAAAGGTAGTAACACCCAGAGCCCACACCTTTTCCAAGTAGCTTAACAGATAAAACATAAACGGGACCGAGAATCAAATACCAGAGCAGTCTCAGGAGAATGCAGTGCGACACACGGCTCTGAACTCTGAGTACTGGCTCCGCGCGCCCCTTGCACTGCTCCCAAGTGCCCGTAGCCTTGGCACTGATTCTCAGTGTCCTCGGCCTGGTGCTTGTCCCAGATGCTGTCACTTCTCCCAGGCCCCTCTTCAGAAGATTCCGGAACCCTCCACGCCGAGCACATTAAGGCAGTAGCCGCTCAGGAGTGCAGCGCTGAGCTCGGCGGCTGGTTGACGCCTCGAGCTCCTAAGGTGTCTGATATGACAAGGTACTATGAGTGAGGCAACATACCATCAGGAGAAATGCCAACCCGCAGAGGCGACTCGTTTAAAGAAATGGCAGCGCACAATCAGCATGTTTACACAGGTAACAACTTCTGAAAGTGCCCAATTTCCCGGTCCATTAGCCTTGTTGAAAAGTGTAACCGAAAAAGATGCGCACAAACTCAGGAACAGTTGTTGTTGCGTCACCTGTCAGCCACATGCAGCAGAACCCATCAGTCACATGAATTCACTTCACTCAGTAATTGTCTAATACAAACAAAACCCACTGGTACAAGGGTCTGTTTAGCTTCATTAATTCATTTGGTATTGCTCTTTTCATGACGCTAGCATAACAAGAAATACAATTCGCAAAACATATAATATACAGAAGTTTTCGCGGGTCAAGTGCGTGTAACAAGCAGCAGCAGCGCTAGCTCGGGCCAAGCCATTGTTCTTTTATGCAACTGGGAACCACCCGACGTTCTTTGAGCTGAGATAATAGCAGATAAGACAACAGATGTTCAGTGGAGTGCACATAGATATTCCATACAAACAGGGACAAAGCACGTCTCAGCTGTGCACTAAACACGGCCAAGTTCTATGCCGGAACTCTATGCATATTCTGCAGGTGATGTTACCCCCATTCTGTGTACAAGGTCCCCGACCATTCGGACTAAGGTGTTGATAAAAAAAACACCCGAAATAAAAGGAGAACGTTTCTACTGCACTACCAGACCACGTGCAGCCCCTGCAGCAATAGCAATGAAGGGAGCGGTGGATTTAAAGCGCCCAAAGGTGTAGGTGACTCCAATCGCGGCTCGCGGGGGGTGGGGGAGGGGTCACACGGGGGTGGGGGCTGGGGAGGAGGGGGGAGTGTTAAAATAAATAAAAAAATCCTACCGGAGATCCTGAGCAGGTCCGCACCGCCTAGGGTCCGTTGGCGCCCACAGCCCCTCTCAGCCAATCCTGGCGCTGCCAGCAGCGCCAGGATTGGCTTAGGGCACGGTTACTGTTCGCCCGCCTGCCCATTAGGAGACCGAGGTTTGAGCCTTTGCTCAACCCTCGCTCTCCTAATGGGCATGCGCCAGCCAGAGCAGACACTAGTGCGCATGACTGGGCACGGCGCGAAAATTCATGCGCACTTGTGCTGCTGCCTGTTGCCCCATGTCCATCTGACAATCATGTCAGTCAACATGACTCCGGACCGCCCACCCCCTTCAGACTCTGCTGACTGACATGATTGTCAGTTCTCCCTTGGCGTCTTTGAACTTAAGTAAACTGATTCAGTTTACTTAAGTTCAAAGACGCCGAGGGAGCTGCGGGCGGGGGGGGCTACGCCCCAATGCCCTAATAGACGGACCGCGGCTGGTGGCAGCTCCAACGTTATGACAGAGGAGCGTCGCCTCACTGCTCAGAGCCAGCACAGAAAAGGTAAAATGATAAAAAACAATTTATTATCATTTTATAATTTTCCCTGGCTGAGCCGAGTCCACTTAGTGGCCCAAGTCTAGGGAGGGGTGTGGCCATCCTCTATGGACAGCAACAGGGAGGAGGAGAGTAGGGCACTGTAAATGCACATATCAGATTGGCTGACCATCTTAGGATGGCCAAACTGACATGCACACTTACATTTCTCCAAACCCAGCTAGAATATATGACGGTAAATCGGGGTGTTTACACTGCAATGCCTTTACAATGCAGGCATTACAACGCAAGTCGTTACAACGACTTGCGCTGGAGGGCGCTGGATTTAGGTATAGTATTATTTACTATTTCAACAACAGTAGGGAAGGTGTTGGAATAGTAAATCATACTATTGCTTAGGTTAGAGCGCCATGCAGTGCAAGTCATTGTAATGACTTGTGTTGTAATACCCGTGTTGTAAAGGTATAGCGGTGTAAACACCGCAATGTAAACGATGTTTCCCACCCATCTATGTTGCACAGCTGGATGGAGAAGAGGCCTCTCCCTGGGCAAGCGTCAAACTAGCCCGCTCAGGCCAATCCCAGCGCTTCTCTCATGCTGCGTAATAGCATGAAAGCAGCGTCTGGATTGGGTGGGGAGTCTGCGAACCTATGCAGTGCAGCCAATAGACTGTGCTCATGGAAGAAGCTGGACCCCGGCAGCGGTCCTTTTTTAATATTATTTCCCCTGTTGTGAGAAGTTGGCCTGGCAATTACTAAGGATCTGTTCTCTCATCATAAGATTATACAATCCCTTAATATCAGTAACTCTACTACCAACCAGCCAACCCTCCAGAGCCTTGGTTGCACAATCTACAAAGTCAGTCCAGTCCTGATTCTGTGCTTTCTGGGTGTCTCTGAACTTCAATCTGTACTGTTCAGTGGTTAAGCCAAACCCATCTATTAATGCACTCTTCAGGACTTCATAGTCATCAGCATCCTCTTCTCTAACAGTGAGGAGCTTGTCTCTACCTTTATCTGAAAAGGAGAGCCACAAGATTGCTGCCCACTGTTTCTGGGGGACCTGTTGTACTCTACAGGCCCTCTCCATAGCAGTTATCCATTTGTGGATATCATACCCACTCTGGTAGGGAGGAACAACCTTGGACAGGTTCCTATGGTCTGGAATGTATTCTCTGACGCTAGGGACATTGTTGCTGCCACCAGGGGGTCCTAACCCCTCTCTTTTAGAAGCTCTCTGGAGCTCAAAGGCTTCTTTGTCTAATGCCAACTGCTTGGTTTTGAGGGCAAATGTGGCTTCCTCATACTGAAGCAGTTTGTACATTCTTTCAGAGGAGGTCTCTCTTCTATTAAAGTATGAGTTCCTCTGTTGGACAGATTCTCTGCCAGAGTGATAGGAGTGGTCAGATTCCCTAGAAGGGGATCTAGGCCTCTCCTCCACTCTGTCAGCTCTCTTAGGGAGAATTCCTCTGTACTTTTCAGATCCCTGTGGATCTGGCCCTTCAACCACAGAGTCCAGGTCATCTTGATTTTCATCATCTCACCCAGACACTGTAATTGATCTACCCCCTGATTCAGACTCATTAGCTCCTAGAGCTATTCTAAGGTCATCTGCTGTCAGCAGATCTATCAGGTGGAGTGTGGAGGGACTCTGTCCTATCCTCAGGTGCCTTATAGCACACATGGCTTTCAAGTCAAAGAAAGTCATGTCCTTATACTGAGGCTGGGTGGACCCACTGTCTCCAACCCTTAAGGACATTCTAGTGTTGTGCAGTGTTGTACTACCTACACTAGTTTGTGGCCTACTGATCCTAGCTTGAGCTGTAGAAAGGGTGTGCTATCCATTGACACACAGCTCTAAGTTCAGTAGAACGTATCGATACTAAGCTTGACTTTATATGTACCTTGAGTACCTATAGTGGTTTTCAGTTAGTAATTCAAATAGAGATTTTCTGGTAAAACAATGGCAAGCTGTAATCCCACACGCTGCCCACCAATGTGAGAAGTTGGCCTGGTATATGCTGGTCACTAGTTAAAGTGGTCACCTTGCACCAGTACAATTCGACTCTTATGGTAGATAGGTTTAAGACAACCTTTTAAAGAAAGCTATCCTAGTGGAAGCTGTGGAGAGCAACCTTCAGGCTAAGTCTTTAGAGGAATGTAAAGCAGCCTGTTTTACCTTATAATCTCTTGAATTACCAAATGAAAGGACACCACACAGGTATATATATAAAATATATATGTATTTATTTCTAACACACTCTACTTATGTGTTTATGAGATTAGAAGTCAAGGACATATGCACAAATCAACATTTCACAAGTTAAGCACAAATATGGCTGGGGACCTAGGGGCGTACCAGACCATATACTAAAAAAGAGGTTTAGGAATATTGACTTGAGAAGAGACAAGGCCCACGGCCTTCAGAAGCGCTGGGGCCTCACTAATCCACCCAAGGCAGGTGAGTAAAGGACCCACGGGAGACGCATGCAGTGTGAGAACACAGCCACGGATCCCAATAGACTTCAATGGAGCAAGTCGCGGTTGGAATTTTAAAGTTTAGGATACTTCGGGAGAGTCTACAAGCAAGTCACTTACAGGGTAAGTAGTTCTAGAGCCAACACCCACAGGAGCACCATAGTGCTGGAGTTACCTCACCCAGGGAAGCCGGGTGCATAGGTGTCTTTTGGTGTCGGGTCGCGGCGTCGTTTTCAATGGGAGCCAAAGAAGACTTGCTGCTTGTGAAGACAGAAGAAGTGTCCGGTGGAATCCAAGGATGGATTCAGGAGAAAGAAGACTTGAAAGCAGAGGAGACAGTGTTCAAAGTCACTTGCCAGTGCTCCTGGGCCAGGAACCTGGATGCACACAGTAGTCGGGTGATTTCAGGTGATGATGGGTGTCTTGACTCTTCAGCCACGAGGTCCAGGAGGTGTCGACAACAATCAGGAGATGGATGCGGCGTGTCCCATGAAGTCTGCAGCTTACTGAGATGGCGGCAACCAGATTGAAGTTAACAAGCCTTGGCAACAGCAAGTCTTGTGGAAAGTGAAGAAAGTCAGCGGTGCAGACCAGCAAGGTCTGAGGGACTCACCCTGCAAGTGTAAGTCAGGGAAGGCATGGCGCAACCAGGGGAGTCCTTTGGTTCTGTAGAAAAGTCTTCTGGGGACACACAAGCCAACCAGCAAGGGATCGCAAAGACGCCTCGGGAGGATTCACTCACCAGGAGCCCACGGTCACTTGGGACGAGGTAGGCCTCTGCTCTTCGGAGAAAATCCTGCTGGAGGATTCAACCCCAAGTGGTCCAATGCACAAGTTCGTAGAATGTCGTGAAGGGGTTTTACTCCACAATAGGGCACAGTACCCGGGTATTGCTGTTCCTCGTCACTCGTGGGGTCCACTTGCCTAAGCGTCACTGGGGACTCACGATGGCCTTGGAGAAGTCAGGAAATCCACTTCCGGGGCTGCAGGGACTTCGGACTCTGGCGGGAGCGGGAAAGTTTGCGACCATTGATGCAAAGTTTTGGTGCCTGTCAAGCAGGGGAGTCACTCCTTGACTCCAAGGGAGATTCTTCAGTCTTCCAAAGGTAGTGGAACGTTGAAGGTCCAGGATTCTTCTTTCAGAGCATCGTCCAGGGATATCTAGTTTGCAATGGCAAGGGTTCCCTAACTTATACTAAAAGGAAGAGAGGGACTAGCTCTATGACCACTCCTATGGGGGGGTCAGGGGAGTGGGTGGCTATACCCAGTTCCCTTTGTCCTGTTTTGCGCCAGAGCAGGGGCTGGTAGCCCCTGAACCTGTTTGAGCTGGCATATGCACAGAGGAGCCCACTGCTCCCCCAGTGCAGGACTTCAAAGCACTCTAGGAGTGCACCCACTCAGCCCCAATACACTAAATCCTGTCTGGAAGGTGGTTACACCTCCCTGTGACAGGATGCCTATTGTTGGGCCTCCTCCACTGCGAGTTTCGGTCAGCAGCAGGAGGGCAGCCCAGTGTCTGTGCTGGTGGCATCCATTTTGTGATGCCAGGGCTCTTCAGGATTCTACAGTGGTTCCACAGTGGGTACATGTCTATCCCTATAGAAGGGTGGGATCATACTCCCACACCAGTTACTGGTGTGGGGGTATGATTCCAAAGCGTTTGACACCAAACACGACATGTTTCGATGCAGCCATCCCAAAGTTAGCATTTACCGCTAGGTTATAATGTACTTAAGAGTATATGGTTTAACCGCATCCACAAACAGCCACAGAGAATGGATTCTGAGAGCTGCAGAGGGGCCCTGCTCAGGCAGTGGCACCCCCTCACATGGAAACCAAGCACCGTGCCCTCAGGATTGATAGGGCCTGCCTTAGGGGTGACTGATAGGTTTATATGTGTGTTCAGGTAGAGATATAGGGAACCTATACCTCAGTGAGGAGTGCTAACACTACCTCACCCAGGCTGCAGTAGCAGGCCTGTGGTGTCAGATTTAGTCTGCTTCCCAGGGGTGGCATAATACATGCTTCAGCCCCTGGTAGGCCTGTGAAGTACCAATGCCCTTGGTACCTAAGGTACCATATACTAGGGCCTCATAAGGTACCACAGTATCCAATCACTAGTGCATCTAATATGCACTCCAAGTTGTTTAGAGAGAACAGAGAGGCTGGGGCCCTGATTAGCATGGACCCAGCCAGACTATAGCCAGAAACCAGTGTAAACATCAGAAAAAAAGTGGGGGCAACATAAGTGCAGATCCTACTTTCCTACACAACCCCCCCCCCCCCAAAACGCAGGGACACTAAACTAACCTTGACCAGTTGAAACTTCGTGTTCTAAGTGGAAATACCTTGAGAGTCCATTTGCATTGGCATGTTGGGTGCCAGGTCTATGTTCCACTGTATAGTCCATCCCCTGTAGGAAAATGGACCACCTTAAAAGTTTGGGGCTTTCACCTTCATCTGTTTAAGCCATAGGAGGGGCTTGTGGTCAGTCTGAACTATGAAGTGAGTGCCAAACAAGTATGGCCTCAGCTTCTTCAGGGCCCACACCACAGCAAAGGCCTCCCTCTCTATAGCTGACCAACGTTTCTCTCTAGGGGTCAGCCTTCTGCTTATGAAAGCTACTGGCTGGTCTTGACCTTCATCATTCAGTTGAGACAGTACAGCTCCCACACCCAGCTCAGAAGCATCTGTTTGGACAATGACCTTTTTGGTGTAGTCTGGACTCTGTAAGATGGGGGCAGTGCACATGGCCTGCTTTAGGTCTTCAAATGCCTTCTGACAGCTAGCTGTCCACTGAACCTTTTTTAGCATTTTCTTTGAGGTAAGATCATTTAAGAGGGTCACTATAGATCCATATCCCTTAACAAACCTCCTATAGTACCCAGTCAGGCCAAAGAAGACTCTCACCTGTGTCTGGGTGGTTGGAGCAACCCATTCTATGATGGTTTGGATTTTGCTCTGTAAAGGCTGAACCTGGTCTCCACCTACAAGGTGGCCCAGGTACACAACCTGACTCTGCCCTATCTGGCACTTGGTGGCCTTGAAAGTGAGGCCTGCTTTTTGCAGAGCCTCCAAAACATTTCTGAGGTGGGCCAGGTGATCCTGCCAGGAGGAACTAAAGACAGCAATATCATCAAGATAAGCTGAGCAATACGTTTCCATCCCTGTCAGAACTTTGTTCACCAACCTCTGAAAAGTGGCAGGTGCATTCTTCAAACCAAAGGGCATCCCCACAAAGTGGTAGTGCCCACCAGGGGTTGAAAATGCTGTTTTGGCTTTGGCATCCTCAGCTAACCTGATCTGCCAGTAGCCAGCTGTTAGGTCAAAAGTACTCAGATACGTGGCTGAGGCCAAAGTATCAGTCAGTTCATCTGCCCTGGGAATTGGATAGGCATCAGTCCTGGTGACTGCATTGAGGCCTCTGTAGTCTACACAAAACCTCATTTCTTTCTTACCACCCTGGGTATGAGGTTTGGGTACTAGGACTACTGGACTAGCCCAAGGGCAATCTGAAGGCTCAATCACACCTAGTTCCAACATTTTCTTGACTTCAGTCCTGATACAGTCCCTGACATGGTCAGGTTGCCTTTAGATTTTACTCTTGACAGGCAGACTGTGTCCAGTGTCCACCTCATGGGTGCATCAGGAAGTCTGACTAGGGGTCAGGCTAAGCATATGTCTAAACTGTTGCAAAACGTGTCTGCACTCAGTCTGCTAATGATCAGTGAGGCTGCTTGCCAAAGCAACACCATCTACTGACCCATCATCAAGGTTCTGTGAGAGCAGGTCAGGGAGAGGGTCATTCTCCTCCTCCTGTTCCTCATCAGTTGCCATGAGCAAGCCCATGTCAGCCCTGTCAACATATGGTTTCAATCTGTTGACATGGAGCACCCTCAGGGGGCTCCTGGGAGTTCCAAGATTCACCAGGTAGGTGACTTCTCCCTTTTGCTCAACAATTGTATGGGGGCCACTCCACTTATCTTGGAGAGCTGCTGGGGCCCAGGCTCCAGCACTCACACTTTCTGTCCTGGCTGATACACAGTCAGCACAGCCTTTTGGTCATGCCAAGTTTTTTGTAGTTCTTGGCTGGCCTCCAGGTTTTTAGTTGCCTTCTTCATGTATTCGGCCATCCTGGAGCGGAGACCAAGTACATAGTCATTCACATCCTGTTTGGGAAGTTTGAGAGGTAACTCCCAGCCCTCCTTCACCAAACATAATGGACCTCTTACAGGATGCCCAAACAGAAGTTCAAATGGGCTGTAACCAACCCCCTTCTGTGGAACCTCTCTGTATGCAAACAGAAGGAAGGGAAGTAAAAGGTCCCATTTTCGCCTAAGCTTTTCTGGGAGGCCTTTAATCATTCCCTTTAAGGTTTTGTTGAAACATTCAACTAACCCATTGCATTGTGGGTGATAGGGAGTAGTGAATTTATAAGTTACACCACACTCCTTCCACATTGCTTTTAGATATCCTGACATGAAGTTGGTACCTCTGTCAGATATTACCTCCTTTGGGAAACCCACTCTGGAGAAAACTCCAATGAGGGCTCTTGCCACCACAGGGGCTGTGGTGGTCCTCAGGGGAATGGCTTCTGGGTACCTGGTGGCATGATCCACTACCACCAGGATAAACCTGTGCCCAGAGGCTGTTGGAGGGTCAAGGGGACCAACAATGTCAATCCCTACCCTTTCAAAGCGTACCCCCACCACAGGTAGTGGTATCAGGGGGGCCTTTGTTGTGCCACCTGACTTGCCACTGGCTTGGCAAGTGACACAGAAGCGACAAAACTCCTTGGTGTCCTCTGACATATGTGGCCAATGAAAATGTGGAACAAGCCTAACCCAGGTCTTGTTTTGACCCAAGTGTCCTGCTAAAGGGATGTCATGTGCTAGGGTCAAGAGGAACCCCCTAAACTTCCGAGGTATTACTAACCTCCTGGTGGCTCCAGGGGTTGGATCTTTAGCCTCAGAATATAGGAGTCCCTCATCCCAATAAACGTTATGGGACCCACTAGCACTCCCAGCAGCCTCAGCAACAGCCTGCTGTCTGAGGGGTTCAAGAGAGGGGCAGCACTGTTGCTCCTTACTCAGATCTTCCCTAGAAAGTCCCCCTGCCCCCAAGAACTCAACCTGATCAGGCTCAAGTCCCTCTGGGGCAGTTCCTTCTTCAGGGTCTGCTTCACCTCCCTCAAGAGGTGAATCTGTGATTTGAGACAGAGGGGAAGGCACTGCCTTAACCCTACTGCTCCTCTTCTTGGGTAGCACCTGGTCCATAGTTTCAGGACCCAGAGCTGGTTCAGTTTGATGCATTTTGGCCTGCGACCTGGTCACAGCAAATACCTCTGCAGGTATGCCCAACATCTCAGCATGAGTCCATAACTATACTTCAGACCAGGCTGAAGTCTCTAGATCATTGCCCAATAGACATTCGACAGGGAGGTCTACACTGACTACTACTTTCTTGAGGCCAGTTACCCCTCCCCAGGAGAAATTCACAACTGTCAGACTATGGTTGGTCCTGACATTGCTTGCATTGATAACCTGGTACATTTCACCCAGGAGGATCTGCCCAGGGTCCACAAGATCCTCTGCCACCATGGTGACACTAGCACCTGTGTCCCTGAATGCCAAAGCCTGTTTGCCATTTATTACAGACTGCTGTTTGTGTTTGCCCAGATTACTGGGGCTCACTAGGAAGGACATATCAATGTCTCCATCACAAATCAGCAATGCCTGAGTGGGTACTCTGACTAGGCCAGAGTCCACTTCAGAACACAGGGTCAACCCTACTACACCCTTATTCTGATTACCACCTCCACCAGTAGCTGTACTAGAGGGAACAGTTGCCTTAGGGGCAGGAGTGGCGGTGGTGTGGTCTTTGGACATGTTACAGTCAGAAGTCCAGTGCCCTTTCTGTTTACAGAATTTGCACCAGGGCTTCTTTTGGCCTTTCCCTTTGTTAGACTGTGAATCCCCACCAGATCCAGATTTTTGGGGCCCTTGTGAAGACTTCTGGTCTTTTGACTTATCCCCACCTTTCTCAGAGCCCTTAGGATCCTGCTTCTTAGTGTCACCCCCTTGGTTCTGGGATTTCTGCCTCACCCTGGTTCTGACCCATTTGTCTGCCTTCTTTCCCAATTCTTGGGGAGAGGTCAGATCAGAGTCCACCGGGTACTGATGCAACAACTGGTTTTGGCAATTATTAAGGATCTGTTCTCTCATCATAAGATTATACAATCCCTTAAAATCAGTAACTCTACTACCAACCAGCCAACCCTCCAGAGCCTTGGTTGCACAATCTACAAAGTCAGTCCAGTCCTGATTCTGTGCTTTCTGGATGTCTCTGAACTTCAACCTGTACTGTTCAGTGGTTAAGCCAAACCCATCTATTAATGCACTCTTCAGGACTTCATAGTGATCAGCATCCTCTTCTCTAACAGTGAGGAGCTTGTCTCTGCCTTTCTCTGAAAAGGAGAGCCACAAGATTGCCGCTCACTGTTTCTGGGGGACCTGTTGTACTCTACAGGCCCTCTCCATAGCAGTTATCCATTTGTGGATATCATCCCCACTCTGGTAGGGAGGAACAACCTTGGACAGGTTCCTATGTCTGGAATGTATTCTCTGACTCTAGGGACACTGATTCTGCCACCAGGGGGTTCTAACCCCTCTCTTTTAGAAGCTCTCTGCAGCTCAAAGGCTTCTTTGTCTAATGCCAACTGCTTGGTTTTGAGGGCAAATGTGGCTTCCTCATACTGAAGCAGTTTGTACATTCTTTCAGAGGAGGTCTCTCTTCTATTAAAGTATGAGTTCCTCTGTTGGACAGATTCTCTGCCAGAGTGATAGGAGTGGTCAGATTCCCTAGAAGGGGATCTAGGCCTCTCCTTCACTCTGTCAGCTCTCTTAGGGAGAATTCCTCTGTCCTTTTCAGATCCCTGTGAATCTGGCCCTTCAACCACAGAGTCCAGGTCATCTTGATTTTCATCATCTGACCCAGACACTGTAATTGATCTACCCCCTGATTCATACTCATTAGCTCCTAGAGCTAATCTAAGGTCATCTGCTGTCAGCAGATCTATCAGGTGGAGTGTGGAGGGACTCTGTACTATACTCAGGTGCCTTGCAGCACACATGGCTTTCAAGTCAAAGAAAGTCATGTCCTTATACTGAGGCTGGGTGGACCCACTGGCTCCAACCCTTAAGGACATTCTAGTGTTGTGCACTGTTGTACTACCTACACTAGTTTGTGGCCTACTGATCCTAGCTTGAGCTGTAGAAAGGGTGTGCTATCCCTTGACACATAGCTCTAAGTTCAGTAGAACTTATTGATACTAAGCTTGACTTTATATGTGCCTTGAGTACCTATAGTGTTTTTCAGTTAGTAATTCAAATAGAGATTTTCTGGTAAAACAATGGCAAGCTGCAATCCCACACGCTGCCCACCAATGTGAGAAGTTGGCCTGGTAGGTGCTGGTCACTAGTTAAAGTGGCCACCTTGCACCACTACAATTCGACTCTTATGGTAGATAGGTTTAAGACAACCTTTTAAAGAAAGCTATCCTTGTGATAGCTGTGGAGAGCAGCCTTCAGGCTAAGTCTTTAGAGGAATGTAAAGCAGCTTGTTTTACCTTATGATCTCTTGAATTACCAAATGAAAGGACATCATACAGGTATATATATAAAATATATATGTATTTATTTCTAACAGACTCTACTTATGTCTTTATGAGATTAGAAGTCAAGGACATATGCACAAATCAACATTTCACAACAAGTTAAGCAAAAATATGGCTGGGGCCCTAGGGGCGTACCAGACCATATACTAAAAAAGAGGTTTAGGAATATCGACTTGAGAAGAGACTAGGCCTAGGGCCTTCAGAAGCGCTGGGGCCTCACTAATCCACCCAAGGCAGGTAAGTAAAGGATCCACGGGAGACGCATGCAGTGTGAGAACACAGCCGCGGATACCAATAGACTTCAATGGAGCAAGTCGCGGTTGGAATTTTAAAGTTTTAGGATACTTCGGGAGAGTCTACATGCAAGTCACTTACAGGGTAAGTAGTTCTAGAGCCAACACCCACAGGAGCACCGTATTGCTGGAGTTACCTCACCCAGGGAAGCCGGGTGCATAGGTGTCTTTTGGTGTCGGGTCGCGGCGTCGTTTTCAATAGGAGCCAAAGAAGACTTGCTGCTTGTGAAGACAGAAGAAGTGTCCGGTGGAATGTAAGGCTGGATTCAGAAGAAAGAAGACCTGAAAGCAGAGGAGACAGAGTTTCAAAGTCACTTGCCAGTGACCCGGGGCCAGGAAGCTGGATGCCCACAGTAGTCGGGTGATTTCAGGTGATCACGGGTGTCTTGACTCTTCAGCCACAAGGTCCAGGAGGCGTCGACAACAACCAGAAGCTGGATTCAGTGTCTCCCTCAAAGTCTGCAGCTTACTGAGGTGTCAGCAACCGGATTGGAGCCAACAAGCCTTGGCAACAGCAAGTCTCGTGGAAAGTGAAGAAAGTCAGCGGTGCAGACCAGCAAGGTCTGAGGGACTCACCCAGCAAGAGTAAGTCAGGAGAGGCCTGGAGCAACCAGGGGAGCCCTTTGGTTCTGTAGAAAAGTCTTCTGGGGACCCACAAGCCAACTGGCAAGGGATTGCGAAGACACCTCGGGAGGATTCACTCACCAGGAGCCCACGGTCACTCGGGACGAGGTAGGCCTCTGATCTTTGGAGGAAATTCTGCTGGAGGCTTGGACCACACGTGGTCCAATGCACAAGTTCATAGAATGTCGTGAAGGGGTTGCACTCGACAATAGTGCACGGTACCTGGTATTGCTGTTCCTCGTCACTCGTGGGGTCCACTTGCCTCAGCATTGCTGTGGACTCACGATGGCCTTGGAGAAGTCAGGAAATCTACTTTTGGGGCTGCAGGGACTTCAGACTCCGGCAGGAGCGGGAAAGTTTGCGACCGTTGATGCAAAGTTTTGGTGCCTGCCAACCAGGGGAGTCACCCCTTGACTCCAAGGGAGATTCTTCAGTCTTCCAAAGGTAGTGGAACATCGAAGGTCCAGGATTCTTCTTTCAGAGTGTCGTCCAGGGATATCTAGTTTGCAATGGCAAGGGTTCCCTAACTTATACTACAAGGAAGGGAGGGACTAGCTCTATGACCACTCCTATGGGAGGGTCAGGGGAGTGGGTGGCTACACCCACTTCCCTTTGTCCAGTTTTGTGCCAGATCAAACCGGTTTGAGCTGGCATATGCACAGAGGAGCCTACTGCTCCCCCAGTGCAGGACTTCAAAGCACTCTAGGAGTGCACCCACCCAGCCCCAATACACTAAATCTTGTCTGGAAGGAGGTTACACCTCCCTGTGACAGGATGCCTATTGTTGGGCCTCCTCCACTGTGAGTTTCGGTCAGCAGCAGGAGAGCAGTCCAGTGTCTGTGCTGGTGGCATCCATTTTGTGATGCCAGGGTTCTTCAGGATTCTACCGAGGTTCCACAGTGGGTACATGTCTATCCCTCTAGAAGGGTGGGATCATACTCCCACACCAGTTACTGGTGTGGGGGTATGCTTCCAAAGTGTTTGACACCAAACACGACATGTTTTGATGCAGCCATCCCAAAGTTGGCATTTACCGCTAGGTTATAATGCACTTAAGAGTATATGGTTTAACCACATCCACAAACAGCCACAGAGAATGGACTCTCAGAGCTGCAGAGGGGCCCTGCTCAGGCAGAGGCACCCCCTCACATGGAAACCAAGCACCCTGCCCTCAGGATTGATAGGACCTGCCTTAGGGGTGACTGATATGTTTATATGTGTGTGCAGGTAGAGATATATGGAACCTATACCTCAGTGAGGAGTGCTAACACTACCTCACCCAGGCTGCAGTAGCAGGCCTGTGGTGTCAGATTTAGTCTGCTTCCCAGGGGTGGCATAATATATGCTTCAGCCCCTGGTAGGACTGTGAAGTACCTATGCCCTTGGTACCTAAGGTACCATATACTAGGGGCTCATAATGTACCACAGTATCCAATCACTAGTGCATCTAATATGCACTCCAAGTTGTTTAGAGAGAACAGAGAGGCTGGGGCCCTGATTAGCAGGGACCCAGCCAGACTATAGCCAGAAACCACTGTAAACGTCAGAAAGAAAGTGGGGGCAACATAAGTGCAGATCCTACTCTCCTACACCTGTGCTAACCCACAACTTTGTATAGTAAGCAGCCGCCACTGCCTGTACTATCAAGCCAGTTGACTTCATAGGAGGAGACATGTCCCTGTAGTCACACACTACCGTGATCAAAACCGAAAAAGCACAAAGGCATGAGTTGCGGAGGGAGAGAAATTAGTGAAAAAGTCAATAGTTAGTTGCCATACTCATAACACAATGTATTCCCCTACTCGGAGCATTCATCCACTTACTTTGTCAAGGGTATCATGTCATTATTCACACCTTCTTGGTCAGCTCTCACCTCCCCGCAGGTAAGGGACAATAGCAGAGATAAATGTTTTTATTATGCGATCAACTCATTCTGGCCGAATGCAGAGGTAACACATCATCGCACCTGCATGTATTTACGCGTACACATAGAGTCAGCTAGGCCTCATGGGAATTTTGGTCCCTGGGAATAGTGATCGACCATGTATGGGCAGAGCTGTGGAAGAGCAGTAAAGACAACATTTAAGCAGTATTTGTTTGCTCTGGATTTGTCCTCTCTATTTTTTAATGTGTCAGCACCGCATTACTAGTCTCTGTTGACAACTCCATATTTATGGATTACAGTATTGAAGGTGTCTCAAAGACCATGTGCTTTTGTTGTTTCACATGGCTATGTTGGACAATTGGTAAATACATGTACAAGAAATCTAATGCGAGTAAGATACCAAGTTAATCCATATTATAAAATATGAGTTTACTAGTATGTCAGGATTTGTATTCAACTGTAACTTGAGGTCTTATTGTAAGAGACGCACCCTGGTCATATTAACAAGTGTTCAGTTCTCCCGACCCAGATGAGATGGCACCTTGCTCAAAGCCTAGGTGAGCTTCGCCCATGTGCATGGTTGATCCCTGCCCACTGCTCAAGGATCTCTTTGGGGAACACCGCCCGGTTGCTTGCTGCTGCCAAGTTTGTTGGTTTATTGTTATGTCTTTCTTTTGCGCATAACTCAATCCCACGGGAGCTGTCTTGTTTGTTCGCCATAGTGATGTATGCCTGGGCACATCATTTTGGTGTTGAGCACAAGGACAAATAATTGAGACTATTGCACTAATCAGCACCGACGACCTGTAATGCAAGGTACCATGTGATTCTAATTTCACTGCTCTGTGATTCTGTGGGCCAATCTCTACTGTGATATTTGTGAAATCTTTGAATAAAAGACAAGTTAAAAGAAAAAAAAAAAGTTGTGCAGTTGGGACCAATGTATCTCATCACTCAGACTTGTTAGATGGCTGCGTGATCTGCACACCCATCATTGTTCTCTGTCCAGTAATACTTTGGTCATGTTTTGTTTTGTATCTGTCTTTTCATTGACTTTCCAGTAGAGATCGTTGTCTGAATGGAAGTCATGCCTATATGCATTTTGTTACAGGCACACTTAATGAGGTGTATCACATTTGGTTTGGCTCCTCTGTTCCCATGGTGTCTTAAGGCCTAAGTCAATAGTTTTGTTTGAAGGTGTGAATTTGAACACCCTCCACAGGGAAAATGTCCTGTCACTCATGGGAGATCACATAGGGTATGTTGTTCTTGATTATTCCGTTTATGTCTTGTATGGACCAGCAGCCCCCTCAAGCTAGTATTCTTTTTGAAGGCAAACAGAGGTTTGTCAAAGTGAATTTTGATAGTGCTCAAAATTTGCCAATGTGTCGTGATTATCTTTTTCACTGAATTAGAAACATTGCTTTATGTGCTTACACATGTCAGTATGTGTGTTAGCCAGTTTGTCCTCCAACAGGGAATCGCGGTGATTGTTACATGCTCTTTTATTAGTTCTGTCAAAGATCTTTCTTGGATAATGTCGTTTGGCAACTTCCTCAGTTAAAATTGTGCCTCTGCTTTACAGTCATTTAGTTCTGAGCAGTTCTGTTTAATCCAGAGTAATTTTTCTATGGGTAGAACTGGGGTGTGCACTTTCAACGTCCAACAAACTATTCTTGTCTGTCAGTTTTTTATACATGCTTTTTTTTCAGTTTCCCTCCTACTGCGGTTATTGTTACATCTAGGGAGGGCATCTGGTTGGCATCAATGCACATTGGGAATTTTAGAAAGAGATTACATGAATTTAGCCAGTCAAGGAACACATGTGCTTCCTCTGTGTTACCATGCCAAATCATAAGACCTCGTTAACAGAGCGACGCAAAATAGCCAATTGTGTTGTTTTGTAGGGAGTATTGTCCTATATGTTCTCTTTCTCAAATTGGTGGACATGTAGACATGCAAGATTGGCAGTTCGGGCTGCACTATTCCTGTGAGGAACAGGGCCAAGACTGATTTGCATATGGCTGAGTCTAAACTGAGGTGGCATGGTCAAGAAAAGAACAATTAATTTAACCCAGCTCTCTTGACTGGGGTGAATATTTGAATTGTTCTGCATTCCGTCTATCATTTGTGTGTCTTTAACTTCCTAAAAGTGACATATTCAAAATTGTAATTTAAAATCCAACTTCACCATAGGTTAGGATTTCTCATTTTAATTCCAAAGCCATCAAACATGAACTAGTTACCTGCTCCCATTTGGAAATTACAGCATATCAAATGAAATAAGATAATGCCAATGTTAGTCTATGACAGTGGTAGGCCTTACAAAAGTGAAAAACAAATTCAAGAGTTTTTCACTCCCAGGACATGTAAGATTATAAATTACATGTCTCACTTTTTAAATACACTCCACCCCGCCCTCTCGGCAGTCCAGGGCTTACCCTAAGGGTGACTCATATGTATTAAAAAGGAAGGGTTGGACCTGGCAAAAATTTTATTTTGCCAGGCCGAAATGGCAGTGTAAAATGCACACACATGCTGCAATCGCAGGTCTGAGACATGCAAAAAGAGCTACTTAACCTAGTAGCGCAATCAGTGCTGCAGGTAGCATTTAATTTACAGGTCCGGGGTGCATGTAGTGCCACTTTACTAGAGACTTACAAGTAAATTAAATATGCCAATTGGGGATAAGCCAGAATTCCCATGTTTCAAGGAGTGAGCACATGCACTTTAGCACTGGTTAGCAGTGGGAAAGTACACAGAGTCCTAAGGCCAACAAAAATAAGTTCAGTAAAAAGTGCAGAAGAAAGGCAAAAAGTTGTGGGAAGGCAAAAAGTTGGGGGAAGGCCACCCTTAGGCTCACCAGTCTCAAACATTTTATTCACTAGCAGAAGCCCGGGCACAACATTTCTTTTTGCTTGGGCCTGGGCACTGTTCATGTAAGGGCCTGCTCGGAACGCACACTTACTCCTTCCACAACTCGACCTAAGAATGTCTGCGGACACCGGTAGGTAGTTAATATTATAACCCTCACAGCTAGAAATATTAAGTATTAAGTCCTTTACTTGATATTTGATATATGTTTGTCATCACTCACAAACATCTGTGGACATTTCTCAGCACCATTTCAACACCTAGGAATATAGATTGTGTCTGGAAGGAGCACTGTGTGTTGCGGGTTCTATGGCCAATTCCAAGTGTGAGGTGTCAGTTTTCCCCAAAGTTAAAATGGAATCCTGTAACAAGTACCCTGTAGTGTTGCTGGGCCACAACGTTTAGACCTTGGCACAGGCTAGGGAGACAGAGGGCACCGACATTGGTGGACATTCAAACAGTCCTTCGAAGACCCTGCTCAGGGACTTCAGGGCTATTTATTGTTTTAACTGTGCTACATATTTGAACCATGCTGGGTTTACATTCCAGAGGGAAACAGAGACCATCACTATGCAGCTATGTGTTGTGCGTGCACAACATTACATTCCTCCCAAAATTTAACAAAGTCTTGGCCATTCATCCTACAGTACTAACTTGGCCAGCATGGGATTACCAATACTGAATATTTTCCTTGTCACCTCAAACCTTTGATGACTGGATATGTTGACCTGCGGTAAGTGCGCTTCACCTTGTGATGAGCTCTCATGTTTCCGTTTGGGAGTTGATAACAAGGAAGAATCCACTACACAGGGAGACTCTTGAGGGAATTTAGCAACCTCTGATCTGGAAGAGTCTCACTCTTCACTGTGTACCCCAGACTGAGATGCATTTGTACTCTCACTCTACTGAATCTGCCAGCCTCAGAGTCATCTGCCAGCTCTCTTTGGGTGTGAAATCTGCGAAAGAAAGATACATTTTGAGACACCTCCTCTTCTCTTCGCTGGGCTGTCAGCATGGTTTCTTGCAGAATGCTGGGCTCTCTGCTTCACACCACTAGTGTCATTTTTGTTCTTCTGTGGGGCCTTCACAGCTTTGTTGTTAATCAGGCAAGGCTCTCAACTAGGGTGGTGCTGTGCTTAATATGAGTCTACGAATCTTGAAACAGAATTCCAACTGCCAATAATCATTAGGCTGCAACAAAACCCAGATATTTACAAGACCCCAACTCAATGACTCAAATTGACCAGGTTGAACTGGGTTATTGATTCACATGTTATGTAGACATGTTTCATTACAATTACAGTACATGATATAGCAAAGGTTGCTCCATAGTGATAATGTGACATAAAGTGCTCAAGGGTGTGCGTGTGAAGTGAAAGAATATTGAGGAAAGAACATAAGGTATAAGTCCTATACAATATTTATAATGTTACAAGATATGACCTGTCTAGCAAAGTACATGAAGAATGAGTAATGAGGCCAACAAGTATTGGAAGCGTAATTCAGTAATGAGCTTATCCACCACTAGGCTTAGATATACATATCACAGGGATTGAACAACCTTGTCCACATGGGGTCGAAACGTCGACTATTTTCGTGCTAAAGCGACCTGTACTATGTACATCTGAGCCTAGTGGTGGACAAGCTCATTACTGAATTACGCTTCCACTTCTTGTTGGCCTCATTACTCATTTTTCTTGTACTTTGCTAGACAGGTCATATCTTGTAACATTGTAAATATTGTATAGGACTTATACCTTATGTTCTTTCCTCACTATTCTTTCACTTCACGCGCACACCCTTGAGCACTTTATGTCACATTATCACTATGGAGCAACCTTTGCTATATCATGTACTGTAATTGGAATAATACATGTCTACATAAACTGTGTATCGATAACCAAGTTCAACCTGTTCATTTTGAGTTATTGAGTTGGGGTCTTGTAAATATCTGGGTTTTGTTGCACCCTCATAATTATTGGCAGTTGGAATTCTGTTTCATGTATCAATATTAGCCCATTTCCAACTGTGATTGGGTATACCCCTTTGTTATGTACTTAATATGAGTCTCCGGTTGCTGGTTGGGTTCACCAGCACTCATTTTTGCAGGCTGACACTCATCATCAGTCTTTGGGCACAGGCAACAGCGAGAAAAGAACAGTAGGTGGAAAGAAGGAGGAAGAGAAATACGAACAAATCATGACAAAGTGAGAAATAAGGGAAGAAAAAGAATTTGAAAGAGATAAAGGGGCAGAGTGTGCTTGGTGGTGCAATAATGAGGCATGAGGTTTAATCAAGACTATGCAGGGATGTATGATGGTACAACACGTACCATCACAACGCGGTATGTTACACCGCGGTTTTGACAACGCAAGTCGTTACATCGACTTGCGTTGGAGGGCGCTGGATTTAGGAATAGTGTGAATTACTATTCCAACTCCAGTCTACGTACAGTAGGGAAGGTGTTGGAATAGTAATTCACACTATTCCTTAGTCTAGAGCGCCCTCCAGTGCAAGTCGGTGTAACGACTTTCGTAGTAAAAACCACGATGTAACCATACCGCGTTGTAATGGTTGCGTGGTAAAGGATGTTTCCCCTATGCAGCATTGGTATTCAGCATGCCGACATTCAGTAGTGCTAGCAGTGGGCTTCTAAGCAAAACCTTGGGACTGACACTTGTTCTTGTACAGATTAAGCACTAGGGTGGTGAAGCATAATGTCACTCAGCAGTTGTCCCATACACAACTGGCTCAGAGCTCTCCCAGTGGCCATATGATATGTTAGTTTGTAATCCCAAAGAAATTAGTGGATAGCCCATTCTATGCTCTGCTCCTCAGCATAGACAATCTGCATTACCCATGTGAGGGTCCTCATAACGTGCTCAGCTTCTCAATTGTCTGACGCCACCACCATGACGCTTTGTGATGTCAAATGTTGAATGATTTCAGATAGGTCCGCAACTCCTGCTGCAGACCGCTGATGGTTCTGAGTTCCGGAATTATGCCATCGGTGGTCATTAACTTCTGCAATTTGAAAACCAGACTCTCCATCGACATGCTGCTTAGTTTCTTCAATTTTGTCTATTTCAATACTTGTCAATCACTACCAGTGCATGGCAGCTATCTGGATGGCTACTGAAGTGTACACTCATTCCAATCCACAGGAATACTGGGATGGCGTTAGCTATGACATGCACTGAGGGTCTGGAGTGTTTGAGGTTTGGCATAGCTGACATCCTCTCAATACATGCCCAACCAGCTTGTCTAGCCGGGGAACCAGACTCTGTTTTGGAGCTGAGTCTCAGTTTTGATGATGCAGTGCTGACTGTTGAGATGTTGATGGAGTACTAGGCAATTGCCCTGCAGGAGACAGCCTTCTTGAGATGCCACCAGCTCATGTCTATCATTGTACAGCAATGTCAGGATTTGGCTGGCCCACAGGGTGACATATCGAGAATTAAAAGATTTCACTGTTCTTGTCGGGCTGTCTGAAGGGCAATCTGCAGGCAATCATCACTCCCAGTGGATCTCTGGATCTCCATGAGCAACAGTGGAAGTGGCTGAGAGCTCTCCACTATCAGTTTAACATATTCTTCAGAACCTAAGACCTTTTCTTCCTTCTTTGGGTAGTTGGCATCAGGTGTTCCAAGGGTAGTCCAAAGGGTTGTGAGAAAAAGACCAGTAGATGGCTGAGAAAGAGTACTCTTGCAGTTGAAGGACGCACTTGTCTATTTGTAAGGGAGTTTTCGATACAGAACCCTGGAACACCAAGATTAGGGGCTTGTGACCAGCTCAGACAGTGAACTGGTGGCCATAATGATAGAGATCAAAGTGTCAATGCTTGTGAGAACATTCAGTGGAGATGAGAGGTCTACTTGCCTAAGTAACAGGCACCAACTTGCCACAAGGTTGCTTTTGGGCTACCACTGCTCCCAGACTAGAAGAACTACCATCCACCACCAACTCAGAGTCTTTGTCAGGGTCGTATGGCAAGGTGGTCACTGCCAACAGCACGTCATTGATGTTTGGAAACACCACTTGGTTTGTGAGCTTTTTTAGTGAACCTGTCACTAATGTGAGGTTCTAGATAAAATGCCCACAGAATTTGACATTCCAAGAAAAGTTCTCACTTTTGTTACGGATGCGGAAATGGATGCTGACTCTCACCTTCACAGGTCAGATGCGGTGGCCACTGCCGAGAACCTGTACACAAGGGAACTGATGCTTTATTGTGAAACTCACACTTCTTTTGATTTAGGATGAGGTCACTGGCTTGAGTCTCTGCAGCAGCTCTCAAAGGCATAGGTGGTGTTCTTCTAGCATGTAGGCCTGCACCACAATGTCGTCACTGACAATGATGATCCCCATCAACTCCGAGAGGGCTTCACCAGTGACATTCTGAAAGACTTTGGCAACACTGGTGATCCATTGCATCTTTGGAGCCCCTGTTGAGTCGAGAATGATGCAATGTGCCATGAATTTCCATTGAGCATCAGTTGATGGTAGCCGGAATTAAGATCTACGTTGAAGAACCAATATGCCACACTGAGGGACATATTTACATGAACTGCCGCATCGGCATTGATGCGTCAGATTTCTTGCGCCTGTCACAATTGCCCAAACGACGTCAAGGATGCGCTGTATTTAAATACAGGGATCCATGTTGCAAGGAATCACAGATGGGTCAGAAATTCTGACAAATCTTTTGGAGCTAAATAGACACATTGCTGGAGTTGGTCGGAAGACTGACGCAACTCCAGCAATACGTCAGAACACTGAGGCAAGTCCCATTTTAAAATCCCTGCTTTAATCCTTACGCCTCATTTGAGAAGGCATAGGGATTTTGATGTAATCAAGTCACAGAGTGATGCTGTGAAAAGTTGTAAATTTCACTGCATCAGTTCTGCGTGGCTTTTAGCGTGGGAACGCCTACCCTGCATACATTATATCTGCCGCAGGTATAATGTTACGCAGCCTCTACAAATTGATGCGTTGCACCCAAGGTGCCAGTTTGTAAATATGGAGCAGTGTGAAGCACTCATTGCACTGCCGCTGTGTAAAAACAAAATGGTGCTGCAGAGGCACTAGCATCTTGTAAACATGCCCCTGATTTTGCTCACAAGGTCATCAACAGTCCGGGTGAAGTTGCATTCGCACTTCATTGCTTGGTTTGGGATGTGCATATCTACGCATATGCATTTTGCCCTGCTGCTTTGGCTTGTGAGTGACCATGATTGGGAGGAACCAAGGACTGAGCTGTTCCACTTGTGATATATCCTCCTCCTTGAACTTGCTTAGCTCAGCTTTTACTTTCGGTCACAGGTGGAATGTCTCTTGGTGGTGGCACAGGGCGACTATCTATATGGTTCTGTCAATGAGCATATCTTGCCAGGTAGACACCCAATGCCATGGAAGAGGTCTCCAAACTCACCTATGAGTTTGTCAAGTTTGGTGTCATGTACACTGTATGTAAAGTATATCTTGTTTAGTCACTCCACTGTTGGGTAGCTCAAGAGCATCCCAGTGCCCATGTGGGTGATTTAGCCTTTGAAAGAGATTGAATGTTCATTGTGGGAGTGTTCAGTGGTGAACACTCCATTCAAGGGCAGTGGGTCCTGGTGCCCATACACAAAAATGCTCACTTGTTTGTGTCTCTGTGGTGTCAGGCTGTTTAGAGGTGATCCGGCGGTGAACCAGCCACAGATAATACAACACCATATACTCACCTGGGCTCATAAACACACATACACACTGACTAGTTAACCCACTGGGGTCAAGTTTATGTTGTTTCTTATTGCAAGATCAGTTACCTGTCATATCTAACCAATCCTTCACTGATCAAAAGTTCTTTCCTCTGGTCAATGAACCATTAGTTGAACTAGTTGATGGTGAACTGACATAAGTTTAATTCTCTTCGCAACGAAATAACCAC
Source organism: Triturus cristatus (assembly GCF_964204655.1). NCBI lineage: Eukaryota > Metazoa > Chordata > Amphibia > Caudata > Salamandridae > Triturus > Triturus cristatus. The sequence continues at coordinate 862,417,718 of NC_140590.1, forward strand.
AGACTCTGGAAAGTTTTAAGGCTTTATCTAAATTAAATGCATGTGAAACATTTCAAAGTACACTACAGTCTACGTCACTCAAAGGAAGGAAGATTCGATTAGTCAATCAATTAAACAGATATATCATTCTCAACAATGAAGTTGCTCAGAAAGGAGAGGATAGAGAGTAAAGCACATCTGCACATTCACGTAAATATATTTACCTAGGATGGTGTGAAAACCAACCCCCTGGCCAAGGAGCTGGGAAGGGTCCCCCGGGAATGATCAGGCGACAAAGGCTTCAGGACAGGAATCAGGACAGGATAGATGACCTTTCTAACACCGATGCTTGTGTAGCACCCCTCTCTGACACTCTCTTCCTCCTCGAGTTTCTTCCGCAATCTTCTTCTAGATTAATTAGCTAAAGTAATTGGTTCAGCATTCGATTCTTCTTCAGCATCTCTCGTCACCAGTGGTCGAAGTGGGAGAAAAAAAGTAGGGGAACTGTGGGCAAAGAATCAGAGAGCGAGAATAACTCAAGGATTGGTTCAGTGGGCGGAGCCAGAGGTGTGGCCAGAATGCGCAAATATCTCAATGTTTAGTATTTATTTGGCATTTCACTGCCCAGTTTAATCAACCAATGGATACACATGATTATATAAGGTTATAATGAGTTATTGACAGTAAAACTCATTCACAAAGTGGGATATGCTTCTAATCACAGAATGTCCCAAATACGATAAAATGTGTAAGCACAAGAAATTTTTCGCAGAGCCATGGTGTTTATCATCAGCACTTCTCCCTTTTTCCACAACAGCAGTTCAAACATGAATGGCAAAATATCCTAGTTTGCAAATGTTTTCTATATAACTCTGGCTCTGCCATATTTGCCTCCTAATGCAAGATCTGCTGCATGATCTGATCATTTAAACCAATAAATTGTTTATAGCTCAAATGTATCAAAAGTTAACAAAAAATGTGACTTGTTTTGCTGCGGAGTGGATGGCTTATTGCAAAGGTTGACTGATCATCTTTCTCACTGTTGCATTTGTATGTTACACTGGTGCTAATAAGGCAAAATCTTTCCAAAGACTGTTAGCATGTGTACACGTCAAAATAATAAAATATCAGAAAATATACTGCATTACGCTGCAGCCTTTTTTTAAATGCATAATTTAGTCAACACTGTGGCATAATTTTGTCCTCCTTTGCTGCATATTTAATTCCAGTGACCCCCACAGCAAGCAGCACATGTTAAAAGTGCTTGTGAATGAAGCAGAGAGACTGTGAAGTTTCGAACTTAGTTTGGTGTGCATGCAAATTCTGCATTGCCAATCCCTGGTGAGTTGCAGCTACTACTTCTGAAACAAGGCCAATGGAGCTAACTATGGGTGAGGCAGACTGGCCTCAAGGGCAGGGCCGGTCTTAGCACTGGTGGTGCCCTGTGCCTTAATGTTTGTTATTACCCTCTAATGGCCACCTCTGTCATGGATTCCCTCACTACCACCCTTTAACAGTGCCCCCCAAGTCTCCATAACCACACTCTCTCTCAGATGCATTTAATTTGATTTACAGCGCCACTCATACCAGTGTAGGGTGTCAGAGCACTTTACATCACACACATTACTCAGAGACAATCAATATGTGTGTAAATCACTGTATAGAAAATGTTACATAAGACTAAGGACTACAAGGTGTAGGAGTCACATGACAACCATACTACTAGGCGGTATAGTTTAATAGTGATTGGTCTGGAGAAACATAAACTCAGAATTTTAAAACTTAATACCATGGTTGGGGGTTCTCTTTAATAATCAGAATTGATTTCTGTCCAAAAGAACACTTTTTGCAACATTAGGATAATCAAAAACTGGGGGGAAAAACATAACGCTCTAATTTATACCTTGCAGGTTGTATGCAGCTCTTAGATGAAAGTTAATAGCTCACTGTTGTATGTTAGGATTTTAACTTACAAACTGCAAGTAACAAAAGGAGCTCTCTAACAAAAGCAGTAGCCCACTGACCTATTTACATTATGTGCACTTTGGGATCTGTGTAGGAAGGTGGAATCTGACTACATGGTTGCCCCCACTTTTTTCCTGGTGTTTTGCTGGTTTTCGACTTAGTCTGCCTGGGATCCTGCTATTCAGGACCCCAGCCTATCTGCTTTCTCCCTTAAATTGATTACAAGTACTATAGGTACACTCCAGATTGGATTCTGGGGTACCCTTATAAGTCCCTAGTATATGGTATACTATGTACCAAGGGCATAGGTACCCCAGAGGTCTACCAGGGGCTGCAGCATGTATTGTGTCACCCCTGGGAAGCCTCCCAAAATGACACCACAGGTCTGCTACTGTAGCCTGGGTAAGGTGGTGCATGCACCCCTTACTGAGATATAGGTTCACTATCTCTCCATATCACTGCACATATAAACCTATCAGTCACCCCTATGGCAGGCCTTACCAATCCTGAAGGCAGGGTGCTGGGTTTTATGTGAGAGGGTGCCCATGCATGAGCAGAGCCCCTCAGCAACCTTCAGAACGTTTATTCTGGGGTTGTTTGTGATGCTGCCAAACTATACTCTCTTAAGTGCATTATAACCAAACGGTAAATGCAAACTTTGGAATGGCTACACGGAAACATGTTGTATTTGGTGTCAAACACTTTGGAATCATACCCCCACACCAGTAACTGGTGTGGGAGTATGATCCCTCCCTTCTAGAGGGAGAGACATGACAGCACCGGTATACCCGGTACCAGCTAACAGAGCCTTGGCATCACAAAATGGATGCTGCCAGCCACATACACGAGTCTGCCCTCCTGTTGCTGGACGAAACTCCGGCAGGGGAGGCCTGGACAATAGGTTTCCTGTCACAGGGAGGTGTCACCACCTCCCAGAAAGGCTTTAGTGTATTGGGGCTGGGTGGGTGCACTCCAAGAGTGCTTTGAAGTTCAGCACTGGGGGCACATTTGGTGTCCCTGTACATAATCCAGCTCAAACCGGTTGCAGGGGCTACCAGCCCCTGCAATGGCACGAAACTGGACAAAGGAAATGGGTGTAGCCACCCCTCTTTCCTGACCCTTCCATAGGTGGGTCCCTAGAGTTTGTCCCACCCCTTCCTTGGGTATAAGAAAGGAACCCCTGGCTACAGGAGTTTAGATTACACCTGGACGAAACTCTGATACTGAATCCTGGAACTTCAATGATCTACATTGAACTAGATAAGTAAAGAATCTCCCTTGGAGTAAAGGAGTTACTCCCCTGCAAGGCAGGCACCAAAGACAGATCTGACCGGTTTGCAGCTCCTAAGCTCCCGCCAGACTCCGAAGAATTTTGCAACACAGGAGGTGGGTTTCCGTGGTCTTAGAGGTCGAACAGTGCCCACAGCAAGTCTGAGGCCCGTATCCCTCGTGGCGACTGTGCAAACCAAACCCCTGGACACCACGTCACTTTGCAGAAGCATCAGCTTTCCAACAACTCCTGCAGCTAAGCTTTGGTTTACTTATAGCCCTGACCCCGAGCAGCATTTGCACTGAAGATTGCCCGCCTACACTCCATGAGTGTTCCGTGAGCTGGCCCTTTGTGTTTTCTCTCGAGGTCCCTTCGCGATCCCTAGTCCGTCGACTGGTGGGTCCCTGTGAAGGCAACTTTACCTCTAATTAACCTTACCCGATTGCTCCAGACGTGTCCTGACTCTCCATTGCTTGGGGAGTCCCCAGGACCTTGCTGGTCCGCACCAAAGCATCTTTTCTCTTCCTGCGTGGGTTGCTGTTGCCAAGGCTTGTTGTGTTCAATATGCGGACCGAAACTCCAGCACTCGACATCCTTTGTGGGACAGCTCAAATCCAGCTTCTGGTTGTCGTCGACGCCTCCTGGTCCTCGTGGCTGCAGAGTCAAGCTTCGCCTCTTCGCACTTGAATCACCCAACATCGGTGGGCTGTCGTCTACCGTGCCCCTGGTCACTGGCAAGTGACCCAGACTCTGTACCCTCTGCTTTCAGGTTCTTCTGATCTTCGATCCAGGCTTGGATCACACCGGACACTTTTCTCCTTCCCAGCAGCAGCACTTTGCAGTAGATCGCCACTGAAATCAACGACGATCCCTGACACCATTTGACACCTATGCACCCGGCTTCCCTAGGTGAGGTAACTCAAGTACTCCGGTGCTCCCGTGGGTGGTTTCTTGGGGTCCCAGCGATTCTACGTGCTTTAGGCACTGTGTCTAGTCAAATCGTGGTTCTTATACCACTTTCTTAATATATGGTTTGGTCCGCCCCTAGGGCCCATTGTATATTGTGCGATTTAATGTCGTTTTAGAACTGTATTATTGTGTATCTTGGACTCCAATCTCATAAAGAGATTAGTAGTGAGTGTGTAGAAATAAATACATGTATTTTATATATACCTTGTGTGGATGTCCTTTCATTTAGTAATTCAAGAGGTTATAATCTGGTAAACCAAGCTGCTTTACACTCCTTCAAGACTTAGCCTGAAGGCTGCTCTCCATAGCTACCACTAGGATAGCTTTCAATAAAGGTTGTCTTTAAACCTATCATCAATAAGGGTTGTTTGGACTGGTACAAGGTGCCCACTATAACTAGTGGACAGCATATACCAGGCCAACTTCTCACAATCAAATGGTACATGTTCTTTGCAGCAGGCACATTAACCCTCTGAGCCACCTTTCCATGAATCAGAACTTCCACTAGACAAAATGATCTCTCTCTAGGAAGAACATTAAACACCAGAGTCATCATGACATTTTTATTGTTGCCGAAAATTGCTGGAGGCCAGAAAGGAGGCAGCAAGCACTTTTAAAACCTTAATATACTTGCAAACATAATGCCTCCACCCAAAGTCAGCACCCGGTGCGGTCACACCGGTTGCACTGCCCTAGAGCTGGCCCTTCTCAAGTGTCCTGTGACCTCAGTGACAGAGTCACTGTCGCGCTAGGGTGTGCTGCTTCATAGGCCTGTCTGCAAGACTGGAGGTGAACTTCAATATGGATTGTGGTGGACAAACTTTGAAGGTTAATCCACACTTGCCACTGCTAGGGTCCACCTGCTAGTGCTAAGACACCAGGGCTTCTAAGGTCTTGCGAAGCCTTCTAAGGTCTAGCATGGGATTATGCTCTCTCAGGAGAGTGGTCTGGTGGACTGGTTATTAAGGCTGAACCTGGTTCCCCAGTTACAAATTCAGTAGCTCTGGCCATAGTGCCACATCCTCTCCCTCACTAAACACCATACTGCCCCAATTAGAAAAACTCACACTGCCTTCAACTACAACCCAATTGTTGCCAGCTATAAACACCTGGATGCGGCTCAATTTAAATGACGCAGAGCAATATGCAGCCTACAAAAAAAAAGTGACAACATCCTGGAAAAAGTAAACACTCATAGGGAATGCAAAATTTAGCAAACCATGTGAATTGTAAGCAGGAACAACATGGTTACTTTAATGCGTTTACACTCACTATTCAGAAATCAGTGAGTGCTTTTGCCTGAAAAGTTAAGGACATGACTACAGGGCCCTGAATGGACCCATTTCAATGCCCATTGCTTATATCCTTTCAAAACGTAAGCAGTATGGTAAAAAGACCACATCCCTGGACGCAGAGCCGCAGTACACATTTTGTTTTCCAATCCACACTTTGCAGTACCTCCAGGATTGGGGCACTAGTTGCAAGCCCAGGGAAAACAAAGACAAGAAAACAAAAATAGCGCTTCACTGGCAAACTCTGTAAAAGTGGCGCTAATGTGTTTGGGTGTGAATAAAATCAATCTGGTCAGTTTGCTACCAGCAGGCGCACAACACCCATTGGCGCACATACACAGCCGCACCCGAGCACTTCACAGGTCTTTTAAAGACCATTTGCATGTTAATGAAGCCTTGCTGTTGTTTCACCCCTCCGAAGAGCCCCTGCAGCTCCACTCTGCCTATTGCTTAAAGATTAAGCCCCCATCTGAAATTTCTTTGCCCCCCCCACCCCCCCGAAATTTGGCTCTAGTAGCACCTCTGGCTACTAGTCTGTCTTACTTTACTTAGTTATTTTTCCTATTTTTAACCTTTGATTCCAGATGCTGCACATTTCCAGCAAAAATTATTTTCTTTTTTGGATCCATTTCACAGGGGAGGAAATAAAAGAAAGGAGAGGAAAGAGTATAAAAACCCCGTCTTGAAATCTCGGTTTTCTGTAAGAGAAGAACTGCTAGACAGAAAGAGAGGGAAGAGGGAAAGAGTTGAGGGGAGGGGGGAAGGCAGCTGGAGCTACAGAGCAGAAGCGGACACTGTATTTTTCTTCTCTGGGTAAGAAGAAAAAGACAGAGTCCTGTTACTTCTCTGCCGCCCGTCCTCGATCGCAAGGAACGCCGAGCTTTATAGGCGATGGTGATTTCTTGCATCCTGGGTCGCATTTTCAAAATAAAAAAAGTAGGGGAACGGAATCGCTGGAATTGAAGAAGTAGGGGCACGCCGTGCCCTGCCGTTCCCCCCCACTTCGACCACTGCTCGTCACTCTGACAGCATCCCGAGCTCTGCAGCATTCAGCAAATCTCCGTCTAACTTAACTAACTAAAGCTACCTCAATTATACCCTTCTATGCCCATGTACCACCCATTATTGTTTCAATATCATGAAACTTCTAACTCTGATTGGACAGGCAAAGGGGAATGATCATCACACCATGCTTACTTTCTCAATTATTCTTTGACTTCTTTGTTCAATGATCCCACCCCTTAATTTTTATTCATATTCCTTTATTCCCACCCGCATTCACATTAATTTAGAAACAATATTGTAGTCTTTGCAGGTTCACATCCATTTCTCAGGACATTGGGCTGATTCCTAGGGTATGTATCGGTTTCGTCCTTGGACGGCGTTCAAATCTCGCATCCTTTCTTTCAGCTCCCTTATACTGAGCATGTGTAGCGATCACATGGGTTATAGACTCCAGCATCCCATAAGAGGCCCAAATTCGTACTAATAGGAAATCAAAAAGAACACATATTTATTTCAAAATAAAATGGTTTCACTGTATACCACCTACCTCCACTTACTTATAAATGCTCTACCTGCATTACCATTTAGTAAATAACTTGCTTTAGTTTCAGCAAAGCAGATGCTTAGCATGTGAGCTTTCAAGCGGCCACTTTAAGAGCGTCTGTGCAGGTGCAGAAAATTCCCTCCAAGTGATAGCTCGTCATACTGCGTAGATGCAATTAACGCATGCGCAATACAGATTCCCGCGTTAGCAGCCATTTTAGCTTTCACTCGAGTTATTTATTAGTAAGACACATAGGCAAGCTTCTTCTTTCTATTATATCGTGTGTGGTGCATATTCATTTTCACAATACCTGACTAATAACAAGGTTATGAGTTATATGAGAGGATTGCTTCCGAACAAGTCTCTTTTCTACAAGTCCTTGCTCCATCAGCGGGTGGAATGTTTTTTTGCTACATTACATTGATAGAGGACCAGGTGTCAATCAAGGTTGTCACTGGTTTATTGCCTACCAATATACAGCACTTGAGTTGATTGCAAATTCCACCTTTGCTTTGGCTGACTTTATTATACAATATAAACAGTCTCTTTGTTTTCTTTGTCTTTGTCCATGTCTTTCCTGGGAATTTCTGGTTGAGGTGGTTCCACCACATTGACTGCCTCAATTGTAGTATGGAACATAGCAGGGAATATTGTTATACCTTAATATCGTAGCCAAAATTTTGAAGAAAAAAAATATTGAAAAGTAAGTGCATATAGGGAAGTACAGGTTTACTATTTTTACCTCCACATGAAGATACCTCCACATACCTTGAAGATTTATATACCTTCAAGCGGGGGCGGCTCATCCGCAATGGCGGAAGAGCATCGCCCCACTGACTCAGAGCCAGCAGGTGAAAAATAAAACAATGTTCTATCATCCTTTTATTTTTTATTTACCGGCTCTGAGCCAGCAGGTGTAGGGAGGGGCGGGCCGGACAATGGGAGGGGGGAGGAGGAGTGCTATGTGCACTTCTAAGTAGGCATGTGTGTTTGGTCGGCTGTCTTAGGCCGGTCAATCACACATGCACACTTAGGTTTCTCCAACCCGGCTTATTGAACAGCTGGGCTGGAGAAACAGCAAAGACATCCTGTCCAGAGCGGAGCCTCTTTTCAGCCCGCTCAGGCCAATTCCCACGCCTCCCTCATAGACTGAGAGCAGCACAGGGATTGCACAGGGAGTCTGTCCCAGTGACTATTGGGACACGGAGGCGCGGTGCGGGAGGCGCCCAGCAGCTTAAGGTAAGTTCCATTAAAAAAATATATATTATTAATAACCAACTGCGCTACCTCTCCAGCGCTCCCTCCACCCAGCCCGCCACTCTTTGTTTGTGGCAGCCACCACTGCCTTCAAAGTACATAGATGTGGAGTTAGGTATAGAAAATCGAAACATATTCACCTATCGACATCTTTGTCTTCAAAAAACTTTCTATGTTATTAAGGTATCACAATATTCCTTACTCAGTATTCCGGGCCCACACCACTGATTTATTGGGGTTTTGCATTAGTTTCTGTGACAACTTGGAAACTTTGGCAAAGTGGTTGAAGTTTCCACATGACAAATACTTTTTCTTTCCAGACAGGGCATGCACCTAAGGTTTCTTCTGTAGTGTACACAGTGTCGGCTTGGTGGTAAGCATGGCATTGGTGAATTCATTCACTAGTTCAGTTTTGAAGGGTTTGATGACCGCCGTCCCCATTTTCAAGGTTCTGGAGTGTGAAACTTCCAATGAGCACCCAACAGTCAAGGTATCTGGCAAGGAATTCCCTGCTTCTTTACGTATTTACAGTCGCAACTTCTCAGATGCACATCTTAGATGAACTGCTCTCTAATTTCCACTCTCTTGTCCTCCTGCAGCCTGCAGGTGCATGCTAGTTCTTTAAGTATGGAATGCAATGTATCTACAGGTTCGTCTGGGCCTTGTTTGCAATGACAGAGCAGGAATATCTCATAGTCAATGTTGGAAATGTGCCCTTTCTGCAGGATCAGCCCACATGTTTGCCTTTTGTAGCTGAACCCATTTTTGTAGGCATAAGGACCAGGTGCTCTTTACTCCTGCTAACCAGTGGTAAAGTGCTTGTGCTCTCCCTTCAAAACTCAATTGGTATACATCTTATTGAAACATTTAATTTACTTATAAGTCCTTAATATATTGTACTGCAGCATAACCATGGCCTTCAAATTAAATACTACTAGTGAACTGCATAACTCATTGTGCCACCCACAACATTAGCACTGTAAAACATGTCTCATGCCTGCTATTGCAGCCTGCGTGTGTCATTTAAAAACGGACACTTTCAGCTGGCAAAATAAACCTTTTTCCAGGCCGAAACCTTTTTTAATCATTATATGTCACCCCTAAGGTAGACCCTAAAGTCTCATAGTGCATGATGCATGGAATTTGTAAGAAGTAGGGCAAGTGTACTTAACATACATGTCTTGGCAGTAAAAAACTCCCAAAGTCATGTTTCACTGTCGCAAGGCTAGCCTCCCATACATTAACACTGGGTTACCCTATAACATTTAATAAGTGATAACTTCAGTTTGGGAGCAGCTAGAGAAATTCTTCTTCTGTTCATTTGAACGGTCATTTAAAATCCTTGTTAATGGTAAAGCTGGATTTCAAATTAGTATTTTGAAAATGCCACTTGCACAGCCAAGTCACAGTGCTTGTTCTTAACTAACATTTGTACTTTGTAAGAGTTGGCAGCTCTTGCTTGACACAGCACCCTGTACCAAAAAGTTTTGAAAAAGGATAATTATTGGAGTGCACCCCTAATCATCATAACAAATTAATAGTACTCCTGTCAAACCTAGGAGGTAGCACCCACAAAAAATGTCTTTTGAATCTATTATGAACATAACAGACAATAGAGCAACAACAATGGTATATAAACCAGATCAGGCCACTGAAATATACGCTCTCATACAGGAAGTAAGATCAATGGATGCCCATGGGGGCTCAATAGCACAACAATTGAAACAATTGGAATACTTAACTCGAAGACAACTGAATCAGAAATTACATGCATCGACGCTAGTTCAGTACCACAAAGCAAAACGCATACTGAGGCAATTACGTCTATCAATCAAACCTATGTTATTTCGCTTCCACTTGAACCCAGCTCAGAGAAAAACTACTGCTAACTCATCAGAAGAAAGTTTGGTAACTGACAAGGACACATCAACAAATAGAACACCAGTGCAAACAGGTACATCGGGAACAAGCATGCCTGGACCGAGCACACAATCAGCTGAAAATATTAACACAACGAACACTGTGTCTTTTTTGTCACAGGCTCCAGACCAAGGGCTACCACCAGCCACACAGAAGCTAGTAACAAGAATAACCGCCCGACCAGGCGAGGAAAAGGAGGGGAAATCTCTTCGAAGCGGGAGGAACATAGTCAACATTTCTTCAACTAATTTAACAGCACAACAAACTAGAGTGTTAAATAAAGGATTGTCATTTGTACCTACTAGTACCACCAATAATATGGAAGTTGAAACATCTTTATTCAGGTTTATGTGTACTTTACGTTTACGCCATTACTTCACTAATGTGGTTAACATTGAACAAACAGAGCAGACAACTGAAAGTGTGAAATTTAAGCCTAAAAGTACCTTTCAAGTGCCAATCTCACATAAAATGCTTGACACGTTTGAAGTAATGATCAAAAAAGATATCAAGGCCTTGAATCTTAACAAAACCAGCAAACAGAACCTGACCAAACAAGACAGAATAACACTAAAATCAATAGCAAATAATCCAGAAATCACAGTCCAGTCAGCCGATAAGGGAGGCGCAATAGTGCTCATGGATACGGCCTTTTACCATCAAAAAGACAATCAACATGTCATGGACACAAACACATATTTACCTTTGGACTTTGATCCAACCATGGAATTGCTCGGTATTTTGGAGAAAATTTTACAACATGCTATAGACATGGATTGGATTAATGAAGCAACTAGAGCATATCTCACAACATCTAACCCACGGAGACCACACTTGTACATGATACCAAAGATTCACAAAAACTTGGAAGATCCTTCCTTTAGACCTATTGTGTCTGTGTGTGGGTCTATCTTTGACCCCCTTGGCAGCTATCTTGATCACTTCTTGCAAAAATTCGTACAAGGATGCTCATCATATATAAAGGACACCACGGATTTTCTACTTAAACTACAAAACATTGAATCTGGCATACAAACATCTTGGTTGCTTTGTACAATTGATGTGGTTGCGCTTTATACGTCTATACCAGATGCAGCTGGATTAGAAGAAGTTGAGTGGGCTCTACTAGGACTAGAAAACATCAATACTGAAAAGGTACTACTATTACAACTATTGAATTATTGCTTGCAAAACAGTTACTTTAAATGGGATGACAAATACTACGCACAGGTCACCGGAACCTCCATGGGATTTTCGGGATCTTCATGGCTTTATTCAAACATCAGAATCTCATGAGTGACCCATCCTGGTGGTCTAAGATCGAATTATACTGTAGATTTATAGATGACATCTTTTTAGTCTGAACAGACACTAGAGAAACATTGGAAGAAATGGTACACGATTGATCCCAGAATTCAATTTATCTATAAAATTCATGATAAGGAAATAGAATACTTGGATGTGACAATAATCAAGAAACCAGATGGCAGAGGATTAGACACTCAAATATACACCAAAACCACGGATCGCAATAATGCATTAGATCATTCACGCTTTCATCCAAGAAGCCTCATAAGAAATCTGCAATTCTCTCAATTTATACGGATAAAAAGAATATGCTCTGATCCAACAATATGTTCCATAGAACAGAGGAATACAAACAACGATACAAAGCAAGAAGATATCCTGATAAAGTGCTACAAGAATGAATACATAGAGCTGCTAGTAAAGGACGTAAGGACCTATTCGTCGCCAACACAACGACAAAGACCAATCAAATAGTATTTGTGTCTAAATACACCACGAGTTCACCGGCAATCAAGAAAATTATTAACACAAGATGGGAGCTATTGGCTAATGAACCCGATTTCAACAGTATATTTAAAGATTTACCTCTACATGCATATACCAGAGGAAGAAATCTACGGGAACTATTGTCAACTACTACCCCTGATGATCGACTCAAGGAACCTAAAGGAACTTTGAGATGTCGCAACTGTACACATTGCAACAACGCAATCATAGGTAACAAGTTAATACACCTGACCACAGGAGCACAAATATCGTTGAGACACACAAGTGACTGTAACACAAAAAATGTAATATACTGCATAAAATGTCCCTGTGGAAAAGTGTATAATGGCAAAACCGAACGCAAAGTGAAGATCAGGCTCACAGAGCACAAAAGCCGAATACAAACAAAAAATTTAACTTCAGTATTAGCAGTGCACTCAATAGAGGCAAACCATTCAATCTCCCAATTAAGATCTCAGGTTATTGAAAAAGTTGCAATACGCCCGGGAGTAGATAATACTAAGAAACTGCGTTAACGAGAAGTTTATTGGATACAATTCTTAGAAACTATGATGCCCAAGGGGTTGAATGACAGATTAGACATGTCTTGTTTACTGTAGGTTCATCACACGGTTATCCAACAACTACATTTCACCCAGCACAACACAATACATCCCAACACATACATCTGACTACATGTATACATCGTACACGTGTGGATTATATTATACACATAGGAATATATGTTGGTAGGTATATAGTTCGGATTTTCGGGGTCATTGTTTATTTAGCACAACTACGGTTAAACCACATTACTTTTTATTAATGTCAGGGTAGAAGACTGTCTCAGCACAACACTTCCAATAATGTTTTTGACTGGAAGAGTGTGTCACACTTGGAGTTTGATTTTGACTACCGTGCCTATGATTGTCAGAAGCAATGAGTGGTCTTCAATAGGCAATGGAAGAGCATTGAGGGATTTTTTGTACTTTTAAAATATAGTTAATTCACCATGTATCATAGTATTTTGTTTATTACGCATGAAACTCGGGAGTCTGTTTTCATGTTGTTGACAGTATTAACACTGCGCTTCACAATAAGTGGCATTAGATTACTGATGGATTTATAGGTATTATTTGATTTGGAAACAGGTACTTCTATTTTTTATATTTGCGCTAAAGATTGCATTCTGGTAACTTTATTTGGATTGGGAATCCATGTAAAACAACAGTATAATATGGCTACCAAGCAAGAGCTCACACAAACTCGGGAGTCCGTCATTGATGTCTAATTCAGCTTCATCGTGTGGTTCATAAATACGCGAGAGTTACATCAGGAAGTAACGTTTGTTCGAGGCAGTTTATTCACGGAAGACGGAATCATGTTTTAAGGTACGGAGTGGGAGGAATAATTAACGGCGAGCGTTTTTTCGTTATTTTGATTAGGACGCACACATTTTATTGAATTCAGTAGGACCATGAGTTACTCTGAACTGGTATTTTTTCGTTACAGATCTTAGCGATACATGGTGATTAGGAAGGTAAGAAATTCGAGCTATTTTACCGTTGGTGTATGGATTCTCAGGTAGAGTTCTACATAAAAACTGAGCAAACTGTAACAGTGGTTTAAACTAGATGGTTTCTTTTTGCAGATTTCACAACAGTTAGAAACAGAGAGGTAAGGTTTACGAGCAGTCTCATAGTGATACATATGTCTTGTGTTGGCTTTGAATAGTTTGGTTCATCTAAGAGTGGTATTGATATTCGGTTGTTTTACAGAGTTCACATGAGACAATTTGATGTACAACGTACATGCATCCTAGTGTAAGGTATGAAATTATAATATACAAAAACACATTGGGTGTTAAATGCACACAGGGCACAAACAGGACCTATAAGCACAGGTCAGCATGTGACCTCCAAATACTACATTGAATAAAAAGTGATTTTGAGCACTCCTAGGACATCAACTAAATGAGATTATTTTCTGTTTTCATCCATACATTTTCCCCTGAGGAAGGAACAGTGTATGTTCCGAAATGCATTTGGCATAAGCATTGAATATAGCATGATTTTGTATAAGTGATGTTGTATCTTAAGCATCTGTTTACAATTTATACAATGTGTGTTTATGTAACAAATTGACATTGCAATATATGTAATGTACATTGATGATGATCTTTTGATTCTGAAAAATATTATTTTGAAAGGAGGAATAAACTCCAATGAGTTTGAATATTAATTGTTCAATTTGTGGTGTTATCACCAAGTGAACAGTGCGCAGCACAGCCAAGTCCCAGTACTTGTTCTTAACTAACTTTTAGAAAGATTACATATTTTTCCTTAACCAAATGTGCTTTTGTGCCAATGTACATGGTCACTTGACTATTAATGGCTCTCCAGGGGTTGTTGCCAGGCAGCACGTTGTTCAAGAACCCAAGTTTAGTGGTTAATTGAGCGGTTACTGGCTGTTGCTAGCTCATAAAACGTTTGTCAGTTTTTACTACAGCGTGTATATAATGAGGCTATTTGAATTTACGCAACTTGCTGTCATTGTTCTGAGATATTCTGATGAAAGCTTAGGGTCATTATAGTGATATAGTCTGGTGAAAGCTTGAAAGCTGACAGCATTGGATCTTAGATCATTAAGATTGAGAGCGTACTCTTTAACATTGACATTATTATTGCCACTACATTTCAGTTTCACTGCCTTTTACAATGGTACTCCTGAAATGATAATAATCAGGTGATGTATGGTTTCTATGGACAAAAGCCATATTTACCCCTTAAGTTGCATTCCTTGCAGGCAAATGTACAAAAGGGCCTTGGGTGTGGAGACAGTATTCCTCTCCTGAGCAAGATGGCCTGAGGGGTTGTACCCAGCATTCTGAGATTCCAAGGGCAGCCTGGGGCTATACCTAGACCCTTTCCGACTTCAGAAGAGGCCTGCCCTATCACTGGCAAATGCTGCTCACACCTGGGGCTTCCAGCCAAACACAGGTGAAAGGGAAGTTCCGGACAGATCTAGTTTAGGGTTAGACAAAAGGGGTGCCTTCACCTACAGACTGGCGCTAGGTATAAAAGTAGAAACCCCAGAACCTCTCTTCAGAACGCTACTGGACCTCAGAAAAATGACTGCCCTCATGTGTGAAACTTGAAGGAAGACTGGCCTTGCTTGCTTTGAACCCAGAATCCTAGAAGTTGCTCCAAGAGTCAGTTGGCTGACCTCCTGTTTGAGCTACAGGGCACAACAAGCTTCCAGAAGCCTTTCCCTGCAACTGCCCAGCTGACCAGTACAAAGGATGTAGCCTTACGGCTAGAGCGGTCGACCTCGAAGCTGGGGAACCACGTTCGAGTCTCGGCAATGAAGCTCGACATCCTGTGAGTTGGGCAAATCTCTTAATCTACCCGTGCCTAACAAAAATTAATCTGTCCATCTGTAACGAAACTGGTGCACATTTAAAGCGCTCTGATACCCGATGTCTCGGGTCTAGTTCGCGCTATATAAAACTATTTTTAAAAAATTACAAAAAAAGAAATAAAAAAACTAGACCTGCCAGAAACCCTGCTGCTAGCCTCTGCTAGAGTTAGTCATAACTCCCAAAATGTATCCCTTAGGTCCTGCACCCTTAGCTAGTGTTAGAGTGTACTCCTCAAATCTTAAAATTGCAAGAACTGGACTCCAGGTAAAAAACCAGAGGCTCTGAGCTCTTCACACTGAAAAGAGTAGGCCCTCCTCATTGTGAACGCAAACCACTTTCACCAAGTCCAACACAAAAGCTGCATCTGACTGGTGACAAGGCCTTCTCAGATACAGACTCTGGACTTTACCCGTATGCAGCTCTTCATGTCAACAATAACCACCCGCATGACCGGCACGGTCAAGATGGTGACTGCATTGGACACTTGTTGAAGAGCTCCATGCCTGGCCCATTACTTATCCTGCTACATCTTCGGAGTAGACCTGTCATTACCCCAACGATCGCTTGCTGCAGCCTGGCACACACCTTTGAGAGTTGTGGTGGGGCTCGGGCTCAGTCGGAGCCTCATAGCGTGAGGCACGGAAGAAACTGCCGCATGCGGCCTGCGGTGCGTGGACACTCTGGGCCTGTTACACGTCGCTGGAGATTACTGGAGGACCAGCGACTCTGGAGCAGCGTGCGACCGTGACCTAACTCGCCGTCTTGCCAGGGAAGGAGTTCCCTGTCATTCACACTGATGTGTTTTTTGCCCCGGTGACGCCTCCCCAAGCACTGCAGTGATGGGTGTGGCCTTAGACACTGGGTCACGCCATGGCTCCCCGAGATTGGTGGTGCAGGGGGAGCAGCCCGCTCCGGCCTGGAGGCGTAGCTTGCCTACGTCCCACAGAGGTCAGTGTGTTGAACATTTGTTGCAGCATTTTGTCTGATTCAACCCACGCTCATCACAGCATCACCCGATGTGCCACTGTGTCTGCTGAAGGGGTGGGCGGCAGAGCAAAGCGACCGTGGCTGGGCCTGCCAGGTTCCTTACTCCCCTGCTCTTCTCTAGTTGGTCCTGGTGAATTTTGGGGCATGGTGGTATCTGTTGCTGACTCTGGTGACTACTGTGACATTATTGGGACATTGAGTGGGCCCCTACCCCCATGCCTGACCACGTATAGCCGGGTATCACTATGAGCCCTTGATCGCCCTACTGGGCCTGCCTGCTATAGTGGTCTCTTGGCTCTGCGGCTGCCCGAGGCGTCCGCAGGGTGCCCTAAGGAGGGCGGGCCTCTAGTGCTAGCGAGACACCAGCCCACCCCCCATGGTGTGGGGACCCCTCGGGGAGGAGTCCCCCTACTCTGGCAGCCAGGGTGCTGTGGAGCGCAGGGCGCGTCATTTCCGGGGCGCGAGGAATGGGGGGGGAGTATATAGGCCTCCCCCACCCACTGGCCTTCCTCTTTTGCACCATGGACACTCCTATAAGGAATAAGGGAAGCAGGGCAAGTGTTGGAGGGCAGCCGTGCTCATTGTCTCATACGCCTATTATGGACGTCCCTGTGCGCATGGTGGTGGGGTGGGGAGTATTGCCTACTGCTGGTGCTATGTGGCTGCCCGAGGTGCCCGCAGGGTGCCCTAAGGAGGGCGGGCCTCTAGTGCCAGCGAGACACCAGCCCACCCCCCACTCTTCTCGGTGTGGGGACCCCTCGGGGAGGAGTCCCCCTTCTCTGGCAGCCAGGGTGCTGCGGCGCGCAGGGCACGTCATTTCCGGGGCGCGAGGAACGGGGAGGGAGTATATAGGCCTCCCCCACCCACTGGCCTTCCTCTTTTGCACCCTGGACACGCCATCTCCCACCCTACCGCTTACCCGGCGTGGAAGCAGCGGGGGAGGCATAGAATGTTGTAATGTTGTTCTTTTTCATTGCAGGTGGAGTTACAGGGCGATCTGGAAGCAAATAGGTACAGAAGGGTACCTCTGCGCGGCACCATAGGGGGTGGCAGAGCCAAAGCCCAGGAGCCTCATGGGAGGTTCCTGGAAAACCCTGTTGGCGCCCCATTAGTCCTTCGGGCGGTTGTGGGCCTGAACAACCGGGGGCTTACCTTGCTACGCTCCACCCTCAAAGGGGCGTGAGTAATAAGGGACCATGTGTCACGTGATCCGGGAAGAGGATCACCAGAAGGGGCAGCACAGATGGGGTTTGCCCCAGTGCTGCTTGGCTCATCAGGCGGGCAGGCAGCCCAGATGGTTGCCTGCCCTTGGATCGCCTGTAAAATAACCCACTATATTACATAACGGTGTATGTAATAAACCTGCAGCAGTTTTACCCAAATAAAAATTGTGTGGTGTGTTTTATTTATGCGTAGAACATGCATGCCATTGTGGTGGGGTGGGGAGTGTTGCCTACTGCTGGTGCTATGGTGCTTGCTGGGCGCTCCTGTTGTTTGGTGGTGCGGGGGGGGCACCAGTGGCAGCTTGCAGCGGTGTTTGGCACGAGGCCTGCAGCAATATTTGGTGCTCTGGAGATCTACTGGACTTCTATGGGTCCTCGCAGCCGCACTCCCTGCAGTGTTCTGGACATTCTGTTATATACCGTGGAGTAGCCCCCACACACTGAGTGCCCTGCCCCCTGCCGGAAGCCCTAGTCATTGTCTGTGCCCTCTGGCTTCATTGTGCCCTGTGTTATCGTGGAGTTGGCGTGCTGCAGCAGGGCTGTACTTCAGGCTTGGACCTATGCTCCTCCTCTCTTGCCGGGGGGGAGGGTTGGGGGCACCCAGTCATGACATGCAGTAGTGCTTCATCGTCACTTGTTGTTTGTTGATTGCCACATTTGTCATCTCCCCCTTCTGCTCCTCCTGAGCCTGCTGCGGCATCAGCTATCCCCTGTTGAACAGGGGAATGTGCAGTTCCTTCCCCTATCTATTCAGGAGACCTTGCTGCTGTGCTTGTTGCGGGGGGCTTGGAAGGCCTCTATATCATAACGAGGCAGTTGCCCTCTCAGCCTGCTGTGGCTGGTCCTTCTGCCACTCCTGCGCTACCCGGTGTGGGCGCGCTGTTGCACCTTGAATCCACACTGCACAAGCACAGGCATCAAAGCGCTTTATAAAAGGCTGCACACTGTGTCAGAACCCAAGTTAAGTGGTCAATTAATTAGTTATTGGTTATTGCTCGTTATTGAGATTAGTCTTGTGCTCTCAAGGAAACCATTCCATGCATTTACTCCAGTTTCTTTGTGGTAAATTAAATAGGAGTTAGGTGTGACCATTAGCGGGGTCTACGCATAATCATTTTCTATCCCAATAATATATTTTAGCTGAGCTCATAAAATATGTATGTCAAACAGTTTTTCAGACAGCGCCTAAATAATGTGTGTATTGTAATGATCAAACTTGCTGTCATTGTACTGATATATTCTGGTGAAAGCTTCATGTCATCATAGTGATATATTCTCACGATACATGCATTTTAAAGCACCTCAGCAACAAAGCAGAACACACAAGTATATTGACCCTTTGACATAAATCACCACAATGATGCAAAGTCCTTTCTAGAACACAGCTGCATACAAAAATATCACACATAATGTAAGAACAGACACCCACTGGGCCCTTTCAGTAGGTTAGTAGTTCCTAACCTGGGGTGCGTCATTCCTACATGAGGGGAGCAGGTGGAGGTAGCGGAGTCTGCAAGGCTTTAGAAAAGTAAATATTAGCAGATTAATAAAGTATATGTACATAAAAAAGGAAAATGTAACATTGAACATTTAAAATGCTCAATAAATGTGTACGAATTTTAAATTGGAGTTTAAAAATTAAGTTGGTGCCCTTAGTTTGATTGACGGAAGCAGTGCAAGTACAGCAAACAGAATCTAGTATGGGCGCTGGTGGCCTCTATTGAAGCACTAGAATGTGCCAACAAAAAGAGAAGTTGAACTAGGAGCAAAAAAGACAAAGTGATGTGATAAAGTCTACCATATTATCACTTCGTCTTCTAGAAATAAAGCCAAATTCCCATTACGATTTCGATTTATTTTGGTGCATTAAATAAAATATTTCTTAACATGAGTGTGTGTTTAATGTATAGTTGTTTATGTATTTTTGTGTATCGTTTTAAAAAATAGTAGGCATTGCTTAGAGGAAGAACTCGACTTGTAGTAGTGATTTAGTGTGGCTTCACAGAAGTCAAAAGTTTAAAAACTCCTGTAGGCTATGGGTTCTCCCTGTTGCATGCTCTGTATGGTCTCCAGCTTCACTTCTGCAGGTCATCTGGGGTACCCAATACTCAATGACATTTCTAAGATTCTGATTCGGGGGTCGAAGTACTTATTATGCAGACAGCTGCCAAGTTTCCCAGGTCCTTGAGTGATATGCTGCTCCAGTTTAACTTTTTTTTTAACAACAGATTTTATTGATTTCACATGGTATGTTCCGAGGTTGAGACCCGGAGGGTACATGGTGACGAATATTTGTGACATTGCATATCCCTGCTCGTAGTTTCTAAAAAACAGCTGTTAACAACAATAACAACCTTGCGCAGATCCACCCAGCTCCTCATCAAGTATAAGCACACAATTGAAAATGTAGTTCCTGGGGCTCACATAACCCTCTCATTTATATAGAGTTCAATCCTAGTACGGGATCGTAGCTTATCATGGGTCTGAGGCAATGATGGGAGGTATGCCTCGGTAATCCGCCCACTATAGCCATATTTTCTTATGTTTCTGGGGGCATCCCCGGGCCTGAAACACCGCTATCTCTGCATTCATACACTCATCTATGGCCTTTTTCCATTGACTACTCTTCGGAGGAGATTCGCTTTTCCACTGCTGAGCAATATCACGTTTAGCAAGGGTAACCACTAAAAATAATAAGTGTTGCTTGTATCTGTTCCCCCCCAATCCTTTTTTGTGCTATGTAATAACAGTAGCTTCGGGTCTAGTGGCAGATCCCACGACAATACCTCGCCCAGGCAAGCCACCACCCTCATCCAGAATGGTTTTAATGCAGTACATCCCCAGACTGTATGTATAAATGTCCCATCCTCCTCCCCGCATCTCAGACACGCCGGGATTGGATGGCACCCCTCTTCCAGAGTCAGAATTGGGTATAGTTTACACGGTGTAAGTATTTGAACTGTATAAGGTAGTATCTTGTGGAAAACGCCACACCTCTGGGGCTAGCCAGGGCCTCTGCCCAATCGTCATCCCTTATGCCAGGTATGTCCTCTTCCCAGGCCTTTCTGGTCTTATGTAGTGTGGTATGTTTGTGTGTTGTCAAGGTTTGATTAATCTGGCAGATCTTATGTGCACCTATGTCGCCCATCAATAAGCGTCCTTCTAAGGGGTGG
Organism: Triturus cristatus; assembly: GCF_964204655.1. Classification (NCBI taxonomy): domain Eukaryota; kingdom Metazoa; phylum Chordata; class Amphibia; order Caudata; family Salamandridae; genus Triturus; species Triturus cristatus. The sequence continues at coordinate 862,438,517 of NC_140590.1, forward strand.
AATTCGGGCACGGTGTCGGTCGATTGTAGTATGGGGGGAGTGCATGCCTGAGCTGAAGGTATCTAAAGAATTGGGTCTTGTGCAATCTAAACTCCATCTGGAGCTGTTGGAATGATTTCAAAGCTGCGCCTCGGGTCACATCTCCCACGGTGGATATTCCCACGATGTCCATCCACGAAACCCCATAAGAGTCGCCACAGAGCGCAACATGGTACGTGCCACAGCGGGTCGCCTGGGTCAGGGGGCACGCCATCCCATCTGTCGGACCGTAGCCCACCATAGTCGAATAACAGTGCAGCTGGCGGGGCAGGAAATCTAGGTTCTGAGCACTACATAAAAGCTGGAGGAGTGGAACATTTACAATTGCCCTATGGTCCAAGGCAAACGCTGGATCCGATGGTGAGTTGTACCACCATTTGTTGACCACTTGCAGCTGGGAGGCCGTGTGGTAGGCATAAATGTCCGCCGCCGCAATACGTTGACTGCGTGCATGTGTTCAGTGCCACTCGCACAGCCTGGTCATGCCAGAGGAATTTATTCTGTATGGCATTTACTTGTGCGTACCAGGCACGCGGAATGGCATATGGGAAATTCTGAAGCCTGTAGAGTATTCTGGGCAACGACATCATTTTAAAAATCGTCGAATGCCCATATAATGAGAGCAACAGAGAGAAACATACTGTTGTCTCATCCTGGGTGTATGGCCGCCAGTGCAGCGCTCAGCCCGTCAATATTAATTGGGACATCAAGTAGGTCTCGCGCCGAATCTGATAGTTTACGGGATGAATGTCACGCAAAACTAATTCTATGTCAGCCTCCGATAACTGCTCCTGGCGCGTGTATAGGAGTGAGAAATAGCGTGCAAAGTCCGGAGCCAAAATCTCAGGAGATGAGCACAGGGCCCCACTATCGCCCCGAAGCACCGGTACACAGGCTGGGGATTTCTCTGCTTGACATAGTCTATGGAGCATTTTACTCGATTTATCTCCCCATTGGTAGATTCTATGCTGGGTTGCTAACCAAATTTCTTTGGCTTTGCCCATAAGATGGCGGTGTATGGACTGTTGTGCTTGTAGTAGGGTGCGTTTTATTGTGGGGCTTGGGTCGGTGAGACACCCTGCCTCCGAGACTTTCTAGTGGTCCTCTAGCTCCAATAGTTGCGCCAGTCATTTATGTTTGGCCGTGGCGCGGAAATTGATATCTTCCCCGTGTATGGTAGGCTTCATGGCCTCCCACAGAGTGCATTTAGAGGGGGTTGATACTTCATTAAATGTATAATAATCCGCGACCGCCTGGGACAGAGTCTCCCGATATTCTGGGTCTCGCAGATGCCAGGGGGACATCCTCCACCGAAATGGGGTTTTGTGTGAGTGCACCTGGAGTAGGCACTGAACAGGGGAGATGTCTGAAAGGCCTCGGGGGAGATGTGACACGTGGGAGACCCTATGTACATATCTGTGCGGGACGAACATATAGTCCAGGCGAGATAGAGATCCATGGACTGCGGACAAGTATGTGTAACCTTGCTTGGTGGCGTGGAACTCGCGCCATACGTCTGACCAGCCCAAAGTGGTGGCCAACAGGTGGAGAGTAGAGCTGTCTGCCGGGGGAGCTTGCCCTGACATGCGTGTCCTGTCTATTACCGTCATAGTGTCGTTCGAGTCTCCGCCTAGGAGTGACAGGTCATCTGGTAATTTCTCCCCATAAGCGGTTTATCCTTTCAGCATAGGTGGCGCCTAATGGCTGGGGAATAAACACTGCCTAGATTTATATGTTCTCCAAACAGCCTCCCTAAGAGCAAGACATAGCGGCCACCGGGGTCCAGCCAGTGCTTTGTGAGTTCAAACGGGACGCAGCGGTGTATGAGAATGGCAGCCCCCTGGTACCCCTAGTGAACCCTGCATGATATACGGTATGATATCCGAACCTAGAGAGACAGGGGGCTTAGTGCCCAGCAGCTGTGTCTCTTGCAGAAAGAGAATGTCGGCCCCATAGCGTTTGGCCTGGCGAAGAATGGCGCCCGCTTCACTTTATTAAGTAGGCCCCTGATGTTCCACGAGACTATTGTCAAATCCCCAGGTGAGGAAATATTCTGTTGCGTTGGCATCCAACCCTACACCCGATACTGCCTGAAACATGGAGCATCTATCGCGGCGGAAGGTGCCCTCTGGCCCCCAACATGGGCACCCGGGGCGCCTACACCAAGGGTACCCAAAACACCCATATAATACTAACAAACAATTAAAAAGTGTCCAGGGCGGGAGGAAGTGTGTGGCCAAACATCCTCACCAGCTTTGCGGTCCATGCTGAACAAGTAGACTCATAGATTAGTTGCCATTCTGGTCCTAGTTTTGCGGAGGATCAATGCCAGCTTCCCGTGTGGGGGTGGGTCCGAGGAACGCCTGGCAGTGCCCGATTTGTATCGTCGTTTGGATTTGTTTCTTTTGGGCCTGTTCCTGTGCCGGTCTTGAGAGGAGTCTGACTCCAGCAGTGGTGGGGTATGTGATTTCGGATGCGATCGTTCATCAGTCCAGGCAAAGACCTCCTCCGGGGTGTTGAAAAAGTAGGATTTGGCATTGTATAAGACATGCAAACGGGCTGGGTAAAGGAGCATGTACTGTATATTCAAGTCTCGTAACCTGCGCTTCGCCTCCATGAATGATTGGCGCTGCTGCTGCACCAGCTGGGTGTTGTCCGGAAATATCATTATCTGTTTAGAGTCATATTGGAGTTTATCTTTTTGGGCCCTGGTGAATTGCAAAATGGAATCTCTGTCGGCATAATTTAGAAATTTTGCGATAACGGGCCACGGGTTTTCTCCCGGGGGTGGTTTCTTTGTTATTGCGCTGGTGCCCGTTCCACCATGAAGCAGGCAGACAATTTGTCAGGCGGCAGAATGTCAGCTAGCCATTTTGTAAGGAAACTGGTCATGAATGTGCCCTCGCAACCCTCTAGAAAACCAATAAAGCGCAAATTGTTGCGTCGCGCGTGTCCTTCTCCATCTTCGACCTGAGCTTATTAACTTTCTTTTGTAGGGTAGCTACGATATCTTCCACAGTTGACACGTGCGCGCGTCTCTGCCTCAGTAATGCAGTCCACCTCCTTTCTGAGGTCCTTTGCGTCCAGCATGTTCCTTGCCTCGGTGATGGCTGCCAGCAGTGTCGCATTATCCGGCATCGCGCCGCTCCTGGCACCTCCAGAGTAAGGGCAGAGGCAAACTGGTCCAAGGTATTCTGCTTGGGACCGGCCACGCCCGACTTGCCCTGACCCATGGTGGCAGGCTAGAAGTCCCGGATCTTATAGCGGGAGGGGGTGAAGTTTCCCTTGTCCTTGTCTCATAACACCCAACCGCCGGGTGGCCGCTGCATCACCAGAGGGGAGTGTGGAAGACCAGACCTCACGGAAACCAGCTGTCGTGGACCGCAAGCTGAACAGAGCCTGGCTCGGTCGCTTCCACTGCCCTTGACCGCCGGCCAAGTAGGCCCAGCTAAATAGACCAGACTCGCCGGTCCACCGATCCACCACACAACCCCAGTTGCTGAAGTATTTCACCCCCACCACTCGGCAAGGCTCTACTGCTCACCTCTGGTCGTTGTCGCTGAGCTGCGGGGTCACCTGCACCTGTTGAATCCTGAGGGTTCTGGGGAGGATTCCTATATATGGGTCTGCCGCTCTTCCTGGCCGCAGCGGACGGTCACGGTGCAAATAGCCGCAAGCACCTCCAACAATGCATATGTTAGCGACTGATATAGACATTCACACAGTTTAGGTTGTTAGCTGGTGTGTAAGCAGTTCCATGGTTTGGTTAGCAACTAAATGAGGATCTATATGAGCTATTCATTGCTTGTCTGAGTACCTGTATGAGTATCTGGGTGTCTGCGTGGGTGGGTGGGGGTGTGTGACTCTCTGCATAGATTTGTGAGTGGCTAATTCACTAGGTATATGTGTTCAAGTCTGTATCTGTGAAGATCTCTATGGCTGAGTGAGTATGTGTATGAGTGTCTCGGTGAGTGAATGGATCCCTCAGTGGTACATGTGAGTAACTCCATATGTGAAAGGCAGTATATATGAGTGTTGGACTGTATAAATGACTATGTGAGATTGAGTGATTGTGAGAGTGCCTGTATGGATCAGTTTGTCTTTGTATTAGTTATTGCATTAGAGTGTAAGTATGTGTTAGTATATGTTTAAATAAGTGATGTGGTATGTGTATAACTGTACAGGTGAGTAAATGAAAGTGTTATTGATTATTTCCATTACTGACTAGGTGTGTGAATAACTCTAAAAATGGGAGGCAGTGTGTGAGTGTTTGTATAGATATGTGACTGGATATGATAATGCTGTATTGATGGATAACTGTATGTATAAGTGAGTGTATAGGTGACTGAATGGATGTGTGTAGACCTACAAATTAGAGAGTGGATATGCACTAACTGGTATTGGTGTGTTCACGGTTTTGAAAAATAAAGTCTGTATTTTAGACTGGGTGTATCAAGTGTTATATTAGGGTCTGATCAGGTGCATCTGATTTTCAAGTGGATGATGTCACCAGTCATGTCATTTGAGATGTCATCAGTGATGTCTCTGACCATGTCATAAGTGATGTATATATGACGCCATCAGCAGTGCATTGCAGGGGCGCGAGTTATAGTAAGCTCAACTAACTAGAACAGGCGAATTTCTCTGGTTTTATATGAGTCAAATGTCCAACTAACTATAACGTCCCTGAAACCTAAGGTTCTTTAAATGCTAATTTCTAACTATAACGTACCTGAAACCTATGTTTTTTTCAGTGAATTTCAAAGGTTTTTTAAATGCTAATTTCTAACTATAACGTGCCTGAAACCTATGGTTTTTTCAGTGCATTTCAAAGGTTTTTTAAATGATGATTTCTAACTAGAATGTGCCTGAAACCTACGGTTTTTCCAGTGAATTTCAACGGTTTTTAAAATGATAATTTTTAACTATAACGTGCCTGAAACCTATGTTTTTTTCAGTGAATTACAAAGGTTTTTTAAATGCTAATTTCTATTTATGACGTTCATTAAACCTATCTTTTTTCTATGTTTTTTAATTATCATCCCATTCTCAACTTGGTGAAAACTGAAAATCTCACCACTCTTCCATCAATACCTTACACCAACAAAATCGCCACAAACAAGAGCCACATCTAACGCTAATGAAATGCACAGTAGGCGTTCCCGTGCAAAAAAACATGAAAGCACCACTTCCTCATATTTTCAACGACCAGCCAAATCTGCAATGCGATCCAAAAAGCAGGCGCTAAGCTGAGTTGCAGCAACAAATTAACATCAACCTTTAACTGGTGTAAGGAGGTCGACTATCTACTCCGTTATTTTGACCCAACTCACAGCCACATCTAAAGACCAACACGTGATACAGCTACTAATCATGCAGCTCCGACACCCAACAACGCCACAACACCGTGCCCCACCACAACCAGACCCTCCCCCCCCCGACCACCCCCCTACTACCACTGAGGCAGCACAAAACAGAACAACGGAACTTCCCAAAACGCCATGCCCCTCAGCCACACAATAGCTGAATGTTGGGAGATGAGCAACCAACTATATATGAAGGGGGCAAGTCACCCATCACTGATAAAGCACACAATGCCAAGTGTAACGCTCATGTGCTGCACAGACCTCACTATGCAAAGCACAAACCTCTCCATGTGGAGATATACTATTGATACTTGTAGTGTAGTGCACAGTGGACGCAACCATGTTATCTCAGGCAGTGTGGAAGATCTCGGTCATGTAGCTGTGCTGTCCGCCCCGGAAGCGGAAGTGGAGTGCGCTGCTCCAACGTACGCCACTCCAACGTAGGAGTATGATTAAATAGACCAAGCCCTAGGCGTGGTTCACTTATGGGAAGACCAACGAGTCTGTCAGAACGGCAGCCCTCACCCTGGCACGTGGCAGCCACCATAACCTCAGACCTCCTCGACACAGGGCCCCTGCGTACCCAGCGGCACAGCACCACAGACTTATGTCTGTACCGACTACTGCCTTTGATCTACACTACGGACAGCACGGCTCACAATTCAGATGCAGTGGCAATTGTAGATGTCTCAGTCCAGTGGCAAAACACGTTGCTCCCAGTATGGCCCGCACGGACCACGCATGATAGCAGGCTGCGAACACACTGTGTGCTTCAGGTGCTACTAACTCACTGCACCATAAGTCATCCCCACGTGGCCTTATCAACGCAGACTTCATTAGACAAAACACATTGCTCCCGGTGCGGCCCGCTGGGACCACGTCTCATCACAGGGTGCGCACAAGCTGAGTACTCCAGGTGCCACTAACTGTGCAGCTCAACTCAATGCCACGTGGCTGCGCACCCATCCTGAACTCTGCCTCCGCCCTACACTGGAGTTACATGGTTCACAATTCAACATTAGTTGCGACACAAATTGTGTAAGAGACTATAATGGGTTAAGAAGACCAAATGCTCGCAATCTGTGCAGCTCAAGTCAATGTCACCTGCCTGTGGGCCTTGGCTGACCGCTGCCTCCGGCCTACACTGTGGAAGACCGGCGACACGTGGTGTCAACTAACCCTGTTCAACACAAGCCGATCCCACATGTGTAACTGTGTCCTGAGTCCTCAATAGCAGCGACCACAGCACCAGACTCCCTTCGATCACCAAGGGGTATTTCCACATGGAAGACCGGCGACATGTGGTGCCACTGAACCTGGCAAAGTTTGTTTGGGTCACCAACGCATGCACGTGGCTGTGGACCCTAGCTCACCGCTACCTCTGCGCTACACTGTGGGCGACCGGCAACAAATGATACCACTAACCGTCTTCAACACAAGCCGATCCCACATGTGGAACTGTGTCCTGAATCCTGAATGGCAGTGACCCCAACTTCTTGCCAGTGACCACAGCACCAGACTCCCTTCGATTAGTGTGGCGTATTTGCATATCGAAGTCATCAATGTGGAAAGTATTGCCGACGAAAAGATAGCGCAAAAGATAAATTTTACACAAACTGTCGATTTCCCTTTCCACGTCCAGTAATTTCCAAAGGAAGAGTGAACAGTTTTATGTCAGCAATGAGACATACCAACACTCGAAAATCACCCAAAAATACTTATAATTTAAAAAGAACGGAAGCATCGAAGTACAATAATGATTAGAATACGGAGATTTTGAAGATGTGAAATGCAAATATGAACATACAATATGATGCACATAACTCAATTGCTGTTTCTCCCTATGTCACGTCATATATTACCAACTCTGAGAAGACTGAATTGAAAGAAATGTGGGAAGGATAAGACACTTAGGAAAAACATTTACAGCTTTAGTTTGAAGATACTTTCACATTGAGAAATTGGATCCTAACAATGTTCTGATCGATAGGCATCTGCAAGTTTATATTCAAAGTCAACAGGAACCATCTGGATAAGTCTAGGTTTTCCTGCGGCACGAAATCGAGTTTTAATATAAATGTTATAAAACAAATTTGTGATGATATAGACTTACGTTTCTTTGCTAGTCAAGAGAACTGTACAGAAAATAACAGTTGGATATGTCTATGTGTTGATCAACAAATGGAAGATAATACTGGTCTGAAGTTTGAAAAATAAATAACAAAGGTTATAGTAGTTTCTGGTGAAAATCCCAAATATGTTTATATTTATTGCCGACGTACTCATTATAAAATTCAAACTAGGAATGTAGATGTACTACCACTAACCCTGTTAAACACAAGTCGATTCCACATGTGTAACTGTGTCCTGAGTCCTGAATGGCAGTCACCCCAAGTCCGTGGCAGCAACCACAGCACCACACTCCCTTCGGTCACGGAGGCATATTTCGATATGCAAGGCCAGTGACACGTATTCCCACTAACCCTCTTTAGCACAAGCCGATCCCCCATGTGTAGCTGTGTCCTGAGTCCTGAATGGCAGTGACCCCAACTCCGTACCACCACACTACCTTTGATCAGTGAGGGGTATTTCCATATGCAACTACAGACTCCAGTGGGCAAGTAAGTATCACAGTCCTACACCCTACATATTATCCTTTTAGTATCCTTGCTTCAAGAACTTTTTTTTATATCAGTTATAGCTTTACTACAATTACCAAATTAATCTTCAAATGAAAACTAAAATGGAATAGCAGTCTACACTGCAGGCAGTACAGCTTGCAATTCCATTTTTAAATGCTAATTTCTAAAACCAAGATTGTACTCAGAAAATACAACACTTCGTCATCGTATTCTATACTTATTTCATCTTTTCATCATATGCCTACACTGCACTCACTAGGCCTCCCAATGCAAATTATTTCTTCATTCATTAACTACAGAGTCACTAGGGAAGTAACTATTACAGGCCTCAAATCTACATAATATCCTTTTAGTATCCTCTCTTCTTGAATTTTTTTTATATCAGATATACCTTTAGTACAATCACCAAATTCATTTTCAACGAACACTCAGCAGTCTACACTGCGGGCAGCAGACCTCGCAATTTGAATTTTGGACACGTGGTGCCAACTAACACTGTCCAACACAAGCCAATCCCACATGTGTAACTGTGTCCTGAGTCCTAAATGGCAGTGACCCCAAGTCAATGGCAGCCACCACAGCAGCAAGCTCTCTTTGATCAGTTAGACATATTTCCATATGCAGTGACCCAAAACTTCATGGCAGCAACCACACCACCCCACTCCCTTCAATTAGTGAGGAGTATTTTCATATTGAAGGCTGGCGACAAGTGATGCCACTGAACCTGCTCTACGCAGGCCAGTGACGCCACCAACGTATGCACGTGGCTGTGGGACCTTGCTCACCGCTATCTCTGGCCTACACTACGATCAGCAGGCCTCACAATTCAGATAGAGTTGTGATTCCACATGACGCAGTCCTATAGCCAAGACACATTGCTCCCAGTGCGGCCCGTCCACACCAAGCATCATCACAGGCTCATGCACTCTCAATACTTCTGATGCCACTAACCCTCTTTAACAGAAGCCGATCCCACATGTGTAACTGTATCCTGAGTCCTGAATTGCAGTGAGCCCAAGTCCGAGGCAGCAACCACACAACATACTCCCTTCGATTTGTGAGGCATATTTCGATATGCAAGGCCGGCGACACCTACTCCCACTAACCCTCTTTAACACACGCCGATCCCACATGTGTAACTGTGTCCTGAGTCCTGAATGGCAGTCACCCCAAGTCCGTGGCAGCGACCACAGAACCAGACTCCCTCTGATCAGTGAGGCATATTTCCATATGCAAGGCCAACAGCACGTCGTGCCACTAACCCTCTTTAACACAAACCGATCCCACATGTGTAACTGTGTTCTGAATCCTGAATGGCAGTCACCCCAACTTCGTGCCAGCGACCACAACACCAGACTCCCTTCAGTCTTATTTGTTGTTCTTTTCTCTAAATAATGTTTTTTATATGTAAATCTATACATGTCTAAGACTCTTCTTTGTCCAACCGCACAGGGACACTTCTGGGCCCAAGAAGGTTGTTGGGGGTATGATGGTAATGTGGGAAGAGGGTGTATTACCTGCTGATGTGGGGAGGCAGCGTCAAAGGGGTATCTATCACAGAAAGAACTCCGATATGTTTTCACAAATACCTCGGACAAATGCCAGCTGACGGACTGAATCACAAAATGATTTTTCAACACTTATGTAGTGTGAGTTATGAACAGTATGCACCCAGGTTCGCAGAGGGACAACTGCGGCCCGTCCACTCCACTCACAGATGCAGTACTACGAGCCGTCCACGCCATTGTAGCTATCCCTGCCCTGTTCTGTCGTACGCCACGCCACTCAGATTATGTTCCGACGATGGCCCCACATAGCTACCTGTCGCAGGCGTACTCGCTGTTGGTGTGCAGGTCAGTGGTCTAGTTCTCTACATCTCCCGCCCACTCCCTGAGGGCAGGTTTGCACACACACCACACCCGTCCGGCACATGCGCTACATTCCATGTGACCACGCAAATATAATAGATCGACAACGTCACATCCTTTATTGCCGGTGCCGACTAGATGCCGGACTCTCCACGTGTCTCAACCATAAAGAGTCTTTCAAAACTTCCGCAGAAGGTTACTCGCACCCTAATCTGTATAGCCCTCAGGGGCCTACCACCCCCTTGGCGCAGACTTCAGATGCACAGGTTTAGTGCCACCCGAAGCTCATATGGCCATCAGGGGCCTACCACCACGTGGCACAAACTTAACTTCCACAGGCTTAGCGGCCCCAAAAGCTGATGTGGTCTCCGCCATTGATGACTCAGGACTCAGCGACATGTGTGAGATCTGCCGGGCCGTGGAGAAGATGATGTGGTCTCCGCCATTCATGACTCAGGACTCAGCGACATCTGTGCGATCCGCCAAGCACCTGATGTGGTCTCCGCCATTCATGACTCAGGACTCAGCGACATATCTGGGATGCGTGGAGTTTTAACAGGCACATGGAGTGCCCACTGCTGCACACTCCGGTGGCACCAGGTAATTATTTGCTCATGGATGCACAGGGGTGGCAGTGTCTCTCTCTCTCTCTCTCTCTCTCTCTCCCTCTCTCTCCCCCTCTCTCTCTCTCACCCTCTCTCTCTCTCTTGCTTCTTTTCCTTCTATTTCTCTAACTCTCTCTTCCTTCTCCCTTTCTCACTCCCTTTCTTTCCTTCCCTCTCTTTTTCTCTCTGGCTTTTTTTCCTTCTCTTTGTTTCTATGTCTCTCTCCTTTGATGTGCGCATTACACACGTCCTTATTTTGTGCTTTATTTTCCAGGCTCTGTCGTCCACATCCATGGTCCCCACAGCAGTGTTCCACCTTCTTATTATGTATTTATTTTGATAAATTTTGTTTATTACTTTATAGTTGATATATGTTAATAAAAAATAAAGTTTGGAAAACAAAATTTATAACTTTTCTGGTTGTTTTCTTAACTGCTGTGTAACTCTTTCTTGTTCTTATTACTGTTATTTGATGAAGTTCACCAAGGTCTTAAATTTTGGAGGACTTATTGTGGGAATACTGGTGATGTCTGCAATTTCCACCAACTTCTGAATAGTGTGTTAGATTTATCTCAACTTTACTTCCATTAAAGTGCTGATAATGAAATGCAGACTAGCAGTTCCCGTGCAAAAAGACACAAAGTGCACCTTTGCGATTTATTCTAAATACTAAAATGCTGTATTGAATTGCACTGACGTAGTGGCTGCACTCACAGTGTACACACAAAATCATTTACGAAACCTCATTGTATTTATATTGATTGAGAATAGGGCATCAGGTGCTGGATCTTGACGAGATACACTGCCCAGTTCGTATATTGTCCTGCACACGCAAAAAATCACATCACAACTTTCACACCAACTGCAATGCGAAACAAATACCGGCGATAAGCCACGTTAGCACCTGGGATTTTACACCTGCTTTCTGATGGTGTTAAGCAGGACGACTACCTGCACACAGCCAAGAGCCACACCAGAACACCCACAGGTGCCATAGAATAAATGAGCATGATACAGGGATACCCATGAGGGCCACAAGACTCTTCGGAACAACTCAGGGACCGCCAACGCCCCCCAAACCCACATCTGAGCAAGTGTATCCCTCTGGTCTCATTGTGTTAGCATGATAGGCACCAGCCCTGCAACATCTCAGTGTGCTATCACCTCAGCGTTGGCAGTGAACCTGGCCATGTAGCTACGCACGCATCCTCCTGCATGCACAACCGGCGTGTGCTGGTCCGGAGTACACAGGTCAGCGCAGGGGTATGCCTATCTGACAACATGAACGGGGTGTCTCGGACATCTCCGTGTACAGGAAGTGTGGTAAGTGTGTCTCTGTGTTCTAGTGTGGCCTGCCACAAGGGCCGCATCAGTCGATGTTGTAAAGTGGCATGCACCACCTCCAAACGGCACTGTGATGGTGTAGTTGGAATGCAGCAGCACATGCGCAAATAGGCATTACAACGGTGTGCCGTACGAGTGCACGAGATACAACACCGCACCGTACAAAAGTGTGGGAGCTCGTGGGAGGGAGGAGCAGCTGTTTGCAACGTAACAGACAATGAACTCGCCCATGTGCCACGTGCTGGGCATCTCATCCATGATGACCACGGTCGCAGACATCCCACAACACCAACCACCCGCCTTTGTACACATCCTCTATGAATGCAGCGTGGTTTTCACTTCTATTCTCGTTCACTGGTGTGATGTTGGCGAGTTGTGTGACTTATGCTCCTTGTTGGTGTATTTCATTTTGGCCGTTGTTTGTCTATACTTGTGCTATACTTAATTGTGCATGTCTGCCCTTCTGCCCATCTCTCCCCGTCCCCCCACTCCCTGCTTCTTCCTCCTCCTGGTGCTGTTCTGTCTATAATTTTGTTGCTCCACACATAAATACATGTAAAGAACAAATTAGAATAGTTCCTTGATTCTTTTAGGTTTCAAAACTTCTCTCTCTTGGTTTCTTTTTAATTCTCCATATAAACAGTTTTTTTAAATATTCAATAACACATAGAAGTCAGAAGTGCAACAGAAGTGTATTCTATCAACACACTTTCTAGAACATTCTACAACACGTGCAGGTTAAAAGTTCATCAATCTTTTTTAACTTAACCATATTTTTTTGCCACATTTTCTCGAACATTTAACAGCACGTGCAGCTTAAAAGTTCACGATTGTTTTAAGTTCGAACAGTGCCTTCCAAATGCAAGTAGCAGGTGTGGTTAAGTTGACAACTTTTATCCTATGATATGTACTCCACGTTGAAACTGCTTTTTCTTAACCAATCACAAAGATGCTTTTCCACAAAACGAATGTGCACCCTACTTTTAAAAAATAATGTTTTTCGTCTCCCAATCACGTATCGTTTTGTATGGCAATAAAAAGTAGTTCCCCATCTTTAAACATATCTCTTATTCTACCAAGGAACTGCATGAGCTACAGACATCTTTCCATACCTTCCAGCCATACCTTCAAAATGCTAGTGTGGATCGTAGGACATAGCTATATTTTCTGGTGCAAGAGGTATGCAGAACAGAGACGTATTGACTTAGACCTAGGTTTACAAAATGTGGACATTAAATGGTTTGCACAGAGAGGATTGAAGTGGCATCAATTGTTGCCTTTGATTAAAACCTGTTTGCATCTCCAACACCCTGACCTCATGATTGTACACTGTGACGGAAACGACCTAGGCACATTGACTGGGTTAGGTTTGGAAATGCTTATGAAGGACACCTTTGGACAATTGATGTTACTTTTCCCTCAAACTGTCTTTGTATATTCCAATATATGCCAAAGACAGAAGTGGAAATGGTCAAACAATTTTGTCCACAGATTGAAAAATCTAGGAAGAAACTCAACAAAGACGTGTCTGCATAATTCAGAGACCACAAAATGGGGTCCATCTACAACAACGTTTTGATGTGGCTGATATCTACAGAAGTGATGGAGTACACTTCACAGATCACGGAAATCAAGTTTTCCTGAATAACTTGAAGCTGTGCATCCGCACTTATATGTAGCTCCAACTAATCAACACAAGGGCTCTTTTTAGAGCCACACTATAACTGACAACTTAGGACCGCTATTTTAGGGCCAGGTAACGGCAACTCCCGCACCCTCGCCAAAATGTATTCTCCACACAGCTGTGACGCAGCGGCCAGACCATCTGACTTTGCAGCACAGAGCTCTCGCTTTGATCACCACCTCTACTCCCTTATAGGAGTGAGTTGTTTGCGCTTTACAAATACCATATTGATTTACCTTCGCACTCCCTGTACACCACCACCTAAGCACCATGTACAAGTTGGACAAGTGTGGCACAGCACCCAGAGCACATGACTTGAAAACATAGCAAACACAGGCTCACGGTTTCATACCCGAGTCCAGCAGCAGCTCAATATAGCAGCATGGCACTCTAGGCAATACCTCACTTAATTTCCATACCCAGCACTTTCAGACCAGTAGGGGTCAGTAGTTCACCGGCTTTACCCTGAGTCCGTCAGCAGCTCAGCTTACGCCCCCAGCGCCATCAGACCCGTAGGAGTGAGTAGTTTGCACTTTACAAATACCGAATTGATTTGATACGCGCAAATTTACCTTCGCACTCCCTGTATAACACCCCCTAAGCACCATACACACGTTACAATGTTCGAAACAAAAGTTCCTCCGAGTAGGTATAACTACATACTGACACTACTTGGACAGATGTGGCACAGCGGCCAGAGCACATGACTTCACAGCATATGACACACAGTTTGGGCTCACGCTTTCATCCCTGAGTCCGGCAGCAGCTCAGCTTAGCAGCATGAGACTCTACACACTACCTCACATATTTTCCATACCCCAGAACTTTTAGACCAGTATGGTTCAGTAGTTTGTCCTAGTAGTTATAAACACATGCTGACACTACTTCCACAGCTGTACTGCAGCGGCCACGGCACATGACTTCACAGCATAAGACCCACAATTTAGACTCACGCTCTAATCCCCGAGTTCCGCACCACCTCACCTTAGCAGCATCACACTCTAGGCAATACCTCACTTAATTTTCGTAGCCTAGCACTTTCACACTGGTAGGTATGATTAGTTCACTTCGCACCCCCTCTATAGCACACCTTAATTACCCCACAGAGGTTACAGTGCTCCTATCCTCCTAGTTCCCACTTTTTTCGCCCTTTTCTCCCCTTACTCGCTTCAACGGAATAACAATTTGGCGGCCAACACTTCCTCCTTCCATGAGACTCTAGACAATAGCTCACATATTTTCCGTACCCAGGACTTTCACACCACTACGGGTCAATAGTTCATCCTAGTAGGTATAAACACATGCTGACACTACTTCCACAACTGTACTGCAGTGGCCAGGGCACTTGACTTCACAGCATAAGACACACAGTGTGGGCTCACGCTTTAATCCTCGAGTCGCGCCCAAGCTCACCTTAGAAACATCACACACTAGCCAATACCTCACTTAATTTTCGTAGCCTAGAACTTTCACACTGGTAGGTATGATTAGTTCATGTTGCACCCCCTCTATAGCACACCCTAAACACCCCACAAAGGTTACAGTGCTCCTACCCTCCTCTTGCCCACATTTATCGCCCTTTTTCCCCCTTACTCGCTTCAACGGAATCACAAAATGTCGGCCAAAACTTCCTAGTTGCAAACGCTCACAACGCTCGCAGCCAATCAGCAGCAAGCTCGTGCTCTTAACGCCTCAGCCAATCAGATGGCAGAATTCCCAAATATCGAAATCTGTAAATTTCGATATTTCTCAAAAACTACTGAACGGATTTACACCAAATAAACAAAAGTGTGCTTTCTAGACCAAGACCCTTCTCCCTGACAAATTTGGGGTGATTCAGTTCACCCGTTCGACCTGTAGCCTTGTCTAAAGTTTCCCATGGAAATTAACATTGAAAAAACATGTTTTGGGACCCTCCTTTTTTCTCGGCCCCCCCTTGACGAATCACCCCCAAACTTTCAAAATAAGAGCTGATCTCAACTAAGAATTAGTTTTTAAAATTTCACGAAGATTCATCAATCGGTGCCAAAGTTATTGTGACTAGAATGTTGCCATTTTCCTACAGTAACTAGGTCCTAACTATAACTACCTACTGGCGACCGCCAGTAGGTAATATATGTATATATATATATATATATACATATATTACCTACTGGCAGTCGCCAGTAGGTAGTTATAGTTTGGACCTATTTTCCATAAGAAATCCGCAACATTCTATTTGGAATAACGTTGGCGCCGATTGACGAATCTTTGCAAAATTTTCCAAAATTTTGGCCAGCTCCGGTCTGCTCCTATCCTGAAAATTTCACGGTGATTAGTCAAGCGGGGGCTGAGAAAAAAGGGGGGTCCCAATACGCGTTTTCTCCATGCATTTTCCCATAGGACCTGTTGACGCAGCTACAGCCCGAACTGCTGAACGGAATTACACCAAATTTGGCAAAGAGGTAGTCCTCAGTTCAGACACGTGCCTTTTGCTTAAATGGTGTAAATCTGTTCAGTAGTTCCTGAGAAAATTAGAGTTAAAAAGATAGATATATATGGGCGGAGCCTAACCACACATCTCATCGTGAGATCTGATTGGCTGTCAGTACTTCATCCAAGAAGTGTTGGCAGCCATCTTGGGACCAATATACATGATAGCACCTTATTACAAAGCATTGCAGTTAATAGAAGGTTTTAAGACTTTAGTTACATTATAAATCATTTGTTGATGGTACCATACTCATTTTAGGTATTGTGGTGTGTTCTAAGGTGATTTTACCATGTGAAAAAGCCTTCTGCTGTGATATCATGAATCATGTTTGAGAGAAAACTATTTTCTCATTCTTTTCCCACAGAGGTTTGGAAGGTGATTATAAGCTAAACTGAGAGCATATTTTCTGTAAATTCACATTATCTTTCTCAGTCATGTGAGAATGAAGTCTGAAATTCTCAGTAACACATGTATATCCAACAAGGGCAGAGACTGTCAGTTGATTCCTTTATGTTCTACTGCAGCTTCCCAGAGTATTCTAAAGAACAACTAGAGCACTAACAGTCCTGCTTATGACAAACGTATTGCACACCTGAAGCCATCTTGAATGGAATAAAGTGGTAACTCTTACAACATTTAATTTAAAATGAGGGGGTTCATTTTGCCATAGAAAGTATGAATAGTGCTGCAGAAAGAAAAATGTGGGCGCATTTTGAGTGACTTCTCAAATCCTCTTCTATTTCATTAAAAAATTCTGACATGCAGACTGAAACATGCACTTTCAATACCAGCAGCAGACTTCCCTGGTGAGCAGTAGCTTTACTACAGTGATCTAATGAGCAACTAGAGTGCTAACATTCAGAATTTATGGCAAATGTGTGACACATCTGAATGCCTTCTTGATGGAATCAAAGTAAAAAACTGAAAGTATTTCCTACTGAGGAGACTGCAGTAAATGAGGAAATTGGGAAACTTCATAACAAATACATCTCCCAAGATGGCCACCAGAGACAAAAGAGCCCAAATGTAGCCCAAATATCACCCAGATGTAGCACAAGTATAGCCCAATGACAGAATGTCCCAGAGTGTTCTTAAGAACAACTAGAGCGCTTACTGTCTTACTTATGACAAAAGTATGGCACACCTGAAGCCATCTTGATTGGAATAAAGTGGTAACACTTAAAACATTTAATTTACAAAGGAACAAAATGAGGGGGTTCATTTTGCCATAGAAATTATGATTAGTGCTGCAGAAAGAAAAATTAGGGCACATTTTGAGTGACTTCTCAAATCCTCTTCTATTTCATTAAAACATTCTGATATGCAGACTGAAACATGCACTTTTAATACCAGCAGCAGACTTCTGTGGTGAGCAGTAGCTTTACTACAGTGATCTAATGAGCAACTAGAGTGCTAACATTCAGAATTTATGGCAAATGTGTGACATATCTGAATACCTTCTTGATGGAATCAAAGTAAAAAACTGAAAGCATTTCCTTCTGAGGAGACTGCAGTAAATGAGGAAATTAGGAAACTTCATAACAAATAAATCTCCCAGGATGGCCACCAGACACAAAAGAGCCCAAATACAGCACAAATATCACCCAGATGTAGCACAAGTATAGCCCAATGACAGAACGTCCCAGAGTGTTCTTAAGAACAACTAGAGCGTTTACTGTCTTACTTCTGACAAAAGTATGGCACACCTGAAGCCATCTTGATTGGAATAAAGTGGTAACTCTTAAAACATTTAATTTAAAAAGGAACACAATGAGGGGGTTCATTTTGCCATAGAAATTCTGATTAGTGCTGAAGAAAGAAAAATTAGGGCACATTTTAAGTGACTTCTCAAATCCTCTTCTATTTCATTAAAAAATTCTGATATGCAGACTGAAACATGCACTTTTAATACCAGCAGCAGACTTCGATGGTGAGCAGTAGCTTTACTACAGTGATCTAATGAGCAACTAGAGTGCTAACATTCAGAATTTATGGCAAATGTGTGACATATCTGAATACCTTCTTGGTGGAATCAAAGTAAAAAACTGAAAGCATTTCCTTTTGAGGAGACTGCAGTAAATGAGGAAATTAGGAAACTTTATAACAAATAAATCTCCCAAGATGGCCACCAGAGACAAAAGAGCCCAAATACAGCACAAATATCACCCAGATGTAGCCCACATGTAGTCCAATGACAGAAGTGTGCAAAACACTTATTTTTAGTGAATTTGCAGTTTTATATAGTGCAGACTTGTCAGGTATTGGAGTGCTTTACATGAGCATTGGTTACATCACACAAGATCAAATTCATTTTGGTTGTAGACATGGGGAGATTAAGTGATTTGACCAGAATCACAGAATGTTGAGCTGAAGCAGAAACACCAACCTGGTTCCCCAGTTGCAAAGTCTGCAGCTCTGGAAGTAACACCACATCCTCTCCCCTAAGTGCAACAATTACTCAAGTGGTCAACTGGATAAAAAAACATAAAGATTACAAATAATTTAAAAGTTCTTTGTCGCTATTTGAAAACTCAGAAAATATGTCCTCATTTTAGTTTTTTAGAGCACTAACCATCATTTTGATGCAAATAAGATCCTCTCATATATGTAATTTCTAAAGGAAATGCTCTAGGTATTACAGTTTTGATTACATCAAGATGACGTCAGGCGTTCCACACTTTTGTAATAAATATAGAATGTTAGCAATCTAGTTGTTAATTGGGATACTGTTGAGAGGCAGAGGCCAGGGGCACGGACTCTGAAAATTGAAGGCAGGTAGGAGAGTGCAGAGGCAACAATTTGACCACAATGGGCAGGCAGGAAGGGCAGTGGCAGCACAACAGACTATGGAGGGCAGTGGAAAGGGGGGCAGGGGCAACAAACAAACAATACATGACTGGCAAGAGAGGCTGTGGCAATATAATAGACCATTGTGGGCAGAAGGAAGAGGCAGTGGTAGTACAACCATACATGCCAACAGACCCGTTTCAGCCAGGAAACGTCCAAAGTTTTTAAGCTCAAATGGGCTTTATTTGATCTGTCTCCTGTCTACAATCTCCGCTTTTCCAATGTAACTCAAAGGGGAAAATCAATACCCCAGTTTTTTTTCAAAATCTCCCTCTTACCAAGTTCAAAATGTTCGCAAGTATGGTACATTGGATCATGGTAGGCAGGAGGAATTGGGGTAGGGACATGGACTTGGATAACAGAGGACAGGAGGGACATGGAGAGGTGCACCAAACTGACAGTACAGGGCAGGCATCAGGGTTTGCAGCAGCACAATACACCACCCAGGGCATGCGGGACGGGAGTGCAGCACAACAATCCATAGAAAGCAATAGTGAGGGGACAGGACAATGCACATGGACAACAGAGAACAGAGGGGAAAGAGGCAATGGCAGCTAGCTGACCATAATGGACAGACAGGAGAGAAAACTGCAGCAAAACAGACCATAAAGGACAGGAGGGACGGATCAGGGGCATTACAATGGAACAGACAAGCCAAGAGGGAGGGAATAGGGGTCTGCACATGGAAACAGAGGGCTGGGGGCAAGGGGGCAGGGCAGGAGCAGAAAGACGACCATGGAGGTCAGACAGGATGGGCACTAGAAACAAGACACACCATGGAGAGCAACAGTGAGACTATGGTGGCATACACACAGACCATGGAGGGCAGGTGGGAGGGGGTCAGGAGTAGCTAGCTGACCACACAGGGAAGGTGGGAGGGGCCATGGCAGCACAGAAGACCATGCATGGCAAGCGGGAGGGTTAGTGGCAGCACAATGGCTATGATGGGCAAGAAGGGGTGTGCAGGGGCATGCACAAAGGACCATGGAGGATAGAAGGGAGGGTCAGGACCTGGGCACAGACAAGAGAGTTCAGGTGAAGGGGCCTCACAACAGACCGCGCGGGGCAGGCAGGAGGAGCAGTTGAAGCACAACAGACCGGGGAGGGCAGAAGGGTGTGGCAGTAAAATGGACCATGGAGGACAGGAGGAAGGGGATAGGGGCATGGCATGTGGACAGGCAGGGTGGAGGTGGCAGGGACAGGTTACAGTCATCTGACAATGCTAGGCAGGTGTGAGGGGAGTGGCAACTCAACAGAACACTCAGAGTAGATAGGAGTGCCAGGTCCATGGAACATGGTGGGCAAAAAGGATGGAGCAGGGGCATGCACGAAGACATCGGAGAGCAGGGGGAAGGAGAATAGGGGCAGCAAGCTAAGCACAGAGGCTAAGCAGGAGGTCAATGATGGGCCATAGAATTGGGCAATGGAGGGCAGGAGGAGTGGACTGGTACATCATGCTAAATGGAGGGCAGTGGCAGCACATCAGACCATGCATGGCAGGAGGGAGGATGCTAGTCCATGGATTCAGACAACAGAGGATAGGGAGGAGGTGGATGGGGCAGCAATCTAACTGTTCAGAGAAGGTGGGTATTAGGAACTTTATTGTTTTTAAAATGTGTGTCTGTGCGAACTACTTAAAATATGAACAAGTATGCAGCATAATCTCACTTTTATTCAGGAAGCAGAGGACGTTTGTGACTGTGACCCCGGGCTCACTTGGCAGAAACACCCCCTGACCCTCCACCCCCCATCGCAAAACGTAATGCCCGTGAAAAGGGTAGGTGGACGCATTGTTATATAGAACATAGTCCTGAGAGCACGATTGAAAATGAAAACTAGATATAGTATATGGTATAAACTATGCACCAAAAAGTGTGATATAAGATGAGCCGGGGCGTGAAATATAATATGCAATACATTGTGCGCAATGACAGATTCATTGGAGAGCGCGAGATAGCACAGGCACTAGCGCGTGCTATGCATTATGCGCCTTGGAGTGTAATATGCACAGGGCAATGTTGTGTAACCTAACTAGTCTCTAAAGTTGTAATATAAAATATGTGCTGGGGAGTGTAACGTTGCATATGCACTGTGACAAAGATATGGATCCCAGATTGTAATATGTATGGCATAACGCTGTGCGTTATAACATAGGCATCGAGAAAGGCACGTTAGATGGGGCAATATAACCTGTGCGAAGGCAAGTGTGGCCTGACATATTCACGGGGTGGTGTTACAGTGCACATGGGCTAGAGAGTGTCATAGCATACGCTCTAGCTGGTGGAATACAACACAGAGGTGTGTGGCACTCGGCGGGCACTGGTGGGTGTTACACAGCATTGGGCTCAGCCAGGAGCACGCTGTGACTCTCAAGTGAGGTTCGTCTCCTTTCCAGAGAATAAAATAAAAAGTATTACACATCCGGCGGTGGATGTGTGTTTTATTAACCGTGAGGGGGGTTTCTTGCATAGTTTGGTTGAATTTTTGTTGAATCCCCTTTGAATGGCTTGGTGTGCGTGTGTATTAAATGTGCCTGTCAATAGCTACCCATGTTTGTATAAATAAACGACAAGGGTGTCTACTTGGAGAGTACCCACCGGCGGGGGCGCCGGGATTAGGCACGGTAGGGTGTCAGACACGTCAGAGCTTCACTAGTGGTGTAAATACATTCCACGTGGATTTATTGCATGCATAGTCGCCTTTTAATGAATATCATGCAAATCGTCATGGTGATAGGTACATACGGTTTGTCCAGCATGTCCTAGGTATTTTTATAAATATATATATTTTTTTAAATAATAAAAAACAAAGGCCGGCCCCGGGGGATGGGGTCCTTGGGGCCATAAGTGGCCTGAGGAGGGAGGCAACGCAGTCCCACTCCTAAAGAATAAAAAAAAAAAAGGCTATGACCCGGGGGTTGGGGTACCCGGGGCCGAATAAGGCATTGGGAGGGGGCCACGCGGCCCCCTTCCAAATTTATTTTTTTCAACAAAAAAAATTAGGGTGCAGGCCCTGGGGGATGGGGTCCTCAGGGCCAATAAATTAGAAAAAGAAGGGTTGCCACACAGCCCTCCTTCTTAAAAAAATAAAATAAATAAAAAACCAGCATCGCGCCGGAGGCCACGCCCCCTCCTTGCAGCACTCTGCAAACGCACCCCCTGGTCAGTTGTAAATTGGGGAATTAATTCCCCTTCAATACTGAGGGTCCCTGAGGGCCAACTAGCCCAACAGGTATCTCCAGTATGCGCCAGGGAGCTGCGTTGCAGACAGGTGTTCTGAGGCCACGCCCCTTTTTACACCTCTATGCAACGCAGCTCTGTGGCGCTTACTGGAGGTACCTAGTGGGCTAGTTTGACCCTAGGGACCCTTAGGATTCAAGGGGACTTAATCTCTCAACTTAGAACGGCCACAGGGCGTGTTTACACAGTGGGGAAGAGAGGGGACGGAGCCTGAGGTGACGTGTGCAAACACGCCCTGTGGCGCGTTTTAAGAGGTAGTTTTAATCCCCTGCCCTATTATATACTAGGGGCTTACAGAGGAGGTCATGCTAATCACAGAGGGACCCCAACTCATAGTGTTCCCTAGTGTATGTAGGTGTTTTCACTGTATTCTGAGTATCTTTTAACATAGCTCTGGCTCTAGGACTGGTTAGTCAGACTCAGTTACCACCAGTATCCGTCTGAAAAATTTGAGGGTACAGGATGATTTTGCAACAAGGCTTCTTTCTGCTCTTCTGTTTGTTCTTTCTGCACGTTATGCTTCTTCCTGCACTTTTCTTCGCCTTTGAGGACTTCTGTTGCTTCTTTCTGCATTTCTTTTTTTTCTTTCTGTGCGTTTTTTCTTCTTTCTTCACATGTCCTATCTCTGTAGGCATAGTTAGAAATTAGCATTTAAAAAACCTTTGAAATTCACTGAAAAAACCATAGGTTTCAGGCATGTTATAGTTAGGAATTAGCATTTAAAAAACCTTAAAAATTCACTGAAAAAACCATAGGTTTCAGGGGCGTTATAGTTAGCTGGACTTTTCACTCGTACAAAACCATTGAAATTCCCCCGTTATAGTTAGTTCAGCTAACTATAACTCGCGCTCCCGCAATGCACTGCTGATGACGTCACATATTACATCACTCATGACATGGTCAGTGACATCACTCATGACATCACTGATGACATCTCAAATGACATCACTGATGACAACACTGATTACATCATCCTTGTGATAGAGTGGCAGACCTCCTCTCCCCCTAATATAACCTTTGATACACACATTCAAAAATAGAAACTAAAATTTTCAAAACAATGGACATACCAATACCAGTTACAACAACCTATTCAGTAATTCTAAGATCCACATACAGATCCACTCATTCACCAACAGTCCTATACAGTCACTCATACATGTACTCACTCATCATATGTACTCATACACCTATACATCCTGTTACACAATGCCACTCATCCATAGAGTTACTCACACACATAGTCACTCATGCTAATAAAGAATCAAACATCCATTTACTTGCATATACAGTTATAAACACACCACCACACTTACTTCTACAGAAATTTAAACATACTTAGTCTTTTAAACAATCACTTATAGTAACACATACTTATTCATACAGGAACTCTTCCAATCTCTCACTCTCACATATACTCACTTATATACACCAATAGTCACATATACTAGTTTAAAACATATGTAGTTACTCATAAAGACACTATTGAGACAGTCATTCACTCACTAACATACCCATGCACACACTCATCCACCCATACAGTCCTGCACACATGCTGTCTTCAACACATACAAACAGCGAGTCACTCATTCATGCACCTATGCACTACGTAATACCCCCCCACCTAACCATACAGACACTCAGACACTCATACTGATACTCAGAAAATCAACTAACAACCTATATAGACACTCATGTAGCTACTCACCAACCCATGCAGCCACTTATACACAAAGTGAGAGACTGATACAGATATTTACATATTTAAACATTACTCACTAAGCCATGTATTCACTAAGATACACTTAATAAGTCAGTTATACAATCAATTTTTCAAAAACAAATCATCCATTTAGACACTTATATACCCATTTATTCTTCCATCGACCTTGAGATATACATATATAAAACATATGAAATTTTCAGAAAAACACACATTCACTGGATGATGTCATCAGTGATGTCATCAGTGATGACATTTGAGATGTCATCAGTGATGTCATGAGTGATGTCACTGACCATGTCATGAGTGATGTAATATGTGACATCATCAGCAGTGCATTGCAGGCGCGCGAGTTATAGTTAGCTGAACTAACTATAACGGGGGAATTTCAATGGTTTTGTACGAGTGAAAAGTCCAGCTAACTATAACGCCCCTGAAACCTATGTTTTTTTCTGTGAAAATATATATATATATATTCACAAGTTTTGTCCAGAAAAGACAAAGTTGCACTCTCGTCGAACTCAGGGAAATGACAAAAGACTGAGATTATATATATACACAAACATACTTGCATTTCCATTTATATGACTACTCAATAACCGGTACAGGCCAAGCCAGACATAAAAGCAATGCGAAAGACTGGCATAAAAGCAATGCGAAAGACTTTAAAAGTAACATGAAAAACTTTAAACCTACTTTTATATCTGCCATGGCCTTGTTTTTGCTTCTCGAAATGTGGTCACCCTTTTTAGGTCTCGTCTGAGCCAGCGCCCATGCGCTGCTCTGCGAGACATTTTGTAAGGGCTTTTAAATTCCAAACTCACGCTCGTGCGTGTGCTTGGAATTTATCACTTGCTATTGGGCTTGCGTGCTGTCTTTCTAAGAAAGACAGCACGCAATTGGCCCAAGGTGGGTGCATGTCCCGCCTTGTCTGTTCTCTGGCCTAGGGTCCGCAGGAGCGAGCATGAGCACCATATGTTTCCAATTATAGCGCCGCATCTCGCGGTCGCGTTAAAATTGGGAACATATGGGCAAACGCGACGCTTTCACTTTTGCCGCGGCGAGCACATGCGCTCTCGCGCGCCCACCACTTCCCGGCTTGTCTTATTTTAACAGCATTGTTCAAACCCTGCACTGTAGGCTTTTATCTAACTTCCTGCTTTGCTGCTGATCACCTTCTCAGTCTACCTTGAGCTTCAGAATTTATTTCTGACCGTTTCTTTCTCAGCACATGAAACACTACATTATTTGTTGGAACTGTACCAAGCTCGTTTTTCTTTTTATCACTGGTAATGTGTTGATTCTGCCCATTGATTATTGCAATCTTAATGTACAGTAGTGTTGTATTATTCCCATTTGGCTGAAAGCAAGCGCACCCTTTTGAACCTGGAAGTTACTTCTCATTTGCTGCCTCTGAAGTTGGAAATCAGTTTAATGGTGGGAATCGCATGAAATTACTATATAGTGCCAGTGATACACCATTTACACTATAAATCCTAATAATTGTTATACTCAACATTTCGAGGGCAGCAGAATTTTGAGATGTACTTTCACTTTGCATTTCACACTGTTTAAAGGCGGCACACAGCATAAAGTCTCCAAGGTTCTCAGTTGCAGCCAGGTATTATTTGGAGAACCCATCTCTGTTGGCACTCTGTTAAAAAATGCTTTCTCTTGCTGGCTCCTGGTGTCTCTGGGGGGGGGAGGGCTCCTAAAGGCCTTGTGCCATTTCTCGCACGAGGCTGGTACAATACAATGTGGTCTACAATGCTTAAGTATTTGACTCAAAGCTTCCAAGTCACCCTGTTACTCGTGGCTCCTCCCAGATAAGGTTCTGGGGAGGGGACGGTTTCCAATCAAGACCATTCATGTTGGTCTTTTAAATCAGATCTCTCTCCCACCGTCCTGAGTTTGTGGCTGTCTAGCTTTTGTTTAATGGCCTGTTGCTCGCCTGTTAGGAGCTTGCATCACCAAACACAGCATCCCTTCCCTCATTCCCTATATCCGTCTATATGACATTAAAAATGGTCTGTTGCCATACATTCAGATCGTTTGGCATTAATACTCTCAGGTTTGCAAATCTGACCCCTAAATTCCCCTTGGAAAAAACATGGGGAAGTGTTTTTTGATATTGTAGATCGATTTTCGAAACTCCAAAGCTGTGTTTTTATTCTATTTACTAGGACACCGCTGAAGTATGGCTACAATCTGCATGCAAATATGGTTTAGGGAGACGGACAGCTTTTTTCACCCTCCAGTGCCTCATTCCCCTTTTCATACCCTTTAAATTTTGCAATGAAAACAAAACAAGCGCCTCACTAATGAATTCTTAGAAAGCCATGTGATGGAAAACGTACAGCAGTGAGTTTCTATTGTAAATAATGATTGTGCTTTCCAATAAGCCACAGTTTGGATTTCTTTTGAGGTTTCTGGATAACGTAGAGCCCTTTTGTTCAAGATGTTAGTAAACATTTCGTGAGACGCGCCTGTTCCTGTTAGTGGTGGGCGTGTTTTTCAGCGCGCGTTGCTTTCCCTCTAATCAGCCTCTTTGTCGTAAACGGTGCTGAACGCACTGTATGCCGGGCTGACAGAAACCGTGTTTGCTGGTGGCGGCTGCACTGGAGGCGATCAGACGTCTCTCCTCCGCCAGAGCTGATTAGTGTTTACCCCAAGCACACCAACGGTATAACCTCGCCGCTCCCCTCGGCTCACATTTGGGAGAGGTTTGCACCACCATGTGTGGGTGCAGCATAGGCAATGTGTCAACAAGTATCTTGACCAAACTGGTATCTGGGTTTAGTCTGTCCCCTCTCTCTGAGCCTAGTCCCTGCTACAACGTGTTAACTACGTCGCTGAGCATTTTAAAATTTGGAACTGATAGAAAACGAAAATTGATAAAATCAAGACATTGAGCGTAAATACACTACATATAATAACACTCAGTACCACATAATTACACACCACATATTTATACTCTACTCAAGGCAACATAAATACACTCCACATAATACCACTAAATACCATATAATTACACACCGCATGCTTACACTGTACTCAATGCAACATCAATACACACCACATAATACCACACACTGCCACATAATTAAATGCTACATAATTAGACTGCACTCAATGCAACATACACTGCAAAGACCACTAAATGCCACATAATTACACACCACATAATTAAACACTACTAAATACAACATACACTCCACACAATACCACTCAGTGCCACATAATGATATACAACATAATTACACTACACTGTATGCAACATGCACTCCAAACAATACCACTCATTGCCACATAATTATATGCTACATAAATACACTGCATTCAATGCAACATACACTCCAAATAATACCACTAAGTGCCACATAATTACACGCCACATGCAAGTACAAAAAACTAGAAGACATTTTTTAATTAAAATCTTTTTTTTAATAAGGTTTTTCAGTTATATATAATATCATCTTCGTTTCTATAAAGGTAAAAAAAAATGCTTAACACTTTGTATTATAACTTTTCAACATAATGCACAGCAGCTACAATGCTCTACAACATAGCCAAAAATTCTGCCTAAACACATAAGCAAAAGACACACAATTGATGGACGGAATGTAGAACAAATCAAAGCATTCACCCCCAGTCAGGAGATCTGGGTTCAATCCATCATTCTTTTGCTTACCATGCTACCCCAGTTTAGACCTGGCCATATGCAAATCAGTCTTGACCCTGTGCCTCATGGGAACAGTCCAGCCAGAACTGCCAAGCCAGGTCCTCCCTGGACCGGAAACAAGCATCCTAAGACCGGTTTTGGGGTTTCACCCCTCTTCAGCCAGGATAGCTTGATTCCAGTGGCACAGTGAGACGTGGGTCCCATGCTGGCCATGCCACTGGAATCAAGCTATCCTGGCTGAAGAGGGGCGAAACCCCGAAACCGGTCCTAGGATGCTTGTTTACAGTCCAGGGAGGACTTGGCTTGGCAGTTCGGGCTGGACTGTTCCAATGAGGCACAGGGTCAAGACTGATTTGCATATGGGAGGAGCTCAACGTCGGTGCCTGCCTTGCCCCACTCCAGGTAACGCTTAGCGTTGGGCGCTAAGTCACGCTAGACATTGCGGTACCGGGCGGGTGGTGGGCCAATCAGACTGTGTGGGCCGTAACCGCGGAAGAGAAGGGCCACCGGGGACTGCGCCTGACTAATTGCGGACCCGACAGTATTCTCGTGCTCGTGCTCACATCCTAGGACAGTCAAGCCAATACTATAAAATAACTGCATAAAGGGTTTTCACCCGGAGTTGGTTCCCCTGGTCTTAGGCGCATCAGAGCGTGTGTGCGCACCAGATACTCAAAAGGGGCAACAACACCTGCCAACGGCTGCTCCCGGAGCCCATAAATAGCAAGGGGAACTCCACACTAAGGATCCTTATCTGGGGCTGGGAGGAACACAGTCCCTGCGTTCATTTTTTTCCTTGTTGGCGGATGGGCGCAGACTGTCAGACAAAGCTGAGCGTGCCTCTCTTAATTCTCTGGTGTCCGGGCCTGGGACAGCTGGAGGCCCCATGAACACTAGCGACGTCAACGTGAACGGAGCCAGTGTTGATGAGAACCAACTGGCCTGTATGGTGCGTCGCTTTGCGTCTCCTCCTACAGGTAGTCAACAGTGACGTATGAGGAAGTGTGCCAGGGAGCCAATCTTTCCAGCTGCGTGGACTGCGTCGCGTGAAACAGTGAGGGAACTTTTCAGGACTGCCACTTGTATACGTGGATGGTAACTGACTTAGTGGCTCTCGCTTATTCTTCTTTTACCTCAGCATTTTGTGTTTTCGCCAGCATCCATCCTTAACCGTTGGGCTCCGGGCTGATCTGCACGCCCCCATTGCTTTTGGAGTGAACTTTGGGTCCAGGTTATTGCTCATAATCCCTGGTGGGACTCCCAGTCCCAGGGTACACCGCAGCACCAGCATTGACAACACCTGGAGGCATGTTCATCGCGCTATAAAGCGCTGCTTCGACCCCCGTCTGCGCCCGTCTGCGACTGACTGTGATTGGTCTGGGCCAACCCCTTAAGAACTGGTTTAAATTGTAGCATAGCGGTAAGCACTTGTTGTAGCCGAGGCTCAACAAAAAACTATATTGTTAATTGCTGTCACTAATTGTAATCGTATCTACGTTTGTTTCTTGTGATTATATACACTGAAGCTAAGTGAAAGGAAGCACGGAAAAATGAGTACGCGAAACGGTGCTGCTGGCACCCTTGATGCTTTCATTATCAGAGCAGAATCACTTTTAACACATGAAATCGAGTTGGCAGAGAGACGGTTGTCACTCGATCCGGCTAGGCTACCCACTTATAGACAAGTTTGTTCACCAAATCCCATTGATAGGTTGCAACTAAATCTAACTACTCCAACACCAACTGCCCCTAACAAGCCAATGGTTTCTGTCGTATCACCTACCTTGGGTTCTCCAATGATATCTAATTCAGCTGACTCAAGTAAGCTAGGAATAAGTTCGAGACTACGTACTTCGAGGCAAGTAGGAGGTTCAAAAGTGAAAGCTAAACAGCCACAAAAGAATAGCAAGAGCGGTTCCAAGAAATTTTCCTCTAAAGAAAAACATGAACAAGAGGGAACTACATGTAATACAGTCAGTACCCAAACCGAGTCTGACTCTACTTCATTTTCTGTTTTATCTGGTGGGGGAGTTGACCAGGTAGAACAAACTGTTTTATCAGTCTTTGAGGCTTCATTTGGCCGAATGTTATCCCAGATTGACAAACGCATGGATATAAAACTTAATGTCATGAAAGTAAAATTAGAGCAGTTAAATTTGGCCATAGAACAATTAAATACACTAAGTGAGGATTTCAAAGTAACACTCAAGGAAGGCGTACAGCAAAAAACTAAGGCGAAAGTTTCAACTACGCACACTCATTACAGAACGAAGGGTGCATGCAGTGGGGAAACTGTGGAAATACCTTTGATTGAAGAGTTGAATTGGGGTGGAAACATAAAGGGCAGGACAGAGGCAGTGTATGCTAGTGACGAAGGTCACAATGTCAGACTGCACGTTCAGGCGGCCATAGATCCCCTGGAAATGATTAGAGTGCCAGAGATAACGCACAGTCCTAAAGGAACTGATCTTATTCCCAACACAGATATCTTATGCCTACCCCCAGCTGCATGTCTGTATGTTTTGGTTCTAGCTGGGGTCCCTACCCTTAAAAGAGAACAGAAAGAGTCATTGCTTAATCTTAAAAACAAAACTGTTGATTGGCTAACCAAGTTTAAAAAATTTAAGCCACAAAATATGAACGACATTTTGATGGTTCACAGGGTAGGGTGGGTAGGCAATTCCTCAAAGAATATAAAAGGGGATTGTATAGTCATAAACTTTAGACGGCCGCATATTGTCCGCAGTTTGTTGGGAGTTCAGGAGGAGATGCCCCTCCAGAATACTTGTATCCATGCCCTACCTCTGGGATACTTTTACAGATCACAATCTGGGAGGCCTGGAAGTGATACTGACGGCCCTCTTTTAACCCGGAATAGATATCAGGAGTTATCATCTTTAGAAGCCGTAGATTGACAACAAACGATAGAACTCTATGGGAGGAAATCATATGATGTAAGGAAGGAAAAGGTAATTGTGAACCAGAACATTACTGGTAGGAAAAAGGGACCAGGGGTTTATCAAAACCGGATGCATGAGGAAGGTTTACAAGAAGAAGGATCACAAGAGTATAACGAGCAGGAAGGTGGGGGAATTACACCTATCCCCCTGTCCATTACATTGGACCGCTTAGATGATGCTATAAGTATCAGTGATACTAGTAGCATCAATAATAATATGATAGGTGAGTCCCAATTTGCTGGTATAACTGATAAATCATCAAAGCTATGTTTTATTTCTTGGAACGTAGCAGGGCTCAATCGGAATCTTAGAGACGCAGATTGGCATGAGTACATCGAACAGAGCGACATCTGTCTCTTACAAGAGACTTGGGCCCTAGAAACCCCTCACAGAGTTGGTTATAAGACCTTTAGCGTGAACGCAATTCCATTGGCAAGAGGGAGGCCATCTGGGGGCCTTGTGATATGGATAAGGGTAACTTTAGCAATTGAAATAACCCAACTGAGTATAACATCTCAAGATATTGTTGGTGTAAAAATTACTACTAAGGATGGAAGAGTACTATATCTATTTAACCTCTATAATAGACCCAGCCTAGCCTCTAATGAATCATTGATTATAGAACACTTGGATTCCATTTTAATCTTTCTAGAGACAAAGGTAAGTGTACTAATAGGCGGGGACTTAAATTGTAACTTTGAGCCTGTGACAGGGCTCAGTAACATTTTTGAGGATGAAGATACGGCTAACAATATTCCAGTGCTAGAAAGTTCAAGCGCAGTGCTGTGCACCGTGGCAGTAGTGCAAATTATGAAATTAGTTGGCGGGCACGCGCTAAGAGCCTGTAATGGGCGTCTACTTTCGGACAAGCCAAAAGCGCACACATTCTGTAGAGGTAATTCACGGAGTAATATTGATTACATACTGGTATCATTGGAACTTTGGTCTTATGCAATTGACCTAAAAACCGATCTAAGAATAGAGAGCGATCATCGCCCTCTCCAACTGTCATTATCTAACCAGCTTCTTCCTTTTTTTCCTCGAAGCATCGAGGATTGTAATATTATCTCTGATGATCTCCTAGTAAGTAACAACCGTCGCTCTTTGAAGTGGCCATATATTTTGGGGAATACCGAGGCTCTGGCAAATATTTATAATATATTTGCAGACACTTTCGAATCTCACATAGACTCAACAATAGAGAAGGATCGTTTTTTGGAGTTGCACAAAGATCTTTTGGTAGCACTGATACCGATTGTGACCAATATTCCAAGGAAAAAGAAAGGAGGAAATAAAAGCCACTACAAAGAGGTAAATTTATGGTATGACAAGGGTTGCCGCGATGTAAAGACTGAATTGATAACTGCAATAAAAAATGGAAATACAATTAGTATCAAGGAGACCAGGATCAAATATAAGAAAACGCGGAAAAAAAAACTGGGACGATGATATTTCGACTGATTTACTCAATGCAGCAAAGACCAAGGACCAATTGGGCTTTTGGAGGCTTGTAGCCAAAGGAGACAAGATGGGGAAGGATACTAAAGACACATATCTTGATGCAGATACATGGGTCGACCATTTTACGAGTTTGAATGCAGTATCAGGAAATAGGATTTCTCAACCTAATGATGGGTTGGTAGCTAATACAAATGATTTTAAACTAGTTTTTACTTTGGATGAAACAATACTGGCAATTAGTGCAGTTAAACCAGGGAAAGCTCCCGGACCTGACAAAATCCTGGGTGATCTACTGAAGCATGATATCAGTGTCTCGGGACCATATATTAATCATTTATGCAACGCCATAGCTTCGGGTGCTTCAATCCCGGAAACCTGGAAAGGGGCCGAAATTATTACAATTTTTTAAAAAGGGAACCATTACGACCCAGCAAACTATCGCCCAATCAGTTTAATAGATATTTTACAGAAAATTTTTGCTAGGCATATTTTAAATCAATTAAATATTTGGATCGCGGAAAACAACGTCCTTACTAAATTCCAGGCAGGTTTTAGAACAAAACTTAGCACAACGGACCAGGTTTTTAGGTTCATGTGCTTGTGTTGGAAATATGTAAAATTAAGAAAAGGACATCTTTACGTTGCCTTTGCAGACTTAAAGGCAGCGTTTGACCTTATTTCACGTGCTTTATTATGAGATACACTGAGACGCCAAGGGGTGCCTGGCGACTTACTTGAGCAGATAATAAGGCTACACAAAGACAATTACGCAAAAGTAAGGTGGGGTCCTAGGGGCGAACTTACAGAAGCAATCCCTATAAGAAGGGGTGTACGCCAAGGATGCGTACTGGCACCTACACTATTTTCACTGTGCGTAAACGATATCCCCAATTTTTTGAATGGTTGCATGAATGATGCACCAGTACTAGGGGGGGAGTTGGTGCCAGCGCTCTTATTCGCTGACGACACCATACTAATATCACAGACACCAAAAGGATTGCAAAGCCTAATAGACTGCTTTTACACACATTGCAACACGAAAGGTTTACAAATTAACTCCAGTAAACCCAAATACATGGCCATAAATCCCCATAAAACCTTTAGGAAAAACATCGTTTTGAATGGCCAAAAGTTGGAGTATGTGCAGAGTTTTAGCTATTTGGGTATATCCCTGGATACAAAGCTGTCATGGAAGTTACAAATGGAATAAAGTAAGATAGCTTTGCTCCAAAATTCTCTACCCATAATGAAAAAGCATAGGAATAGTTTTTCCAAGGCAGTCTCTCCAGCCCTGGAGGTGTTTAAATACAAAGCACAATCAGCAGCATTGTACGGGGCTGAAATATGGGGGCCCCACTGTAAAAAGATTTTTGAGGTGAGGGAAAATACATTTTGTATAGTGCTCCTTAGTCTCCCTGTACGAGCACCATTAACTCCAATTATCCTGGACTTGAATGTAAAACGAACTGACCACTATGCACTTTTAAGACCCCTTACATTTTGGGTAAGGTTATGGTCAACTCCAGAACTAATACATTACAAGGTTGGTTTAGAGGAGGTTATGGAGTTGGATCAGAATAGATGTATTTTGTGGTTTAGACATTTTTTTTTATGGTTTAGAAGGTTGGGCCTGTCCCAGTTTTGGGATGACCCAACCTCACTGTCTTCGGGTTCTAAGAAATTGCTAAAAATCTACTTTCTGGGTATATATCCAAAGCAGTGTGTTATACGGCTCATTTAATGGAACGCTAACGACTAGATTTCTTTTGTTCAAGGACATAGCAAATTTTGAGTCTTTTCTTGATGAAGTGTGCCCTCAACTTGCAAAAACTTTATACATGAAATTTAGATATGGTATATTGAACATAAATGCAATTACATCACGTTGGGCCGTTAATTACGATGGAACTGACAATGTTTTGTGTATTTTATGCCCAGATAAAGTTAAAGAAAATGATCTGCACGTTTTACTCTTTTGTCCTGCATATGTTAAGCCTAGGAAAAAATGTATTATACCCATTTGTAAAAACCTAGGAACAAGATCCAGTAAAGAAGCAGAAAGAATATTAAAGACTGATACAGCTCAAGCAATTGTTTTTAGTATAAGTAAATTCTTACTAGCTGTAAGCTTCGTAAGGGCCAGAGCAGGACTGAAGTTATAGTGAACCTGACCAAGTACTCTAGAGAAATTACTGATGAATTTACTCTGTGTATGTTGAAGGGAATAAGGGAGTTTTATTGTTATAATGTATTAGTTAGAAATTACTATTGAATTGTGTTTTCTTCTCTTTTATCTTACATATAGAAGAACAATCAAATGGACGGTGTAATAGGGTTTGCTAACTCGTGATATCCTCATTTTTAAATTCTTAATGCCTTTTTAACATAGTTAAAATTGTATTTATATTCTTAACCAAGGGCGATAGGCCATTATAAGCCTCTTTCCTTTACTTTTTTATTCACAATTAGTTGAAATGGTATTGATGCACTATTTGTATTAGGTGTTGTATGTATTGTTTGCATCTTTTATGGTTTAAAGGAACCGAAATTAAGATTTTTCTGATTCTGATATGGCTGGGTTCAAACTGGAATGGCATGGTGAGCAAAAAAAACGATGGATTTAGGCCCAGATCTCTGTACTGGGGGGAATGTATGACATTGTTCTGCATTCTGTCCATCAGCTGTTGTTTTTGCATTAAACACATAAGGTCCCAAAGGCGAGACCTATTGGCTATGCCAATGCTTGTTTATTCTAACATGCATTTTAAGCAGTGTGTGACCAGGCACCTTCTATGCACGTGTTTCCTAAAGGGGAAGCAAAAGAAAGTGAAACCGTTTTCAAGGAGGCTGCTCCAAATTCCAACAGCCTCCACGGAGTCATTAGTATGTTCTCCACGTACAGGTAACCACTGTCACGCGCACACACACCGCATTTTAAGAATAAAAATCTCCATCTCATCAGCAGAGCTCTCACATTTTGCAGTTCCATGCGCGAGTAGAAAATCCAGTCCAGGTTTTTTGGTTTGAATTCTGGGACTTGCAGTCAGTCCTTTTGATCCAATTATAAAACAAGGACTACAAGTCCCAGAATACAGAGCTAAAAAACAAACCTGGCTTGAATCGGATTCTCACACACGGACCTAGGAAATCTGAGAGCTATGCATAAAGCAACCACAGGACATGAAACTCGGACAAACACTAGACTAGCTTCTCGATTTCCTTGGCTGTTCATCTTTCCACATCAACAATTGTAAAACCGTGACAACTCTTAAAGAATAAGGATAGCTTGTTTTGTACGTAGCGCTTGCTGTCAATCTGACTGCTTCGTAGCACTGCAAACTGCACCTGTTAATGTGATTGAGTCCTGTAATCCATAGTGTATAGCCTTCAGATGGACTAGGCAGAAAGAAAGGAAAGAAAATTAACTGAACAGGCAAGCGCCTCGGAGGCAGGAAAGTGTGAGGAGCAATACGGAAAACTGTCATGGACTGTCTAAGAGATCAGTCCCGTTGTGACAGCCTCCTTGACCTGCACTACAAGTGTGGAGTCCCATAGTGACAGAGCCACGTCCGCCGCTCGCACCAGTGGTATCATAGTGCAACATGGCTGCTGCAACAACAGGCGTAGTTTCCACTAGTGTTGGGCAGTGCATGGCCGTGTTTTTTTATTCCATGATACAAGCGGATGAGCTTGGGCTCCTCTCCGCCCGCCCTCCCGCTCAACCCTCGCCCCACCCCGGCAGTCACTGGAAAACAGGAGGAGCACGTTGCCAACAGTAGAAACAATAATGATCATTTCTAAAATAAAACAAACAGAGGAAATTGACATTTTATCGAATAAAGTGCATCAAGCAAGTAAAGATATATATTTGTTTAGCAGACAAGTAATGGAGGAAAAAAAAGCCCAGAGAGCGCCCGCGGGACGCGAACCCCGAAGGATTGAACACGAGAATCATGTAAATTGAGAAGGAACCGCTGAGCTAAAGCTGGCCCGAAAGTTTCAGCCAGCTAAAAGTTATAACACAGTGAATGTCACTGAGGGTGGTGCTTACAGTGGGTTTTGATTGGTAACTGAGGACACACCCACGGCTCACATTGCTTTCCTTTCATTACTGGCAGTAGCCATTGGAAAGCTATGTTCCTCCCTTATGAATGCACTTAACCCTTGAGAGGAGGTTATTCATAGAACTGGAGGTATAGCAGTTATATATATATATACAATTAACATTTCCATGCTGTGTAATTGTCTATGAAGCCAGACTAGGCAGCAATTTACCAAGGGGCTGGCTAAATTTCTTGCTTAAACAGCTATTAGGTACTATGACAGCTCTCAACTTTTCGTGGTGCACTTATGATTGGACCATGCAGTCCAGGGTGTTTTTCTGTGCTTTCTGGGAATTTTAATCCTGATTTTATAACAGGATTAATAACAGAGTCAAAAAGACTGCACATTACGCAATTCAACAAAATCCTGACCGAATGAACTACTGAAGCTTTGAACCTGGGAAACTTGATAGCTCTATATGGTTTGGTTGATGCTATGAAGAATAATACTTTTATTTAAACAGGCAGGCTTTCAATCAACACATTCAAAAAAGATTCCTGGACATGGCAAAGTGGTTGAAATCTTACGATTGGGTGCTATTTTAATTACGATGAGGCAATCGGAAATAATACGTGTCATGCAATCAATGGACAATTTGAAATATTACACTTGTAATCATTATTATTGAATTTTTATTATATAATTCATTGCAAGTCCAAATGAATATGCTGCAAATTAAGCGAAACGCTGTAAATTAACTGCTAAAATTCAGTATCATTATATCATTTAAAGATGGCGCCCATGCTAGCTATGTGAACCAGGCAGCAATGTAGTCCTTTGTTTATATCATTTACACACTGTGTACTATATCATGTGACGAGTGTCAACATCGTATCGACCCGTGACCAAGAAACCGGAGGGTTTCGAAACGCGTCGGGAGTTGTTTGCCACAAACTTGATGGAATAAAGCACACTGTTACAAACAAATTGGAGCTCGGCGCAATCTTTATGAGCAAAGGATTGATTGATGGAATATATATATATATATATGTATATGTATATATATATATATATATATATATATATATATATAGTTCCTCTCGTCAAACAGGACAAAAAGTGGGCACTCAATACAGTGTATCTTTTTTACAATCCTTTATTGCAGCTCATCCACACACTGACACGTTTCGTCTGTCTTCAGCCTTCTTCAAAGTGTACAAAATGCACCACGTAGTGAAATATTTAAAAACATCCTTCATCAATATAGAAGAAACACTCCAATGGAACATACATTAAAAGTAGATTTAAGAAAACAAATCCATAAATCCACCACATGTGATAAATCCTATTCAAACAATAAGGGATGTTACATATTGTTTCTTTCCCTCTATTTTTACTATTTCGAGTGCCATAAATTGAATTAATTTCATTTCCTATTGGAGCGTATGGAACATAATTCGCCAATACCGGGCCAGTGCCCACTTCTCAATACTTCAAGTAATGTTTTTTGACAAGCAATAATTCTATTCACATTTATTCATATATCACTCCGTGTGGGGTTTCTCTCATGATCATTCCTATTTTCATTTTATACACATATATGATATAAACACAGGCTGAAATCAATGTCTTCCATTTTATCATTCCCCTATCTCCCCTCTCGGGGGGGAAGTTTTTAAATCCAAGCTATATGTGCATAGTCACATTATAATAGCAGCAAATAATCCATAGTAAATATTCATTCACTACATAATAAATTTACACTAAATATCCTTTAAAAACCTAATTATTAAATGAAATACAATATATCCTATATTATTATTATGGTAAACAAATCACTGCGAGATGTGCAAAATCACAAGATGTAAACAATTTCCTACTCAATATAAAAAATATTTTATCAAATTCATGTTTAAACAACTTAACACATATTGCCATAAATATGCAACCTCAGCAATTTCCATAACCACATATCCATTATAGTGATTACAGATCAGGAAATATAATAAAACTAGAATAAATAATTAAGATATGTTTCAAGTCTGAAATTCATATTCCTGCATACACCAAACTAGGAATTGATCCCTTTAAGATTTCTCCATATAAAAACCTATTCTTATAACAACCTAAAAAATGGAAGGCAGCAGCAAATTCAATTCAATTAACCTACATGAAATTCCATTTCCCCATCTCTGTTCCATCCTGCTGGGAATTTTGTTTGTATACTCAGAATATATCTGGATTCCAGAATTCTCAATCAAATTACTCTATTCCCACTTCGCACGTTTAAAGACACTCTGTCTCCCGCAAAATAGTTAAGTCTTCCTGAGTCACTGTCTATTTTTTCAAAAAAGTGTCTTGCCACAGGGTAACTAAAATCATGATTTCTTGTAGCCCTCTGATGCTCCAAAATGTGTTCCTTAAAAGGAAATATGGTACTTCCTACATATAAGGGGGAACATGGGCAAGTTAGCACAAACACACAGTGATCAGAATTACAGTTGAAACTATTAACTCTTCTGTTTTGTCTATCTGAGGTGGTATATTCTGATGTATTCACAACCACCTTGCAGGCCTGACAGTGATTGCACTAAAAAAATCCATACAGCCACGTATCCGATTTCCAATTCCTAGAGAAATAACTATGAATTAACTCATCTCCAAGGGTCCTCCCCTTCCTATAGGTTATAGCAGGTACCACTGGAAAATCATTTCCTATCACTGTGTCACCTCTGCCTTTTGACCAATGTTTTTATAAGAGAGAAGACATGCCAGGCAGGGAAGGCATATCTGCTCCCACTTGACGGGAGCTTTGAAAACATTCCCACTGGGTGGGAGCAGACTTTTGTTTCCCTGCGTGCACTCTTGCAGGCAGGGAAACTCACATTGCTCCAACCCAGCAGAAGCAAACAAAAACAGCTGCTCTCAACATGCTGGAGAGATGCCAGCACCCGTAGCACCCAGGATAGGTGTGTGCGTGGAGCAAGCTGTGCCCATCGGGGCCCAAGGGCTCGCCCTGCAGCCCCCAACATACAGTTTGTGCCCTCCTCCTGTTAAAGGTCCCAGGGGTGGGGTCCCAGGGCCCCTTGTGACTCAGGAAGGGGAGGGGCATGCATCCCCCTCCCAGTTAGAAATCTATTTTGGTCCTGGGGGATGGGGTCCCCGGAGCCACTATTGGCTCGGGGAGGAGGGCTGTGCACCCCCCTCTTTTTAATTAAAAAAATTGGTTCATTGACTGTGCTATGTAACAAGATTTTTAATGATTATATAATTAAACGACCTGTGTGCTTTTTCAAAACTCCTGTGGTACCAAATTGGTTTGAGTGTTGTGATGTGATGAAATCTCACAGTATAGCTCAATAGAACACAATTCAATCCAGCATACAGGACAGTGGTCCTGGTCACGACTTCCTTATGGAACTACACCCCTTCATTGTCTCTGTGCCACCTCCCATCGGTGTGACCCTCGAGGAACTTGTCTGCCAGTTATTATCGTCAAAGCTTGAATAAGGCTCTGGTGCTCTGGTGCCCCACAAATAAAATGTGCGACCCATTCACTAGTTCACTAGTTTGCTCGAGTTTTTATCCCTGGTAGTATAGTAGGTGGGAATGAAATTCATAGTCCCTTGCTACCAAGAACTCCATGTCTTCACTTCACCCCAGGTAGAGGCCCATGGTACTTAGATGCATCCATGGGCGTCCGCAGAAATTTTTCAAGGGGGGCTAACCTGACAAATGAAGAGGGGTGGCTAATGTTAATCAATAGGGGCGGGGCTAAAATGGCAGACAATCAGGATCGGGTAATGCTCAGGCCAAGCTGAGAAAAAAAAGTGGTGAATTCTGCATTTGATACTGGACAACAATTAGAGCACACATGAACCCTAAAATTACCCACCTGGCCCCTTAAAACTCATACATTCCCTGATCCCTAAAATTAGCCCCCTGACACCCCAATACCTATAACCCAAAACCCATACCCACCTTGAACCCTAAAATTACCCCTGCCCCCCAAAACTCATACCCTCCCTGAACCCTAAAATTACCCCCTGGCACACCAACACCCATACCCACCTGGAACCCTAAAATTACACCCTGGCAGCTGGTACCCCTAAACCCATACCCACCCAGAACCCTTAAATTACCCCCTGGCACCCTAATCACTAACCTACCCTGAACCCTAAAATTACTCCCTGGCACCCTAAAACCCACACCCAACCTGAACCCTAAAGTTACACCCTGGCACCCCAAAAGCTGAACACTACAAGCTTACACTACATTTGCATATTCAGAGGGGACTGTCCTCCTTGACATTTCCATGCATATAAGTCTAGAACACCGTTCACTTAGAGTAACCTAGATATGCAGCCAGTAGGTAATGCTGATGCTGTAGAATGCATTAAAATTACTGGAACTTACTTAAAAACTGCAGCCTACTCTTCTGATACTATTCAGTGGAGTCGGACTGAGCAGCAGCACTGTCGTCCTGGCATCCAACCCCTCCCGAAGGTCTCACTGTGTAGATCAGAGGCATTCAAACTTTTTTAGGCCAAGCCCCCTTGACAATATTTTTTAGGAGTGGAGGCCCCCCCAATCACTTACATTTCTGGAAGTTGGGATTTAGCATCTTTGGCAATCATTTTTACCCCGAGTTGTTATCTGACAACTAATTTTCACGATTTCGAAACAACATTATCAGTGTTTTGTAAATTTAAGATTTGTGAGCTTTAAATCTGGCCAAAAATCACAGAACTCATGCAACACCATTTGACGGAAAACTTTCTTTTGAGTGAAAACTGCCAAAAGGTCAGTGCATGCAACCCCAACTTTCAGGACCCCATCTAGTACTGTGCAGCCCGATCCAGCAAATAATCAGAATGTTGGCAGACTTGGCAACCAGATCATTCTCTGGGCAAGGTCTTTGCTCTGAAGATACAACTCAATCTATGGAAATTCCCGCTGCCATATATGTTTATTTTGTACTATCCCACTAAAGCAGTATAGATGCCTTGGGCCCTGGTGCAAGCAATGAAAACGATAAATCTGGGATTATCAGGGTTTAATGGGCCGGATGTAGCCACGGTCTGTGCAGGTAAAAGCGGTGGGACCGGGTGGGGGGGGGGGGGGGTTATTTCGACGGACGATGATGAGAGAAAATTAAATAAATAATTAATTTTCACTTGTCATTGTCCATTGAAATCCCCCACCACTCCCGCCCCTCTTACCTGCACAGGTCGCGGCTGCCGGATATAAATTAAGGCTGTTGCAGGCAGTTACTTGACAGCACTATCACAAATGAACAGGAGGAAGTGAAAAACTGCAACAAATGGCCTAAATTTGCCTTGTTATTATGGGAAATACTTTGACAAAAGATAAAATTTAATGTTGCCTAAGACTCTGAAATTGCCTGAATCACAGCAGATTTGCAGAATCCAAACTGCGGTTGGCTAAAACGCCAGGACTCACAGTGATAAGTCTCTCAACTGGGGCCCTCTTGATAGCATAGTGCAAGGACACTAGGTCATCAACATCTGCACAGCGCAATTATGCTGTATGTAAGACCCCATAGCGCTCTATCTTTTTCAGCTTGTTTTTAGTTAATGGTTCCTTTTTGTCTGACCATCAGGGTGTTGCTCTGCCTTTTAGAAACATTCTCAGGAAAGACAGCATCACCTGGACCATGCGCGACAGAGGTGACTCAGAAGTTTGTAAGCTAATAAAATGTCTTCGAGGAAAGAGAATGCAGGCACCTCCAGTATCTGCCACCATATAGTGGTTGTTTGCGTGATTTAACATCTATAAATAGATTTTGACTGGCTGATGCTACATAAATTTGTTTAGCAAGCCCATCTACTGCTGCCTCTGCGACTAGCGTGACTAGTGGCATACAGCATGTAGTTCTACAGTGGACTTTGTGGCACATGGCCCAAGTGAGTGTCTGTAGGAGAGTAGGGTCTGCAATCCTATGATCACCCAGATTTTTTGCTTTTGCTTCATTGGTTTACGACTTTCCCCGGCTATGGGCCTGCCAATCAGACCCACAGCCTAGCTGTTCTCTCTCGAAATTATCACATGTACATTAGGTGCATCCACTAATTGGAACTGGGCCGCCTTGTCAGTCCCTGTCTCAGCATACCACAGGTATCCAGGGCATCGGTGTACCCAGGGCCTACCAGGGGCTGAAGCATGTATTATGCCACCCCTGGAATGGCCGCCCAAATCTGACACAACTGGCTGCACGACAGCTGGGGCCATGTGGTGTAATCACCCGTTGCTGTAGGTGTAGTATTCCTACACCTAAACCCTAAAATGGACACATGGATTCCTATCAGTCACTCCTATAGCAGGCCTTATCAATCCTGAAGGCAGAGTGCAGGGAATCATGTGGGACGGTGCTCTGGCGCGAGCTGAGCCCGTCGACGGCTTGCGGAACCAAGTCCTAATAGCCGTTCCATGGTGACGCGGGCCAACTACTTTTAATGCATTATAATCCTTGCGGTTATTTGCTAACTTTGGCATCGCATCACCTATACATGTCGAGTAAGGTGTCATACGAATGGGAATACGAACCCCTCGCCAGTCCTGGTGACGGGGTTAGCATTCCCCCCTTTTAGAGGGACACGACATGGAAGTAACCTTGAACCCCGGTTAAAGTTGACTCAAGCCTCAGCATCACAAAATGGATGCTGCCACCAGACACAAGTCTGACCTCCTGCTGCTGGGGGACCTTCCAGCAAGGGGAGCTTGGACAAAGGGTTTCCTGTCGAGGGCGGTGTTAGCACCGTCCCAGACAGGGTTTGTGTATCCCAGGTAGGCAGGGCTGAAAGGAAGGTGATTGCCAGTGGCACCCCGGTGCTCACTGTGCATAGCCCGGCTCAAACCAGTTTCGGGGGCACACCAGCCCCTGAGCTGGCGCGAAGCCGGACAAAGGATAGGGGTGTAACCACCCCCCTCCTGGCTCCACCCATAGGTAGAACCTAGTCACGGGCCAGCCCCTTTTCTTAGAATAAAGGTAGGAGCGAGTCCCCTTCCCAAATTGGATAATCAGATAATCGGATAACTCCGAATCACGAACTACTTTCCACGAAAGGAACTCTTGACTATTTCTGAAGACTCTCCCTTGTGGCTAAGGAGTAGCCACCCTGCACCAGCAGGCACCATCTAAGCGCTTGCGGTTTGCTGTAAGTCTCTCCTACGGATCAAGACTGCCCAGCTCGACGAGACCCGAGTCCCTGCCATCTCTGACCTTTTACCTACCTCATCAGCCCAGCTGAGAGTCATAGGTGTGACGAGACCTGCGGGACCGGCTATCTTCAGAACCTGCACGACGCTTATCTAGCACGCCCACTGAGGGACCCTCGAGTGAGTGCACCTAGGGTTTGAGAAGCCCTAACCCTGAGCAGCTCCAGCA
Source organism: Triturus cristatus (assembly GCF_964204655.1). NCBI lineage: Eukaryota > Metazoa > Chordata > Amphibia > Caudata > Salamandridae > Triturus > Triturus cristatus. The sequence goes on from NC_140590.1 coordinate 862,481,902, forward strand.
TCGAAGTCTGTCTCCCCAGCATCCACGAGATCTGCGTGGGGGCCCTTCCGCTCCTTGTTGTTCACCGCGTTGTTCGACCACTTGCCGACCGGCTTGTGGCCCTCTTCACGACGCACCACGATTGTTTCATCACTAGTCTGGTTGCTCCAGACTGGCTCTTGCTCCCCTTCAACAGAGGAGTACCACGGACCCTCCTGGTCCACTCCCGACGCCATCTTGACTCCCCCGCTTGGGTTGCCACTGCCAAGATCCGCTGCCCCTGCCTGGGCCCAGCATCATCGACAGCAGACACCTTCGTGGGACAGCTCGCCCTCCATCCTGGTCGCCGCCGCGCCTCCTGGTCCGAGGAACAGCCGAGTCCGACGTCACCCACTCACCTGGTCGAGGTGACTTCAGCCGGTACCCTCCTGGTACCCACACGATCGCTGGCTAGCGGTTGAGAACTGAGTCCCCTCTGCTTTCAGGTTTCCTTCATCACCGATCCAGGCTTGGATCGCTCCGAACATCGTCACTGGTCGCCTGCCAGCAACTTCTTCTTTCAGGCTCCTGAGACTACACGAGGACTCCCGACATCTTGCCGAACTTCACGCAGCCGCAGCCCCCGGGCTAGGTAACTCGAGCATCTCGGTGCTCCATCGCAGGTTCGCTCTACAAGTGTCCAGTTCCTTTTTCGTTTAGTCCCACTGATCGGATCACTCCGGAATCAGTACCTCCAGACTCTAACCATTCGCATTTCACTGTTAGTGTAGATGGTTTCTCGTGCCCCTCGGGCATTTGTGTAAATTGTGCAACTGAAGTATTTTCCTTTTTTTTTTTTTTTTTTTTATTTATTTAATAATTTTATTCAGCAGTGTCAGCAATACAAAAAAATCTCATATAGGCCAAAGATTCATACATCTCAAAACCCAAAAAAATCATTTTAAGACATTCACAGATATTATAACTGTTCGCCACCAGACAGCCACTTGGTAATCGGAGCCCACAGTTGCTCCCCGAATTGTTTTCTTCTATGTCCCTTTAATTTATATAAAGCAACTTCCATGTGATATAGAGCAAGGATCCTAGACCTCCATTCAGAAAAAGAGGGTGGATCTGAACTTAGCCACTTCGTGGTGACACAGAGGCGAATTACAGCCATACTCAAAAATAAGAAGCCCCTCTGTGGTGCCAGCCTTCTATTATTTACCAGTTCAGGCTCAGTTCCAAATAACACTAAACCCGAATTGAGTATTATCGAAAGTTCTAAAGCAGAGTTCAGGAAAAGTTGCACTTCGCCAAGAAAATGGGTTAATGAGGGACAAAGAAAGAACATGTGTGCAGCCTCCGCTGCGCTCTCACCACAGCGCGCACATTTGTCCCCTCTTCCCACTTTCCATTTTGCAAGCTTGGCTGGAGTATAATAAAGATCGAAAACTGACATAAAGCACTGGCTCTTTAAACTCCCTGAAAACAAGATAGTGCTTGCCATTTCTAGCGACTCCTGCAAGTCTAAATTCTGAATCCCTATCTTCCTATTCCATTTAAGTTCCTGGATTTGGAGGTCATCATGCTGGCCACGGCTAGCCTCTTTGTATAGCTGAGATAGATTCATCTTAAAACTTAACACTTTAAGTATCGGGATTCCCTCTAGTGAACATATACCGTCTGCGATAGCTTTATCTACATAGCTACGCAGCTGTAAGTATTTAAAAAAATCCCCCCTTCCCAAATTAAATTTTTCACTCACTGAAGCATAGGGCATTAGTTGGCCATGTTCACATATATCCCCCAGAGTCCTGATACCGGCCAGCCGCCACTTCCGAGCAACAGAGTCCATAAGGACTATGGACAGAGCCCCAGGAAGCCCAATCGGTGTATAAACATTAACTTTATTTATCCCACACAGCAAGCCTATCTTTTTCCAAACATAAAAAGCTGCGGCCAAGACCTTAAATCTAGTTTTTTTGTAGTAGCTAGGTTCAATAACTCTAACTAGTAAGTACCGTGCTTCAATGCCGAGAATCATTTCAAAAATAGAAGGGGTTACTGCCGAATCCGTAAGAGCCCTTTCACCATAAATCAAAATACGACAGTATTGAAGCATCGAAACATAATAATACAAACGAAAATTTGGAATGGCCCACCCACCTCGACTAAATGGCATAGAGAGCCATTTCATGGCTCTTCTTGACCTTTTATAACTCCAAAGGAACCGAGAGCAGAGTCTATCTATCTTCACAAATAAGGAATTAGGAAAAATTAACGGAATCGCCCTAAATATATACAGAAACTTCGGAAAGATCATCATTTTGATTACATTGCTTCTTCCATAAAGTGATAAGTGCAGGTGATCCAGTCTCTCCAGAGTCCTATCAGACTCTAATATTATAGGGTCAGCGTTCAGGGCTGGGACTTCCTCGACTTTCGCTGAAATTCTAATACCCAAATATACAGCCTGATCAACTAATAAATTAAGATCAGCTGGGCATCCCTTTTCTGAATGCAAGACCTGAGTCTTGGTCAGATTTAATTTATATCCTGAATACCTGCCAAAATCACTCGTCAAGCTCTCAATTCTATCTAGCGCTTGAACAACGTCACTAGTCAGAACTGCTATGTCGTCAGCATAAGCTAACACTTTAACCTCATGTAGCCGAGGTTTGACAGGAGTAATTAGCAAGTCGCATTCCAGCTTATAAATCAGTGGCTCTATATACAGAGCGAAGAGCAAAGGAGAGCAGGGACACCCTTGACGTGTGCCCCTCCACACCTTAAACTCCTCAGTTACCAGCCCAGAAACCCTTACCACTGCCTCCGGCTTTATATACATAGTCTGTATGGCCTTCACAAATTCGGGAGGGAACCCCTTCCAACTAAGCACTGCCCACAGGTAGGCCCAGGAGACCCTGTCAAATGCCTTCTCAGCATCTAACAGGGCCACCCCGACCCGTGACCCAGTCGCCTGCGCCCAATCCAGAAGAGATATAACCCGACTAACATGATCTGTGGTGCCTCGTCCCGCAATAAAACCATGCTGTCGTGGTGAGACTATTGACACAATAATTTTCGAGATTCTCACAGCAAGAATTTTTGAGTAGATTTTGCTGTCTGCATTAATTAAAGAAATAGGCCGATATGAGCCTAGTTGGAGCCCGTCTTTCCCTTTTTTCTTAAAAACCATAATAATCGTTTTGGACCAGGACTCTGGCGGAGAGCCCTTAAAAGCATATTGCAACAGCTTCAACAGCTCTGCCCCCAACTCGCCCCAAAACCTCCTATATATCTCCAAGGGTATTCGATCCGTACCCATCGCCTTGCCACAGGGGAGTGAAAAAATAGCGGTCTGAACTTCTTCCAACGTTATTGGAGACACCAAACTATTCCTCTGTTCTTCTGACAGAAAGGTAGAATCAATCCCTGCTAAAAAGCTTTCCGCCTTTTCAGTGCCCTCAGTGTCCTCATTGCGATAGAGATTCTCATAAAATACTTGAAAGGCTTTCCTCACACCAATTGGGGTTGTCTGAGTTATTCCCTGCATGTCTTTAATCTTCAAGATTTTATTCTGAACCTCCCTTTGTCGCAGTCGATTAGCTAAAACCTTGCCAGACTGCTCACCATGCTCATAACATTCCCTTTTGTGAATCTGAAACTTAGCTGCCACCTCCTCAGCAAACTGTTGATATACAACTGACCTATGAATAGCTAATTTTCGTAATATCTCCGTTAAATCCCGTCCTTCTTTAATATATTTATCCAGCTCACATTCAGTATTGTTTAGGTCCTTTATACGTTTATCTAGAACCGATTTATTATTCTTGCGCTTATGAGCGACAAAACTGAGGGTCTCCCCCCTAAGTCCCGCCTTAAATGCATCCCAAACGGTTCCTGCAGATGCTGTGTTCCTATTTATCTCAAAAAAACTAGGTATCCAGGCCTTAATATGGCTACAATACTCCGGATCCAGCAGAACTTTCCTGTCAAACGTCCACTCAGAGTTTCGCGGGGTACCTATATCAAACTCAATTTTTAAGACTACAGGGTTATGGTCGGATATAAACCCAGGCAGTGTAAAAACCCTCGCATTTCCAAGCAGGGAATATGAGACAAAAAAATAGTCCAACCGAACCAATTTTTTATGGGGGGCTGAGAAATACGTGTACCCCAGTTGATTAGCATTTAATTCAATCCATGCATCGGCTAATCCTTGATCCAAAACCAAGCCGCGCAAACTTCTGAACACTCTAGGTTTCCTGCCATAATAAGCCGGGCGACCTATAGCATCAAATCTTTCATTTAAATGTATGTTCAGATCCCCACAGATTATGAACGGCTGAGCCCAGGTAGACAATTCTAGGTTAATTTTATCAAAAAATTCAGATTCATCCAGATTTGGACCATACACAGTACATATTGTAAGCTTTACACTATTAACAACAACTTCAGCCATTGCCCAGCGCCCCCAATTATCCTCTTTATGTTTCCTAACAATTAATATCCCCTTCTTAGACAAAATAGCCACCCCTCTAAGATTTGTTGACTGGCGTGAGCAGGTAACCAATTCCATTCCCAGACCCCTAAACCACCCTCTATTCACCCACGCTATATGCGTCTCTTGTAGACACAAAACATCCCATGACATAGCCTGGATTATACTGGCCAAAACCCTTCTCTTATTAGGGTCATTTAACCCACATATATTAAGAGAACAGACTGTGAATTTTAATCTTTTATGATACTGTATACTAAGCCCTCCAAGTCACATCTCTCTCCCCAATACTCCCCGCCCTTTACAAACATCTTCGCTTCTCTGGCCAAACTGATCATTGCATATATAGCAAATAACTTAACATTCCTAAACAAATAAGTTAATGGGCTCCCTTCAAACCAAGCAAAAGATTGTGCCTCCACTGCTGAAATTTTTACCCCCCCCCTACACCTACACCTACTACCCCTACATCCCCCTACCCTGTGCAACCCCCCCCACCAACCCCACCACTCCGCCCCCCCCCTCCCCCTCCCCAGTGCCTTACCAACCCCATGAGGCATAAGGGATCTCGTCCCTTGCGATGTAGAGTCGGGCTCCAGGCTTCCCACTCCCCTCGCTTACTATCTCCAAACCAGACTGGCTCTATTGAGCAAAAACCAGAAAAAAAATCTAATAACCACACACAGTCACGCCATTGATTACTTAAGGGTCTGCAGAAACTCCTTAGCAGACAGTTCATCAGAGAACATCATTGTCCGACCTTTATCAACAATCTTCAGCCTGGAAGGATTCTGCAGATATACTTGTACACCTTTAGCCTGAAACTGCGGGATCAGCTGCCGCATCCTCCATCTGAGATCAACAGTAGGCTGGCAAAAATCAGGCCTCACGAAAAAGTCACAATCCTTGGCATGACCTTTCTTGTTGGGACGCGCAATATCATAAAGGGCTTCGCGAGCCAGAAAGTTATTAAGCGATATAAGAATAGCTCGAGGATAAGAGCTCTCACTCGACTTTTTCCTCTGAACAGCCGGGAAACGATGGGCTCGTTGTATCTCTGCTCGCCAATCCCACTGTGTGAGACCTGGAAAAGCCTCCTCAAATAGTTCGGCAACAAATTTACGCACGTCCAATCCCTCTTTGCCCTCGGGGACCCCCAAAATTCTTAGATTGTTGCGTCTTAAACGGTTTTCCAAATCCGTCAATTTCCAAAAAACGTCATCTCTGTGAGCCTTTATAGAGCCGGTGATTTCTCTCTGCTTTGTAAGATCATCCTCCAAGACAGATATGCGGGACTCGGCCTCACTGATTCTGTTAGACATATCTGTGCATGTCTTCACTACCCTCCGAATTGAGTTCTGGATTTTCTTGGACGAATTCTGCATGCGAATACTTTCGGCCTGAGTTTCCGCCCTATGCGCAACAATCAAGTCATAGATAGTAGCCAGTGTTACTTCACCATTCTCTGCACATGTACCAGCAGCCCCAGCCAGGGATAATAACTGGGTCTCTGAAGAAGGCATAGCTGTGTTTGGGGAGCCCTCATAGTCCCAAGAATGTGACACGTCTGACCCAGGTGGGCTCTCGGCCCCTTCGGCTGTGACAATAACGCCGCTTGTGGTCTCTAACATCTCTTGTTCCCCATGGTTCTGGAGTTTCCTTTGCTTCAGGGAGCCTTTCATTTTGCCCCCACTGGTGCCAATACCTAGGCCAGGTACTTCCATCCCCTCATCTACAATGCTCTCATCAGAAGAGTGATCAGATAGGGAGAAGAAATCATCAGCACTAGACAACTTATCAAGGGGCTCACTTAACTCTGTAGCGCGATGTAAGTCTACCATATTTGAGGTGATTAAAGTACCCATTGGAGCGTCAAGTGCATCATATGCCATCCTAATTCTTCCATCAGGACTAGGAATCTCAGTCGAGCCCTGGCTTACTCCTCCACCATCATCCGTAATTTTAGCAATAGCATTATCAATGCATAATTCCATTGCCAGTAAGGGAACTTCATTTCCCACAATGCAGCAGGAAGAAACATCATTGCCCGGCCCTGGTGTTGTAGATACTGCAGCTGCCTCGGCCCCCCCCGATTTTGCACTCTCCACACTCACCGGGACCAAGACATCAGTCACCCGATCGTCCACACCCAGAGCTGGCTTCGCGCAAAGTGCTGAGTCACTTCCTCGATTCTTCCTGCTTGTTTTTTGCGTGAACATTACAGGTATAGTCGATATAGGTGGACACCGCGCTTGAGGTGAGCCTAGAGGCTCAGCAGTGAAATCCTTCCGAGGCCCCTTGCCCAGACCTTCCGAATCTTCCTGCTCTCCCGCTACATTGATTGGGATAGGGCCCCCCTTACTTTGTCCCACGGCTGCAGCATTAACAGGGTTAGCGGCATTTGCAGCCAGGCGCGTCTTGATCGGAGTGCCGGTCTGTGCAGCGGTTACTCGCGGTCTCGCTGTTCTCGCTGTGCGAGACGTCGACTTCGCTGCCATTGCTACTACGTCGTAGCCCAGGAATCTTTGTTTGAGACGCCGGCAACTCAGGTAGGTGAGCAAATAAAGGGGGTCAATAACCAACGATGGCAGCCACAACATCAGTTCACTGCGCGCCCAAATTCCATTAGATTAATCCGCTTGGTAGAATAGAGCACAGTATATAATCAGCTAACACCGAAGGGAGTGAGGAGCAACCCGCTCAGCCGACCAGCGATGCGGCCGCCATCTTGCCTCAGCAACTGAAGTATTTTCCTAAGAGTTTTGTAGTGTGCTTAGCTCCCTGACTCATAAAGAGCCAGGGTAGTCTTGTTATAAATAAATATCCTTTTATTTTCATAACAACTTGTGTGGTGTCCTTTCACTTGGTGTTCAAGGGGTATATGTGATGGTAAACAGCTGGCTTAACACGCCCTCTAGAGTTTAGCCTAAAGACTGCTCGTATCCACGCTACTAGGATAGCTGGTCTAAAAGGTTGACTTACAACCAATCATCAATAAGGGTCGTTTGGAATGATACACAGTGATCACTAGAATAGTGAGCACTACATATCAGGCCAACTTCTCACATTGGTGAGCAGCGGTTGGGATTTGAGCTTGCTGTTGTTTTACCACACACGTATCCTAAGAATATCGCAGTGAAAGATCACATAAGTACCCAGGTACATATAACTTAACTTAGAATACTCCGAGTTCTACTGAACCGGCTGTTGTAGTGTAACAGGGCTTAGCACACCCTGACTACAACTCTTAGCAAGGGATCAGTAGGTAAACCCATAGTGTAGGTAGGTGCAACACTTACACCTCACTAGAAAAGCATGTCGATCCACGGAGAGTCTTCGCAGACTCCCTTAGTGGTCAGTGACCCTCCACAGGTCGTGTCACGATATGCAACTCTTAGCTTCAAGGAGATGAGACAACTGTGTGCCTCCAGGAAGCTAAACCAGGGTTCTAACCCTACCATCGCAATACTGATAGGTCTCTTAGAGGCGTACGATGCTAGGAGGTCCTCTAACCCAGGTCCCCCCAGTGCAGATGGGAACATGCCTCCCTTAGAGGGAACCCTCGGTGACCCAGACCTCGACCTCCACACAGAGGAGGAGGACGAGGACGAGTTATCGGGAGACGAGGCAGACAAAGGTCCAGTGGTAGTCGGCAGGCTTACGAGGACCAACTTAAGCAGGCATGAGAATGGAACTGGGGGAGCCCCGGGCCCACGCTCAAGCAGGCTTAACCTTGGGAACGGACGAGCTAGGTCTCTCTCCAGAGGCTCTGGCAGATCGGTTCATACACATGTCTCTCAGGCGCCCTCTCAGAGAGGAATGACTTCCCCTCAGAGGAGGGAGCATGAAGCGAAGATGCGGGAGGTCAATCTAAGGATCGAGCGGGAAGAACTTGCCCTCGCCAAAGAAAGACTTGCCTTAGCCCGAGAGCAGAAATTAAGTGGGTTAGATCCCACTGGTGGCAGCATTCTCAATAGAGAGAAAGACAGGGGTATAGACACTAGACACCTGAGTAAAATAGTGCCCCCCTTTAAACAAGGGGACGACATCCACAAGTGGATAACTGCCTTGGAGAGGGCCTGCACTGTCCAGTGCGTCCCCCCAAGTCAGTGGGCAGCTATACTGTGGCTTTCCTTTGAAGGTAAAGGAAGGGACAAGCTCCTCACTACAAGAGCTGAGGATGCTAACAACTACCAAGTCCTGAAGAACACACTGATTGATGGGTTCGGCTTAACCACGGAACAGTACCGGGTGCTGTTCCGGGACACCCAGAAAATTCAGTCTCAGGATTGGGCTGACTTTGTCGATTGTGCCACTAAGGCTTTGGAAGGCTGGTTGCTGGGTAGCAAGGTTACTGATTACACAGGATTGTACAATCTTATCATGCGAGAACAGATTTTAAACAACTGTCAGAACCAATTGTTGCATCAGCACCTTGTCGACTCGGATCTGACCTCTCCCCAAGAATTGGGAAAGAAGGCGGACAGATGGGTCAGAACAAGGGTCAAGCAGAACCAGAATCAGAACCAGGGTGGTCAGAAGAAAGCAGACCAAAAGGGTAACAAGAACGAACAAAATGACCAGAAGTCTTCGACAGGCCCCCAACAAACCAAAGAGGGTGGGGGTCAGGCTTCACAGAAGAAGAAGACTCAAGAAGGCCAGTCAAAAAGGTGGTGCCAATACTGTAAAAGTAAGACTCACTGGTTTAGTGAGTGCACCAAGAAAGGAGGGCAAACTTCTACCACTGCAGCCCCTAAGGCACCTGCGCCCCCTAGTACAGTCAGCAGTGGTAGTGCGCCTCCCAAGGCATTAGTTGGGTTAACCTTGGGAACCGAGGGGAGTGACGACTTAGTCGGCACGCTCACTCAGGCCGTCCTTGTCTGTACCGGGGATATGGATATGTCCCCTGATGCCAGTCCCAATACTTTGGGCAAATACAGACAGACACCTTTGATAAATGGAAGAGTGGCTCAGGCCTACAGGGACACGTGTGCCAGTGTCACCATGGTGACGCCTAACTTCGTGGACCCTGGACAGATCATGCTAGGTACCAGTTACCTAGTGACCAATGCCAGCAACGTCACTACCAATCACAGTATGGCAGTTGTTGATTTCTCCTGGGGAGGGGTAAGTGGCCCGAAAAAGGTTGTGGTTAGTTCAGACCTCCCCGTAGAATGTCTGTTGGGCAATGATTTGGAAACGTCACAATGGTCAGAAGTGGAGCAGAGGACTCACATGGAAATGTTAGGTTTGCCAGCACATGTCCTTGCTGTGACCAGGTCACAGGCCAAAAGATGCCCCACTGAACAGGTGCTGGATCCTGGAAGAACGGACCAGACACCTTCCAAGAAAAGGAGCAGTAAGGGTAAGGCTTCGCCTTCCCCCTTGCCCCAGGTCGTGGATCAAGTCTCCGAGGAGGCTGACCTTAAAGAACTGAGGGAAACTGAGCCGCAAGAGCTTGAACCTGGTCAGGTTGAGTTTCTGGGCTCAGGGGGACCCTCCAGGGAAGACCTGGGGAAGGCACAGTTAGACTGCCCCTCACTTGAACCCCTCAGACAGCAGGCCGCTGCTGAGGCTGCAGGGAACGCCACAGGTACCCACAAAGTGTACTGGGACGATGGACTCCTGTACTCTGAGGCAAGAGACCCCAAACCTGGTGCGACCAGGAGGCTGGTCATCCCCTTGCCTCTGAGAGGTTTCCTTCTCACCTTGGCCCACGAGATTCCCCTTGCAGGTCACTTAGGCCAGAATAAGACTTGGGACAGAATTGTTCCACACTTTCACTGGCCCCACATGTCCGAAGATACGAAGGAGTTTTGCCGCTCCTGTGTCACTTGCCAAGCCAGTGGTAAGTCAGGTGGCACGACAAAGGCCCCCCTCATACCACTACCAGTGGTGGGGGTACCCTTTGAACGAGTGGGGATCGACATTGTCGGACCAATGGAACCCCAGACAGCATCAGGGCACAAGTTTATACTGGTGGTGGTGGACCACGCCACCAGGTATCCTGAAGCTATTCCCCTTAGGACCACTACGGCACCTGTGGTGGCACGGGCCCTACTTGGAGTGTTCTCCAGAGTGGGCTTCCCTAAGGAGGTCGTCTCAGACAGAGGTGCAAACTTCATGTCGGGATATCTGACTGCTATGTGGAAGGAATGTGGTGTCAACTACAAGTTCACCACACCCTATCACCCACAATGCAATGGGCTTGTTGAGAGATTCAACAGGACCCTAAAAGGGATGATTCACGGGCTACCTGAAAAGCTTCGGCGGAGATGGGATGTCCTGATACCCTGCCTCTTGTTCGCCTACAGAGAGGTCCCGCAGAAGGGGGTTGGCTACAGCCCTTTTGAGCTTCTGTTCGGACATCCTGTAAGGGGACCCCTTTGTTTGGTAAAGGAAGGATGGGAGAGACCTCTCAGAAAGCCGGCATCAAACATTGTGGACTATGTGCTCGGTCTCCGCTCGCGGATGGCGGAGTACATGGAAAAGGCGTCTAAAAACCTGGAGGCGAGCCAAGAATTACAGAAAGCTTGGCACGACCAAAAGGCTGTCCTGACTGTGTACCAGCCTGGACAGAAGGTGTGGGTGCTGGAGCCAGTGGCCCCAGCAGCACTCAAAGACAAATGGTCTGGGCCCCACACGATCATTGAGCAAAAGGGAGAGGTCACCTACTTGGTAGACCTGGGAACTCCCCGGAGCCCCCACAGGGTGCTCCATGTAAACAGGCTCAAGGCATATGTCGACAGGGAGGGCATGGGCTTGCTCATGGCCACAGATGAGGGACAGGAGGAGGAGAGTGACCCTCTCCCAGACCTGCTCTCTCAGAACCCTGACGATGGATCAGTAGATGGTGTTGTCTTTTGTGGCAGCCTCTCTGGACATCAACAAGAGGATTGTAAACAGGTTCTTCAATCCTTTCGACATATGTTCTCTCTGACACCCAGTCAGACCAAGTGGTGTACCCATGAGGTCGACACTGGGGACAGTCTGCCCGTAAAGAGTAAAATCTATCGGCAACCTGATCATGTCAGAGACTGCATCAAGACAGAGGTGCAGAAAATGTTGGAGCTGGGAGTCATTGAACCCTCGGACAGCCCCTGGGCTAGTCCCGTAGTGCTCGTGCCGAAACCTCACACCCAGGGCGGTAAGAAAGAGATGAGGTTTTGCGTGGACTACAGGGGTCTCAATGCGGTCACTAAGACCGACGCCCACCCGATACCAAGAGCAGACGAACTTATCGACCGGTTGGCCTCGGCCAACTACTTAAGTACGTTTGACCTGACAGCTGGGTATTGGCAAATCAGGTTAGCTGAGGAGGCCAAGCCCAAAACAGCATTTTCTACCCCGGGTGGGCATTATCAGTTCGTGGTAATGCCCTTTGGTTTGAAAAATGCACCTGCCACCTTCCAAAGGCTGGTGAATCGAGTTCTCACTGGGTTGGACGACTTCTGTGCGGCGTATCTGGACGATATCGCTGTCCTTAGCTCCACCTGGGAGGATCACCTGGTCCACCTGAGGAAAGTGTTAGAGGCCCTGCAGAAGGCAGGCCTCACTATCAAGGCCACCAAGTGCCAGATAGGGCAGACACAGGTTGTATACCTGGGCCACCTTGTAGGTGGAGGCCAGGTTCAACCATTGGAGAGCAAAATACAGGCCATCCAGGACTGGGCTCCTCCAACCACCCAGACTCAGGTTCGAGCTTTCTTGGGCCTGACTGGTTATTACCGGAAATTTGTCAGAAATTATGGATCCATTGTGACCCCGCTAAACGACCTGACAAGTAAAAAGATGCCAAAAAAAGTTCAGTGGACAGCAAGCTGTCAGAAGGCATTCGATGACCTAAAGCAGGCCATGTGCACAGCACCTATCCTAAAGAGTCCAGACTACTCCAAACCATTCATTGTCCAAACAGACGCTTCGGAGCTGGGTGTGGGAGCTGTTCTATCGCAACTGAATTTTGATGGTCATGACCAGCCCATAGCTTTTATTAGCAGGAGGCTGACCCCCAGAGAGAAGAATTGGTCAGCTATCGAGAGGGAGGCCTTTGCTGTGGTTTGGGCCCTGAAGAAGTTGAGGCCATACTTGTTTGGCACTCACTTTAAGATTCAGACCGACCATAAGCCCCTCTTGTGGCTAAATCAAATGAAGGGTGAAAACCCCAAACTACTTAGGTGGTCCATTTCCCTACAGGGGATGGACTTCACAGTGGAGCATAGACCTGGCACTGATCATGGCAATGCAGATGGGCTCTCCAGGTATTTCCACTTAGAGCAAGAAGACTCACCTGGTCAAGGTTAGCTTATTGTCCCAAAGTTTGGGGGGGGGTCATGTAGGAGAGTAGGGTCTGCAATCCTATGATCACCCAGATTTTTTGCTTTTGCTTCATTGGTTTACGACTTTCCCCGGCTATGGGCCTGCCAATCAGACCCACAGCCTAGCTGTTCTCTCTCGAAATTATCACATGTACATTAGGTGCATCCACTAATTGGAACTGGGCCGCCTTGTCAGTCCCTGTCTCAGCATACCACAGGTATCCAGGGCATCGGTGTACCCAGGGCCTACCAGGGGCTGAAGCATGTATTATGCCACCCCTGGAATGGCCGCCCAAATCTGACACAACTGGCTGCACGACAGCTGGGGCCACGTGGTGTAATCACCCGTTGCTGTAGGTGTAGTATTCCTACACCTAAACCCTAAAATGGACACATGGATTCCTATCAGTCACTCCTATAGCAGGCCTTATCAATCCTGAAGGCAGAGTGCAGGGAATCATGTGGGACGGTGCTCTGGCGCGAGCTGAGCCCGTCGACGGCTTGCGGAACCAAGTCCTAATAGCCGTTCCATGGTGACGCGGGCCAACTACTTTTAATGCATTATAATCCTTGCGGTTATTTGCTAACTTTGGCATCGCATCACCTATACATGTCGAGTAAGGTGTCATACGAATGGGAATACGAACCCCTCGCCAGTCCTGGTGACGGGGTTAGCATTCCCCCCTTTTAGAGGGACACGACATGGAAGTAACCTTGAACCCCGGTTAAAGTTGACTCAAGCCTCAGCATCACAAAATGGATGCTGCCACCAGACACAAGTCTGACCTCCTGCTGCTGGGGGACCTTCCAGCAAGGGGAGCTTGGACAAAGGGTTTCCTGTCGAGGGCGGTGTTAGCACCGTCCCAGACAGGGTTTGTGTATCCCAGGTAGGCAGGGCTGAAAGGAAGGTGATTGCCAGTGGCACCCCGGTGCTCACTGTGCATAGCCCGGCTCAAACCAGTTTCGGGGGCACACCAGCCCCTGAGCTGGCGCGAAGCCGGACAAAGGATAGGGGTGTAACCACCCCCCTCCTGGCTCCACCCATAGGTAGAACCTAGTCACGGGCCAGCCCCTTTTCTTAGAATAAAGGTAGGAGCGAGTCCCCTTCCCAAATTGGATAATCAGATAATCGGATAACTCCGAAAAACGAACTACTTTCCACGAAAGGAACTCTTGACTATTTCTGAAGACTCTCCCTTGTGGCTAAGGAGTAGCCACCCTGCACCAGCAGGCACCATCTAAGCGCTTGCGGTTTGCTGTAAGTCTCTCCTACGGATCAAGACTGCCCAGCTCGACGAGACCCGAGTCCCTGCCATCTCTGACCTTTTACCTACCTCATCAGCCCAGCTGAGAGTCATAGGTGTGACGAGACCTGCGGGACCGGCTATCTTCAGAACCTGCACGACGCTTATCTAGCACGCCCACTGAGGGACCCTCGAGTGAGTGCACCTAGGGTTTGAGAAGCCCTAACCCTGAGCAGCTCCAGCATCGAAGTCTGTCTCCCCAGCATCCACGAGATCTGCGTGGGGGCCCTTCCGCTCCTTGTTGTTCACCGCGTTGTTCGACCACTTGCCGACCGGCTTGTGGCCCTCTTCACGACGCACCACGATTGTTTCATCACTAGTCTGGTTGCTCCAGACTGGCTCTTGCTCCCCTTCAACAGAGGAGTACCACGGACCCTCCTGGTCCACTCCCGACGCCATCTTGACTCCCCCGCTTGGGTTGCCACTGCCAAGATCCGCTGCCCCTGCCTGGGCCCAGCATCATCGACAGCAGACACCTTCGTGGGACAGCTCGCCCTCCATCCTGGTCGCCGCCGCGCCTCCTGGTCCGAGGAACAGCCGAGTCCGACGTCACCCACTCACCTGGTCGAGGTGACTTCAGCCGGTACCCTCCTGGTACCCACACGATCGCTGGCTAGCGGTTGAGAACTGAGTCCCCTCTGCTTTCAGGTTTCCTTCATCACCGATCCAGGCTTGGATCGCTCCGAACATCGTCACTGGTCGCCTGCCAGCAACTTCTTCTTTCAGGCTCCTGAGACTACACGAGGACTCCCGACATCTTGCCGAACTTCACGCAGCCGCAGCCCCCGGGCTAGGTAACTCGAGCATCTCGGTGCTCCATCGCAGGTTCGCTCTACAAGTGTCCAGTTCCTTTTTCGTTTAGTCCCACTGATCGGATCACTCCGGAATCAGTACCTCCAGACTCTAACCATTCGCATTTCACTGTTAGTGTAGATGGTTTCTCGTGCCCCTCGGGCATTTGTGTAAATTGTGCAACTGAAGTATTTTCCTAAGAGTTTTGTAGTGTGCTTAGCTCCCTGACTCATAAAGAGCCAGGGTAGTCTTGTTATAAATAAATATCCTTTTATTTTCATAACAACTTGTGTGGTGTCCTTTCACTTGGTGTTCAAGGGGTATATGTGATGGTAAACAGCTGGCTTAACACGCCCTCTAGAGTTTAGCCTAAAGACTGCTCGTATCCACGCTACTAGGATAGCTGGTCTAAAAGGTTGACTTACAACCAATCATCAATAAGGGTCGTTTGGAATGATACACAGTGATCACTAGAATAGTGAGCACTACATATCAGGCCAACTTCTCACAGTGTCAACTTACCATAACTGCAGGACTGGAATCATCTGTAGTAACAGAGAACAGATCTAATTTTTCAACAGACAAAGGAGAGACAAAACCCAAAACTTATTGGAGGTTTAAGAGTTGAGGGGAGATCCCTCTCTGAGTTCTAATGAGGGGGAGAAGTGTTGGGAGACTCAGTCAGAGTCAGAATGGAGTAGAAGAGGCCCGAATACCAAATTAAGAGGCCCCACTTATGAACTGGGATCATGAAGCAGAGATGAAAAAGAATGGGCAAGACTCGGAGAAAGAGAGAATGAAGTGTAAGGTGGTGAACAGAGGAGGCGTGAGCTGGAATCAAGAGTGAGCAGCCTTGGTATTTGGCTGCCCTGGTGTTCAGCAGTGCTGCTGGAAGCTTCTAAGAAAAAAACATTGGGTCCCTAAACCTATTTATTTACTTTTTTACAAATTAAGTACTGTGAATAGCACTGGAAACAGTACTATAAGAAGATCAAAAGAGAAATGAAGAGCGGGAGGATTGAATAGAAACATATTCTTCCTGGTTTTATGTAGTTTGTGCACATTGTACAGTAATTAAGCCAGATCCAGTGCAAAGACTGAGAAAAGTACCCCTGAATGATCTGGAAAGGAGACACCCCTTCCTCACAATCAGACAGCAGCTGTAGTTTTTTGGCCCTTATGTCAGCACTCAGATCAGTGGATTCAACAAAAAGAGAACACCCACTCCATCAGAAAGCTTCGGTACGAAATCATTGGCAATAGTAAGCAGTACACAATATAGTTAGTCTCAGATCATCGTGAAATGTATGAGTACATCCACTCGGCCTCTCAAGTAATGTTACTTGCACTTGAAATCACAGTCATACTCATAGCTCGTTAGCCTCACATAAAAATTCCAGTGATCCATGGTGTACAACGCACGCCACTCTCTAGCCTGGTAAAAGCATCGGAATTAGTTTCAGTTTCGGAGCGGATTCGGAGCACAGCAGAAGGGGTGGTGAAATATATTTAGTCCCAGACCAGAGGCGCAACTAGAGCCCAAATTTCGGGGGTGGGGGAATTCTTCCAG
Organism: Triturus cristatus; assembly: GCF_964204655.1. Classification (NCBI taxonomy): domain Eukaryota; kingdom Metazoa; phylum Chordata; class Amphibia; order Caudata; family Salamandridae; genus Triturus; species Triturus cristatus. The sequence goes on from NC_140590.1 coordinate 862,498,348, forward strand.
CAATAGGCAGAGTGGAGATGAAGGGGTGAAAAAACAACAAAGCCTCACAAAAAACCTCGTTAACACGTAAATGGTCTTTTAAAGACCTGTGAAGTACTCGGGTGCGGCTGCAAACAAGACGGTCGCAAGCCCGGGAAGCTGTCTCAGCCTGGGCTGACACACACGAGGCGGGGGGGGGGCAAGGAGGGGCGCTCCGGGGTGGGGGGGCAAGTGCCCCTCCCTGCGGACGCCCATGGATGCAGCCAATCATAAGCCCATGAGGAGGGTATGTGCGACTTGCGTTTCTCCTGTATGCGGCCTCCCTGAAAGATCTAATGCTGCTCTGAGGTCTGGGTGTTCATGTCGGCCTGCCCCACCTGCAAGCAGCCAAAAGAATTAAAAACATAATGATAATAAACTCTTGTTTATTATCGTATTGTTTATTATCGTTTTACTCTTCTCTCAGAGCCGAGACTTGGGAGCGGGGCCAGGGGGGTGACAGGCTGTAGGGGGAATGTTGGGCACTGTCTTCATTGTGCATGTGGATTTGACTGGCTGACTCAGGGTGGCCAAACCCACATGCGCAGTGAAGCTCTCTCCAACCCTAGCTGCATTGCTGGGTTGATGAGAGCAGGCACAGGCTTCCAGTCTGTGCGGGAGTGCAAATCATCAGCATTCAGGCCAATCCTGATGCTGTTTTCAGCAGCATGAAAGCAGCATTAGGATTGGCCACAGAGAAACAAGGAGCACGATGTGGAGAGCAGGTAAGTATTTTTTTTTTATTTGTCTCCCCCTTAACCCCGTTCCCCACCTCCCTCAGTCCCCACCTACCCCCCGCCCTGCCACTCTGTCAACTCACCAGCCACTACTGATGCAGGCACCGGCTCAGCAGTATCTATGCTTGTTCTTGCTAGTAAAACTGTGACAAGGTAAATCCCAAAGCAGTTGTTGGCCCAGCCCAGACAAAGATGACCTCCACAGCAGTGTAGCCCCATTCGGGGGCTGTGACCTTGAAGCAATGTAGGCAAGATTGGACCACTGCAATCCTCACAGCAGCTGTACAGCCAACGGGACTCCTGGAATCCTAAATGGATCCCACTGGTTTCAGAACTCTAATTCATATACAGACACACACATACACAGTGCTACTACTGCAAATTATGCTTCTCACACACACTACACATGCACAATGTTATGTTATGTTAAACTGGGATTTATAAAGCGCACAGCTACTCAACAGAGTGTCCCGGCGCTATGACAGTAAAAGACAGAGGTAAGGCTATGCACCCGAAACTATTGAAATAGTGGGGAAGCGGATAAGATTAGCTGTTGGAACATCCAAGTTTTTAATTGTTTTCTAAACTCCAAAAGGGAGGTAGTCTGTCTAAGGGGGAGAGGCAGAGTATTCCAAGCACGAGCCACTTGTACCTGGAAAGACCGTCCTCCACAGCGTGCACTGTAAAACCTTGGCGCTGAGATCAAATGTTGATGGGCTGATCTAAGCGATCTGCACGGGTGTAGTAAAGAACTCTTTTACGCAAGTAATGAGCCCCTAACCAGTGCAAAGCTTCAAAAGCAAGGGTTAGTGCCTTGAAAAGAATCCTACAGCGAACCGGGCGCCAGTGTAATTTCTTCAAGTGGGGCGAAATCCGTTCTCTGACTCCCAGCTTCAGAACTGCTCTGGTCGCAGTGTTCTGCACGACCTGAAGTCTGCTCAATAAGCCCTCCGGTATGCCAAAATATAGGACATTAACATAATCCAATCTAGAGGTGATAAGGGCCTGCACAACCATCTTTCTATGCGTCATTGGCAGGAGATAGAGAAATGTCTTAATCATTTTTAGTAAGCCAAAACAAGTACCAGTCACAGTTTGGACTTGTGTTTTCATTGATAATGATAGAGATCAGGGTATCTAAAATATGCCCACTACCACGGATAGAGTAATCACACAGTTACACACACATACATTCATCATACGCTAGGGCCCATTTCACTAACATACGCTCAAATACTCTACCAGCAATAAACCTGTGGAAAGAAAACACCTAAACACCCTGCATCAATATCAGGTCGATCAGATCTGGTTTAGTGACTGTCCTAATCAATAACATAATCTACACAACATATACAATAATGATCAAAAATATAAACCCAATAATTGACAAGAAAGAAAATTCAACACCATGTTTAAAATTATATTGCTTTATCTAAAATTAGTCAAAGTAAATCAATCAGAATAAATCATTTCTCATAGTTACCTATTCTAACTAAGTGTCAGAACGGGTCAGGACAAGTCTCTCGGTAAAGTCTCTCAAGACGAAGTCCTCAGCATCAATCCTCAGCAACGCAGCTTCACGCAGCAAAGGTAAAATGGCAAGTGGCAAAAGGGTGGCAAAAGAGTGGCAAAAGAGTGGGGAGATCCCTCCCTAAGCTAACAGTTTTTATAGTGAAAAATACAATGGAAACTCACATTAAGTTTGCAGAATACACTGAATCACTGAGCAGAGCGAGAAGGAAAGGATGCAACATTGCAACATTTATGAACCTCCGCTCAGGAAAAATACACATAGCGAAGACTACGGAACAGGAACCAAGAAAATAAAACATGTATCACATTTTAACCGGCTTCTCCTCGGCCATCGAGCCACAGTTCAGAGTTTCCCTCTATGGCTCCTTTGTCTTTCGAGATTGCCAAGGACACTTTTACTTTTCTTGGAGAATTCCCAAAAACTGCTGCTGTCCTCATGGAAAGTTTCATAGAAGGACCATGGTCAGTCACCCTCAAGACCATTTCCAGCAGGGGTCTCCCTCGTCACATCTTTCACATATTCACTCGAGGCCAGGCTCTCAAAATCAGCCATCATGGATTAGGCCTCCATAGGCCACAATAGACCATCTCAATTAAAAGAAATAAAAACAACGTTACTACAGCATAATGATTAAACAGTGTTAACCCCACTAATACCCTTATGTGTATGCATTTATCTAGCTTTGCAACATAAAAAAGCATTAATTCAGACAGCGTTTTGTGCTCAAAATAAACAGCACACAGCAACGTTTAAACATGAAAACTTGCACGTTATTTTTTTAGAAAACAAAAACAGCACACACATGCTAACCCTTGTGTAGCTTTCTCTTATGTTAAGACAGACAAATTGATTAATGAATACACACTTACACAAGACAAATAATTAATTTGGTATTTATTAATATCTAATAAAACGCATAGACATACTAGAGCTTCAAAAGCCCCTGAATTTTCTAAATGAAAACTCCGCTCCAGCAATCCCCCCTTTGGTGATTTTATCACCAAATAACCCAAAAAAAAAATAGTGAAAATTTTGTATTACCAGAAGGAAATCCCAATATGATACATATTTTGTGGGAACTAGTGAGTGCCATGATACATACTTCATTGCGACAGGTTGGGGTTTCAGAGGTTACTGGTGAAATTCTGAAAGTACTCTTGACTGACATTGGAGAAGAGTCGAGTACTGAGGATCTTGATGTTGGAGATCTGATACAATTTGATGTTGAAGAAATTGAAGTGAAGAATGACAAGTATCCAAACTGAGTGAAAGAAGGATTCACTTGGATCAAGTGAACGAAGAGATCATTTGGATAAACTATGGAGGCCTAATCCATGATGGCTGATTTTGAGAGCCTGGCCTCGAGTGAATATGTGAAAGATGTGACGAGGGAGACCCCTGCTGGAAATGGTCTTGAGGGTGACTGACCATGGTCCTTCTATGAAACTTTCCATGAGGACAGCAGCAGTTTTTGGGAATTCTCCAAGAAAAGTAAAAGTGTCCTTGGCAATCTCGAAAGACAAAGGAGCCTTAGAGGGAAACTCTGAACTGTGGCTCGATGGCCGAGGAGAAGCCGGATAAAATGTGATACATGTTTTATTTTCTTGGTTCCTGTTCCGTAGTCTTCGCTATGTGTATTTTTCCTGAGCGGAGGTTCATAAATGTTGCAATGTTGCATCCTTTCCTTCTCGCTCTGCTCAGTGATTCAGTGTATTCTGCAAACTTAATGTGAGTTTCCATTGTATTTTTCACTATAAAAACTGTTAGCTTAGGGAGGGATCTCCCCACTCTTTTGCCACTCTTTTGCCACCCTTTTGCCACTTGCCATTTTACCTTTGCTGCAACCACTTCTCTCAAGACCACTTCCGGATTATCTCGAGTCACTGTTTCTTCTTCTCCTCCTTCAGACAGTGCCACATAAGACCATTCCGGTGATCTGTACTTTTGGTTGGGTCTTCTTACTCTTTTTATTTCCACTGGTTCGTTTGACTCCTTTGATTCTTTTCCTTCAGCTTTTGAACTTTGACTCGAAACTTCATTCACTTGTTCAGCTTTCGATGAATTTGCTCTTATTACTTTGTATCTCAGCCTCTTAACTCTGTTGTTAGGCCAACGATCTCCTCTTAACACCTTTTTCGGCTTTGTTTCTTTATTACTTCTTTCTCCAATCCAAGTTCTCTTTCTCAGAACTCGACCCTCTGTTTGTTCATCCTCATCATCTGTTTCAAGTGCCTCTTGTTTCCGTTTTCCAGCAGCTTTCTTCTTCTCCACAGATTTTTTCACCACTGTTTGAGACTTCCCTACTCCTGTCCCTCCTCGGGTCTCCGACATGCAATCTTCTTGCTGTCTACTTGTCCCTTCACCTAGCTCCTCATGAATGTTCCCTACACCTCCTCGGGGGTCTTCCGCAATCTGTCCCTCTCTATCTTCTTCTGACCCTACTTCTTCAAGTATAATCTCAAGTGGTTCTTCAATCTCCTCCTTTTCTGATTCAGGAGTAATCTCTGTGTGATTTCTTTTTTCTTTTCTTTTTCCTTCACTGCTGTTCGAAACTTCAGGCTCTCTTACAGAATCTGATCTTTTCTCTGATACTCGCAGTGATTCTGTTGAAGCTCTCTCTGCTTCTTTTCTCACTGATTCCGTATCATCAGTATCTTCATCATCACTGGAATCTGACTCTTCAAAATACTCTTTACCAGTCCCTTCTTTTGGGTTTGGAACTCTCAGAGTATGACTTGCATGTACCCAGTGCTTCACTCCAGCACACTTTACTGCAGTCGTTGTAGTCAGAATAACTTGTCTCGGCCTTCCCCACCTTGGAATCAAGCAATTTCTTCTTCTGTGTACCTTAATCCTCACCCAGTCTCCTGGACTCAGATCATGGGCTTGCTTCTTCTCAAGTGTGGTAGCTTCTTCTCCAACCTGGTGAAACACAGAATGAACTGCGTCAGCCAGGCCTTTACAGTAATCCAAAATCATGTCATCAGTTATTGTCACCAACTTATTGACAGGCACGAATGCATGGCGCATAGCACGTCCCATGATTATTTCATGCGGGCTCAAACCAGTAGTTCTATCTGGAGTAGATCTCATTGTCATCAGAACTAAAGGCAAAACATCTGGCCATTTCATGCCAGTGGCTAAGCACATTTTTCCAATCCTATTCTTGATCGTGCCATTAATTTGCTCAACCACACCAGAAGCCTCTGGTCGGTATGCACAATGTAGCTTCTGCTGTATTTTCAATGCTTCACAAATCAAACCCATGAGCTCATTCTGAAAGTGTCTACCTCTATCAGACTCAACTGTAACTGGAAACCCGTACCTAGGAATCAACTCCCTCAACAGTAACTTTGCCACTGTCAATCCATCATTTCTTCTAGTCGGGTAAGCTTCCACCCACCTTGAAAACAAACAGACTACCACTAGAACATACCTCAGTCTGTTCACTTGGGGCATTTCAATGAAATCAATCTGCATTCTTGTAAAAGGACCTCCTTCTCTGCCTATTGTTTCCAGACTCACCACTGTCTTTTTCCCAGTGTTAAATTGCTGACAAACTAAACACCTCTGACAGATGCTCTCTGCAATTGTCCTGAACTTTGCATTGTACCAGGTCTGTTTAAACGACCATCTCAATTAAAAGAAATAAAAACAACGTTACTACAGCATAATGATTAAACAGTGTTAACCCCACTAATACCCTTATGTGTATGCATTTATCTAGCTTTGCAACATAAAAAAGCATTAATTCAGACAGCGTTTTGTGCTCAAAATAAACAGCACACAGCAACGTTTAAACATGAAAACTTGCACGTTATTTTTTTAGAAAACAAAAACAGCACACACATGCTAACCCTTGTGTAGCTTTCTCTTATGTTAAGACAAACGAATTGATTAATGAATACACACTTACACAAGACAAATAATTAATTTGTTATTTATTAATATCTAATAAAACGCATAGACATACTAGAGCTTCAAAAGCCCCTGAATTTTCTAAATGAAAACTCCGCTCCAGCAATAACATATCGTCCATTTTCACCCCCAGATTTTTAACCATGTTAACGGCCGTCTGGGGTGGCGACATTTCGTCAGGCCACCACTGTTTCCAGATGTCCGATGGAGGGGAACCAAAGAAAATGATCTCAGATTTCTCCGGATTACATTTGAGTTGGCGGTATTGAAACCAGAGGAATACTTCAGTCAGGCAGGCTCTAATCTCCTGACCTTGAAAGTCTTCACCCTTCCCACAAGTGAACAACATCTTCGAGTCGTCCGCATAGGATATAATCTTTGCATCTCCTGCCTCCACCAACTTTGCAAGGAGGGACATATACAGATTGAATAATACCGGGCTCAGAATAGAGCCCCGGGGGACACCCACATTAAGAGGCGGGATCCTGGCGGTAAAGAGAGGAGACCAAATCTCCTGCTTTCTGTCCTTTAAGAAGAAGGCAAACCATTTCAGCACCGTGCCACCAAAACCACACCTCTGCAATCTCTGCAGCAGGTGATCATGGGGCACGGTGTTGAAAGCTGCCGAAAGATCTAAAAGAATCAGGACAGCTTTTCCACCCTCATCAAGTGTTTTTTTAATGGTCTCAGAGACCTCAAGTAAGGCCGTTTCCGTACTGAAGTTAGAACGGAATCCTGATTGACTTGAATGCAGGAGGTCATTGGTTTCAGCAAAGTTGGAAACTACCGAATGCACATATTTTTCCAATGTTTTAGCAAGGAATGAAAGAAGGGAAATCGGTCTATAGTTGGAAAGTATAGTCTGATCTGCCGCGGGTTTCTTCAGCAACGGAATTACTTTCGCGCTTTTCCAAAGCTCGGGTACCTGGCCCAAGCTCAAAGACAGATTCAGAATGGTATTTACTGTTGAATTCAGTATCTCTGCCATCTTGGCCAAAAAATTGACCAGGCAAGGGTCCGACGGGGAGCCAGACTTCAGACCCTTCATTATTATTAAGGAAGATTCTAGAGAGATCGGGGGAAAATGAGAGAGAGAAGCCATTCCTATCATAGTTTGACAATTTACAAAGGTGGAAACTTTATTCACTGAGCCGTCTGACAGACCAAAAGATATACACACATTATTTCAGTGCAATAATCTGTGTATTCATATAACAGCAGAACTTTACATGAGAGAGCTAGTAGGCCACTCTCACTAACTAAGAGATAAAGTCTGGTCAGGGTATCAATTTCAAAATTGCTGCTACCACCACTTTATGTGTTATACCTCGAACAGGGACAGTAGTCCTCTGTCTATATAAGGGTACCTTGGTGCGTCCCTCCGGGCATTAGAACATTCCCTGTGCATAGAATAGTGTAGCGGGCTGGAAGAAAGGGGCAGGAGAGTAAGTCAAGGTAAAGATGGTTTCATTGTATACAGAACACGTCTCCGTCGAGTAGACAGTCTCTTGGAGAGAAAAGGGGGTCAGGGCTGTTTGTCTTTATATTCCCGGTCCCTCTACGGGGCCCACCCTCTCTTCATCCACTCCAGAGCGAGCCCGTCCAGCCGTGGATTTGGGGGGGGGGGGGTCCGTGTTCTTAGTAAAGGATCCTCTGGGTTTACGTATCGGGTCTCTCCCGTCTCCCCACCCAGCCCGCAAACCGCTCGCGTACCTGCGAGAGCCACGCTCCTCCTGGAGCTTGGCTGGGCGAATCACGGGGTCGTTGGCCTCCTGGCTTCCTCTCGTCTCTCGACCACTCCGCCTCTACTCCTCCGCTCAACTCCGTCCGCTGTGTTCCACACTCTACTCCTTCTGACTCTTCCTCCTCGACTCCTCCGGTGATGCAACACCTCGACTTCCGTATTCCTCGCGTTCTTGTGGGCCAGATCTCCTCGACGTCATCAGTGGGGGCGTGGATTTCAGAAATGTCCTCCAAGTTAAAGGGACAGCGCCTGTTTTCCTCATCTCTCTCATAGGCGCGTATATCCAAGCAGTTCCAATCATCCTGATGCTGGGAAAGAGGAGGGGAAACGGTGGTCATCACATTCCACCAGTCCGCTGTCCATTTCACACCCCCCTAGGCCGGGCTCGCCTTGTTACAAATAGGCAAATGAATGACTGAATGAAAAGTTTTATAAAGCGCGTGAATGCCCAGGTGTCTTAGCGCTGGAATTGCCGTGTGATCGTACTGTGAGGGCAGGCGCTGGCTTAAAGCTTGGGTAGGAATAGCCATGTTTGTAGGGATTTTCTGAAAGTCTGTCTATTGGTTTGGGTCCTCAATGTAAAAGGTAACGTGTTCCTTAACTTACAGGCCAGTTGAAAGAAATAGAGACCGATGGCTCTGTGCACATGTTAAATTTGCATAAACCCAGTGCCAAACTCAAAGTCAGGATACCAGATATAAACACAATCAGGAATTAAGGACATGGGAATACACCTGTATGCCTTGCAGGGGATAGGCCGGTCCCAACAGTTATGGTAGTGGCATAAACTTCGACCAGGTGCAACTGGGACTAGAGCCAAAGGAAGATTACATTATGGATAGCTAGTGGGGCACAGAGTTATGGGTAGGCTCAGGGACATTTTAAGGATTTTGGGGGCCTTGGGCCAAACGTATTTCCGGGGTCCCTGTTCGGCACCGTTTTAAATTTATGATCTAGTTTCAGCTCTTTCATGCCCTCTTTGGCCAGGTCACCAACAGTGCACAGGCATACTGATCCAAATTCTAAATGTGTTTACATCTAATATTTGGGGACAGTGAGGTGTGTTTTCAATATTGTAACACAGGAACAGCTCACTAATATTACTGCAAATAATCTATGTGACATATGAACATGTGAGGTCCTGTTTTGATCTAAAAGAATGAAACATAAACGCAACATGTCTCTTCCTAAAAAGGTCTGTAATAGACTCACACATCACCCACATTAAAAATAAATTTCAATGGAAACAGTATTTTATGCAATCTGTTTAATAATTATTCAAGGTCATCAGGGCAAGACTCCTTGCAGAACAGAGCTGGCTATATTGGGTGGAGGGGCCTTCAAGACTGGGGCCCTGGGCCACAGCCCACTTTGCCCATGATTTAACACGCCTCTGGGTAGGCTGTGAACACTGAAAGGTATAGTTGACGGGCTATCTGCAAAATCAGGAGCCATGCATCAGGGGAACTGAAGAGACAGAAGACTACTGGTATTGAGATGTGTAACAAGGGCACAGAGACTAGGGAAATGATCAAGCAATGTGGTAGGGGCAAAGTTTTGTGGGGAAAGTGACTTTAGCGCTTGGAATGGAGTGGATGGGGGCACAGAATGAGGCTGGCAGTCTAGAGGCTCTGAGAAATGCAATAGAGGGGGCATCTGAGAAACACATGGTGGAGCATCTAGGGGCACTTATAGGAGAGAGGAGTGATTGGTGTTAGGGACACAGCTTCTTTGGCAGTTGCATAAGGTGCAAGAGCACATAGGGAATCACTTTGTTGGGTAACTTAAGGCCACTGACAGGGTAGCTTGGAGGTACTTGCAAAGGGACAAAGAGATGGGAAGATGGGGCAACTGGTGGAAGTTCAATGTCTGGAGGCAATTGCTGCTGGAGTGTAATTGAAATATAGCTTTGGGAAAATAGGGACACTGTGGGGCATGCAGTGGGGCATTTGAGTCACAATGAGATAGATGCCCAGGTCAATTGGTTGTGAGCTACACACCAACTGGTTAAAGTTCCGGTTGGGGCTGAGGGAGCATTGCATCAATATAACTAGGGGGACACTGAGGGAGGGGCAATCTAGAAGCACCCAGAAGTGCAACAGGGTAAATACAGGCCTCTCTTGAACTGCCACTGTGCCATTACTTACTGCTGGAGGCCTGTTGGTTCTATACCAAGACTCTAAAACCACATTGAGCTTCCAAAAGCGAACCTGAAGAGACCTTCGAGGGACTAGTTAATCCTTGTGTGGTGGCTTATTGTGTCAGGGTTATATGTTCTATGGGATTCTTTGTGGCAACTCTCCATCGACAGTGCCTATCATGCATCTCCGGTCATTTAGAGAATTGGTGCAAGGGTTCTACATAGCACAGCAAAGTTAATTACATTTTGACTTGCACCTTTGTCCCTTTCACTGGTACTAGTAAACAGATGTGTAAAATAACAAGTACTATAGAATGAAATTGTGAACGCCCTCACACCCTCTTACATAAATGTTGTCCCTACAGCTCAATAAAAGATTTATGCTGTCTTACATTGTAAGCACTAGAAGCATGTTTGAACTCATAAGTTGGCACCAAAAAGTGATATTTTTGTGTTTATTTTATTTCTAACTTCTTTATTTACTAACTTCGAAAGAAAGACCTATTTATTTTCCAAGCAATTGCTCTGAATGGGTATAGAGTTTGTTGTGTGTTATTTGTCCCTTGTGGCATGTCAGTATCTAACTCGCACCACCTTTTTTAGGTCTCGCCTGGGATGGCGCATGCGATGTATGTGCTCCTGTTTGAGAGAGAGATATGGTAGACAACAAGGGGCACAGATTACTTATTGCTTAACATTTGTTGGTTTCATTGTCACTGTTATCTGGGGCCTTCTAATTGGCCAGCGCGTGCTGGCTTCACTTACTCTACTTTCTTTTGGAACATGGACCAAGTACTGATTGCTTCTGCTACATTGCTGCCGCTGGCAAGTGCCCTCCGTTGCCTCTGTACTCTGTTCCCCCTCCTTGGCCCCCGCTCCTGCTCTGTGCCACTCGTTCTCCCCCCTTTTTTTGTGCCCCATTTCGCTTCTGTACCACTCGTTTCCACCCTTTTCTCTCCGCCCACTTTGCCTTCTGTACCACCGTTTCTCCACCGCTGTGCCCCCATGGCCCCGCCCCCTGCTGCCCACTCACTGATCCCGCCTCCCGCCTCCCAGCTGCTCCTTCCTCCCGCCTCCCCATATATGCCGGACGCTGCGCGGTGAGGTGAGTGACCCCTGACCCTCCTGGTAGGTCGCTCCCCCTCCACGCAGCGCCGACTGTGTGGCCCTGCTGCCGCCGCCACTGCCGCTCGTAAGTGCCCTCCGTTGCCTCTGTGCTCTGTTCCCCCTCCTTGGCCCCCGCTCATGCTCTGTGCCACTCGTTCCCCCCCTTTTTTTGTGCCCCATTTCGCTTCTGTACCACTTGTTTCCCCCCTTTTCTCTCCGCCCACTTTGCCTTCTGTACCACCGTTTCCCCGCCGCTGTGCCCCCGCGGCCCTGCCCCCTGCTGCCCACTCGCTGATCCCGCCTCCTGCCTCCCAGCTGCTCCTCCCTCCCGCCTCCCCAGATATGCTGGATGCTGCGCGGCCGCGCCGCTTGCGCGCCGAAGGCGCACCTAAGGCAAGCCCGTCTGCGTCCGTCCGCGCCTGGAGCGTACCCAGCGCCAGAACCCCTGGACCCCGCGAACGCCACAACACCAGACTCCGCTACGTCGCCAGCACCCTCCACGCACTCAACGCCGGCCGAAACCACACCTGCTTCCAGGCCGCCCTGAAACGGACCCACGGACCCTTCTCCTGCCGCACCTGCAGCTTCACCTGCGACAGATCCACCAAACCTCCAAGGACTGGACACAACCACTTCCACTGCATACTTCTCAACACCCGCTCCGCACACAAACACGCCGTCGAGCTCTAGGACCTGCTCGACACCTCTGCCCCAGACGTGGCCTTCTTGACCGAGACCAGGTGGAACGACTGCTCGGTGCCCGACATCGCCATAGCCATCCCCGACGGCTACAAGATCACCCGCAGGGATTGCACCAACTGAATCGGAGGAGGAATAGCCATCGTCCACAAGCCCACCCTCAAGGTCGCCACCCACGCAGACGACACCCTCAACACCGCCGAACACCTGCACTTCTGGATCCACACCGACCCCAACACCACCCTCAGAGGAACAATCATCTACAGACCCCCCGGACCCTGGGCTCAGTTCAGCGACTCCATCGCTGACCTCGCCAGCTCCCACGCACTCACCTCCACGGACTATATCCTCCTCGGGAACCTGAACTTCCACCTCGAGAACAACAACGACATCAACTCCGCCACCCTGATCGACAACCTCGCCAACCTCGGCCTCAGACAACTCGTCACCGCACCCACCCATGCCGCCGGCCACACGCTGGACCCCGTCTTCTCCACCACACCACCGAACTCCACTGGACCGACCACCGCTGCATCCATTTCACCTTCAAGAAACCAACCACGCTCCACCGCACCCAACAGCTGCCTCGCCGCGGCTGGAGCAAAGTCACCGAAGACCAGCTGATCGCCACCCTCACCCAGAACCCACCCACCGACCCCACCAACCCAGATGCCGCAGCCCGCAACCTCAGACAGTGGATCGACGACTGCGCCAACACCATCGCCCCGTTCAAGAAACCCTCCAACAGCCACGCCAGCAAGAGAGCCACTTGGTTCACCGATGAGCTCCAGACCTCTAAACACACATGCCGTAAACAGGAGAAGATATGGCTCCACGAACGCACACCGGAAAACTACGCAGCCCACAAGGACGCCACCCGCAGACATCACCACCTCATCAGATTAGCCAAGGGATCCTCCTTCAAAGACCGCCTGGACAACAATGCACACGACAGCAAAGTGCTCTTCAGCATCGTAAAGGAACTCTCCAACCACAGCGCCAACGCCAACGACATCCCGCCCTCACAAAAACTGTGTGACTCACTCGCCATCTTCTTCCACCGCAAGATCGCTGACATCCACGACAGCTTCAACACCACAACCTCCCCAACCACACCAGACTCCACTCCCCTGCGAACACCACCAGCACCAATCGCCTGACCTTCTGGTCCATGGTCAATGACGACGAGACACGCAAGGTCATGAACTCCATCCACTAAGGATCTCCGTCAGACCCGTGCGCACACCACATCTTCAACAAAGCAGACGCAGCCATTGCACCCCAACTACGGAAGGTCATCAACATCTCCTTCGAAACAGCGACATTCCTGGAAAGCTGGAAACACGCCGAAATCAACGCCCTCCTCAAGAAGCCCAAGGCGGCCCCCAAAGACCTCAAGAACTTCCGGCCCATCTCCCTGCTCCCGTTCCCAGTGAAGGTCATCGAGAAAATCGTCAACATGCAATTGGCCCACCTGGAAGACAACAACGTCCTGGACCCATCCCAATCCGGATTCAGATGAAACCACAGCACCGAGACAGCCCTCATCGCCGCCACAGACGACATCAGGCGCCAACTAGACAATGGTGAAACATCAGCCCTCATCCTCCTAGACCTGTCAGCCGCCTTCGACACGGTCTGCAATCACATTCTAAAGACACGCCTCCTAGAAGCCGTAATCCAAGAGAAGGCCCTTGACTGGACAACATCCTTCCTCTCTGGTAGAACCCAAAGCGTCCGCCTCCCACCCTTCCGATCTGAAGCCACCGACATCATCTGCGGCATCTCCCAGAGCTCATCCCTCAGCCCGACGCTGTTCAACATCTACATGGCCCCCCTCGAACAAGTGGCCCGCCATCACGACCTCAACATCATCTCCTACGCCGAAGACACCTAGCTCATCCTCTCCCTCACCAAGGACCCACACACTGCCAAAACCAACCTCCACAAGGGAATAAAGGCCGTCGCCGACTGGATGAGGAGCAGCCACCTTAAGCTGAACTCGGACGAGACGGAGGTCCTCATCCTCGGACCCACCCCCTCAGCCTGGGACGACTCTTGGTGGCCGACCACAATGGGAACAGCACCAACACCCACCGACCATGCACGCAACCTAGGATTCATCCTTGACTCCTCCCTCTCCATGTCCAAGCAGATCAACGCTGTTTCCTCCTCCTGCTACAACACCCTCCGCATGCTCCACAGGATCTACAAGTGGATCCCGACTGAAACAAGAAGAACGGTGACACAGGCCCTCGTCAGCAGCAGACTGGACTACGGCAACGCACTCTACGCAGGAATCCCAGCCAAACACCTACAACGACTACAAAGCATTCAAAACGCCTCAGCCCGACTAATCGTCAATGTCCCCCGCCGCAGCCACATCAAGCCCCACCTGAAAGACCTACACTGGCTCCCCGTCAACAAGAGGATCACCTTCAAGCTCCTCACCCACGCACACAAAGCACTCCACAATACCGGACCAGCCTACCTGAACACCAGACTCAACTTCTACACTCCGCCAGCCTCGCCCTCGCCGCTGTACCCCGCATCCAACGAACAACCTCCGGTGGCAGATACTTCTCCTACCTCGCCGCCAAAACCTGGAACACCCTCCCTACCCACCTACGGCAGACCCAAGACCTACTCGCCTTCAGAAGACTCCTCAAGACCTGGCTCTTCGAGCATTGGTGCCAACCCCCCCTATCCCCCCCTCAGCGCCTTGAGACCCTCACGGGTATGTAGCGCGCTTTACAAGTACTCTGATTGATTAATTGGTTGATTGATTGCTGTCCTTTCGCTGATTTTGCTGCTTCTTCCCTGTTGTCCTGGTTGAACATATTGCCTTTTGCAGCAATGTTTATCTGTGCCAGAAGCACTTAACCCCTTCGCTGCTGCGGACATTCCGCTGCAGCGCTGGGGGGGGCAGGGGGGCAGCGCGGCGGGCCTGTGCTCATGACGGAGCCGCTCCGTCATGAGCCACAGTTGAGCTGTGCTCATGACGGAACGGTTCCGTCATGACTCCGCCCATTTGCGTTGTCGCCCCGCACAGGCGGGGAAACAGCGCCGCGCAGGCGGAGCGGCCGCCGGCAGGATTGTCATGACGGAACCGTTCCGTCATGAGCACACGACAACCGTGGCTCATGACGGAACGGTTCCGTCATGAGCAGGGAAGGGGTTAAAAGAAGCCTTTTTCTCCCTTGAAATGGGTGTTTATTGTGACAACAGATGCTACCTGCTTTCAAATGTATTTTCATGAATGCAGGTGCAATTATTTTATTTATGTGACTGGAACTTTTGCCAAATGTCATTGGGGCATATTATCAAGCACCGCGTTAAAATTATCGCCGCTTTAGCAGCAGAAAACTGCAGCTAAATTGGCGATAATGGGCTTGATAATATGCCGCAGAGAATTCCCATAGAAGCCCATGTTGACGGGGGCGGAGCTTGCCGGCGACTATGGCGGACGTGTGAGCACAGAGCTCCCCGTACTAGCCCTCAAACGATCCTTTAAACTATCCTCCACAGCAGAGCTGACAAGTGATCTGGAGGGGGGATTCCCTCCTATACCTGGCTGCGGCGGCCGGCGGAGCCTGGAAGGACACGTAACGCGGGCGGCGTTTCTCCTGGCGGACCAGGCCACCATCCCCGAGCTGCCCTGCGGCCCTCCCCGGCTTGCGTCACTCGGCGTGCGGTGTACTTGGAGGAGGCGGACCCGGTCGGCCACGACCATTGGCTTCAGTGGGGGAACCACCTTTACAACGCAACTTTTACAACGTTATGCTATTACAACGCATTTTTTACAACGCAAAAACTTTTACAACGCATGCTTTTACAACGCGTGCCATTATATGGTAAGTACTGTTACAACGCATATACATTTACAACGCATTATGTGAAAATGCCTTTACAACGCATGCATTTATAATGCATGTCTTTACAACGCAAGATGTTATATGGTAAGTACTTTTACAACGCATATACTATTACAACGCATTTTTTTTTCTTTGTGTTTCCATTTAAAAAAATATTTATCTTGTTTAATTATTTTAAAAAAAGCAATTGTAATTTGTCAAAAGTTATTTGTTTTTCAAAATATTAATACTTGAGTATTTTGTCTAGTAGAAATGTTTGGATGGATAGCAGTTAAATTAATACTTGAGTATTTTAATTATTTCTAATAAAGCAATTGGAATTTTAAAAAAGTACAGTAGTATTTTAAAAAAGTGAGTAGTTTATTTAAATATTAATATTTGAGTATTTTGTCTAGTAGAAATGTTTGGTTGGATAGCAGTTAAATTAATACTTGAGTATTTTAATTATTTTTAATAAAGCAATATTAATTTGAAAAAAGTGAGTAGATTATCAAAATATTAATACTTGAGTATTTTATTTAGTAGAAATGTTTGGTTGGATAGCTGTTAAATTTATACTTGAGTATTGTAATTTTTATTCCTGGCTATTTAGTTTAGTAGGAATGTTTTGTTGGATAGTTAAAAAACTAATAGAGTATTTAAATATTAAAAGTTGATACTTAAAAATTACCAAATTTAATAGTTGAGTATTTTTCTAAATTGATTGATTTTTTTTAAAAAATAAAGAGTATTTAATATTATAATTTAAATAAATATGAGTGAGTACCTAATTTAAAATACTAGAGTAATTTTATCACATATGAATAGACTAGAGTATTTATAAGTACAAAAGAAAGTGTCCTTTTTAAAAGTAATGGAAGAGTATTTTTGGTTTAATTATTATAAAAATAATATAATTTTATTTAAAAAAAAAAAAAAAACTTAAAATATTAAAAGAGTAATAAATTAAAAAAAATTACATTAATAAAATTTAGAAAATTTAAAAAAAACAATTATAACTTACTTTTTGAAAAAAATTCCCACGCTTTTCCATTGAAGTCTATGAGCGTCTTTGTCCTTTATTTATTTTGCCAGCCTCAGAATATACAACCCGCGGAACAAGAAAAGAAGGTTCAGAAAGTGTAGAAAGAGAAAGTTTTGAAGGGAAAAGATAATAGAGTCAAGGTAAGGAACATATTTAGTTAATTTACATTTATTTTATAATAATATTGGAGTTTAAAAAACTTAATTTAAAATAATGACAGCAAACAATTATTGATTGTACATTTTTATTTGTTTAAAAAATCATTAAAAAAAAAGCATATTTTTCAAACATTTATCACAGTAAGTTTTATTTTTTAAACAAAATATATATATTTTATTTACATATATTAACATTTATTTACAGATGAATTTAAAAAAATAGTCCGCCATAAATTGAGATGCACGCGATGACGTAAGGACGTGTGCGTCGACGTAATACGCCATTTTGCAGAGCATCGGAGGAGGAAGCAGCAGGAAGCTGATCTGCGTCCAGGTAGGAAATATTTTCAGTTGATATTATAGATTAAACCTTTAAAAGGGATACATATATAGTAAGGAAAGAATAAGGGGAGGTTGCTGGAAAACTAATAGATGTCTAAAATGTTGTTAAACATGTCCACATTAATGTCATTAATACATGCCTATGTCGGGTCACTAAAAGTAAGTTAGTTATTTAAAAAAAATATGTAACTCTTACAGAATTAAAAGTTACTGTTCAGACAGTTTATTTGTTTATTTACGTATTAAATAACGTACTGTCGATCTTCATTTCTAAGTTCAAAAAATGAGCGTACTTTGTAATTTTGTAAATATAAAATTGAAATGCAAATGATGATTCTGCTGCAAAGTGCATTTTGGAATATGGTTTGATTTGTATATTATACATCTGTTTGAGATTTGGTGATTGGTTTTGACGGTATTTAATTTGGATTTTTTCGGTAATTTGAAAAATGGTGTTCAGATAATGAAAAATGGTTCAAATACTATGGAACAGTATATTTGTAATCATTGGTTTATTTTGGTGGAAATGAAGATTTGTTTTAAAAATTAAAAAAAACCCGACTTGTTTGTTTGAAAAAAAATTT
Organism: Triturus cristatus; assembly: GCF_964204655.1. Classification (NCBI taxonomy): domain Eukaryota; kingdom Metazoa; phylum Chordata; class Amphibia; order Caudata; family Salamandridae; genus Triturus; species Triturus cristatus. Next base: position 862,516,228 of record NC_140590.1, read on the forward strand.
TTAAAAAAAATCTTTGTATGCCAATTGCATTTTAAAAATTGCTATAATTTAAAGCAAAGCAGGAAAGTAAGTAAATTCATTGTTTTAAAAAGAAAGAATGTTAGAAAGATTTTCCAGGTAGTCTATAGCCACACACAACGAAAACTGTTGTAGAATTGCCAATAGTCTCTCAGACATTTCCCTTGTTTTGACTGTTACTCGTGGGTTTAGACTACCTGCGAGTGCTTGTGCTATTCTCATTTCTTGGAAACTTTGCTCCTTCTTCAAAGTTTCCAAAAATGAGTAGAAGTTAGGATGTGGTTTTCCAATTGTATGATTGAAGGAGTTATGCCACCCCTCAATGGCATTGTTTGTTTTGGCCTCTCCCTCTAAACAACTCGTGTAGCAGTTCCACCACTCCACATGGAATCGTGGCTTCCTCCTGCGACCCGATCTGCTTAGGTGTCCAATCCATGTGTCCTCAAAATAATTTAGAATGGGTGCCAATTTTTCCTCGTTACTCGTATAATAAACAGATTCTATAATTGCAGTGTAGTACTCGTCCACACTATCGGGAGGAACAAAACAAAGTGCAGTTAATTTTTTTAGTTCAAACTGTAGTTTGCTATCCCGAGAATATTCTGCAACTAGGGAAGTTTTCTGTAGTTTACGCCAAAATGCCTGCGAAAAATGGAAAAAACATCCCTGAATTTGGGTATCCGTGTACGTTTTAGTGATCACATTGATCATGCTCAATTCGAAATCAATAATAATTTTTCGAGGACTTGCAGATGTTTTACTTTTAATCACTGATAAAAGTTCAGTGTATGTTGCAGAAGTCTTATCAGGTAGCAAACTATACACTAAGGGAATAACACTATTGTTAATTTTAGCATGTATAGTGTAAATTTGAGTGAAAGGATGGGGTGTACTTTTAAACGTCCCATCCATCATCCAAATTTCACTACTTTCTAACTTAGCAAGGTTACGTGGGGTACTAAAAATAAGAATACGTTTCTGAGGGTTTTCGTTGTCATGCAGAAGGAAAGGTTCATCAGAAAAAGAAATAGAAAGATCATGAGGAATTCTAATGTCAGAGAATGTATGTGGTGTAGACAATTGAATGTTACTTGCCTGCTTTTGTCTCTGAATAATTCTTCTCAAATTGGGTATTATAGGCATGTTACTAGCAACATGACTGGGGACATGCTGTGCAACCTCCCTTAAAATTGATCCTGTAGAATCATTGGAGGTGCTTGCAATAGCTTTCATCTCATTTATTGTCTCTCTGATTTCTACATCCATTGCAGAGGCAGAGTGGTTATGTTCTGTGGTTTTCACAACCAAATTATCAACAGTAACCGCTCTGCCACTGCAATGGGTAGTGTAGTATTGCACGCACCTCCAATGATTTCTAGTTAAACTTATTCTTTCCTTACTATATATGTATCCACCATGGTTTAACAAATTTTTGCCCTTCCTGGATTTAATGAAGTTGGCTGCTCCAAGGCTAGACATTATCTGAAAAAAGGAGGAAAGATAAAAAAATTAGCCTGATATAATTTAATATTTTTTAAAAACATAACATTTACGCCATCCATTATTTTGCCTACTGATGCACCTTCATGGAGTAAGATTAGTAAATTGTTACCCCTACACTATCAAACACTTTCTCTACTGATGCACCTTTATGGAGTTAGAATAGTAAATTGATACCCCTACACTATCCAACACTTTCCCTACTGCTGCACCTTCCTGGAGTTAGAATAGTAAATTGATACCCCTACACTATCCAAAACTTTCCCTACTGATGCACCTTCCTGGAGTTAGAATAGTAAATTAATACCCCTACACTATCCAACACTTTCTCTACTGCTGCACCTTCCAGGAGTTAGAATAGTAAATTGTTACCCCTACACTATCCAACACATTCCCTACTGCTGCACCTTCATGGAGTTAGAATAGTAAATTGTTACCCCTACACTATCCAACACTTTCCCTACTGATGCACCTTCCTGGAGTTAGAATAGAAAATTGTTACCCCTACACTATCCAACACTTTCCCTACTGCTGCACCTTCCAGGAGTTAGAATAGTAAATTGTTACCCCTACACTATCCAACACTTTCCCTACTGCTGCACCTTCCTGGAGTTAGAATAGTAAATTGTTACCCCTACACTATCCAACACATTCCCTACTGCTGCACCTTCCTGGAGTTAGAATAGTAAATTGATACCCCTACACTATCCAAAACTTTCCCTACTGATGCACCTTCCTGGAGTTAGAATAGTAAATTAATACCCCTACACTATCCAACACTTTCTCTACTGATGCACCTTCCTGGAGTTAGAATAGTAAATTGTTACTACTACACTATCCAACACTTTCCCTACTGATGCACCTTCCTGGAGTTAGAATAGTAAATTGATACCCCTACACTATCCAACACTTTCCCTACTGCTGCCCCTTCCTGGATTTTGAATAGTAAATTGTTACCTCTACAGCATGGTACATTTTAAAAACTGCTGCACCTTACAATGTTGGTTGAAATTACCTTTTTCTTTCGAAATTGCTTTTCTTGCTGACTCTTGTTCAGTGGTATTGGTGTGTAGGCTTGTGTAGACACTTAAGAGGTGATTTGTTGTGGAATGGATAAATTAATGTCTGGAAAAGTGATAAAAGAAAAAAATTTGATAACAGAACGAAGTTGAGAAATGCTTTTTTTTTAATTTTTCAAAAAAGATTGCACATGTGATATAAGTTGCAGCACATAACAATTTCCGTAATGGTAAACCATCCTTTACACATGAAATATAACTCTAAAATGGGGAAATGTAATCATAATTGCATTGATTTTTTTTGGAAAACTTTAGCAATGTGATAATTAGTCTACTATTCTGAAGGTTAAGAACGCGTGCTGTAAATAAATACCTTGTTTTGTAGAACTCGCTTTTCAGGATGAGGTGGCTGAATATGATTTCCTTTGTTGGCTCAAGATTTTAGTTGTGATTTAAAATTGTTTTCTTTGGGTAAAAAAAAGAGGATAAAAAGTTAATTAACGGTGGTTATAAATGTTGAAACTGAGTATCTTTAAAATAATACTGAAGTACATTATAACTTGTACTACATGACACTGTCCTAATCAATGCACCTTACTGAAGTAGAAATAGAGATATGTACCCCTACACTAAACAGAAATATCCCTAATGTTGCTCATTTCTAGAGTAGAAATAGTATATTGTTTCTCTAAACTATCCATTACTTTTCAAAGTAGGTACGTTAGAGGAGGAATAATTGCAAAAGGAAGGGTTAATAATGTATAGTAATAATACAATGGAAAAGGTAACATACCTTTTCCAGTTGTTTTTTTGGTTTTCGTGCCTTTAACCTGATGCTTGTAGGAGGTTAAAGTTTTTTGGGGGAACAGATGTTCACTGGTGGGAAAAAAAAAATTAAATAATTGTTCCTTTGTCAACGTTGGTTTGCAAAAAAAAAGAAAATATAAAAACCATTTGTAATATGAAAAAGGAGCATGAGTAACAATTGGTGTGAGTAAACATACTGCACATATGATGCACTTTTCAAAAAAAACATAACAGGTAATTTCGAAACTATTACTAAATTAGTAAAATGCAGAACATTCATGGACTTAGATTAGAAATATTTGCCCTAGTAATATGAAACGCTTTTGCAGATGTGGTAACTAACTGAAGTCTTATTAGAAATTGTTACTCCATCATCATGGTAATATTTCGTTTATTATGTGATGAGATTGAGTATTAATAAAAAACACCTTTGCCATACATGACTTTAGGGAATTTTTTTAAAAAAAATTTACAAGTAAAAGCATTACACATAAATAACATTTACCTGAACTATTGAGTTTGTCAGTCGTTAACGTGGTGGGGGTGACCAAATAGGTTCAGCTATTGTGGAATGTCAAAATCTTCCGATTTTCTGGTTGTGGAAAATAAAATACTTGTTTTAATTTTGTGTTTAATTTTATTGATAATATATTGGAAACAGTACATTTGTAAACTTTTTATTATTAATTAAAAATATATTTTTTGTGGCTTAAGAAAATATATTTTTCTAAAAACTAACGTTTAGAAATATATTAATAACTTACTAGTAGTTGTTCTGTTGTTATGCTTTCACGAGTGAATTCCGTGCTCTCTCTGAGGAGGTCGCAGTGCAGGTGACAGAGGGTCAGCTTATTACGTCTGCTCTCTCTGCTAGTTGATAATCAACTGAGTGCAAAATGGTGTCTCCCTTGTATTTATAAGTTTTACTCACTATTAATTTTATAAAAAACTGCGTTCGATGTGTTTTTTTTAATGCTTTGTTTTGCTGTGGAAAATGTTAATTTAAAAATGCTTTTTTACAAATATTGTTTTCATTCATTTGCTCCGTGTTGGCATCCATTTTGGAACATGTCTTTTGGTATTGTTTACATAGAAACTGTGGTAGGACAAGTTTTAAAAGTGTGATGGGTAAAATGGCGCCTATGTGTATGTGTGTTATGTTTTAGTTGGTTTACTTACTTTGCGATCTAATCATGTAAAAAATGTGTTTGTTCTGTTATTTATTTTTTCGTTAATTTTAAAAAACTTAGTAATGTGTGAAAACGGATTTTTTGGTGGGATTTTGAGTATTAATTTTAATACTCGAGTATTAATTTTAATACTCGAGTATTAATTTGGTAATGCGTTTCAGTAGATTTACGCTCAGTTGTTCTCCACATTTTAATACACTTCCCCACCCTAAAACCCCTAATTTCCCTGCATCCCGTGCCAGATTTTATTGTACTTTTAATTAAAAAAAAAAAAAATCGCGTTGTAATGGTATGCGTTGTAAGAGATTTCGTTGTAACAGCACTTTTCAGTATTTTGATAGGTTTTGCGTTGTAAGAGTATTCGTTGTAAAGTTATGCGTTGTAGTAGTACTAGCGTTGTTAAAAATGCGTTGTAAAGGTATGCGTTGTAATAGCATGCGTTGTAACGTCATACATCCCTTCAGTGCAGAGAGACGGCGGAGCTCAGGCGCCGACGGCTCCGGGGGCAGCGACGGTCGCGTACGGACCCATAGAAGGTGAGGGGCGAGTGCCACGAAGTTTACCCCCTGTCCGGCTGGGCCGTGCATCGGGCCTTTCGGAGGTGGCAGCTCGACGTGCGTAGAGCTCCTGAGCCGTTCGGCGCAACTATGGATCCTGTCTAGCGGCGGACTGTATGCGAGGGGGTCTCGCCCGGAGGCCCCCTCTGCACCGGGGTGCCTGGCGGAACATCTGATTGGGCAGCGGGGCGGACGCTTGGGGCCGGTGGACAGAGGTGAGGCCCCTGGCGCACCTGTGGAACCTGTGGCGCTGCACTAGCCGCATCCCTTCCCTTAGACCCCGCCGCGAGCCCCTCAGAAACTTGTGAGGTCCCTGCTGGACGAGTGCAGGTGGGGGGAGTTGCGGTGGCACGACCTTGTCTCTAGGTGTCGTGGAACCTTGCGGACTTCCTTGGTGGTGGCGTCCTCCCCCTTCCCACCCGAGGTCGCTTTCCTGGACAGCGGGGATTGCGGAGAGCTCACCACTCGTCCTCGGACCCGCCGGGCCTGGTCCTTGGGGGAGCGCCTTGCCTGGAGTGTCTTCCCGCACTACCCCCTTTTCGGCAGGAGGCCAGTTCCTACCTTGTGGCTGCGTGGAGGGCGGCCCAGAATACCAGAAGGCAGAGCAGTAGACTGCGGTGGGTGCCTGGAGGATTGGATCCCTCGACCCTAGTTGCGGCCTTGCGGAGTGTTTAAAGGGGATCTGCGGGGCGATTGCCAGGTCCGGGGTGCGTCTCTGCCATCTGCCCTGAGTGTGTGGGCCTCGCTGTTGGCTGTGGCCGGCTGCCACTCCGGAGGTGCCTTCCTGGCGCCGGGCGGCGGCTGACGACGTGGGGGAGTGTGGAGCGTCCTGCCTGAACGGGGAGAGCTGCGCCCTGCCCGGACCTGCTGCGGTAATTGCGGACCGCCGGTAGCGGAGGCCTGTTTGGAACCCAGCGGACTGGCTTGGAATAGGGGCCGAGAGGAGAACAGGGAACGGATTCGTGATTCGGAGCTGGGGGCCTGGTGACCTTGCAGACCCGACTACCTCGGAGGGCCCAGCTGTTGAACCTCGGTGGGGTGTGGCGGTGTGCCCCTTGGCCTGCTTCGCTGGGGTCGCTCGCTGCGCGGTCCCCCGGATTGAAGCTGGAGTCTGACCCGGAGCGGTGGGACCGCTGGGGGCGCTGACCCTCAGAACCATCATGGGCAAGGGCGACAAGACCCAGCCCAAACTATCTTTCGACCCCCGCAGGCCGAAGGAACCCGGTGTCGTGGTACCGGAGACGCCACCCTGCAGTGCTGCCTCGGAGAGCACTATGTGTGCAGACATCAAAGAAATGTTGGCGACAATGGAAAAGGGTCTGCAGGGCAGTCTGACAGCGATAGGCACAAAGCTTGATGCGCTCTCCTACCGCATGGACAGCATGTCGGAGCGGGTGGACAAGAATGCGGAAAGGCTGGATATGTCCGAGAAGAGAATAATGCAAGTGGAAGAAGCGCAGACGGAATGGGCTTCGGACCGCAAACAATTCAGCAGGTTGTTACAGGTCATCCAGGACAAGTCGGAGGACTTGGAGGCCCATGCGAGGAGGTCGAATATTCGCATAACAGGCGTGGCTGAGTCGACGCACACCGGGCGGATGGAACCCTTTGTGGAAAAACTGTTGCATGCCCTGCTGGGGGAGGACGTGTTCTCCCCTATGTTCGTCGTTGAGAGAGCCCATCGTTCGCTGGGCCCCCGCCCCAAGCCCGGAGCACCTGCAAGGCCCATTATAGCAAAGCTGCTGAACTATAGAGACAGACACTGCCCTGCGGGTGGCAAGAGAAAAAGGGAAGTTGCAATTTGAAGGAATGGACATCTCCATTTACCCAGACTTCACGGCGAAGGTCCAGGAAGAACGGAGGCAGTTTGCACCCTATAAAAAACAACTTCGAGACTTAGGCCTGGACTATGCTATGCTATACCCGGCAAGGCTTCGGATCAACAGGCAGGGTCAATCGCACTTCTTCACTGACCCGAGGGAGCTGCAGCGATCCCTGAAGGAATGGTCTAAGGAACAGCGGAGTGGCCCGCGGGGCCGCGTTGACACTCGCGCTGATACCTCCAGCTTGGAGGAACAGGATTAGGGGGCTGGTGGTGGCTTCCATTTGCAGACTGCCGCATGGCTTGGGTTTGCTAACTGGACGGGGGGCATCCGCCACCCTGGCAATGACTTGACTCCTGGAGCTGAGTGACGGTGGACGATGTGGCGGCCACGTTTGAGGACTTCGCAGCCACTACTGGGTGAGACCTTCCTATTCTATTGAGGGTGCCTGGACACTATGGCCCTAGACCCATGGGTTCTGGGGAGGGCGGTTTACTTGCTCTAGCTGCGGCTGGCTGGACTGTCCCTGGACTTTGTCACTGAGGAGTCCCCACTAGGTTGATTCTCTACCTTTGCTGTGCTGGCCCGCTTTTGCGGCTATCGGACGCTGGGCTGGATGTTTACACGGGGGCTCCCTTAGACTGGCAGGTATGCATCGCTAGACGGGGCACTTAGATCCCGATGGGACTGTTGGGGATTCCCCTAGACCTAATGGAGAAGAGACGACAACAGCTCGCGCTGTACTGATATTTGGGGGCAATGGTGTGGGGACACGTCTCTATTGTGGCCTGTTGAAAGTTTGGGGTAGTCGTTGCCCGGTGACCTCTGCCCCAGCGCTGTTAGCTCGCATGGCCCCTTCGGGGGCCGGTTTGGGGAAGGTTCTATGTGTTTGCTGCATTGGGGGTAGGGGGGTAGGGACGGGGTCCTGTCTGGCCAGGTTGGGGGCGGTCGGCTGTGGGAGGGGGGATGGGAGGTTAGGGGGATGTTCTGGGGTTGGGGACTGGGATACGCACGGTACGCTGAGTGGCGCGTCTTCTGTCCTATCTTTGCATGCTCGATCTATGTTGTCCGGTGGTGACTGGTGGGCGGCGCTTCTCGTAGGGCCCTTATCCGGAGAGGTTACGGTATGTATTTGCAGGGATGTCTGAACACAGAGTATTGAAAAGTGACAACGGCGATGTGCTCCTTAGAGCGTTGACATGGAATGTCAGGGGGTTGAATGATTTCCGCAAACTGCGAAAAGTATTGAGTTATCTCCACAGGCACCACGTTGACCTGGCGCTAATACAAGAGACCCACCTCCCACTTACTAGTAAACTACTATTGGCGAAGTGGTTGACCGGTAATAGTGTGGCGGCGGGCTTTACATCACACTCCAGAGGGGTAGTCACATGGGTAAACCCACGATCAAACTTGAAATTAAAGATGCTGGCCGCTGACTCGGACGGGCGTTATTTAATCACTAGGTGTGTCGGGAAAGGTCATGATCTACTTGTAGTCAATTTCTATGGCCCCAATTATGATACCCCAGAGTTCTACGCCGCGCTGGCTGCACAATGCAGGCAATACGCCCACGCTGGCATGGTGTGGGGCGGTGACCTTAATTTCACATTCAACTCGAACTTGGACCGCTCTTCGGGGCAGACGCGCCGCCCGGCGGCTGCCGCCTTACATATGCAGGCGGAGCTGGTCAGACTTGACATGGTGGATGTCTGGAGACACAGACACCCTGGGAAGGGGGGATATACTCATTACTCTGCATACCACGACGTGCACACCAGAATCAACTATTGGTTAGCATCGCAGGCGTTGCTGGCGGCTACCAGGGGGTGCGAGGTCTTACCACGTACTCTGTCGGACCACTCCCCCCTTCTTTTGATACTGGCTACTCCGGTCAAACGAATTCCGCCATTCACGTGGAGGCTACCGCCCTACTCACTGTTAGACGAGGTGTTTCGGGGGGAATTGGCGGACGACATAGACTCCTTCTTCGCGATTAATTTAGGGTCTGTTCAGAGCTTCCAAATGGTGTGGGACTCGTTTAAAGCCTATATTCGTGGTATAGTTATGGCTAAGCACTCTAGTGTTCTTAAGTCCATACGGCAGCGGCTGGGGGCCCTGGAGATGCAACTTGCGCAGTTGGAAGAGCGTCATGGGATATCCGCAGACCCCGAGGTAGCAGCTCAGATTCAGAAGCTGGTTTCTGAATACAATAGCGAAGCGGACAGGGAGGTGCAACATGTGGGCAAGTACGCTACGGCCCATACCTACGGGGAGAGCGAGCGCCCGGGCTCCTTATTAGCGGGGATACTCCGCAACGCTAGGCGGCCCCTGGTCATTGACGAACTTGTTACTGATTCAGGAGAAGTGATTACCAGTGAGACGGGGATTCTAGACGAATTCAGGAACTATTATGCTGGACTTTATAAGTCTAAGTCCTCTCAAATGGAAGAGGAAATAGATGAATACCTCAGTTATATTAAAATGCCCGTTTTGCCTGACTCTCAGAGGGAATTTCTGGCGTTGCCCGTACAAAAGGATGAGATCCTGGAGGCTCTAGGGGGCATGAAAACAGGCACTGCCCCGGGAGCTGATGGGCTGACGGTGGCATTTTACAAGGCCTTCCAGGATAAGCTTCTCCCGCACCTTATGACTCTCTTTGATGATATATGCCAGGAAGGTAGCATGCCTGACACGATGCGAGAGGCTCTGCTAGTTACCATTTTAAAACCCGGGAGGCCCTCTAACCTGTGCGGCTCCCAGGCTGCTCTCCCTGATAAATGTTGACGCCAAGTTGTACGCTAAGGTCCTCGCTACGTGCTTGGCGCTATTGGTGCCGGAGCTCGTGGCTCCGGAGCAGGCGGGCTTTATCCCGTCCAGGACCCTCACATATAATATCCGCACAGTCCTTGGTGCCATGCAGCATATGCGTCCAGAGTGCAAGGCCTTATCTCTCTTCCTAGACATGGAGAAAGCGTTCGACTCCGTGGAATGGCCCTTTATGGTGAGGGTCTTGAGGAAACTTGGCCTGGGAGAACCTTTTCTGCAGATGCTAGGAGCATTGTATTATCGACCTACTGCCAGGCTGCGTATAGGTGACCAATTCACGGAGGCCTTTGCAGTCTCCAGGGGGACCAGGCAGGGCTACCCCCTTTCCCCCCTCCTGTATGCGCTAGTGGCGGAACCCTTGGCGTGCGCAATGAGAGAATATCATAGTTTTGAGGGTATTAACTTTCCCACCTATAAGATTTGTATTTCCACCTACGCAGACGACACGCTGCTATACGTCCGCGACCCGGAGGAGAATCTCTCTTCCATGTTGAGAGAGGTGGTCCGGTTTGAGGCCCTGTCTGGCCTCCAGGTGAACTGGAACAAGTCGCTGGCATTCCCTCTGACTCCGGTTACTTTGCCATTCCCTATGGAATACCCCCTGCAGTGGACGACAGACGCAATCCGATACTTGGGGATTCGGCTTCACAGGGATCCGGAGGTTCTGCTCCGGGAAAACTATGGGGTGGCTTACACCAACCTCGTTGATGATGTAGAGGTGTGGAATAGGCTCCCCCTGTCTCTGATGGGCAGAATAGCCATCATGAAAATGGTGGTCCTGCCGAGATTTTTGTTCCTCTTCAATAACATCCCTATAGTGCTCTCTAGGGCTTTCTTCGCGCAGTTGACTCAGACCCTTGTTCAGCTGGCCTGGGGTGGTAAACAGCCCAGAGTTCAGTGGAAGGTGTTGACGCTCCCTTATGAGATGGGAGGGCTTGGAGCCCCTGACCTGGAAAGGTACTACAGGGTAGCGCAGGCGGCCCACCTGCATACGTGGATACATGCCAACTCGGATGTCCCACATGTGCTCTTGGAGTGACTGTTTGCAGATCACCTCCCTCTCCCGGCGACTGTCTTTCAGCCGGTGGATCGCAGCGTAGGAACATTGGATTCGATTAAAGCCACGAACCCCGCGTGGCATGCGTTACTGAGGGCGCAAGACCGTGAACTATTGTATTCCCCGCTGATGCAGGTGGAGTGGGCGGTCTGGCTCGCCCGCCCTGCGAGAGGCAGGAGTGCTGAAGGCGTTAAGCGCTTTGGGTGTCGTTAGGATGGCGGATCTGTTTCTGGATGGGGTGGTCAAGTCATGGGAGCAGATCGGCTTGACTCGACCTGAGACTACGCTACTCCAGCGCTTTCAATTTCACAGGGTCCGTAGTGCGCTGTTGGGGCCGGGCATGGCAGAGCCCCCGGAAATCCCGGAACTTACCTATGTCATTAAAACTGTGGCACCATCCAAACTGGTTACGACCCTCCAAAAAATTGGAGACCAGCACAAGACGCACCAGTGCTCCGCAGCAAGGCGAGACTGGCAGATCGACCTTCAAATGGATGTTACGGATGAGATGTGGAAATACTGTTGCTCTAGCACCAAGAAAGTGTCCTTAAATGGTCGGCACAGACTGATACATTTTAAGTACCTACAGCGGGTCTATTATACCCCTGAGAGACTGCATAGATATGGGCTCCTCCCAGCAGCGGAGTGCGAGCGCTGTCATTTTCCAGTGGCGGACTTCATACATATGGCCTGGCACTGCCCGGGTATAGCCCGGTTTTGGACGGCTGTGTTTCGGGAACTGAGCCAGATACTGGAAACGGAGATACAACCCAACCCAGCGCTGGCGTTGCTGGGCTATTCCAGGCCTCTCCCGCTAGCACTGCGACGTCTGACAGACATGGCGCTGTTAATAGCTCGGCGAGTCGTGGCGGCATGTTGGATGAGAGAGCCGCTTCCCACTAAGAAACGATGGGCCAGGGATATGCTGTATTGCAGCACACAGGCGGAGACATATAGCTAATTGCTACCCCCGAAAAGTCGCCCCAAGAACTTCTGGGGGTTGTATAGAACATACTTGACTGCCGGGGTCACCGAAACGGCTGGACAGGGGGAGACACAGAGTGACGAATCCACGGCTCACAGCGGGGCCGAGGGGGGCACGGTACTAGAACAGGAACCCACGGATGTATGATGGTGTGTGCTGTCGGTGTGACAGCAGGGATGGACGCTTGTGCGATGTGGGGGTGGAAGGGGGCCACTCGGATTTGACTGGCGCACCTTAAATGGGGTCATGCGGGATGTGAACGAGTGTTGTAGGGTTGTAAACGGTCTAACTGCGGGGGGGCGCTATAGGTGGTTGCTGCTAGATGTAAGGACTGCGGACGTGTATGCATGTAGATGGAACGAAGGAGGAGACAGCGTGCGTGCAGTGGGTGGGGTGGGTGGGCGGGTGTTGAGACATGGTTACAAATTCTCAGGAACTAGACCAGGTTTGTAGGCGATGGTGGACACGGGTAGGCTTGCCATTCAAACACGTAAGGCTGCAGTGTGGACTGGGGATTAATGCAACCACCATTCTTGGAAGCAATCATGACTGGTCTATCGTATGTGATGTTTTTATTGAAACACCGCCGGTCCTCCGGGATGTCGGCTGAATGGCCGTGTAAGAGACAACTAAACTGCCCTGCTGGTCAGTAGGGTCATCATCTCCTTGCTATGTGATCCCACGGCGATCTGACCTGTCCATTTCCTATATGTCAATAAAGGTTTTTTGAAAAAAAAAAAAAAAAGAAGCCCATGTTGACACCAGAACATGGGCTTCTATGGGAATTCTCAAGGTCATATTATCAAGCCCATTATCGCCGCTTTAGCAGTAGTTTTCTGCCGCTAAAGCAGCGATAATTTTAACGCCGTTTATTGATAATATGCCCCATTGTTTTTTTCTCTTTCACAAATAGGGAGATTAACTGATTTGCTCAGAATCACAGAGGTGTTATGCCTAGACCTAACACGCATTGGCAAAGCCAATAAGTTTCACCTTTGTGACTATTGGTTCTGTCGCTGCCATTTGTTCATGCTGTTGAGCATGGGCATTGCCAACTTTGGCAATGATTTGTATCCATGCTGTGCAGCATGACTACAAATAATAATAATAAAAAAAGATTATGATGCATTCAGTGCTAATGCACTTTAAAAAAAAAGTGCTATGAAGCAGTCAGGGCTAATGCATTTTTTAACATAAGTTTTAGCCACACTGCAAAGCATCCGTGCTGCTGCACAGCATGGCTACAAAATATTGCCAATGCCAATAGCTCTCATATGCTCTACCTATTGGCTTTGCCAGTGCTTGTTTTTAGAAAGCCCCCTCTGTTCTTTCCTAAAACCCATTGTGGTTGCTAATGTAGCAAACATGGTCATACAATTTGGGTGCATTAGAAACTGAGGCCCCGAGTTATCAGTGGGGAAAGGAGGAACTAAAGGTTCTAATTGAACGAGCAGCGCGTAGCTTATTGCTTGATCCCATTGTAGTCACAGGTGACTCAGCAGCTGACCTTTAACATCCCCAGCAGCTGGACCGGCCAGGGGGAGCAGGGGTGGGTGGCGGGGGCTACTACCGAGCGCTGCTGCCGGCCGCTTTAGCACTGCTGACACTTCTGTTACTGGTGGCCAATATTGCAGCACTGCTGCAAAACCGGCCTCCAGTATCAAAACCGACCCCCACCGCTCGAGAACCGGCCCCCACACTTCTGGCCTACCAGGAAAATGCCCGGTGCCCGCTACGGCCAGTCCGGACCTGATCCCCAGAACTAAAGCAGCAGTTTAAATCCCACCCCTAAACGCTACTCTTTAGAATCTAATGGGCTTATTTACAAGCTCCTCGCGCCACAGGTGCGTCACTTTTAATATGGGAAAAAGTGACGCACCGGCGGCGCAAGGGGCTTGCAAATAAGCCCCTAAACCTGGGTCCTGCCACATGCCTTCTTGGAGGAATACTCTGTATGCTACGATTCTTGGGAATAGGGCTATTTGGGGAACCTGTTCACATGTCTCTGCCCTGGAAAACCTGACTTGTGCAGCAGACACAATGTGAAATCTGTCGGTACCTGTGAAGGTCCATTGTAAGTAGCATTGGCTGAACCTTCCCTGGGGGCTGTAGTTCATTTGAGGCTTTTGCTGTACTTTATTTAACCGTGGGATAGCTGATCTGATGGTCTTAACTTGCATGAAAATAGTATTCAATAGTGTAACTAACTAGTTACAGTTTTGTAATTATCTTCAAAGTCTGAATGAGTTCTCCAGAATAGTTATTCGTTTTTCAACCCTATGCCCAGCGCTCCCTCTGTTACCCCACGGATCTCCCATTTGTATTCATCGCGTGTTTCCCTGAGAACCGTCTTTTGGCCTCCACTGGATGGTTTGTGTAAACTCGCTCATATTTCGTGACCTCATTCCTGGATGGTCACTGGTCATCTGATGTCGTTAAACTTTGTAAGTCTTTTAAATGAACCCATGCTTGTGCTGAAAGATTCCTATTTTTGTTTCGATCCACAGTGTGATAAGAGCCGTGTGAACATTGGCATGCCACACAGCTTCCTATTAAATAGTGGTATGGTGCATACTCCACCAACATACATATTTACATGGCACACAACCGGAAGCTGTATAAATAACACAAAAATATACAAAATCACGGCATCTGCAACGTTTCTTCGTTATGCCACATCACCTCGCCACGTTCATGACAAGGCATCCTGGCACACTGGGGTAAATTATCGCATGGCACACATACGCAGTGTTATACGTGCCCCGTATATAAGAGCATGTATGTCACACATGATATAAAATGGCATGGCACACGTAATATACAATGACACACCTGATCTGCAATGTTATCGCTCACTCTTCATCAGGGTATACAAGGCATGGCAGTGGCCAGGCGCGCAACACCCATTGGACTCACAGGGCTTCAGCCCCCCCCCCCCCCCGTCGTGTGTGGCAGCCCGGGATGAGACAGCTTCCCCGGCAAAAAAGCAGCCGCACCCGAGCACTTCACAGGTCTTTAAAAGACCATTTGCATGTTAATGAGGCCTTGCTGTTGTTTCACCCCTTCTAAGAGCCCCTGCAGCTCCACTCTGCCTATTGCTTAAAGTTCAGCCCCCCCCCGAAATTTTTGCTCAGCCCCCCCCCGAAATTTGGCTCTAGTTGCGCCTCTGGTTGTGGCACATGTGATTTATAATGAATTTTATCAAGGTATATAAATGGATGGCGCACATGCCTTTATATACCGTGCCGTGTCACGCATAGCTATGTCTTGGCACACATAATATGCAACGGCATGACACAGCCTTTAACAAGGTATGTATAGGTACAGCACAGCACCGCCGTCACCAATAAGATATGCAGGCAGGCGGCTTTAAATCGATCGCGCTTCTCCAGGGACAGCGGCCGAATGCCTGCTTCAAGTGACAGAGCCGAGAAGAGGCGCAATAGAGCATTCGAGGTGAACTGGATAGCCCCAGTTATATAGTGCCTCGAAGTCTTCCTGCTCACAATTTCAAACGCTAGATAAACCGCGTGCACCAAATCGGTGTGAACATGAGGGCCTGGGTGCCAGAATGCTAGCGGGGCTGGAACTAGGAGCTCTGACCGAGCTGTCCCCGCGCCAGAGCAGAGGCTATGCAGGCTTGGACTGAGGAGCAGCGGCAGAGCTAATGCAGCCCCCTAGAAGCCGTGGATCTGCGCGCGTTGACTTGGAGCTCCTGCAGAGCTCTCTTGGTGCCACAGCAGCAGGGCCCGGGGGTTGGCATGATCAGAGTTGTCATAACTGGCCCAGGGCTCGAACTGAAGGAGTTCAGCATGTTTGGGTTGAAGGGGGGTGGGGTGACTATCATCGTTTGTCTCGTGCCAGAATACCAGGGACTAAAGCGTGTATGGGTCGAGGAGCATTGGCAGAGCTGGCTCTGTGTGCCCATCGGAACTGAGGGGAATTGGCAAAGCTTAGGGTCTTAAACAGGTATCACTGAGGCAGGCTGGTAGAGCTGGTTCCGTGTCAGAGTAGCAGGCAGACAGTGGGTCTGCCTAGAACGGAAGCCTCAGGCCTGGTTGGAGGACCATTGATTGAGCTATTCAAATGTCTGAATTACTCTCAGCTCAGGGGTATATTCACAAGAACGTGTGTTAACTACCGCAAGAGTAGCTTAACCCAACTCTCAACATCGCAGCCTATCGCGGGTAAATTACGCTGTGCCAACCAAGTATTCGCAACGCGACGGTAGCATGTGATAGTCACCAGATAACACGTCAAATGTCAGCGTTAAAATCAATGCCACGCCGCAAAAATGCGAAACACGAACGCAAAAAATCATGCGATGAGGTGAATCGCGGACAAAAATTGGCAAAAACCAGCCACAGGCCTGCACATCCAATGCGTCAGGCGGGAAAATGCAGTATAAAAGAAAGAAAAAAAAAACCCAAAACCAATTCAAACTGCGCAGCACCATGGAAGCACCCGGACCGAGTGCAAAGGACAAGCCAAACTCTACAAGCCCCACGGAGGACCAGCCAGGAACCCCGTGTTCAGGGAAGGGCAAGGAGAAGAAGAAGAGAAAGACGGGGTTCAGTCCGCAGGAAGACTGGTTAATTGTCACGGAGGTGATAGAACACCATCAACAACTGTTCGGCACCTCCACTGCGGCACTGGCAACCCAAACGGAAATATGGCAGGCCATCGCCACCAACGTCAATGCAGTCGGAGTGTCGAGTTTGTCAATGGAGGAGGTCAAGATGCGCTGGCATGATGTGAAAAGACAGACCAAACAGAAACTCGCCGCCAACAGGAAGGCAGCAACGGCGACTGGAGGTAGGAGTCCTGCGACACAGGAGGAGCTGGATTAGCTGGAGGAAATGGTGGCCACAGTCTGTAGTGTGGAGATGATCGCAGGATTTGGGGGCCTGGACACAGCTCAATACGACCTGACCCAACAGCAACATGGTGAGTAACAACCAGGGACTGGGGGGACGGGGAGAGATGGGCACAATGGCACACATGCACAATTATGCATAGCACACTGCACACTCACAATGATCGTGGAACATGTCCCTGATAGCCTTGGCACACTGCAGCACACATACAAACACCAAGTAGGCCCCCGTCCACAATGTGCACAAAGGGGCTCCCCTCCCTATCACCAATATCACAACCGACCCATGCACATGTGCTGAACCCAGCAACGCAGCGGCTCTGTGAGCCACACTGACTATGCAAGTGACATGCATGCCCGATAGCATGGCAGGAGCTAAAAAACATGACATGGCCCACAAATCGACATAGAGGTGGCCCAGTGCGGATCACATCCGTAAAGGAGCAGGTCACACTCTGACATATCCACGTGCACCCACAACCCATGCCCGTACAATACACGCAGCAGAAGAACAATGCAGCAGGCCACAAAATCTGTTCGAGAGCACATATGACCC
This sequence comes from Triturus cristatus, assembly GCF_964204655.1. Taxonomy (NCBI): domain Eukaryota; kingdom Metazoa; phylum Chordata; class Amphibia; order Caudata; family Salamandridae; genus Triturus; species Triturus cristatus. The sequence goes on from NC_140590.1 coordinate 862,533,445, forward strand.
AAGTCAAAAACAATTCAGCCCCCGAAATGCACACAATTCAAAGGCACCACGCCTCAAAGGGAGAAGGGTACACAAAATCAGAGCTGCAGGGGCAACTCCCCCACAATGCAGCACACACACATAGCAATCACAGAACATCAGCAATGACGGCAATGTGGTACAAAGTGCAATACCAACACCACAGGACAGGGCTCACAACAGGTTCCGCTCGTGCGTAGTAACTGTCCACTCACATCTGGCATTGCCTGACACTGTGTGATGAGAATGTACGGGTACTACCACACATCCATCATGTAGTCGAAAAACACACTGACTGCCATCAAATAGCCAGCTCCACCAAAGCAGTCACAATGTATATTGGCATGCAGTCTGAATGTAAACATCTGCAAATCTTCAATATACATGTGTAACTCTGTTAACCTGCATCTCCCCTTTACATTGCAAAGGGACAAGCAACACCTCCTGCAGAGCACACCACACTTCCCATCATTGATGATGAAGAGGACAACCTGCATATTTGTCAAGACACCATCCAACGGATAATGGACAGCCTCCGCACCCCATCCCCAGGAGCAGGCAAGCCAGCTGCCTCTAGGTGACCCCACCACCTGCACAGACCACACAGCAGGAAACACACACCACCACGGCTGTCCCCCAGGACCCCCAACTGTAGTGAAGATTATTATCTTTATATGTACAATGCTAAGTTAGCACAACCGCGTTAGATGTTAGAAAGCCATCTTGCCGCTTTTGCTGCTTTTGCACACGACACTGTAGTCAAATGTTATTAAATTGAGAAATGCTTACTCGACTTTGCTTCACATGAGAATTGTCTGTTGTTCACATCCCAAACAGTGAGCTGCGACCTTGGTCTGTACACAGTGTAAAGAAACAGTCTGGGTCGCTAGACGGTGCATGTTGTTGGGTTCAGGTTGATCGGCCCACTATTTTAGCCATAATACGCACGCAGCTGCAAATGCCTGAAAGTCGGGTGCTTTTAATATTGCAGTGTTACATGTTTTCAACACATTCGGAAGAAGAGCTTTCCCAGGAGCAGAGCATAGCTGATCCTGTGATGTGATCTCACTGAGCTGATCTTTACGGTATGGGGTTCCCCATTCAAGCCTAGAGACCTTTTACTAGTCTAATAATAATACTATTAGTTTGCTAGAGAAAGGAAGGTGGCTTAGATCCACTGTCATTTTAGTATGAATACTCCTTTCATTTTCTATGGTATTGTAACTATGCTGATGGTTTTGATTTTAATCGTTTGTCTGCTTATGTTAGCCAAACTGCTGCATCTTAGGACACAGGGTTTATAAAATAAACTCTTTAAACTTTTACCGTGTCTCTGTTTATTCTGTTGTGGACTGATATGAGAATAATTACGAACAGGTATTTCTGATCCCCACCATTCCTGAGATATACACTAAGTCGCTTGTTCTGGGTTGTCTATACAGTGGGACCGCCGAGCTAAACCTCGGATAACGAATGGGACACTGATGCTGGTCGGATAAGGGGTTCTGGGTTCTGAGGTGAGTTTTTGGTACACCGCAATTCACTGAGGGCCTGGGTTCCTGCGCATAGTTCTGTGCATAAGCAGAATCCCTGCAACATGGCGCACCTAACGTTTGGTCTATTGATTTGAAACGCCTTAGTAGTGCACAACACCCTCACTCTGGTTTCCGGATAACGGGAGTGACGGTTTAACCTACCTGTGTTTCGACTAATAGGTTCCTTCAAGCTTGAACATTAAAAAGGTTATTTTTTCTGAACCCCAGTGCTACTGTTGATATCGTTGATACTCTTTAGTGTGTCCTGATGGCGGTTGACATAGCCGCGCATAGCCGTGCACCTCTGCGCCGTCATTTGACGACGTATGGGGTGCCGGATGATGGGATGGCTGTAATTTTCGTGGTAAGCGCTGATGCGTCATACCCGTATGAGTTGTTTTACTCATGGGTGACTTTTCCGGCGGTAGATGACGATGATACGTTTCATACCTATACTGCCACACAGCTGCCTGCGGTCTATACCCCATATAGGACACAAGAAATTCCAATCTCTGCCTGGCAGCATACTATTTGGTTTAATGGCGCCCTTCCCCATGCGGTTGCACCGGCGAGAATGGGCCCGTTGTCTATTGCAGGGGCCACATTGCCGGTGCTGGCCGGTTTTACGCCTCATCCCCGCTATCTCACGGTGGCGGTGGCTGAGTTGCGGGTACTTCACACAGCCCTGATTACGGTCCATAGGGCTTTAGTGCAGTACGTGTCACGCAACGTGCAGGTGGGGGCACCTGCTGCTGCGGGACAACCTACGGACCACCACGCGGTGGTTATTAGTCCTGTTATGGTTAATTCGGTGGTCGGCAATCGCCCCCAAAGTAAGGATGAATTTCCTTATAGGCTTGCTGAGAAATTTGACCAACTGGAAGCGGTTTTTCCAAATAGCACTCCTGTGGAGAAGCACAGGATCCTCACCATTACTTTGCCTAAAGACCTGGCCGATTGTGACAACTGGGGTAAGGTCTTTGCCGCGACCTATTCGAAGTGCTATGGCACTCCGTCTATGTCTGTGCTACCATCCGTCATCAAAAAGGTTCTGGAGAATCATGGTGCGGAGGCTGCTATTGAATTGGGAATGAGACTTGTCGACAGCTTCGATGTGGTATGCTCCATGGTAATGGGCAACCTCAAAGGAGATGCCATGCAGTTCCAAGTTGCAAATATGATGGACCGCGTGGATGACGTCGACAAGCCCAAGGAGTTCGCTAAAGTAATTGCGAAGGCATATAGGACCGTGGGTCGTAGTGCCTTGGGTGTAAAACCGACTGTGATCATTCTTGATATAGTACAGCAAACTAAGGTGAGCTCGTCTACAAAAGACGAACGCCCCAACTTTCCTAAGCAAAGTTGGACAGCTAAGAAACAGGGGAAACAGCAACAGAAACAAGGGTCACGTCCTGCCTCACCGGTACAGTCGTCTACCGAACGCACATATGATCTGCGCGATCGATCTTGTATTAAGTCACCTGATAGATTTCAGGTTTCTGAACAACGCTCTCCTCGTTCTTCACAGGAAACATCGGCTTCACAATCCGGTGGCGGAGACCGTGGAAAAGGAAGGGGTGCCCAAAGTCGTGAGCAACCCCGCCAGTCGGACGGCAAAGGCAAGCAGGACGAGTCTGCACGACAACAACCCCCGTTTCAGAAGAAGAAAGTTGCTGCGCTGACAGCGAGGTATGCCTCAGATGGTACAGACGCAGCTTCAGAACCTGACATGGGCGCTAACGCTGCTAGACAGCTCAGCGGAAGTTACAGTAGTGCGACAAGCACTGCGTCCATATCTGGTGGCGACAGCAACTGATATATTCGTGAATATTGAAACTGCTGATACTCGGGTGTCTCCCCCTGATAGACTGTATAATATAGTCATTCAAATTGAAGGTGACATACAACGTACAATTCAAGGTTTTTTTTGGGATAATCTGACCACTTCCTATGATATTCTGTTGGCGGAGGCAGATTGGCCCCCGGCTTTCGTTTTAGATGCTCCTAGAGGGGAGGAGGTAATCCTCCCGTCCTTTGCGCACACAGTGCCAAAGGTCCAAGCTAAAAAGTACGCCGAGGAATGGGCTCAGGTGCTCGCACCTGCGTTATATCGAAATCAGGTTGGCTGGGATAAATTGTCTCCCGGCCATGAGATTCCGTTGCGGACTACGCCCCAACCACAACCCCAATACCCCATGCGCCGCGAAGCTAGACCTCACGTCGCGTCAATCCTTGAACAATTGGAATATTAAGGAGCAATCGAAACGCGTGTCACCTATGAATAATCCTTTGTTCACTGTGACGAAGCCTGACGGGTCGTACCGCCTAGTTTTGGATTACCGGCACCTAAACTCTCATTGCCGGACATGTGCAGTACAAAACACCCACAGTTCGGCTCTCGTCGATAGTCTCGTGAGAAAAAGGTTTAAAACCACACTTGACATTTCCAATGGCTTTTACAGCCATAACCTGTCCTCTCTTAGTAGTGAGTGGACTGCGTTCACCTCGGGTGGCAAACAAAAACAATTCAAAAGATTACCAATCGGCTATAAGAACAGCCCTGGAGTCTTTGCCGCTCGTGTGGTCTCTCTCTTAGAGGGCATAGACCCTGATGCGTACTCGTAAGAGGATGATATTTATCTCACAGATGACGAGTTGGAGGCGCATCTCCGTCGCGTTGATCGCATTATTGTTTTGTTTGCTGACTTCGGTTACAAATTCAACTTTGCGAAGTCTCACATTGCAGAATATACAGTGTTGTTCTTGGGGTACGAACTCAACAATGAAGGTCGAGGATTGGCTCCGCACTTTCTGGAGAAGTGCGCATGCCTACGTGCTCCTACGACACTGAAGAAATTACAATCTCTGCTGGGCTTTCTGAATTTCGGTCGAACTTACATTTCGGATTATGCCCAGCGTATTAATCCGCTTTATGCCTTGGTACAACCTACTTTTTCCAAATCTTGTTGGCTGCCGGAGCATTCAGCTATATTGCAGTCATTGCAAGCTGATCTTCTTGCTTCTAAATACTTACTGACGTGTGATAACCACACTAACCTGGTCATAAGAATTGTGCCTGGCGCGGTGGGTTTCACATACTTAATGTTCAATGAGGGCGACACCGTCCCCATTGCTTACAAATCTCACTTGTACACTTCGGCTGAACTGCGATTTTCCGCTTTCGAGAAAGTTCTGACGGCAGTGCAGATGGCGATTCTGAAAGAACGAGCGCTATCGCAAGGTAAACGCATGTTGGTGGTAACACCATATCCTGCCCTTGAGGCAGTGACGAAAGCAAGTGTACCGAATTCTAAGGCTTTGCATCCAAGGTGGATACAATGGGCCACTTCCTTGACATCGCCGGACGTCACATATATCTTTGACGCGGCACTTCAGACTCAGGAGTTTTTGCAGTATGAATTCGTTCATCCGGCTCCTCTGTCCTTGCGCCCGCTCGAGGATTACCATTGTGTCATTTACACTGACGGTTCTGCGCAACCGGCAACTGGATCACAGCAAGCCTATTCAGCGGCTTGCGCAATTGTGGTCGGTACTTTCGTAAATGGTGAATTCCAGTCCGATGTAGTGCATACGCAGTCATTAGGTGATCGCACCGCGCAGTTGGCGGAGCTTCGTGCTCTAGTGCTAGCGCTAGAGTTTGCTGATCCCCGAGTCACTACCCTTATAGTGAGTGACTCCTTTTATTGTGTTCAATCTTACAACGACAATCTACATTTTTGGTCTCAGAATGACTACCATGATTCCAAAGGTAGCACGATTAAGCATAAACTGCTTTGGGTTCGAGTGGCAGATCTTAAAGAACGTCTGCCTCTCGTGAATGTTATTCACACTCTTGGTCACCAACGAGTAGGTGTCCATGCTGTCGGCAACAGCCTGGCTGACGAGGCAGCAAAAACAGCAGTGGCAACATACTTAGTAGCAGCAGTTACAAGATCCAAAAGTAAGATTGATGATGACATCTTGGCAGCTATTGCTGCTACAGAGCAGGGAACGAAATTCCCAAGAGGTTTCCCTGCTCGTTACCATTATCGCTTAAGTCCTGATAACGTCCCATTAGTGAGGATAAATGACGTTGGTGACAGATTGATTCCCAACGCGGACTGCAGACCATCTTTGATATTAGCGGCTCACGAGGGCATGGCGTCCGCGCATGCCGGCGTTGCAGCTACTGTATCTCTGCTACAACAACGTTACTGGTGGTGTGGTTTGTATAAACAAGCCAGAGCTTATGTTCTTAATTGTGACATTTGCCAGCAGATTAAACCTTCAACTGCGGCGCGCCCACCACAAACTCAGTTGTACATATCTAATAAGCATATGGGCTGTGTTTATTTAGATCATTGCGGTCCATTTACCTCTAATACTGCGTACAAATACATCTTGGTTGCAGTTGATTCGTGCACACGTTTTCTGTGGGTGTGGCCACAAAGGAGTGCTGATTCTCGCACTATCATAAAGGATTTGCGTGTCTTTGTTGGAAGTTTTGCGTGTGGTACCTTTCATTCTGATCAGGGCCCTGCGTTCGCCTCTAAGGCGTACAAAGAAGCCATGAGAAATTTGGGGGTCCAAGTCAAATTTTCGTCTTCATACCGGCCTGAGGGTAATAGTGTGGTGGAGCGAATGAACCGTGACCTAAAGCAATCTTTGACAGCCAGGGTTTTAGGTACTGGCCGGAACTGGCTAGCTCACTTGTATGACGTGCAACGTGCACTTAATAATCTCCCTAGAAGGTCTCTGGGTGGGCGGACCCCATACATGATGCTCTTTGGTGTACGAATGTTTGTCCCAGACCTTGATGGTCTAGACATGGCAGCGCCACCCGCACCCTTTGACGTAGATGAACACTGTGTTGTATTGCAGAATCTTCAAGAAGCCAGAGTCAGTCTAGCGAAGGCACACGTACACTCCTCATCTGATGCTGCGCTTCAGGTTCCGGTAGTCGGCTGGCTACCTCGAGTTGGTGATCTGGTCCGTGAGAAGGTGGAGAACAAGAAGGAGTTCGGCCCCTCTTATCGTGCACCAGTTCCAGTGCTTGGAGTACAGGGTACTAGAACAGTCATTTTACCCCCGCTTCCTGGTCGAAAGGATAACAGGTACATCTCAATTGTCAATGTCAAGCTACAGCGAGTGGCCGATTCTTCTTAATATGACTCCGGCAGTTTCTTGCCCTTCGATGCTGAGAAATTCTGTTGTGGCCCGAGCTTCTAACACCGTGCCTGATGTTGTCGTCGAGATGCATACAGTTACTGGTCCCTTATTGCCACCGACACCTAGTGGTCTGCCTGAAGATGTTGAGTATGCTTATCCTGCGGATGTTACATTGCCTGTTTTACAATCCACCACAGTTGCCCACTCACAAGACTCTTTTGACTCTAATTCAATGACTTCTATTGCCCCGTCCAAAGTTTCGATTTTTGTGACCTGGTTCAGAAGAAATTTTTTAATTCCCCCTTGGACTTACATTTGGCTGGTGCTCATATGTATTTTTTTGTTTATGTCCATTGGCTTTGTGGTAGTGTTTTTTAGACTGATCAAAGGACACTACCTGAAAGAAAGATCTACAATTCGACTTATTGATGGAACTTGGCCCCTCCACTCCTCATCACATATTATGAAAAGGGACCAGACTTTTGTGAACATTACTGCCTGGTCTGTACGTGATGGGATCGTTTGGGATGCTGTAAAATTTCAAATTCATGGCCCCACTGAAGTAATTAATGTGCCAAATGTATTTCGTGTTTCTATGGGTGATGTCGTTAAGCAGAACATCCGCTCAGATGACTGGGATGTTCAAGCCATAGAAGCACTGTTTTCTGATTTGAAATATTATGCTGCATTTGATGCTGAGGATTTGTATTTGGATACTGCTAATTATGATGAGCAATTCTGTTATCAACATTATGGCACGCATTTTCTGCACAAAGCTAATACGTTTAGGAATTTTGTAAATTTCACACAATGGGAACACTGTCCCGCCCCTAGGCTTGGCAGTTCCACCACGTTAGTGGACAAATTCACCTATTTTTCTGATTTTAGTGTGTCGATTCCGGCCTCTTTTTATTTTAAGGTTGCGCCTGAGTCTACTTCTAAAGTTAGACTCACACGCACCAAATTGTTGTATTCCAAGTCCTTTATGGACGAGTTGGCAATTGGAGGGTATGATCTATGGAAAGCTACTATCGATCTTAAATCGGTTTGGGGCTCCAAACCGTGGCAAGTACAGGGAACAGAAGCTTTGCATCGTGCCTGTCTTATCCCGAATCATATGTTATTTTTAAATTCGTCCATTTTTCAGACCACCTGTTTTGGATTGGCTACTACTAAAAAACTAAATTCTCCCTCGATTCCGGGTCTGGGTGCTTATCCTAATTGGGGTAATCATGCAGATCTGTCCCTTGCTATGTTGCAGACATATGTTTCCAACACATCCTTCAATATTTCTGAATTGGATCCGGAAGGGTGGTTGGTGTGGCAAACGAGTTCGGATTCCTGTCAACATCGGTTTCTGGATTTGAAGCAGGGGTATACACAGGTTCGTGTGGACCCCGTTTTGAATCTTCTCACACTGTAACTACCTACTCAGTAGGGAAGTTATGCCAGTCTTGGCTACAACATTCCACTTTAGCATCTGTTAAACTTCATTTAGCACGATTAAATGACAAAATAGATTTGAATGATTTTGTTAAGGGTCCTGCTGTTGGCAGGTCCAAATGATGGGTTTGGAAGTTATCACAAATTGAGGCTGCATCCAGATTACGTGCTATTGATCAAGCCAATATGGAAAAGGTATTGGCTGTTATAGATAATAGTATTAAAACCATGTCTTCCAGAATTTATACCTTAGACAATATTGTTTCATCTGTGGTAGACATTGTGCAGGATGATTTGTCTGTATTGTATCATGGTCAAAATCAATTGCGTTCTATTATGCACTTTGCATGGACTTTGCAAACGTTAAAGGCAGGGAAAGTCCCTTGGGATTACATGAACACTTCATCTTTGTTCCTTCCTTTTAATTTAACTGCGAAACAACAGTTCATGTCCATGAAAGATGCTACATATTCAGTACTACACATTGAGAAATTAGAACCTTTGCCTTTCTCTGTTGCTGAATTGAATTCCGCTGTGTGGCTTATACATGGGTTGATCAGGTTACCGTTCCCCCTGTTTAAGTTCAATTCGTGCATGAAACATTATGCTCTAGGCAGATATGAACAACTTGGTACTGCCTTCCTGCACGAAGTTTGGTCACTCCCATTCACGTATAGATGTGTGAGAGACGGCAAGGAGGTTTACTTGAAAGGTGAAGAGTGCACTTCCACTCCGGATCACTCTGTTGTGTGTAGGCACATTCAATTGCATGGTGCATGTAATGTGCACGCTCCTAATTTAGCTTGCGTCCTGAAAGGGATTCCTGTGCCAGTTATAACACCGTCTTTTACGCTGCTTGCTAACGGTAGTTATTTGCTATTAAATAATGAAGCTTGCTGTGGGATGTTAGTGGGAATTCCCTACATAGTGACTGTATCACAGCGAGTAGTTTGCTGTAATAACGTCCTTTTCCCGCCCCCGCATGGACGGCTCGATGTATCCATCTGGCCTTCCATTCCAACCTTGAAAGCAGAGTTCAACAAGATGAGCAGAATAAGGGCTCTATTGTCTCAAAAAGAAGTCGCGTTCACTTCATCCCGGGTAACATTTGTCCTTCACGTTGCGAACACCCGCACTGAGGTGCAAGCGCTTTTGAATACTGATCTCCCACTTCATTTTGGGACCCTGATTCAGACTATCTTTAATGCCTCGTCAACAAGTGGCATGGCTTATTTTTTTTAAATTGTGGGCTCCGGCCTCGTGACCTCCTTTCAAACTATTTTTGGTTTGATCCCGGCCTTTTTTCATTCTATTTTTTCCAGCGTCTTTGGAGGTCTCCCTTTGCTTCTCGCCCTCATAGCTGGAATACTTTTGTTGATCTGCGCCCTGCGCTATGGATGCACAACTTGTCCCGGCTGCTCCATCTTCGTAACCGGATGCTTGAGTACTATGGCACTTTACCACTGGCAACTCTAAGCATAGCCTATGGATTGTCCTTCCGGTTTCCCTACTTTACTTGTGTGCAGCCCGTCTTTCATTGCCTAGATTGTCTGTTCCAATGGGCTCTGGATTTGTGTCTGTCGAACTCGGTGTCTTCTGCCCCGGATTATGATCGGCTGATGAGCCCCTTAGGGGCTCATGAGTTGGACTGTTCTGGCGTCGGAATTATGGCCTGTGGAGCAGCACATGGAGTCCTTGGGAATTGGGACATCGGAACGGCTGCGATTGACTTCTTAGCAAGAAGTTATCTTGAAGAACACGCCAGTTGTCCTAGTCTGGTGCTGGAGGCTCCGGTGGTTGAGGAGCATGTATGTTCTTTCCCCGTCCTAAACTGGATGGCAGATCATTTTGCGGAACGTTCCAATGATTTCCTCTTGGAAGCTGTTGCAACTTATTGTGCTTATACATTGATGGATTGACTTTTGCACTTTCATTTTGTCCTACGTCCTTCAATGATGTTTTTTTATCCTTTAATGGTTTTTTTCAATCCTTTTTATATATTTTTTCTTTATTTTTCCTTCAAACTTTTTCACTTACCTTATATGGACTTACAGTTCATGCCCTTGGTTCTGTTCTATCAAACTTGAATTCTGCGTTCTTGCAAGTGCGCTGCTACTGGTTAGTGGTCCGATCAAGGGAGAGTGTAGTGAAGATCGTTATCTATATATGTACAATGCTAAGTTAGCACAACCGCGTTAGATGTTAGAAAGCCATCTTGCCGCTTTTGCTGCTTTTGCACACAACACTGTAGTCACATGTTATTAAATTGAGAAATGCTTACTCGACTTTGCTTCACATGAGAACTGTCTGTTGTTCACATCCCAAACAGTGAGCTGCGACCTTGGTCTGTACACAGTGTAAAGAAACAGTCTGGGTCGCTAGACGGTGCATGTTGTTGGGTTCAGGTTGATCGGCCCACTATTTTAGCCATAACACGCACGCAGCTGCAAATGCCTGAAAGTCGGGTGCTTTTAATATTGCAGTGTTACATGTTTTCAACACATTCGGAAGAAGAGCTTTCCCAGGAGCAGAGTATAGCTGATCCTGTGATGTGATCTCACTGAGCTGATCTTTACGGTATGGGGTTCCCCATTCAAGCCTAGAGACCTTTTACTAGTCTAATAATAATACTATTAGTTTGCTAGAGAAAGGAAGGTGGCTTAGATCCACTGTCATTTTAGTATGATTACTCCTTTCATTTTCTATGGTATTGTAACTATGCTGATGGTTTTGATTTTAATCGTTTGTCTGCTTATGTTAGCCAAACTGCTGCATCTTAGGACACGAGGTTTATAAAATAAACTCTTTAAACTTTTACCGTGTCTCTGTTTATTCTGTTGTGGACTGATATGAGAATAATTACGAACAGGTATTTCTGATCCCCACCATTCCTGAGATATACACTAAGTCGCTTGTTCTGGGTTGTCTATACATTGGGACCGCCGAGCGAAACCTCGGATAACGAATGGGACACTGATGCTGGTCGGATAAGGGGTTCTGGGTTCTGAGGTGAGTTTTTGGTACACCACAATTCACTGAGGGCCTAGGTTCCTGCACATAGTTCTGTGCATAAGCAGAATCCCTGCAACACGACCAATACATGGAATTCCAACACTGTGGGTGGGGTTGCCAGGTGGAGTTGGCTCAACAGCTGCAGGTGGGTTTCGAGCTCGTGGCAGCCAAACTCGATGCCATACGTGGGTGTCTGAGTCCCATCAGGGACCATGTACAGTCCCTATCGGACACCCCATCTACGCACCATGCTCCACCACAGACCTTGGCTGACCTCGCTGGGGCCATTAATTGGATACAAGAACTGTCTGGTCAGTCAGGCACCAGCGATGACAGCACAGAGTTGGCACAGATGCGGAGGTCAATGGAGACCATGGAGCAGATGCAGGCTGGAAGTATGGCTGCCACGGCTGGACACCAGCGAGTAGTAGCGGGGAACTTCAATGCCCTGCAGTTCATCATCTTGCCATTGCTGCCACTGAGCCTGTCCCAGATGACTGCAGCGGGAACATCGACACACACAGCTCTGACCCCTGATGTGTCAGTGGCACACAGTGATGCAGCCATTACCCCGCCACACACACCGGACACACCGGACACAGAACCCTTATCAGGGGAGTAAGATGGGGATGGTAATTACTGTGTGAGGAAGGAGGCAGTAGCATCCATCACCGCCATATGGCCTGTCCCTGCCTGGTTCTGCCCTATGCATCATGCCCTGGGACAATACCTCCCACTGACTCCCGGAACACTCTGCGACATTCACCCGGACCCCGACACGGACTGCCATATCTTCACTGCTGGACAATTACACAGCAATCGTGCTGCAGACTGTACTCCCCCTCTTCCTAATCACTTTTCAATCCCCAAAGGACTCTGGTTGGCCCACCGCTGGGCTTCCATGTAATGTGGGCTTGGATGGCCATGTACAGCTCCAGGTCCGTCACCTGAATGTAAATAAAACTTTCTAAATCACACAGATGTGTCATGACTATGCTCACTCACGCATGGAAGTATGGCTGGATGTAGGGACAATGATTGCACATGAAGGTACACCCTGGTAACTGACATCTATGCGCATGTGTATCCCTGAGACACATGGCCAATTGGATGACTGTGAAGGTGAGTACTAGCTGTGTCCCCATTGCACATCAATAACAATCTCACAACCCCCCAACGTAGGAACACGTCCATGTATTGAATAGGGCTGTGTGTGTAGGAATGACCAAATCGGTAGCAGGCCAGAAGTGGTGTCCTAGATCACATGTGACAACCGAACTTCATGTCGCATACCTACCCACACACATCTGTGTGGACACGTCCTGTTACAATTCATAACATTGCTCCACATGGTCTGAGTTTGGACACCATACTCACATTGCTGAAGTCATGTAAGTGCACAGGTCGGCCAGCAACTATCCCAAAACAATGTCTGGCTCACAGAGGTGGAGCTTGCAAAAGGGAGCCACCCCCATTGCACATGCGTCAGTCAGTTCCTCCCTGTGTAGGGACGATGCTCATTGTGGCACACGAGTGGACAATCTAATCAACACTCATCACAGTTAGATACCTTTGGAGTTGCATAGACTTTATTGACATGTGCGTGTCTGTACGGACGAGGCAACGGCCACAACAGGCAGGGACATGCTTAAGACACTTACACGCAGTATGGGAACATGTCGAGTTGCAGCAAATGGTGAGGCAAAAATGGACAACAATCATCACAGATGGCAACGGTCTCAGCCCACCTTGCCGTGCTGGACGAGTCATGTGTTGTTTGGCGTCTGCCCATTGTCCCGTGTGAGGGGGCACGACTCACTGCCCATGGGATCTGCATAGTGCTCTGCCACTGGAGTGCGCCGATTGTCTGCTCTGCTGACAGTGATAAGGTGAAAGGGTCCGACAGACTCACATGTCGTGCTACATTGCCATGTGTGTACTCTCCCCCCAGCAGTGTGTCCGAATTAGTAAACGTGCCAAACAACACTGTGTTGCTCTGACCATGGACCTGCATCACCTTGCATAGGTGTATGTACACACGCGTATTTCCACGCACATGCATCCAGAGTCCTGGCGAAGGCAGACATGTCCTCTGTTGTGGTGGGATATGTGAGCATTCCCCACGATGCAACAAGTTATTGGGACCTCTGCTGTGGGTGACAATCCGATGTGGCTGCAGGAACATAGTTACTCGTCCATGAATGCCTGTGCAGCTTCATGTGCAATGTGTTCCATTAGTACGTCGTTGTCGTGTTCAAGGAACACCAGGGTGAGCCAATACATTAACTGGTCTGGGCAGGTGTGCTCAGCCCATGCCTTTTCACCAATCCGCAGCACAGCCCAATAGGGGAGCGCCTCGATGTAGTCACTGCACATGAGGAATTGTGCAATCTCCCATGCACAACTGCCAATACATACGCAGTATTTCAAGGCATCCCATGCACGGCTGTCTCGGTTACACTTCTGTTTGTGATCCAACAGGGGGCGCAGACACAAGTCATAGTCCAATTCATCTACGGTTGTGTTGGATAGGCAGACATCCATGGGACACTCTAATGTGCATGTTCGGAAGTGGAACCAGGGCTGGACGCAGGTGACGTAGGCAAGGCAGAAGCTCAGCCAGTAACTGATCCGCAGCACTGCCAAGTGCGCCCAGTAAATGCAGCATACGTGCACGGTACTGCTCCACGTGACGGGGGTTGTGCATGTGCCTGGGATGGCCTGCCATTGAGTTGGTGCATCTTGTGGAACCAGCACTCTTCTGAACAGTGGCAGTTGTGTGGAGGATATGCCACAGCTCTGAGCAATGATTTGAATGTGTGTGCAACGTTGGGGAGAATGGGTTGCTGTTTCCGTGAGTGTCAAGGGCATCTCATGCGGGGGTACCTCAGGCAGAGGCTTCTGTGTGTGGGGAGTGGATAAGTTGGATAGTTCATTTGCGCAATGCGTGGTGTGGGAGTCATCCCCATCTGCCATGCCATCTCTCTCAGGGTGTTCCACCGCGTTCTAGACCAAGGTCAGAGGTGCAGGTGTCCTCCCGCCTTCTGCATTGGAACAAAGGAGCTTTTCTTCCTGATGTTTGTCTGACTACTACTTGCGTTTTCGGAATGTGGTGTGGCTGTGGCGCTGAGATTGGAAAAAAGGCCTTGGGCTCATGGTGTACGGATGGCGATACACACACACATGTTGGCATGTGGAGCCAGGTGCCTGAGAGGCCTTGCGCTGCTTGTGCAATCTCACTCCGTCTCTCTTCCTCGCTCTCTCCCTCTCTTTCCTTTGTTGGGTGCATGGCACACCTTCTTCTCTTGGATTTTGTCTTCCAGGCCGTGTCCTACAGATTGTCCAGTGAGGACGCGGTAGGTCTCATCCAAATGGTTGTTTTGGCTTTTGTTTGAATGGTGTTTGTGTTGATGATTGCATTGCTGTGTGACTGATTCTCCTTTTTCTGGCTACGCATGTATGTTGATTTTCCTGCTTGTGCGACATCAGGCAAAATATTTTGTTTTGGGATTCGTGGTGTTGGTGTGCAGTTTCTTTGTCCGGGGTTGGGGGGGCCCAGGGGGGTGGTTTGCAGTCCTGGGTGTGGTGTCGGTGGGTGTTGTGGCCCTCTTGGGTGTCCGTGCTGCATGTTCAGTTGCTCGGGGGCATCTGTTGTTCTTCATGTGTGACTATGAGCTGTGCTCCCTTGCCTGGTGCAGGTTGTGGTCCGACTTTGCACCAGGTCTGAGCAGGTGTTAATTTCACGCCTATTCTGCATCTCATTAGCGATAGTTGCCGGGGTCATCCGTGGCGATGTTTGTTGCGGATGCTAATGCCGGAAAAGTAGTGCTGTGGGTTGTTTGCACTGGCTTGTGAATGGGGCGGTAAATTTATCATGGCTTTGGCTGCGCTAAAGTGCCGTTAAATTGGAGATGGTTCCTTGAGAATATGGCCCTGAGTCATGTAGATCTAAATTGAGGATTATTGACGGAGACGTGCTGTTTCCTTATTTTCTGGGCACTCCAGGCCAAGAAGCGAGGAGCATACTGACTGGGCATCGCAGTCGAGAGGTCATGCAGTCATGCGAATGGGGTGCATAGAGACGTCAGCAAGGCTTCGGCAGTTGTGTGATAACACTGCACTGCACCCTCAAGAGGGGATTCCAGGTCAAAATGAGCTGCAATGCCAGAGCTGTAGAATGAGTCGAACTTAAGATTTCAAGCTGGAGTGCGTTACAGAGCTTTTCTGGGCTTCTGGGTGCAGCACTGGTCACCACAGGTCGAGGAGAGTTGTGACTGATGGACGCCACCATCTCCTTGCTCTGCGGCAGGCTTGCAGGCTGCTAAACAGGTTTAAATCAGATTTATTTGACAATATTGTTAAAGAGCATTTGTGTAAAAAGAAATGGCATAAGGCTGGTCACTGCCGTTGGCAAAAGTTCTGGCACGCGACCTGGTTGTTTTCACCTTTTCTGTGTCGCTGGTGTGATGTAATTCCATGCTGTAGGTGCCACACCTGAGAAGGATCACTTTACAAACTTTTGTCTTCTTAAATCTTAGTTTTTCAATGAGCTGATTTTCCCGGTTGCAAAGGGGCAGAGTCTACCTGGTCTGGTCTGATTCTGGGCAAGGTATTTGGGTTTTCCCGTAAACATGGTTTAATGTGTGTTGCAGACAATTTCAAATATGCTGCATGTTTCAACAGGGACCCACTTTAGATGGAACAGCATAGGTGAAATAAGGTCTAACTTTAAAGTGCCGGTGGCCAGCCTGACAGCTGCATTGAGTATTGCTTTGAGTTGAACGAGGTGCACTTTAGGAATTCCTATCAATAGAGTTTTTGATAGTCTAGTCTCATCCGTACAGGAGATTGAATTAATATCTTAACATCTGCACCAGGGAAAGTTTTGATTACTCTACTTCTCATTGCTACTTCTAATTACTTTATTCCAACTTGACTTCATGTGTTAGGTCATTTAAATGTATTATTATTATTGTAATTTCTCAAATTCGCTTGAAAATGCACCATTTGCCCACTCTTTTTTCAAAATTTTCTCAGGGTGAGAACCCCCACGAAACCCTGATGGGTTGTTCGGGATCGCTCACTACTTTTGCTCGCCACAGTGCTGTATGACGTTTATTTTACGTGCCACCACTTTCAAATGTTACCAGCCTCCACTGGATAAGATAGTATTTCAGCAAAAAGACAGCAGGAGCAGCAGCATGGCAAAAGATGCTGCAGGGTGTCAGCGGTGATGGGTTATGGGCCAGGAAATAAGGGTAGGTAGGGAATCTGAGCCCCATGTGCAGAGTGACCAAATGAGAGAGACAAAGGGATCAGGTTGGCGGCATAAGTGGCAGCGAGAGGGAGCCTTTGTTCAGTTTGGACGCTGCATCATGTTGTATTGTGCATCAGTGGTGGCTCAATATATGAAAAAGCGATGAAGGAAGACATCCTACACTACTATAGCGCCTTCTCCAGCGTGTGCCGCTACAACGCAGTGCTTCTCGAAATCCGAGTGGGTGACAAGAGGCCAAACCCTTCATTCTGCCCTCATTGCATGAACATCAGAAAGGGCTCTGTTAGAACTGGGGTCACCAATTCTGACGTGGTAGCTTGGCGCGAGGTAGGAAGGCACCCGAAGGCAATGTGTAAAGCATTGGTGCAGCACTCACTCCCACGGATTCAGCCGTGCGCACACAATGAAGGACGCCACAACAGGTTGTTTTGTAAAAACAAGAGTCTTTATCTATTTTCAAGTCGTGGTAAATTAATTCATTTCAGGAATAATGCAGGCACGGTCACAACAACTATGAATTCATTTACGGGAACATTCCAGGTAACCACAGGGCAACAGTCAATTCATCACAGTAAATAAATCAGGGCATTTCAAATCAACAATTCATTTTAAGCTCAAAACAGGTTTGAATCAAGTGAATAGCACCAAGAGTCTCATGACAACGGTTAATTCATTCATTAATTGACGGGTGCAGGTAATTTCAAGGTAACAGTTAACTCATTCCGATAACCAGGGCCAGTACTTTCAAGGTACAGTTAATTCATTCGAGCAACCACAGCGTATCTGATTCACCACTCCACTCTCCTGGTGGAGACACAATGAGGCACCACCCCTCAGGGGGTATGGACCCAGCTGTTACCACTTGGCCCCATGGCCGGGTGCATTTACCACAGGGGGGGGGTGTATCCGGGCAGGCCCCAGCCCCCCCTTACACTCACCAGTCACGCTTGCAGGTTCGTGGGGCAGGTCCCTGGTACTTCGGTGCTAGCGATCGCCTCGCGCCTCCCCCAACCCCTAGGCGGCCCGGCTCTCTCCTCACTTGAGGCCTCACTCAGGGGAAGGAGCATGCTTCAGGCCGGCGGAGACCTTCTCCATGTTCCGGCTCCGCCGTCCTGGTTCCCATTGGGCTCCAGGCTTCCATACGGCCCGGGGCCCAGGAGCCAATCAGGTGCCAGCCTTTGAGGGGCTGGGCAGCGGGAGCCAATCGGGTTGCGGCTCTCCGTGGGCGCGACCACCAGAGCCAATGGGGCCGCGCCCGCCTCACGATGCAGTCGACGACGTCACGCCCAGGCCTAGTGCCGCCTTCCTTGCTGCCGCGGCGGCCCTCCCAGGACTCAGGGGGCGGCGGCGGCTCTCACGCGGGGCAGCACTGTAGACAACAGGTGCCGGGTTCCGCGGCGGTGACTCTCAGGCCCACGGCGCTCTCGGCAATAGCGCCCCACCACGGATCCCACGTCAGCGGTGCAGGCGGCGCCTCCGCAACCACAGCGCCCGGCCCGCGGCGGTGATCCTCGGCAGGTGAGCACTTCTCCCTCAGCTGAGCAGGGGCCCATGGTGGCGACTTTGGCGGATAGCGCCCCCACCAGCACAGCGCTCGACCACGTGTATCCAGGCGTCGGCGGTGATCGGGGGCCCGCGGCACTTATAATGCACAGCGCTGGAGGGTCGTCTCATGCGGGGACACAGTGGTAGCTCAGCTCCCTCCCGGGCGGCGGCAGTGATGAGTTTGCAGCCCTTGTAGGCACAGCGCTGGGCAGCACCAGCAAATTACTTCCCAGGGGGGCACATTTCCGGCAGTACAGCGCTAGGTGGGCACAGCGCTTGATCACAGTCAGCTTCTTCTTCAGGAGCCCAGGTCTGGCAGCATAGCGCTTGGGGGACACAGCGCATTACCTGCAATTCTGTAGGGCCCACAGCAACAGTCCAGGTCAGCACTTGTCTGAGGGGGGAAAGTAGATGGCAGGTTCCCCTGGCAGGCTTAGTGGGGGGAGAAGGGGGTTGAGTTGGCAGGCATCAGAGGCAGGGTGGGCCCCTGCAGCACACTGGAGATGGTCCCCTGGGTTGCCCCCTCACCTGGCAAGATCAGCAGGCAGGCAGAGTCCCTCATCTAACTTGGGTACAGCAGGGCCTAGACTCAGTCAGTCCCAGTAGTGTAGGTTTCTCCCCTAGGCCCAAACGCCTACGCTCCGGCAGAGGTTCCCCCAGGTCCAATGGTGCCCCAACTGACTAGTCAGGTTTCCCTCCTTTCCTCTTATACCCCCAGGTCAGGTGACCCTCCTGCAAAGGTGGCAAAGCATAATCCCTCCCAGGGCTGTAAGGTTCCAGGAGCTTCCACATAATTGTCTATGGGACAAAAAGGCGGGATGGAAAAAGATACTGTATCAAAATGTCCCAGCCTGCTCCTAACCACTAGTATGTGTATGCAATGGCCACTCCGCAGTAGCAGGGGCCTGTGGCAGCCATGTTGTTAGGGGAGAGCACCTGCACCTCAGCACTGTTTAGCAGTGGTAAGGCGCCCAGAGACCTAGGGCCAACAAAAAGATGGCGGCAAAAAGGAGGCGACAAGGGCAAAAAAAACGGGGTAGACCACCCTAGGGCTGACAGGTCTAACAGGCTCCAATGCAGTCGCTCGTGATCATCAGGAAGCTACTGGTCCATCCAAAATGAAAGCCTCCCAACTTTTTTGAAAGACCTGGGAGTTGGGATTGAGTTCACAGATCGGTACTTCATGAGGTGCAATCACAACCTGCTCCTTTACCCAGCCGCTGTGCATAGACATACACCTGACGTTCATCTCCTAAGGACACAGAAGGGAGGTTAAACCATCGTTTCCAATGACTCACCAAACCAGTTATGTTTGGCTGGTAAGGAACAGAGGAAGTGAGGCTGTTGAATCAAATGCCATTTCACTGACTCTTGTATAGTAGTCCAAAACTGATTCCAGCAGTGACTTAAATGGGGACAGGACCAAAGGGAATAAAGAGGCTGTCACCGTCAGGATGTCAGGATTTCCAGCAGGCAGAGTTGGGCTGAGTATTAATAGGAAGGTGACCAATGCCATCCATATAGACCAAGCCGAACTTCAGATGGTCTCCCTCAAGCCCTTGTCATACATGAAGAACACCGTGGATCCGTCATCTTGAGCATGTGCTATAGTTAGCACGTCAAGTGCATGAGCGTAGCACGCCCCCTATGGGTTTGGAAGAATCCTCAACCAGGGTACAATAGAAACCACAGACCCCCTTGTGCTGACCTCAAAGGGTCAGGTAGGCAAATATCAGTGAGACAGGTTGATTACAATCAGCACTACCCAGGTGGTTCTCCAGACAGGGTGCAAACCAAAGGTATGCCAATTTTTTTAGTAGAGGAGGCAGAATTCTCATTGAAAGTTTTGGAAAGGTTTTCCATGTTCGTAATGTAGCAAATCCTGGGAAGAAGTAATGCATTCTGCTGACCATACCTAGAACATTGTTTTCATATAGGCACACGCAAGTTGTAATCAAGACAGTGGCGGTGCGTCCATCAGGGCATTGGGGCGTAGCCCTCCCGCCCGCAGCGTCGCCCGCAGCGTTGGCGTCTTCTTTGAACTTAAGTAAACTGAATCAGTTTACTTAAGTTCAAAGAGGAGAACTGACAATCATGTCAGTCAGCATGACGTCGCCCGCCCACCCGGGGGTGGGCGGTCCGACGTCATGTTGACTGACATGATTGTCAGACAGACCACGCAGGGGCAACAGGCAGCAGCACAATTGCGCATGATTGGGGAAGGTGAGCGAATTTTCGCTCCGTGCCCAGTCATGCGCACTTGTGTCTGCTCTGGCTGGCGCATGCTCATTAGGAGACCGAGGGTTGAGCAAATGCTCAAACCTCGGTCTCCTAATGGGCAGGCGGACGAGCCGTAACCGTGCCCTAAGCCAATCCTGGTGCTGCTGGCAGTGCCAGGATTGGCTGAGAGCCTGAGAGGGGCTGTACCGCTGTAGGCGCCAACGGACGGACCCGAGGCGGCGCGGACGTGCTCAGGAGTCAGACCTCAGGTAGGATAAGGATTTTTAAAAATTTATTTACACCCCCCCAACGCGCGATACCCCCCGCGACACATACCACCCGCGTGACACATACACCGCCCCCCCCCTGCCCCCTCCCCGCCGCGAGCCGCAACTGGGTGCACGTAGTGATTGATGGTCGAGAAAACTCAACTATACTTCTCTGCCTCAATTTAAATGGCTGTGGTACGCAGTTTGAAATGAATGTTAGCGAGTTTTCCTGTATTAAAATAGCGGCACTTTTCCGCTCGTTCACACCTTTGTTTTGCTGAAGATAACAAGACCGAGAGTGGGCGTTAGTGGTCCTGTCCTCCCAAAGTTCAGCCCCTCTCTTGGGTGCGCAGCGCGCTAAAGATAGAAGCCCAGCATGCATGGCTCCATCCAGGAACAATGGGCACCGACACGCGCTCCGGCACGCGTGCCTCCCGGCTGGCGCCTGCACGCAGGAAGCCCTCGGACGTGGAGAGCGGCTCAGCGTTCAGCATACATCACAGGCACCGTAGGTATCGGTGGAGAGCCGACTGCTGCAGTCTGACACGTTCACTACTGAGGAACACACAACGTAAACTGTGTAGGTAGGGAGGAAATGGGCCTTTTTGGTATGTTTGGCTCCTTAGCCTCTCGGATGTGGCTAAGAGGACTCTGGCAGTTGGCACCGCTCGGTCTGAGCATTATCATTGCTTGCGGTGGGTTACTTGGTGTTTTAATCTCAAGGTTTCAGAGCTGGCCGAAATACAGAGAGCGTGTGTTTATTTAGATTGCCCTCCCCCCCTGTCCAGCCACTGATTCCCACTGGTGAGTAAATGTTGGTGGTAACTATATGAAAATCTATACTGATAGCACATATGCGAGAGTATGTTCAGTTAATGGCACACTGCTGTATATAACTGCCAGGTATAAGCAGTTTGTAATAGGCAGCGCAGCCCGATACACAACTCTACCCACCATGGAGTGCAGACGGCGCTAGACCTACAATTCTGTGCCTTTACTACTTAATAGGCCTTGCTGGGTATAACGTTCTTCTGGTTACACACAGGTCAGCCCTTTACACGCTGCCGGTGCACAGTGCTGGATACACACACCTGTGGTAACAATTACTAATTAATCAGGATATTAAACATCTCTCCTGCTCAGCGCCTCATACTTTGTTATAAATGACAGCGCTATATCAATAATCAGGAGTGAACGCACCTTGAGAGGCAGATGGACTGCGGTATTGTGTTTAAACAAAGGCTTCTGAGATTTGCTCTGCTTTATTTAATCCTGTTGGTGCTACTGGCGGCGGGCACTTTAAAAGCATAAATAGTTAAGCAATGCACATGGCTGGAAGTCATGAAGCGCTGCAGCTGACTGCTGCCTTAGCTATGATCCAAGCAGGATATCTATATTCGCTTTTATGATGTTGCACATGTAAATGAATTTTTGTCTGTTTCCTGTTTCACATAAGTTTATTTTTTTAAATAATTATTTTCCATAAAACCAACATTGGAATGACTGAATTTTTGCAGGACTGAATCAGAATGCTATAAGGGTGTTATCATTTCCACTGTTGTTTTAATGCTTTGTCTATATGGCACATTATGGTCACCGTGAGCAATGTAATCGAAGGAATTCTCTGTATATTGTTACATTTTTTTTTTTTTTAAATAGTATCACAAATACCTAGACTGTAATAAATTAAACCTATTGAGTGCAGTGCAGCGAAGGGTCAGTGATGTCTGTGTGAGTGCAGGTTGAGCAGTGTGCCTGTGAGAGTCCAGGGTGAGTGATGTGGATGGGTGAATGCTGGCTTAGTGATGTCAGGGAAGGGTGAGTAATGGGTCTATGAGTGCAGGGTGAGTAGTGTGCCTATGTGAATGCAGGGAGAGTGATGCATCTGTGCAAGTGCAAAGAGACTTGTCTGGCTACTCCCAGAGATGTGTTCGCCAAGCCACCTCCTTCTCTAATTTGCTTTAGAATGCAACATTTGCCCCCCACTTTTTTCAATATTTTCTCGGGGGAGACCCCCTGAACCCCACCATAGGTGGTTCGGGCTCGCTCGCCCGCCACAGTATTTACGCCTCACCACTTTCAAATGTCACCAGCCGCCCCTGAATCAAGATGCTTGTGTAGTGACAGCCACGTGCACATCATGAAATGAAACAATGGCTTAAATCCTTCTGATGCGTTACAACAAACAAATGATGGACGGAATGCTGACAAGGCAGACATTCTCCCCCAGTCAAGAGATCTGGGTTAAATCCATCGTTCTTTTGCCCACTACACCACCCCAGTTTAGACATGGCCATATGCAAATCAGTCTTGACCCTGTGCCTCATGGGAACAGTCCAGCCCGAACTGCCAAGCCATGTCTTCCCTGGACCGGAATCAAGCATCCTAGGACCGGTTTCTGGCTATCAGCCGTCATCAGCCAGGATAGCTTGACTCCAGTGGCGTAGTGAGCACGGGTCCCACGTCTGGGAATACCCATCCCACTTAGGGCGAAAAGCGTTACAACAAACAAATGATGGACGGAATGCTGACAATGCAGACATTCTCCCCCAGTCAAGAGATCTGGGTTAAATCCATCGTTCTTTTGCCCACTACACCACCCCAGTTTAGACATGGCCATATGCAAATCAGTCTTGACCCTGTGCCTCATGGGAACAGTCCAGCCCGAACTGCCAAGCCATGTCTTCCCTGGACCGGAATCATGTCTGAACTGGGGTGGCGTAGTGGGTAAAAGAACGATGGATTTAACCCAGATCTCTTGACTGGGTGAGAATGTCTGCATTGTCAGCATTCCGTCCATCAATTGTTTGTTGTAACGCTTTTCGCCCTAAGTGGGATGGGTATGCCCAGACGTGGGTCCCGTGCTCACTACGCCACTGGAGTCAAGCTATCCTGGCTGATGACGGCTGATAGCCAGAAACCGGTCCTAGGATGCTTGATTCCGGTCCAGGGAAGACATGGCTTGGCAGTTCGGGCTGGACTGTTCCCATGAGGCACAGGGTCAAGACTGATTTGCATATGGCCATGTCTGAACTGGGGTGGCGTAGTGGGCAAAAGAACGATGGATTTAACCCAGATCTCTTGACTGGGGGAGAATGTCTGCACTGTCAGCATTCCGTCCATCAATTGTTTGTTGTAACGCTTTTCGCCCTAAGTGGTATGGGTATGCCCAGACGTGGGTCCCGTGCTCACTACGCCACTGGAGTCAAGCTATCCTGGCTGATGACGGCTGATAGCCAGAAACCGGTCCTAGGATGCTTGATTCCGGTCCAGGGAAGACATGGCTTGGCAGTTCGGGCTGGACTGTTCCCATGAGGCACAGGGTCAAGACTGATTTGCATATGGCCATGTCTGAACTGGGGTGGCGTAGTGGGCAAAAGAACGATGGATTTAACCCAGATCTCTTGACTGGGGGAGAATGTCTGCATTGTCAGCATTCCGTCCATCAATTGTTTGTTGTAACGCTTTTCGCCCTAAGTGGGATGGGTATGCCCAGACGTGGGTCCCGTGCTCACTACGCCACTGGAGTCAAGCTATCCTGGCTGATGACGGCTGATAGCCAGAAACCGGTCCTAGGATGCTTGATTCCGGTCCAGGGAAGACATGGCTTGGCAGTTCGGGCTGGACTGTTCCCATGAGGCACAGGGTCAAGACTGATTTGCATATGGCCATGTCTGAACTGGGGTGGCGTAGTGGGCAAAAGAACGATGGATTTAACCCAGATCTCTTGACTGGGGGAGAATGTCTGCATTGTCAGCATTCCGTCCATCAATTGTTTGTTGTAACGTAAATCCTTCTGATGGCACAATGATTTCGCCGTAGAACATCCCCAAGACCCCATTCTCCAACAGTCTATTTTCCTCAATGCTCAGCAAAGCTGGTTTTACTTGCCAAATATGTAATTAAATCAAGGGGCTGCTCTCAACCATCACAATGTGGACTCATCCCATAGAGATGCTGAAGTTTTGATCCGCAAGTGAAGTCAGCTAAATTGTCTTTCAGCATAGGACTCAGATTGTCCATTACCATGGTCACCAGTCCTTGGTCCACCAGAATTGCATCCATCAGAATTTTTTGGGAACTCAGTTAAATTAGTGGGTTCATAGGTATACCCTTGTAGTGAACTTGTTTATAAGAAACCCCTTATTCTTAGCCCAGGCTATCTTATAACTGAGAGCAGGGAGAAGTTAAAATAAATAGCACTAGAATGGAATCAGCATTTCAGGACTATGAGCAGTCAGTAAGATGTCTAAAGCATAGAGCATCAGATTTGTGTTCACTAGCCAGTGTAGTGAGGTCCTTGGTCATAATGGACTAATTATGTTGTGCTCTGTGTAGCATGGATAGATCTAATTAGGCCTGGTGTACTTACTGGTCTGGGGTTGGCCGATGCTGATTTTCATAGCACTCAGAAACAATCACTCAGTACAGACAAAGGGCAGCTTTAAAATGGTTGTGATTTATTGTACTATAATCAAACCCTCTTTTACTGAAACAATTCTAGGGGTATGACTTCACAAAGGCGTGTCTAACCTAACACAAATGCAGATAGAACTCAAATCTATTCTCTAAACTATAGGTACAATGCCAATTGCTTTCTTTCAGCTGACAATATCAATAACCGTAGTGGAAGATGTTGTACAATGCGTTTAGTGAGAGTAGTGTTCACAAACACTCAGTTCCAATTTTTCTTTTGGGACTAGAGTTTGTCGAATCATTACTAATTGGATTTTCAATGCAAGCACAGTGATTTGCAGCAAATGGAGAACGAAGATTAAACCATATAAAATGACATAGATGCTTTACTGTGTTCTAGTGAGAAACAGAAGTAAATGTAATTTTCTATTAAATGAAAGTGTAAGGCTATGAATAGGGTAATGAAAAAGTTAATGGAATCGTAAAAGTTGGTTAACAAACAGGTTACAGTCAATGGATCTGATTCACAGCCCTCATTTTGTAGCGCATAATACTACAGTTGTACTGCTTTATTACTACAAAATTAAATTTACAAACATACATGTAGAAATCTCCACTTCTCTTATATTTTCTATCGGGAGATCTCTGCACATGTAAGTTTACTATTTAGTACCAAACGTGAGAAGACCTAGCGGAGGAGTCGTGGCAAAATATGGAATACCTACCACTAAATGGGAGGGGGGTAGGGAGGGATAAAGATGGATTAGAGAGGTGTGAGGAGGAGTTTAGAGAGGGTGAGAAGGGTGTCATGAGACTATGGGGGAGATTTACCAAAACTCCACGCAGCGCAGCCTCCCGCGAGGCTGCGCTGCATTGCCACAGGGAAGTAGCAGGAGAGCACCGTATTTTCAAAGATATGGCTCTCTCCTCCCCTTTCCCTTGAGCCGACGCTGATTACACCTGCCGTGCGCCACGCATCACCTTAGTGCCATAGCGCTAGGGTGTGTGTGCATCTAGTATATGTTTTGTACAGGAAGGCTACCCTTCCTGTACAAAATGCTATGCATAGACACGGGAAAAGCTTTTCCCACTTTGTATGCATGCTGCACAGTGCAGCATGCATGCAAAGTCGGAAAAGGAAGGAGAAATGAAAGCATTTCTCCTTCGTTGCGCCTAGTTGAAAAGGGTGCAGTTTTCTTATGCTAAAACCAATCTACTGTGTTTAGTAAATTGGGTTTAGCGTGAGAAACCCTGGGTGGTTGCATGGGAATGCCCATGCACCACCCTTGGTACACCCCCATGGCGCAAAGTAACGCTAAGCAGCGCTATGCGCTGCTTTGCATTACTTTTATGTTATTTCCAGCACTAAACAAATTTAGCGCTGGAAAGTGAATTAAGAAAAAAAGTTTGTGCGCCGTTTTGTGTCACTCTTGTGGCGCAAACACGGTGCAAAAACTTAGTAAATCTCCCCCTATGTGTTCTACGACCCTTGCAGTTCTGGGCAGACTCAACAAGGAAGTAACTTGTTGGGAGGTGTTAAGGTGTGGTTTTTATAAGTTATGACATAGTGACTGTGCAGTGTGTGATTGTATGCTGTGGAATAAAGATGTCTACTACAGAGCTACGTGTGTGGCATATTCATTTGCATGCTCCCCGGCTGGAGAGGATGCTATAAATGGCGATGAGTAGGGGATCTGTGCCTCGACTAAAAAAGATTGCGCTCCCTGAGAGTTTGCAATGATACAGCAAACTGCTTGTGAGTGTCACATGCACCCAAGTCGATGAGAAGTAGTTCAAAGTTGATGAGTGTAGAATTGAAGCCCCATTCCAGACCATAAGTAGCTCGCAAAGAAGTTGAAGGCACTGCGGAGGAGCACATTCGAAAAGCCCACCAGAAACTTACTGGTAAGGGCAGTGACAACCAGGTAGGAAAGTGCAAATTCACTTACCAGAAAGAACGAGGAAAGGGCCACATGCCCTCGAATCGGGTGTGACGCCCAGACCCGGTTGAGCTGCCAATGCATGCACAGCAGCAATTGGCATTCAGTGCACTGAAAGGTCTTTGGAATAGTGACATTTTTCTATGGCTCCAGAAAGGAGTGCAAAGTATGGTGCAGCTGCATTCCTGAAACCACCACCGCTACTCGACATGGCAAAGAAGCAGAATATTGGCACTAGGTGTACTCCATGGATGCCCTAGAAGAAGTAGATGATAAGAAAATCATCAAATATTTAAAAAACCTTGCCAGTGAGGAGTGAAAGAAGTGACAAAGAAAACATCACGAGCCAATGCAGTATCATACTGTCAAATCAAGGAAGCGTTAAAAGCCAAGTTCAACCCGTTGCTGAATGTCGACTATGAAAGGTACATTTTCAATCAAGCGAAACAGCAACCTGGTGAAACAATGGATGAATTTGTTGAGAGACTTGATGTGCTTATCAAACATTGCAAGTTTAATTAATTTAATTATGAAGAAGCTATACGCCTCACAGTCCTTGATGGCTGTCTTTCAGACTCGTTCGGAAGTCGCATGTTGAGAGAGCCGCTCAGTTTAGATAAAGTACAAATGTCTGCAAGGGCAGATGAAAGAGCAGATCAACAAGCTGTTGAAAGGGAAGATGTAACAGTGAAAAATGAATCGGGTGAAAAATGAATCGGTGTTGATCATGGAAAGTGAGCACAAGGTAGAAGCATGCAAGTCAATGCCTCTAAAGAAACAAAAGCTGTGTTTTCAATGTGGGTTTTAATTTCCCCATGAAGGCACATGTCCATTCATGGGACAGACGTGTAAATGTTGTGGGACAGAAAACCACTTCATAATGGTTTGCAAAGCAAAAAAGAAATCAAATACATCCCAGCGAGAAGAGAAAATGAACGCCAGAAGGTTCCAGAAGCATTCTCACCAGGCCCACATGGCCTAAGAGCGACATCAGTTATGTCAAGTAGAAACCAGACAAAGTTGATCGTCATCTAATTCATCCTACAGAGGCTCTTCAATCTCATTATCAAACACTAGTGAAGAAGATGGATGTGCGATGACGATTGTGACCAAAGTACGACAGGCACATGTAGGTTTGGCTGCCAGCAAGGAAGAACTAAAGACAAAGACTA
This sequence comes from Triturus cristatus, assembly GCF_964204655.1. NCBI lineage: Eukaryota > Metazoa > Chordata > Amphibia > Caudata > Salamandridae > Triturus > Triturus cristatus. The sequence continues at coordinate 862,561,462 of NC_140590.1, forward strand.
ACCACCAAACGAGACAACCAAATTCATTCGGACACTGCACCAAGATTATGATAAAAGTCAACAGTTGCCCCATAAACTTTATCATAGACAGTTGTGTGTCGATTAACATCATGCCAGTCAAAACAGCCTGTCTCCCGTACTAACCCGTCAAACAAGGAGGTGTACACTTGGGCTGCTTCTAATCCATTGCAGGGTCAAGGATCATTCACAGTGACAATGCAACATAAAGCAGTGTCAGTGCAAGCACCAATTCACGTTCTTACAGGAACTTTGTCCAGTGCATGCCTACTCAGTTTTGCCACTGCTGCTGACATGGGACTGATATCTCTCAATTATAACCTTTAGACTCAATTTGAAATTGTGAGTCAGCTCCTGCCATTGTTTCATGGCCTAGAAAGGCTCAGGACAATGAAAGTGTGACTTCATAATAATGAAGACATTTGCTCTGTTGCCCAGTGGCACCGCCACATTGCTTTTCACTTGCAAAAGCCGATGAGAAAGAACTAGAAACGCTATTGAAGCATGACATCATTGAGCGCTCCACTAGTCCTACGCCATAGGTTTCATCCATTGTGGTGGTGTCAAAAAAGGACAACGGAGGTGCAGTGCACATTTGTGTTGATATGTGCCAGGCCAACAAAGCAATCGAAAGAGGAAGACATCCTGGTCCACACATAGTGGACATGATCATACAACTGAACTGTGCCAAAGTTTTCTCCTGTCTTGACCTGAACAAGGGATACCATCAACTCTAATTGGGAGAGAACTGATGGTACATCACTAATATTACGACATGTTGGTTTGTTCAGATACAAAAGGTTGAGATTTGGAGTTTCATCAGCTGCAGGAATATTTAAGGATGTTTTACATTGAATAATTCAACTTGTCACGCATGCTTTTAATTACAGTGATAACATACTGGTATTTGGGGCAACATAAAGGAGCATACAAGGCTCTTGCATAAGTCTGTCAGTTACTTTAGGATGCAGGTCTCACTCCAAATGCAGCAAAGTGTGAGTTTCACAAAATCAAAATCAAATTCTTTGGGCACATATTCTCTGGTGAAGGAATGAGTCCTGACCCAGATAAAGCGCGAACACTGTCAGCTACCTGACCCCCACAAGATGTCATCATGCTGCGATCCTTTATAGCCATGGGCAGTTATTGCTCAAGGTACATTCTATACCTTGCTACGGTGAGTGCCCCATTGAAGGACTTGACATAACGAGATTTCCCTTTCCAGTGGTCTGCTGAATGTGATCAATGCTTCAAAAGAATACAAAAAATGCAATTGAAATTGCAGCAGAGATGGCCTATTTTCACATCAAGTGCATACTGAGATCACAGTTAATGCGAGCTCAGTGGCTCAACATAATGGTCATTCGAATGATTAGAGACACATCATGGCCTATGCCAGTCGAAGCCTGTCTAACACAGAACATGCCTATTCTCAGCCAGAGAAGGAAAGTCTGGCTGTAGTGTTGGGCTGTGAGCATTTCATGTGTTTCTATACAGAAAACGTTTCATATCATTAAAAACCACCATGCGCTGCTTGCTATTTTTTGAAACCCAAAAGCCAAGATGCCCCCTTGCATTGAGAAACCCTCGACTGTTGGAGTATGACTATGCAATTGTACACAAGCAGGGTAAAGGTCAGAACCCTGCTGATTACTTTTCACGAGTACCATTACAGTGGCACAGTTCGATATCCAAAACAACTGAGAAGTACATTAACTTCACTGTGAGTTCCAGCACACCAGCAGCCCTATCCATTGAACAGATTATTGCTGCTAATAATGCTGATAAGAGCAGGCTTATCCTCAAATACATCATTTCAACTCAATCATGGAAGGAGCATGCTCGACCTTTTGGAGACAAAAAGAGCCCTAAGAGACCAAGGGCCTCATGTAGGTAGCTAAATACCGGTCGGTAACGGCCGTAAATACCGATTCATATTTACCGAATCCTAAATTACCGATTCAAATTTACCGAATACTTATTTTCCGAATCGGTAAACATGAAGTGGTAAAACGAGAAAAGAGATGTAGGTAAATTCGGTATTTAAGAAATCCCTGAAATTCGGTATTTAAGAGTCGGAAATTAACACAGATTGAAAGCAGGTGGCAATCAGCAACAGTGCATATAAGCAATCCCAAAATGCAACAGCGTGGACACCATGGCGGCTCTCTATGTGATTGGAGACGGGAGGAACGCATTTACAGACAGCGCATCACACTCTTTCAACAGACTGAGGCTGAGATACATGAAAGGTACAGGCTACACCCCCAAACCATCATGGACCTGATAAGGGACCTGCACCCACTCCTGGACCAGCCAACAACAAGGGCGCATGCCATACCACCACATGTGCAGGTTCTCTGTAGCCTACATCTACTTGCATCTGGCAGTTACCAGGTGGTGATAGCTGCGGTAGGCGGAGTATCCCAGAGTTGCCTGTCCCGTTTCTTCAGGAAGTTCCTGGATGCCATGATGCTGAGAATGCACCACTACATCAGCTTCCCAAACACACAGGCTGAACTGCAGAAAACCAAGACAGACTTTTACCAGATGGCACAGTTCCCGCATGTCATAGGCTGTATTGATGGCACACACATTCCAATCTGCCCACCAGCAGCCACTGAGCACATCTACAGGAACAGAAAGTCCACCCACTCCATCAATGTGCAGGTAATCTGCGATGCAGGGAACATTATCACTGATATCGTAGCTAAGTTTCCTGGGAGCACCCATGACTCCTTCATCTTCCAGAAGAGTGGGATCTACACACGACTGCTTGCCGGAGAATTTGGAGAAGGATACCTGCTAGGTAAATCACTGTGACGCTCCCTAATACTTATTGCAAATTATTGTGTATTGAGGCATGTGACTGATGGTTCTCTCTTACTCACCTAGGCGACAGTGCATATGCCGTGCGGTCATTCATCCTCACTCCCTACCTACACCCATCAACCCTGAGTGAGAGACGATATAATGTGGCACACAAATCAACACGCAACGTGGTGGAGCGCACGTTTGTACTATTGAAAAGCAGGTTCCGCTGCCTCCACAAAAGCGGAGGCGCACGCCAGTACACACCCATCATCTGCTGCAAGATCATTGCCACTTGTGCAATGCTGCACAACCTTGCCACGAAGAGAGGTACAGAGGTGGAACTAACTGATTTTGAGGACAATGATGATGAGTCTGCACAGCCAGAGGCCAACGCAGCAGGAGTGGCAACAGCAACAGATGGGAGAGAGAGACGGGCAGAGATCACATGCAACTATTTTTGAGTAAGTAAGGGGACACAGCCAGTAGTTGGATGCCATGACGTAGTTTAATCATGCGGCACTACGCCACAACACAAAGGAAAACCTTTCCTCTCAACATTGTGCAATCACTAGTTGCAAGTCAGGGGTTACTTCACCCAATTGTCTCATGCTATACTGTGCAGCATTAGTGTCTGCGCCCACGCACTACAGTGCGGAATGCCATTGATTGTGCGTCCTCCCTAGCTGTGGGACCAGTGGCAGCCCCATGCCGCCTGCTGCTCCTCCGTGTGTCTGGGACAGGGGGGGTAATGCTGCTCCTGCTGGTGGTTTCTTCGCTGTCCACAGCATCCACAGCACCAGTTATGACAGACTGGCTTGTCAGTAGCACTTCAAGTGCACTGGTGACCCTCACCATCCCCCTTGACACGTCATTGCTGCAGTGCGTAAGGCCCTCCTGCATTGCCACAGAGCGCCAAGTGGCAGTTGCCAGCCGGTTGACTGCCCTTGTGTGATGGTCTTTTCTCTGCCGTTCCCGGCGCCGTGCTGCTCTGTCCTCATCAAACTTTGTGCACAGCAGCATGACGGACTGGGACATGTCCCGCATGCCCGCAGCCATCTCACTCATTCCCTCAGCCATAGCGCTGATGCCCCTGTCAATATTTCCAAATGTATCTTTGAGGCCCCGCATTTGGCGCTGTACTGACATCATTGCCCTTGCTTGTAGGCGCTGTATCTTGACCATGGTGGCCTCCAGCCCTGAGAAAACTCCATGGCTCTCACCCTGTGGTAGTGGACTTTGCACCCGAGCCCTGCGGCGACGTCTGGCACCTGTGTGTGCTCCCTCAGAGGCGGAGGGCACACTGGCATGGCTACCATCCAGGGGCACAGTGGATGTTTCCGCCCCCCTGCAGTCTTCAGATGAGGACTCCGAGACATGCAACCTGGAAGCAGCACGCCTCCTCGACCTGAGCAATGCAGGCGGTGATGATGCCGGTGACTCCAGCAGGAGTGGCGATGCTGGCTGTGGTGGTGAGGCTGGCTGTGGTGGTGAGGCTGCGTGTGGTGCTGATCTCTGCCCAGAACTTGTGGTGGCCTTCCCTGAGCTGTCCTTCCGGTGTGCCCTCTCTCCCGTCTCATGTGCAGTCCTGCGCAAAGTATCGTCTGTGGACAGAAATGCAACATCAGCTCAGTGTACCTGAAGCCCTGCATTGCTAGCATCACAATACATTTCTGAAACACTCTCACATTGTCCTCTGACTGCTTTTCGCTAATGTGTGTAACATGCCTTGTCGTTCTGTGCTATTCTTCTCATGTTTGGTGTTTCCGAGACTACATCTCCCATAATGCATTGCTAGTATGCACTAACACCTGTACTGGAGTGGGATACTCATTGCCCAATTGGGGAGTTGGGCTAGGGGTAGGGGGGCCACATTGCTGTGCATGCATCTTACCTTGTTTGGTGGCGGCTCTGGCAGAGCTGTCTGCATCCCCAATCCCCACGACACTCTCGGTCTCAATTGTTGACTCCACCAGTTCTCCAAGTTCTGTCAGGGCAGGTGCCCTGTTCCTTCCCCCTTCTGTCCGGCTGGCCTCTTTCTGCAGTTCCCCCATCTTCTTCTGCGTGACGATACGTAGGTCGTACCACCGCTTCTTCAGCACGTCTATGTCCCGGGGGGTCACTCCTATTCCATTCACCTGCGCCTGGATTCCCAGCCAGATTTTCCTCTTCTCCGACTCAGGCACTTGCAGGGACTGCTTTCCAAACAGCTTCTGGTGCTGCTTGACCACCTCCTCCACTAGTACCTGCAGTTCCTTTGGGCTGAATTTTTGTTTTCTCCTCCTTTCACCTCCATCTCTCTCTGTCTCCTGGCTGGACATTGTGTCAGTTTGTTGTTCACAATCAGGCACTGGCTCTGCTCTGCACTACCAGCCTCTCCAGAGTCTGATGATTGTGTGCACCTGCCTGGGTGTGGCCACTTCCTGGTTGGGTGGGGTTGGCCTTGCACGGGATTGGCTAATTCATCAAGTGATGTAAATTTGAATTTCCGATTCGGTAAACTCCGATTCGGTATTTACCGATCGGTAAATACCACTTCGGTATTTACCGATTCGGTAAATACCGCTTCATGATACCGGCCGGTATTGTGGATTCGGTAATCATTTACTGAATTTTACCGATTCGGTAATTTATACCGAATGTTTACCTACATACTATTTACCGATTCATGAATACCGATTCGGTAAAATTCGGTATTTATGAATCGGTAAATAGTATGTTACCTACATGAGGCCCCAAGTGTGGTGCCCGCGCCTAGATGAAAGAGTTGAGAGGGAACTAAAAGAGTGCAATCTATACAACTGCCTTATCTCCAAAGTAGCGCAGCACCCATTGACAATGTTTGACCTCACTGCACATATGTGGGAAAGAGTTGAAGTTGATTTCTTTCGGCCTTTAGAAAACAGACATCATCTCATGGTAGTCATGGATGAGTATTCACGCTTTCCTTTAGTAGAGGAGTTCTCATCAACTACCCATGACAAGGCCATGACATCTTTGCAGAGTGGGGTATCTTCGTCATTCTCAAATCTGACAATGGTCCGCCGTTCAATAGCAAATAATTCAAGGAATGTATGGTCAGACTAAATGCCAAGCATCAAAAGAGCATGCCTCTGTGGCTCCTAGCTAATGGTGTTGTAGAACGATTCATGGGTACCCTCAAACGGATAATTCAACGAGCATCGATGGAGGGAATAGCGTTAAACTAGGCCTGTGTTAAGCCCTCAGTGCTTATTGTTCAACTCCTTACTCCACAACTGGTGAGAGTCCTACCACCTTGATATTTGGGAGAGCCATAGCAACTAAATTGCCCCAGTGGACCATTGACCAATCCTTGAATGCAGATAAGGTTCGTGTCACAGACACTTCTAAGAAGGGCTAGAAGAAAACATATGCCGATCATTGTCAACAAGCTCAAGAAACAGTTTTCGACGAAAGTGACTGGGTCCTGGTCAAGCAGAAATGAAAGCAGAAAACAAACACTCCATTTGCTGTCGATCCTCTGAGGTTGTGAAGTGCAAAGGACATAGCCTTGAGGTCTTGAGCCTCCCCAGGGTCCCCAACATGCCCATTGGGTTCCCTGGGTGCGACCAGGGCACCCAGGGCGACATGGCTGGGCCCCGGGGGAAGGGGTCCCCATGGGCTGAAAGAGGCCCGGGGAGGGGGGCTGCATGGCTCCTCTCCCCCATTCAATTTCAGCCGGGCCCCAGGTCGTCAGGGCTAAAATTGGCATAAGTAGAATGCAACGGTCTTCTCCTTTTTCCCATGTTGATGGACAGTTTAACAAAAGGCCCGAGCACATTTCCAGCAGATTTTGGTGGGGCATTATAGATGCTGAGGAATACGAGGACATATCCACCAAACAAAGAAGCTTAATAAAGGGGAAGTACCCCTGTTTGGTGGAGATATACATTTTTGCAGTCTTCTCTTGATGAGGATTCTTCTTCTGACAAACAGGCTGCAGGTGTCGCACCGGAGGTTGGAAGATGGAGACCAATGACAAGCAGCGGTCAGGAGCGGTCAGCCAACTCTGGACTTGAGGTCAGGATTGCTGGGGAGACTTCACTGGGCAAGTGGACCACTCAGACTCAGCCCATGGGCGTCGGATGCAGAGTGGGCAGGGATCGCAGTTCCAGCTTGATCCGGAGCCCTTGGAGTTGATTTCTTCTGGACAGGTCCACTGTCCACAGGAGATTGGAGTCTTTGTCAAAGGCAGCAGTCCTCCCAGGCTTTTCAGAGATCGCTGGCTGCAAGACAAGTCGCAGGTTGTTAGGGCTGCGGCCAAGGCAATCATTATCTTCAGTCTTCTCTGCAGTGATGTCTTCTTTCTTCTTTGGTTGTTGCATATCTAGTTTCTAGGTCTGGGGAGCCACCTAAATACTACATTTAGGGGGGAGTTTTAGGGGAGTAGTAGGTAGGCCCAATGGGCACCCTACCTGGAGTGACTACATCCACTACTATGCCATCCTCCTGTGGGAGGGGGCATACACCTAGCAATGATTGGAGGAGTCCTCTCATCTTAAAGTTGGAGGGGACTGAAAAGGGTGCTCAACTTCACCTCGTCAACCTGAGGAGTGTAGTTGGCAAAGGGTGGCACACTTCCTAGCTTGTCTAAGTTTTCCTGCTCAAAGTTGGGTTGTAAACTGGGGGCTGCCATCTGCTGCTAGCATTACAAAGGCGGCAGGCCTTTGAAGCTTTCACTTTGAGCACAGCCCCATCCTGGGGGAGGAGATCTGACACCTCTGCCCAAGATGTGCTTTTTTTCTGGTTCCAGAGAGAAGAGGCTCTCCAACCTGGGGTCCAGAAACATGTCTGTGGGTGGCAGCAGGTGCAAGTCAGTACCCACACCAGGGTCGGTGGGTTTTCAAGGAGCACCTCAGAGGTGCCTTCTAAGTACGTTTTAATAAATCTCACACTGGCATCAGTATGGATTGATAACAAGGATCTGTTTGGTACCAAACACTCCTGGGTTCAGTGAAGCCGTTATGGTGCTGTGGAACTCTAGTTGTAAAGTTCCCAGCCCATGCACTCCCATTGCTTCCCTGGCACTTACAATATTAAGGAATAGACCCGAATGCTGCAGGGGCAGATCTGCTCATTCAGATATGCCCAGACCTGTGATATGGTTAGGGCTGGTAAGGCCTGCTAGAGGGGGTGACTTATCTATATCTTAGGCAGTGCTAGTTGGCGTGGCATACAGGCAGTGTGATATGTCGACTTTGTTGTTTTGTCTACACCAGGCCATGCATGCTGCAGTGGCAGTCTGCATGGCCTAGGTGAGGGGTCCCTAGGGGATCCTCTTCAGTCCCCATGCCCTAGGTACCCAGGTAGCATTTACTAGGAACTTACAGGGGTACTAAAAAGGCCAATTGGGGTACAGTTTTAGGGAAAGAACATTGGTACTGGGAACATGGACAGCAGGGACCCAGTACTCTACAGTTGAAGTTGCATCAAAAGTCAGGCAAAAAGTGGGGGGTACTGCAACAGAACCCCATTTTCTCCCCGAAGGGGCTGAGTGATGATCCCTGTGAGACTCCATAGATGATGTCCTTGGGTTCTGATGTGAACGGCGAGAGCCTGACTCGTTGTGTTCTTCCAGACACAAAGGAAGCTACCTATCTGAGTGCTTATCCTTGTATTCCTGCTGTTTGTAGTCTGGTGATGAGTGTGTGGTGGGAGATGGTGTCAAAAGTGGTGGAGAATTTGAGGAGGATTAGAGCGGTGGTGTGTCCACAGTCAAGGATGGTGAGTATGTTGTATGTGGCGGTGATGAAGGCTGTTCCGGTGCTGTGTTTGTTTTGGAATACTGATTGTAAGTCATCCAGGAGTTTGTGGCGTCCTAGGTGGCCAGAGAGTTGTCTGTTGATGGTCTTCTTGAGGATTTTGATTTGGAAGGGGAGCAGTGAGATGAGTCAGTAGTTGTTGAATACTTTGGGGTCAGCTGAGGTTTTTTTTGAGGAGGGCGATGGCTTCTGTGCGTTTCCAGCTTTCTGGGAAGGTGGCTCTCTTGAGGGAGGTGTTGATGATGGAAGTGAGCACAGCACTGATCATGGCTCTTCCCAGATTGTAGATATGGTGAGGACAGGGGTCGATGGGAGCCCCTAAGTGAACTGTCTTCATTATTGCTGCAGTGTCCTTGATTGATAGTAGGTTCCATGCTGTCAGTTGGTAGTCTTTGGTTGATGATGTTAGCAGACTGGGAAGGTCTCAGACGGGTTGCTAGGGTTTGAAGTTGCTGTTAGATATTGGTGATTTTTTCATGGACGAAGTTGGAGTGGTTTCTGTAGAGTTGTTGTAAAGGGGTGATGGATGGCATTGCGGCTGTTAAGTTGGTGAATTCCTTGATGATGCGAAAAGTTCCTTGCCGTTGTTGGAGCTAGATTCGGTTCTCAGGGTCAAGGCCTTTTTCTTGGTCTCTTTTATTTGATGGTAATAGTATCTAAGTGCTGCCTTAAAGATGTTTCTTGCGGTGGTTACTTGGGTGGTTACTTGGGTGGTTTTTTACATGCCCCCCACCCACCTCTCTTCTCTCAGAACACATTCAGACCGCTTTTTTTAGGGAGAGCCAGGAGAGGAAGAGGAAGGAGAAGAGGATTGAACCAAGTTCATTGGGAAGAAGACGATTCAATAGGGAGCAACACCCGCAGCAAGTTGTGGGAACAACAGGCAGGGACAAGCAACCAGAGAGTCAGATTACCAACTTATCCTCAGTCACTCTAACACCTACAGAAGAAAAAGTACTCAATCGAGGACTGGGCTTTGTACCTACAGCCCGTCTCGTTAAATCCAATTTGCATTGCAAACTGTCTGATTTCTTGAGAAAACTGAGATTAAAACCTTACTTCGAAAAACAAGAAGCTAGGGAGGACACTATTCCCACAGGGGAAAAAGGACTGCGACTAAAATCTACATTCTGCCCTCCACCTCACACCACTCCTGTAGAGATTCTCACATTTGAGCAGGCAGCGTTCAACAATGTTGAGGCAGTAGAAGAGAAAGGGAGTTTCAAGAACTTCAACAAGGAAGAGACATTAGCCCTTCAACACCTACGGGGTAACAACACCATTGTTATCAAGCCAGCGGACAAAGGAGGGGGGTGGTCATACAGGATAAGACGGAATACCAAAAAGAGTGCAGAAGCCTCCTTAATGATCGCACTAACTACACCCCTTTAACCATCGACCCCACCCCCACCCCAAACTAAAAAATAAGATCAGAAGCCTGGTAGACCATGCGGAAGCAAATGGGTATATTTCAAAGCAGGAAGCAGATTTTCGAATTACATGGGACAGCAAAACCCCATACTTTTACACTCTGCCAAAGACTCACAAGAACAGAACCCCGCCGCCTGGCCGTCCCATCGTCTCAGGAATCGGGTCCCTTTTGGAACCCTTGTCTCGCTTTTGCGATTTTTTTCTGAAACCCCTCATACAACAAACTCCCACCTACCTGAAGGACACTAAGAGCCTTCTGACCCTGCTACAGGATATGATAGTGTATGAGGACACCACCATTTTGGTGACCCTCGATATCGAGAGCTTATACACTGGCATCCCACAAGATGACACGATAAAAGTCATTAGCAGTGTCCCAGCAGGAATCAATTGGAACTTCCGGACACGCAGACAATTCATTATTGAGTGTGCCACATTGTCACTTAAAGAGATTTTTGTTTAGTATGAGAGGGATCTGTTCCTTTAGACAACAGGAACTTTGATGGGCAGCACCTTTGCCCCTAGTGAGGCAGGGCTGTACGTCCACAATTTCAAACAGAAATATATACTGGACCCAAGTAATCCGTTCGGCAAGTGTATCTCTTTCTGGAACAGATACATAGATGACGTCCTTGTCAATTGGCTAGGACCAGAAGAGGCACTGACAGAGTTCCTGGTATGGATTAATAATTGTGACATCAACCTTAAGTTTACCCATTCCTTTGATAGTAAAGAAATGGTCTTCTTGGTTGTTACCATTACCAAAGAAAACAAGAAACTAGAGACCAGGACTTACTACAAACCGACTGCAAAGAATGATTTGCTGGAATCTTCTAGCTTTCGCCCGAGGGCCCTCAGAGAGAACTTGCCCTACGGACAATATCTCTGCATAAGAAGAAATTGCAGCAAACTTGAGGACTACCGTACCCAAGCAACTGATCTTACCAAAAAACTGAGAAATCATGGATATCCTGACCATATCCTTAACAAAAGCCAGAAACGAGCTAGAAATCAGCCCTGGGATGCTTTACGAGAGGACAAACCTAGACACCCCACAGAGATCCCCTTGACCTGTGTGACAACCTATAGCACAGTGTCTAATGCGTAACAAGATCCATAAACAAGCACTGGAGAATCTTACAAACCAACAACAGGAAATGGGAAAAACCACTCTTCACATTTTAAAGATCTAGAAGTTTGAGGGACTCCCTGGTGTCCCCCCATCCCCCCCAGAACAACGGAATGTGACCACAATCCCTCAGTTCTCAATGACTGGGGACTCCCCGTGGTGACAGGACATTATCCCTGTGGGAATTGTAGCGTTTGTCATTTGACATCTCCTACAACATTTCTAGACCTGGAACCTAACAAAACCTGGACGCTGAGATCACACACTAACTGTAATTCCATGAATGTGGTATATCTTATCACATGCCCGTGTGGTCTCAAATATTTGGGCATGACCAGCAGGAAAGTGAAACAGCGTATCTGTGAGCATAGAAGTAACATACGCTGCAAAAGAAACACGACATGCATGACGGAACACTTCCTGCAAAAAACCCACACAATCAATTACATCAAATGGACTATTATTGAACAGATCAAATCCAGTTCTGATACTAATAAACTCCTGTTTGATACAAAACAGCGTTGGATTTACAGACTTTCCACGCACAGAAAGGGGCTAAATGACAATATCCCCTGGAATTATGTTATGCTGAAGTAATCTGCACTACATGACTTATCCTGACAGTCCATCAGAGCTTAACTTTTCTGTCCACTGTGTCCACCAATAGGGATCAGGTTCTGACATATAACATTGTTTCATTTCCCTTTATAAACATATTAGCCCCGCTGGGACTGCATTTGACAAGTCTTCCCAGTTGGAATTCAGATCACAGAATTTACCTACTAATGGTGATCAGGGTGCTATGGGGGTGTGGCCAAGCCGTGGGCTAAGATGGCCGCACGGCGTTGAAGCTCCGCCATCGACCCGGCGCAAACCCTGCTTTCCTCGCCCTCCTGATGCGGGCGCGGGACGCCCACCACCGCCGCTGATCCTTCTACGGCCCCGGAGCGCGCCAGGATGCAGAACAGACCTCCCGAGCCACTGGGACGTCCGGCGACGGCCACATCACCCTGAGGCCTAAGATGGCGGGCTGATCCGGGGATTGGGGACGCGAGTGCGTGGAAGGCGGCCGGCCGAGAGACAGGTACCCGGGGGGTTCAGGGGGGGGGGCATTGAGCACCATGGTGCTGTCTGGCGGGGGCCTGCTTCTCTCCCTGTGCCGTTGCGGGCCGGAGGGCGTCCGGGCGCTCGGCTCTTGCCCTGCGCTCCGGGCGCGGCCTCGCTCGTTGTCTCCTCCCTGGGGCCCCGGGCTAATTCGGTCGGGGAGCCTGGGAGGGGTGGCGTGACGGCCTGCTAGCGGTGGGGGGGGCGGTTGGGGCTCGGCGCTGGGCCTGGCACCCGGGTTGTCTCTGCCTCGGTCCTTGGGCCCTCTCTGGGTTGGCCATGTGCTCCGCGGCCGGTTCGCGCGATCCTCCCTTGCCCCTTCCGGCAGCGTCGAGTCGCGGCTGCTGAATACATCGCGCTGGTGCACTTGATGTTCCATCGGGACCCTGCTGGCTACACATAGTTTTGGCCCTTGCCTGCTGCACAGCGAGGTCGAGATCTGTCCGGTACCTGGTGGGCACAGCCACGCCCGTGGTCCAGAGCAGCTTGGCTGATGATTGGCCTGCGCCGTTGGACTGACGCTCCATCGTACCTGTGCCACCCCTGCTCTACACACGACTGGCTGATGGCCGTCTGGCGGTTGGGGGCATGGGTCGCAAAGACCCGAAGCAGAAAACGCTGCAGTTCGAGAAACTATCTGAGCAGCCCGCGGAGAGCCGCCCTGACATGCCGGACCCTGCTGGTGGAGCGACCGGCGGCTCGACGGCCCGTGCCCCATCCCCGGACTGGCTACAGGAGATGCGTGCCGGCTTCAGGGCTCTGGATGGTCGCTTTGATGCCCTAGATAAGACTCTGGAGACGATGGGGGCCAAAATCCAGGCCCACGACAAGCGTTTAGGGGAGGCGGAGGCCCGGATCTCTGCAGTGGAGGAGACAAAAAGGAGACAAAAAGGGTGGAAAGGTTGGAGCGCATATTGAAGGAAGTGGCCAGCAAAAACGAGGACTTGGAATCGCGCAGTCGGCGCAACAACGTGCGAATTATTGGGGTTCCGGAATCCACGGCCACGGGCAGGCTTGATGTTTTTGTGGAACAACTGTTGGCTGACATCTTTGGGAGAGAATCCTTCACTCCTGGCTTCGTGGTGGAGCGTGCTCACCGCTCCCTGGGGCCGAGACCTAACCCGGGGCTTCCGCCTCGCCCGCTTATTGCCCATATTATGAACTTCCGAGACCGCGACACTGCCTTGCGACTTGCCAGAGAGAAGGGTGAGATTACCTGGCAGGGCTCGAGACTCTCACTCTACCCAGACTTCACCGCCATGGTCCAGGAGGCCAGGCGTAAGTATGCGGGGGTGAAGGCGGCGCTCCGGAACCTGGGCCTCAAATATGGCATGCTCTACCCGGCCCGGCTTCGGGTCGAGATAGATGGCCGAGCTCGGCTCTTTGACAATCCCACTGAGGTGCAGGACTTCTGCCGTAACTACAAACCGCGCAGAGGCCCGCCGGGGGGGGATGAGGGCGGACGGTCTCCCCCTGGTAGTGGGTCTGCGGGCAGCCAGGACCTGTTTTTGACCTCCGGTGACGGCTGAGACGGCGCCCGTAACCTAACTTTGTGCTATTTGACTTTGGCTATCTGGGGACGTATTAACATTTGGAGTATATTTGTGCTGTAGCGCTGGGTTGATTGCGGATCGTTGTCACCCCCCTTTGGTTGAAACCGTTGGGATCTTTTTTGGTTGCGATGCTCTGCTTTTTACTGTTTGGTTACACTTGGTATTACTGTCTAGAGCTATGTTCTTTTTTTCCAGGTTTGGGACTGCCTCACGTTTGCGTGGTTTGGCTGGGTTGGGGGAGGGGGGTAGGGGTAAGCAATTTTGATCCTTCTGATATGGCTGTGTGTGAACGAACTTTATTGATATACAGAGACATCCCGGCTTTTTTGCTCCCATCACCTGCTGACTGGCATCAATGGCCCATATAGGTCTGAATGAAGCTCCTCTCAATCTATCGTTAATGACTTGGAATGTCCGGGGCCTCAACAACCGGAGTAAATGCAAACAGATACTGCACTACTTAAATCGACACCAGGTGGACATTGCTTTTCTTCAAGAGACTCACCTGCACGCTCCGGTGACCGCCCGCTTTGCAGCCTCCTGGGGCGCTCACCGATACTTTGCCAATTTCAGTAATTACGCTAGAGGCACCGCGGTGCTGATTCATAGGAGAGTCCCGTTTCAGTGCCAGACGTTTCTGGGAGACAGGGAGGGACGCTACTGCATTGTAAAGGGGGTTTTGATGGGTCATGTGGTCACTCTTGTGTGTGTGTATGCTCCCAACACTGATTCCCCGGAATTTTTCCATGCGCTTGCGGCCCAACTGGTTACCCTGGCGCCGGCTGGCATCCTGCTTGGCGGCGACTTAAATATGTTGCTGGATGTGGGGCTGGATAGCACTTCTGGGGCCACAGATTCTAAGCCTAGAGCAAGGCGCGCTTTCCTGGACCTTTGCCGTCGGTTCTCGCTGACTGATATATGGCGCAGGCGCAATCCGAGCACTACTGAATACACACACTTTTCAGGGCAACACAACACTTGGACCAGAATTGACTACTGGCTCCTCTCCCCGGGCCTGTCCCCTTGGTTCCGCGTGTTGAGGACGTTTCCGAGAACGTACTCGGACCATTCCCCGGTCTTACTTGGCTTAGACGTTCCTCGGCCTGAGGGTTTTGAGCGGCAGTGGCGTTTCCCCGGGAGGGCGCTATTAGATGACCTCTTTGTACATGAGGTTTCCGAGGCGATAGAGGACTACTTCACCATTAATACTGGCTCGGTGGACTCGTGGGCAGTACTCTGGGAAGGGTTCAAGGCATATATCAGAGGGGTTTGCATAGCTAAGCATGCGGGGGTCCTGAAGGTATTGCGCGCAACAATAACACAACTGGAGACACAGCTAGATGCGATAGACACTGAGGCACAGCGGGCGCCCTCTGACGAGGTGTTTACCAGGCGCTTACGCCTGTTGTCCGACTTCCGGGAAGCCGCGGACAGGGAGATCCTCTATCTGGGGAAATACCATGTTGCGCGTATGTACTGAGAGGGGGATCGGCCAGGGCGCACGCTAGCGCAAGCTCTGAGACCACCATACAGCAAGTCCCTGATCGCCGAGGTGCGAGGCACGGATGGTGCGCTCCGCACAACGCCCGCTGAGATCCGGGACGAATTCCTGGCCTACTACACTGATCTATATACCACCAAGTTGGGGGACTCCGCGGCCGCTCGTGCGGCCTATCTATCGGAAATCGCTCTTGTGTTCCTGGATAGGGGCATGCAGGAGTTCATGGCGGAACCCATAACGGTGGCGGAAGTGCGAGGGGCGATCAAAGTGCTTCGGGGCTCTTCAGCCCCGGGCCTCGATGGCTTCTCCGCTGACTTTTACAAGGCCTTTTCTGATCTGCTGGCGCCTAAGCTAATAGAGGTGTATGCGGAGGCCTTGGAGCGCGGCTCCCTCCCGTCTACTCTTGGTGAGGCAGTCATAGTGCTGCTCCCGAAACCAAATAAGGACCCGTCGCTGTGTGGGTCGTACAGGCCCCTCTCCCTCTTAAACACCGACTATAAGATCTTGGCCAAAATAGTTGCCAACAGGCTTTCCCAGCTGATGGAATTCATTATATCGCCCGCACAATCTGGCTTTGTCCCCCGTCGCTCGACGTCGCTGAATTTGCGTACGCTCTTCACGGTTCTGCATAGAATTAATCCGACCACACCTGCTGCAGCGATCCTCCTAGACACCGAAAAAGCGTTCGACTCCTTAGAATGGCCTTTCTTTCTTTCCGTCATGGAGCGCATGGGCATGCCTGCTAACTTCCTAGCTACTGTTAGACTCCTCTATAGTCGCCCTACGGCACGTTTGCGTATCAACGGCACGCTATCTCGCCCATTCTCGCTCACGTGCGGTACACGGCAGGGTTGTCCGCTTTCACCGCTCTTGTTCATTTTGGCTATGGACCCCCTGATCCGGCATTTCCAGGAGCGGCATCTTCACAGGGGTCTCCAGTTTCAGACGGGCCCCTTGCTTGCCTCTCTCTATGCCGATGACACAATCCTGTACGTCAGGGAACCGCAGGCCAACCTCACCCCCTTGATACATGAGATCCTTCGTTTCAGTAGCCACTCGGGTCTGGGCATAAACTGGCATAAGTCCATCATCTTCCCGTTGACTAGCGGCACCCCCCCATGGCCGTGTGAGTTCCCTCTGGAATGGTGCTCGGATTCGGTACGGTACTTGGGCATACAAATACATTTGAGCACGGACGAAATTATCCGCCTCAACTATGGCCGCGCGATTGCGCGGCTGGAGACTCAGGTGGATGGGTGGCTGCGGCTCCCGCTCTCTATGTCAGCTAGGATAGCCATTCTCAAAATGATAGTGCTCCCCAAATTTTTGTATCTTTTCAATAACATCCCTGTTCCTCTTACCCGGGCCTTCTTTTCCACCCTGCGGTCCCTCCTGATTAGATTGGTCTGGGGCGGGAAGCACCCCCGGATCCGCTGGACGACTCTCACACTCCCACAGGATCGAGGAGGCCTTGGAGTGCCTGATTTATATTTATACTACCTGGTCGCTCAGTGTGCACATGCCTATGCCTGGTATCACCCTGACGCTTGGATCCCATTCCTTCGCCCAGAGGCGGACTTTGTCCTCCCGGGTCGCTTGTCGGCGGTGTTGCCCAAAGGTGTCCCCAGGGACCCAATGGACATTCAAACGGTATCTACTACCAGCTGGGCTTGGAACAGACTCTCGCGCTACTTAGCTCATCCTCTGCTGTATTCCTCTTCCCTCCCGATACCCAACCCTGGGTTATTACCAGGCACGGATGAGGCACTGGTGCAACGAACGTTAACGAAATTTAACCTCACCAGGATTGGGGACTTATACCCGGGTGGGCACATTTTCTTGGTATCGGAGGACGTGCGATTCAGTGATGCTACGTTCATGGACCGGTTCGTTCTTCGCCGGCTATATTGCGCCGCGCGAGCGGAAATTCAGGGATTTCCCCTGGAGCCGGCTTCCTTGGAACCCCTCACTACCCTGATTGACAACGATACGGGGGCACATATTGTTTCCAAGCTGTACAAGGCGTGTGCAGCTCGGGTCTCATGTGCGGACGATCGGGCGCGGGAGGAGTGGGGGACGGACCTGGGTAGGCCTATCACGGACGAACAATGGACGGCATGCTGCAAAGTCACCGACACGGTATAACTGAACAGTCGTCACAAACTCCTACACTATAAATTCCTGCGCCGCTGGTATATGACCCCTGATAGACTCCATTCCATTGATCCCGCGCGACCGCACACATGCTGGAAATGCACTGCACCTCATGCCGATTTTGCACACATGTCCTGGACGTGTCCGAGACTGCAGACATTCTGGACACAGGTTTACAAGATCCTGGAAGAGATGCTAGGGCTTACACTGGTTCCCACTCCTGAGGTCGCATTGTTGGGTTATACCGTTAATTTCCCTAAGAATGTCCGTAAACTGGCCTCTCTGGGGCTTCTACTTGCCAAGAGGGAGATTGCAAGACACTGGGGGGTAAAACGGCTCCCACGTCCAAGACGTGGCTTACGGCCATGGCTTTCTGTAGCACGAATAGCGAGATCTACTCTAGTCTCCTCCCCACGGTGGCGCGTCCTAGGGACATCTGGGGCCCTTATAAAACATATATTGCAGGCTTACCTGGCTCAACCCCGCCATCCTCGAATCCCAGAATAGCTCCCACTGGAGTAGGGTAGGTCGTGCTGCACCAATGTTACGCAGATGGAGTGGTCATGTGATGGTGCGGACACAGGGATATTTGGCTCCTGGGGTCAGGTGATGTTTACTACACAACGTTTTCCCATGACCGAGATATGAGCTGGGGAGGGAGGTGGCTTTGGAACCCTAGGGATAGATCCTTGGTCAGAGATCCCCCTGTTTCAGGTCGGACAGATGTTGATGATGGAATGGAAGATGGGGTCTTGTTGCCTGATGCATTGATGATGTGGTATTGTTTATCTAAGAACCGGAAATGTCACAATATTGCTTCTTACTTGCTTTCTGTTGTACGCACAGCCGCAACCTTTGTCTTATTTGATTTTTCTAATCTCAATAAAACTTTAATAAAAAAAAAAAAAAAAAAAATGGTGATCAGAGTGCTACCAAAAGATCCACAATTTGACTGGCCATCCGCACTTTTCCTCTTAGTCTCACATTAAGTCTCCCAGTGAGGTTTACATTCATATTATGAATAAGTTATTTATTAACCAATCTTTTTTGTCTCAATCCCAGTTGTCTAGCCTTACTGCACTTTATTCACACTATTCTGGACATGATAAAGACATCCCCGTCATTATCTTGGTATCGTCTTCCGTGACTGCCTAAATAGGAACAATAAAGTTTTACAACAAGTGACCAGGTGCAGCAGGTTAGCATTCTATTCCCCCTGAGCTTGATTCGACCAATCAATTTACGCACAAGAATAGCGATGTCGTGCCTGACATGATGATGCGGCACGCCTCTTGACGCACCAATGGCGGTTTAAATATGCCCAACAGGGACCCGCCGACATCCACGGGGTCCATGTTTGGGTTGTATCAGGTGCCGAGCAGGCGCTTGGTCTTGGCGTTGTGAGTATGAATATGAATGATCCAGTCATGAGGTACTTTTTATCATGCTGCTTTTGCGTTTTGACTTAATACCTTTCCCCGCCCCCCCTTCCTAGTGTGTGACAATAGATCGGCCCCCCCCACTTGGATCCAAGGGGTAGGAATCATCTACGGCCCATGTGAGCATTGATGGCTTTTTGTCCCCCGCGTTCTAGTGCCTATTAGTTATACTACATGGATTCTGTTATGATTGTTTGCCCCCGCTCCTCATCTAAATGAGACGGCTAAAACCGGCAACACATAATTGTCGAGTTGCCGTTGTACTTTAAAGACAGCACAGTGCACTGAGCTTTTGCCGATTTTCAAGCAATGCTTTGGAGATATAATATAGTCTCATAACCACAGATATGGATAGTGCCAATACTGATGCACTTCACAAACAACCACGATAGGCAAAATAGCCTGTTTTGAACACGTTTGAACTTCACGTTTGGCAGCATGAGGGTCATTGCACTCAATGTGTCACAGCGTCACAGTGTATGTTTTATAAGAAGCCATAACTACCATGATATGTGTTTTCTCTTTCCGAAATTACTTCCTTTCAGAGAAATCGGAAGGTCTCAAACCGTAAGTTAACCGTACTCATTGCCACTGGTGAGGGTGCACCTTAGCGTGTGCATACCCCCTTAGCAAACTTGGTCCTGAAGAAAGCCTAGCAAATCGCACATGGAGGCTGAAACATGTAGACCGGCTATAACTTTCTCACAAAGGATGTCTCAGGCCAATTTAACCAGTTAAGACATCCACCAGCATCATCTTTTTAATCTTACCTTACTTTTCCACTATTAAAACAGATTTTTAGGATAAGTAAAGGTAATTTTAATCATCACGGTGTCATTTTGTCACTTATTGCACATTCCAAACAAAAACCCGCTCCGCTGTAACCAGGTGTCGTAGCACACCCAAGAGGCATTCATCCCCTCGGGTGGGAACCCTAAGATGAAGCATTTCACCAACTAGGTTGGTGAGTGAGGGTTTTAAAAAAAACTTTTTGTGACTCCTCAGGTATTGTTTATCATTTGGATTCACTCTTTCGTTTGTTTATCTATTAAATACAAGGGGACCAAGAGTGGCTCCACTAGAATTCCCTTTCTCTCTTTTTGTTTCTACTACTTGGGTGGTTCTCCACTTCCTTTAGAGTTGTTTGCAAATTCTCTGGGATTCTCTGAGGTCAGCGATGTACCAGCTAGCTTGTTTGTTGGATCTTTTGGGTTTGGTGTTTTTCAGAGGCGTCAGGGTATTGGGTGGTGGTGATCCAGCTGTTGAAGTTGTTTGTGCCATTGATGAGGTCCTTCGTCGGGCCTGGATAGTTTAATTGGAAGGTGTTGAGCCATTCTGTTTCTATAACTTTCTTCCAGCAGCAGCTTTAGGTGTTGCTAGACTCTGTAGGTGTGGTTGGTGCTCTCCCTGTTAAGTGGACGATGGAGTAGCCTGTCCATGTAAGTGGAGTGATGAGACTGACTATAACCTTGTCCCTGGAAGAGAAGATTGGTTCTAGGGTGCGTCTGGAGATGTGAGTAGGGCCCTGTATGAGCTAGTTGATGCCAATGTTCTGTAGACTTTCAAGGAAGCCCATGGAGTTGGAGTCGGGGAGGTCGTTGAGATGAAAGTTGAGATCACCTAGGAGTATGAAGTCTTTGGTGCCCACGGCAAGGAGTACGGTGAGGTCAGTGAGGAGGTTGCTGAAGTGGGAGCAAGGTTCTGGGAGCTGGTCAGCAAGGGTTTCTTTGACAGTGGTTTTACTGTCTGTCTGAAGCTTGAAGTGCATGTGTTCCATAAAAGTGGCTTCTGGGTCATTGTAAGAGATACACCTGATGGTGTCTCTGTCGGTGCTGGCGAGTCCTCTTCCTGGTTTATGGGGTCTATCCTGGTGCAAGACTTTGTATCCAGTAGGGATGGCTGCGGTGATGTTTTGGGACATTGTGGGGTACAGCCAGGTTTCAGTGAGGTCTAGTGTGTTGGAGTCAATTAGTTCCCAAGTCTCAGTGGAGTGCTTGCTGCGTCAGCATGTGTGGAGGAGCATACATGCAAATGAGGGTTGTTGTGCGGGGAGGGTGTGCGGTGCTGCATGAGTGTGGGTCTTTAGTTCTTACTTGGTGAGGGGTACAGTGTGGGTGGGTATGTGTGTGTGTGTGTGTGGCTGATGGGAGCGGGTGTGTGGAGGCAGGTGAAGTGGCACTGCAAGCACGCAAAGGTGCCCACTGTGGACTGTGGTTTGGCTCAGCTGCAGTATTTGTGCCGACGTCCAGGGTTGAGCAGGTAGTTTGTTGAAGGTGGAGCTGTGGGAGGCATTTGGGCCATGGTTCCTGGCATGGTGCAGGTACGGACGAGCACAGACAGGCTTGATTTTGGGGAGTCAGCAGTGTGCCTACTGCATGGCTGCACTGCAGCCTCTAATAAATAGGGCCTTGAAGAGTGGAAAGAGTGTGGGGGCGGTTGGTGGGCTCAGCAAGAGTGAGGAAATCCAGCAGGGAAAGTGGAAAAGTTCAGCGGGGAGTGCTGGAGAGTCCGGTGGGAGCAGCAAGGGGGGAAAACGCAATAAGAAGAGCAAGTCAGGGGCAAAAACTGACAGAAGACACCAAAATGCAAAACGGTGCTGTAAGATGAGCAAAAGGTGCAAACAGAGACAGGGGATGGATAAAACAGATGACACAAACAAGAAGAGCCGTTACCAAGTCGGGGTAGAACGAGCAGCTAATAAGACAAGCATTGGTTAATGCATTAGGTTTCGCCTATGTGATTAATAATAAGCTGTTTTTTGTTGTAAGTTGTATCTTGCTGTGTAGTTGTACAATATAAGTTACAGAAAGTCTGTTAAAGTGTTATGACTTGTTTATGTACAAAAAGGCAATGTATTGTGCTGTTACTAGTGGTATAGTGTTGGTAAGTAATAGCTACATTTTGAATAATGAAATGAAAGTGGGAACTAATAGAATTAACTGATGCAATAGCAATATTAGGCGTTTAGAGGAGTTCTGACTGCACTTGCTGCACCATTCAAATCATACCCCTAATGCCTGCAAGATGACTGCATTTGTGACTGCCTGTTCAGTAGTACAATATAGCAATATTTGTTGTTTAGAGGTGTTTAGACAACTTTTGGCCCTGGTGCCACTGCATCTGCTCCACCATTCAAATCATGACCTTTTGCCTGTAAGGTAACTGTAATTGTGACTGCCTGTTTAGTAGTAAAATATTGCAATATTTGGTGTTTAGAGGGGTTTCTAGAGCTTTTGGCCCTGGTGCCACTGCACCTGCTGCACCATTCAAATCAAGCCCATTTTTAACTGCAAGTTAACTGCAATTGTGTCTGCCTGTATTGTAGTAAAATATAGCAATATTTGGTGTTTCGAGGAGGTCATGACAAATGTTGGTCTTGGTGCTACCGCACCTGCTGCACCATTCAAATCATGACCCTATTGCCTGCTCGATAAATGCACTTGTGACTGTCTTGTTTAGTAGTAAAGTTTAGCAATAATTTTAGTTTAGTGGGGTCCCTAGAGCTTTTGACCCCAGTGCCATAGCTCCTGCTACATCATTCAAATCACGTCCCTTTTAACTACAAGGTAACTACAATTGTAACTCTTTGTTTAGTAGTCAAATAAAGCAATATTATGTGTTTAGAGAGTTCTGACAACTTTTGGGCATGGTGCTACTGCACCTGCTGCACCATTCACATCTCAACTCTGTTGTCTGGAAGATAACTGCACTTGTGACTGCATGTTTAGTTGTAAAATATAGCAATAATCAGTGTTTAGTGGTGTGCCTGGAGCTTTTGGTCCCGGTGGCACTGCACCTGCTGCACTTTTGAAATAATGATCCTAGTGCTTGCTAGATAACTGCACATATGACTGCCTGTTTAGCTGTAAAATATAGCAATATTAGGTGGTTAGAGGAGTTCAGACTACTTTTGGGCCCGGTGCTACTGCACCTGCTGCAACATTCAAATATTGATCAGGTTGCCTGCAATATAACTGCACTTGTGACTGCCTGTTTAGTAGTAAAATATAGCAATATTTGGTGTTCATTTGAGTAATGACAACTTTTGGCCCCAGTGCCACTGCACCTACTGCACCATTTAAATCAAGTCCCATTCAACTGCAAGGTGACTGCAATTATGACTGCCTGTATAGTAGTACAATATAGCATTATTAGGTGTTTATCGGAGTTCTGACAGCTTTTGGGCACGGTGTCAGTGCACATGCTGCACCATTCAAATCAAGACCCTGTTGTCTGCAAGGTAACTGCACTTGTGACTGCTTGTTTAGTAGTAAAATATAGCAATTTTGTGTATTTAGTGGGGTGCCTAGAGCTTTTGGTCCTGACGTCACTGCAGCTGCTGCACCATTGAAATCATGACCCTGTTGTCTGCAAGGTAACTGCACTTGTGACAGACTGGCAATTTTATATTTTAGCAATAATCTGGGTTTAGTGGGTCCCTAGAGCTTTTGGCCCTAGTGCCACTGCACCTGCTGCACCATTCAAATCAAGCGCCTTTTAACTGCAAGGTAACTGTTTAGTAGTCAACTATAGCAATATTATGTGTTTAGAGGAGTTCTGGCAACTTTTGGGCCAGGTGCTACTGCACCGGCTGCACCATTCAAATCATGACCCTGTTTGCTGCAAGGTAACTGCACTTATAATGGCAATGTTTATTAGAACATTTAGAATTTGATTATAATGACCAAATAGATTAAGTTGAAAATAATCAATCCGATAATGCCTACAAAGTGCAAAGAAAGGTACTGAGGCATGAACAGGAAATGCCGTGAACGTTCTAAGGATAAAGCATTTGCTTTACATAACTAAGTAATAAAAAGTAAGCATTCCAGCATACTGTTAGAAGCTGTCTGCCTTTTCTGTGGGAAGAGATCTTATCTTGACAGTGAATGGGGCATAAACTGTATGAACAGCTTTAGTAGAAGTATCGTTAATGCGTGCAGCCAGGGGAAGTTAACAAAAAAAAGTTCCACACAAAAACGAATGAACCCAGTAATTCGGCTAAGGGAATTGATAAGAGCCCCCTCTTAAGATATATTAAATACAAGAGATTTCAAAAGCACAGCGCAAGCATTGGGCAGGTGAAATCTAAAAAATGACAGCAGATCAACATGAGTCAGAAAGCAAGGTCAATGTCGCACTGAAGCAGAAGAGAGATACCTGGCCATATACTCCTACTGTATATGTTTAACATTATTTTTACAAATGACCAGCCCTTCTAATGGATTGGACGCTTAGCAAGTTTGATTCAACTTTGAAGTTATATTTAGGCTTCCCATTGTTGAGGGGTTCCTATTATCTTCTGTTTTCTTGAAGGCTAATTACCATTTTTGAGGGACTTTTAAAATTCACAATACCTAATATTTTTATTTTGGATAATTAAATTCTGGAATATGCATTACAGCCTACGTTTAACACTCTTAACACACTCATATTGGCAGGAATTATTATCTTAACATCTAAACATGCTAGGTAGCCCTATGGCGTTTGTAGTGGAAGATTGCAAATAAACAGACATCAATATGGGTTGCTATTATAATGTCTGGTTATTTTTTAGCATAAATGTTCATTTGTTTTGTTGATCTGGCCTCTCAAAAACATTCATTCTGACGTAGCCTTGTATTACCTACACACAATGAGGTCTGCTTAGTATATTGGGGCTCATTTGGACTCATCTTCATTGAATTTTAATTAGAAAAGGCCAGCAGTTTTGAACAGAACTGTGCAGGACCCAGTAGTTTTTATTCTTTTCTTTAGGATCTGTGGCTTTTCTCTTATTTGAATATGTGATTTCCAAGATTTACATTATGCAGAAACACATATTCCTTCACCAAGGACACCCTGGGAAATACCAGCTAATCTACACAAGTTAGAACTGTTCCTACAGCTTAGTACAGGTTCAGCCATGTAAAATGTCCCCAAAACAGAATTTGACCAGGACACGGCTTATAGTAGGGTATGTGTGTAAAAGACAAAGTAGGTATTCTTTATGTGAATTTTGATAAGGAATTGTAACTATGAATATAGGCTCTCTGCCTTCATCCACTACATACTTGGGGGCAGATTTATGTTCCCTGGCGCATCCCTGCAAATCAGAATGGATGCGCCAGGGAAGATGCGTAACGCAAGTTTGCCCTTGCGCAACCGCAGATGCGCCGCATTTACAATGCGGCGCATCGTGGCGCAAAGACAAGCAGATACGTGACGCATCTGCCGGCGTAAGGTTGGCGCAGTGCTGAAGTTGTGTCGCAAGCGCGACGCAACTCCAGCACTGTTCCAACCTACCCTATCCCTAACATGGTGCGTCAAGCCTTACGCCTGCTTCAAGCAGGCATAGGGTTTTGACGCATCAGCGTTGGGAAAGTGACTTATAGATTTCACTGAGTCACTTTTCAGGGGCATTCCTGCGACGGAACGCCCCCCCTGAGTAGCAACGCCCACATGAAACCTGACGCAGGTTTCATGTGGCGCAGGGCTTTACACCGTGACGCATCTCCATAGATGCGTCACGATGTAAATGGGGCGCAACATGGCGCAGGGTTTACGCCGCCACTGCGTCACAAAAGTGACGCAACAGCGGCGTAAAAGGGGGGCAAGTCCCTCATAAATCTGCCCCTTGTTCTTTAATTCCGAATTTTACAGCGTCTTCAACTGGACTTTTCATGGAGCCACTAAATGCAGGAGCTTCAATCTCTTCTCTCGGGAGCTCTAAGGAGCTTCTAGGGCCTAGAAATCTTCTCAGCCACCTCTATGAAATGCCCAGTTTTCATTCAAATACATGTCAGTCCGCCACATGAGATGCATTTTCCTAAGGGAAACAGTGGGAGCAATGTGGGCGCTACCACGCTTGCCTTAACCACGCACATGTCTGAACCACACATATGCATGATTAAGGTAGTGCGCGGTCTAGCTGCTGGAATGGGTGGAAGCAGGAAGCAGAAAGGATCAGGAGAGCACATGATGAGGTAAGTGGGGTTGAGGCTGGGTCCGGGTTTTGGAGGGGTGGAGTGTAGTTTTTAAGGGTTGGGGGTTAGTTTTCCGGGCGGGGGGGTCAGGGTTGTTTTCAGAGCTGGAGGGTCAGGGAAGCTTTTAGGGCTAAGGTGGGGTCAGGGTAGTTTTAAGGCTTGGAGGGGTCGAGTAGTTTTTAGGGCTGGGGAGTCTGGGAAGTTTTTAGGGCTTCGGGGGTCAGGGTAGTTTTTAGGGCTTGGGGGAGCAGGGGCATTTTTAGGGCTCAGGGTAGGGGGTTGGTTTTCAGGAGGAAGGAGGGTAGTTTTAGGTCTCAGGGCCGGTGTTTGGGGGCCGTTTAAAGCTCAGGCTGGGGGGCAGGGATCAGGATACCTTTTTAGGGCTTGGGGGTAGGGTAGTTTTTAGGGCTCAGGGGGAGGGTCGGGGTAGTTTTTAGGGCTTAGGGGAGAGAGGGGTACACTTTAGGGCCTGGAGCAGAGACATTTTTAGGGCTCGTAGCAGGGGGTTGGTTTTCAGGAGGGAGGGGGTAGTTTTAGGTCTCAGGCAGGGGTCGGGGGTAACACTTACCAGATAAGTCTTAAGCACACATAGGTCTTTGCCATACATGCGTTAACAACGCATATTGCGTTGTAAAGGCATGCGTTGTAAAGGCATTTGCGGAGTTTAGGCTTGCGTGGTTAAGATCGCGTGGAACTGGCATGCGCGGTAATCAAATGCGTGGTTCCGTCAGACAACCATTTCCTAAAGCAACAGTGTCTATTTGCCATTTGATTTTTAGATCGCAAGTTTTGATGTGAAGCACAGCAAATTAAAACAGCCATCTTGTAGATTTTTTGTGAAACGCTTGACAATCATCATAGTTCATCTGCTGGCTTCAGCTAATTGTGCCAGTTCAGGTAATAAGAGAAGGAGCAAAAGATGGCTCCTTCCCATGCGTTACTCTTGACTGGGAAAAATGCTGACAACAAGCCATTGTTGGCAGGCAAACTGACCACTGCTAGGTAGGACTTGTGGCACTCAAACGCCTCCAGCTGTGTAGGAGCCTCTCACCTATGGACATGTGCCATTGCTTGCTGCGAAGCATGTGTCAATAATAAACAACAATGAGTTGTTGGTGTAATCAAGCCTCAAAACATTGTAACGAGCAGCAGTGATATCCTCAGTGATGTCACTGTTGAAGTAATGAGTTTTGTCATAATGGATGTCACTTTTGTCATCAATGATGTCATGTGTGAGGTCATAGGCAGCTCAAGGGGGTGGCGCACATTATGGATGGGTCAAGCAGTCATGTCAATGGTGATGTCGTAAGGTAAGTAATTCAATGTTTTTACTTATGATGACATCAATGTCATATGCGATGGTATTCGCAAGTGCAATGGAGTAGTAGGTGATAGTTATGGTTTGCACCTCAGCCCATAAGTGGTGAATTTCGGTAGTTTAACAAATTTGAGCCAGAGCCATAACTCAGTTTGTCATTTTCTTTTTCATTGAAAATATAGAGCTATATAGTAAACAGAATAGTACATCTGCACTTATGTTCAAATCTGTATATACTTACCTTGACAATATTTTGGCTGTCGATATTTTAGCTACAATATTTTTGTAGCACAATATTTATGTCAGCGATATTCTGATATACAACCGCTTGGCAAGGCTTTGGCTGTTATGTTATGTTATGTATGTAAACTGTTCTTATAAAGCGAATGGCTGCCCCAGCAACGGGGCGTCCCAGTGCTAAAACTAACAGGGGCAGACAGGGAAGAGAATTAAACTACAGATTGGAGAAAAGTCACGTCTCGATCATTTTCCTGAAGGCCCAATGATCCTGCGTGCCGCGAGCAGCAAGAGGAATGTAATTTCAAAAGGCCGGTGCCATAGCCTTAAACGAGCATCCCCCACCTCTTCTCCATCCTCCACCTCTTATCCTGCGCAATCTCGGGACACAGGCCAGATGTTGGTCTGCGAAACGCAAGGCTCGAGCCGTAACATACAGCGAGCACAATTCGTTCAGGATTTGCGGGCCTATGTCATGCAGGATCTTATGTGTAATACATAGCATCTTGAAGAAGACTCTCTGTTCTATCGGCAACCAGTGGAGTCGGCGGAGGAGGTCTGAGGTATGGCATTACTTGGGTAGAGCAAAAAGCATCCGGGCCGCTGCATTCTGGGCCCGTTGAAGTCTTTTGGTCATGGCTTTATTTACGCCGAATAGTCGCCCATTGCGCACTAATCTAGGCGAGACTGCATGGTGGATTGGATGATCATCTGTTGGGTGGGTGCGTCAAAAAATCCCAGAATAGGTTTCAGGCCACGTAGAAGGCCGAAACAGGTGCGATCCACTGACTTGGCATGGGCTTCAAATGAGAGGTCACTGTCCACCAAAACTACTAAATTCTTAACCATGGTTTTCGGTTGGGGGGATCCCAGGGCCGACGGCCACCATTGGTTGCCCCATAAGTGGGTGTCTCGGCCCACCAAAAGCACCTCGTACTTGGTGGAGTTTAATTGCAGGCTGTTGTCTGCCATCCAATCTCAGATGGCCAAAAGATCGTCTTGGAATTTCGCCTGGTCTTGCTTGGAGTTATTGGAGAATGTGAACACCAATTGGGTATCATCAGCATATGACAATATTCTTAGCTTTTGCCAGAAGGGCCAAAGGTTGAACGTAAATATTAAATAAAGTGGGGCTAAGAGCGGATCCCTGTGGCACACCATAGCCAAGAGGATAAACACTAGAAGTAAAAGGTGGGGCAGAGACCTGGAACTGCCGATCGGTCAGAAAGGACGCAAACCATGCCAGGGCTTTACTCTTGACCCTGATCTCCTCTAACCGATGGAACAGGATCCTGTGGGAGACCGTGTGAAAGGCCGTGCTCCGGTCTAGCAAGATCAGAGCTGAGGTTCTGCTTTCATCCAAAGCGTACTGTAACTGCTAAGTAACTGCAAGTAATGCAGATTCGCTACTATGTCTAGGCCCGAAACCGTTTTGTGACCTGTCTAAGACCGAGTTTGCTTCCAAATACAGAGTCAAAGTAGTGTTGACATGGGACGCCATGATTTTAGCAAGGTATGGAAGCAGGGAGATTGGGCAGATATTCTCTGATAGATATGCATCCAACGTTGTGTTTTTTTAGCAGAGGAATGACTTGGCATGTTTCCATGACTTAGGGGTATTGAGCAGCTCCCGATCCTCCAACAGGAGGCAATCACGGAATTTTCTGAAGAGGTCTGGTTTAACAGGGTTATCAGGGGAGCCTGATTTTACCTTGGTCAATAGAGCCTCCGTGTCTTTTGGGGATCCCCCAACGTTTTCCTACCCAGAATGCCATACAAACCTCAAATTTAGCTGAAGAAATCAAATCCACATATTTTTGTGTGGAATCACCGTGCCGGCACAAATGTCCTACCCCACAGCATTCCCCTGAGTCTCCTGAGTAGAATGATACCTCACTTGTGTGGGTGGGGCAAGGGCCTGTGACTGGGAAGAGCCCAAAACATAGGGAATAAGGGTATAGCACTGAGAATTCTAAGCACTACATTTTTTTTAAAATACGTTTTTAGCCAATTCTGTATTGGATACCCACACAAGTGAGGTATCATTTTACTCGGGACACTAAGGAGAATGCTGTGGGGTAGGACATTTGTGCCGGCCCAGTAATTCCACACAAAAATATGCAGAAAATGTGATTTTTGTCAGCTAAATTTGAGGTTTGCATGGCATTCTGGGTAGGAAAACTTTGGTGGATCCACGCAAGCCATACCTCATTGGACTCCCCCAATGTGTGGGTTTGGTAGGTTTCCCTAGAGGGCCGCCGAGCCCTGGGCCAAAAACTCATGGGAGCCCCTTGCAAAACCAGGTTGGTTTGTGATAGGTAATTCTGATGTCGCCTCAATAGGTGTTGGGACCTTGCCTGTCGCGGGTCCTTGACCCACCCAAGCGAGTGAGGTACTATTTGTATCAGGAGACCTGGGGGAACGCTGGGTGGGTGGAAATTTGTGGATCCATGCAGATTCCAGAACTTTCCCACACAGAAATTTGAGAAAAAAGTGAGTTTTTTACCGAAATTTGAGGTTTGCAGCGGATTCTGGGTAGGAAAATGCTGGGGGACCCACGCAAGCCATACCTGGCTGCACTCCCCCGGGTGTCTAGTTTTCAGAAATGTGTGGGTTTGGTAGGTTTCCCTAGATGGCCGCCGAGTCCTGGGCCAAAAATTCATGGCACACCCCTTGCAAAACCAGGTTAGTTTGTGATACGTAATTTTGATGTGGCCTAAATAGGTTTTGGGACCTTGCCTGTCGCATGTCCTTGACCCACCCACGCGAGTGAGGTACCATTTTTATCGTGAGACCTAGGGGAACGCTGGGTGGGAGGAAATTTGTGGATCCACACAGATTCCATAACTTTCCCACACAGAAATTTGAGAAAAAAGTGATTTTTTCAGCGGAATTTGAGGTTTGCAGGGGATTCTGGGTAGGAGAATGTTGGGGGACCCACGCAAGCCATACCTCGCTCGACTGTGGGTTTGGTAGGTTTCCCTAGATGGCCGCCAAGCCCTGGGCCAAAAACTCATGGGACCCCCCTTGCAAAACCAGGTTGGTTTGTGATAGCTAATTTTGATGTCGCCTCAATAGGTTTTGGGCCCTTCCCTGCCGTGGGTACTTGGCCCACCCACACAAGTGAGGTACCATTTCTATTGGGATACTTGGAGAAATGCTGAGCGGTTGGAAATTTGTTGTTACTTTCAGCAGCGTGAAAATTTGAGCACAATAATGCAAGGAAAATGTGACAGTCACATTTTGAGGTTTGCAGGACATTGTGGGTAAGATAACGTGTTGGGATCCACAAGATAGACATCACCATGTACTCCCATGGGTGTTTAGTTTACGACAATATCTACAGCTGGTAGGTTTTTCTTAGATGAAATGTACAGCTTGGCAGAGAGACAAAAAAGACAAAGATTACTGCACAGCCATCTATTCCTCAAGCACACACACATACTGGTTGGATTTGGTACGAGGGCAAGTGATGGTTCAGTATATAAAACTTTATTAACAAGAGATTTCACAAAAATGAAATGCACTGTCAATAATTGAAAGGACAAAAAACGGAACCAGTGACTCGCCACGACAAGGCACCAACCGCTTTACAGGCTAGTCACACACCTTTCATACATGATACACACAAGACCATTCAGACCACCAGGCACAAAACCAACACATTACATCATTCACAAAAAGGGACAAGGTACACCCTGCTTGACAAAAACAGAAAAGACAAATATTTCTGCACAACCACCTATTCCTCAAGTACACATACATACTGGTTGGATTTGGCACGAGGGGAGTGATGGTTCAGTATATACAGTTGCATTAACCAGAGATTGCACAAAAATGAAATGCACTGTTAATAATTGAAAGGACAAAAAACTGAACCACTGACTCACAGCTCGCGAGCTGTAAAGCCACGACAAGGCACCAACCTCTTTACAGGCCATTCATACACCTTTCATACGTGTGACACATACAAAACCATTCACACAATAGAGACCAGGCAGTTCACTTTACTACTCATGGATGCTCCCAAAAATTATTTTGTGTGTGGTACATTCTAAAACAAGCAGGCACACACGGCTTAGGGTTAGAAGGACACTTGGGGCAGCACATACGAATCTCCTTCCGCGTACCTCTTCGCCAACAGACTCTACATCTCCTTCTGGGAAAGTCTTTTGAGGGTGTGGGAGGAATGTGATCAGAAAAGTGGCGATCTTTCAATATAGCCACATCCTCCACCACTCCAAATCTAGGAACACTTGCCCGTTCCACTAAAACAAGGCTACCTATTACAGACTCCAGAAACTTAGCAAAAGTCATCTTTGACTCAGGACAAGAATCCTTGAATTCAACAAAACCATTAAAGGTTGCCAAGTGGAAAAGATGGATAGCCAACTTCTTATACAAAATGTAAGCCTTACGAAGAGCAGCGTAAGGTTCCAACCTCTGACCTACTCTGTCAACACCACCCATGTGCCTATTATAGTCTAAAATGCACACAGGTTTGCGCGCTTCAGCAACCTGACCCCAAACAGTCACAGGTGAAGTGCTTTCATCATGGATGGTAATCAGCATGAAGACATCTCTCCTGTCTGAAAACTTCACAGCTAGAAGTTCCTCACAACGCAACGCACTGTCCCCGCACAAGCTTTTGACAAACTAGTTCTTTTGGGAAACCTTTACGGTTAGAGCGGATTGTGCCACAAGCAACAGTGTCCACTTCCTTGAACAACTGCACACCAGTGTAGAAGTTATCTACATATAAATGGTGACCTTTGTTAAAAAGTCCTCTACCAAGTACCCACACAATTTTCTCAGTCACTCCAAAAGTGGATGGACAACCAGGGGGCTTAATCCTGGATTCCTTACCGGGTACACCCTGAAATTAGAGACATATCCAGGCCTACTGTCACACAGCATATACAGCTTAATTCCATAGCGTGCCCTCTTACTAGGAATGTATTGCCTAAAAACCAAGCGGTCCTTGAACAAGACCAAAGACTCATCCACTGCTTTTTCTTTCCCTGGAGCATAGATCTCAGAATATCGATCTACAAAGTGATCAATGACAGGTCAAATCTTAAAAAGACGGTCACACTCAGGGTGATCTCGTGGCAACGCTAAACCATTATCGACAAAATGCAGCATCCGAAGCCGAAGCAAATACTTAGCACGACTCATGACTGCCAGAAATATAGCCGTTGCCATCAAGGGACTAGTAGACCAATATGAAGACATTGATGGCTTTCTTAGCAAGCCCATCAAAAAAGTTAAACCCAAGAACTTCTTTATCTCTTCCAGATTTGTGAGAGTCCACCGGGTAGCTCTAGAATGGGGCTTAAGGCTGGCACGGTTGTCCCTCAAAAACTGTTCGGCATACAAATTAGTCTGCCCAACAATCTCTGTCAAAAATACATCGTCCATAAACAACTGAAAAAAATGTATCAGCAAAACATTTTCTGTATTCACTCTACAACCTGGAACACAAGTAAAGTCTGGCAATGCCGGCTGCACCATACCTAGGGCAACCCAGAGGTCATCACTTCCAACTGGAAGCCTTGCAGCCCCAGGCTGTAACCCAGATGCATCTTGCTGCACTATCGGCACATCAATGTCCTCCTCTAAAACAGGCACTTCATCCGCACTAAGAGTCGCCCCATCCGCACTGAGAGTAGCTTCATCACCCGATGATTCCATGTGGAGAGAAAACTCACTGCCTGAATCTTCCCCTCCCTCCCCTGCCTCAGATGCAGAGTCAGTATCTGAATCATGATCAGAGGAAGACTCAGAAAGCATACCAACAACCTGCTGAGCAGTAATCCTGCGGCTAGCCATTATCCTTACTAAGAAAGGAGACTGCACAAACAAGTCAACAACAACCAACACTACAAAATAAGCAAGCAAAAAAAATGTGTACCTTTATAACAAAGATCTATATACTCAAAAACTACATGATTCACTTGCAAGAGACAGCTACACTCACCAGCACCTACTCTGCAGAAACAACGATATCCCACTAGAAAGAAAAAAACAAAACCAATTACTCACAACACAACAAAATACACATCGAGCACAAATGTAAAAAGTTTTTGACACTCAAACAACAGAAGCCAAACATACTGCTATTATTAAATCATTTGCAAAAAACACATTCATGCAGACAAATTAATCTCATTTACAGTGTACAAAAAAAAGTCTCTTACCAAACACATGCAACTACACAAATAGCAGAACAACCAGTAACAAAACCGCAACCTGGAAAAGTCTGAAGAGCAAAAGCCTTGACCTAGAACAAAAAGGGAGAAATAAAGCATTACAATTGCAATTCACAAAAAAAACAATTAACATTATAACACGCTATGTCACTACCCAAATAGTCAATCTGCCAGATGGGCCTTCAAATAGGGCTGAAAAAAATGGGGGGTGATCTTGCCCACGGGATCGGGTGAGGTTTGTAGGCCAGGCCAATCTGTCCCCAAGATGGGGCAGAAAACAGAAGACAGAAATGTGCCCCCATTGCAACATAAATAAATCCCTGGTGCCTAGTAGGGTTATCTGCCTCCCCCCTCCCGCCTAGGGCAGAAAGGCTAAAAAAAGAGGCAGATCTATCCCCAGGAGGGGCAGAAAAACATTAAGCACCTTTTACCCTCTTGGAAGCAACCTCCATTACACACAAAACAAAATCCCTGGTGCCTAGTGGGGTTTTCTGTCCCCCCCCCCCTCCCTGGGGACAGAAAGGCCAAACAAACGGGCATATCTGCCCCGGGGCAAAATACACATATATAAAAATATGCCCCGGATGCTTCCATTTTAATTTTAATTTTAAAATTAGTCCCTGGTGTCTAGTGGGGTTTTCTGCGCCCCATGGAGGCAGCGCTTCCTGATGACGTTGGCGCACGCTGTGCGCGCTGATGTCACAGGATCGCTGAGGGGGGGGGTTGGGGGTGGCAGCGGAAACTCTTCCGCTGACATCTCCCTCTGTGGGGGCTAGATCGGCTGCCCGTGGGGGGAGTGCCAGTGCTTCCCCCATGGGTGGGTGCCATGACGGAGCGGATCCGTCATGAGCACACGCCGACCGTGGCTCATGACGGAACCGCTCAATCATGAGCACGGAAAGGGTTACAAAATATTTTGTCAACATTCTCGAGGGGATGGGGTTTTCTTTTCTTTGTAATTATCATGGAATGTTGTTTTAATGAATAGCACATTCAAGAAGACACCGACAGTGTGCAGGCCAGTCCATGTATTTTATTTTGTTATAGATAGTGTAAGAGTGAAGAACGGTGAGAGAAGCAGTAGAAAACCTTGAGAACCTATTGAGGATGTAATTGCATTGTCTTGCTTTAATCTAAATGGGTAGTGTTTCCTGAGAACTGTGTGAGGTTGTTCAAACTGTTAGAAGTATTTGGGTTTATTAAGTGTGCACTCCCCAAGCAAAGGCTTTATTATTCTCCTTTGCCATTCCCTTTTACCCTTTGGAGGTGACCCCATTTTGGATAGTCCTTTGATTTAACCTGGTTTGCGTATTAGTGGATGCCTATGCATTCTGATTACTAATTGCTGCTAACATGATTCTTGCCTTCAATAAACCATTAACTTTTAATAAACCTTCATGGTTTAAAACGTTATTATTCTCTGTCCTTTTTGTCCTCCGTCCTTTTTGTGGATCCTAATGTACTTCACATATTATTTAATATATTTGATTTGTTGACCAGGCTCAGGTATGAAGCACTAAAATTCTTAGGGCATCAACACCACTCTCGGACCATCCAGAGTACTGCATTATAGGCTCCAAATGTGTCAAGAAATGTGCTAACAAAATACGGGCAGCCATTTTATGCCACTGCGCAGGTGCCTGCCAAGGCAGCTGTTAACTGCCCCAGGGTCTCCTTCACCCACATTTTTGGGATGGTGAGGGAGGCCGATGGCAGTTGCCGAAGCACACAGTTAACAATTCACAATATGATTCCATAGTCCCCGTTCTATGTGGCTGCAGCATTTTAAGTGTCAAGGAGACCATTCCCCCGATCAAGGAGGACCCATCCGCTTTCACGGCATTTTGTTTTTTGTACAAAGCCTTTCTTTGGGAAAGGCAGGATGCAAGGGCTAACAGAGACTCCACCTCCCATTGCAAAGAGGGAAGCTAACAAGCACAACACACCCATCCACTAAGTCATTTTTTTTATCTTTGCAGGTGCTCTCAAACAGCAAGAACCAGTAAAAAAATTATTTGAACCATACTACTTCATAGTCTGGGAAGTCCAGCGCAATTTGGCAAACTTTATCCTAAAAAAATTAGGGTGGAGGAGACTCGGGACGATAATGAACAGAGCATTGGGGTTGGGGGCAATTGGCCTGGTCCTCCTTGCCCCGCACCAGTTTGTGGCCCAGGAAAGGTTTTTAAAAACTTTTATTTGGATTAAAAATGTGATAGCACAGTGCTTTGGCTTGTAAAACATATGCCACTCAATGTGATGCTTCTAAATTCCAAATATGTAAAAAAAATAGAGCTACATAATGTTGCACTGTGTTCGCACACATATATCTGAACAAATGAAATAACAAATACAAATGATGTTTGCTTCAACAATCTTACAAGCCCTACATTTATTGCAAAAAAATTAAATTCCCTGAAAAAAATAAAGTGAAGCTTGATAGAGTTTGTAAATAGTGTCTAGAACATAAACCTGAGAATACATTACTTTTACAGGTTAAGATAATACCTTAACTTTTTTCCCACTCTTCCGTACTGACAACGTTAAATCCCGACCATATCTCCAATACACACATACCAAATTCGAAGACAAATAATCCCACATTAAACATACATAATCATTGCACGTGGATTGCATCTAAAGTTTCGGGCCCAAACGTAGTTTTTCTTTTTACTCGTGTTTTACTTCATATTATGTTAGCATTTATATGGCTAATACATTATATTTACGTATTGTGTGTAAGATTTAATGAGTTGACACAGATGTTACGCCAGTTAGGTTGACATCTGTGCAGCCATTTTAGTTAGAAGGACGCCATGTTCTGATGCAGTGGAAACGGTTACTTGCATACTCGAAACTGTATTTTGCTCATTTACGAGAAATGGTTCTTGGTAAGTTTTGTTTCTTCAATGCCCATGTTAAATTGTTAGCGCATGCCTTTCCTCTTAGATCAAGGCCTTCTCCCACCTGTCTAGAGGGGAGTATAGGCCAGACAACCTTGAAATGTAGATAGCTTGTACCAGGCTGCAGCATCGTGACTTATGTTCTGTACCCCCATTGTATTACGACACCTACCAGTGTTTTTCCATGGTAGACGGGTCTTTGTGGATTTCGCAACAGACATAATGTAACTTTATGCTTGTAAACGCCAGTCTCTCGTCAGCCAACATAGGAGGCTGGTCTGATTGGACTCCACTGCAGTGTACTTTGTGAATAAACTAGTTTGCTTGTATTCTCTACTGCGTCATCGGCTCTTCATTCTTGGAAGGCCAAAGGAGGTCGAAAGTGGCCCGGGTGGCCCTAATCGGGTCACTTCCTTCAGTTGGCACCCGAACAGGGATCCCACAGGTGACCCATCTTGCCCATAATCTGGTTGTGTCTGGTCGGATGGGTGGATCGGGGACACCCACACGATCGAGCCTGGTTCTCGCAGCTGCCCCGCCTGTCTGATCGGACGGCTCCTCGTCTAGCGGTCACCTTGGCTGAGGTCCTGAAAAGGCGAAACCCTTGGATCTGACCATTTGGTCCGAAGTGCCGGCAGTGGAGAATAGTCTTGTCTGACCTGTGTGCACCGGGTGACTTCATTTTGAATACTTGGTAAGTGCGGCGCCGTCTTGGTTAATTTGGTAGGTCTGTGGACCCTTGTGATCCAGAGCGTTGTTGAACGTTCTACCAGGCCACTTGTTGAATTTGGCTTATTCTGGAAAAGGGTCTGGGGCTAGAGCCTATCTTGTCTTGGTGCAGTCTGAGGACTGACTTGCTTTGACACTGTCTGTGGACTGTTTTTGAGAGCTTTTTGTTTATGTGTGTTTCATTGTATGTGTGTGTTGATTGAGTGAATACGTGGATGAGCCTGATGCCAGGATGCCTTGTTGGAGTTAATTGTGGTGTTTGGGGTGCCAATGCTGCTCTGCGGAACATCACCTGGAGGAGCGGCAGCCAGCACCCCTGGAAGGCACTCCGAATTTTGATATGTATGTGAAGCATGGTATTGGCCCTATTATGTTGTGTACATTGTGGCAGTAGTATATGAGGGACAATTCTGAGCTTCATTGGCCACGGAATGGTACCTTTGATGAACAAAAATTGAATTACTTACAAGATAAACTATTTGCTAGAAGAAGTCGACAGTTGAAGTTTGATACTTTGCAGGTGTGGCAGAAGGAAGCTACGCAGAGGCTTATACGTGCTGAAAAGGAGTCTAGGAAGAAGGCAATGCAAACGGTGGTGCAGAAAGCCGTAGCTCTTGATAAGGAAAGAACAGAGAAGGGTATTGAGTGTGCAGATAGAAAGTTTTGATTACAGTGTGATAGGTCCTATGTTGTTCGAGGGGAAGAGGATCCTTTTGTGGAGGACTTGTTGGAAAGTTGCCCCTCACCACCCTATGCCCCGCAAAGAATATTTCCTTTTGTTCCGACGTCTCAGTCTGCTGCTGTTCCCCTCGTCTTCCTCTGATTCCTCTGCAGCCTCAACATCTTCGGCTCCGGCCGTATCCGTTTTTCTCTCTGTTTCGCAAATTATGAGTACAGTGACTGCGGGCCCCCGCATAGTATCAGCTGCTTCTGTTTCAGTTTCTCCTCCTTCTCTTACACCTACCACACAGCCATTGTTGACACTGTCACCTGTGTCGGCATCTGTTGCGTTCCCCCTGACCATGTCACCCGCGGTATTGAGTAGTGTTGGGACATCAGTGCGAGGGTCGGATGGAGGAAATTGGGCAGAGGCACAGGAGCTATTAGAGCGGGCAATGATTCGATCTGTTGTGGGTGAAGAAGAGAAAAGGTTGGTTGCAATGCAGGCAGTACAGTGGGCGCGGAATGTGGTCCATGGTTTGAAGGATGTATGGAGTGTGATGAAGGAATGGATCCGTTTATGCAACAACATGCTCTTCAGCACATGTCAAATACATTGATAGGTCTGTGGAACAGTGTATTGGAGGTCAAGCTCCGCAAATTGTCTATGATATTCGAGATTGTGTATATTCTGCTGGTATGACTCCTGCGGAAGTTCACAGTAACGTTGGGACATTACACAGTTATTGGACAAATTTGTATCATAGCACTCCGATTCCAGTATCCCAGTTCCCAATGAGGGAAGTGCATCCCATTTACCACCCTTAAATTCCAGAGCAGCGTAATGCAGCAAATGTTGTTACTCAGCAGCGAGTAGAGGCTCGCTTCCAGGAGCAGTGGGTTTATACCCCGTGGAAGAGAAGTGAGGTATTTGCTCTTAAGAGTCAATTACCGGATCCCAGGAAAAATCCTACTGCATACTATAAGGAATTAATAGAGGGTGCCTCCTCGTCAGTTATGATGCTAGCAGATATTGAGATATTTTTTGGACTGTTAGTGCCGGTATTTATATAGAGACAGGTACATGCACAGGATCACAGAGTTGAATTGGGTGGTACATGGGACGAGATTAAGGCGAGGGATAAGGAACGGAATCTTGGCAACAAACCTAGGGCTGAGATATTGGCTTTACCAAATCATATTATTACTTACATGCATCCTCTTATTCCACCCAGGCGAGTAGATTGAGATAAGTTGACGGCATGTCGTGAGAAGAAAGAAGAGCGTGTGTCTGATTTTTTTACTTGATTTGAAGGG
Organism: Triturus cristatus; assembly: GCF_964204655.1. Taxonomy (NCBI): domain Eukaryota; kingdom Metazoa; phylum Chordata; class Amphibia; order Caudata; family Salamandridae; genus Triturus; species Triturus cristatus. The sequence goes on from NC_140590.1 coordinate 862,600,726, forward strand.
GTGTTTTGGGATTTTAGTGGACAGGATTTGTCAGTGGAAGGCAGTATTCAGTTGTTTGTTAACAGGTTTGTTACAAATTTACTTCTTGAGATTTCTGCTCGGCTGCAAGCCTCTGAGAGCACATGGACCACTTCCTCCCCTTCAGTGATATTGACTATGTCCCAATATTATGAACATTGAAAAAACGAGGAGAAGGATAAAGTAGAGAAAAAGAGTAAGGATTTAAAGACAAAGGTGTTGTTACAGCAAGTTGCAAGGGGATCTGGAAGGGGTTGGAGTACTGGTCTGGCTCAGAGGTCACGAGGTGCCGGTAGAGGTGGTGTGCCCTTGGGGCTGAATCAGTGTGCATATTGTAAAAAGGAGGGGCATTGGCGAAGTGAGTGCCCAGAATTGTTACAGAAGGTTGCCGCACCGAGAGGAAGGGGTTGGAATGGAAGGGGTCGTGGAACTGGTAGCCGAGATGAGCCTCAAGGAGATGCATCCTCAGGGGGTCGGTCTAATCAGAATTATTTTGACGATCCCTGAAGACGACAGTATTACCATGATTATTATGATATCGATGAAGTTACAGGGATGTCCTATAGCTAGGACAGCAAGGGACAGGGTAAGGGACCAGTCCAGATTCCTGTTGATCAGCGTGGTCGTTATGTCACAGCAGATCTACATGGTTTGGCGCAGAAATTTTTGGTGGATACAGGTGCAATGAATAGCTCTGTTTCTCATGCACTGGTCCCTGGGGCCGCCCTGTCTGGCCGCAATAATGCCTCGGTAGGTTTTTCAGGCATACCAGCGGTGAGCCCCATTTCCAAACCTTTAGCTTTGACTGTTGGTCCTTTTACGGTAGATTCTCTGTTTTTGTTGACATCAAATTGTGGTGAAAATTTATTAGGACTGGATTTGTTAAAAAGGTTATGTGCTACTATTTATTTCTCTCACTATATGTTTATATGACTTTTGGACCTAATGAAGATGGTGCAAGACAGTGTTTTGCAAAGGACGCTGAACTTCCTGTTGAGTTTCAGGATGTCCCATCTTCTTTGTGGGTGACAGGTGACACTGATGTTGGGTTGTCTCTTTCAAAATTCCAATATTGTCAAAAGCAGGTCACCTATTTAGGTCACCTGCTGTCGAAGGAGGGTCGGAGGCTAACACCTGAATGAGTTGATGCCATTGTTTAGATGCCCATCCCTGGGACTCAAAGGGATGTGCGTACGTTCATAGGCATCTCCTCATATTGTCGGCACTGGATACCTGCTTACTCTTTACTAATACAGCCTTTGCTTTACCTTACCACTAAAGATGTGTATGAACCCTTGCCCTGGACGCATGAATATCAGCATCCTTTTTAACAATTTAAAGTTGTGCTTTGCTCTACACCTGTGCATGGCACGCCGGATTATATGAAGCCCTTCGTGCTGTACCTACACAAAGCGACTGGATGTGCACTCTCTGTGTTAACACAAGCCTTTGGAGGTAAGCAGAGGCCGTGTGCATATTTTTCTGCTACACTTGACCCTGTCGCCAGAGCCCTCCCGAGCTGTTTAAGAGCTACGGCGGCTGCGGCGGTCTCTATTCGACAATCGGCAAGGCTTGTTCTCAATCATAATCTCACAGTAATAGTAACGCATGCTGTGGATGTACTTTTGAATCAAACAAAGACACATCACCTTACCAGTGCTCATCTTACTGGATATGAACTGACCTTGCTTGCACCTCATATTACTATCAAAAGATGTGCCACACTGAATCCAGCCACGTTACTACCCCTCCCTTCGGAAGAAGGGGACACGGACGTCCATGCCAAATAAAGACCAAGAACCGCATCACAGTGGTTTCCAAATACTCAACGTTGAGTACAGCATATAAAAAAATCATCCCAAAACATTGGCCAGTTTTGAAACTTGAACAAGATTTCAACCAGATCTTTGATGAAGAACCCATTTTTGTGTACACAAGGAATTGAAATGTGGGAGAAATACTAAAACACACAGATCACCCACAACCGCAACTCACTTCCAAAGGCAATACCCCCTGTTGGAACTGTAACAATTCTTGATCAGAGGACCATATATCACCCACCCTATGGCAGGCCATAAAATCAAATTAAGGGTAAACGCTTCATGTGACTCATCAACCGTAATTTACATGCTTAAATGTCCATGTGGAAAATCTTACATTGGACAAACAGAACGAAAAATTAAAACACGTTTGAATGAACACAAAAGCAACATAAGAACGAGGCAGACCAAGTCTACAGTGGTACAACACTTCATCGAAGCAGGTCACAACATCAGCCAACTAAAGTTTTGCGTCTTGGAGGTGGTAGCATGGAAAGAAGGAAGAGACAACCATAATATGCTATTACAACACGAAAACCATTGGATCAGCCACTTGAACTCGTTGAAGCCTGACGGGATGGAGGTGGTAGCAAGGAAAGAAGGAAGAGACAACCATAATACGCTATTACAACGCGAAAACCATTGGATCAGCCACTTGAACTCGTTGAAACCTGACGGGATGAACGAGCGCATGGAATTCCACTGTTATTTGTGAGAATCCACTTTGGACTACACAAATTGATTAATGAGATACTTGAATCGAGTTTGATAGTGTTTACCATATCCTAATTATATACACATTAATATATGGAAATTATCATTATAACACCACAAATGAAACACTTGGCAGCCTTACATAGTCACATTAGTTATTACGTGTACATCCCTCATTTATTGAATTTGTTCCCATAATGTACTTCACTATCACCGTTAGTTTTTGTTATCGTTTTTACTAAGTACGCTTTCTATGTACACTTTTTTCACAAATGCCGTTAAGTACACTTTCGGGTTACCGACGCGCGCTAATCGCAGTCCTTGAGAGAAACGATGCTTAGACTAACTCGCTAACATACACGATCACGGTAAGAGCTACCCACGATTTGGCGTGGGGACATTAATGCGCTTAAAGCACGATGCGATGATGCTTAGATAATAATAATGGGACACGCGATTCTTTCAGTTCATTTACGCGCGTCTAAACCTTTTGTAGTCAGCCTCGTCACCTTGCCGCTTCCCAAGCATGCGAACCAACAACATGTGCACTGTTCGTATTTAAAAACACCGAACGTCATCCTAACAAATAACATCTGACTTCCTTTTTCACTTACGTGTGGTTTAGATATTTGCAGCTATCTCTGTCACCTTATTTCAGGCACGTGAATCACACTATTAATATTGGGCATAATCATCCGCGCTAAGACCATTGAGCGTTCTACTATCACTAATTTGTGTACTTTTTCTTTTACGTACGGTCCATAACACTGGTGATTCTAACATTACTCACTCACCAAACTATTATGGATATTAAGGCGGTATTCTTTCAATCACAAAGTTTTAACTATCACACCTATACACCATGGGAGCACTAAACAAGCATATGGCATTCTTCTTGTATGACATAGACCTAAAGTTAATTACATTTATTTACAGCAAATCCCCTGACGAAGGCACAATGCCGAAATGCATTGGGATTGAGGAGAATAATGCATGATCCAAAGCTGGACATGAAGTAACAAACTTTGTGGACACTGTGCATTGTGGGATTTGGAGTTTGTCATTAATATTGCGATGAGACAACAATATTAAACATATCAACTATAACGGACTATAATTGTTTTATTAAACCTTTCATAAGCTTATTGAATCCTGTCATCAGGACCAGTTCAGTGCCTGGGGGACACTCCCCATGGATTTGGGGGTGCAACCACAGATATATTCATTAAACACTCAATTCAGAGAGTGATACCCTGGAGCACGGCACAACTACACAAATTTAATCATCAAACACAGCGGTGCAAAGACTGAAACTCTATTGAAATAATGCAATGCACCACGTTACAATCATGTACTCTCAAAGGGAAAAATAACGCAGTGCGTAGCGCACCAAGCATGTAATTAGTCAGGCACAAATAAGGTCAGGCGTCATACGACAGTTTCGATAGTTCGTTAGCAGCAATAATGCAAAGTGTAATACGACAGTCTAGTTGCTCCATTAACAATTGCCCCCAACATGGATCAATCATGACACAAAAGTACTGCTTCTCACTCCGGCCCCAGTACAGCCCTCCTTGGGCCAGCACAGGTTTCGGTCCAAGCTGAAGCAACAGGCTCGCGCAGCTGACAGAAGCTAGAGGCCGAGAGAGTGTACCTCCGAGCCTGCACCCCACCCCAGGTGGTGATCCACATTACCTGGGGGGGCGCGACCCCACTCTCCTCTCCTCCTTCAGCGACTTGGGCCTTGATCCAGAACTCCGTCAATGGGCACGGCGAGCTCGGGCTGCCTCCGGGGCTGCCGGTCCGGGCCGCTACTGTTTCACTCAGAGAGCCCAATGACCTGGCCCTCCTTCCGGCAGTCTCAGTGGACACCGAGACCCGCACTCAGCACTGTGGAGACTTACTTCGATTTCAGTGCACACAATACCCAGGCACTCCTCACCAGCGCCTCTGGTTGCACCGCGACACATACTCTGCGTGTCCGAGACTCGCCTCTTCTCTGGTGCACACGATGACCAGGTGCTCTTCACCAACGCTTCGGCTTGCACCTCGACACGCACCCAGTGTGTCCGAGTCTCACCTCTTCTCCTGGTGCCCACGATGACCAGGCGCTCTTCACCAACGCCTCGGCTTGCACCTCAACACACACCCTGCGCGTCCGAGTCCCACCTCTTCTCCCAGTGCACCCAATCACCAGGCGCTCTTCACCAATGCCTCGGCTTGCACCACGACACACACCCTGCGCGTCCAAGACTCACTTCTTCTCCCGGTGCACACAACGACCAGGCGCTCTTCACCAATGCCTCGGCTTGCACCAGGACACGCACCCTGCGCGTCCGAGTCTCACTTCTGCTCCCGGTGCACACAATGACCAGGCGCTCTTCACCAACGCTTTGGCTTGCACCGCAACATGCACCCTGCGCGTCCGAGACTCTGTTTACTCCTGTATGCCCATGATCACAAGGAACAAATTCCGAGGGTCTCAAGCTGCAAAAGCACGCGCACACTGCGTTGCTTGGGACTTCTCCAGAAACTTTTATGTTCCTGTGTTTCCAAACAAGGAGCCAGCTCATCTCTGGTCCTTGGGGTTCATGACACTGCACAAGGCACAGTCCTGTTCAAGAAGGGGGGGACACAACCCACTGCAATGTCCCTTCAGTCTCTTCCTTATTTTAAGCTACAAACTGCAGTCCGGCCCCAGATCACAAAGCAAAGGTCAGTCCTATCCAGCAGTCTCTTCAGCAACTTCTTCCTTGGCAGAGGCTCTTCTTGATCACAAAAGAGGTCAAAGCCTTTGCAGATTCGACCTGTCCATTTCGCCATTCAAAACTACACCAAACTCTAGGGGTTTCAGTTCTCTTAGATATACCCCTTCATGTCTTTGAAGTTCGTTGTGCTCAGGGGCCCCTGACCCCTGCCTAAATCAGTTCTGGGTGTCTACCTCCCAGTGTCGCCTTTTTCCCTTTGATACTGGGGATCTGGTTCCTTAATCACTCAGCTGGAGATGGGTCAATTGGTTTATAGGACCAGCCCAGGCCTTTTCACCTCCCAAGCTTCTCCTCTCCCTACTCTCCAGATGCCGGGCAGCCTGGTGCCATCTCACCCCTCCCTGGGTGAAGACCTCTCCCAGCTCCTCTCACCTCACAGATCCAGAGAGTCAATCCACATTCAGCAGAGACACACAGAAATGCTTAAAGCACAAAACGCAGCCACTTTCTAGAACACAGTGACAAAACCACTTCCACAGAAAGATGTGTTGTGACACTGTGAGTTCATACATACTAAACTTCACCTCTCCATTTTAAACTTACAGGAAACTAGGCTAACAAACACAACACCCAGCCTCTCCCATTCTGTCCTATGGGCAGAATGGCCTTTCACCACTGAAAAACGAATTAGAGTGTTTTTCACTGTCAGGACATAATACACACCTCAGTAAATGTCCTGTCTTTTACCTAAACTGCACCCTGCCCAGGGGTTACCCGGAACCTACCACAGGGGTGCCCCCTGTGTATGCAAAAGGGAAAGTAAGGTACTTGTCAGGACACTACACTTAAGGCCTGAGTTCCCTTCTCTGCGCGCCTTTGCATTACTAGCCCTTGCACACACAGTGCACATCACTAGGGACTTTTACTAGTAAGGCAAACATACCAATCATGGCCAACCAATTACCATTGTACTTTACACAGGGAACCCTTGTACTTTGACACTGATCAGCAGTGGCAAAGCACCCAAAGCATCTAAAACAGAGGAGATAGAGGCAAAAAGTCAGGGGTAATCACGCCAAGCGATGCCAGGTCTAACATACGTCCCCCCCAGCCGAAAAGTGGGGGGAACTACCCACCCTCATTGGAGTTCTCATATAAAGGCAGAAAAATCTGGACAGACCATCAGCATTGGTGTGTTGTGTTCCCGGACGATGTTCCACCATGAAGTCCATCCCCTGTAGGGAGTTGGACCACCTCAACAGTTTTGGGTTCTCACCCCTCATCTGCATCAACGATCTGGGGGGCCTGTGGTCGATCTGAACCAGGAAGTGAGTCCCAAACAAGTAGGGCCTCAACTTCTTCAGTGCCCAGACCACAGCAAAAGCTTCCCTTTCAATTGCACTCCACCTCTGTTCCCTGGGAAGTAGCCTTCTGCTAATGAAAGCTATAGGTTGGTCCAAGCCCTCGTTCAATTGTGAGAGTACTGCTCCCACCCCATGCTCTGAAGCACCTGTCTGCACTATGAACTCTCTGAAGAAATCTGGCGCCTGTAACACGGGTGCAGTGCACATGGTAGTTTTCAGGGCATCAAAGGCGGTCTGGCAGGCATCAGTCCAGACCACCTTCTTGGGCTGTTTCTTAGATGTGAGTTCTGTCAAGGGGGCAACGAGGATCCCATACCCCTTCACGAACCGTCTGTAATACCCAGTGAGTCATAGAATGCCCCTCACTCCTGTATAGGTCTTGGGGGGTTCCCAAGCCAGGATGGTATCAATCTTTGCCTGTAGGGGGTGCAACCTGGCCGCTCCCCACCAGGTGTCCCAAGTACGCCACGGTACCCTGCCCTATCTGGCACTTACTTGCCTTGATAGTTAGGCCCGTCCTCTACAAGGCCTTTAATACTTCACAGAGATGGTGCAAATGTTCCACCCAACTGGAGCTAAACACTGCAATGTTGTCCAGGTAAGCCGTGCTGAATTCCTCCAGCCCACTCAGCACCTGGTTAACCAGTCTCTGGAATGTGGCAGGGGAGTTCTTCAACCCAAACGGCATAACCCTGAACTGGAAGTACCCCTCTGGTGTAGAGAACGCTGACCTCTCCTTGGCCCCCTCATCTGCCAGTATCCCGATGTCAAATCAAATGTACTGAGGTACCGGGCACCCCTAGCCGATCCACAAGCTCATCAGCTCTAGGGATGGGGTGCGCGTCAGTCTTAGTGACCGCATTGAGCCCACAGTAATCCACACAGAACCAAAGTTCGGGAGTGGCACCTGGTGCAGCAGTGTTTGGCACAAGGACCACTGGGCTGGCCCAGGGGCTGCTGGATGGCTCAATCACCCCTAGCACCAGCATCTTGGAAACCTCCTCCTTGATGCTGGCCCTGACCTTATCAGCTACCCTGTAAAATGTTTTTTTTACAGGCAGACTGTCTCCAGTGTCCCTATTATGGACGCACCATTTGGTGACTTCTGGGGTCAGGGAGAACAGGGAGGCGAACCGACCTAATACCTGGCGACAGTCCCTCCGTTGTTCCGGGGTCCGAGTAGGCGAGAGGTACACCCCATCCACTGACCCATCCTTTTCCTTGGCTGACAGGAGGTCAGGAAGGGGTTCACTCTCCTCTTCCGCCCCGTCATAGCCTGTCCAGTCCCTGTAACTAAGGCGAGGAACCTGGGAGTAGTGTTCGATAAAGATCTTAAATACGCCTCCCAAGTCAATCAAGTTACCCCAGCCTGTTTCTTTACATTGAATATCTTGCGGAAGATTTTACCTTTTATCCCGCTGTCTCTCCGGAAAACTGTAGTTTGAGCTCTTGTCCTTTCTAACATTGATTATTGCAATGCTCTCTATCTTGATATAGGTAAGGGACAGATTAAAAAACTCCAATCCCTCCAGAATGCGGCAGCGCGTATACTCTATGAGCTACCTAAACATCATCCGACCTCGGCAGTAATTAAAGAACTACACTGGCTTCCAGTGTGTCAGAGAGTAAATTTTAAAGTCCTCTGCCTGGTGCACAAGGCAATCTACGGAGGTGGAGCCTTGGATATTCAATCTCTGTTTCCTGTGTACCAACCCCTACGTACGCTTAGGTCTGCTAACACAGGGCTGGTCTGTGTCCCCAGAATTAAAAGAGTTAGATGGGGAGGAGCTGGTTTCTCTTATCAAGCTTCTACGTTGTGGAACTCTCTCCCGGAGACAGTCAGGCTGGAACCCAACAGGGCTCTTTTCAGGAAAAAGATAAAGACCTGGCTTTTTCCAAGATCTTAAGATCCGTCGTTGTCTGTTTCAATTCCCCCAGCGCCAAGACGCCACGGCATAAGTGCGCTTTATAAATGTTTCAGTCAGTCAGCCATCTGTTGCCAAGAGCATGGTCACCTCAGACCTCTCAAAGTGTAGTTTGAGGCGGTTCACATGGAGAACCCTCAAAGGAGGCAAGCTTTGAGGGGGATGCCCTGGAGCCTACGGGGGAACAAGTGGCTGAACTGGGGGACCTACCCAGGCTGACCGAATGGCAGCAGGAAGGATGGCCCTCCCGGGAGGAATTCTGTGAGGAGCAGAAGAAGTACCATTCTCTTGTAGGTTTGCGGCAGCAGGCAGCAAACCAGGCAGCAGGTGATCAGTCTGGATCACCCCCCAGGGGGGGTGCCTGACATGCCTAGTTTGGTTCCTGAAGGCCAGCATGTAACTGTATACATCCTGGGGGGTTTACTAGGGGTTCACTCTCCTCTTCGGCCCGTCATCTGTAGCCAAGAGCATGGTCACCTCAGACCTCTCAAAGTGTGGTTTGAGGCGGTTCACATGGAGAACCCTCAAAGGATTCCTAGGAGACCGTAAGTCCACTAGGTAGGTCACTTCGCTCCTGCGCTCCACTACCTCATAAGGCCCAGTCCACTTGTCCTGGAGCGCACAAGGCTCCACTGACGCCATCACCCACACTTTCTGCTCAGGTTGAAACTCGACCAGAGTGTCATTCTGGTCGAACCATCGTTTCAAATCCTCCTGGCTGGCTTCCAGGTTCACCTGAGCAAGCTGCCTGACATGCCTAGTTTGGTTCCTGAATGCCAGCATGTACCTGTATACATCCTGGGGGGGTTTACACAAGCTCGCTCAGGTAGACCCAACATCTCCAAATGCTCTCCACCTCCTTCCAGGAGGAACTCTCCAAGTCATTCCCTAGCAGACAGTCTACAGGCATGGAAGGACTTACAAAAACCTTCAAGGAACCTGAGACCCCTCCCCATTCAAAGGGAACCAGCGCCACCTTGCAGAGGCACACTAAATTGTCTGCTGACATTACAGGGTGAAGCACATCAGGAATTACTTGCTCTTCAGACACCCACTGACACCGGACAGATGTCAAACTGGCACCGGTGTGCCTCAGAGCCTCCACCCTCCGTCCATTGATGGTCACCCACTGCCTGTATTTCTTAGTGTTCCCAGGCAGAGAGATTTCCTGGACCATCTCTCAATCTCCTAAGGAGAACAGGGTCATAACTGCTTGCTCCTCCCCATTCCAAGGACTCAATTCCTCCCCCAACACTACACTCACTAAACCAGGTGTTGGAGCACCAATGGGTGCAGATGACGTTTTGGGGCATTTAGGGGAAATATGACCCACTTCCTTAAAGAAGTAGCATGTAGAAGGACCTCGGGGCTCCTTCTTGCCCTTGAAGGTCCAGGCCCTCTTGGTCTTAGGGGACTGAGACCCTTTCTTGGGGGAACTACCTTGGGGCCCTTTAGGGGACTCCTTGTGGTTACCCTTGTCCTCCCCCACCCTCGGCAGGGGACCCTGCACACTCTTAGCAGTGGTACTCCCAATCCCCTTGTGGACCCAGGTACTAGTCCAGCGGTTCACCTGCTCAGCAAGCGTACGGGATCGGTCCGCTTACTGTCCAATAGATGCTGGTGCAGCTCTGGAACACACAGACTACTCAAGTGCTCTCAACTGATCAAATCGCATAAGCACTTAAAATCATTGACCTTGCTGACCAGCATCCAACCATCCAGTGCCCGGGTGTACTCATTCACACATTCTACCCAAGTACGGGATTCTAGTTTCTCCCTCATGTTGGTGTAGGTCAGGATTCCCGCCCTCTCTAAAGGTGATAGAACGTCCCTCCCCGAAGCCTCAAAGTGTTTCCATTGGACCGCCCCCCAATGCTTTTCAGGCACCTCATTCATTCTTAGTGCAATCTCATATGCCGTGAACCACGCATAAATGTCATCACCCCTCTGGTAATCTCGCACTAAATCCTTGGGAATGTTCACCTTCCCTACTGGCACTGGTGGTGCGCTGCCACCATTCAAACTGGGCTCTTCTTGTCTACCCTTAATGTCCAGTTCCCTCATGCTTTACTCATGAGCGAAGAGAATCCTCTTCTCTTCCAAGGCGATAGCGTTCCTGCTCTCCTCTGCTTGAGTTTTAAGTTTTAACACCTCCAACTCATGCAGCCTGAACCTTTGGTTTTCCTCTAACTCCTCTGGTGAAAGACTCCTCCCTGAATGGCTACTACCAGCCCCTGTGGTTGGTCCCTCCACTGGCAAATCCTGTGGACCAAATACATTCCCTGGGTCATCCTCCTCCATCTCAACATCACCCATCTCCTGAGCCTCTTTGGCTTCCCACCAGGCCCTTAAGGCCATTTGCAGCTCCTCCCTCTTGGCGCTACCCTTCATGCGACATTCCAAAGCTTTGCAGAATTTCCTCAACTGATCAACCTTGTAGGTAAACAGTGCCTCAATGTTAAACTCTAATTCTGCAGCCTCAGCCTCACCGGCTATCTGGCTCTCCCCCTGAGACATGATGTGTGGATTAACGGTTACTCAACAATAGACCCAACAATTCCAAAAACACAATATGTGGTTGCGTCGTGGTCTGCGATCAATTTATGATGTACACCAATTACTGTGAGTGATTTTGCACATACGAGTTTAATTTACATTAGGATCGGATCCCACCGCTCTGCCGACAAATATTGGAAGTGGGGGTCCTTATCCCTCACCGCCGCCACCAAATGCTGGAGGCGGGAGTCTCTGTCTCACACCGCTGTTGCCAGGTGCGAGATCCGGGCCCCTCATTTCAACATTAGGTTAAGTAAGGACATCGTCTGAGATAGCCCTGTTCACCCCCTTAGTAGCTTGGCACGAGCAGCCAGGCTTATTTCCAAGGCACAAGTGTTTACAGTATGTGCAACCACACTCACAGCAACCCAATGATGTCACCACAAATAGACTCCACAAGAGTTTATATAAAATTAGTATAATCTTTATATAAGAAGATATACAATATGACCACACGATACAAAACCAACATATAATAATGGGTAGTATTCCTTCCGGAGGATTGGTAGGTTCTAAGCCCAACCACCACTTCTAACCAACAGTTAAGCTTACTTCTAACCGTTTCCAAAAAGTTAGGCAGGTCGTACTTCTAGAATCACACACGTTGCAAAATACTGTGAGTTCATACATACTAAACTTCACCTCTCCATTTTAAACACACAGGAAACTAGGCTAACAAACACAACACCCAGCCTCCCCCATTCTGTCCTATGGGCAGAATGGCCTTTCACCAGTGAAAAACGAAATGGAGTGTTTTTCACTGTCAGGACATAACACACACCTCAGTATATGTCTTGCCTTTTACCTACACTGCACCCTGCCAAGGGGTTACCCGGAACCTACTACAGGGGTGCCCCCTGTGTATGCAAAAGGGAAAGTAAGGCCTGACAAGTGGTTGTACTTGTCAGGACAACATGCGAACTTAGCACTCTGCTCTCAGGCCCTACACTGAAGGCCTGAGTTCCCTTCTCTGTGCGTCTTTGCATTACTAGCCCTTGCACACACAGTGCACATCACTAGGGACTTTTACTAGTAAGGCAAACATACAAATCATGGCCAACCAATTACCATTGTGCTTTATATAGGGAACCCTTGTACTTTGACACTGATCAGCAGTGGCAGAGCACCCAAAGCAATTAAAACAGAGGTGATAGAGGCAAAAAGTCAGGGGTAATCACGCCAAGAGATGCCAGGTCTAACACAGGGTCTTGGGGTATCTGGTTTCTTCGTGAGGGAGAGGATGAGCTGGGTATCGTCGGCATAGGATACTATGCTGAGTCCATGCTGTCTGACGATGGTGGCGAGGCCGGCCCTGTAGATGTCGAAGAGCGTGGGACTGGGCGACAATCCGTGGGGTACTCTGCAGTTGATCTCTGTGGGTTTGGAGAGGAAGGCGGGAGTCTGATCCTTCGGGTTCTGCCGGCGAGAAAGGAGCGGAGCCAGTCGAGGGTGGTTCCCTGTATGCCGGCGTCGTGGTTCCATGTTCTACGAGGGGAGAGAGCACGAGAAGGAAGGGGAAAAGGAAAATAAGGAGAGATGAAAAAAAGGAATGTAACACATCTCATCCCTAACAGAAAACAAAAGCAAAATGGAAAAACAACAAAAAACAGGAAATCAAGATAAATATCTGGCAGGTAACACATTTGGTCTATTATTACTTTTAACTCTGGATGCTACAGACTGAGAAGAACGAGAACACAACGGTGAATCAAAATTACAGTCCATGCTAGACTCTTGAGATTTGCACTTGGCAACTCTTCTCATATTCCACACTCTTCCATCCTGAGTAATTACCGAGTTCTTACAAACCTTAACAATTTTAATAGCATGACCGAACCTGGAGTTACCTTTGGCTAAAAACCCAGGTTTTTTTATCCTCACCCACTCGCCAACAGCAAAATCAGGAACCTTTACATTCATGTTGGAGTCAAATAATGCTTTCATCTTGTCCTGCTTAGTTTCCACACGTTTAGCAACAAGATCCAAATCAATGCAATCAACAACCTTGTTGACTTTCCTGACCCACCATGGACAAATATCCGATATGGGTTCTCTGCCCTTCAAAAGTCTGAAAGGACTTACTCCTGTAACTGAATGAGGGGTGATGCGGTTCATCCATAATCTTTTCCTTACCACATCTCTAAAGGACTCACTTGACTTAAAAGCGGATTCAATACCATCCTTTAGAACTCAATTGAATCGCTCCACTTGGACATTCTCCCTTAGTTCATATAGGGAAGTAGTCATATGCCTAATGCTGCACATACATAGGAAACTCTCCATATCCTGTGAAATGAGTTGAACCCCGTTATATGTCACAAGAACCTCGGGGGACCCTCACGTGCAAAAACGTCTTTGAAAAAAGAAATGATAACTTGAGTGGTGGCACTTGCCACAAACCTTACCTCTGGCCATTTGCAATGATAATCAATCATCAAAAGGGCAAAACGGGCATTATGAGGTAGATGATTCAAAAGACCTGAAATAGCGAAAGCCACCTTCTGCCAAGGAAAATCAGGCCATGAGACCGGTCTGAGAGGAGCAGAGGAAACTTTAAGCATCTGGTCACTGCTTATGCACTCAGGACATTCCCTAACAGTACTATCAACAATTTAGTCAAGTCCAGGCCACCAAAAATTAGCCCTAATAAGGCGTTTCATAGAGGACATACCAAGGTGTCCCTGGTGCCCAAGTAACAGACTTTTCCTCTGCATGGAGCCTGGAGGAATAATCTTTCCCCCGTTGAAAAGTAAACCACCATCTTCCTCTATCTCATCAGAGACTTGGCATAAAGGGACAAAATCAGCAGTAGTGGAATTATCTTTAGGCCAATCTTTTTTCAAACAGTCAAAAACAAATTGAGACACAGCATCATTTTTCATTTCAGTCATCCATTCAGATTCAGACAAGCTAATAAACTCTTCTGAAACAAAATCTTTGACAGTGGCAACTATGTCTGAGTCCTGTTCAACATAAAATGCACGATCATCAGAACAAGGCAATCTGGAAAGAAAATCGGCAGTAATATTACTCCTGCCAGGGACATACATAACCTCAAAATCATACTCTTTTAGTCTGGAAGTGAGTCGAGCAATGCGAGCAGTAGAGTTCCATCCCTACCAATGAGGGGGTTGTGATCAGTCCTGAGGAGAAATCTGTTTCCCCACACATAGTTATGAAAATGCGCTATGGCCCAAATACATGCCAATAACTCCCTCTCAATCACTGCATACCTTCTTTCAGTAGCCGATAAGGTTCTAGATGCAAACGCAACACACCACTCTTCCTTCCCAGAGCACTGACTCAGTACTCCTCCCAGACCATAACAGCTAGAATCAACAGTAATAATGCATTTTTTATTTAAACAAAAAGTCTTGAGGGTGGGAGCATTCACAATCTCACTTTTGATTTGTTTGAAAGCTGTTTCCTGTCTGTCTGACCAGACAAACTCAGTGGATTTTCTGGTTAACTCTCTGAGAGGCTCCATCTTGGTGGCAAAATACTGTATAAACTTACTATAGTATTCACGTAGGCCAGCAAATGAGAGAAGTTTCTCTCTGTTGTCTGGTGAAGATGCAATTATAACAGCCTCGACCAAAGATTTTTTTGGTACCACACCCTCACCTGAGAGGGTGTGACCCAGATACTCAACCGATTTGCGGAAAATGTGCATTTACTGGATTTAAGTGTCAACCCACTCTTTCTCAACCTTAAACAAACTTACTTAACATGTTGGACATGATCATCCTCACTCTAAGAAAAAATGAGAATATCGTCCTGGAAGACCAAGGTGAGTCAGAGTCCGCCATAAGCTCAAGTTTTCTTTCAAGTATACAAACCATGCATTTTGGTGGACCAATCTTGTCAGCTTCTGAAACATCAAAAGAGTCTCGAATAGAAACGACAATTCCGGATTCTAGTTCAGACTGGATATCCTCACCCATGGATAAATCATAAGGAATAGTAGAGATTTTCCCTTTGGAATCATTTGAAGACGAAACAGAAGAAGAAATCTTCTTGGTATTGGTATCCTTGTACATCTTGGAAAAATGCCCCATGCGTCCACATTTACTACATTCTTTCCCAATAGCAGGACATCGTGGGAAGGAAGCTATGTGACCTGGATTACCACATCTATAACTGTAAAAAAATGTGGAATTGACGTTACCTTTCAAGTTGGTATTGTATGTACCTTTAGAAGTGCTAGGCGTGACACTATTTACTTCGCTTGAAATAGGTTTAATCTCTTTATTGAGGGACTTAATCCACTTTTCCGACTGTTCCAAACCCTTGGCAGTGCTGATAGCTGTCTCCAAATTAGGGTCACCTAAAATCCAAAGTTGTTCTTGGACTTTTTTACTTCTCATATGAACAATGATTTGGTCCCTGATCATTTCATCAGTGATCAAACCAAAGTTACAGTGCAAAGATAAAGCACGAAGAGCAGTAAGAAAATCATCGAAACACTCTCCCTCTTCTTGGCCCTAGTGTAAAATTTAAACCTATTTATCGCAACACTGGTAGTGGGTTTAAATCAGTTTTCAATGCGTGAAATTGCTTCATCATGAACATTATGATCACCCCCAGACCTTACTGGAGGAAGAGTCCTGTAAACCACTTGACCCTCAGAGCCTAAACAATGAAGAAAAATATTATTCTTCCTTTCAGCAGACATGCGTTCACTATCAATAGCTTTTAAATATGTGAGAAATTCTTCTTTCCACCTCGACCATGGAATAGGTGGTTCACCTTTGCTTTGTAGGAACTTACTTGGTGGATCAAACTGCATGGTGTAATGTTTAAGATAAAAATTTCTAAATAATATTTAAATAAAGACAATAACAATAATGCAATAAAGAAATAAATGGCAGCTGAAATAAACTGGTTAATGCAGATAATTAATATGAAAATGTATAAAAATCAAGGTGTGCCTGTCACCGTAAATAACAGGCAAAATAGGAGTAGTTTAATGATTTAATAATGTGGTACAGTATGGTGTGCCTGTCACCGTAGTAAGAATAGGCATCCAATTTGAGTATAAGAAATAAACACCAAAAAGTACAATAAATGAAAAAAATGTAGAAAAGTTAACACATCTACCGTAGAAATGCTGTCCAAGTTTTGAAAAGTGAATCTCTGTGAATGAATTTGAAGCTGAAGAAGACGAGAAACGCTCCTCATACAAATAAGGTCGCAAAGTACCAATAATAAACCTCTTCCGACATAGGGAAAATTCTGGCGAAATAAAGATGGCCACCAGCGTGACGACGCACGACGTGTCCGACGTGGAGATTACACGGAGCAAATATGACGTGCAGGGAAAAGTGTCAGAGCAACAGTAACCAAGTAAGAGCACGCACGTAGTGACAAAAGCATCAGTCCCACGGTATAGTAACCGTAACAATAGAGACTAGCAGACGTCACCAGAAGGCATTCCGTTGTCTGGGCAACTGTAGTCAATTTGGAGGAGATAACCGTTGAAACATGAAAATTGCCCAAACTTGTAGAAATTCACCGGAACCCCACAGAAGAAGCCAAAATAATCTGGATTTCATCAATAAATACCCAGATGTCACCAGCGTTAACAACAGCAGTTCCGGTGGTGAAAGAAGGCAGGAAACGAAGAACGGGTCTGGAAAACCTCGCCTCACCAGTGCCACTGGGATGATGCAGCAAGCGCAGTTTTTGACGAATCGTTGCCACTTGTAAAGTATTAAAATATCCAGAAGGTAGGTAAAAATTGAAGTTTATTATAAAAGTGGCACAGCGCATCCGCACGTAGCATGATTAAAGCAGTAACTGATAATACTCGAACTCTGGAACGTGGAATCCAAAATGTACACACAGGTACATGGTTCCATGTTCTACGAGGGAAGAGAGCACGAGAAGGAAGGGGAAAAGGAAAATAAGGAGAGATGAACAGAAAGAAATGTAACACGGTTGTGAGAAGTTGGCCTGGTATATGCTGTCCACTAATTAAAGTGGGCACCTTGTACCAGTCCAAACAAAACTTACTGATGATTAGGTTAAAGACAACCTTTATTGAAAGATATCCTAGTGGTAGCTATGGAGAGCAGCCTTCAGGCTTAGTCTCGAAGGAATGTAAAGCAGCTTGGTTTACCAGATTATAACCTCTTGAATGACCAAATGAAAGGAGAACCACACAAGGTATATATATAAAATATATGTATTTATTACTTAACACTCTCTACTAACCTCTTTATGAGATTAGAGAACAAGGCACACAATATTAATACACTAGAACGACAGTAAATAACACAATACACAGTGGGCCCCAGGGGGAGACCATACCATATATTACGAAAGTGGTATAACAACCACGACTTGACTAGACACAGTGCCTAGAGCACGTAGAATCGCTGGTACCCCAAGAAACCACCCAAGGTAGTGACGCAGGGGACCCACCGGGGACGCGTGCAGTGTGAGAATGCAGCCGCGAACTCCGTACAATCCTATGGGAAAGTCGCGGTTGGAATTTTAAAGCTTAAGGGCACTTAAGAGAGGACTTGGAGCAAACCCTTTCAAACTTAGAAGTTTCTAAGTCCAGCACCCACGTGAGCACCGGAGTACTCGTGTTACCTAACCCTGGGAAACCGGGTGCATAGGTGTCAAATGGTGTCGGGAATCTTAATCGCTTTCAATGGAGTGATGCTCCAAAGTGCTGCTGTCGTGAAGAGGAAAGGTGTCCGGTGCGATCCAAGCCTGGATCGGAGCTGAGAAGAACATGAAAGCAGAAGGGACAGAGTCTGGGTCACATGCCAGTGACCAGAGGCACGATAGACGAGTGCCCACCGATGTCGGGTGCTTCAGGTGAGATGAGGTGAAGCTTGATTCTGCAGCCACGGGAACCAGGAGACGTCGACGATGACCAAAGTCCACAGGCGAGCTGTACCACAAAAGACGTCGAGTGCTGGGGAGTCAGTGTCCGGATTGGAAACCAACAAGCCTTGGCAACTGCAACCCACACGGTCAGAGAAAAGATGCCTCGGTGTGGACCAGCAAGGTCCTGTGAACTCCCCAAGCAATGGAGAGTCAGGGCACGTCTGGAGCAACCAGGAAAGCCCAACAGGTTGACAGACCAGGGATCGCGAAGCGACATCGAGAGGAATCGCTAAATACCAGCCCACGGAACACTCGTGGAGTGTAGGCCAGTAATCTTCGGTGGAATCACTGCTCGGGGTCTGGACTACAAGTAGCCCAAAGCACAGCCTCAGGGATCGCATAAAAGCACATGCTGCTGCAAATCTGCACGGTGTCCAGGGATTCAGGTTGCACGGTCCCTACGAGGGCTGTGGGTCTCAGGTTTGCTGAGAGCACTGGTCGGCCTCGGGGAAGCTTAGGAACCCACCTCCTGTGTTGCAAAGTCTTTGGAGTCCATCAGGAGCTGCGTAGATGCAAACTGGTCAGATGCGACTTTGGTGCCTGCCTTGCAGGGGAGTAATTCCTTTACTCCAGGGGAGTTTCTGTAGCAGAGTTTCGTCCAGGTAAATCTAAAGTCCTATAGCCAGGGGTTCCTACTTTATTCCCAAGGAAGGGGTGGGACAATACTCTGGGTCCCACCTATGTGAGGGGCAGGACAGAGGGGTGGCTACACCTATGTCCTTTGTCCAGTTTCACACCAGGGCAGGGGCTGATAGCCCCTGCAACCGGTTTCAGCTGGACTATGCACAGGGACACCAAATGTGCCCCCAGTGCAGACATCAAAGCACTCTCAGAGTGCACCCACCCAGCCACAATACACTAAAACCTGTCTGGGAGGTGGTCACACCTCCCTGTGACAGGAAACCTATTGTCCAGCCGTCCCCTGCCGGAGTTTCGTCCAGCAGCAAGAGAGCAGACTTGTGTCTGTGACTGGCATCATCCATTTTGTGATGCCAGGGTCTGTGAAGCTGGTACCGGGTGTACCGGTGCTGTCATGTTTCTCCCTCTAGTAGGGTGGATTCATACCTCCCACACCAGTAACTGGTGTGGAGGTATAATTCCAAGGTGTTTGACACCAAACACGACATGTTTCCATGCAGCCGTTTTGAAGTTAGCATTTACCACGAGGTTATAATGCACTTAAGAGTATATGGTAGGCAGCATCACAAACAACCCCGGAATAGAGGTTCCGAAGGCTGCAGAGGGGCTCTGCTCATGCAGTTGCATCCTCTCACATAAAAACCAGCACCCTGCCTTCAGGATTGATAAGGCCTGCCATAGGGGTGACTGGTTTATATGTGCAGTGATATGGATAGATATAGTGAACCTATATCTAAGTAAGGGGTGCATACACCACCTTATACAGGCTGCTGTAGCAGACCTGTTGTGTCATTGTGAATGGTCTCCCAGGGGTGGCATAATATATGCTGCAGCCCCTGAGAGGCCTCTGGGGTACCTATGCCCTGGGTATATAGTATACCATATACTAGGAACTTATGAGGGTACCCCAGAATCCAATCTGAAGTGTACCTAAAGTACATGAACAACCACTTTAGGGAAAAAGCAGATAGACTCGGGTCCTGATTAGCAGGATCCCAGTCAAACTAAGTCGAAAACCAGCAAAACATCAGGCAAAAAGTGGGGGTAACCATGCAGTCAGATTCCACCTTCCTACAACGGTGGCTCTGTGGAAGATGTGCAGAGGGCAGAGGTCCGTGGGGGCTCCTAAGTGAATGCTCTTCATGGTCATGGCTGTATCTTCAGTGGAGCCTGGGGTCCAGGCAGTGATGATGGGCTGTCTGCCGTCGCTGTAGGAAGGGGTGGTTTCTGAAGTTGGTTCGCTGAAGTTGTCGTAGAGGGCCTTGATTTTCAGATGGAAGTAGGAGCCTAGCTTGTTCTAGAGGTCCTGGGAGGGTGTGACATCCGTGGATTCGCTGAGGGGTTTAGTGAATTGCTGGATGATGCTGTATAGTTCCTTTGAGTTGCTGGAGTTGGTGAGGATTTTGTTCCGGATGAAGGTCCTTTTGGTGGAACTGATGAGTTGGTGGTATTCTGTCATGGCGTTCTTGTAGGTGGTCTGGTCTTGCGTGTTTTGCTGTTCCTCCTTCGTTTTTCAAGACGTCTGCAGGTGCTTCTGGATTCTTGGAGGTCAGTAGTGAACAAGGTGGCCTTCATGGGGTGCTATCTGTCGGGGTTCTGGAGAGGGACAAGCTTGTCTGCGCAGTTGGTGTAAGACCTGGGGTCACCGGGCCCTAAGGGGGTAACGTGACTCGAGCGGGTGGGCACCCGAAGGCTTAAGTGTAAAGCGACCATACAACACACACATCCCCTGAAGCAGGAAACGCACACAATAATGGACACCACACAGTAGGTTCAATGAAAATCAGTCAGTTTATCTAAACACTTTAGATGTAAACGCAGTTCATTAGGTTGCAATGGGCATTACTTGAATATATTAGAGTCAGACTCACCAGCATTTCATTAGGGTGCAATTGGCATTTACCTGAATACCTTAGCGTCAGATTCAAAAGCCATACGTTATGATTCAATGGGTAATACCTGAAGACATTAGCGTCAGATTCAAAAGCCATACATTATGGTTCACTTATTGATGCCTGAATACATTTGCGTCAGACTCAAAAGCACTTCGTCATGGGTCCCCTGGTAATACCTGGTGATCCTGGGGGAGCATTAAACACAGCGGTTAACCATAGCGCTGCGCACCTCCCACCACTAACGCTTTGTAATCTGACCTGGGCACCTAGCGCTGCATCTGGCACTCGATCAGCGCTGCAAGGCATGACTTGAGAATAGAGCGCTACATGGGACAAACTCTTAGCGCTCCAGAACAAGACTTGAGAACATAGCGCTACATGGGACAAACTCTTAGCGCTTCAGAACAGGACTTGAGAATAGAGCGCTACATGGGACAACCTCTTAGCGCTTCAGAACAGGACTCGAGAATAGAGCGCTACATGGGACAAACTCTTAGCGCTTCAGATCAGGGTTCTCGCCGCCACAGTACTTAAATGCAGGGTCCCCTTTCACGGGACGGGTGTCTTCCCAGGCGGTGAGGAGCGCTCGGCAGTCTACTTTAGGGTGAGGGGACGATCCCACAAAGGGAGGCCAGAGTCTTGGCGGGGCAACGGGAAGCGGTGCGGTGCCGCTCCCGAGTGTCAGGGGGCGCACCGGGTCCTCCACGAGCCTCCCGGGGGAAGGGGTGAGTCCCAGGCCTCAGCACGGCCACGCTACCACCCAAACCCCGGGGGTTACCTTGATCTCGACGTCCTCGGGCTGCTCTCGACTCTCCTGGGCTTCCGGCCGCTTCAGGGGGCCCGCGCCCGCAGCTGCCAATGGCAGTGCGGCCTGCGGGGGTGAGGCGCGTCACTCGATCTCCTCAACGGTGGGGGCGGCGTCGCGCAGTCCGCCCACGTCACGTGGGGGTGGAGGGCGGCTTCACGGCCTCCCCAGGCCTTGCACGATATCCTGCTCAGGCTGCGACGGCAGCGGCGGGGCCCCGGGCTTCTCCGCAGGCCCCAGTTCGGTGGAGGCAGGCTTCTTGGCCCTGGGCCGCGGCGGTGAGTGCGCCTCTGGTCCCCGCACTGGGGGGGGGATACAAATTAAGGGGTGGACGACGGTGAGCTCAGCGCTCAGCGCCCGATGTGGGACTGACTCGGGGGGATCCCAGGCAAGGTCGGGGAGCGCAGGGGTCACAGCGCTAGTTCCTGGTTGATCCCCCAGCAGTCCAGCAGTTAGTTTCAACTTGGGTTTCAGTAGTGAGTTTCAGCATTCAGTTTCAGCATGAAGATTCAGCATTCAGTTGCAGCATTCAGTTTTAGCATGAAGTTTCAGCATGAAGTTTCAGCATGAAGTTTCAGCAGTCTTAATGGCGCAGATGTCTCTGGCGCCCTTAGGGGTTCTGTTCCTTGGGGGGGGGGATTGAGTTGGTGACTAGTTCACTCCTAGTCAAGCTTGGCAGACGGCCCCTGGGTTCCCCTACCGCTGGGCAAGATCAGTGGGCTAGTTACAGGATCCCTCACTCACTTGAAAGGCAGCACCTAAGCCCTGTCACTTCCAGAGGCATAAGTCCCTGACTAGGCCCTACCGCCTAAAACTCCTGCGTGGGTCCTCCAGGTCTGCTTTACCCCAACTGCCCACAAAATGTTCCCTCCCTCTGTTAAGTAGCCCTAGGTCAGGTGACCTCTATCCAAGGCGGCAAAAGTAAAAACACCACCTCCCTTCTAGAAGGTTCCAGCACATTCCAGGAGCTTCCTCATTCTACCTATGGGACAAAAAAGGCGGGCTGGTGTCGCAACATTGTTGTGGGGTTCCAGCCAGCTCCTGGCAGCTAGGGTGCTACTAGAAAGGCCACTCTGCAGTAGCAGGGGCCTGTGGCAGCCATCTTGGGAGAAGGGAGCACCTGCACCTTAACACTGATTGGCAATGAAAAGGCGCCCGGAGACCTAAGTCCAACATACAAATGAGGGTGGAAAAAATGATATTTGAAAAATACACACCCCCGTATTCCTATCTTTTATGTACTACCAAAAGTGCATAAAGACCAGAATTGTCCACCAGGAAGACCAATTGTTTCTGGGTGTGAGTCATTAACGGAACCAATTTCTAAATTCGTGGATTTCTTCCTAAAACCATTCATGAATGAGGTCAAATCGTACCTAAAGGATACCACTGATTTTTTAATCAAATTGGCTGAAATGGATTTCGAAGAAAATACCCACTTTTTAGTGACACTAGACGTAACATCACTATACACAGAGATACCCCAGGACGAAGGGTTGGCGGTAATTGAAACATTTTTGGATAGCAGACCCAAACCCGAAAAAGTGCCAACACAATTCATCATGGCACTGGCAACTTTTGCTTTAAAAAATAATTACTTTTGTTTCAAAGATGACTTTTTTTTATCAAATCAAAGGTGTGGCTATGGGATGCCCCTTTGCTCCGGAACTAGCAGTCCTATATATGTCAAAATTTGAAGACAGATTCATCCATAACAACAACCCTTTCACAGAATGTATCGGTAGCTGGGTCCGGTACATAGATGATGTCTTTATGGTGTGGACCGGAGACGAAGAAAAGTTACAAGCCTTTTACAATTGGCTTAATAACAGAACGCCTGATATTAAATTCAGCCTGAATTACTCTAAATCCAGAATGCCATTCTTGGATGTGGAAGTGTACCCCACAGATGGACGTTTGGCTACCACACTATTTAAGAAAGAAACGGACAGAAACAAGGCTTTGCATTATTCGAGCAACCATCCACGCAGCCTAAAAGAAAACTTGCCCTATGGGCAATTCCTGCGAATCCGCCGTAATTGTTCATTTAAAGATGAATATTTTTTTCATGCTGATAAACTAAAGAACAATCTACTAGCAAGAGGATATCCGAAGAAACTTTTGAAGAGAGCAATCAAACGAGCATGGTGAACACCACGCGAAGTCCTGCTTGAAAGACGAGACAAACCAAAAACAGACAGGATTGTATGCGTCTCAACGTTTGGCCCAACATCAAATTGATTTAAAAAGATCATCAACCAAAATTGGCACTTGGTCAAGAACTTGGATAAAACACTAAATGAAGTTCCGCTATTTGCCTTTAAAAAGGATAAAAGTATTACCAATCAGATAGTGCAAGCAGCACTACCTAAAGTAAAAAGCCCCGACATAAGAAGTTTGCTAAGCCTTCCACCAATACAAGGACATCATAAATGCGGCACATGTATTTGCTGTGACTCAACCATTGAAGGGAATGTTTTCTCTCATAACGGAATCAATTGGAAACATGAGACCTTTTCCAATTGCAAATCTAAATTCGTGGTCTACGGCATCTTTTGTCCATGCAACAAACTATACATTGGAAAGACCAACCAGGAAACTAGGATTAGAATCCAGCAGGATAAATCAAGAATTCGCAAAAATATACAAAATGCGCCGCTGGTGAATCATTGGCACCAAAAAAATCACACGGTAACGGAACTCAGATGGACCGTAATTTCCAAAGTGGAACAGGATAACCGTGGTGGAGATCTAGATGCCAAATTACTTAAAAGGGAAGCCATGCTCATCTTAAAATTCAATACGTCCATCAACGGTTTAAATGAACTCTCAGAAATTTACCATCTATGATAATGTTTATTTGCCACCCTTTAACGAGACTGCATAAAGTTTTCCACAACCGGTCTTTGATCAACCCATGGAAAGAACAAAACTACAACTCCCATGATCCTCCAAGTGTGACCTGGGTCGTCTAAACGGACGCTGAGACCGTTTTTGCATTCAGAATGGAGTCAGACCGGGAAAGCGAGGAAATTTGAACAGTCGCGTACGCCGAAGGTAAGAGCACTCTCCCTTACGGCCTCGCTTATATCGATTGAATTTTGAAGACCGCACTGATCAGCTCTCTCCTTCCGTTTTCACAGAGAGACATTCGATGCTCTTGCCAAGAAGTTTACCTTACTTCGGGCTTTTGGTGTTTTTTGGTCGTTGGTGTTACTTCGTGTTCTTATGCATTACCGTGCAGTTCAGGATGTAATGTGGGTCTTTCATTCTTGTAGGCCTTTGGCTCTTTCAGAATTTTCGTCGCAGCTCAGTGCTTCAAACACTTAGATTAAGGTAAGAATTAAGCACAATGTGTGCTGGTGTCTCACAATATAGGTGGGTCAGTTTAGTAAAACACTTTTTTCTGTTTTATTCCAGCAAGTGTTGGTCCTGATGAGAATCCCCTCACATTAAGGGATTCGAAACGCGTAGACCCTTCCGCTGTCGGCCAATCTGTTAAAAAAATTTAAAAAGTGTAGTGTTATAAACTTTGCCAAGCTTCTGTTTATGTTTTTCAAAAGCTTCACCATGTCTATTGTCAAATGAGAATGTCTGTGTAGTATACTTGAGGGTGAATGTAGTGTGTATGTATTAGTGTCACATAAATGTTTAAAGTCAGTATACAAATGTTGATATTTTATATGTTGTAATGTCGGCTGTTCTTACTTTTGGTATGTACAAATTTTGGTAAAATTGAATGTATTTAAATTGAAAAAGAAAAAGAAAATGAATGTTTTTTGATTAAATCAAACTGAGAAAGTGGTTTCGTTTAGACACTGTTTTATCCAGGTCTTCACAAAAAGTGCTATTGAGTTAAATGCAGCACTGGCTCTTGTTTTGTTTATTATTGATTCCTAGGCTTGGCCTTGCTGCCTTCAAGCCTAAACCCTATCTTGCTCTCTAAGGTGGAAAAAATGAGGCACGATCAAA
Source organism: Triturus cristatus (assembly GCF_964204655.1). NCBI lineage: Eukaryota > Metazoa > Chordata > Amphibia > Caudata > Salamandridae > Triturus > Triturus cristatus. The sequence continues at coordinate 862,626,045 of NC_140590.1, forward strand.
AATACAGGGGGAGACCACCCTAGGGCTGACAGGTCTAAAAGTTGGTGATCCAGAGGTGTAGTTCTTAGGCTGCAGACTTGGCATCGGTTGAGGCGGGAGGGGGATTGTGGTTGAGGGTGCAGTTGAGGTGATCCTCTGTGACCTTGCTCCAGTTCCTACGCGAAGGGCGTGGAATGGGTTTGTGTGCGGTGGTATTGTTGAAAGAGAAGTGTACGCAGTGGTAGCCCGTCCAGAGGGGCTGCGTAGTGTGGCTGAAGCGGTTGTTCCCTCCTGCAAAGTTGGGGTCACCACCCCTACCTTGTGAGTAGGGGTGGTGACGAGCTATTTCAGTCCCATGTTGGTGAGGTTGTCCAGGAGGGCGGTGGAGTTGGGGTCATTGGGGTTGTCGAGGTGGAAGTTCAGGTCTCCGATGAGTTTGTAGTCCATGGAGGCGATGGCGTGGGACGCGATGAGGTCGGGTTATTATTATTGTTCCTCAATTTGTATAACAGAATAACAATGGTAAAAATAACCATACATAATTACAATAAATCAAAGAAGAGTCCGATAGACAGTGTACATGAAAGTTCCAAGGTAGTTGAGGAAGAGAGAATCTAGGGTGTGGAGAGTAGATGCGCATTTTTCCACGAGGTAGTGAACTATAAAATATTGTCAGGGGTGTACTGTGACTTAGGTCCAAGACTCGACATGTTACGGCATGACAAGAGGCAGCGGACAACAGGAGCTCAGGGTCTAAACAGAAAATGGGGGCATGGCCATGTCATCAGTGGGAGAGGAATTTGTTGGATAGAAAAGTTTTTACTTCTTTCCTGAAGAAGGATGTGGATGGGTAGCACCTGATCTCAGTGGGAAGAGAGTTCCAGATATTTGGCGCAATGCCATAGAAGGATCGGTGATAGGTTTTCTTTTCTTGAATTTTTGTGGCTTCTGCATTAGAGAGCTCATACTTCTGGAGGATCTAATTACATCCAAAAGGGTCAGTTTCTAGGACAGGTAGGAGGGGGTGTTGTGGTGCAGCTCTTTATGAGTCATGCAGTTCATTTTGAAATGCATCCTGGCCTCCAATGATAGTAAATTCAGAGCTCGAAGGTCAGGGCTGAACCATTTTAGCACAGTGCCGTAGAGGCCCACCCTATGTTCTAGCCGGTTGAGCAGGGTAGCATGGTTGACAGTGTCAAAGGCTACTGAGAGATCCAGTAGGATCAAGAGGCAAGATTTATTTTGGAGAAGTGAGCACAAGGCATCGTCGACAATGTGGACCATGGTAATTTCTGTACTGTGACCCGAACGGAAGCCTGATTGGTAATGGTCTACTCTAAAAGCTCGAATTGTTTAATGTGATTAAGGAGCTGTAGGTGCACACATTTTTCCTGGAGTATATATATATATATATATTACCTACTGGCGGTCGCCAGTAGGTAGTTATAGTTAGGACCACGTTTCCATAGGAAAACCTCAACATTCTATTTTGAATAACTTTGGCGCCGGTCGACGAATCCTCGCGAATTTCTCAAAATAGGTGGGGCGCTACGCTCCGCTCCTACCCTGAAAGTCTCGGGGGGATCCGTCAAGCGGGGGCTGAGATAAAAGGGGGGTCCCAAAACGCGTTTTTCCCATGCATTTTTCCATAGGACCTTTAGAACGAGCTACAGCCCGAACGGCTGAACAGAATTACTCAAAATTTGGCAGAGAGGTAGTCCGTAGGTCAAGGAAGTGCCTTTTGTAGGTTTGGTGTAAATCAGTTCAGTAGATTTTGAGAAAATAGCCTTTAAATCAATATATATATCTGAGCCCGCTTACGGTACGCTTACCGTACGCTTACGGTAAGCGTACGGTGGCGTGCGCGAGCGCGATTCTGATTGGCTCTTAGATCTTAGTAAACATTCGAATCGGCCGAAACCAGGAAGCGGCGGCCGCCATTTTGTGTATTTCACTCTGAAAAAAAAGAGTGAAAACAAGGAAAGGGGGCAATGAGGAGAGTTACAGACCCCCTAACAATTGTAAGGGGGTCAAAGAAGGACAGAAAAGTACAAAAAAAACATTTATTGATTTTAAAAAAAATCACGGGGTACGCGTACGGTAAGCTCACGGTAAGCGTACGGTAAAAAAAATAAAAATAAATAAATGAAAATCAGATTTAAGAGTTTAGAAATTAGGGAGCTCTAAAAAGAGCTGTTGTGTTTATGGAGTCATTTTTTTAGTGGTACCTACAAGTAAGTACCGATGCAGAGTCTAAGGTTCAAGAGGAAGACTCTGTTCCCTTCATCATTGAAGTGCACACCATCTCCTCTATAAATGTCTTGCATGTCGTAACGCAAGTTGTTGTGGTAAATGGCACCCATACCATAGTCACGGAGGAAAGCAGAAACAGATTTGTTGACGTGCTTTCTTGCTTTGTCAATCTGTGGACAGAAATGATTGGACCAGTTCCATTTTTGCCTTTGGCATATGTTGGAAAACACAAAGGCAGTTTTAGGGAAAAGTGTAAACAGTTGTGCAAAGGTGTCCTTCATAAGCATTTCCAGACCTACCCCAGTCAAAGTGCCTAGGTCATTGCCACCACAGTGCACTATTATGAGGTCAGGGTGTTGGATTTGCATGAAGGATTTCACCAATGGCATCAATTGGTGCCACTTTAACCCTCTCTGACCAATCCATTTAATGTCTACATTTGGCAAAGCAAGGTCTCTCACCATATCTGTTTTCTCTGCAAACTTTTCACTCCAGAAGACATAGCTGTGCCCTACAATCCACACTGTGAACATCTTCAAAGGAGAACTGGATGCACTCAGGAGGTGTCTTTCAGTAGAATGGCAATATGAAAAGAAAGACAGTTTGGAAATGGAGGCATACATATTTTTAACAAAACAAAAAGAACTGATTGGCTGTTTCATACCATTCTAGAAAAAAAACTAGGCTGTATGTGAAAATTAATAGAAGCATGTTTTGTATTGGTACAAAAAAATGTGTAACCAAAGAACAGTACTATGGATTTGCAGTTAGGATTGAAAAGTCAAGCACTCTTGCTCTGTGGAATTGAAACATTGTGTGTCGAACTTCTGACCTAACTGCACACAGCAGTGTTCCATGAGCTGTTGCTATGGTAGCAGGCAGAAGTCAAGTTGGGGGAAGGGTACTAGGCAGAAGTCAAGTTGGGGGCAGGGTACTTTTGGAAAAGGGTTGGTTTTCAACCAATAGAAATGTGTCATTACATTTGAAAAAAAGGGGGAAGCACTGAGATTTGAAACTTACATGTATATGTGTGGAAAAATAGAGGGAAAGTTTGCCATTATCTGGTTCTGCTGAGAGGAGAGAGGTGTACAGAACAGAGATCCTGGCTCTGATAATCTGCTGTTTGAGTGACACATTTCTTTCACAACTAACTAATTTTAAAGGTGAGTTTACAGTTTGAGAGGGGATGTATGTGGTAACTTAAGAAATGAATAATAGAAATGGGAATTGTTTTTGTTGTAGTTACACATGGTGGATTCATAATGTGTCAGTCTGTAAAAGAGATTTTCACTTGGCCCGAAAAAAAAAGAGCAGTAAGTGTGCTTTCAAATTGGCAAAGAAATTTCGTTTTGGCACTAATGTGAAAACATGACTCTGTGTCCATAGAAGAATTATAGGCAGAAATGTATTGCGTCTTGCTCTGGTGATTTCACAGTTGCAGTAGATGGAAAAGAGGAGCGAATTTTTGGGGGAAGAAGCAGAGGGTTAGCACACACCCATGTGCTTGCCATGTATAGTCATGCACAGTAATTAGAAGCGAGTGGGGTTTTCAGGTTTAAGTCTGTAATGCAAATACATTCAGCATCACTAAGGCTGGTTGCTCCTGCTGGAGTGTAGGCAGTCACAGAGAATACACACGGTGGTGGTCTGAAAAAAAAACAGCTTGGACATGTGCATTTAAATAAATTTAAAAAAAAGGTTTCAGAATGTGTCAGTCTGTAAAAGTGATTTCAAAGTGTAAAAAGAGATTTTCACTTGGCCCAAAAAAAAAAGAGCAGTAAGTGTGCTTTCAAATTGGCAAAGAAATTTCGTTTTGGCACTAATGTGAAAACATGACTCTGTGTGCATAGAAGAATTATAGGCAGAAATTTATTGCGTCTTGCTCTGGTGATTTCACAGTTGCAGTAGATGGAAAAGAGGAGCGAATTTTTGGGGGAAGAAGCAGAGGGTTAGCACACACCCATGTGCTTGCCATGTATAGTCATGCACAGTAATTAGAAGCGAGTGGGGTTTTCAGCTTTAAGTCTGTAATGCAAATACATTCAGCATCACTAAGGCTGGTTGCCCCTGCTGGAGTGTAGGCAGTCACAGAGAATACACACGGTGGTGGTCTGAAAAAAAAACAGCTTGGACATGTGCATTTAAATAAATTTTAAAAAAAGGTTTCAGAATGTGTCAGTCTGTAAAAGTGATTTCAAAGTGTAAAAAGAGATTTTCACTTGGCCCAAAAAAAAAAGAGCAGTAAGTGTGCTTTCAAATTGGCAAAGAAATTTCGTTTTGGCACTAATGTGAAAACATGACTCTGTGTGCATAGAAGAATTATAGGCAGAAATTTATTGCGTCTTGCTCTGGTGATTTCACAGTTGCAGTAGATGGAAAAGAGGAGCGAATTTTTGGGGGAAGAAGCAGAGGGTTAGCACACACCCATGTGCTTGCCATGTATAGTCATGCACAGTAATTAGAAGCGAGTGGGGTTTTCAGGTTTAAGTCTGTAATGCAAATACATTCAGCATCACTAAGGCTGGTTGCCCCTGCTGGAGTGTAGGCAGTCACAGAGAATACACACGGTGGTGGTGTGAAAAAAAAACAGCTTGGACATGTGCATTTAAATAAATTTAAAAAAAAGGTTTCAGAATGTGTCAGTCTGTAAAAGTGATTTCAAAGTGTAAAAAGAGATTTTCACTTGGCCCAAAAAAAAAAGAGCAGTAAGTGTGCTTTCAAATTGGCAAAGAAATTTCGTTTTGGCACTAATGTGAAAACATGACTCTGTGTCCATAGAAGAATTATAGGCAGAAATTTATTGCGTCTTGCTCTGGTGATTTCACAGTTGCAGTAGATGGAAAAGAGGAGCGAATTTTTGGGGGAAGAAGCAGAGGCTTAGCACACACCCATGTGCTTGCCATGTATAGTCATGCACAGTAATTAGAAGCGAGTGGGGTTTTCAGGTTTAAGTCTGTAATGCAAATACATTCAGCATCACTAAGGCTGGTTGCTCCTGCTGGAGTGTAGGCAGTCACAGAGAATACACACGGTGGTGGTCTGAAAAAAAAACAGCTTGGACATGTGCATTTAAATAAATTTAAAAAAAAGGTTTCAGAATGTGTCAGTCTGTAAAAGTGATTTCAAAGTGTAAAAAGAGATTTTCACTTGGCCCAAAAAAAAAAGAGCAGTAAGTGTGCTTTCAAATTGGCAAAGAAATTTCGTTTTGGCACTAATGTGAAAACATGACTCTGTGTCCATAGAAGAATTATAGGCAGAAATTTATTGCGTCTTGCTCTGGTGATTTCACAGTTGCAGTAGATGGAAAAGAGGAGCGAATTTTTGGGGGAAGAAGCAGAGGGTTAGCACACACCCATGTGCTTGCCATGTATAGTCATGCACAGTAATTAGAAGCGAGTGGGGTTTTCAGCTTTAAGTCTGTAATGCAAATACATTCAGCATCACTAAGGCTGGTTGCCCCTGCTGGAGTGTAGGCAGTCACAGAGAATACACACGGTGGTGGTCTGAAAAAAAAACAGCTTGGACATGTGCATTTAAATAAAATTAAAAAAAAGGTTTCAGAATGTGTCAGTCTGTAAAAGTGATTTCAAAGTGTAAAAAGAGATTTTCACTTGGCCCAAAAAAAAAAGAGCAGTAAGTGTGCTTTCAAATTGGCAAAGAAATTTCGTTTTGGCACTAATGTGAAAACATGACTCTGTGTGCATAGAAGAATTATAGGCAGAAATTTATTGCGTCTTGCTCTGGTGATTTCACAGTTGCAGTAGATGGAAAAGAGGAGCGAATTTTTGGGGGAAGAAGCAGAGGGTTAGCACACACCCATGTGCTTGCCATGTATAGTCATGCACAGTAATTAGAAGCGAGTGGGGTTTTCAGGTTTAAGTCTGTAATGCAAATACATTCAGCATCACTAAGGCTGGTTGCCCCTGCTGGAGTGTAGGCAGTCACAGAGAATACACACGGTGGTGGTGTGAAAAAAAAACAGCTTGGACATGTGCATTTAAATAAATTTAAAAAAAAGGTTTAAGAATGTGTCAGTCTGTAAAAGTGATTTCAAAGTGTAAAAAGAGATTTTCACTTGGCCCAAAAAAAAAAGAGCAGTAAGTGTGCTTTCAAATTGGCAAAGAAATTTCGTTTTGGCACTAATGTGAAAACATGACTCTGTGTGCATAGAAGAATTATAGGCAGAAATTTATTGCGTCTTGCTCTGGTGATTTCACAGTTGCAGTAGATGGAAAAGAGGAGCGAATTTTTGGGGGAAGAAGCAGAGGCTTAGCACACACCCATGTGCTTGCCATGTATAGTCATGCACAGTAATTAGAAGCGAGTGGGGTTTTCAGGTTTAAGTCTGTAATGCAAATACATTCAGCATCACTAAGGCTGGTTGCCCCTGCTGGAGTGTAGGCAGTCACAGAGAATACACACGGTGGTGGTCTGAAAAAAAAACAGCTTGGACATGTGCATTTAAATAAATTTAAAAAAAAGGTTTCAGAATGTGTCAGTCTGTAAAAGTGATTTCAAAGTGTAAAAAGAGATTTTCACTTGGCCCAAAAAAAAAAGAGCAGTAAGTGTGCTTTCAAATTGGCAAAGAAATTTCGTTTTGGCACTAATGTGAAAACATGACTCTGTGTCCATAGAAGAATTATAGGCAGAAATTTATTGCGTCTTGCTCTGGTGATTTCACAGTTGCAGTAGATGGAAAAGAGGAGCGAATTTTTGGGGGAAGAAGCAGAGCCTTAGCACACACCCATGTGCTTGCCATGTATAGTCATGCACAGTAATTAGAAGCGAGTGGGGTTTTCAGGTTTAAGTCTGTAATGCAAATACATTCAGCATCACTAAGGCTGGTTGCTCCTGCTGGAGTGTAGGCAGTCACAGAGAATACACACGGTGGTGGTCTGAAAAAAAAACAGCTTGGACATGTGCATTTAAATAAATTTAAAAAAAAGGTTTCAGAATGTGTCAGTCTGTAAAAGTGATTTCAAAGTGTAAAAAGAGATTTTCACTTGGCCCAAAAAAAAAAGAGCAGTAAGTGTGCTTTCAAATTGGCAAAGAAATTTCGTTTTGGCACTAATGTGAAAACATGACTCTGTGTGCATAGAAGAATTATAGGCAGAAATTTATTGCGTCTTGCTCTGGTGATTTCACAGTTGCAGTAGATGGAAAAGAGGAGCGAATTTTTGGGGGAAGAAGCAGAGGGTTAGCACACACCCATGTGCTTGCCATGTATAGTCATGCACAGTAATTAGAAGCGAGTGGGGTTTTCAGGTTTAAGTCTGTAATGCAAATACATTCAGCATCACTAAGGCTGGTTGCCCCTGCTGGAGTGTAGGCAGTCACAGAGAATACACACGGTGGTGGTCTGAAAAAAAAACAGCTTGGACATGTGCATTTAAATAAATTTAAAAAAAAGGTTTCAGAATGTGTCAGTCTGTAAAAGTGATTTCAAAGTGTAAAAAGAGATTATCACTTGGCCCGAAAAAAAAAGAGCAGTAAGTGTGCTTTCAAATTGGCAAAGAAATTTCGTTTTGGCACTAATGTGAAAACATGACTCTGTGTGCATAGAAGAATTATAGGCAGAAATTTATTGCGTCTTGCTCTGGTGATTTCACAGTTGCAGTAGATGGAAAAGAGGAGCGAATTTTTGGGGGAAGAAGCAGAGGCTTAGCACACACCCATGTGCTTGCCATGTATAGTCATGCACAGTAATTAGAAGCGAGTGGGGTTTTCAGCTTTAAGTCTGTAATGCAAATACATTCAGCATCACTAAGGCTGGTTGCCCCTGCTGGAGTGTAGGCAGTCACAGAGAATACACACGGTGGTGGTCTGAAAAAAAAACAGCTTGGACATGTGCATTTAAATAAATTTAAAAAAAAGGTTTCAGAATGTGTCAGTCTGTAAAAGTGATTTCAAAGTGTAAAAAGAGATTTTCACTTGGCCCGAAAAAAAAAGAGCAGTAAGTGTGCTTTCAAATTGGCAAAGAAATTTCGTTTTGGCACTAATGTGATAACATGACTGTGTGCATAGAAGAATTATAGGCAGAAATTTATTGCGTCTTCCTCTGGTGATTTCACAGTTGCAGTAGATGGAAAAGAGGAGCGAATTTTTGGGGGAAAAAGCAGAGGCTTAGCACACACCCATGTGCTTGCCATGTATAGTCATGCACAGTAATTAGAAGCGAGTGGGGTTTTCAGGTTTAAGTCTGTAATGCAAATATATTCAGCATCACTAAGGCTGGTTGCCCCTGCTGGAGTGTAGGCAGTCACAGAGAATACACACGGTGGTGATCTGAAAAAAAAAAAAAGCTTGGACATGTGCATTTAAATAAATTTTAAAAAAAGAGCAGTTTGTGTGCATTCAAAATGGCAAAGAAATTTCGTTTTGTGACTGTTGTGAAAAGAAATGTAGTAATATATTTAAATACAATAAAGGATTTTTTTTTTTAGTTTTTTTCAGGTATTGCTGAAGAACAGTGAACAAAATTTAAGATGCCTACAAAATCTCGAGTTCAAAAAACGCTAAAAAAAAAACTATATTTGAGGACAACTGGAGGACCAAAGTTAGTAGAAGATGCTGATGTTGGGAAAAAGAAAAAATCTTCTGGTAAGCAAAAAAAACAATTCATAAACAAAATATTGAAAACAAACAAAAATGTACAAAATGTCTGTTCTCGGAAAAATGTAACAAAACCTACAGAACAGCAAAAAATTGAGGATTTAGTTAATGCAAATATACCTTGTGCAATTGAAAAGTTTAACATAAACAGAAAAACAGCATTTAAAGAGATACGTAGAAAAATGTTTCAGAGAAGAGTTATGTCCAATTTGATAAAGGATATAAAGAAATATAAGCAAAAGGCTAAATATTATAAGAGAAAAAAAGAAATTGAAGCCATTGCAGCAAAAGCATTAGAATTAAAAAGGAAACTATTCATATTAATTTTGAATAGGATGCGTACATTAGATAAAATGGTTAATGTACTGAAATCACAAAGCAAAAGCAAAAGAGTAGTGAACAGAACAAACTTTTGTAAAGTGTTTTTAGGAAAGTGGATGCATAGTTCAAGTAGTGAACCTTTTTTTAATGAAGAAAGCTATTTTCAAAGTAATAGTTTGCTGCATGCAGTTGACACCAGAGGTCGTTCATACGAAGTAAAAAATGGTTGCATAATGGAGAAGGAGATAATGGTTCCAAGAGATGAGGTACAAGTGATGGCAGATGAGGCAATGGGGAGACGTCCTAAAGCCCCAGTGTACACTTGGAATTGTAGTAGTATTTGCACTGTGCGTCAGGAATCTATTGACAGATTTCGAGAGTTTCTAAGAGAATATAGTAAAAAAAGTGTAAAACAAAAGATTAAGGTGCTTCAAAGTCTGGATCCATGCAGAGTGAGAGAGAATACTGGTTTGCAGGGTCATTCTCTTGCTTGTCTATCTAGAAAAGTGTGCAATAGTGTTTTCCATCATTTTAGGATGCTGGCTGTTCATCATACTGAAATGAGAAAGTTTGTGAGACGGTTGTATTTTGCCAAAAGTCCAGCAATAAAGTTAAATGAATTGAATAGGGCTCTGTTCCGAGGAACGGTATCAGATGTAGAGAAGGTTGTTGATGAAATTCAGTTTTGTTACTTTGGTCCTGAAGAAAACAGTGCAGAGAAGGACACAGTAAATGAGGCAGAAGTGGAAGAGAATGTAGAACCCTCTGTAAGTAACACATTTAATGATCACATAACAAAATTTGCAATAGTCTCTAATGAAAGACCAAATGTTACTTGTATTTGTTGCCGCAGAACTCATTATAGAAAACAAACTAGGAATGTTGATCTCTACAGAAAGAGTGAAAATGAAGATAATTATAAGTGGATGGATTTTGCCACATATATATTTCTTGAAAATTGTTTTGAATTGGGTGAAGATCAGCGTATTTGTAAATACTGCTACAACAAGTTAGAGGAAAATAGAATGCCGACCAGAGCTGTACATAATAATTTAGAATTGGATGCTATTCCTGCTGAACTTTCTGAATTAAATACATATGAGTCTATACTCATTCAATGTGTTCATCCGTTCCAGACCATAGTACGTATGGAGCCCAAAACTGGTAAATTACCTCCTTCAGATTTACTGAGAGGTTTAAAAGGTAGAGTGGTGTATTTGCCCTTGGATTTGAAAAAAAATATGGAAACTATTGATGCGGATACTTTGGAAACTGAACCATTAATTATTCTGGTTAATGGTGTACCTACAAAGAATAAGAAGATTTGGCAGGAGCTGGTAGATGTGCGGAAAGTACAAAGAGCAAATTTGTATTTGAAAAAAAATAACAAATGGTATGAATCAATTTATATAGAAGAAGAAGAAGAAGAAGAAGAAGATTTACAAGGAGACACAGAAACACCAACTGGACAAATTGAAAAAGTGGACAAGTCAAAGGAAGAAGAAATTTATGAACATTTTAGCATACATCCTCTCCATTCGAAAGAAGTTATGGGAGACAATATTGATCTCTTTCAGATGAAGAAAGCAAAAGGAAATCCCGTGAGTGTATGGGAGGAGAGCTTGGAAGCTCGATGTTTTCCCCAGCTGTTTCCTAAAGGAAAAGGAGGACGATACGATGAACGTCCAGAACAGATTCCAGCTTCTGAGTATCGGACTACAAGACTATATGCTGAAGATCCCAGATTTCGACAAAGTATCCCTTATTTGTTCCATCTTTTATTTGAAAGCGACTTGTCTGCACTGTCTTATGCAGTAAATCACATTTTAAAAAGTGGAGTACATTTACAAAATGTGTCTGCTAAGGATTTTATGGAGAAAGTGCAGCACCGAGATGATCATTTGGAAACACAACTGATCAATCTGATGGCTTGTCAGCGTGGGACAAATGAATATTGGTACCGACGCCATGGTGAACTAAAATGCATGTTACGCAACTTAGGAACACCAACATGGTTCCTTACCCTAAGCTGCGCCGAGTACGCTTGGGATGATTTACTGGATTTTCTACGAGAGGCCAATTCAAACATTGAAAACATCGAATACAAGACAGCAGGAGAACTGTGCTCATTGGATCCGGTTAATGTTTGCAGATATTTCAATCATAGATTTGAGGCTATGATGTCCTTCATCTGCAATAAAAAAAATCCACCCCTTGGAGAAGTAGTGGATTTCTTTTGGAGAAAAGAGTACCAGGCAAGAGGTGCTCCTCATATTCATATGCTGCTGTGGATCAAGGATGCCCCAAAGTTTGGAACAGATACTGATGAAGCAGTGTTATCTTACATTGAAGAATATGCAACATGTGCTATACCTAAAAGCACAGAAGAGAACAAGTTAAAGGAGCAAGTTTTACGTTTCCAAAGTCATCGGTGTGGAAAATACTGTCGACGGAAATACAAGAGCAAAGAAAAATACTACACTAAATGTCGATTTGGATTTCCTAGACCTGTTCTTACAAATGGAAGAGTCAACAGTTTTATGTCAGCTGTGAGACATACTATCACAAGAAAATCACCTAAGAATACCTACAACCTTAAAAGAAAAGAAGAATCAAAAAATATAAATGACTACAACCCAGTCATTTTATCCATGTGGAACGCTAACATGGATATACAGTATGTTGCTGACAATTCCATTGCTGTTGCTCGATATGTAACGTCTTACATTACGAAATCAGAAAAAACAGAATTGAAGGAAATGTGGGAAGAGATTTCTCACGAGAAGACTGTCAGTAAGAAGCTGTACAGTTTCAGTTTGAAGATGTTATCGCATCGAGAAATTGGATCCTACGAATGTTCAGATAGGTTATCTTCTGCAAGTCTCTACTCGAAGTCAAGAAGAATAATTTGGGCAAGTTTAGGCCTTGCAGCAATGAGAAATCGGGTACTGAAATCTGTTGGAGAAATTGAATATTTGGCTGAGAATGACCCAGAAAGTACAGACATATTGAAAACAAACATGTTGGACACATATTATCCCAAGAGAAGTCATCATCTGGAGAACATGTGTCTCTATGAAGTGCTGCAGAACTACATTTATTCACGGAAAGCTGCAGAAGACATCAACAGTGGAAAATATAAAGTTGTTGGTGAAGAAGGATGTTTGGTGAAGCAAACCAAAGGAAGTTTGATAAATCACCGGAAGCTGAGTTGCGACACTACCGACAAGAAAGAATTTTACTACTTGGCTCTTTTACAGTTGTTTAAACCATGGCGTACAGAGGATGAACTACTGGGAGAATTCCAGAGCTATGAAGATTCTTTTAATGCTTGCAAAGACAGCATACAATGCAGTACATTCTCAACTTATCTGCAAATGTTAAATGAAGAAATTGAACAGGAAACTACAATTGCAGCAGAAATAGCTAGAGACAGTTCTCAGGACAGCCAAAGTTCAGGAACACACAGTCAAGATCCCCTAGGACAACCAATCGTTGAAAATGAAGCATCAATAGCCATGAATGAAGTGGAAACGGCTATGAATCAAGCTCAAGAAGAATTTATAGACTTAGAAAATTTGGAAAGACAACTGAATCAAGAGCAGCAACAAATTTATGAAGAGATCAAAAACAAAATTGATCACGGATTTCTACATATCAAAAAAGAGTGCTCATGCACATCATTTCATCCAATCAGGATGTATGTAAGCGGACAAGCTGGCACTGGAAAAAGTTTCCTAATTAAAGTCATCAGAAGCTACCTAAAGCAAAAAACGGATTCTACTTTGTCTTGTGTGGTTACTGCTCCAACTGGGTTAGCAGCATATAACATAAAAGGAATCACCTTACATCGTTTGCTAATGTTACCAGTGGAGCATGAGAACAAAATACAATTCAACAAGCTAACTGGAGAAGCATCCTTGGAAGTTTCACGAGTATTGAAGAAGATGCAAGTTCTCATTATTGATGAGGTGAGCATGGTATCAAACTTAATGCTTGCCTTTGTGCATTTAAGAATGCAGCAAATTTTGAAGACAGACTATGACGTGTTATTTGGTGGAAAACACGTCATAGTTTTTGGCGATCTTTTGCAACTTACTCCAGTTAAAGGACAACCAGTGTTTAATACTGTGACACATGAAGACACAAAGAAGTCATTGGGAAGCATTGGAAATACAAATATTTGGTCCTTCTTTGAGTACAAGGAACTTACAACTAATATGAGGCAAGCAAACGATGAAGAATATGGAAGTATTCTGAAAGATATCAGGATTGGACTACTCACAGATGTTGGGAAAAAAGCATTACAGAGTCGGCTGCTACATAATTTATTTCCAAAGGAAGAAATAGTTGCAGAGAAAATATACAAGAATATTGCAGAAAACAAAAGTGTCATCTGCTTAATGCCAACTCTACGTGAATGCTCAATATTTAATGAGGAGCTTTTGAAATTGGAAAAGGAAGACATCAGGAAATTGGAAGCAGTGGACAAAATTGAGGATGGAAGAATTACAGTCACAGTAACAGGCAAACTGAAAAATAAATTGGACTCACTAGAGAAGAACATCTCCAAAACAGCAGGATTAGAAAAAAATCTTTATGTTTGCATGAACTGTAGAGTGTTTTTAAGGAGAAATTTGGATGTTGAGAAAGGCTTAGTGAATGGAGCGATGGGAAGAGTTGTGGGTTTTATTAATTATCAGAAAAAAGAAGGAATTGAATGTTTACAGATAAAATTTGATCAGATAGAGGAAGTTAAAGACATTTGTCGTTGTTCAGTTCGTTTCATGCTTGTGAAAGACTTATATGTACGTAGGAAGCAGTTTCCGTTTTCACTAGCATATGCTGTAACTATCCACAAGTCTCAAGGATTGACTGTAGATTGTGCATTTGTGAACATTGGTTCAACTGTGTTCAAAGAAGGTATGGCATATGTAGCTTTGTCACGAGTCAAAACATTATCAGGTTTATTCATGATAGACTTTGATGACTCAAAAGTTAGTGCTGATACAAACTGTGTAAAGGACTATAATAGATTAAGAAGAAGCTATGCTCCTCATTTAGGTCAGTATCCTGTGTTGGAGAAACGTGTAGTTTCTCGTAAAAGGAGAAATGAGAATATCTGTAATGAAGATGTAGAGAAGAGGAAAAAAAAGAGGAGTGATGTAATTGCAAGCAAAAAGAATAAGGAAAATGAAGAACAGGTTGTAGGATGTCATTTTGAAAATAGCTCTGGTGTCAACTGCTACGCTAATGTAGTGCTGAATGTTGCATTTTATCTGGAAAGTTTGCAAGAGCAGATAATAGTAAATCAGGGAAAAAGATTCTGTTCAGAGCTCAGTCTCCTTTTTGAAAAGCTGAGTAAAGATAAAACTCAAATAGAAAGTGCTACTGAAATTAGAAAACTTTTAGATGTATGTTCAGGACGAACACAGTTTTCTCAAAATGAACAGCAAGATGCACACGAATTTTTGATGTATTTTCTTCAGGTAGTGGAAGAAGAAGGAGTTCCCATTGACATTTTTTTTGGTCTCTCTTATAAATGGGAACATAGTTGTGATAATTGTTATAATATATGTGGCTCTATTGTTGATAATGAAAGGTTTATTTATTTGACATTGCCAGAGAGTAAAACAGTCACTTTTGCAAAATTAGTTAAAGATGCTAATCATAGCATGAAATGTGGTGAGTGTAATTCTGACATGTTTTCAACATTAATTTTAAGGGAATACGGACAGTATGTAATTTTAATGATGCAACGATGTAGAGCTGATGGATCAAAATTGGATACTTTAATAAAGAAGTTTACAGGACAGCAATTATCAATTTCAGGAAAAACTTTTGTAACTGTTGCAATAATTTTCCATGATGGACCTACTGTTACTTCTGGACATTACACAGTTTATCTAAAATGTGAAAAAGGCTGGACACTGTGTAATGATTCCCAATTGATTTTCAAACAACGTTTGCCTTTTGATTTAGCAAATTCCTATCTAATCTTCCTGAAACCTAAATTTTAGAGAGATTTGGCAAGATCTGGACAAAATAATTTTACCATTTTACTGGATTACCATTGCAATTTTGTAGAAAAAAGATTTTTAAAATTATCATTTGGCCTAAAGGAAAGATAACCAATTGTAATGTGGACTTTTTTAAATTTTAATGCAATTTTCAAAAACCAATAATTTAGAGATAATCGGTAACTTCTGCACATTTTAAATTATGGAATGCTATTGGACTGCCATTGGAAATTTTTTCAAAAATGATTTAAAAAATTACTATTTGGCCATGTGGAAAAGTAAGCAATTCTATTGTGGACTAAATAAATTATTCAAAAAATTTTCGTGAACCAAAATGTTACAGAGAATTGGTGAGATCTGGACAGATTAAACTTTAGAATTTTAATGGTTTTCCCTTGGAAATTTATTCCAGGAAAAAAAAAAAAATACTATTTGGCCTAAAGGAAATAAAATCAGATGTATTTTGGAGTTATTTGAGATATAATATTGTGATTATACTTCTGAAACAAACATATCAGACGGTATTTTAAAGAAAAAAGTATTGTTTTTAGATTATATTTTTTTAGAATAATATGCATTTCTGTAATGATAAGTTTAAGTGAGAAGACATTCTGGGCTTTTTTAATACAATCTTTGTGATTGTTAATTTTTTTTGCCCGCTGTAAAATGATGAATGCAATTGCTTTCACAATTAATAGTGAAATGCAATATATTCTGAAAACAGCAAAAATAAGGCAAAAATATTTTTTTGTAAAAAATGTAAATATGTGTATTGTATTATAAAATGGATAAAAAATATTAATACTTTTTTCTTTATTTTCAGATCGATATAGAAAATTTTCGGAAACTACAACCATTTTAAAAACTATTTTTAAAAAAAACAAATGAATAAATATTTTTTTGAGTGAGTATGGTAAGTTAAAAATAAAAATTGTAGTCTCTCAAGGACTTTGTAATGAGATAAATGATTTTTAGTGTTTTTTTTTTAAAAAATAAAAAAAAGGTACGCTTACCGTACGCGTACGGTAAAAAAAAAAAAAAAAAAGTTTTAAAAAAAAAAGAAAAAAAAAGATGAAAGATAAGGTTGGCTCTTAAAAGAACCGTTGTGTTCATGCAGGGACAGAGGAAAGAAAGATTGGGAATATTAGACGGTACGACAAGTGTGCTGATCTATTTTACTGTTCACCAGGGAAACACTGGTCTCCCTATAAGTAATTAGATCGTGACAAGTGGCGCACCGTACTTCAACCCTCGCAAACCGAGGGTTAATTTCCAGAGGGCCAGCAAAAGGAGATTCTCCCCCCACAGATGAAGGGCTCACCTGACCTGCAGAAGAAGGAGTCTGCCCTGCAGATGATGGTCCAGGCTGAGCTGCTGTGGATGTACTGGCTCGTCTTTCTGAAGAGTTACCTCCAAAAAGATGACCATGTGTCCTTCTGTGTACTTCCTGGAGGTGTCTCTTCATGGTGTGATTCCCAAAGGAATACTTCCTGTTAGGATTACCTCTAGAAAGTACACGCTTACACAGCTTGCAAGTAACTAAGGGTGCATTCACCTTTTGCTGGCCTTCTGGAAAAGTAAAATACTCCCAAACGTAAGAAGGCTTTACTTTCCTCGCTCTCTGCCTCAAGACAGTGCTGCTGGTGCTAGCCTCACTCTCAGAAGAGCTCTGCTGTTCTGCCATCGTATCCCAAAGACAAACCAGCTCCTTCTCCCAAGGGATCACAAGCAGAAATGAGGGGAATGGGTGTGGTGTAGGAGAGTTCTAGAACTGAAAGTAGTTTCAACCAATCAAAAGTTGTGTTTCAAGATCACATGACCTACCGTACGCTTACGGTACGCTTACGGTACGCTTACGGCAAAAAGTACGCGTGCGCGTAAAAAAGACACGCGCTTGCGCGCATGCGCATAACAGTCATTTCCCGGCACTTCCGCGTAACGTGCGCGTGTTGCGTAAGCGCGCACGCGTCCCACGCGCAGTACGCGCGGCTACGCAAAGTACGTAACTATGCGCAAGCAGCGTAGATAGATTACGGACGTTGCGTAAACCGTACGCTTACCGTGAGCTTACGGTACGCGTACTATAAAAAAAAAATCAAAAAAAAAAAAAAAATCTGGAAATACATTTTACATGTTTATTTTAAAAAATATATATAAAAAAAATATTTAAGGATTTTAAAAATTTAAGCATAGTCTTTATAAAAGATAAGAAAATTAAATTAAAAATATGTTTGAAAAAAATGAAGAATAAAAGAAAAAAATAGCATTTAAAAAACCTTGCAAATTCACTGAAAAAACCATGGGTTTCACACACGTTATAGTTAGGAATTAGCATTTAAAAAACCTTGAAAATTCACTGAAAAAACCATGGGTTTCACACACGTTATAGTTAGGAATTAGCATTTAAAAAACCTTAGAAATTCACTGAAAAAACCATAGGTTTCACACACGTTATAGTTAGGAATTAGCATTTAAAAAACCTTAGAAATTCAGTGAAAAAACCATAGGTTTCACACATGTTATAGTTAGCTGGACATTTTACTCGTAAAAAACCAATGAAATTGCCCCGTTATAGTTAGTTCAGCTAACTATAACTCGCGCGCCCGCAATGCACTGCTGATGACGTCACATATTACATCACTCATGACATGGTCAGTGACATCACTCATGACATCACTGATGACATCTCAAATGACATCACTGATGACATCACTGATGACATCATCCTTGTGATAGAGTGGCAGACCTCCTCTCACCTTAATATAAGCTTTGATACACACATTCAAAAATAGAGACTAAAAATTTCAAAACAATGGACATACCAATACCAGTTACAACAACCTCTTCAGTAATTC
This sequence comes from Triturus cristatus, assembly GCF_964204655.1. Taxonomy (NCBI): domain Eukaryota; kingdom Metazoa; phylum Chordata; class Amphibia; order Caudata; family Salamandridae; genus Triturus; species Triturus cristatus. The sequence continues at coordinate 862,644,085 of NC_140590.1, forward strand.
TAAGATCCACATACACATCCACTCATTCACCAACAGTCCTATACAGTCACTCATACATGTACTCACTCATCATATGTACTCATACACCTATACATCCTGTTACACAATGCCACTCATCCATAGAGTTACTCACACACATAGTCACTCATGCTAATAAAGAATCAAACATACATTCACCTGCATATACAGTTATACACACACCACCACACTTACTTCTACGGAAACTTACACATACTTAGTCTTTTAAACAATCACTTATAGAAACACATACTTATTCATACAGGAACTCTTTCAATCTCTCCCTCTCACATATACTCACATATATACACCAATAGTCACATATACTAGTTTAAAACATATGTAGTTACTCCTGAAGACACTATTGAGACAGTCATTCACTCACTAACACACCCATACACACACTCATCCACCCATACAGTCCTGCACACATGCTGTCTTCAACACATACAAACAGTGAGTCACTCATTCATGCACCTATGCACTACGTAATACCCCCCACCGAACCATACAGACACTCAGACTGATACTCAAAAAAACAACTAATAACCTATATAGACACCCATGTAGCTACTCACCAACCCATGCAGCCACTTATACACAAAGTGAGAGATACACTTAATCAGTCAGTTACACAATCAATTTTTCAAAAACAAATCATCCATTTAGACACTTATATACCCATTTATTCTTCCATCGACCTTGAGATATACATATATAAAACATATTTAATTTTCAGAAAAACACACATTCACTGGATGATGTCATCAGTGAGGTCATCAGTGATGTCATTTGAGATGTCATCAGTGATGTCATGAGTGATGTCACTGACCATGTCATGAGTGATGTAATATGTGACGTCATCAGCAGTGCATTGCGGGCGCGCGAGTTATAGTTAGCTGAACTAACTATAACGGGGCAATTTCATTGGTTTTTTACGAGTAAAATGTCCAGCTAACTATAACATGTGTGAAACCTATGGTTTTTTCACTGAATATATATATATAGAGAGAGAGAGAGAGAGAGAGAGAGAGAGAGAGAAAGAGAGAGAGAGAGAGAGAGAGAGAGAGAGAGAGGTAGATATTATGGGGCATATTATCTAGGGCTGGCGATAGATTTATCGCCGCTTTAGCGCCCGTTTTCAGGCGAAAAGCGGCAATAATTCTATCGCATTCTTAACAAGGACACGCTAGCGCGTGTATCCTTGATTTATCTCCTGTTTCTGTCACCACTCGCTACGCATCGATAATGAGATGCAAAGTAGGCGTGGCTGACAGAAACATCATGGGAAAATATCGCGAAGGCAGCTTCGCGATATTAGCAAGGAGGGGCAGCGATGATAATAATAGCGCTACCTCTGGCCTAACGCAGGAATTTAACGTCTTCTAAATTCCTGTGTTAGGTATACCTAACATGGGAGGTGGATTATGGGGTTAAGGCCACAGGGCCTTATCACCAAGTTCATCGCCGTTTTGGAAGGGACATCGCTGTTTTTTAGGCGATGTTTGGCCTTTTGCCCCACTATCGCTGGAATATTTATTGCCATAGGGCTGAGCGTTGGTAATACAGCGCTAACTTGGCGAGATATTCCAGCGATAGCCGGCGATAAAGAAAAGCGCGCTAAGCGCGCTCGGCGATAATTATCGCCAGCCCTAGATAATATGCCCCGATGTTCCTTTAAATGTTCCTTTAAATGTCAATGTGTCACGCGTACTTTACATGCAAGACCAACAGCGAATGTCACGTTCCAAAGTGAAAATAATGATGGACGAGCTTCGGCTCTGTGAAGAATTTAAGCGCTGTGTCTTCAAATTCATCTATGAAATTGTGAATATTGTGCATTAGGGCTGTAAGAAACCCTGCACAGCGGCGCTAGCATACTTTCCAATATTATTTCTGGTGTGGCATGAAATAGAGGCAGACAGCTTACTTGGGGAAGTGAAGTGATACCAGATGTACAGACAGAACCAATTTATCTTAATTAGTTCTCTCTGCCACAAATCACTCAGGGGCGCGAGTCACTCGGAGCCTTCCCTTCCCCTGCCTGTGGTAAATATAGTTATTGAATAGAACATTTAATGAGCTGCTCAGTAAATATGGCTGGGAGAAGTGTCTGTCTGAGACCCCTTGGAAGTAGTTCTGACAAGCTTTCCATTGTGAGCGATGCCGACATAATTCAAAGTAAAATGTGCAGAGAGGAGAAAAAACTAAAATCAAATTTATTAGCACGTCACCAATTAAATGGCGTGAGAGCCACCATTTCAGGTGTTCGCTGAAGAGTGTCATCTCTAGGCAGATAGTGCATTTCTGCAGGGTTCACACTTTGAAGCACTATCTTGCTTAATAAAACAATATAATTGCTTTGTTTTTCCAAACACAATAGGTCAGCCCGCCAAGGACATTGGCTCAAGGCACAAGCCAGTGGCCCCAAATCATCTCAGTGTCTCGTGCATGGATTATAATCGGAATTGAAGTGAAAATATTTCAGGCAATAAAGCTGTCAGGCTCCGACGTGAAGGAGTCAGAGGCAGCTGCAAGGAATTGTGGGGTGCCTGCTAAATATAGCTACAGCACAGACCCGAGCAGATCCAAGACATGCCCTGCCCCTGGAGGGCCAGCTAATGAAGTTTTTGAGCAATCATGAACCGGGCTGTGTGTCTGGGACATGGAAATGCACGTATTGCTTCAGATCTTCTGGGGGAGTGGGCAGAAGGAGGGCAGTGCAGTCTGACCCCATTAGCAGTAACTGGACATGCACACATGAGAGCATAACAGTGTCAGATCTGATATCAGCCAAAACTTAGAATCAGCACACATTGTGGGTAAAAAGTAAATCCTAAGGTAACACATACCGTGGATCAGTAATAGATAACAAACTGAGGGGCAGATTTACAAGCCCCTTGCGTGATTTTTGCGCTGCAGTTGTGTCATTTTTTTGACGCAACAGCGGCGCAAACAATGCGGCCTATTTATAGGGAGATGCGTCACGTTGTAAAGCCCTGCGTCACATTATACCTGCGTCAGTTATAATGTATGCAGGGTAGGCGTTCCCACGCAGGAAGACCTCGTAAAAGTGACTCAGTGAAATCTACATGATTTCACTGCACCACTTTTAGGACGCCACTGTGCATAGCCTTACGCCTACTTCAACCTGGCGTAAGTAGTGACGCAGTGTAGTGGGAATAGGTCTCAAAACGCATTGCTGGAGTTGCGTCGTGCTTGCGAGACGACTCCAGCAAATGCTTGACTTTTCCACCAACAGATGCGTCAGAATTTCTGACGCATCTGTCAATCCTTGCGCCATAGTGCGCCATATTGTAAATACGGCGCATCTATGGTGGCGCAAGGGTTTCTAAGGGTGGAGCAGGGAAAGTGACGCATCTGTACAGATGCGTCACTTTCTTGTAAATCTGCCCCTGAATTTGGAAATACCAACAGATGACAAAAAAACGAATACCCGCCCAGGTGGCGCTGCGCAAGTCCGGGAGACAGACTTTTTTGATATTTGTTCACACATTTACAAAAAAGAGTTAATAAATAAGTAAAAATATTTATTTTGTAGTTAATGAAAGGAATTACGGGGGGCGCTAGAGGGCGCCAGGCAAGATGGCCGCACTTTAGTGCTGCTCCGCCCAGCTGAGTTTTCATCCGTCCATCATCCACCTGAAATCGATGCATCGAGGCTAGCAACTGACTGCCCTGCCATATGGGCAACGGATGGAGTGAGCTGTGTGACTCTGGAGCCATAACGGGGGCTGCGACTTGTGCCTTAGAGGAGCGGTTGGCGCGCGGCTACATGGCGCCCGCCGTGTCCTGATTGCCTTTATCCCCGCCAACTGGCAGTGCGGAGCCTCGCTGACGGATCGACAGGCACTGTCGTGTGTGGGAGCTGAGACCGACTCTTGGCGTCGCCCTGAGAGTGGGGGCGAGGGAGACTTCACGGAGCGCCTATTCAATGGCCAGGATCGGCCGCGGAGCTCACCGCCATCCGCCCCTGTGTCTGAGCGGCCTGACGGAGCTCGAGGCTTGAGTGGTGCGCTCTACCCTGGATTGCCCTTTGCTGCCAGACTGAGGGTCGGGCTCAGGGGCCACTGGACACTCGAGGCCCTGTAGAATCTGGCCTGTTTTCGCTGCACCTGCCGGTGCAGGCCTGCCGAGTGCCCGAGCTGGACCCTGAAGACAGCCGGATGCCTTGGGCTGCATGCTGAGCGGGATGACAGGTGCCAACAGCGGGCCGTGGTGAGTGAGGTGCGATTGGGCTTCTGGCCCTCAGGTGCGGCAGTGGGTGGGGGCCAGTGAAGTGGGCCGCACTCTGCAAGCTGCGGCCTGTGTGTGCGGCACAGGGGCATGTGCTGGCGAGAGTTGGACTGATCCGGTGCAGTGACTGATCTGGGGCCTGGCACACCCTGGTGCATTCCTGTTGCCCACCGTGCATCCCTTCTGCTTTGCGTTCTGGGCTCCATCTGCGGCATAGTTGTGTCCGACTACTCTGCACGTGCCATGACTTTTGCTCACCGACCGGTGGCGGCCAGACCTGAGTTCAGTGGCACTTGCTGCTTGTGCATTTAGCTTCATTTCCCCATCACTCTGTTTGCGCTGATGACCTACGTTGCCCCAGCACCTCAGTGACAGTTACCTGGCTGTCATACTTAGGCCTGATGCACCGCGGACCCTCCGCTTCATTGCTGCCTCCATGTGGTGGTCTTGGGCTGACTTGCCCAGCTGGACGGGGTGAGCATCTGCTCCTTAGATCTTCTGATTACTTTAGATACACCCTGGGGTACAGTCGTTGGGGGTGACCGGCTCTTCCTCGCCTTGCCCTCTGCCATCATGGGGCGCACAGACAGGACGCAACCTCGCCTCATGTTTGAGGCACGTAAATCCGCCAAGCCGCCACAGCGCGTGGCCTCGGACTCCGAGACTGATGTCCCTGGGGAGGGCCCCTCTAAACTGGAATCCACCTTGCTTGCCATGCAAAAGAGCCTCCAATCCATCGAAGGAGCCATGGTGGCAGTGCATCACAGACTGGATCATATGTCCTCCCAACTTGAGAAACAAAACGCATGGATGGGGAAACTGAACGTGTCTCCACAAACGAGGATGGCCTAAGTGAGGTGGCAGACTAAACTCTCCACATGGAGAAGGTGCTAGCACTTATTCAAGCGAAGAACAAGGATTTGGAGGCCAGGTCCCGCCGTAACAATATTCGTATCACGGGCATACCGGAGTCCACCAACACGGGCAAAATGGAGACTTTCATTGAATCCCTGATCAAGGATGTGTTTGGCCCTGATAACTCATCCCCTATTTTCATAGTGGAACAAGCTCACCGCTCTTTGGCGGCAAGACCGGTGCCCGGTGCCCCACCGTTTCCTATAAATGCGCGCCTATTGAATTAGCGAGACCGGGACGTCATCTTGAGGCTCGCCAGGGACAAGGGTGCAATTAACCACCAAGGGAACGATTTATCTTTTTTACCGGGCTTAACGGTGGTGGTTCAGGCGGCCAGGTGGGAGTTTGGAACAGTTAAAAAACTCTTGCAATCCGAAGACATCCCTTATGCGATGCTGTACCCTGCCCACTTGCAGGTGGGCCGGGAGGGGGACTGCAAAATTTTTACATCTCCCAAGGCAGCAATGGATCACGCTAGGAAGTTGAATCATAGATCTCCTGAGGCCGTGGAGCCTCATGATGATGAGGAACAGTGATGGTGAGCCTGGGGCCGCTCTGTAGATGTGTTAATGTTAGATTTACCTGGCGCGTCTGGGCTCCTTCTTGCTTACTCCACTCGCATTGTTGCCTGGTTAAACCTTGCCGGCTATTGCCTGCCACTTGTTCATGTACTGTTATTATGCTAACTGCTTACTCTGTTTTGGTGCAGGACTCCACTGCGATGGGAGCGGCGTGTACCTCCCCTGATGCTGTTCCCTAGGGGGTCATGTCACTGACTCCCGAATAGCGTTATGGTCCTCCTGGCCTGACATTAGGAACCCTGGGATGGGTGGGGGTTGGTTCCACCTACCCGCGCCTCCCTGATAACCCGCGCCCCCAGGATGGCCACTATCGAGGCTGGGTTTCGCATTTTCAATGATCTGTCTACTAGGGATGGCCACACTACCCGCATATTCTGCAACTCTTTGTCACAATGTCTAGCTACTTTGCAGGGACAGAACTACACTTTGGATAAACCTTATTGATGCAATGTTTGTAGTGAATTGCCTGTAACCTTTTGCACATTTCTCTTACTAGATCAGCCACCTCCTTTCACGTAAGAGGTTCGTAGCAATCTGGTGTTACCCCCATGGGTGCTCCCCTAAAACAGTTCTTGATCTGTTGTTCTCCTTGTTGGGGACTGTTACTGCCCGGGGGGATGGCTTTAGCAAGTTTGGGCCGCTAAAGTGAGTTGGGGGTTCTGGGGGGCGGGTTAGAGTGGTTCGTGGGCACTTTTCTTTTGCACTGTTATTGTACCTCTACAGTCGGATCCCAGCATCATTTCTCACAATACTACATACATCTGACTCAGCAGTACCATGGACCGTAACATAAAGTTCCTCACCTGGAATGTGCGTGGCCTGAATAACCCTAAGAAGATACGGTCAGTGCTAGCGCAGTTAGATAGACTGGATATTCAGGTGGCATTTTTGCAGGAGCCGCATTTCACACAGCAATCGGAAAAGAACGTTGGCACTCGCTGGGCTGGGCAGAGGGTGGCCTCGTCTTACTCCTCTTATGCTAGGGGAGTAATGATCCTGGTAAAAAAAGGAGTCCCTTTTACTCTACTCCACATTGAAACGGGTACAAATGGCAGGGTAGCGTTGGCCCATGGTCTTCTTGGAGGGGTGGGAGTCCTCATAGTGAATGTCTTCGGCCCAAACGTTGACGACCCCTCCTTCTTTGCAGATGTTTGGCGCCGCATCTCAAAATATCCTTCGGTTGAATTGCTCTGGGGCCGAGACTATAATGTCTGCTTAGACGGACAGCTGGACAGACAGGGCGTTGGCGTGGCATGGCATAACCGGGCATCTGAGGCGCTACTGGGTTTCTTAGATGCGGGGGCTGTGCAAGACATTTGGGGCATTCGGCACCGGGTATTCGCGAAAGCGCATTTATATCTACGGTGCATGGCACATGGTCCCGATTGGACTATTGGCTCCTTTCCGAGATGGTATGCTCATGGGATGTGGATGTTCGCCACCTGGCCAAAACATTATCGGATCACTCTCCCGTGCTCCTAGAGCTATGTTCCCCTACTTGTGAGCACCCCCGTTTCAATTGCATCTGCAGCCCTCCTCACTTACAGACCAGGTATTCAGGTGCATGGTGGGCGCGGCCATCAGTAATTTTTTTAAAGAAAACGCTGGCTCAGTGGACAGTCCTGGGACCCTGTGGGAGACATTTAAAGTAACCATCAGGGGTATCTGCATGGGTGCACAAGTGGGGGTTCTGAAAGACCTGTGGTGTTGAATGCATAAAATAGCTGACAATATTTCTACCTTGGAGCGCAAATACATCCAAAACCCATCCTCATCTATACTAGCGAACATACGAGAACTGGTAATGGAATATAACGACACAGCGGATCAGGAGCTAGCGCATAGGTCACGGCGCTTTACTGCTCGCTATTATGGGGAGGGAGGCCGCCCCAGTCGCTCGCTCGCTCAAAAGCTGACTGCGCCACAGACTCAGCAGTGCATCACGGAAATGCTGGACACTGGGGGAACTGCGCACTACACCTCCCCTGAAATCAGTGAGGTGGGGCTGGACTTCTACTCTAACCTTTATGGGGAGCGAGGGCATGTGTCCACTACTGACATCAACGATTACTTGGACGATATCTCATTGTTAGACCTGTCAGCCCTTTGGGTGGTCCCTCCTCATCATTATTTATTTTGTCCCACTTTTGCCTCAAACCCTGTTTGAATTTTTCCTTTTTGGGAACCACCAGACTTTTTAGTGTTGCTGCGGATTCAGGGAGCCATTTTATCTACCCCTGAAACTTCTGTCTGAGGGCCTGGAGCACAAAATGGTGGCCACCTGTGACATCACCAGCATCCACTGGAACCTACCAGCACCTTCCAGAACATTCCAGAACCCTGTGACAGTTGGAGGCGGTTTAGAATGTTGGGAAGCTAAGACAGAGAGTTGGCAGTTGGAGCTGGCAGTTGGCACCTGACTGGTGAAGAGTGAGCAGCAGAAACTTGAAGGAGGAAGGAGTGAAGCAGCAGGGGTGGAAACTTGTGCCTGGAGTGGGGTCCATAAACCCACCCTTGATACTAGTCCCTACTGACTGAGCCCAGCCTGGAGCCCTGTGTGGGAAGAAGCAAGAAAAACCATCCTAAGGACCTGGACAGCAGGAACAGGCCTTAGAAACAGAGAACAGCAAGATCCTGACCTGGAAACTGGTTTCCCTGGAGTCCGACGTCGAGTAGCCTGAGACCTGGAGCCCGAGGTGGAGAAGCGGCGCCGACTGGAAAGCGGACGTCGTACCCGGAGCCGCCAGAGGTCGAGAGAGGGCGCCGTCAGAGGTCGTGAGGAGTACCAGAGGTCGAGGAGGAAGTCACCCGAGGTCGAGTGAGCGGCTTCATCGGAGGAGTGAAGTCCGCCCTCCGGAGTCGTCGGAGACCGAGGTGAAGTGTACCGGAGGTCGGGAGTGAGGATCGCACTCCGGAGTCGCCGGAACCTGAGAGAATCGTGCCGGAGGTCGGGAGTGGAGGTCGCACTCCGGAGTCGCCGGAAACCTAAGGAGAGGAGCACCGGAGGTCGGGAGTGAGGATCGCACTCCGGAGCCGCCGGAAGTCGACATCGAGTCAAGGCCGGCCGACGTCATCGAAGTTGAGGTCGCCATCGGACCGGAGCCGCCCGAAGTCGACATCGAGTAAAGACTGCCCGACGCCATCGAATCGGAGGTCGAGATCGAGCCGAGGCCGCCGACATCGAACCAGAGCCGCCTACCGGCGTCGTCAGGAACTGACATTGTGCCGAGGCCGCCGACCTCGAATCGGAACCGCCTCACGGCGTCGACACGACTCCAGTGGAGTAGAGGGCGCCTAAGGCCCTGTGGAGACCTGAGAGACTGCTCTAAGGGGCTAGGGAGGTGCTGGAACCAACCTGACTGTGCCAGGGGGTGAGCTGAGACTAATTTAGAGGGGTTGTGTGGAGGGAGAGAGCCAGGTCTCTGGTATTCCCCCCTTGATCTACCTCAGTTTAGGCCTCAGCCTTGTCCAAGCCAGGGAGTAGACACCCTCAAGCCTTCCACATCCCCACAAGCTGTACCTGGGCCAAATCAGCCCTTAGGAATTCAAATGTGATCTGATTCTATGAGTGTCACTGTCAGCTTTTAATTATTTATTAGGGGCACTGTATTTATTGTATTTAACCTATTTATTGCTTCACTGTATTTATTGGTCCACAGTACTTATTGATGCACAATATTTATTGGTTTACAGTATTTATTGCCTCAGAATATTTAATTGCCTGTATGTACTGCACTTATATTTATACCTTCCTTATTTATGATCACCCCTATTTATTGAATCATTAAGCCAGTATTTATTTGACCTGCACTATTTAAAAAGTTTGTATATTGTGATTGTGTTATTATTTATCTAATCAGCAACTAAGAGAAAAAGAAGATAAAGAAAGATATTTTCATAATTTTTACGGTGTAGAGTCGTTTTTGGAACGGATGCACGCATGGTTATTGTTTGGGTATGTCGTATGCTTAGCACGGAGCCTGATTCCTGACCACTCGAGCCAAGCTACCACAGTGTGTCTGGGAGAACACCACCACCCTTCCAGTGTGGGAGTGGTTTTTCTAACATAATTGGTGTTCAGTGGTGGGATAGAGCTGTGCCTACGTATACTCAACAATAACTGTGGGTAGTCCATAGGCCTACACCGGGAGTTTTCTCAAAGCGGCCTTCCTAATTGTGGGTTTTTGTTTTTTCCAAATTTACTCTGGTGGTGGGAGGAGGTATTATTAAAAGTACCCCCCTGCATTGTTACTGCACAAAACCTGTCCTCTAACCTGAGTGGGCGAGATGGAGTTTGTACTAGAAAATCTAGAAACGTACACTGTGGCCCAACTCAGGGAGTTTTGCCAGCGGGAGGGGGTGTACTGTCCCCCAGGAGCAAAGAAGGGTGCACTTCAAACCAGCTTAAGGGCTTGGGGGGAGGCACGACGGGAAAGCAAGGCTGAGGAGGAAGACAGGGATGGAGAGCCTGACACCGAGGGGGCTGAGATGTACCAACCTGAGGTGGGGAACCTGTCAGCGGGGCCCAGGACACTTTCCAGGAAGGGCAGCAGTGCCTCTAGCGGTGGCTTGTCTGAAGTGGAGTTAACAGACCGGAGGGAGAAAAGGCAGCTCACATGGGACTTAGCAAGGCTGGAAAAAGAGAAGGAGGAACAGAGGATGGCTCATGAGATAAGGCTGAAAGAAATAGATCTTCAGATCCTGAGAATCGGGGCACACCCTGTACCTAACGGTGGCAGCAAAGAACAAGAGTACACCAGGGAACCCAAACCCTACCTGCCAAAGGACATAGTAGCTAGCTATGGGGTGGGTGATGATATCGCCAAGTGGCTAGCGGCCTATGAGGTCTCGTTAAGGGCCCATGGGGTTCCAGAGAAGTACTGGGGAGGGGGATTGTACAAGTACATGCCTCCAGCTGGTAGGGATGCTTTATTGGCCCTCGAAGAGGATGAGCAGACCCACTACCCCACCATGAAACTGGCGCTCATAAGGAAGTTTGGACTAACACCCGAAAAGTACAGACAGAAGTTCAGGGGTAGTCACAAACTGGGCACACAGAATTGGGTGGACTTCCTGGACTATGCAAAGAAGGCACTTGAGGGTTGGATTCAGGGCAGTGAAGTGAGGAACTACGAGGGGTTATTTGACCTTGTACTGAAGGAACACCTGCTTGAGAAATGTTTCCCTGAACTGCGTCAACACCTGGTGGATAGCAAGCTGACCAGTCCCCGGAAGCTTGCTGAGGAGGCGGACATTTGGGCTAGTACCCGGGTGTCCACAAGGGGGACTGGAGGGGATACTCAAAAGGCCGGACAGGGCGCCCCCCAGAAGAAAGAGGGAGGGGAAAAGAAAAAGGAGTTCTCCAAAGGCCCCCAAAATAACTTCCAAGGGAAGGGAACAGGATTCACCCCTAGGGCTAACCCACCCAGAAACCCTAATCCTGGCCAGAGTCAGCAGCCAAGGGTTGTCCATTGCTATGAGTGCGGTGGCGTTGGACACTATAAAGGAGATCCGAAGTGCTTGAAACGACCACCCCCTCCCATTGGAGGAAAGACCCCCGGAGTAGCTAGTGCAGTGCTCGGGGAGGAGATGCCCTTAACTAAGGGAAGGGAGTGGGCGGGTGTCACTTTAGTGTCCCTGGGAGAACGGGAGATGGTTCCCAAGATCCAGGTGCCCGCAAATACCGCAAAGTATGGGCAGTGGGTCACCATCAACGGCCAAGGAGGGGAGGCTCTGAGAGACACAGGAGCCAGTATGACTATGGTGCGTAGCCAACTGGTGTCTCCAGAGCAGGTAATTCCCGATGTACTCCACCCAGCCGCGATGGCTGACGGCAGAACAGGCCACTATCCAGTGGCCGAGGTTCCCTTTGAATGGGGGGGGGTTGCAGGTTCACTTCGAGTTGCCGTAAGCCCTGCCGTGCCAGTCGATTGTCTGCTGGGGAATGACATGGAGCACAACGCTTGGAAGGAGGTGGAATACCGGACTCACACTGAGATGCTGGGTACACCTGACTGGGCCTGTGTTAGCACAAGGTCCGCGACTACCCGAAGAGGGAGTTCATTTTGGCTGGAGCCTGGAACAAAGGCCCAGCCAGCTGCCAGTCAAGGGAAGAACCGAGGACAGGAGGAGCCTGCCCCGGCGTCCACACCCCGTAGGACGGATAGGCCACCGGAGGTGGTGGACCAGGAGTCTGCGGTGGGGGACGTTACCAAACTGGAGGACCTACCCATCCCGGCCGAGTGGCACGTGGAGGGAGGCCCGTCCAGGGAGGAATTCTGCCGGGGCCAGAGGGAGTGCCCTACCCTTGAGGGGCTGAGGCGACAGGCCGAAGCCCAGGCAGCAGGGAACGTTGAAGGGAACTACAGTGTTTACTGGGAGGATGGCCTCCTCTACAGTGAACCCAAGGCACCCCTACACGGATCGTCACGAGCCTTGGTAGTCCCTCAACGTTATCGAGCCTTCCTTCTGGAGTTGGCTCACGAGATACCATTGGCAGGACACCTGGGGCAAGACAAGACCTTCGCCCGTCTTGTCCCACAGTTTTATTGGCCTCAGATGAAAGTGTCGTCCGATACCTACTGCCGGACATGTGTGTCTTGCCAAGCCAGTGGGAAAACAGGGGTGAAGCGGAAAGCTCCCCTGGAACCACTTCCTGTCGTTAGCACCCCCTTTGAAAGGGTGGGCATCGACATTGTGGGTCCGTTAGATCCGCCAACATCAGCTGGTCACAGGTTTATCCTGGTTCTGGTGGATCATGCCACACGGTACCCAGAGGCAATACCTCTGAGGACCATAACAGCACCTGTTGTGGCTAGGGCCCTGATGGGAATCTTTACCCGAGTGGGTTTTCCCAAGGAAGTTGTGTCCGACAGGGGGACCAACTTCATGTCAGCGTACATGCGGGCCATGTGGAAGGAGTGTGGAGTGACCTACCGGTTCACCACTCCTTACCACCCCCAGACCAATGGTCTGGTGGAGAGGTTTAACAAAACCTTGAAGGGCATGATCAGAAGTCTGCCTGAAAGCCTGCGGAGGAAATGGGACGTCCTCCTACCCTGTTTACTTTTTTCCTACAGGGAAGTGCCACAGAAGGGAGTGGGCTTCAGCCCCTTCGAGCTTCTGTATGGGCACCCTGTACGTGGACCTCTCAACCTGGTGAGAGACGGATGGGAAAGAACTCCCAGAAAGCTTCCCCAGGACGTGGTGAGCTACATGCTGGCCTTCCGGAGCCAAATGGCTAAGTTGTGGAAGCAAGCTTCTGACAACTTGGAAGCCAGCCAAGCAGTGATGAAGGCGTGGTATGACCACAATGCTCACCCGGTGGAGTTGGAGCCTGGCCAGAAGGTGTGGGTGATCGAACCGGGAGAGCTTAGTGCCCTCCAGGATCGCTGGTCAGGACCCTTTGAGGTGTTGGAGAAGAAGGGTAAGGCTACCTACTTGGTGGACCTGAAGACCCCTCGTCAGCCCCTGCGGGTGCTGCATGCCAACCGCCTCAAACCCCACCACGAGAGGCCCGAAGTCATCTTGATGATGGTGACTGACGGAGGAGAGGACGTGGAAAGCGAGCCTCTCCCTGATCTGTTTGCGTCTCAAGAGAAGGATGGGTCGGTGGAGGGAGTGATTCTCTCCCCATCTCTAACTCCTGAACAGCAGGAGGACTGTCGCCAGGTCCTGGGGCAGTACTCCTCGTTGTTCTCCCTTGTCCCGGGTAGGACTCACCTGTGCGTCCATGATGTGGACACAGGAGACAGCCCACCTGTGAAGTCCAAGATCTACCGGATGTCAGACAAGGTGAAGGCCAGCATTCACAGTGAAGTCACTAAGATGCTGGAGCTAGGCGTGATCGAACCTTCTAGCAGCCCCTGGTCTAGTCCGGTGGTGTTAGTACCAAAAGCTGCACCACCGGGTGCCCAAGCAGAACTGAGGTTCTGTGTGGACTACCGGGGACTGAATTCAGTGACCAAAACTGATGCTCATCCGATCCCTAGGGCGGATGAATTGATTGACCGGCTGGGAGCTGCCCAATATCTAAGTACCTTTGACCTTACTTCTGGGTACTGGCAGATCTCCTTGACTGATGGAGCAAGGGAAAGGTCAGCCTTCTCCACGCCCAATGGCCACTACCAGTTCTGTGTGATGCCCTTTGGGCTCAAGAACGCACCTGCCACGTTTCAGCGCCTGGTAAACCAGATCCTCACCGGAATGGAGAGTTTCTCTGCTGCTTATCTGGATGACATAGCCGTCTTCAGTAACAGCTGGGAGGATCACTTGCGTCACCTGCAAGCTGTTCTCCAGGCCCTGAGACAAGCTGGATTGACGATCAAGGCCAGCAAGTGCCAGATCGGGCAGGGGTCGGTAGTGTACCTTGGACACTTGGTGGGTAGGGGAGCGGTGCAACCCCTCCAGGCGAAGATCGAGGCCATCATGGCCTGGGAACCCCCCAAGACACAGACTGAGGTCCGAGCATTTTTGGGCCTCACGGGATACTACCGCCGCTTCGTGAAGGGGTACGGTACCATCGTAGCCCCCCTCACGGAGCTCACGTCCAAGAAACAACCTCGACGGGTAGTCTGGACGGAGGCTTGTCAGCAGGCCTTTGTGAGATTGAAGAAAGCCATGTGCGAGGCCCCGGTCTTAAGGGCCCCAGACTTTTCCAAGGAGTTCATTGTCCAGACAGATGCATCAGAACATGGCATTGGGGCAGTGTTATCGCAACTCAACGAAGAGGGTCTGGATCAACCCGTGGTCTTCCTATCCCGGAGACTACTCCCCAGGGAACAGAAGTGGAGTGCAATAGAGCGTGAAGCCTTTGCAGTGGTATGGGCTCTGAAGAAGTTGCGGCCATACCTGTTTGGCTCGCACTTACTGGTTCAGACCGACCACAGACCCCTTCGTTGGCTGATGCAAATGAAGGGGGAGAATCCCAAGTTGTTGAGGTGGTCTATTTCCCTACAGGGAATGGACTTTCAGGTGGAACATCGGCCTGGAGTGGACCACGCCAATGCAGACGGTCTCTCAAGGTATTTCCGCCTTAGTGATGAGAACTCCCAAGGGGTTGGGTAGCTCTCCCCACTTTCAGCTGGGGGGGACGCGTGTTAGACCTGTCAGCCCTTTGGGTGGTCCCTCCTCATCATTATTTATTTTGTCCCACTTTTGCCTAAAACCCTGTTTGAATTTTTCCTTTTTGGGAACCACCAGACTTTTTAGTGTTGCTGCGGATTCAGGGAGCCATTTTATCTACCCCTGAAACTTCTGTCCGAGGGCCTGGAGCACAAAATGGTGGCCACCTGTGACATCACCAGCATCCACTGGAACCTACCAGCACCTTCCAGAACATTCCAGAACCCTGTGACAGTTGGAGGCGGTTTAGAATGTTGGGAAGCTAAGACAGAGAGTTGGCAGTTGGAGCTGGCAGTTGGCACCTGACTGGTGAAGAGTGAGCAGCAGAAACTTGAAGGAGGAAGGAGTGAAGCAGCAGGGGTGGAAACTTGTGCCTGGAGTGGGGTCCATAAACCCACCCTTGATACTAGTCCCTACTGACTGAGCCCAGCCTGGAGCCCTGTGTGGGAAGAAGCAAGAAAAACCATCCTAAGGACCTGGACAGCAGGAACAGGCCTTAGAAACAGAGAACAGCAAGATCCTGACCTGGAAACTGGTTTCCCTGGAGTCCGACGTCGAGTAGCCTGAGACCTGGAGCCCGAGGTGGAGAAGCGGCGCCGACTGGAAAGCGGACGTCGTACCCGGAGCCGCCAGAGGTCGAGAGAGGGCGCCGTCAGAGGTCGTGAGGAGTACCAGAGGTCGAGGAGGAAGTCACCCGAGGTCGAGTGAGCGGCGTCATCGGAGGAGTGAAGTCCGCCCTCCGGAGTCGTCGGAGACCGAGGTGAAGTGTACCGGAGGTCGGGAGTGAGGATCGCACTCCGGAGTCGCCGGAACCTGAGAGAATCGTGCCGGAGGTCGGGAGTGGAGGTCGCACTCCGGAGTCGCCGGAAACCTAAGGAGAGGAGCACCGGAGGTCGGGAGTGAGGATCGCACTCCGGAGCCGCCGGAAGTCGACATCGAGTCAAGGCCGGCCGACGTCATCGAAGTTGAGGTCGCCATCGGACCGGAGCCGCCCGAAGTCGACATCGAGTAAAGACTGCCCGACGCCATCGAATCGGAGGTCGAGATCGAGCCGAGGCCGCCGACATCGAACCAGAGCCGCCTACCGGCGTCGTCAGGAACTGACATTGTGCCGAGGCCGCCGACCCCGAATCGGAACCGCCTCACGGCGTCGACACGACTCCAGCGGCGTCGGAGCATCAGAAAAAGGGCAGTAAGTGGAGTAGAGGGCGCCTAAGGCCCTGTGGAGACCTGAGAGACTGCTCTAAGGGGCTAGGGAGGTGCTGGAACCAACCTGACTGTGCCAGGGGGTGAGCTGAGACTAATTTAGAGGGGTTGTGTGGAGGGAGAGAGCCAGGTCTCTGGTATTCCCCCCTTGATCTACCTCAGTTTAGGCCTCAGCCTTGTCCAAGCCAGGGAGTAGACACCCTCAAGCCTTCCACATCCCCACAAGCTGTACCTGGGCCAAATCAGCCCTTAGGAATTCAAATGTGATCTGATTCTATGAGTGTCACTGTCAGCTTTTAATTATTTATTAGGGGCACTGTATTTATTGTATTTAACCTATTTATTGCTTCACTGTATTTATTGGTCCACAGTACTTATTGATGCACAATATTTATTGGTTTACAGTATTTATTGCCTCAGAATATTTAATTGCCTGTATGTACTGCACTTATATTTATACCTTCCTTATTTATGATCACCCCTATTTATTGAATCATTAAGCCAGTATTTATTTGACCTGCACTATTTAAAAAGTTTGTATATTGTGATTGTGTTATTATTTATCTAATCAGCAACTAAGAGAAAAAGAAGATAAAGAAAGATATTTTCATAATTTTTACGGTGTAGAGTCGTTTTTGGAACGGATGCACGCATGGTTATTGTTTGGGTATGTCGTATGCTTAGCACGGAGCCTGATTCCTGACCACTCGAGCCAAGCTACCACAGTGTGTCTGGGAGAACACCACCACCCTTCCAGTGTGGGAGTGGTTTTTCTAACATAATTGGTGTTCAGTGGTGGGATAGAGCTGTGCCTACGTATACTCAACAATAACTGTGGGTAGTCCATAGGCCTACACCGGGAGTTTTCTCAAAGCGGCCTTCCTAATTGTGGGTTTTTGTTTTTTCCAAATTTACTCTGGTGGTGGGAGGAGGTATTATTA
The DNA here is from genome assembly GCF_964204655.1 of Triturus cristatus. Classification (NCBI taxonomy): domain Eukaryota; kingdom Metazoa; phylum Chordata; class Amphibia; order Caudata; family Salamandridae; genus Triturus; species Triturus cristatus. The sequence goes on from NC_140590.1 coordinate 862,661,126, forward strand.
AAGGTACCCCCCTGCATTGTTACTGCACAAAACCTGTCCTCTAACCTGAGTGGGCGAGATGGAGTTTGTACTAGAAAATCTAGAAACGTACACTGTGGCCCAACTCAGGGAGTTTTGCCAGCGGGAGGGGGTGTACTGTCCCCCAGGAGCAAAGAAGGGTGCACTTCAAACCAGCTTAAGGGCTTGGGGGGAGGCACGACGGGAAAGCAAGGCTGAGGAGGAAGACAGGGATGGAGAGCCTGACACCGAGGGGGCTGAGATGTACCAACCTGAGGTGGGGAACCTGTCAGCGGGGCCCAGGACACTTTCCAGGAAGGGCAGCAGTACCTCTAGCGGTGGCTTGTCTGAAGTGGAGTTAACAGACCAGAGGGAGAAAAGGCAGCTCACATGGGACTTAGCAAGGCTGGAAAAAGAGAAGGAGGAACAGAGGATGGCTCATGAGATAAGGCTGAAAGAAATAGATCTTCAGATCCTGAGAATCGGGGCACACCCTGTACCTAACGGTGGCAGCAAAGAACAAGAGTACACCAGGGAACCCAAACCCTACCTGCCAAAGGACATAGTAGCTAGCTATGGGGTGGGTGATGATATCGCCAAGTGGCTAGCGGCCTATGAGGTCTCGTTAAGGGCCCATGGGGTTCCAGAGAAGTACTGGGGAGGGGGATTGTACAAGTACATGCCTCCAGCTGGTAGGGATGCTTTATTGGCCCTCGAAGAGGATGAGCAGACCCACTACCCCACCATGAAACTGGCGCTCATAAGGAAGTTTGGACTAACACCCGAAAAGTACAGACAGAAGTTCAGGGGTAGTCACAAACTGGGCACACAGAATTGGGTGGACTTCCTGGACTATGCAAAGAAGGCACTTGAGGGTTGGATTCAGGGCAGTGAAGTGAGGAACTACGAGGGGTTATTTGACCTTGTACTGAAGGAACACCTGCTTGAGAAATGTTTCCCTGAACTGCGTCAACACCTGGTGGATAGCAAGCTGACCAGTCCCCGGAAGCTTGCTGAGGAGGCGGACATTTGGGCTAGTACCCGGGTGTCCACAAGGGGGACTGGAGGGGATACTCAAAAGGCCGGACAGGGCGCCCCCCAGAAGAAAGAGGGAGGGGAAAAGAAAAAGGAGTTCTCCAAAGGCCCCCAAAATAACTTCCAAGGGAAGGGAACAGGATTCACCCCTAGGGCTAACCCACCCAGAAACCCTAATCCTGGCCAGAGTCAGCAGCCAAGGGTTGTCCATTGCTATGAGTGCGGTGGCGTTGGACACTATAAAGGAGATCCGAAGTGCTTGAAACGACCACCCCCTCCCATTGGAGGAAAGACCCCCGGAGTAGCTAGTGCAGTGCTCGGGGAGGAGATGCCCTTAACTAAGGGAAGGGAGTGGGCGGGTGTCACTTTAGTGTCCCTGGGAGAACGGGAGATGGTTCCCAAGATCCAGGTGCCCGCAAATACTGCAAAGTATGGGCAGTGGGTCACCATCAACGGCCAAGGAGGGGAGGCTCTGAGAGACACAGGAGCCAGTATGACTATGGTGCGTAGCCAACTGGTGTCTCCAGAGCAGGTAATTCCCGATGTACTCCACCCAGCCGCGATGGCTGACGGCAGAACAGGCCACTATCCAGTGGCCGAGGTTCCCTTTGAATGGGGGGGGATTGCAGGTTCACTTCGAGTTGCCGTAAGCCCTGCCGTGCCAGTCGATTGTCTGCTGGGGAATGACATGGAGCACAACGCTTGGAAGGAGGTGGAATACCGGACTCACACTGAGATGCTGGGTACACCTGACTAGGCCTGTGTTAGCACAAGGTCCGCGACTACCCGAAGAGGGAGTTCATTTTGGCTGGAGCCTGGAACAAAGGCCCAGCCAGCTGCCAGTCAAGGGAAGAACCGAGGACAGGAGGAGCCTGCCTCGGCGTCCACACCCCGTAGGACGGATAGGCCACCGGAGGTGGTGGACCAGGAGTCTGCGGTGGGGGACGTTACCAAACTGGAGGACCTACCCATCCCGGCCGAGTGGCACGTGGAGGGAGGCCCGTCCAGGGAGGAATTCTGCCGGGGCCAGAGGGAGTGCCCTACCCTTGAGGGGCTGAGGCGACAGGCCGAAGCCCAGGCAGCAGGGAACGTTGAAGGGAACTACAGTGTTTACTGGGAGGATGGCCTCCTCTACAGTGAACCCAAGGCACCCCTACACGGATCGTCACGAGCCTTGGTAGTCCCTCAACGTTATCGAGCCTTCCTTCTGGAGTTGGCTCACGAGATACCATTGGCAGGACACCTGGGGCAAGACAAGACCTTCGCCCGTCTTGTCCCACAGTTTTATTGGCCTCAGATGAAAGTGTCGTCCGATACCTACTGCCGGACATGTGTGTCTTGCCAAGCCAGTGGGAAAACAGGGGTGAAGCTGAAAGCTCCCCTGGAACCACTTCCTGTCGTTAGCACCCCCTTTGAAAGGGTGGGCATCGACATTGTGGGTCCGTTAGATCCGCCAACATCAGCTGGTCACAGGTTTATCCTGGTTCTGGTGGATCATGCCACACGGTACCCAGAGGCAATACCTCTGAGGACCATAACAGCACCTGTTGTGGCTAGGGCCCTGATGGGAATCTTTACCCGAGTGGGTTTTCCCAAGGAAGTTGTGTCCGACAGGGGGACCAACTTCATGTCAGCGTACATGCGGGCCATGTGGAAGGAGTGTGGAGTGACCTACCGGTTCACCACTCCTTACCACCCCCAGACCAATGGTCTGGTGGAGAGGTTTAACAAAACCTTGAAGGGCATGATCAGAAGTCTGCCTGAAAGCCTGCGGAGGAAATGGGACGTCCTCCTACCCTGTTTACTTTTTTCCTACAGGGAAGTGCCACAGAAGGGAGTGGGCTTCAGCCCCTTCGAGCTTCTGTATGGGCACCCTGTACGTGGACCTCTCAACCTGGTGAGAGACGGATGGGAAAGAACTCCCAGAAAGCTTCCCCAGGACGTGGTGAGCTACATGCTGGCCTTCCGGAGCCAAATGGCTAAGTTGTGGAAGCAAGCTTCTGACAACTTGGAAGCCAGCCAAGCAGTGATGAAGGCGTGGTATGACCACAATGCTCACCCGGTGGAGTTGGAGCCTGGCCAGAAGGTGTGGGTGATCGAACCGGGAGAGCTTAGTGCCCTCCAGGATCGCTGGTCAGGACCCTTTGAGGTGTTGGAGAAGAAGGGTAAGGCTACCTACTTGGTGGACCTGAAGACCCCTCGTCAGCCCCTGCGGGTGCTGCATGCCAACCGCCTCAAACCCCACCACGAGAGGCCCGAAGTCATCTTGATGATGGTGACTGACGGAGGAGAGGACGTGGAAAGCGAGCCTCTCCCTGATCTGTTTGCGTCTCAAGAGAAGGATGGGTCGGTGGAGGGAGTGATTCTCTCCCCATCTCTAACTCCTGAACAGCAGGAGGACTGTCGCCAGGTCCTGGGGCAGTACTCCTCGTTGTTCTCCCTTGTCCCGGGTAGGACTCACCTGTGCGTCCATGATGTGGACACAGGAGACAGCCCACCTGTGAAGTCCAAGATCTACCGGATGTCAGACAAGGTGAAGGCCAGCATTCACAGTGAAGTCACTAAGATGCTGGAGCTAGGCGTGATCGAACCTTCTAGCAGCCCCTGGTCTAGTCCGGTGGTGTTAGTACCAAAAGCTGCACCACCGGGTGCCCAAGCAGAACTGAGGTTCTGTGTGGACTACCGGGGACTGAATTCAGTGACCAAAACTGATGCTCATCCGATCCCTAGGGCGGATGAATTGATTGACCGGCTGGGAGCTGCCCAATATCTAAGTACCTTTGACCTTACTTCTGGGTACTGGCAGATCTCCTTGACTGATGGAGCAAGGGAAAGGTCAGCCTTCTCCACGCCCAATGGCCACTACCAGTTCTGTGTGATGCCCTTTGGGCTCAAGAACGCACCTGCCACGTTTCAGCGCCTGGTAAACCAGATCCTCACCGGAATGGAGAGTTTCTCTGCTGCTTATCTGGATGACATAGCCGTCTTCAGTAACAGCTGGGAGGATCACTTGCGTCACCTGCAAGCTGTTCTCCAGGCCCTGAGACAAGCTGGATTGACGATCAAGGCCAGCAAGTGCCAGATCGGGCAGGGGTCGGTAGTGTACCTTGGACACTTGGTGGGTAGGGGAGCGGTGCAACCCCTCCAGGCGAAGATCGAGGCCATCATGGCCTGGGAACCCCCCAAGACACAGACTGAGGTCCGAGCATTTTTGGGCCTCACGGGATACTACCGCCGCTTCGTGAAGGGGTACGGTACCATCGTAGCCCCCCTCACGGAGCTCACGTCCAAGAAACAACCTCGACGGGTAGTCTGGACGGAGGCTTGTCAGCAGGCCTTTGTGAGATTGAAGAAAGCCATGTGCGAGGCCCCGGTCTTAAGGGCCCCAGACTTTTCCAAGGAGTTCATTGTCCAGACAGATGCATCAGAACATGGCATTGGGGCAGTGTTATCGCAACTCAACGAAGAGGGTCTGGATCAACCCGTGGTCTTCCTATCCCGGAGACTACTCCCCAGGGAACAGAAGTGGAGTGCAATAGAGCGTGAAGCCTTTGCAGTGGTATGGGCTCTGAAGAAGTTGCGGCCATACCTGTTTGGCTCGCACTTACTGGTTCAGACCGACCACAGACCCCTTCGTTGGCTGATGCAAATGAAGGGGGAGAATCCCAAGTTGTTGAGGTGGTCTATTTCCCTACAGGGAATGGACTTTCAGGTGGAACATCGGCCTGGAGTGGACCACGCCAATGCAGACGGTCTCTCAAGGTATTTCCGCCTTAGTGATGAGAACTCCCAAGGGGTTGGGTAGCTCTCCCCACTTTCAGCTGGGGGGGACGCGTGTTAGACCTGTCAGCCCTTTGGGTGGTCCCTCCTCATCATTATTTATTTTGTCCCACTTTTGCCTAAAACCCTGTTTGAATTTTTCCTTTTTGGGAACCACCAGACTTTTTAGTGTTGCTGCGGATTCAGGGAGCCATTTTATCTACCCCTGAAACTTCTGTCCGAGGGCCTGGAGCACAAAATGGTGGCCACCTGTGACATCACCAGCATCCACTGGAACCTACCAGCACCTTCCAGAACATTCCAGAACCCTGTGACAGTTGGAGGCGGTTTAGAATGTTGGGAAGCTAAGACAGAGAGTTGGCAGTTGGAGCTGGCAGTTGGCACCTGACTGGTGAAGAGTGAGCAGCAGAAACTTGAAGGAGGAAGGAGTGAAGCAGCAGGGGTGGAAACTTGTGCCTGGAGTGGGGTCCATAAACCCACCCTTGATACTAGTCCCTACTGACTGAGCCCAGCCTGGAGCCCTGTGTGGGAAGAAGCAAGAAAAACCATCCTAAGGACCTGGACAGCAGGAACAGGCCTTAGAAACAGAGAACAGCAAGATCCTGACCTGGAAACTGGTTTCCCTGGAGTCCGACGTCGAGTAGCCTGAGACCTGGAGCCCGAGGTGGAGAAGCGGCGCCGACTGGAAAGCGGACGTCGTACCCGGAGCCGCCAGAGGTCGAGAGAGGGCGCCGTCAGAGGTCGTGAGGAGTACCAGAGGTCGAGGAGGAAGTCACCCGAGGTCGAGTGAGCGGCGTCATCGGAGGAGTGAAGTCCGCCCTCCGGAGTCGTCGGAGACCGAGGTGAAGTGTACCGGAGGTCGGGAGTGAGGATCGCACTCCGGAGTCGCCGGAACCTGAGAGAATCGTGCCGGAGGTCGGGAGTGGAGGTCGCACTCCGGAGTCGCCGGAAACCTAAGGAGAGGAGCACCGGAGGTCGGGAGTGAGGATCGCACTCCGGAGCCGCCGGAAGTCGACATCGAGTCAAGGCCGGCCGACGTCATCGAAGTTGAGGTCGCCATCGGACCAGAGCCGCCCGAAGTCGACATCGAGTAAAGACTGCCCGACGCCATCGAATCGGAGGTCGAGATCGAGCCGAGGCCGCCGACATCGAACCAGAGCCGCCTACCGGCGTCGTCAGGAACTGACATTGTGCCGAGGCCGCCGACCTCGAATCGGAACCGCCTCACGGCGTCGACACGACTCCAGCGGCGTCGGAGCATCAGAAAAAGGGCAGTAAGTGGAGTAGAGGGCGCCTAAGGCCCTGTGGAGACCTGAGAGACTGCTCTAAGGGGCTAGGGAGGTGCTGGAACCAACCTGACTGTGCCAGGGGGTGAGCTGAGACTAATTTAGAGGGGTTGTGTGGAGGGAGAGAGCCAGGTCTCTGGTATTCCCCCCTTGATCTACCTCAGTTTAGGCCTCAGCCTTGTCCAAGCCAGGGAGTAGACACCCTCAAGCCTTCCACATCCCCACAAGCTGTACCTGGGCCAAATCAGCCCTTAGGAATTCAAATGTGATCTGATTCTATGAGTGTCACTGTCAGCTTTTAATTATTTATTAGGGGCACTGTATTTATTGTATTTAACCTATTTATTGCTTCACTGTATTTATTGGTCCACAGTACTTATTGATGCACAATATTTATTGGTTTACAGTATTTATTGCCTCAGAATATTTAATTGCCTGTATGTATTGCACTTATATTTATACCTTCCTTATTTATGATCACCCCTATTTATTGAATCATTAAGCCAGTATTTATTTGACCTGCACTATTTAAAAAGTTTGTATATTGTGATTGTGTTATTATTTATCTAATCAGCAACTAAGAGAAAAAGAAGATAAAGAAAGATATTTTCATAATTTTTACGGTGTAGAGTCGTTTTTGGAACGATGCACGCATGGTTATTGTTTGGGTATGTCGTATGCTTAGCACGGAGCCTGATTCCTGACCACTCGAGCCAAGCTACCACAGTGTGTCTGGGAGAACACCACCACCCTTCCAGTGTGGGAGTGGTTTTCCAACACTCATTAGGCTGGCTCTTTCTTAATCAACACAAATAACTTACTCAGCCTTTTGACGTGGAAGACGTCAAGATGGCTATTCAGTCGCTGCCCACTTGTAAGGCTGCTGGCCTCAATGGGCTACCCAGTGAATTTGATAAGGCCTATGCTGATGATCTGGCTCACAGGCTCTTGGATGTTTTTGCGGTAGCATATGATAGCTCCACCCTCCCTCCTTCGCTAAAAGAGGCCCTTCTGGTTATGCTCCTTAAGCCAGACAAGCCCGCCAATCGGTGCGATTCCTACCACCCACTCTCTCATCATAAACATTGACGCCAAAAAATGATTGCCCCTCATTCTTAACCTGGTCCTTCCGGATCAGTCGGGGTTTGTCTCCGACCGATCTACAGCGCACAATTTGCGCAGGTCTCTCCACCCTGAATTACTTTGAGGACGATTTTCAAGCGGTTGCTGTGTTACTTGACACAGCAAAAGCATTTGACTCCCTGCAGTGGGGATTTATGTTCACTGTCCAACTCAGGATGGGGCTACCCCCCTTTTTTTTAAAGTGGATACATCTTTTCTATGAGGCACTGGCGGCACGTGTCCGTGTTAATGGGTGGGTATTTCCCGCATTCCCTATTCGGCGTGGCACCCGGCAGGGCTTCCCCCTATAACTGATGCTTTTTGCGCTGGCTCTGGAGCCATTGGCCTGCAAGCTCCGCCAACGTCACGCACCAGCAGCACTACGATTACGGCAACGCCCCTTAGTAGTCTCAATGTAGACCCATGATATGCTTCTGTATGTCAGGGAGCCTGTGACATTTCTCCCAGAACTGTTTTGCGAATATATCAAATCCGAACACTTCTCTGGGCTCAGTATAAACTGGGCAAAATCGATGGTGTTCCCCCTCACAGCTGGTACGCCACGCGTGGAACTGGACTTCCCACTCACATGGTCACCTGATCCAGTGAAGTACCTAGGGGTATGGCTCCACAGGGACCCCGATTTAGTTATTTCAGAAAACTATGGCCTGGCCCTAGTCCAAATCACGAAACGTGCTACGCGATGGGCCAAACTCCCGCTTTCTTTGGCGGACCGCATCGCAGTAGTCAAGATGACAATTTTGCCCAAACGTCTTTATTTGTTTATTAATATCCCTATTCTTCTTAATCTTGCATTGTTCAACTCAGTTCAATGAGCACTGCTCGAATTCGTGTGTGGCGGCAAGAAGGCCTGCTGCAGCTGGGAGCTGTTGGTATTACCGTTTGAGAGGGGAGGCTTCGAAGCCCCTGACATACGACTCTATTACCTTTGTGCACTGGCCCAGTTTGCTCATTACTGGTTTTTCCCACAACGTTTTCAGCTACATGTTGCTATTGAAGCGGACGCAGTCCTTCCGATGACCCTGTCTGCGACCGCCTTGTCTGGTGGGAGTGGTGGACCAAGGACTGAAATTAACCCTGCACTCTGCACGGCGTGGAACTCGCTGGTGACGTGTGCACAATTGCACTATCTCTACGCTCCAAAACTACCACTTTCTGTGCACCCGGAAATCCCTGCTGCGAAAGAGCCGGCTGCTTTTAAGGCATTGAGCGCAGTGGGAATAACTCAGTTGGGAGACCTTTATAAACAAGGCCAGTTCAGATTTCTCGTTGACATACAGGGTGGTAGGGACCGAGGGTTTATGCTCGGGTTCACATATGTGCACGTCAGACATACACTCCATTTATCCCAATTACTCAGCAGAATTCCACCCATTGCTGGCACTGCAGGCGGTGTTAGCGGGTGCAGATCGCACAGGCCTGATCACGAAGGTGTACACGGCGTCTCTTAGGGAAAGAGAACAACTTGACTCCCCTTCCTATAATAAATTGATGGTACTACTGGGGACCTCACTGTCGCCGGAGATGTAGAAATTTTGCTGTATTCTCACTGGTCGGCTAACAGCCAACTGTAACCTCCGCATCATCCATTTCAAATATCTGCACCAGCTATATTATACCCCAATACAATTGATGAGGTTTGGTCTTCGGGAGAGCTCATGCTGTGTTCGTTGTGGACAGGTGGATGCGGACTTCTTACATCTCGCATGGAACTGCAAGGGTATACACAGTTTCTGGGAAAGGGTTACAGGCCTACTCAAAAAGGTGTTTTTGGAGTATGTGCAATGTACCCCTGAGGTTTGTCTACTGGGGTGGGTTAAGAATTTAAAGCCCTATAATCGTAGACTGGTGTCATTCTCTACCCTCCTGGACAAAAGAGCGGTGGCGCAGTGCTGGGGCTCACGACTTACCCCGACTCTGCACAGGTGGGTCCGAGATCTGCTGTATTGTAAAGAGCAACTCGAGACTTATGCTGAGGAGCTGCCCGAAACTTCCCGTCCGAAAGACTTCTGGGCTCTGCTCAGTGTGTATCTGCTTACAAATCCTATTGTATAACGGTTGTTGCAACCTGATGCTCTCGGTGTGTCAATTCCTGGGACTGCTATTTACTGTCATTTTGCTGTATATGATGGGATGCTCCATTGGGGCCCGGATATTTTTTATTTTTTATTCTTAGTGCCTTAGAGTTTGTGGGATTGGAGGGTGTTGGGTCTCTGGGGATTGTTATATTGCACTATGAGTAAAGAAAATGCTTGTACCATTATTGCTTCTGGATGACTGAATTAGCCTCCTGTGAGAGGCCCTGCTATATGTCTTTCTATGCAAGCGAATTAATAAACAAAGTTTTTAAAAAACAAATTAAAGGGATTACAATATAAAATGCACTAGCTTTCAGTATCACACATTAATTAACATTTCAGTCTTGCAGGTTACAAAATGATTTCAGTTCCTACCATAAGCTGCGGTACACACAGAGTAGGCGAGCAACACCCTAATATCCATATTTCCATTATCTACAAACGCGGCTTGTTTATTTCATATGTTATCAAGATCTGCTCAAGGATAAAAGGAAAGTAAAAAAGGCAAAAATTGTTGTGTGATGGATGTCGTGACAGTATGTATCACGGTGTCTGGGCATAGCCCAGCTTTCCAACATGGTGTGGTTTAATAGCAGCCTTTCAGGGGATAGAATTTTCGCCTAATTCTAATGCTTATCAAAATGATCTAATATGGCAGTATCTCATATGCAGATAATGTTGTTTCCAGAGGCGGCCCATGCACGTAAAAGCGGTGAGCGGGGTGAGGGGGGATTCGACGAACGACGACGATGGAAAATTAAATAAATAATTTGCATGGGTCGCTCCTGGTTGTTTCTTTCTACAGTTTTGCATCCTGCATGCAAACTCAACATCCTCCTCTGCATTTTCATGAAAAGTGACCTTGACATAAAACTTCTAATTGTTGCGTCTCTTTTCAGATAAACGAATGCCTCTTCTCTCTGAACACAGTCTACTCTAAATCAAATGCTTGCTTACCGTGGCCCTTATTATTCTCTTTCTGAAAATTGCACATGCCGCACTTCAAAGATCACAACCTCTCCTTTAAAAATCATACCCCTGCAAGCTAACATAACATAATCTCTTCTAGTTTATCTATTATTATTGCCAAACTTTTACATGGACACACAAACCCCTCCCAATAAAGATCACATCTAATTCCTATTAATTTAATCTACCACATAGTAACTGGAGTAAATGTATCGAATTGTGTCTTTAAGGGCACAAGACATACCGATACAAAACAACCATTGACAACCATTGAAAAAACCCACTTACCTTGGGTACCAGAGCAGCATGCTGTCTGATAGTAAAGCGCTTCAGCGCCTCGTCAGGGTAGATTGTTATATACATGCAATTAAATTAGAACACGATATGCAACCCTTCCTGACTCACAATAATACCATAAAACTCAGCAGTGGGGCAGTGGATTGTGACTCATACAGGGTCAATAATAATTTCATCATACTGCTTGACACTCATACGCTCAAATAACACTAAACTGCTACAGGTTATTTCCTTCTGCAAGCTCTGTATCAGTCCACAAGATAAACTAACCGAAAAGGCATGGAATAGGGGCGGAGCTTGCCCGGCTGAAAGATGGCCGCTCTGATTTAGAGCTCCGCCACACACCGCACTGATCCGGCACATATCCTGTTACTCCCTGCTTCAAATTGGCGCTGCTGCAAGGGATTTGCCCTCCGGATCACTTGCTCCGTCTGGGGCTGTAATTTCGCGCAATAAACAAACCACGCTGTGTCTTAAGCGTAAAAGGCCATTTATTAGGACCAGGCTGCATAACAGTAAACAATAACCAAACATTACATCAATAACAACTTCCAACATCACTCTCCAACCCTTCACTCCTTTCACCCACTCCACACTCACCTTTTGTATCACTCCATGCCCCTTCCGTTCCTCACCATTTCACAAACCTCCTAGCATCCTCCCCGATATCATCGGCCATTTCACTCATGCCACATTACCCCCACCTCGTTAACTCTTCCCCCCGAGGGATGGGTGTGCCCGCTAATGACTCCCCCCACCCCTTCAAAGTACCGCCAGCCCCCACAGCCTGTCCTAAACTGGCACGCTTTAGCCAACCCTGAACCTCAACCCTAAACTGCAGGGTGGGTGGGTGGCCTTCGCTACAACCCTTCCGATGGTGCCGAGCGCAGGAAGAGGAAGTAGCCTTCCTCCCCTGCGCTCTTATACCCACCCCCTAACTCCACCCCTTGACCCTGCCTGGTCCTACCCTACCCCTGCGCGAAAGACCCCGGGGAAAGACTAGTCTGCGACTTTGCTTCCCCCGGGGTCCAGCATTCTCCACTACTTGCTGCTGCATTGCTGACGCACGCGAGCGACACGGCGCAGCCTACTGCCCACACGCTCGCGGAAGGAGCATGCGGACTGTCCGGTCCCCTGTGTCAAGATCGATATGCTGTGACCGGTGGCGGATCCGACCAGACCCGCGACTGCTGGCTGCCTCATCGCTCCGGCCGCCGATCTGTGCTGGGCCACCCAGTGATCTGAGGACCGCGGCGCGCATATCTGAAGGTAGGCTGAGGCGACCTGATTGTCTGCCGCATCGGCGCCTGGAAAACGGCACGGCCACTGCAGCTCTGCCACGACCTGGGGGGGCCCGGTGTGCACGATCTGGACAGTGATCACCTGAGACCGTGGTGCCTGGGTTCAGCGGTGGCTGGGGCTGCTGCGGGGGTGGTGTGTCCTGCGCTGGGCTGCAGGAGTATTATGCTGATGCCTGCTCCTCGTGATTCTATGCATCTCTTCCTGCACCTCGCCTCCTCTCCTACAGCCCGCTTTGGCTTTGATGCAGGGAACTGGCAGAGGCGTGGACTCTCTTCCTCTTGGAGGTGCAGCCAGGCCCTGCACCTGTGCCTCCCCCCCGACCCCCTCCCCCCCCCCGAGCCAGGGGTGTGCTCCATTCTGCCCCGGAGGCGTCCTTCACGTCTGGCACTGGGACTAATGGTGGGTCCTGCATTTCCCCGTTTGGCAGCTGCTGACTCCTGTTGCTACTGACTGTTGCCTGTGCATAGCCACATGCCCTACATTGCCCTCCCACCCCGGTTAGGTCATCGGAGAGTTGGCCACTGATCCTCCTCTCCATGTGGTGTGTTCCCCGTCGTCCCTGCTGACCTAGCTCTGCGGCCTTCTCGGCACCCGGTTCCCGCCTTGCGGCCGGGCCCAGTGTGCTCTTCTGGAGTGCGGACCTCGCGATGGATAAGCCTGACAAGTCCCAACCTAAGCTCACCTTTAAGCACCGTAAGTCCCGACGCCATTAGGACGCAGTAGACACTATGCTTCCTGAATCGGAGGCTCTTCCTGACGACCCAGTAAGCAATATCAAACAGATTATTGCGACCATGCAAAAGGAGCTCACAACCATTGACTCTAAGATCGATACACTGGCCTACGAAATGGACAGGATGTCCGAAAGGGTCGATAAGCATGCAAAACGGATTAGCATGGCGAAGCGTCACATAGCAGATGTGGAGGAGGCCCAGACAGACGCTGATGGCACACAAAAGCGAGTCGAGCGCACGTTGGCTGCGTTACAGGATCGGGCTGATAAGGCCCGTTCGCGACGCAGTAACCTCCACATTACAGGCCTGGTGGAATCTACGGCAACCGGAAACATGGAAACATTTGTCGAAAAGCTCTTGACCACCCTTCTAGGAGCAGACACCTTTTCCCACTTTTTTGTCGTTGAGAGAGCACATCGATCACTTGGCCCCCGCCCCCAGCCGGGTGCCCCGCCACGGCCTATAATAGCGAAACTTCTAAACCATCGAGACAGGGACGCTGCGCTGCAGAAGGCACGAGAGCTGGGTACTTTGCAACACAAAGGCTCTTCCATCTCCCTGTTCCCGGATTTTACTCTCAAAGTGCAGGAAGCCAGGCGGCAATTCATCCCTTTGAAGCGGAAAATTGCGAGATCAACACATCGAGTACGCTATGTTATACCCAGCGCGTCTCAAGGTTCTATTTGATGGTAAACCCAGAGTATATTCTGATCCGCAGTCACTGCAGAAAGCACTCCGCGACTGGGAGAAAGCTGGCAAACATGCGAAGGTTCGGACTGACTCATCTACATTGCATGAGGCTCCTGGCACTATCGATGACAATGACTGAAATACTGTTGTCATTCTATAACTGCAAGAATGCTTTGTTTGTCCCTTGGTAATAGCTCTGCACAGTCATACTGTTTTCAATGCATTCCCCTTATGTATTGCGAGTTGGCCAATATTTCTCGTTATCACAGATGTTGTGTGCTCACTCTAGGTCAGTCTCCTTTTAACACTTCTGTTCCTTGCCTCTGGACCTGCCCCTGGACTGCGGGGTCACAGTTTAATATTATATTTTGCAGTGGTGTATATTTAATATGCTGTTGATGACAACATGGCACAGCTTTCTTTGGTATGTGTTGTCGACCTACAGTCCGTTATCAGGCAACTAGGGAGTTTTCCTATCTTCTGTTGGCGGTGCTATGGCGGGGGGTTGGTACAGTTTGTACTGCTGGGTAACATCTGCCCCACTGCGTTAACCGCGGTTACACTTCTTGTTTTTTTTTTTTTGTGCTCTTCTAGATGGGATTGCATCATGGTCCTTTTGTTCCTCAAGGTTCTTGGGGGGGTGGTTTGCCACTGCACAGTTGGGGAATGCAGGGCGTGGGAGGCCTGTTCCAGGGGTTTAATCTCTTCTACCTTTGCCGTTTTTTCTATGGGGCACGTGCACAAATTACGTCTCTATGGTCGTAGCAGAGAATGGTGGGGCGGAGGGTGTGGTTCATATTGTATGCAGTGGTTGTCGACATGAGTCAACATCGAACTGGGCCCAAACTGCTTAGCAGTGTTACCCTTATGACTTGGAATGTTCGAGGTTTAAATGACCATCGTAAGGTGAGGAAAATTATCGCCTACCTGAAGCGAAAGGAGGCTGATGATACACACCTGCCCCCGGGTTCTGCGCTTCTCACTGGTAGAAAGTTAGTGGGTGTCTCACATGTGGCTTGTTTCACTTCCAATGCTAGGGGATATTGACTTGGCTAAACCCTAAGGCTGGTTTCAAATTAGAACCTTTTCTCGCAAACTCGGCAGGTAGGTTTGTTATGTCCCGATGTTATAGCCCACAATGGGAATTTTTAGTGGTTGACTCCTACAGTCCGAATTATGATGATCCTGGGTCTTATCGGTCCCTTTTGCTCTAATAAAAGATCACTGTACTATACCGATATTCTGGGGTGGAGATTTTAACTGTATAATGTATAATTGATCGCTCCAAGGGCCCTAGTCGTCCTCTCTCTGCTTCGGCGAGGGCGGTGCAGGACATTGCCTTACAGCTACAGCTGGCAGATGTCTGGCGTTCTCGCTCTGATGCCTGCGGTGGGTACACACATTCAGCGCAGTATGACATTCACACACGCATTGACTACTGGTTTATCTCACAATCCTTATTATCCAAGATGCTAGCGCGCTCTTTCTCAGATCACTCCCCTATCACGGTTACTGTTGCGGTGCCCCCTCGTTCTCTTCCCCGTTTTTGTGGCGGTTCCCGCCCTATTCATTGTTGGACTCTGTTTTTCATTCGGAGCTGTGCGATGCGATCTCTGAGTATTTCGAGACCAACGTGGGATCGGTTGACTCCTTTACCACAGTGTGGGAGGCATTCAAAGTCTTCATTAGAGGAATAGCCATTAGTAAACATGCGGGCATACTCCGCGCTATTCGTGATCGTCTTGCACTGCTCGAGACTCGTCTGTCAGATCTAGAGACACGTCTACAACATTTTAACGACCCTGAGTTGCGCAAAACGCTCAAGGCCACACTGGCCGAATTCCATGAGGCGGCTGATAGCGAGGTCAAACACATGGGCAAATACACTTCCGCCAGAGCTTATGGCATAACTGATTGGCCTGGCTCAGTTCTGGTGGCATTGGCCCCCCATCGCCTTACAGGTGGCGGTATTTCGTTCTTATTACCAGGAGCTATATAGCTCTAAACTCGCGCCAAGTGATGATGATATCACTAACTACCTGGAATATATGCAGCTTCCCTGGTTACAGAACTGGCAGAGAGTTTTTGATGCAACCTATTGAAGTGGTGGAGGTTCATTTTGCTCTGGGTTCGATGCGTGAGGGTAGCTACCTGGGCTCAATGGCCTCACGGTCTCCTTTTATAAAGCCTTTAGTGATCTCCTCAATCCACATCTAATATCTTTATTTCATGAAATGCCTGCGAATGGCATTATGCTCCCATCTATGTGAGAGGCATTAATCATTACTCTTTTAAAACCCATTAAAGACCACTGCTTCTGCCACAACTTATTGGTTCTGAACAGGCTGGGTTCATCCCGAGTCGCACGCTCTCACAGAATCTCCGCACGGTATTTGGAGCACTGCAGCATGTTCGCCCGGAAGTCAAAGCCGCCGCTTTTTTTTTAGATGCCGAGAAGGCTTTTGATTCCATCGAATAGAAATGTATTTTAGCATTGCTGCTTCGAATTGGGGTCGGTGAAGTGTTTCTGCAACTGGTATCGGTGCTATATAACTCCCCAGTGGCTAGGGTCCGCACTGGAGATATGGTCTCTGCCCCGTTTTCAATCCGGCGGGGCACAAGGCAAGGGTGCCCGCTGCCCCCGTTGTTGTATGCAGTGGCTGTTGAGCCTCTGTTGCGGGCACTTCGGGAATATCACAGTCACAGAGGCCTTTGCTTTCCTCATTATAGTCTCATTGTCTCGGCTTACGCAGACGACACACTTTTATACATCAGAGACCCAGAGACCCACCTACCCCCTGTGATACATGAGGTGCTACGTTTTGGGGGTCTTTCCGGCCTAAAGATTAACTGGGATAAATCTATATTGTTCCCATTGATGCCTTCCACAGTGCAGTTTCCGCTTGATTTCCCACTACAATGGACCACTGAACTGGTGCGCTATCTATGCATCCAGGTTCACCCTGATGCCGAAGAGGTACTTAAAGCCAATTTTGGTAAATTAATACATAAGATAGGGGATGACGTAGATAGATGGATACAGTTCCTATTGTCCTTGGCCAGCAGAGTATCTTTAATGAAAATAGTTGTTCTTCCTCGTCTACTCTTTCTATTCCTTAATATCCCTATAGTGGTCCCTCAACAACTGTTTCGCGAACTTTGGTCCCTGATGATCAAATTAGCGTGGGCTGGAAAGTCCCCACGAGTCGCCTTTGACACTCTCATGCCCCTATACACCGCCGGCGGACTTAATGCCCCGAATTTGGAATTGTATTACAGGGCCGCACAGGCCTCTCATGCCCATAGCTGGGTGTATGGTCCTCATGATTTGCCTCATCTCCACATTGAAAGGGTTGCTGCTGCCCCTCACTCTTTGCCTCACTTCCTAACACAGATCCCAACAAGATGCAGTTGTATACTGGACTTGATTAACTCCGTTGTTCACACGTGGAATGCGTTACTAAGATTGTACGACGGGGCGCAATTATATTCGCTTAGCTCAGAGAAAGGGGCCCTGGATTCCCTCAACAAACTATGTATATATAACACGGGTGACCTATTCCGACACAGGCGATTGGGCACATGGGAGGAGTTAGAGGTCACAGATAGTGTACACTCAGCCCTCACCAGATTCCACTTTTTTAGTACCAGACAAGCTTTACGGGCGATACTAGGAGACGACTTGCAGGAGCCCTTGGTCATTCCTCCTTTGACAGCTCTGCTGAGTGCTCAGTCCCCACGTAAGATCCTCTCCAAGTTATACACCTTGGCCCAGGACGCGAAGGCGTCCTCTCTCAGAAAGGTTAAACAAGCCTGGCAATCAGATATAGGTGTTTCCATCACAGATGACATCTGGTTTTATTGCTGCGAGGTTACCCGTAAGATATCTATCAATGGCCGTCACCGTCTCACCCATTTAACGTTTTTAATTAGAGTTTATCATGCCCCTTTACGGCTCTTTGGGTATGGACTGACGGACACTGACAATTGTGAGAGGTGTCATGCACAGCACGCTGGTTTTTTTCATCAGGCATGGCAGTGCCCACAAGTGCTCCATTATTGGGAAACAAGTTTCCAGAAGCTGAATGACATACTTGGGTTATCCCTTGCTCCGGATCCCCTACTGGCGCTCCTAGGATACACTAAACCCCTTAAGAAAGCTGCACGCAAATTGGTAGCAATGGGTCTCCTTCTCGCCAAGCGTCGGCTGGCGATGCGTTGGATGAGGGGCTCTGTGCCTACGGTGGTGGAGTGGGAACATGACATGGTTTACTGTAACACCCAATCTGATGTGTATAACAAACTGCTCCCTCCTTGCAACCGCCTGAAGAGTTTTTGGGGTATGTTTGTTCAATATCAGGCTGCTCATCAAACTACAGTTGATATTCCTGAGGATTAAATAATGACTGTGTGAATTCTCTGTACTATTAATATCTTGTACTGCATATGCTATTTTTAAAGGTTTCCTCCTGTTAATAACCTCCAACTCATTAGCAGCCGTTAGCATAGGCCTGTCCTCGCCTGATTACCCCTCCGCTGGTGTATTGTTTCTACGATTACTGTGCCGTATGACCCCTATCTGCCCCACCTCTAAATGTCGCCATGCTCTGTATTGTTACTGTCGACGCCAAATTTGCCTTTGATTTCAGTGACCCATATCGATGTTATATTGTTTGTTTTTGTTTTTTACTTTTGGTTTATGCAAGTCTGTTATTTTTCTTTGTGTTCTTCAAAAGCAATAAAATATAATAATAAAAAATAATTAAAAAAAAAAAAAAGGCATGGAATAAATGAAGAGATTTGTCACAAGCCGCTGACCAACGGAGAACTTTAATTTAGACCGCCATTGCAGGTCCCAACAAGTTAATATGACTGCTTCTTGATATCTCACAATGACAGTTGGATATGGAATGATATTAACAAAGTCTATCCCAGCAGATCTGTCCACAATTTCTCCCTCAAACCTATGCTTGCTTAGTACCATAAACTTTAAACACAATATCTCAGAACGGGCAAGGAAGTTCAGTAACCAGGTAAGTGGTCTATGATCATAAGAAACACTATAAAGTAGTCTTCAGAGATGTTTAAAGCCGCCAGCATATTGATAGCCATAAACTGCATGCCAGTCTCACACATTCCTTCATCTATCACCCAGCTACGCGCTGTGTCCCCTAACAGGATAACTGCACGTCGGTGGCCATCCCGCATGATATGGAAACACTTTCTACATAGAATCAAAACAAAGACAACACACTTCCAACCACATACCCTACACGATGTAGTGTGGTATCCATGTAGGCAAACACTTTAGCGCCCCAGATAGCGGTAGTAAGTGCTGTATTAATGTTGTAATACAATTTTGAGATCTTCTTAGTGTTTAGGGCTTGTAAAAAGTCTGGCACTGGCATATTATATGCTGCTGGTGAATTTTATAGATATCATCAGACTGATATCTCATTCCGTCCCGGTCTCAGTCAAATTGAATTTGGAATCACATGATTAGTTATTTTGTTATGGAATGTCCGATTCTGTGCGGTCAATTGATTCTTTACAAAGTTGGGGGCGTTAAAAATTATCGCCGGTTTAGCGGCAGAAAACTTCCGCTAAAGCGGTGATAATGGGCTTTATAATATGCCCTTGAGAATTCCCATAGAAGCCCATGTTCTGGTGTGAACATGGGCTTCTATTGGAATTCTCTGCGGCATATTATCAAGCCCATTATCGCCGCTTTAGAGGCAGTTTTCTGCCGCTAAACCGGCGATAATTTTAACGCCGTCCTTGATAATATGCCCCTTGGTTATAACTACATTTCCCTGTTAGCACCTAATCTGTGCTGCATATGTAATAGAGGTTCTATCTGTGGGTAATGACAACTTGTCTGCCCAACTTCTTAATTAATTAGCGATGGAGAAGTAGGCCGAATATGAGACACCACACATTGCAAGTTAAAATGTGAGATGTTTAGATTTGCACACTTGCAAGGGAGCCTCTGTGCAGCTGTTTTTAAGAGCTATAGTAAAGAATGGTACATCCCCCAGCTATCCAATTTTTGCCACAGTCTATGAAAATAGATTGCGACTGAAGGATTTTGCCTATTTTAAACAGCAGGCAAATAATCTACCTTTTGTTTTTTGCACCATATATTCAGTAGGCTCAAGTGTACTTTTCATTATGGTGGAGTAATTTGGCGTAATATCTGGAATTTAGTGTTTCGACAATTACGCATAATTTCTGAGATTACTCTATTACACAGTCTCTCATGAACAAGATATCTATTTGTGGACAAAATCTACCACTGGAGCATGGGAACGACATGGTCGATGCACCAGAACAATGCCATCATCCTGAATGCAAGCACCATTACTTTTAGGCGGGCACCAATGACATAATTTGAAAAGTCATTTTACCTCTGCGGACCATTCGTGTAAGTTTTAGATGCAAAATGCTTTTTTTTTATTTACACAGAGGAAGTGCCATAGAGAGAGAGGCTACTGTATATGTAGTATCAACTTCCTGTTCCAGTCCTGAAGACTTCTCCCTGTGCTTTGCCCAGACCTTGGTCATTTTGGATTTGGATTCCC
Organism: Triturus cristatus; assembly: GCF_964204655.1. Lineage (NCBI taxonomy): Eukaryota > Metazoa > Chordata > Amphibia > Caudata > Salamandridae > Triturus > Triturus cristatus. The sequence goes on from NC_140590.1 coordinate 862,681,018, forward strand.
TTGTGTGCAATCTCTGCAACATCATTCACCCTAGGAAGTTATAATATGTAAATTTTGTGGGAAAATCATATAAGTTGAGTGTAGTTTTTTGCAAAACGTTTGTGTTAACTATTTTTGTTTTTTGTCATTTTGTTTGTTCATTGCTGATGGCCTGGAGTTTAAGTTACGGAGGGTACAGAGAGCCCCACGTGAGATTAAAATGTAATGGGCATTTTAAATGGTGGAGGCCCAGGGGTAATAACATTTCCCAATTTTTCCGGTGTTTTTTTTTTATTTTGTCAAAAGTTGTCATAATGTGGTGTGTTTTACATTTTGGGGCACAGTCTGCTGTAGAATGTGGATGCAATTTCAATGTATTATTCACATTCTAACTGCTTGTGTGCTAGAGATTTTTTTAAAATAATTTTAGGGCCTTTGGATGGCCATGTAGTCATGCCAAATTTGGGGTATTTTTTTGTCTGCATGTGCCTCTTGGTGGCATTTTCTTTTGTTCTTCCTTAGGTGCTTATCCACCATTATATTTGTGGTTGTGTGTGATGGCCGATAAATATTTTTTCTTCAACTTCTAAAAGAATTTTGCAGAGTTAAATGTTGCTTTATGCTATTTGTGTCCTGGCATGTTTGAAGTTTATTTAATGGTTATCTCACTGGTTTCATTTAGCTGTACAGTTGAACTTATTGTTGCTGCTTTGCTGGTGGTGTACTAGGCCAGAGATAGGTCCTGTCATATGCTGGGTGTATATTTGTCCAATCCCTTCTCTGCAAGATTTTGTTGGTGGAAGAAAAGGAAGGTCTTAAGCCAGCGCAGAGTAGCCATGTTCTCTTTGTTCTCCATGAATCCTTCTTTGCTGGCCCTGGTGCGAGAGCCATTTTGTGTAGCCACTGTGTGTGTCATAGGCAGCCATTTTGACTTTGTTGTCCATGCCACCTTCTTTGCTGTCCATCAGCGATTGTCATTTTGTGGAGCAAATATGTGTGTGTCATAGGCAGACCTTTGTTTTTGTTCTCCGTGTATCCTTTCTTGCAGGCTAATAGCCTTGTGGTAGAAGTTCACCATTTTTAAGCCTGTGGGTGTTTCTGATTATTAATAATTGTATTCCACTTTTAAAGGACATTTTTAGGAGCATTGATATTAGAAGCAGTCTTTGTAATTTTTGTTCATTTATTTTCCTAATATATTTTTCCTGATATATTTATTTGAGCTTGTGGCTGATTGTAGTAGCCTGTAGTAGTAGTATATGTTATTGTCTGATTTATTAAAAATCATCACAAAATAGCACTTCACAATATATTAAATACACATGTACATAGAAAATATATCCCTCGCCCTCGCCGCCGTACCCCGCATCCGAAGAGCCACAACAGGAGGAAGATCCTTCTCCTACCTGGCTGCCAAGACGTGGAACTCCCTCCCCATCCACCTCCGCCTGACCCAAGACCACCTCTCCTTCAGGAAGCAACTCAAGACCTGGCTGTTCGAGCAGTAGCGGACCCCACTCCCCCAAGCGCCTTGAGACCCTCCGGGTGAGTAGCGCGCTATACAAATGCTTGATTGATTGATTGATATAAACATACAAATTCAATAAAATACATTATTTGGCAATAAAACATACAAAAATTGAGATGAAATCTCTGAGTAAGAAAAACATTGAGTGAATTAAAGTCAAACAGCTTAGAAACAGCTGCATAAAACTTCAAAGTGCCAAGTGCTTAGGGACGCATGACCTTCTATTGTCTGATCCTATAAAAACCCCTTCAGAAGAACATAGGCCAACAAATCTAAGATCCAGATATCAGCATGTTTTTGCCAATTGTTAGAAGCCTTATCTGACAAATCAATGGAATAGAAACACCAGCTAAGCATATAACGAGAGCCTGACAAACAGATCTCATCCCTGCTTTACAAAATTAAGGTTTTAATAATATAGTAGCCTGTTGTACACAGTTGTTATTTTTAATTGCATTATTAAATTTTTGCCTGTCTCCCGTATGAGTCTTGGAGGGACACTGGGTATTTATTTGTATATTCATGTATTTGATTTTTTGCCTTTTGCCAGCCTCCCCATAGGGGCCCAATGAGCCATGGCGGGGCATCAACTATTTATTAATTAATGTATTCAATTTCTGCCTACTCCCGTAGGGGCTCCATGGTCCCTGGACGGACACCAGGCATTTTTATATTAATTTCTTAACATTTTTTGCCAGCCCTCACACCTCCAATAGTAGCTCCATGCGCCCTGGAGGTTCACTAGGTATCCTTATATTAATTTATTCACTTGTTTGCATGCCCCCCCACCTCCCATATGGGTCCCATGAGCCCCAGAGGGACCCCGAGTATATATTAATTAATTTGCTAAATTGTTGGCTGCCCTACCTCCCATATGGATCCATGGGCCCTAGAGAGACACCAGGTACTTTTTAATATTAATTTAATTGATTTTTATAAAACTGTTATGATGATAATGATGATGATCGTGATTACATGTATTGCATTGACAGGAATTGTCACTTACGTCTTTATAGCCTGCAGTTGCACAAAAGGATAATACTGACTGAAACAGTGAGACGTATGTGAATGAGCTGACATTGGAGTCCAGAGAACTCTCTGCTAAGTTCTTCTGCTGACTCATACAAGAAGCAAAGAAGATGGCCCCAGAGAAGGAAGTTTCTACCAAGAAAGTGGCTAGTGAGGAGAAGTTCTCTGTTGCCAGTGCCACCACTGACATCAAGTAATCATCCTTTTTCTGGCAATGCAGCACACCTGCTGCACTCTCCGCTGGGCAGAAACATGGATCAACAAAAGTACCACTACCGAAACTGAGGAAGCTCTCTCAGCACTGCAGTGACTGTAGTCATGGCTGAGAGCAGTGAATTGGAATCCATGTGTCCCAGCGGCAAACAAAAAAAAAAGCTCTACAGTAAACTTAACAGTCTGTTACAACTAATTTTCTGGTGTTAGGAGCGAATAAAAAGTTAAGTTTGCTGTTGAGGAAGATGTTGTTGTGACTGCTCTTCCACCGGACATATCCACTTCACAATCTCCTACAAGTAATAGAAAGAATACTCCAGAGAATGTCACAGTGCAAGTGCAGAATGCTCACTTTGCCACAAAACAGTGCATCTTGGTAAGCCAGATGAACATTACGGGCCGGGGGACAACAGGCACATCAGAAAACTCAACATGCATTTCTGTGGGTAGAGCACATCAAAAAGACAGTTGCTGGTGAGAGAAAAGAAGTTGAACTGATTCAAAGAGCTGGCGATGAAGCAGAAGATGCCCTGTGAAGCAGCCTTATGACTGTCGCTCATAGTATGCAGTCATAACCCGCATCAACCTCAGCATGGCACAAGGAAAATAGGGACACAGTCACCCCAAAGCATTCAAGCAGCTTACCTGCTACCCAAACGTAACCTTTGAAGGTCTTCTCTTAACGAAAACAGCCCCAACAACCTACTATTAAGTTTATGTTCAGCAAGGAATTTCTGTACCACCAAATCCATAAATGTGTCCTTTTATATAATGGTCCATGCCCCTTGGCACCTTTCTGTGGAAGCCCGGCTTGCCATAAGCTACCGCTTATGATGATTTTCCTTTGCTTTACTTACAATTTATGATGAGTGTTTTCCTGTTTTATGCTGATCATAGCTACTGCTGTGATTCTTTCAATCTCATCCTTTTAGTCAGTTGCTGCTGCAATTGTCTGGAGAACTCCAGAACAACCCTTTACGAGGAGTTCTTTCTTTCTCTTCTTATTCTGAACTGCTCCAGTATCTATATTTTAAATGGAACATGCCGTTTAATGTTCTATGCTTGTTTTAGCCAACCTATTTCTTATAATTTCTGTCATTGATTTGCCACTAATCTGAATAAAATAATACAAATATTGACTACTCTACTAAGAATGAGAAAATAAACTTTTAAAACTTCACCAACCCTCTCTTTATTGACTGAACGTCAAATGTAATTATTGATGTTGTTGTGATGTAATGCTCCATTGGAAAACGGTGGCAAAGATTCATCGGCTGAAAAAGGCGCAGAACTTAGAAGTTTTCTCGGTAAGTTTTAAGGTGACACCAATTGTGGAATTTTTACAGAAATTTCCGCGCTGGCAAATCTAGTAGCAGAGGATCGATTTTACACCCTGATCTCCAATACCCAGAACTTGAAGAACCGGCAAAGCGGTACTTGAAGGCGGTTGCGGTTTGGAAGGTGTGAGTATTAATAGGGCATATGTGTTGTAAGTGTGATTGTGTATTTTTTTCTCTAGTTCGGATGAATGTTGATTAGAATGAGTGTGTGAGGAAAAATTGTTCATAAGTGGTTGAAAAAGGTGTTAGAATATTCCAGACATGTTGTAGTCGAATGATCCCTGGGATAAAATCATAATTTGAAAACTTGTTTTTGCAGAGATTTTGAGGTGTGGTGTGTGAGGTACCATCACCTGCACTAGCAACACAGGGATATTACATTGTTGTGAATGATTAATATTGATCAGTGTTAGTTGAATTTAATTGTGCAAATGGGCGAAGCTGCATTGATTTGGGTGATTTCATGCTGGTCGAGAATTCACAAACGAATGCTGAAGAGATTCCTGTGTGTATGCAAAGCTTTATTTCATTAGAAAGAGTAAACAACATCTGAAGAGTTGAGAAGATTACTCGTGTAAGTACGAAGAAAATTGTGAGAGAGGGTGAGTGCTGGGGGGAGTGTTTCGCGCGGGAATTGGTTGGTTGGTGTGCTTTCACGCTGTTATTGGTTAGTGATGTAGCAGTGTCACACTGGGATTGGAACATTAAAAGTGAATCGTGAATTTGGATTTGTTATCAAACTACTGTGGAATAATAGCCGGAATTTAATTGAGTTCGCAGAAATTCGATGTATATGGAAACAAAATCATAGCATTTAAAAATCGTGTTGCTTCGGATTTAAATTGTCATCATGAAATGTTTTAAAAAGTTTAAAAGTTTGGTGAGAAGGGATATTACAATTCCAGTACGTAGAGACAAAGAGGCACCTACTGAGGGTATGCCTGCACACATTATGACTACCGAATGTGGATTAAATACATGTACTTGGCTTCGCCATTGGACCAGGATTACTTAGAATGAGGGCACTTTGAGTTTTCTTCGGCATGGGACATTTAACACCAGAATTCTTGATCATTTGAAGGGAACATTGCACAAAATGAAAGCACCTCCTAGACCCCTTTAGTATGAAGCATTGAATGTATGGGAGAGAGTGGCCAGGGAAAATGAGAAGGAAAAATACCAGAGGAGGACTAGTAGGACAGCAAATAATTATGCAAATGCCTAATGGGATGAACAACAGGGTTGATTGAGGAAAGCTATTGCGGTAGCATTTACTGGGCCCTTCACAAATAATCCATCTATAAAATCTAAACTGATCTAAAAGCTTTAATCATTTACCGCTCCATTTGGTCCTCCGATGGACGTTGCTGTGTGCTGAGAGGGGTTGGATATAAAGGGTTTCAGCAGTTATCCAATGAGAACCAGGAAATGGACTACTGGACTACAAATTAGAAATCAAACTCATGTAAATTATTCTCAACACAATGTTATAAAGGTCTAAGATCAATACTGTGCAGAATACAATCCGAAATCCAGCTTCAATAGTGAACCGAGTTTTAAAATTAGCAACAAGAAAGTGAGCGAAAAGCAAAACATTACCCAGTTGTGCAAAGAGCAGTTAAGTAGTATCCAAAACATGCCCAAAATACAATCCAGAAAAGGAGAGAATATTAAGATTCCATAATAGAGCGACAGGCACAGGGGTAACAGCCCACTTAAAAGAATATATAAAACATTAAAATATATACATAAACTCCTTAAAAAAGTTGGATAATTTTACACAGACTACTTCATTTTTTGGGCAAAAAGGAAAGTCGCGGGCTGAAGCTACATCTTTAACACCATTTTGTAAAAACATTGGCCGAAGCCAGCGACGACGACTTAAGACCAATGCTGGACAGACAAACAAGACATGATTCAGGTTCTGAATGCTCAGCTCACAAAAATTACACATTTTTCCATTTTTCATGTTCTGGGACCAATTTACTGTTAAATCATTTAAAGGTAAAAGATTCATGTGACATAGGGTGAGCCAACGTCGAATTCCATGTTCTAGGTTCCAGGATAAATATTTCCGGGAAATTCTCGGGGAGCTCATCCTGGCTAATATCTTTAATCTCTCTTTAGTATTACAGAATTTAATATCTCTATTAAAGCTGATCTTACCACTTAAGGTTTTTAAAAGGGATTTAAATTCCAGTGGTGGGAGGGTAATCACTGATTCTTCTTGTACACAGAGGATTTTTAGTGCCAGAGAGAAATCATAATATAGGGAATATTTCCCCCCAATACCGCCAAAGATTTCTTGACACATGAAACCTCTTAATGAGTAAGGCTCGCTTTTTTTTAACTGGTATCCCCAACGTAAAACCCTGGATACACCTTGAATATAGGAGCTTATCAGGCCAAATTCCAATCTAATAGCTGAAGATTTAGTATTAAGGAATTTAATATCTCTATTAAAGCTGATCTTACCACTTAAGGTTTTTAAAAAGGATTTAAATTCCAGTGGTGGGAGGGTAGTCACTGATTCTTCATGTACACAGAGGATTTTTAGTGCCAGAGAGAAGTCACGATATAGGGAATATTTCCCCCCAATACCGCCAAAGATTTCTTGACACATGAAAACTCTTAATGAGTAAGGCTCGCTTTTTTTAACTGGTATCCCCAACGTAAAACCCTGGATACACCTTGAATATAGGAGCTTATCAGGCCAAATTCCAATCTAATAGCTGATGGAATTAATGTGTTAAAATTGCACTATTTACGTAAAATCTGGCCTTCAATCCTATCTAAAAAAAACTCCAGTCCTTTACAGGGATTGATTCGATAGCATAAAGCAGAGTTGGAGGAATCTTTGCTTTGAAAACCGTCAGCAGATGTAAAAAATGCCTTCTGCCCATTGCACTATGGAAAATGCGCAGACCATCAGCATGGGATATAGCTTTACAGGAACTGTGTTCGATATGAAGTTTATTCCTCGTATTACCCGCTATTAGTTTCTCTAAGTAAAGGTATGAATCTACCACCTCTAGCTTTTCAAGGCCAATTTGCTACTTAAAATTACTTGATTTTCTACTTCTGTTGCATTTCGTGATTAAACTTTTACTTTTTGATACATTTATCTTCAAGAAATGAGCCATCGTGTAATTCTGTAATGATATCAGCTTTTTATTCAGCTCAATAGAGGTTAGGTCCATCACTACTATATCTGCATAAAGGAGACATGCGAAAGGACGGCTGCCTATCTTTGGTGCATCTCCCTCTAACTGGGAAAAACTGCTATATATAAGGAAAATAGTAGGGGTGCTAGTAAGCAACCTTGTTTCAGGCCATTTACTATGGGAATTACAGATGATAAGCCTTGGTTTCCTCCCATTAGTACCTGGCACCAAGTTTGAGAATGTAATGCAATAATTAAGGATAGCAGGGGAGCAGGCAGTCCCATATTATGTAATTTTCTCCATAGTAATGGTCAGTCTACCTTATCGAAGGCCGTTGAAAAATCTATGAAGGCCGTGTAAACGTTTGACCTACGAGAGATCGTGTATTCCTCCTCAATTAGTTTCAACATGGAGATGTTATCCAGGGTGGAATGATTGTTCCTAAAACCTGCTTGTTCCATAGGGAGGACCTTCTTCTCCATCACCCATTCCGTGAGGTGATCGAGAATACTACGTGCAAATATATTCCCCGCTGCATCTAATAAGGCTATTTGACGGTAGTTACCCGGATGGGTTCCAGGGCTCTTTTTGTGCAGAGGGATTCAAATACTTCCGGACCAAAATGGCGATGTTTTCCCTGAGAGTAACAAAAATTAAACAATGGGGCTAGGTACGTGGCCCACAAAAGTGGCTCCTTTTTGATTACCGTAATGGGGATTTCATACGGACCCTTTGCTCCTGAAGATCTTCTTTTTTTAATAGATCCAACCACGTCATTCAATGAATGTGCATAATTGTATATAGGAGTTTCAAAGGAGTCAGGTGCAGAGGGGACAAAGCTGGTAGAGTTCTACCAGGAGGAGTTTCCAATCCTCTTCTTCAATATGAATGGGGAGAGACTTCACTCTTGTGCCGCAGCAGTCAGCAATTATTTCCCAAAACGTTTTAGAGTTATTTTTTGAGGCCGCCTCTTTTAAGTGCTCCCAGGAGCCATCTTTCTTTGTTTGTTTTATGGAGCGTTTTTTCCTCTGCCTTTTCCTCTTTAATAGGTTTATTAGATGACTTCATTCGATAGAAAAATTCAGGAACTGGGCCCTCACTAATTTATTTATTTTCTTATTTAAGGTGAGCATTGGATTAAAATATGATCTCCGCTTAGCTGGAGCATGCGATGATTTACATAATGTAGCCAAAGAACCTACATTATGGGAAAAGGCTTCAAGTAAATCAAATTGCAGAGAGCCACACTCGGCCATTACTAATACTGCTGATATTTTATCAAAGCTGTTAAGTTTGCTTTTAATTTAGTAGTCGCTTGAGTATTCCAGTGAACTGTACCATTTGTTGCATTGAACCCTACTATGCTGCCTTTAAAGTTCCAGGGACCTACCTTAGCACAAGTAAAATTAAATTTGAAGCTGATCAACATATGGTCGCTAAAATCAGATCCCAAAACGTCCATACTTATAAGATTACAAAAGAAATCTGCAGAAACAATTAGATAATCTATAATGGATCTCCCAGTTGGGGCCTTAAGAGTATAATTTGCTGGAATATCATTATCTAACCTCCCATTAGCAATTATAAGATCTAAGCTTATCAGACCTTCGAGTAGTGTAGCTCCTCTTTTATCTGTCCTGCTTTTATTCGGGAATTGGGCAGTGGGGCTATTTAGGGCTTCGTTTTTTGCAGTGTTAGAGAATACCCTTATACTGTGAGAGGAGACTTTAGAACTTAAATCTCCAACTAACATTAGAAACTTGCAATCTTCCCTTTCCAAGGTAGAGGAGATCAAGACAAATAGGTCTTTTAATAGATGAGAGTAAGATGCATCAGGAGGTAAATATACATTTACGATCAACAGGGAATTTGAGTGCTCCTAGGCATCCTTGAAATCTAAGTTAATCTCCTGAATTAAGTTGGAGGCATGAAAAAATTCTTTATATAACCAACTAAGACTTGTACTTCGCATAATAGCAATACCTCCTTTAGCAGATCAATACATTGGGCCCAAATCTCCTTAAGAAATGTAGGTGAGCCAAAACTATACACACTAAAACTTCAGATAAAGCAGTACAGAATAGCAGCTTTAGTATTTGGTGTCCTGAAATCTCTAATCCGTTTGACTTAAGTCATTAGTAAAATTTAAATTGAGAATGCTCATTCTCTTTAAGTGGATAAATCATGGCAACTGAGTCAATTTTGATTAATATATTTTAGTTTATCAAATCTTTTAGCAGAATAAGTGCATCAAATAGGAAATAAAACATTTAATAGACAGGTCAAATACCCAAAACTCACAATTTCAGGAAAGGACTGAAATGCCAGCTTTAGTGTTCCCAGATGGGAGGGATCACTGAGTGCATGCAGCCAATGCGCTAGTGAGGAAAGGAAGTCAATTCAGTCCGCATCAAAAAGTTCTGCAAATCTCATCAGTCTGTTCGTAATTTGCCTGCATGCATAACAGCAGCTATCCATTACCACCACTGGCTGCACAAGAGTATCTCTCTCCAAAACTATGTTCCCAAGAGTATTTCCAAAGTGTCCTAAAATCTTACTTATCAGGCAATATTATATTTTTTGCATTTTGGGGTTGACACCTCCTGATGTCAGCTCATGCGATCAGACCACTCAGTTCATTGGTCAGTTCATGTGGAATGGAGATCAGGTGACTTAAAGAAGACACAAAATGCAGAGGAAATAGGTGGAACAATTACACAGTCCATAAGTCATCCTGTTATATAAAACATTAAACAATGTCCCTTTAGCTAGAGCACATAGAAAGGTTCAAAAGGGCAGTTTCCCAGGCAGCTGTCCTGTAAATGGTAACAGAATTGTGGCAACATCTTTATACTATACATGAGAACGCAATAGAGGGAAAGAACTTGTTACATACAGATTGCTCCATCAAGTGATTCTTTCTTACTCAGCGTGCATAGCGATGCAGAAATCTTCATGAGTACAGTTTGGCCTATATAATGTCAGGCTAATATAACGCAGTAAAAGAGAGAGAATTCCCTTGCTCATACAAATCCTTGTAGTGGACAACAAAATTATTGACTGCTCTAATATATAAAAAAAGGGTTTTTATTTTGACAAATATTTTTCTGTGATCCTATATTCATAAAAAGCTATCATAACATATTCATTGTGACACAATCATTAAAAACATTATACAAGTCATTCAATTAAAAAGATAAAGACAATGTTGCAGAATTACAATATTACAAGAATCCAAAGATGACCAGCATCATGGAGACAAACATATACGTAAGACACTGATTATGTTCTTTACCAATACACATCCATTGGGCTCAGCAGTACAGCTTATAGTTTCAATTTTGTACTTATTACTCTGTGCTGGTCTCAGGATTGTGTTTCCAGTAAAAGGCGTCGACGCGTTTCGATGGCTTTACCAAGTTACTGCCATCTTTATCAAGACAAAAATTTGTTGCTGTCTCCTGTATTCTTGAGTAGGTTTCTTTTATTCCTTCTTTATTGATGGAAACGATATATGTTTTTCGATATATGGGTAGACAGATAAATAGTGTCCTCCGTTCTGTCATACGATCTTCTGATATGCTCAAAATATTGAATAAAAACGTCTTTCCGTGCTATAGTGATCTCACATGTATAATGAGACCGGTTAATTATTGCCGTTTTTCTTTTCCTTGGATACGTATTAGTGATACCGAGTGACCATACCAGGTTCAAGTTCCTCCTTATTACTCGGGTGGGTCTTTGCGTTAATCTATCGCGGGTTCACGGCAGTCTCTGTTTTCGGTTACAAGGAATCATTGTAACCGAAAACAGAGACTGCCGTGAACCCGCGATAGATTAACGCAAAGACCCACCCGAGTAATAAGGAGGAACTTGAACCTTGCGGTGTTGGGCCCCGAGGTGGTATGGTCACTCGGTATCACTAATACGTATCCAAGGAAAAGAAAACCGGCAATAATTAACCGGTCTCATTATACATGTGAGATCACTATAGCACGGAAAGACGTTTTTATTCAATATTTTGAGCATATCAGAAGATCGTATGACAGAACGGAGGACACTATTTATCTGTCTACCAATATATCGAAAAACATATATCGTTTCCATCAATAAAGAAGGAATAAAAGAAACCTACTCAAGAATACAGGAGACAGAAACAAATTTTTGTCTTGATAAAGATGGCAGTAACTTGGTAAAGCCATCGAAACGCGTCGACGCCTTTTACTGGAAACACAATCCTGAGACCAGCACAGAGTAATAAGTACAAAATTGAAACTATAAGCTGTACTGCTGAGCCCAATGGATGTGTATTGGTAAAGAACATAATCAGTGTCTTACGTATATGTTTGTCTCCATGATGCTGGTCGTCTTTGGATTCTTGTAATATTGTAATTCTGTAACATTGTCTTTATCTTTTTAATTGAATGACTTGTATAATGTTTTTAATGATTGTGTCACAATGAATATGTTATGATAGCTTTTTATGAATATAGGATCACAGAAAAATATTTGTCAAAATAAAAACCCTTTTTTTATATATTAGAGCAGTCAATAATTTTGTTGTCCACTACAAGGATTTGTATGAGCAAGGGAATTCTCTCTCTTTTACGTGGTTAGATGACCTTATTTCCCTTGTGAATTCTAAGGGGTCCCTCTCATTTATTTTACTACTAATATAACGCAGTGACATATAGAATTATGAACATATATTTATACAGAAAATGTAGAGGTTGAGTTTCTAGTGTAATTTCTGATGCACTTGAGAACGGTTAATATGGTCAATATTAATTCAATTAGAAATAGGGTACTATCACATTTATAAGTACCAACATGTAAATGCACTTAAAATGTATAGGATTATTTTTACGTTTCAAGCAATTATTATTACACATATGTAGGACATTCTCTGATAGTTTCACTAATGAATCTTTTAGTAGAAAGGTGTAGCACTTATTTTCTTTTTTGTCATTTCGGTGCACATGTTATCATACATATAAGTATTTTTATAAAATTCACGATCAATATTAAGATTTAATCATTCTAATTCTTTTTTTTTGTTTGTTCTTTTTACTAAGTTTTATAGTGTAGAAAAACAAGGATGAGTAAAATTTTTGCGTCAAGGCAAATTAATTTGTGGGTTGACGAATACACACATTACAATCTACAGTTACAAAAGGCTATTCTCCACCGTTAACCAATTTTTGTCATACATTGAGCAACCCCTTTCTCTCAGGATATGGACTCTGTTGTTTAACTTCAAGTTGCATTAGATCAAATAAACAAGTATTCTTAAATCTTAAACCAATTAACCACAGGCTATCCTAGCTCAGCACCTCCTCCCCATTATGAAAGGCACGCAAATGGCTCAGACCCACAACTAAACTCTTTAAATGACCAATTCCATTACAAAAATTCTCCCTACAGCATACCACTACGACCACCTCTGGTTAAGGGGTGTGCTTCTATATCCTTTTGTTGAGTAAGTTTATCCTAGGCTAAAAATCCTTTACTATCAAATCAGGGTGTGTAGCCATCTGAAGAGCCACGAGGATCACCTCCCAACAGTTTGAGATGGGGAATTTACGTAATCCCAATACATCTTCCTTGTGAAGGGACTCTCCCTCCGCTTTGGCCCGGATGAGGACAGAACATAGCCAGGCCTGTAGATGTGTTGGATCCCTAGATTTACAACACCTTGTTATTAATCGTTTGGCCACCACCAGCCCTACATCTATAAAGTGACTTGTGGCTCTCTGTTTTTGTCTCTTTTGTACATACCCAGTATGCATACCTCCCAAGTATTGGGTACCTGTCTTATCGGTGCTGTTAGCTAGTTGTTGTGTCACCCCTTCCCAGTACCACCGCAAATCAGGGCATATCCACAACATATGCAATAGATCCGCTTCCAAGCAACCAGGTTTAGGGCATGTCATGACTTGTCAGTGAAAATAGCAATTAAATTTCTCCGGGGTGAGATATGCCCTTTGTATTATATAGTACTGAATTAGTTTGAATCGAGCGTTACGTGGGATGTATGTGGGACTCACCAAGACTGTGCCCCACTCCACATCCATGCATGTGCGCCCAAGGTCGGATTCCCATTTAGCGCTCAACGAAGACAAGTCTTGTGTGTTGTGAGAGCAGACTGCATCTGCAAACCATCAAGTTAAATGTTTACCCTCTCCCATAACATGGAAGTATTTGAGGACAAGGCGTGTCTGTGGTTCCTGAGCGATATCTCGTCAGTTTTGGCGTAATAAACTAATCCATGAGGCATGTATAATAAAGTATCAAGAAGGTAATTCCTCTTCTTGCATAAGATCATTGTACGTCATAAGTGTTCCGTCTACATACAGATTTCCCAATGTGTGTAACCCTGCTTCGTGCCAGGCTGTGAACTCAGGTAGTGTAGTTGTTCTGTCCCCCTTGGGTGTCCCGAGTAGCAGGATAGCTGAAGCGTAAGATCTGATATTTTTTGTGAGAAATAAAAATCTCCAAAAGCAGAGATAAGCCACTTGCAATATCAGAGGAAGAGCGCCAGTCTTTCCACTACAGGGGTGAAACAGGGAAAAAACCTTACTGAGCGTGAGTGGCGCATCTCTGCCCGCTGTATCTGGTAGGTGGCGGTCCGCCATCCATCGAGCCACCCACTGTAGCTGAAATGCTAGGTAATAGTGTTCAAAATTTGATACTGCTAGTCCCTCCCATCCGATGTAAATACAGGTTCGTGAGCGCTACTTTGCATCGTGATTTGTTCCATATTAAGTCTCGAAGCATTTGCTCTCTGTGTTAGAAGAATTATGGCTGTAAGAATAGTGGTTGACTAGCAAAGTAATATAGAAGACGGGGAAGTACCAACATCTTATTAAGTGCCACTCTGCCCATCACTGAGAGAGCAAGTGTCTTCCAGAATGTCATTTGCGATGTTAATGATGTAACGGCACATGTGAGGTTGCCATCTAGAAGGTTACAATCGTCATGATACACCCTAATGCCCGGGATGCAGAATTTCGTGCATCCCTAGGCACAGCGATCAAGCAGTTCTTTGAACTGAATGAGGGGACAACGAGAAGTGAACTGACAGAGTGGGGTGCCCATAAGTCCATTATCAGGGGGCATTGTCTGGGCGCGACATGGAACATTCGTAAACAGCTTGCACTGTCGCTCACTAGCCTGGCATCTCGCCTACTCTCGTGCGAACAACATGGTGAGGGCGGAGGTTGAGACTCGGCCCGGCTGGCGCGGCTTCGAATGCGCCACGCTGAGCTGCTGGAGCGCTTGCATTGTCACAACTATGTGGCTCACTCGGCTCGAGTTCATGCCGAGACGGACAGGGCTGGCGGTTGCTGGCCTGGCTGCTCAGACAGGAGACTGCTCAGGCTCCGATAGATGCTATCCGCAGGCCCGACCGGTCACTCGTATATACGCAGTGGGAGATTCACCAGGCATTGACGGAACACTACGTGACTCTACCGCTCAGCGGGACGCCGGCAGGTGCAGGACCTGGATCGGTTCCTTGAGGCTGCCTGTCTGCCCACGGTTCCAGATGAGTATCAAGAGTCGCTCGAGTGCCCCCTCACCGTGGAAGAGATCGGAGAGGCGGTCACCTCTTTGGCCTCTGGGAGGGCGCCGGGACCTGATGGGCTCCCAGCGGAATACTACAAGATCTACCGGGAGTCATTAGTACCCAAACTGCACGCTCTTTATCTGGCTGCCCTCGAAGAACGTACCTTGCCCACTTCCATGCGAGAGGCCTATCTGGTATCTCTGCTCAAGCCCGGGCGGGACCCCACCAATCTGGGGTCATACCACCCCCTTGCTCTGCTCAATGCGGACTACAAAATCCTGGCCAAGGTGCTGGCGGAGCGACTGGCGCCAGCGGTGCTGGTGTTGGTGCACGCCGACCAAAATGGTTTCGTGCCTAAGCGTAGCACCTCCCTTAATTTGCGGCGGTTTTTCCGGGTGGCTACTGACAGTGTTCAGCGATGGCCTAGGGCGGGCTGCCTGGTTCTAAATCTTGAAAAGGCCTTCGACTGTCTGGAGTGGGGATACCTGGTGGCGGCATTGGCGCACTACGGGTTGGGCCTCGGGTTCCTCCAGCTGGCAGCCCTCCTTTACAAGGACCCCACGGTGAGAGTGAGAACCGGGCCGTACATCTCCGACGCCGTCCCTATCTGCCGTGGCACCAGGAAGGGGTGCCCGCTTTCACCCCTCCTGTTTGCACTGGCAATAGAGCCCCTCGCCGCCACGCTCCGTAGGGTGCTGACTGATGGCATCCCTCTGGGTGATGCGACGCATCAGGTATCGCTTTATGCGGATGACCTGTTGGTCTTTGTCAGAGATGTGGCCCACATCCCGGCCGGAGTGAAGCGCATTCTACTCGACTTCGCTGCTCTTTTAGGACTCCGGGTGAACGCTGCTAAGTCCTGTCTATATGCGTTTCGAGCCGGCACTCAAGATCCGAACTATCATCTTGAGGGCGTGCAGGTCCAATGGCGGCCGGATACCTTCCGTTATCTGGGTATCCAGATATATCGTCAGCCGGCGGATCTTGTGGAAGGCAATCTGGGCAGGGCGGCAGTCAAGACTCAGATGCGGTTTTGGGGTACCTTTCCCCTCGCGGTCACGGGCCGAGTCGCCTTAGTCAAAATGGTGATTTTACCCCGACTCCTGTACTATTTCGCCAACCTACCCATTTATATTCCGGCATCCTTTTTCGCAGCCCTTGCGCGGTCACTTCGGGACTTTATATGGGGTAAAGCACGCCTCAGAATTGCGTTGCCCAAGCTGTACCTCCCCACTGACCAGGGGGGACTTGCAATGCCGTGCTTTGAGCATTATTATCTGGCTGCGCAGTTACAGTGGATAGCCCGGTGGTTGGCAGACAGAGGGCGTGATGATACTGCGACTGCTGCACCCCCCCTCCCTTTAGCTGACATCATCAAGCTATTCCACCCGGCCGCGAAAGCATTGAGGCCTGTGCCCCTCCTCGTGGTGGTGGCCTACAAATGCTACCGCCGTAGCCTCTACCTCACCCGGGCCCGGACTCCTTGCCCCCCCGCCATACCACTCGAAGGTTCTCCCAGCGGGCAGGGGGTGCTTAGTGCGTCGGAACTTGTGGACTGGAGCGCGGTAGATATACAAATGCTGGGGGATCTTTACCGGGAGGGTGCCCTCCTCTCGTTCGCCGCCCTAGCGGAGTAGACGGGGCTGGCTCCCGGCCACTTTCTTCATCACCGGTCTTTGATGGCGACGCTCACGAGCTGTTGGGGAGATCTCAGGGAGGAACCGGAACAACACCTTACGATGCAATAGCTCCATGTAATGGGACGGGGGAGACATCTGGTTCGGTGATTTGCGGCCTCCCTGCGCACACATGCGGCGATCAGTCTGGCCCCGCTGCGTCGCAAGTGGGAGGCGGACCTGGCCCGGCCCATGGCCAACAAGGAATGGGACAGGGCGCGGCAGGGCCCGACGAAGATTCCCAGGAACATGCGTTTCCGCCAAATACAATTCTTCATCTTACATAGAGCGTACCCCACCCCCGAATCCATCAACAGATTCTTCCATCGTACAGATGCGGGCTGCCCCCGCTGTGCGGAGCTGGATGCCGGCCTAATCCATATGTTGTGGAGCTGTCCCGTATTGTGTTCGTACTGGGCGTGCACGGGTCGCAATATCCCGTTCGAATGGCCAACCTACCTGTTACACCTCTTCCACAGAACTCCATCCATGAAAGTCACCTCTCGGTTCATCGACCTGGGGTTAGTGGTGGCAAAGCGGCTGCTCACTAAACGCTGGAAAGTGGCTGATTCACCACACGCACAGGCATGGCGAGGTTCATTTCTGGTGTGGGCTAAGGCGGAGGGTACGGCCCTCCTGAGGGAGGAAACGCTAGGCCTCAGAAAGACACCCATAGCAGCTCAGTGGGAGGCATTTTTCCAGACCATGATGCGATTAAATGGTGATCCGGCAGTGACTTGTCAGGTGCGTGGCGAGGGCGCTTTCCTGGGGCAGCCTGGCACCAGTCAATCCAGATGAGAGGCATGGCATATGGTAGCGAGGGCGTAGCTGACTCGATGGGGCGCAAAAGCAAATGTGACATTGTCTGCGAAACAGATTGTATGTGGGGCACCGGGATGGGGGGGGGACCTAAGGGACTTGGACAGGCGATACTAGAACAAAGGTCGGACTTTGCTGCTGTTGCTGTTTTGGTTGGGCACTTGAAGTCTTGCCCCTGTTATTCCATGGTTGCTAACTGTTTATGGAGACATACTGGGGAAGAGTGGGTGGAGTGCTAGTACTCTTCAATCGGGGTCGTCTTTTTTTTGTGTGTGGTATGATACCAAAAGTGACTTTATAGTTGCCGCCACAGTTGAGAGGCCTTCAATGCCGGCATGAGATTAGGAGATGTATCCACTCCCCACCAATCAATGTACACTCGCCTGGGTAAATAACAACGGTACAAATATAAATGTAAGTTGTTCTGGCTTCATAATGTACTGTACGCTTCATTAAACTTCAATAAACAGATATATAAATAAAAATGATACACCCTAATGCCCAGAAATCGAAACATGGTCGGTTGCCATGTGACAGTGAGCCCAGCTATGGAGAATGACGGGTCAATCATGCGAAGGTCAAATGGGAATAAGCATGACTTTCCCCAATTGACCCGCAGTCCTGAAAGTCGGGCAAACAGAGCCAACGTGTTGGTATGGAGTCTGGAATGTCTGCTACATCTTGTATGTATATTAACAGGTCATCCGCATATAGGTAGATTGCATGCTTCTCTTCTCCCAGGTGGACACCCCAACTGTTCGCCGACGTTCGCATGGCTAGGTGAACAACCTTTACAACGCAACTTTTACACCGCACTACCATTACAACGAAACTATTACAACGCGAAATCTGTTACAACGCATGCCATTACAACGCATGCTATTACAACGAAATGCACTAGATGGCGTGCTAACATTAGAAATAGTGTAGTTTTACTATCCAAACACCTTCCCTACTGCAACGTGGACTGGAGTTAGAATAGTAAATTATACATTTCTAATGTCAGCACTCCATCTAGTGTACGTCGTTGTAAAAGCATGCGTTGTAAAGGCTGGCGTTGTAACAGATCTTGCGGTGTAAAAAATGCGTTGTAACGGCATGCGGTGTAAAAGCATGCGTTGTAACGTCATACATCCCATGGCTATAGCAAGTGGCTTAATAGCTAGCACAAAGAGAAGAGGAGAAAGGGGGCATCCTTGCCTAGTGCCCCTCTTCACAGATATAGGTGCTGATGCCAGTCTCCCAGTACGGGCTCTCACAGTCGGGATATTATGAAGGAAGTTCCCAACCCATAGCGAGCCAAGACCATAAAAATAGACGACTACTCTACGGTGTCAAATGCTTTCTCCAGGTCAAGCACCATGCACCCAGAGCAAGGTGCAACCTGGGGGGCATTTCTCATTACGCGAAATAGACAGCGTAGATTGAGGGTAGTGGATCTATCTCAAACAAAACCGTTCTGATCCTCATGGATTAGATGGAGGGCCAGCGGCACCAGTCACTCAGCAAGTATGCTGGCCAAGATCTTATAGTCAACGTTTAATAGTGCCAGCGGGCGGCAAGAGCCAAGCAGCGTGGGGTCCCGATCCGGCTTCAATAGTGTAATGAATAGGGCTTCGTACATAGAGTTCGGCAAGTGTGATAAATGTATAGCCTTGTCATAGACTCCCAACAGCATTGGCGGCAGTAAGTCTGCATGGGTTTTTATATATTTCTGCAGGGAAGCCATACTGACCCGGCACCTTGCCAGAGGCCAGGGAGCTAATCACTCCTTGTATTTCCTCCAATGTAATAGGCTAATTGAGATCCGCGCATTGATCGGGGAAAGTGTGGGAAAAGGAAGGTCATCCAAGAAGCTGTTTAGTTCTCATTCGGAGGCCTCCATTGTTGGCAGGTAAAGGGATGTAAAGCGAAGGATCAGCTCCTCATGTCTCTCATGTTGGGTGTATTTCATCAGTCCAGCGGGGGACTGTAGAGCAGGAATGGTGTTACTTGGGTGTTCCTGTCTAATAAGCCAGGCGAGCAAGTGACCAGACCGGTCTGCTTGCGTATGAAACCTAGTTGAATGTGCTGCATAATTAAGGCATCTGAGCCTTTCAATAGGAGTTGAGTGAGTTGCCTTTGCCTTTAACCGTCCAGCAGAGCAGGCTATTTCCAAGGACAGACTTGTTTTTAGTACAAAAGGAAAAGATAAGAGAATAACTTGGGACAAGAGCACACTAATTGACTCTATATCTAGTTTATTAATCTAGACAGATTTTATCAAAATATTTGGACTTTCCTGCAACAAAAATGACCACGGACCTTAATGGAAGCAACAAAGCAAAAATACAGCAACACAAATATACATAAATTGAACATGTGCTTGTATCAGGGTTGCGATGCCTCTAAATATCTATTAATCCCCAGCCGCTAGCCCAGTTTTTTAGCAGCATGGCCCCTGTGGTCACCACTGTACCCCTCAGTAGGGGGAACGAGCGATCAAGGGTTATGTCTAGTTCATTGTTAAAGTCCCCTCCTATCACACATAGTAAGTCACATCATTTAGATAGTACAGCAGACAATTTGCTCCAAAACGGGCCCTGGTCTGTGTTTGGTGCATAAACATTGCCAATTAGTAAACGTCTCCCATCTAGTCTACCTGCCAGAAAAGCATAACTTCGTGTCTATCCCCTCTTCCTCTATTAGAATGGGTGTACCAGGTCACACCCAAATCAGTACTCCTCTAGAAAATGCAGAGTAACTCGTAGCTAAGATGCATCCCATCCACCTACGTCGCAGCCTGTCCACTTCTAACTGTGTCAGGTGAGTCTCCTGCAAGAGAGCTATTTGTGAATTATGTCATTTCAAGTATGTTTAAACCGCATACCTATGGGAGGGGATACTATGTTATTATGCGTTATGTAGTCATGTCGCTTAGGTATAAGGTGGGCAAGAGAGCATAGCCGTGTATGATCATAATGTAGTGTACTCTCTATGGTCGGTAGCAGCCGGGAATAGAAATGCCTGTATCTATTCCGTTTTATGCTAACCGCCAACATGGCAACATTCAATACCAAAAGGGCGGCCCCTAACATCGTAGGGAACTGCCCAAATGTATTACTATTTAATATATGAACTAGTTCAACCCTTTAGCAAGCATGTATGTGAGGGGGTGTGACCCGACGGCGCAATCAGAGGCACTTCATCGAACCAGTTATATGATAAAAGTAGGTTGAGCGACATCAGCAATCTTCTGAGTCATTACTAGAAGCAGGGCCATGTGGGACGTCTCCGTAGGCAAAAGCATCCACATAATCTACCCCCACTCTCATCCTTCTGACAATATCAATTACTGCTCCCTTGCCCCCTCCCATATTATCCAGTTATACTTCGGCATGCGCAGTTAAGCTTTATCAACAAGAGAATAAACCATTGAATGATAGGTAATGTACTTCAAATTATTCCTTTCGATATTTGTGGTGTGATATCTGGTAAAGTTAGAGAGTTAGTGTCAGAAGGGCACAACACTGAGGAGCCCTCACCCTCTGTGGACTTGGCGGACATTTCTCTGTTAGATTCTTTAGAGAGATCAGCATTCCGTTCTGCCTCTCTGACTGCTTGTTGGTGTTCCTGCAGTATCTGTTCCAGATTTGGTACTGCTGTCAGCTTGAGTGTGCGAATGCTGAACCTTCCCTTCCGTCTGTCTGTGGTTTTCATGGGGTTCTCCCTTCGGTTCTATTTTTAGTAGGTCAGGGCCCCGAGAATTTTCTGGATGACTCTAGCCAATCCCAGGTGTCTTGTGGTGTTTCCAAGAATCGTGTTTTCCCATCCGCCACTATCCGAAGCCTGGCAGGGAACATCAGGGAGTACGTGATGTCAAGGCGTCGCAGTTGTTGTTTTACTGTTAGGAATGAGCCTCGCTGATGCTGCACCCCTATGGTGTAGTCGGGAAAGAACATTACTTTAACATTCCCCATAGGGACCTCCTCAAGTGTACGAGTTTCCCTCAGTATGGAGTCCCTATCTCGATAGTAAAGGACTTTGAGCAAGAATGGACGGGGACTCGAGCCGGGGGCACGTCTCCGGAAGGGGACACAAGCTCATGTGCATTGGTCACATAATTGGTGGCCCCCAAATCTCGGCCCCTGCCCAACTCCAACACAGATGGTTTCCAAATGGACAATAAATTATCAATGAAGAACCAGATCAATAAGATAATTAGCTCCTGCTTTGGCATAATGAGTAATTTACGCAAAGTTTTTAAAAGGATTCCGATGGAGGCTAGAAAACCTTTAGTCTAGGGACTGATCATCAACCGTATGGACTATGGAAATGCCCTGTTGGCGTCAATAAATGAAGACCTTCTTTCACGGCTGCAGGTTCTGCAGAACACTGCAGCCAGGTTAGTACTCAATCTTCCGCCAAGATCCCCGTCGGCACCCAACCTGAGACTCTTACATTGGTTGCCTGTCAGAAAACTAATACGTTTTAAGATTCTATGCTTAACGCACAAAAATATGTACGGAAGAGGCCCGGGCTTCTGGGCCAAAAAGTTAATCTGGTACCAACCCGACAGAACTCTGAGATCCAGTAACCAATCACTTCTCGCATCTCTCAGAATTCGCACTACCATAAACGGAGGGAGATGCTTCTCTTTCCTTGCTCCGGCTTTTTGGAAAAAACTGCCCCCACACCTATGCATCATCAATGATCACAACTGTTTTCGCAGGAAGTTAAAGACATGGCTGTTTGACATCTAATTGCATCTAACTAAGTTGATCTTTGGAGCTGTCCGCTAGCGCCATGAGACTTTCGAGTGATATGTGCGCTAAATAAATATCCCATGATTTGATTTGATGTGCTCGCTCAACTGTAAAGAATGGAGATAGTGATTCCACAGGTAAGAGGTCTCGCAACCATTGTTCTATGTGTCCTACTGCATCTTGTCCCTCTCTTCCCTCCAGTAGGCCAATTATGCGGACATTGTTGCACCCCAAGAGTCCTTCTGCATCCTCTGCCCTTTCTTCCAGATGGCGAAGCCTCTGTTCATAGTCCCTCATTTGTTTCTCAATGCTGTTTACTGCAGGCTGTACTTCAGTTAGGTAATGCTCCACAGTGGCTACACGGCCAGACAGTTTTCTGTGGTCTGCATGTAAAAGCGTGAGGTCTGCCACCACACTACCTATTTTTGATTCCAGTGAAAGTCTGGAATGCTCAATGGCTTGAAGGATCAGATCGACCTTGTCCTTAGGAACCGAGGTCTGTTGTGTCTGAGGGTCCTGCTGATCCAACTCCATAACTAAGGAAGACTGAGAGGATGCACTAGAGCCAGCTCCCTTGGATGTTCCCATATCTGCTGCAATGTATGTGGCATGTGTGGCTTACAACAGGCATTGTCACGTGTGTCCTAATTTCACCACTTCCACAGTGTGATCGTGGTTAGCCTCCAGAAGGCACCTATATTTCTGGGTGAGTAACCTACAATCCACCCCAGCACAGCTGTGTCTTCTCAGTCCTCCTCTGTATCTTTCGTGTTCCCTAATGCAGTGAGGACATATCAGGACTGGTCCATCCACTTCACACTTCAGTTCAGTGAAGGTGTATCACTGCAATTATTCCAGCAGTTGGGCTCATGAGGTTATTCCAGGGGGAGTGACTTCCTATGTTTCATGTGCGATGCTCCTGTTCCCTTCTGTCAGTTATCGAGAGCATACCATCAGAGGCCTAGCATCTGTCAAGGCTACCCGGGGGGCACGGGCCCCTCAATAGGGCGGCCGCCTTAGTGCCACAGGAAGGCACTGGAGTCGTCCGTCTAGTTCCCTGGGTTAGGATCCAGGGAAGACTTCCGGCCGACCCCACTTCCGGGGAGGGGGAGGAGACAGGGGTACTTAGGCTGTCGCCCGCCCAACTTTCAGCCTCTTGGTCCCTGCCGTCTCGCCTTGGTGGTCGCAGCTCGTCGATAGTCCGCGTCAACTGGCAGCCTCGCCTCGCCTGCACGGTCGCAGTGGTCGTTCGCTTTGCATCGGTGAGTCCGCTTGCCTCCACCCCCCGCCCCGGCCCTGTCCCTGGGCAGCACCAGGTTGACGGGGCCCTGTGGTATGGAATACCACGGGCGGGGGGGTGCGGGCTTCGAGCTACACCCAGTGTGACGGCCTGGGAGGCTGCGTGTGGGGGGGGCATGTGTGTCTTCCCGCCGAGCGGGGACTCGGGGGCTGGGTTCGGGCCTCGGCAAGGGTCTTCGCCGCCAACCTTCACCATCACCCCCCCAATGGGGGCAGAAGCGCTAGGTCGCCGGGTTGCGCCGCAGGCGGCCCGGGTCTTATCCTAGTACGGGATGGAGCGCTTTCGAGCTGAGATTCGCGCTCCGGCCGAGCACCTCGTGGCGGGTGCATGCCCGGAGTTACGCTGCGCTGGACGGGGGCTGGGGCACCGAAGTGTTGGCGCAGTCTAGTTAGTGATTAGTGGGGGAACCCAAGTCCATAGGTCCGTTCCTGGATTGGCCACGCTTGCGACCGGGCCTCGCCAGCGGCACTGTGTGGGTGGTTCTGGTTCAAAAGGTTTTGGCGACACCCGCCTGCAGTGCGGGCATGTGTTGGCGTGCGACGTGGGGCACGCCTGACGCTCTCCAGGGGCCAGTTTGCCCCCGTCACCCTCTGGGAGGGGATGTGGCCTATTGGGTAGGGCGGGTCCACCCCTACGGTGAGCTTCCTGGTTTGTGCCGCGGCGTGGACGTTCAACATGCCGCGATCCTGGGCAAATCTCTGAATCTCAACGGGCCATCCAACTTCGTTGGCTCGGGGTCTCGTCCACATCCAGTGATGCTTGATTAAATCCCTTTATCTCCCAGTGCCCGTATGTGTAATGTAATACGGTGCTATGTAAAGCGCGCCAATACGTTGGGCAAATCACCGAATCTCCTAGTGTCTGAATGTATAATGTGAATACGGTGCTATGATTAGCGCGCCAATACCTTCGGGTCGAGTTTGCGCTATATAAATGCAACACAAAATGTATAGGTTCCGGTCCAGCTACAAGTCTCGAGCGTGCCCCAGGCCGCTGGCACCCCCGATCCCCCGGTTGCTCGGCGCCCCCCCCCGCGGCTCGGACGGGTGAACGCTCGTGCGGCGCGAGTGTCCCGCCAGCTGTGATGCGGTCAGCCGGCGGCGTTACCTCCGCCCCCTCTGCTGCTGAAAACCAGTTTCGAGCCTCGAGGACGTGTCCACATCCTCTGATGCAGGGGAAATCACCCAATGCCCCCGTGCCTGCATGTGTAAGGTAATTACGGTAAATGTTTAGTGCGCTACACAGTAAGAGGACCCAGGCATGGGGGAGAGGAAGGGTCTGCCGTGTTGTGGCCTGGGTAGGGGGAGAGTTCTGTGGACTGTTGGCTAGGCCTGATCCGCCCTCCCCTAAGTTGCAGGTCGACCCCCTGTGCTGCCTGAGGGATATCCGGCAAACCGAGGTGTGTCCTCGGCGTTACGCTCTTACTCCGTTTGACAGCCAAATCAGAGAACCCCCCCCCCCGTCTGGGTGTGCCTGCTTACCTATCCCACATTAGCGGGCTCGCTCAAGGTGATTTCAGGGTGGGGGAGACTGTCTTCCCGTGAGGCATTTGAAAGGCGGAGGACCAGCTACTGTGGGGTGTGTATAGTAATTACTCTCACTTTGTACCTACACAGATCCCACCGATGATCCACAGAGCCACCCGGACCTTCTGCTAGTGATAAAGGAGTGTAAGTGGGTCAGCAGGAACAGTGGGGACACCATGAGCACTTGAGGCATAAGATGGCCATAAGAATAAGCACAATTGAGGGGGGGCTTTGCAATCTAATATTTGCTTCATTTTAACACAGATTCTTGGAAACTCGCCGGATCGGACCCGTCAGGCGCCCTAGCTCTAATCCACGATAACTGAGGCGACCCGAGCTCGAGGGATGGATAGCCAGGGTTCCCCTTCGCTCTTCACGATGACGTACCAGGTAGAGGAAACACAGCAGGGCACCCCTCAGGACGTACAGCTAGCGGCCATCATTGAACTTGCCAAGTCCAAGGGTCTGGCCTGGGCTGCGGACCTATTGAAGGCCAGCAACCCCGATGATTCAGGGGTCATTTCTGGTGGCTCTCCCATGAGGCAGGAGCCTATCGAGGAGGCTGGCCCGTCCCGGTCCAAGCGGATTCGCAGGGCTACTGTGAAAGACTTCCCGGCAGACGCACCGCCACCTAAGAGCCGGCCTGTGCCTACTCCCAGAGGCGCACCAGGGCCCGTCCCGCAGCCCGTGTCCCTGGGAACTGTCCCCCCCACGATCGGCGGTCCATCGCATACGAATTTCGCTACCACGGAGGACTTGGGTAAGCTCAATGACACTCTAAAGAGCTTCATGGAGGAGGTCAGATCTGGCCTCTTGAGGGCTGGAGCAACCGGGGGAGCCTCACCTGCAAACTGTTTGGGGGGATGTATGGGCTCTCCAAGGGAAAGGCGCTCAGGCCACAGAGTTGCCCAACATTGAGGGTTCCTCCCGCAGTGACACAGGCAAGAGCATAGAGGTTGTAGCTACAGGGCCAGTTGTGGCCTCCGGGCCGGTGGCTGCGACTCCAGGGCTAGGCCTGGCACTGGTGATGGGGGACAGGCAGCAGCTAGTTGGGGGTGAGTCGCTGGCAGCGCAACCTACAGCAGTCATTTCCCAGCCAGTCCCCAGCACCACCCCAGGCATTCCTCCCACCGCGCCGCAGCTAGGGGTTACGACCACAGCAGTGGCAGTTCAGTCGCCAACAGATAAAAAGGCGGTCACCCACGCACCTCTACTGTCAGGTCATAGCTCGTTGTCATGGGAAGTGCCGGTGGCAGTGAAAGAATTTATTTGGAGGCGTGAATTTCTGGACATCTTTTCCTTACTCTTGTTGGGCCAACATGGCCAAGACGCCCGGAGGGTTGGGGGGAAGGAGGATGACAAGAAAATCAGGTTCCAGCAATGGCCAGAGAAGTCCATTGACAACTGGCTGTGCGCCTTCTCCATCCTTCAGTCCGTCATCCTTGAAAAATTCCCCGAGCAAGGTCAGGCGATTGTCCTTTACCAAAGGTTAATCCATACTGAGGCACAGAAGTGGGGGGGAGAAGGGTGGCTCAACTACGACCGGGAATTCAGGAAGAAGATGGCCATATGCCCGGAAATGAAGTGGGATCAAAAAGAGGTCCAGCTGAGGATGGACCACATGAGATCTCGTGGAGTGCAGAGCACAGTCACCCAGCCAAAGGCCACGGGGGGAGGGGGCTCTCCTCCAGGGCCCAGCCAGTCCAGCACGAATCCTTTTAAGCAGTCCTTTCGTGGGGCACGCAGGGGGGACAACAGGGGAGGGGTCAAGAGAGTCTCACCAGGGACGTGCAACCTCTTAAAACGCAGGGGCATGCTCTTGGGGGAGCAAGTGCAGGTTCCAGCATGTGTGCAGCAAATGCGGGGGCCGGCACGCTATGACCACGTGTCAGTCCAAGCAGGACAAGAAACCTTCAGACACTTGTAAACAGTCCAGTTGAGATAGCGCAACCAGAATTAGTAGCTCCCCCCGCCACCCCCCTTGACCCACCGCCTTGCAGCTTGCTCCCACTTGTCAACTGCCACAGGGGTATCCGATTCCTGGTACCTCCCAGCACGTCAGCATCCCCCGCGCGCAAAGGGCCATCCCCAGTGAACCTGCGCAACATGCTCAACCTCCTTAGGAAGTATCCCAACAAAGCAGACAGCACTCTCTTGCTGGGGGGGTCCTCTGATGGCTTCATTATCCCGTTCATAGGCCCGTTATCCTGCAATTAGGCAGACAATCTCAAATCAGCTAGAGACCTCCCGGCGGTAGTGCAGGAGAAAGTCAGGAAGGAACTACGACTGGGGAGGGTAGCGGGTCCGTTCAGGGTGCCTCCGTTGGAGAACTTTGTGGTTTCCACTCTGGGGCTGGTACCCAAGAAAGAACCAGGGACCTTCAGACTTATCCACAACTTATCCTACCCGGAGAGGGACTCAGTGAACCATGGGCTCCAAGAGGGTGTTTGCTCTGTGTCATATTGTACGCTGAATGTGGCTCTGGACCTTGTCAGGAGAGCGGGCAAGGGGGCCTGGCTAGCAAAGGCGGACATTGAGTCAGCTGTCCGTTTGCTACCAGTGCACCCAAGCAGCCAACACCTGCTGGGTTTCCAGCTAGACGGCCTGTACTTCTTTGACAAATGCATGCCAATGGGGTGCACGGTGTCCTGTGCCTTCTTTGAAGCTTTTAGCTCCTTCCTGCAGTGGGCGTTACAGCATTCCTTCGGGGTGGCAGGTGTCTCCCACTACCTAGACAATTTTCTATTCGTCGGGAGGGATGGCACTCAGGATTGCAAGGCGGCACTAACAAGTTTTCAGACACTCGTGCAGCAGCTTGGCGTCCCCCTAGCTCCTAAAAAGACAGAAGGGCCAGCGCAGGTCCTCACCTTCCTCGGCATAGAACTGGACACGGTGTTAGGCGAAGCCAGGTTACCAGCAGACAAAGTGCATGACCTGGGCCAGCAGATTAGGCTAGCGGTGGGGAAGGATAAGGCCTCCCTGGCTTTCATTCAGAGCCTCCTGGGGAAACTTAACTTTGCTGCCAGAGTAATTCCAGCAGGAAGGGTAATTGCGCGCAGGATAGCCAGAGCCACAGCGTCAGTTAAAAAGAAGCATCACATGATCAAGCTGAGCAGAGGCATGAGGGAAGACCTACTCATATGGGCGGACTTTCTGGACAATTTCAATGAGTCTGTCATCTGGTGCGCGCCCTGGGCCAATAGCACTGAACTGGCGCTTTTCACAGATGCGTCAGGCCGGGAAGGGTTTGGTGTGATTATGGACAGGGAGTGGTGTGCCGAGAAGTGGCCGAACGCCTGGCACAAGAGAAAGATCACGTCCAAGATCACTGTATTGGAACTCTTCCCCATAGTTATCGCTTTTCACTTTTGGCCTGGGGTGCTGGCAGCGAAAAGGGTTCTGTTTTGGTCGGATAACTAAGCCGTTGTACAGGCCATCAATACACAGTCAACTAGTTGCCCCCTGGTGTTGTGCTTGCTGTGAGAGCTAGTGAGGGCATGCTTGAAGAACAATGTGGAATGTAGGGCTAGGCATATTCAAGGGGTTCTGAACGTAGCCGCTGACGCTCTTTCTCGCTTTCAGTGGCACCGCTTCTGGGAGGCCTGGCCGAGAGCGAGAGAAGGAATGACCCCTTTCCCGCCACACTTGTGGCATCTTCTGAAGTGGAACAATGGATGAGGGGTTTGGGAGAGCGGTCCTTAGCTCCAAGGACGGCGAAGCGTTACAGGAGTTGTGTTGCAAAATTTTGTGCGATCACCGGGGCATGGGAGGAGGATCGGGCTTCCATGGAACTCAGAGTGCAACAATTCATGCTGTGGGCCAAGGATGGGGGGAAATCTCACCCGTGGACCTTGGGTCACCTGTCTGCCATCAGCCACTACGCCAGGTTACGGGGACAGTTCGACCCCACCAAAGCATTTGTTATAAAAGATGCAGTGAAGGGGTGAGCTAGGAATGAACCGCGACCGCCTGACAGCAGGTCTCCCATTAGTTACCCCATCCTACAAGGGTTGCTCGACTGCATGACTAAGGCTACCCGCTCGTGGTATGAGGCAACCCTATTCTCAGCCTGCTTCGCACTGGCTTTCTTCGGGGCCTTTAGGATCGGGGAACTGGTGGCGCGATCCAAGTTGGACACCTCCGGGGTGGCCTTTAACACCAAAGACATAGACTCAGATTCGGATAGTAGTGAGGCAGTCCAAAACAGACCAATCCGGGTGGGGGAGGCTGGTCCTGTTGCAAAGCCTGGGGGATGCCCGATACTGTCCGCTACTATGGGTCAGAGCCTACTTGGCCCTCCGCCTGGGGGGGCGGGATACTTACTTGTGCACGAGGATGGGTTCCCGGTCACGAGGTTTCAAGTAGACTACATCCTGCAGGCTTGCCTACGGTTGTCGGGGCAGGCAGACGGGGCCAAAAAGTTCAGTAGCCACTCCTTCAGGATTGGGGCAGCAACCACGGCATTCCTAGCGGGGATGCCACCTGAGAGTATCAAGCAAGTGGGGTGCTGGGAGTCTCAGTGTTACAAACGGTACCTCAGGCCCTAGGCGGGGGGGGTGCGGCTGCACAAGTTGCACCCCCCTCCGATCTGTGTAAATTTGGAGTCACGAGTGAGGCCCAGGCCACTCGGACGTTTGCTGTGTTGTGTTATAATTGTAGATGTGATATGCAGTTTGTTCACCAGAACCCACCATTTCTTTATTTATCAGGAACCAAAGTGTGGGTAATTGGCCATTCAAGCGTCACGAGACTGGCTCGGTGGGCGGAGGTCAGAAAATGACAGCACGGCTTCACCGCCACGGATATTACGTGGCTGGGTTATCCGGGAATGCGTTGGAGTGAACTGACCAGGAAACTGCAGCAGAGACTCGGGGGAGGGGGGCCGCCACCACACTTGTTGGTAATTCACTTGGGAGGAAATGACCTGACCACACTAGGGAGGAGAACCCTGCTCCTAGAAATGAGGGACACCTTGTGCCAGTTGAGCAATACCCTGGGGTCATGCGAACTCTGGTGGTCTGAAATCACACCACGGGCTGTTTGGAGAGTGTTAGACCTGCCATCATTGGCATGAGTCTCTCCTCCATTTTTTTCTGTTGGCCTCCTCTGTTTACGATGTTTTTTCTGGAATATTGCTTTGGGCACTGTGCCACTGCTGATCAGTGCCACAGTGCAAGTGCTCCCTTTGTTAAATTGATACATTGATTGGTGTTACCATGATTGGCTTGGTTGACTTACTGTTCAGACCCTAGTCTAGTGCACCGCGTGTGCCAAGGGCATGTGAGTTAACTGCTGCTGGTGGGCTTGCAGCACTGGTTGTGCCACCCACAGAAGCAGCTTATAAAATGTGTCCCAGGCCTGCCATCGCAGAGCCTGCGTGCAGACCCTGACTGCCATGTCGACTTGGCAAGGAAACCTACTTTCCAGTCTCTAAAACCTTCACTTTGCCACATTTCAGACACCTCTATGGTAGGCCCTAGGGCTGGGTGCATTGTTGGTAAAAGGTAGGTCATGCCCTGATGTGTGTGGCATGACCTAATAGTGAATTACAGCCATTTTAGTTTTTCACTATTGAAGGGCTACCTGCCTCCCATAGGCCAGAATGGGCAGACTGATTATTAACTGCATTATAATCTATCTGACTCAGGGAGCATGGTAGCAGGTCGAGTTTAGTATCCCTGAACTCAGAATTTAATAACACACCCTTTAGGATGGATGGTTTTTAAATTCTGTGTGTGAAAATAGCCCTATTAGAAAGTGGCTATTTTCTTGTCCAACTATCCACCGGTCTCTGCTGGTTTGGAGTGCGTGTCAGGGGCTGGGTGGCTCCAGAGGTCTGAATGAGTCAGTGAGGGGTGAATGAGGTACTAAACTTAGAGTGGGGGAAGAGTAGTCCCTGATAGCCTGCCCTGCCTGACACAATGCTGGCTCCACCTCCTGCCGGGCGACTGATAGCCCTGCCCCTGCCAGTGACAATACTGGCTCCACCTCCTGCTGGGCGGCTGATGACCCTGCCCTGCTCAGTGAATAGGCCAGGTGCCTCGGCCTGGCAACACCCACAACAAACCTAGGATGGGGGGAATTTCCCTGCGTGGACAAAGGGAACAAAGCAGAAAAGGGATATAAAAGAAGGACCCCTGAACCAAAGAACTTAGATCACTTCTGACAAGGAAAGTTCTACCAAGGACAAGAAGCCTGCTGATCCAAGGACTTGCCTCCCCCTTCTGCCAGTGTGCTGTTTGCTGGGGGGAACCTGAAGCTGCTTCTTTATTTATGCCAAGGGACAAGGAGAGAGGAACTTGGTGTGTACTCTCAAGCTTGCAAGAAAATCTCCAAGGGCTGGAAGAGTGCCAGCCTCCTGTTGAAGTCACAGGGCCAAAGGACTTCACCCTCTGCTGGATTACTATTTGATGGAACGTGTTGTTTCCAGTACACAGGGGAAATCTGCAGTCTCGACGTCGCCAGACGCCGCCGAATCCAGCTCGACATCGTGAGTAACGGCTCCAGGGTTACGAGCCTTCGACGCCAGCTGCCGGGCCCGATCGCCGCCAGTAGCGATGCCAGTGAGTAGTGAGTTTGGCTCCAGCTCTAAGTGACCCCGTCTCGACGCCGGTATCGACGCCAGTGAGTAGTGAGTTCGGCTCCAGCTCCAAGCGACCCCGTCTCGACGCCGCTGCTGATCGCATCGACGTGACGCCCTTCTCGACGCCGTGAGCGCTGCTCCGGCCCGACACCTCTCGACGCCGCTGCGGACCGCCCCGAATCCGAGGCAAGATCGCCGCCGACCCCTCGACGCCGTGGATCATCGTTTTCTTCATTCCAAAGGTACTGTGTTTGTGGGGTCTGTTGCAACTCCAGGCTCGACGTAGCGCTCCTCGCGGTCGACGCCGAACCTTGGGAATATCGTAAACTCGACGTCGTATGACTCCTGTGGGGGTCACGTTGTTGCCAAGAACTGTGTTTTCAGAAGAATACTTACTTTTGTTGCTAAAGAAATATTTCCTAAGAAGAAACTTTACCTGAACTATTATCTTTCCTTCCAAAGAGTATTTATTAAGATTGTGGTATATTTTTGTCGTTATTTGGTCTTGTGCTAAGCCTTATATAAAAATACAATCTTTATAATAACTCCTGTGTTGTGTCCATTTGTAGTGTATCCACTTTATTACTGTATGTGGTCATAAATACTTAAAACGCTGCCTCTGAGATAAGCCTGTCTGCTCTGCCAAGCTACCAAGGGGGTGAGCAGGGGTTATCTGAGTGTGTAATCTCCTTGCCCTGACTAGAGAAGGTGGGTCCCTATTTGTCAGAAGTGTATACCTCTGCCAACTAGAGACCGCCGGTTATAACATTGGTGGTCAGCGGTGAGGATTGAACTTTGCATTTATGACTCATGTGCAGTGATTAGTGTGCGCTACATAGTGCAAGCAGACCATAGCACAGCCACAATCTGTTTTGGTAGGATCTTCTATTTTTGTTCTCCGCTTTCCTGGAGCTTATTTTTTAAACACTGCCAGTTTTGACCATGGAGGATGCCAGAGCTGCTACCCCTGCTGTTATTGCTGTGGAGGAATTTGATAAAAAATTGATAAATAAGTACAAGAAAAAGGAGCTAGAGCAATTTTGCAAGCAGTTTAAAGTTCCTACCACAGGTCTCAGAGTGGCAGAGGACTTCCGTAAAGCGCTGAAGGCCTGGTTAGAGGCCAGAAATCCCTCTGATCCGGGGGTGGTACCGGAAGAGGAAGAGGTCATGAATGGGCACGTGGCATCTCCCGGCAGCAGTGTTTCCTCTAAGAGCCTTTCTTCTGAAGAGTTGGAAGACAGGGAGAAGGAGAGGGAGTACAAGTTAGAGATGGCAAAACTTAAATATGGAGGGCAGTTGGAGTTAGAGAATGCAAGAAGCAAAAGAGAAGCTGAAATGGAGAGCAAAAGATTAGATTTTGAAAGAGAGAAATTAGCATTTGAACGTGAGAAGATGTTGAGGGAGATGGAGCTTAAAACTAAGAGTTTAGAGTTGAATCCCTCTGGTGGCAGCACTCCATCTGTGCCTGCGGAAAGTAGGTTTTATTTTCCCAAAGATGTGATAAAAGATTACAGTAGAAATGGGGATATTGGTCAATGGTTCAAAGCATATGAGTTAGCATTGTTGGCCCACCGGCTCCCTGAGAAAGATTGGGGAGCGGGGTTGTGGTGTCGCTTTGTCAATGAAGGGAGAGATACCTTGTTGGACATGCCTGCTGAGGAAAGGATGTCTTATACTCATATGAAAGATGCTTTAATGTTAAGGTATGGCTTAACTCCAGTAAAGTACCGACAAGCCTTTAGAGAATGTAAGAAGTTGCCTGGTACTACGTGGGTTGAATATGTGTCCTTTGTTTGCAGATCCATGGATGGTTGGGTAAAGGGTAGCAAGGTGGATAGTTATGATGCTCTTTATGATTTGTTTGCGTGGGAGCACTTGTCTAATAACTGCTTTCCAGAGCTACGCCAGCACCTTATTGATAGCAAGATATCTAACCCTAGAAAACTTGCTGAGGAGGCGGACCGCTGGGTCAGTACCAGGGTCCACAAGGGTCCAGTGGGAGACTCAGCCAAAGGTGGGCAGGGTCCCCAGCAGAAGAGTGGGGGGGACAGGGGTAAACGGAGGGAGTTTGAGAAAGGGCCCCAAAGTAATCCCCAAGGGAACCAAGGGAAGGGTTCCCAGCCTCCCCCTGTAAAGAAGCCAGAGGTCCCGACAGGTAAACCTGTTCCCAGGGGCCCACTGACCTGCTACGTTTGTAAGCAGGTGGGACACCGTTATTATGATCCCCAGTGTCCCATGAAGGATTCGAATGCACCGCCGCGTGCACCCCCCGTCAGCTAGCGAATGTAGCCCTGGGAGGGAGAGAGATGGGTGCCCCCAGTGGGTGGGGTCCTGCAGAAATGTCCCTGGTCTCTTTAGGAGACGTGGAAATGGTCCCTCCAACCCCTCTGCCTAATAACACTAAGAAATATAGGCAGTGGGTGACCATTAATGGCCATAGGGTGGAAGTTCTGAGGGACACCGGAGCAAGTGTGACAGCTGTCAAGTGTCACTTGGTGTCCAGAGAGCAGGTGGTCCCTCATGCATTCTGCCCCGTTGTAGCTGCTGACAACTCACAGAGTAAGTGTGAGGTAGCTCAAGTTCCTTTTGAGTGGGGGGGGTCTCAGGTACTCTTCAGGTTGCTGTGAGGCCCGCCATGCCTATTGATTGTCTCCTGGGCAATGATTTGGAGGACTCCCCTTGGGCTAAGGTGGAGCGAAAAGCGCATCTGGAAATGTTGGGTCTGCCGGAGTGGGTGTGTGCGACCACCCGGTCCATGTCAGCTAGTAAGGGTGTTGATGGGGTCCTGGAGCCTGAAAGTATGGCCCAGGACCCAACCATGAAGAGAAGAGGCAGGGGGCGCGGGAAACCATCCCCCATCGTTCCCACGGTCCAGGAGGGAGCAGACCCTGAGGGGGATGCCCTGGAACTTACAGGGGAACAAGTGGTTGAACTGGGAGACCTGCCTGAGCTGACCCATTTTCAGCAGGATGGTGGTCCCTCCAGGGAGGAATTTTGTGCTGAACAAAAAGTGTGCCCTTCTCTTGTGGGTATGAGGCAGCAGGCCTCAGCCCAAACGACAGGTGATCAGTCAGGATCACATTGGATTTACTGGGAGAACGACCTCCTGTATAGCGAGCCTAAGGCTGCTGAGCCTGGGTCAGCCCGTGTGCTGGTGGTACCCCAGCGCTTCAGAGCCTTCCTACTGGGGTTGGCTCATGACGTTCCGTTAGCTGGACATCTGGGGCAGGCCAAGACCTATGACAGGCTTGTCACCCATTTTCATTGGCCCCAGATGAGAAGGGATTCAGACATCCATTGTAGGACCTGCCAAACTTGCCAGGCAAGTGGGAAAAGTGGGCGGAAGCAGAAGGCTCCCCTCCAACCTTTTCCCGTAGTCAGTACCCCCTTTGAGCGAGTGGGGATTGACATTGTGGGGCCACTGGACCCCAAGACAGCCATGGGCAACAGGTTTATCCTGGTCTTGGTGGACCATGCCACCCGGTACCCGGAAGCCATCCCTCTCCGCACAGTGACGTCCCCCGTGGTGGGACGGGCACTGATGGGTGTTTTCTCCCGCATGGGGTTCCCCAGAGAGGTGGTGTCAGACCGGGGCACCAACTTCATTTCTAATTATATGAAGTCTCTGTGGAAGGAGTGTGGGGTAACCTACAAGTTTACCACTCCTTACCACCCTCAAGGTAATGGGCTGGTTGAGAGATTCAACCGGACCCTAAAAGGCATGATTATGGGTCTTGAAGAACCAATGAGGCGTAAATGGGACGTCCTCTTACCATGCCTGCTGTTTGCTTACCGTGAGGTGCCACAAAAGTCTCTTGGGTTCAGTCCCTTTGAGCTTTTGTATGGACACCCGGTAAGAGGGCCTTTGAGTCTGGTCAAAGAAGGCTGGGAGCAATCTCCCAGGAAACCTCCCCAGGATGTATACGGTTACATGCTGGCCTTTAGGAACCAGACTCGGCGCTTCAGAGATCTTGCTCAGGCAAATCTGGAGGCCAGCCAGGAAGGGATGAAGCGGTGGTACGACCAGAATGCCACTCTGGTTGAGCTTCCACCTGGTCAGAAAGTTTGGGTCATGGCCCCTGTAGAACCTTGTGCGCTCAAGGACAGGTGGACTGGACCATTTGAGGTTGTGGAGAAAAAGAGCGATGTCACCTACTTGGTGGACTTGAAGTCTCCCAGGAACCCCTTGAGGGTCCTGCATGTCAACCGGTTAAAGCCCCACTTAGAAAGGTCCGAAGTGGGCATGCTCCTAGCCACAGATGCTGGAATGGAGGAGGAGAGTGAGCCTCTTCCTGACCTCCTGTGTGCAAAAGAGCAAGATGGGTCAGTGGATGGTGTTGTCCTCTCTGACACACTGACCCCTGAGCAGCAGCAAGATTGTCGCCATCTGCTGGGACAATTCCCTGATCTGTTCTCCTTGATCCCTGGTGTCACTCAGTGGTGCGTCCACGAAGTGGACACCGGGGACAGCACTCCTGTGAGGCACAAGGCCTACAGGGTGACTGACAAGGTCAGAGCATACATCAAGGAGGAGGTCTCCAAGATGTTTGCCCTAGGGGTGGTTGAGTCCTCTAGCAGTCCTTGGGCCAGCCCAGTGGTCTTGGTCCCAAAGGCTGCAGTGCCTGGTGCTTCACCAGAACTTCGGTTCTATGTGGATTACCGAGGACTCAATTCGGTCACCAAGAATGACGCGCACCCCATCCCCAGAGCTGATGAGCTCATAGATCGGTTGGGGGCTGCCCGGTATCTTAGTACGTTTGATCTAACGTCTGGGTACTGGCAGATCGCCTTGACCGATGGGGCAAAAGAGAGGTCTGCATTCTCCACACCAGATGGGCACTACCAGTTCCGGGTTATGCCCTTTGGGATGAAGAATGCCCCTGCCCCATTCCAGAGGTTGGTCAACCAGGTATTGGCTGTACTGGAGGATTTCAGCGCCGCCTACCTGGACGACGCGGTACAAAAGGGGGTGGTGATGGACGGAGCATCAGAACCAATCAAACACTCACACCCAGTCAACAGATCTGGGTTTGATTCATCACCGTTCTTTAGCCCACTCTGCCACCCCAGTTCAGACATGGCCATATGCAAATCAGTCTGACCCTGTGCCTCATGGGAACAGTCCAGCCCGAACTGCCAAGCCATGCCTTCCCTGGACCGGAGACAAGCTTCGTAGGACCGGTTTCTGGCATTTCAGCCGTCTTCAGCCAAGCTTGCTTGAATCCAGTGGCAGAGTGAGCAAGGAACTCACGTCTGAGCATACCCTGCCAACTTATGGCGAACAAAGCGGTACAAAAGGGGGTGGTGATGGACGGAGCATCAGAACCAATCAAACACTCACACCCAGTCAACAGATCTGGGTTTGAT
The DNA here is from genome assembly GCF_964204655.1 of Triturus cristatus. Lineage (NCBI taxonomy): Eukaryota > Metazoa > Chordata > Amphibia > Caudata > Salamandridae > Triturus > Triturus cristatus. Next base: position 862,717,854 of record NC_140590.1, read on the forward strand.
TCATCACCGTTCTTTAGCCCACTCTGCCACCCCAGTTCAGACATGGCCATATGCAAATCAGTCTGACCCTGTGCCTCATGGGAACAGTCCAGCCCGAACTGCCAAGCCATGCCTTCCCTGGACCGGAGACAAGCTTCGTAGGACCGGTTTCTGGCATTTCAGCCGTCTTCAGCCAAGCTTGCTTGAATCCAGTGGCAGAGTGAGCAAGGAACTCACGTCTGAGCATACCCTGCCAACTTATGGCGAACAAAGCGGTACAAAAGGGGGTGGTGATGGACGGAGCATCAGAACCAATCAAACACTCACACCCAGTCAACAGATCTGGGTTTGATTCATCACCGTTCTTTAGCCCACTCTGCCACCCCAGTTCAGACATGGCCATATGCAAATCAGTCTGACCCTGTGCCTCATGGGAACAGTCCAGCCCGAACTGCCAAGCCATGCCTTCCCTGGACCGGAGACAAGCTTCGTAGGACCGGTTTCTGGCATTTCAGCCGTCTTCAGCCAAGCTTGCTTGAATCCAGTGGCAGAGTGAGCAAGGAACTCACGTCTGAGCATACCCTGCCAACTTATGGCGAACAAAGCGGTACAAAAGGGGGTGGTGATGGACGGAGCATCAGAACCAATCAAACACTCACACCCAGTCAACAGATCTGGGTTTGATTCATCACCGTTCTTTAGCCCACTCTGCCACCCCAGTTCAGACATGGCCATATGCAAATCAGTCTGACCCTGTGCCTCATGGGAACAGTCCAGCCCGAACTGCCAAGCCATGCCTTCCCTGGACCGGAGACAAGCTTCGTAGGACCGGTTTCTGGCATTTCAGCCGTCTTCAGCCAAGCTTGCTTGAATCCAGTGGCAGAGTGAGCAAGGAACTCACGTCTGAGCATACCCTGCCAACTTATGGCGAACAAAGCGGTACAAAAGGGGGTGGTGATGGACGGAGCATCAGAACCAATCAAACACTCACACCCAGTCAACAGATCTGGGTTTGATTCATCACCGTTCTTTAGCCCACTCTGCCACCCCAGTTCAGACATGGCCATATGCAAATCAGTCTGACCCTGTGCCTCATGGGAACAGTCCAGCCCGAACTGCCAAGCCATGCCTTCCCTGGACCGGAGACAAGCTTCGTAGGACCGGTTTCTGGCATTTCAGCCGTCTTCAGCCAAGCTTGCTTGAATCCAGTGGCAGAGTGAGCAAGGAACTCACGTCTGAGCATACCCTGCCAACTTATGGCGAACAAAGCGGTACAAAAGGGGGTGGTGATGGACGGAGCATCAGAACCAATCAAACACTCACACCCAGTCAACAGATCTGGGTTTGATTCATCACCGTTCTTTAGCCCACTCTGCCACCCCAGTTCAGACATGGCCATATGCAAATCAGTCTGACCCTGTGCCTCATGGGAACAGTCCAGCCCGAACTGCCAAGCCATGCCTTCCCTGGACCGGAGACAAGCTTCGTAGGACCGGTTTCTGGCATTTCAGCCGTCTTCAGCCAAGCTTGCTTGAATCCAGTGGCAGAGTGAGCAAGGAACTCACGTCTGAGCATACCCTGCCAACTTATGGCGAACAAAGCGGTACAAAAGGGGGTGGTGATGGACGGAGCATCAGAACCAATCAAACACTCACACCCAGTCAACAGATCTGGGTTTGATTCATCACCGTTCTTTAGCCCACTCTGCCACCCCAGTTCAGACATGGCCATATGCAAATCAGTCTGACCCTGTGCCTCATGGGAACAGTCCAGCCCGAACTGCCAAGCCATGCCTTCCCTGGACCGGAGACAAGCTTCGTAGGACCGGTTTCTGGCATTTCAGCCGTCTTCAGCCAAGCTTGCTTGAATCCAGTGGCAGAGTGAGCAAGGAACTCACGTCTGAGCATACCCTGCCAACTTATGGCGAACAAAGCGGTACAAAAGGGGGTGGTGATGGACGGAGCATCAGAACCAATCAAACACTCACACCCAGTCAACAGATCTGGGTTTGATTCATCACCGTTCTTTAGCCCACTCTGCCACCCCAGTTCAGACATGGCCATATGCAAATCAGTCTGACCCTGTGCCTCATGGGAACAGTCCAGCCCGAACTGCCAAGCCATGCCTTCCCTGGACCGGAGACAAGCTTCGTAGGACCGGTTTCTGGCATTTCAGCCGTCTTCAGCCAAGCTTGCTTGAATCCAGTGGCAGAGTGAGCAAGGAACTCACGTCTGAGCATACCCTGCCAACTTATGGCGAACAAAGCGGTACAAAAGGGGGTGGTGATGGACGGAGCATCAGAACCAATCAAACACTCACACCCAGTCAACAGATCTGGGTTTGATTCATCACCGTTCTTTAGCCCACTCTGCCACCCCAGTTCAGACATGGCCATATGCAAATCAGTCTGACCCTGTGCCTCATGGGAACAGTCCAGCCCGAACTGCCAAGCCATGCCTTCCCTGGACCGGAGACAAGCTTCGTAGGACCGGTTTCTGGCATTTCAGCCGTCTTCAGCCAAACTTGCTTGAATCCAGTGGCAGAGTGAGCAAGGAACTCACGTCTGAGCATACCCTGCCAACTTATGGCGAACAAAGCGGTACAAAAGGGGGTGGTGATGGACGGAGCATCAGAACCAATCAAACACTCACACCCAGTCAACAGATCTGGGTTTGATTCATCACCGTTCTTTAGCCCACTCTGCCACCCCAGTTCAGACATGGCCATATGCAAATCAGTCTGACCCTGTGCCTCATGGGAACAGTCCAGCCCGAACTGCCAAGCCATGCCTTCCCTGGACCGGAGACAAGCTTCGTAGGACCGGTTTCTGGCATTTCAGCCGTCTTCAGCCAAGCTTGCTTGAATCCAGTGGCAGAGTGAGCAAGGAACTCACGTCTGAGCATACCCTGCCAACTTATGGCGAACAAAGCGGTACAAAAGGGGGTGGTGATGGACGGAGCATCAGAACCAATCAAACACTCACACCCAGTCAACAGATCTGGGTTTGATTCATCACCGTTCTTTAGCCCACTCTGCCACCCCAGTTCAGACATGGCCATATGCAAATCAGTCTGACCCTGTGCCTCATGGGAACAGTCCAGCCCGAACTGCCAAGCCATGCCTTCCCTGGACCGGAGACAAGCTTCGTAGGACCGGTTTCTGGCATTTCAGCCGTCTTCAGCCAAGCTTGCTTGAATCCAGTGGCAGAGTGAGCAAGGAACTCACGTCTGAGCATACCCTGCCAACTTATGGCGAACAAAGCGGTACAAAAGGGGGTGGTGATGGACGGAGCATCAGAACCAATCAAACACTCACACCCAGTCAACAGATCTGGGTTTGATTCATCACCGTTCTTTAGCCCACTCTGCCACCCCAGTTCAGACATGGCCATATGCAAATCAGTCTGACCCTGTGCCTCATGGGAACAGTCCAGCCCGAACTGCCAAGCCATGCCTTCCCTGGACCGGAGACAAGCTTCGTAGGACCGGTTTCTGGCATTTCAGCCGTCTTCAGCCAAGCTTGCTTGAATCCAGTGGCAGAGTGAGCAAGGAACTCACGTCTGAGCATACCCTGCCAACTTATGGCGAACAAAGCGGTACAAAAGGGGGTGGTGATGGACGGAGCATCAGAACCAATCAAACACTCACACCCAGTCAACAGATCTGGGTTTGATTCATCACCGTTCTTTAGCCCACTCTGCCACCCCAGTTCAGACATGGCCATATGCAAATCAGTCTGACCCTGTGCCTCATGGGAACAGTCCAGCCCGAACTGCCAAGCCATGCCTTCCCTGGACCGGAGACAAGCTTCGTAGGACCGGTTTCTGGCATTTCAGCCGTCTTCAGCCAAGCTTGCTTGAATCCAGTGGCAGAGTGAGCAAGGAACTCACGTCTGAGCATACCCTGCCAACTTATGGCGAACAAAGCGGTACAAAAGGGGGTGGTGATGGACGGAGCATCAGAACCAATCAAACACTCACACCCAGTCAACAGATCTGGGTTTGATTCATCACCGTTCTTTAGCCCACTCTGCCACCCCAGTTCAGACATGGCCATATGCAAATCAGTCTGACCCTGTGCCTCATGGGAACAGTCCAGCCCGAACTGCCAAGCCATGCCTTCCCTGGACCGGAGACAAGCTTCGTAGGACCGGTTTCTGGCATTTCAGCCGTCTTCAGCCAAGCTTGCTTGAATCCAGTGGCAGAGTGAGCAAGGAACTCACGTCTGAGCATACCCTGCCAACTTATGGCGAACAAAGCGGTACAAAAGGGGGTGGTGATGGACGGAGCATCAGAACCAATCAAACACTCACACCCAGTCAACAGATCTGGGTTTGATTCATCACCGTTCTTTAGCCCACTCTGCCACCCCAGTTCAGACATGGCCATATGCAAATCAGTCTGACCCTGTGCCTCATGGGAACAGTCCAGCCCGAACTGCCAAGCCATGCCTTCCCTGGACCGGAGACAAGCTTCGTAGGACCGGTTTCTGGCATTTCAGCCGTCTTCAGCCAAGCTTGCTTGAATCCAGTGGCAGAGTGAGCAAGGAACTCACGTCTGAGCATACCCTGCCAACTTATGGCGAACAAAGCGGTACAAAAGGGGGTGGTGATGGACGGAGCATCAGAACCAATCAAACACTCACACCCAGTCAACAGATCTGGGTTTGATTCATCACCGTTCTTTAGCCCACTCTGCCACCCCAGTTCAGACATGGCCATATGCAAATCAGTCTGACCCTGTGCCTCATGGGAACAGTCCAGCCCGAACTGCCAAGCCATGCCTTCCCTGGACCGGAGACAAGCTTCGTAGGACCGTATACCTGGACGACATAGCAGTGTTCAGCGCCAGCTGGGAGGAACACTTGCACCACCTCCAGGAAGTGTTGTTGGCCCTGCGCAGAGCAGGCCTCACAATCAAGGCCAGTAAGTGCCAGATTGGGCAGGGTTCAGTGGTGTACTTGGGGCACCAAGTAGGGAGCGGCAAGGTGGCCCCCCTGCAACCCAAGCTAGATACCATCCTGGCTTGGGAACCGCCCAAAACCCAGACTCAGGTAAGAGCCTTCTTGGGTCTCACGGGTTACTACAGGAGGTTTGTCAAGGGGTATGGCAACATTGTGCACCCCTTGACCTCGCTGACTTCCAGGAAGCAGCCAAGACTTGTGAACTGGACTGACGCCTGTCAGAAAGCCTTTGATACCCTGAAAACTGCAATGTGTACAGCACCGGTCCTCCAGGCGCCCAACTTTTCCAAAGAGTTCATTGTCCAGATGGACGCTTCAGAGCATGGTGTGGGGGCTGTTCTAGCACAGATAAATGAGGAGGGCCGAGACTTACCTGTAGCCTTCATCAGCTGGAGGTTACTTCCCAGGGAACAGAGGTTGAGTGCGATAGAGCGTGAGGCATTTGCTGTGGTCTGGGCGCTGAAGAAGCTAAGACCCTACCTGTTTGGGACTCACTTCCGGGTTCAGACAGACCACAGGCCCCTCAGATGGTTAATGCAGATGAGGGGTGAAAACCCAAAGCTGTTGAGGTGGTCCATTTCCCTACAGGGGATGGACTTTACGGTGGAACACCGCCCTGGTACAGATCACGCCAATGCTGATGGTCTGTCCAGATTTTTCCGCCTTAGTGATGAGGACTCCCTGGGTGAAGGGTAGTTCTCCCAACATTTCAGCTGGAGGGGACACGTGTTAGACCTGGCATCATTGGCATGAGTCTCTCCTCCATTTTGTTCTGTTGGCCTCCTCTGTTTACGATGTTTTTGCTGGAATATTGCTTTGGGCACTGTGCCACTGCTGATCAGTGCCACAGCACAAGTGCTCCCTATGTTAAATTGATACATTGATTGGTGTTACCATGATTGGCTTGGTTGACTTACTGTTCAGACCCTAGTCTAGTGCACCGCGTGTGCCAAGGGCATGTAAGTTAACTGCTGCTGGTGGGCTTGCAGCACTGGTTGCGCCACCCACAGAAGCAGCTTATAAAATGTGTCCCAGGCCTGCCATCGCAGAACCTGCGTGCAGACCCTGACTGCCATGTCGACTTGGCAAGGAAACCTACTTGCCAGTTTCTAAAACCTTCACTTTGCCACATTTCAGACACCTCTATGGCAGGCCCTAGGGCTGGGTGCATTGTTGGTAAAAGGTAGGTCATGTCCTGATGTGTGTGGCATGACCTAATAGTGAATTACAGCCATTTTCGTTTTTCACTATTGAAGGGCTACCTGCCTCCCAAAGGCCAGAATGGGCAGACTGATTATTAACTCCATTATAATCTATCTGACTCAGGGAGCATGGTAGCAGGTCGAGTTTAGTATCCCTGAACTCAGAATTTAATAACACACCCTTTAGGATGGATGGTTTTTAAATTCTGTGTTTGAAAATAGCCCTTTTAGAAAGTGGCTATTTTCTTTTCCAACTATCCACCGGTCTCTGCTGGTTTGGTGTGTGTGTCAGGCGCTGGGTGGCTCCAGAGGTCTGAATGAGTCAGTGTGGGGTGAATGAGGCATCTACACTTAGAGTGGGGGAAGAGTAGTCCCTGATAGCCTGCCCTGCCTGACACAATGCTGGCTCCACCTTCTGCCGGGCGACTGATAGCCCTGCCCCTGCCAGTGACAATACTGACTCCACCTCCTGCTGGGCGGCTGATGACCCTGCCCTGCTCAGTGAATAGGCCAGGTGCCTCGGCCTGGCAACACCCACAACAAACCTAGGATGGGGGGAATTTCCCTGCGTGGACAAAGGGAACAAAGCAGAAAAGGGGTATAAAAGAAGGACCCCTGAACCAAAGATCTTAGATCACTTCTGACAAGGAAACCTCTACCAAGGACAAGAAGCCTGCTGATCCAAGGACTGCCAGTGTGCTGTTTGCTGGGGGGAACCTGAAGCTGCTTCTTTATTTTTGCCAAGGGACAAGGAGAGAGGAACTTGGTGTGTACTCTCAAGCTTGCAAGAAAATCTCCAAGGGCTGGAAGAGGGCCAGCCTCCTGTTGAAGTCACAGGGCCAAAGGACTTCACCCTCTGCTGGATTACTAGTTGCTGGAACGTGTTGTTTCCAGTACACAGGGGAAATCTGCAGTCTCGACGTCGCCGGACGCCGCCGAATCCAGCTCGACATCGTGAGTAACAGCTCCAGTGTTACGAGCCTTCGACGCCAGCCGCCGGGCCCGATCGCCGCCAGTAGCGATGCCAGTGAGTAGTGAGTTCGGCTCCAGCTCCAAGCGACCCCGTCTCGACGCCGCTGCTGATCACATCGACGCGACACCCTTCTCGACGCCGTGAGTGCTGCTCCGGCCCGACACCTCTCGACGCCGCTGCGGATCGCCCCGAATCCGAGGCACGATCGACGCCGACCCTTCGACGCCGACCCCTCGACGCCGTGGATCATTGGTTTCTTCATTCCAAAGGTACTGTGTTTGTGGGGTCTGTTGCAACTCCAGGCTCGACGTAGCGCTCCTCGCGGTCGACGCCGAACCTTGGGAATATCGTAAACTCGACGTCGTGTGACTCCTGTGGGGGTCACATTGTTGCCAAGAACTGTGTTTTCAGAAGAATACTTACTTTTGTTGCTAAAGAACTATTTCCTAAGAAGAAACTTTACCTGAACTATTATCTTTCCTTCCAAAGAGTATTTATTAAGATTGTGGTATATTTTTGTCGTTATTTGGTCTTGTGCTAAGCCTTATATAAAAATACTATTTTTATAATAACTCCTGTGTTGTGTCCATTTGTAGTGTATCCACTTTATTACTGTATGTGGTCATAAATGCTTAACATGCTGCCTCTGAGATAAGCCTGTCTGCTCTGCCAAGCTACCAAGGGGGTGAGCAGGGGTTATCTGAGTGTGTAATCCCCTTGCTCTGACTAGAGAAGGTGGGTCCCTATTTGTCAGAAGTGTATACCTCTGCCAACTAGAGACCGCCGGTTCTAACAGAGAGGAGCACGCTCTGGAGACGCCATTGAGATATAGCGTAGGAAAGTCAACCACGCCATTGCGTAGTTTCACGGAGCAAAGAAGTTTTGGCTTCATCAGAGATGGTTTGCTTCACGCCAAGTCCACGGGGTGCCTGGAGGGGGATGGGGTGCACCTCTCAGGACTGGGCATGGACTTATTTCTTCTGGACCTAGGGGAGGCCTTGGTAGCAGCAGGGTGTAAGTAGGAAGGGATGCCTTGGTGGGGGGGCCCTGGTAGTGACGGTGGCCACTCCCAAGGCTGTGGAGGAGTTACAGGGCGATCCAGAGTCTGCAGATACCAAGGGGTACTTCATGCAGCAGCACAGCTTGGTGCTAAGCCAGGATGCCCAGGGATGTCTTAGCGTTGTCCCCTGGAAGAACTACGGTGCCGCGTTAGTCCAATGGGCGGTTGTAGGTCTGAGGAACCGGGGGCTGCCAGGAACGCTCCGCCCACCTCTTTCGGGGGGGGCCTGAGTAAGCGAGTGGACTGGTGATCCACGGATGGGAGGAGTGGCCCCTCCCAAGATTTGGTATGCACCAATTGGCGACTGCCACAGTGTAATTTGGCTTATCAGACGGGCAGGCGGCATACGGGTTGGCCTGCCCTGGGATCGCCCGTAAGATAACCCACCATGTTGGCATATTGGGTATGCTAATAAACCTGCAGCAAATTTCTCCACTAACAAGGTGTCGTGTGGTTTATTGATGTATTGTGATGTTGATATGTGACTACAGTTGCTGATATTGGCACTATGTCAAGGCTGCCCGGGGGGCTGTGCAGCGGCCCCTCAATAGGGCGGCCGCCTTAGTGCCACAGGAAGGCACTGGAGTCATCCCATCTAGTTCCCTGGGGCAGGATCCAGGGAAGACTTCCGGCCGACCCCACTTCCGGGGAGTGGGAGGAGACAGGGGTACTTAGTCTGTCCCCCGCCCAACTTTCAGCCTCTTGGTCCCAGCCGTCTCGCCTTGCCCGCCCTTCCGCTTACCCGGCGGACGGCCAATATAAGGTTTTGGGGGGGGCTCATCATTTCTAACCTATTGTTTTGTGTTGCAGGAGGAGTTACAGGGCGATCCAGAGTCTGCAGATACCAAGGGGTACTTCATGCAGCAGCACAGCTTGGTGCTAAGCCAGGATACCCAGGGATGTCTTAGCGTTGTCCCCTGGAAGAACTACGGCGCCCCGTTAGTCCTACGGGCGGTTGTGGGTCTGAGCACCCGGGGGCTGCCAGGAACGCTCCGCCCACCTCTTTCGGGGGGGGGCGTGAGTAAGCGAGTGGACTGGTGGTCCACGGATGGGAGGGGTGGCCCCTCCCAAGATTTGGTATGCACCAATTGGCGACGGCCACAGTGTAATTTGGCTTATCAGACGGGCAGGCAGCATATGGGTTGGCCTGCCCTGGGATCGCCCGTAAGATAACCCACCATGTTGGCATATTGGGTATGCTAATAAACCTGCGGCAAATTTCTCCACTAACAAGGTGTCGTGTGGTTTATTGATGTATTGTGATGTTGATATGTGACTACAGTTGCCGATATTGGCACTATGAGCAGGAGTCCACCAGTAGCACTTTCTCAGAGACCGGGGAGAGGGCGCCGGCCCAGCCGGGCATGTACTGCTCTGTGCTTGTCTCAATGGGTCCGATGCGGGCCTTACAGCCGCAGGGTCAGTTGCAGTGTCTCAGCGCGGTAAAGGCAGGTGTCCCTGTGTGCGAGCAGACCGCCACATCAGCTAACCTCAACCCATCTCTCATCTGCAGCGCGTTACCTCCGTGCTGTTTCTGCCCCAGTGCCGCGGCGAGCTCCCAAACTCTGTGCGCTAGCTCTCTGCCACCAACTCCCAGGACTCTGCTTGTCAGCGGACCCGTGGCTAAGCAGCACTCAATCCTGTCAGTGGCTGTGATTCACGGGAGGCTACAAATGTGCAGCGGATCAGCCCGTAGCACTTGATGTGGCCTCGGCTGCAAGAAGGCCAGAGCAGGCCCTTTAGCACCAGACCCAACCCCTACGCCTCCCCACAGCAGGAGCAGATGTTGCAGCACGCGGGACGAATGCACCGCTGACAAATCCCCTCCATACCTATTGCACGTTGTTCTGCAGTAAGTGCCGGGACCTGCAGTCCATGTCCCAGTCGTGTGCTTCCAGGCTTGCAGTGGTGCAATGGACCCGCCGCTGCCGGCGTGGTCTCCTCCCACATGGCAAAGGCACTCACCTCAGTTAACCTCCAGCAGCCGTGCAAACTGGAGTGCCCGCCGCCACCTCTCCTGAAGTGACCGGATGTGTAGCACTTTGCTCCCACCTGTCAGATACTTCTCTCGGCCTCCTCCGGATCCTAGTGGTATTTCATCTCGGGCACGGTCATGCCCAATCCCTGGCTCCGCTGTGCATCCAGCTCAGATCCATGGTCTCATATCCGCCAGCTCCGCCCGAATCACAAATGTTTTCCGAGTGTTCCCAGGACATGGCCGACGCACCCCAGGCGTTCGATGACACCGCTATGTCACTGGAATTGTCGTATAACTTGGATGGGATGCAGAGAGAAGTTAGAATCCGCCTGCCATCTTGCACTCGCAAGCCACGCCCCTAATCATTCTAATTCTTAACTCTCATTTGTTATTCTATTATGTAATTGCAATTTGAAAGTGATTAGAGGTAAACTCAATAACGTTGGAATTCACCATGTACATGTCTCTAAGACGTTGAAAAAACAAAATACTTTTTCTTTAGTAAACAACAACCTATGTTACTTATACGTATGATTTAATTCTAAATTACTCTTTTCTGCATGCTTTTACGATGAAATAACTAAAATTCTTTGTTTTCAGCATTTTCTATAGCGTGAAGTTTTCACAAATATATTTATTTTTCTCTCAAAATGGGCCATGTTCAGTTTTTGCTCGTCTTTAAAAGTGAAAATGTAATTCCGTTCTATCACTATCATAGCAGGTTATATCCAGTCCTTACTCCAGACACTGCTAAGAGGGGACAGGACAAAGATCCCAAAACAAAGGAAGAGAGTCAGTGATTCAGTGGATGAAATACTAGAACAGATGTTAATTTTGAGACCTCCACCACACTTGACCGCAGCAGAACTGAGTAGTTCAGGTGCTAGTACTAGTTTTATTGTGCCAACGGCTCCAGTACAGCGGAGTGTAACTCAGATTGAACTTCCCCTGCAGATATTGCAAATTACCCCACTGGTAGAATGTAGGTTAATAGTAGTGGTAAATATATATCTACCACTGGCAATAAGGCCACTAACTCAATATAGGGCTCAGTATAGGTCTTAGCAAAGTATTCCCATCCCCAACCTTTGGTAGCTTGGCTGCGAGCAGGCAGGCTTACTTTCAAAGATAGGTATGTAAAGCATTTAAACACACTAGTTCAGTAAATAATTAAGACACCATACACAATAAAAATCCAACACCAATTTATAAAAATAGGTAATATTTTTATCTTTATAATGACACCAAAACAAAAAAAATTCCAATGTAGGGAATTGGAGATATGAATTTGTAAAGATTTAGTACTATATAGCACATAGAAACCTATAGCGCCTATTGGGACATCTGGTCACACTAGACCAGGACAAAGTCAAAGTTTCAGGTCAACCATGATGGAGTCCTGCGCGGCTACCCCTTGCGGTAGGTCTTTGTCAAAGTTTTACCTTCGTACTTAATAACTTTTCTGGAGCTTTTCTTCCTGGGGTCCCTTGAAGCTCTCAGCCAGTCTGGATTCGGTGAGGGTTTGCCGGCTTGCCTTGCGACAAGCTCCCAGCCAAACTTATGGAAGTCAGACCTCCGGAGCATTCTAGCGAGACGAACCAGGGATACAGGCTGGCTCGCGGTTGAAGACGTGCGGCTTGACTCTCACAGTTGGTCCCGTTCACCTCTCCTACATTCGGACTTAGAAACCTTTACAGAGTTTTTCTTCAAGGGTCCCTCGCCGGTTTGGTTTTCAGCCAAATCCCGGTCAAACTTTGGAAGTCGCACCTCCAGAGCTTTTCAGTGGGACGAACTTGGATGGCAGGCCAGCTCGCGGTTGAGGGTCACTGGCCTGGCTGGTCAGGTCGAGCCAGTCCACCTATGGACTTTTTTTCAAAGTTGCTCCAAACTTCTCCAAACTTCTGGAATTTCTTCCCGAACTTTCTTTGAGGGTCCCAAAGTGTCCAAAACATACTCTAAGGGTCTGGAGGCTCCAAGATGGTATTTGAAAGTTTGGGACTTGTATTCCCACAATCCATTTGGACAAAACCATAACAAATCCACTGGTAATACTCCAGGCTGGGGATTCTTGGTGGTGATGGCCCAGGTGACCTCTGTTAACCTGTAGCTTGCAGGGAGTCCACTCTTTAGTCCTTTTGAAGCAAGGTGGGTCCAGAGGATTGTATTTCCTGATAGTCTAGCAGGCGCAGTTGGTCAGAGTGCACGGCTTGGTTGGTTGAAATCAAACTTTTCAGCATGGACCCTTATTCTTCCTTAAGTTTCCAGCAGCAGATCTGAGAGGCTCTGCCCCTCTCAGATACGTATTCCAATTTCTCTGGCTCAAGCAGGAGGGCTAAGAGTCCAAAGAGGTGCAGGACAACACCCCAGGCTATGACCACATCCTCCAAAGTGTGGCACTATATTCTCCCAGAGAGAACTATTTCTCCAAAATTCATTATGGCTATTTTCCAGCAGAGAGAGAAGAGCTAACTAAACCAGCCTACAGGATGGTTCATCTACACATTCTCCCTCACCTTTGCATCTGGAAATTCCAGCCTTAAGCCTGCCATCTGGCGAGGTTCAGAGGGTAGAGCTGTAACTAGACTTGACTTACACTGTCTGTCCCCTCCTGTCTTTGAAGAAGATGTTTTACGACGCTTCCCCCTGCTATAGTATTTTTATGTAGCAGAACTCAGTATGGCACCCTGACCCCATGGACTACTTATCACCTTATCAAAGCAGCCTGGCTAATCCACTCAACTCTGGCCAATCAGATCAGAGCACTAGCAGGCTGAATTTTGGCTTACAGACAAGAAGGTCATATAACTTCTTGTCAATACATTTTAGGATACATTCAACAATACCATATTTGTGTACCGTGGAAACGTGTGTGAACCCCCATATGTCCCCTCCCTTGACGAACAATTAACGCTCTGCAGTCCAAGAAGTGTGACAGCGTAGTAGAACGAGTCAGTACCTGACACTATGCTATAACCTGTGAAAGACACTGTACCTTGCTAAGTGAAATGATAACCTGTATGGCATGACCTTTCCTTTGTTCAATAAAAAGAGTTAATGAAAAAAAAACAATACCATATTCTCGGTCTAGGTCCACTCTCTACCCGCAGCTCCGCTGTGCCGTCTCTTGCCTCCAGACCCCGACCTCCTCCTTGGGAGGTTTGAGGCTGCTGTCCGCTCCTGCGCCTCCTGCCCACTCCAACTGTGACCAGACTGCCTGCAACCACCGTAACCTTTCTCAGCTGTTTTTTTCTTAATTTTTTCCTGCTGCGCCACTGTTATTGTGCCCATCTGTGTCTTGCTCTAATTCCACCACTGTTGTTATGTTCTCGTGCCTGCCTGTTCCTTTTGCCGCTGCTGCCCCTGCGGCCCCTCGCCTCCGGAATTCCCCCACCGAATTCCCCCGCTCCCACCTCCCAGCCTCTCCTCCCTCCAACCTCCCCATCTTAATGGAGCCCGTCTGCACCCGTCCACGACTCAACCGCAGCCAGCGTCAGGAACCCTGGACCTCCCACTACCCATCGCTATGACACCACCACCCTCCTCGCACTCAACCCTGGAAGACTTAGGGAATGCCAACAGACCTCGCCGAACATGACCCACGGCCAGTTCTCCTGCCTCCACTGCCGCCAGACCATCACCGCCACCCCCGCCTCCAACACCGGCGACGCCAGCACCGGAGACACCTTAAAATGCATCCTCCTCAATGTACGCTCCATACACAAACACGCCATGGAAATCAGGAACCTACTCGACTCTCTCTCGCCCAACATCGCCTTCTTCACAGAGACCTGGACCAACGCATCCTCTGCCCCCAACATCCGCACCACCATCCCAGACAGATACAAGATCCAGAGGAAAGACCGCCCCAACCACCCAGGAGGGGGCCTCACCATTGCCCAAAAGAGCACCCTCCGCCTCACCACCTCCAGCGAAACCTTCCCCCTGCCGAACACCTGCACTTCCAGATCGTGGAACCCTCGTCTACAGACCTCCCGGCCCCTGAACACCATTCGCCACCACCATCACTGACTTCATCGCACCCCACGTCATCGCCTCAACAAACTACATACTCATTGGAGACCTGAACTTCCACCTCGACAACCCCAGCAACCCTAACTCCACTATCCTTTTTGACAACCTCGCCAGCATCGGACTTAAATAACTCGTCACCACACCGACCCACAGAGCAGGACACACCCTCTACCCCATCTTCGTGGCAGGAAACAGCATCCAATTCAGCCACACAACGCAGCCGCCATGGACCGACCACCACTGCGTAAACTTCGCCATCAACAAACCCAAGGCACCCAAACCAGCCCCACGCCCACCATGAAGGAACTGAAGCAAGGTTACCGACGAGCAATTTAACTCCACCCTCACCTGGGACAACCACACCTGGGCACCCGACGCAACCGACACAGCCAGAGAACTTCACACCTGGATCTCCAACTGGGCAGACGAGCTCGCCCCGCTACGCAACCCTGACAGACAGTGCCCCAGGAAAGCCACCAGGTTCACCACCGCTCTCCAAGAAGCCAGACGCACCTGCAGACACCTGGAGAAGAACTGAAGAACTACGAAGACAACCGAAAACCACACTACCTACAAGGACGCAATGACGGACTACCACAACCAGATCAGAGCCACCAAGAGGAACTTCATCCACAACAAAATCCTTGCCAACTCCACCAACTCCAAGGAACTTTTCAGTGTCATTCAAGAATTAACCAACCCATGCAGCGAAGCCACAGACATCACCCCATCCCAAGACCTCTGCGACAAGCTTGGAACCTATTTCCACCTCAAGATCAAAAACCTCTACAACTTCATCGACCATCCACCAGGCGCCACAGATGGCCCCCCGCACCCCAGAAACACCAGCCAGCCCACCATCCCCAACTGGACACCGATCATGGCCGATGACACCGCCTCGACCATGAAAAGCATCCACTCGGGGGCCCTCACCGACCCCTGCCCCCCTCACATCTACCACAGAGCCACGGCCGCCAACACACCCGAACTACAACGCACCATCAACGCCACCTTCAAAACAGCACCTTCCCAGACGACTGGAAGCGCGCAGAAGTCAGACCCCTGCTCAAGAATCCCAAAGCTGACCCCACCGACCTCAAGAACTATCGGCCAATCTCGCTCCACCCCTTCATAGCCAAAGTTGCAGAGAAAACAGTCAACAGGAAACTGACACGATTCATTCAAGAGAACGCCGTCCTCGACCCATCCCAATCCGGATTCCGAAGCAGCCACAACACAGAGGCCGCCCTACTCGCCACCACAGATGAAATCCGCAACATCCTGGCCAAGGCCACTCTGCAGCCCTCATCCTACTCAACCTATCAGTGTCCTTCAACACCGTCTCCCACCGCACAGTAGTCGCCAGACTACACGACCCAGGCATACAAGGAACAGCCCTGGACTGGATCCTATCATTCCTTACCGGAAGAATCCAAAGGATCAGACTACCACCCTTCCTCTCCGACCCCGCGAAAATCACCTGTGGAGTCCCACAGGGTTCATCACTGAGCCCCACCCTCTTCAACATCTACATGGCCTCCCTTGCAGCAATCATCCGACAACACGGCCTCAACATCGTATCCTACGCTGACGACACCCAGCTTATCCTCTCCCTCACCAAAGACCTCACCACTGCCAAACTCAACTTCCAGAAAGGAATGCAAGACTTCGCAGTCTGGATGACCAACAGCTGCCTGAAGCTCAACGCCGAGAAGATAGAAGTCCGCGTCCTTGGTAATACCCCTTCTGCATGGGACAGGACCTGGTGGCCGACCACCCTCGGAAGCCCACCTACCCCCTCAGACCATGCCAAGAACCTCGGCATCGTACTCGACTCATCACTCACCATGAACCGACAGGTCAACGCCGTCACCTCCCCTCCCCTCCAGCTGCTTCAACACCCTTCGCATCCTCTGCAAGATCTTCAAGTGGATCCCCCTGAGTCAAGGAAAACAGTCACCCATGCACTCATCACTAGCAGACTGGACTATGGAAACGCACTCTACGCCGGCATCAACAAGTGCCTACTCAGCAAACTACAGACAATACAGAACACCGCCGCCAGACTCGTCCTCTGCATCTCCCGACACGAACACATCAGCCAACACATACAAAGTCTCCACTGGCTCCCCGTGGAGAAAAGAGTCACTTTCAAAATCCTCACTCACGCCTACAAATGCCTACACAACAACGGACCCAAATACCTCAATGACAGAATGAACTTCCACGTACCCAAAAGAAACCTCTGATCTTCCAACCTCGCACTGGCTGAAACCCCACGCATCCACAGAGCCAGAACAGGCAGAAGATCCTTCTCTCACATTGCAGCCAAGACCTGGAACGAGCTACCGGCAGACATTAGACGTGCCCCCTCCCTGAACACCTTCAGGATGACCCTCAAGACTTGGCACTTCGGGTAAACAGATCTGTGGACCCCCCTCAACACCTTGAGACCCTCACGGGTGAGTAGCGAGCTTACAGTTCCCTGATTGATTTATTGATTGATTGAATACCATTCTAGAAAGCCCTTGAATGATATTTTATCAGCTCCTTGACATTAGTTATTATTTAATAACTTCTTGCCATGTTAACCTATATGGCTGGTGATTTGTAATGGGAAAAAATACTTGAGGATTCTTTCCAACACCAGGACTTATAAAACATCTTTTATGAGGACCCTGCCTATGTCTACAAGACCCCACACCCCTGGGATACATAGGGGAGACATAAGCGTTCTGAATATGTAAACATATCGCAGATCTTCACTCTACAGTGCACCTAGCACAAAAGTCGATTTTGTAAAATGTGCAATTTCACTAAACCCAGTGCATATAAACCTCATTTTATAAGGGTCCTTCTTATAGATACTGACCCCCCACCCCTGGGACACCTAGGAAAGACCCTGAGGGTACCTAATATGCCAGAATATTGTAGTTTATTAATTTTTAAGTGCCCCAAACACCAAAGTCGAGTTTGGGCACAATTTGCATTTTAAAAGCAGTCCTGCAACACAGGGCTGCTTTTAAACTGACCTCAGGCTCCATCAGTACACACAAAGGTCACAGTCGTAAGCAGCGGCAGCGGTTGACGATCTGGAGTTGATGGCACTGATGTCAGTGGGCCAAGAATGCAGTGCGGGACAGGGTGGTGCATCGAGTAACCTAAGATCGGTGCCCCCAAACCACGGTGCCGGCAGCGGCGTCGATGTCAGCTTGGAGAGGCATAGTCGGTGAGATCAGGGCTTCGGTGTGCAGTGGGAAGGTGCTCAGTGTTCTCCACGAGTGGTGTCCACAGTGCAGGCAGCGGCGTCAGTGATGGCATCGTCAGGGATACCAGGGTAGCAGTGTGAAGCGAGGAGGTGCTGAGCATGGTGCCCACAGGTCTCGGTAGCGGTGGCGGGTGGTGGCGTTGGTGAGACCAGGGTTGCGGTGTGAAGTGCAATGGTGCCCTCTACGGGGCCGGCGGCGGCTTCAACGGTGGCATCGGGTTACCTTTTTACTATGTGGCAGCTGAAACATTCAGTTCCAGAAGCCGCTACCCAGAAGATGTTGAAGTCTTTGATTTCACTTGAGACTTCCAACAGGAGCCAAACTCTACATCAAGCCCTTAGAGATACACAGGACGCAGAAAGCACAGTTCGGTCCTTTCTCTGCCCAAGATAGAAGCAGCAACTGCAGGCCAACCCAGCAAGTCACACAGCAAAGTGGTAGTCTCTCCTCACAGCTCTTCTTCCTGGCAGGCCCCTTAGTCCAGCAGTAATCTAAAGCTCTGGGGTCAGGGCCCCAATATTTATACCAGTTTAGACTGGCTCAGGCCGGGATCACCACAGGAGGTGGAGACAGGTTTGTGAGAGGCAGCCACAGTCCATTCAGGTACAAGAAACAACTCCCATTACTCTAAATGCAGCCAGGTCTATTCAGCCTGGCTATGAGTCACCCAGGAAATGCAGGACACACCTCAACCTCCCCTTTGTGTCTGTCTAGTGTGAATGCACATCCCCTTCTCCCGTCACTATAAACCCAGACAGGGAATGCACAAAAGGCCAAGGCACACAGGATGATTAAGCAAGACAATTCCCACTTTCTAAAAGTGGCAGTTTCAAACACATATTAGAAAAACCTTCTTTACTAAAAGATGTATCTTTAAATTCTGAGTTCAGGAAGCCTAAACTCCATTTCTCTATATTGTCCTAATGGAAGTTAGGCTTGTAAGATGTTACAAGGCATCCCCCATGTTAGCCTATGGGACAGATAGCCTTTCAATAGTGAAAAAGAACGGTACAGTATTTCACTATCAGGGCATGTAACACACACCAGTACATGTCCTAACTTTCACATACACTGCACCCTGTCCACAGGGGTGCCATGGGCCTATCTGAGGGGTGTCTTACATGTACGAAGCCACAGCTAACCCACTTGGAGAAATAGCTGAAGGTACATATGTCCATGTTCCTTTGAAGTTGTGATGATTTTGCTGCATTTACGAACAATTTGCCAAAATTGAGGGACAAGCCAGTGCAGTGGTATGCACAAGTGGAAAGGTTCCTAAAATTTTAAAGGTACCGTGGACGGATTTAAATAACATTTTTGCCATTGTAGTGCTTGACAATTTATGGGCTGAATGTGCAGTGCAGTGGCCTAGAATGGAATCAGCAAGAGTGTCTGGGACAAATCCGCTGTCTCACATAGTGATGGAGAAGTATGAAGCTGTTATTACCTTTTTAAAGGGCAAAGTGTCTCTGAAAGATCTGGATTGGCTCAAAATTAAAAGAACTACCCAAGAGCTAAAGGAGACTGTACATGAATTATATGAGAGATTACTGCAGGTATTCCAGCATCATAGTGGACATGAGGATCCGGAGTAAAAGGATACAGGGATTTTTGTGTCCCAGTTTGTATTAGGACTGTAGCCAGAAATCAGTTTGTACTCAACCCAAAGCATGATTTGCTGGCAAAATAAATCGCTAAACAAAATCTTGAGATATGTCAAATATTGTGGTGATGAATTGGACATGAAGCAGAAAAAGATAAAGGAGAAGATCATGTTGGCTCAGACAAAGCTGGCTCAGAATGGTTTTCAGGATCCTTCCTTGGTGGGGAATCAAGGAATACAGGGTATTGTGATGCCACAAATGGGTTATCAGGGAAGTCAAGGAGCAATGCCCATGTCACAGGGAAGAGGTAGAGGTGTTTCTGTAGTTACACGGTCTCTTCAGATGTTGCTGATATGAAAAAGATTACTGCTTGTCACAGCTGTCATAAAATCAGACATTGGAAGAGGGAATGTCAATATAATCCTGAAAATTCTGGAGCAAATATGCAAATGCCACAAGGTATGTAAATGCAAAATGTCCTGGTCATGGAATGCAGATGTCAGCATAGGGACTGATCCCAATTATGCCAATTGCACGTGCACATATGGGGAATCCTAGATTTAATTTGAATCAGATGCCAAAAATTAATATGAATCCATTTCAGAATGCTCAGCCACAATTTCAGAACACAAACCAGAACACATTGCAATAATTCCCATTATTAGAGAGTGATGGTTCTGGTTCAAAGAATTCACAATGAAGGTGCCTGAGAAAGGAAGAAGACTGCGTACTTGGCACAGTCTTAGAGGTAGACCAGAGTGGCCCATGTGTAGATGAAGAGGTGTAGGACCACGCCACATAATTTCTCATTGATACTGGTATTACCAGGTCTCAGACTTATCTCTCTTAGGGGGGAAACAATCCAAGTTGCAGGAATAACTAATAAACAAATTCAAAATCCAGTTTCTGAAAGGGTGTCACTAAAAATAGGATCCTTTGAAGAGAAGCACCAATTTGTTGTTTGCGATTCAACTCCTGTAAACCTGTGCAAGTTAAATTGCACAATTTACTGTACACCGGATGGTGTAGCAATCCAAACACATGATGAGGATGTGGATTTTAAATTAATCAGACAACAAGCTGAGACAGGGTTATTTTGTTTGTTAAATGTTGACAGATGTACCGAAGATCTGAGAGAAACAGTGAATGCCGAAGTTTGGGACTTTTTTAAATGGAAAGACATCAGACTAATTAAAGGTTTAGAACCAGTTCGGATTATGGTGAAATCAAATGCTGTTTACCCTAGAACGCCACCGTATCATTTGACCCCAGAAACGATCGCAAAAATGCAGCCAGTGATAGATGACATGTTACAAAAAGGAATCTTGAGAGAATTGATTGGAAGTCCATATAACTCTCCAATTATGGGTTTCCAGAAGCCCACTGGAAAATACAGAATAGTTCAGGATGTATGGAAAATAAATGAAATTGTAGTACCCTGTTGTCCTCTGTTACCTAATCCAGCCAACATACTGTTTCAAATTCCATGTACTGCAGAATGGTTTACCATGATTGGTCTGTGATGGGCTTTCTTCTCAGTGCCATTGCACGAAGACAGCCAATTTGTATTCTCTTTTGTCTTCCAGAAGAGAACATTAACATGGTGTTGTGCCCCAAAGGGGTATACAGAGAGTCCATCTATATTTAACCAGATTTTAAAAAGAAATGTAGAGATCCTGATAACGCCCTACCAATCTACAATAATTCAGTGGATAGATGATTTGTTTGTGGCATCAGAAGCGCAGAATGCATGCAAAAATGACCATTGCACTCTTGAATAACCTGGCATGGAATGGACACAAATGTCTCCAAGGAAATTGAATTACTGTCAAAAAGAAGTTCGATATCTGGGACACATTATTGTGAAAGGAGCTAGGAAGGTGTCACCAGAAAGATTGGAAGCAGTCTTGCAGATGAATCCACCACAAACTCAGAAATAAATCAGGATGTTTTTCGGAATGGTTAGCTATTGTAGAAAGTGGATACAAAACTTTTCCTTTGTAGAAAACCCTCTACTGAGACTGACACACACGGATGTATCTGATTCGATTCCATGGGACAATGAATGTGCAAAGGCATTCCTGCAGTTGAAAGATAAACTGTGTCGCGCCCCAGCACTAGGAATGCCATATTACACAAAAGAGTTTACACTAATTTGCAGTGAGAGAGTTCGGTGCGCTCTCTCAGTTTTGACACAAACTCATGGCAGATCTCAAAAACCTGTAGCTTACTTTTCTACCACCATTGACCCTGTAGCAGCAGGACTTCTCTGTTTCATTAAAATGGTGGCCACGATAAGCACTATGGAAAACACAGGGTGGAGAGAGGAGAAGAGGAAACCGCCCTACGTCCCTTTACTACTGAGAGTTTAACACGGATAAAGGTACGGTAGCTGATAATTCAAGGAACCATGTAGTGTAATTTACACTACAGGTAGACCCAAATAATCCATCTTTGGATAGACCTGAGTGGCGCAGGTTGAATCTAGGTAAGTTGTCATAGAAAGGTCATCCTTAATGGAAGAGGAAACCTCACACACGTAATAGTGTCATGCTTCATCAGAGAATATTGGAGTTGTGGATACGAAGGAAGGAGGAGACCGAAACTCTCTACCGAACGGATATTCTTTCAAGTGGGATTATTGCTTGTGAAAATAATATTGATAAACTGCTGAGCTTTTATGAAGGAGGATTCAGACTATATTAAGAGAGAAAGGATAGAGAGTTGTGCGTTTGATATCGATACAGACCAATTTATAAGTTTTGTACCTTGGAATCTGAATTTCAGCCCTGAAGAAGTCAAGGATGCTTGATCTAGCATGACGAAACACGTGTTGGCTGCTTAGAATTTGGTTTATATTGAAGAAATACTTAATTGAATATTTTGGATGTACGGACAAGAGAAGTCTGCTGTACCAACTGAAGAATACATGATTTAAAGACAAGAAGAATAAATTTATGGACATTGAAATCTTTATTTGTGGATCATATACATTTTGTGTGCTCGCGGAGGATTTTTCTTTAGTTTTGTTATCCGCACATGTGGGTAGGGGTAGGGTTGTGTAGGTAACCAACCCTTCTACCCCTGCGAGCACCGTTAGATACGAATTGTAATTTGATACTCTGACCCAGATGTGTAGTTGAGCGCCCTTTCATTTTCCTGGTTACCTAGTGTTCAGTTAGCAAAAGAATAAACATATTGACTATTCTACTAAGAATGAGAAAATAAACTTTTAAAACTTCACCAACCCACTCTTTATTGACTGAACATCAAATGTAATTATTGATGTCTTTCTGATGTAATGCTTCATTCGAAAACGGTGGCAAAGATTATTCGGACGAAGAAGCAGCGAAACTTCCAGGTTCTCTAAGTAAGTTTTACAGTAACACCATTTGTAGAAATTCTACAGAGATTTCTGTGCTGTCATGGATACCACCTGTGTGAAAACATAATGCTTTTCATTAAGCTGCATTTCAAATTTCAGTGGAAACCTACAGACGCAACAGGGTCTCTGGACACTTTCTTCCCTTTATCTTCCATTAACCTCAGTTATTTATGGAAAGTGTCAGGGTGTAAGTCAGGAAAGCACATCGAACTTGCTCTCAATCCTCTTAAATAGTTAATTAGAGCGTTGACAGCTCTAACAAATGTGTCATTGTCGTTTCGTGGATTACCATGCAAGGAATTTTCCCCTCCAGTCTGTAGAATTAAGCATTATCATCACTATCCCCTCAACTATATTCCTCACTAGTTTTATTTATTTAGTGTTTTATAGAGCGCGAACGTGACCTGTTAGGGTATCAGAGCGCTTTACAGAGTTAAGCAAGATGTTTAAAAGATAATTCAAGACAGACAAAATCATGAGAGCGTTTTGCCATCAGAAGCAGGGTAATGCAAAGAGAGGGAATAAGCAACATGGGTACAATTTAACGGGGAAAAGCAAACAGCGGGAGCAGAGACAGATTGTACAGCACTAGACTCTGCCCCATAAAGTGAACAGTGAGGTACGAATGAGGTAGAAGGAAATAGCAACGGCCATGGTACAAGATATTGCATAGGCTACATCAAAAAAGTCCAGATTGGCATACATATGTAGAGGTCAAGAAGAGATGCATGTCGCTAGGCAGCAAGCTGTATAAGCGCTGAGAATGTTAAGGAAGGCATTTGCCCATTAGGAAGGTCTTTGCTTCCTTTTTTAATCCAGCCAAGCACGGTATTCTTCTGATGTGGGGCAGCAGCGAGTTACAGATGTGTTATGTCCTCTGTGCGTCAGATGTGGGTATGTTTCTCCAACGCTGGGCTGGCTCAGGACCTTCACAAGGGAACGAAAGTTGGGGCATTATAACCCAGGCCTGTGCTTTTCAAGACCCCGTACATAGGTAACACAATTAATTTATAGATGTATTTTTTTAAAGCAAAATTGCCTCTCCTTTTGAACAATGTCGCAGGCTACAAGGTGATACCCCATGATGGTGCCAGATGGCTCAGCTGCTGTATTTTCTGTGTAGGACATGTTTTGTTTTATACTTTGAATCATCTGAGAAATGCAAATATTTAACCTGTGGGCCCTGCATCAAGTGTTTGCCCAAGGCCCCACAGAAACCTCTGGTAAAGCTATGTTGGCTCTGCCTGTATCTCCAAGTGTCCGCTCAGTGTTTTCCATTTTGTCTACCAGCATGAGCAGGCAACAGTGAAAGCACGCCCAAGGTACAAAGAGGCGTCCCTATCCCTAGGTTGTCCAGACTTCCATACAAGCGTCCAGTTTTTTAAAAACAGTCCACCACACAGGTCTTGAAATTCCTCAGCTCTGCACCCCCAAAGTTGACTTAAAACATTAGGGACTCCATTGCAGTCCCCATGCTCGCAGGCTCCTCCAGGACCTGTTCTACACATTTGACACTCCCCAAGATCTCTTTCCAGGTATTGTTGATTGATTCAACCACAGCTACACTCTTGTCATTTTCTACTGCATATCTGAGTGGTGAAGATTAATGGATCTCAGATGAGTGCTTTCACCAAAGTCAGCTCCTTGCCATCGGAGTAGGCCGCTGTTACTGTCACACCCTGACTCCTCATATTCACAGCACTTTGAGGTGAAAAGTACTCTGCTTTGCACTTCTTATCTCCCATGTTGCCTCTCACAGATCACTACACCGTAATATACTTATAGCCAACAAGGCCTCCTGGTTGCAAGCCTAGGTATGACACTCGATCCGTTCCAGCCAAGCTTTAGAAACAAGAGGTGCTAGATCACAGCCACACAACCAAGCCTGACACACACAAGCTGTCTTCCAGATGTCTAAGAGACAACAGGGATTCCTGCCCCTCAGAGTTACAATGTGCCAACTTTGGAGTCTTTCACCAGCTGTTCATCCAACCCTAGGTCAGCCAATGCTTCCCACCCACCACCTGGTTTACAAAGACAGGAGGCCAATAACTACAAGGACAGGAGGCCAGGCTCCACAAAGACAGGAGGCCAGGCTCTACAAAGTCAGGAGGCCAGGCTTTACAAAGACAGGATGCCAGGCTCTACAAAGACAGGAGGCCAGGCCCTACAAGGGCAGGAGGCCAGGCTCTACAAAGACAGGAGGCCAGGCTCTACAAAGACAGGACGCCAAGCTCTACAAAGACAGGAGGCCAGGCCCTACAAGGGCAGGAGGCCAGGCTCTACAAAGACAGGAGGCCAAGCTCTACAAAGACAGGAGGCCAGGCCCTACAAGGGCAGGAGGCCAGGCTCTACAAAGACAGGAGGCCAAGCTCTACAAGGGCAGGAGGCCAGGCTCTACAAAGACAGGACGCCAGGCTCTACAAAGACAGGAGGCCAGGCCCTACAAGGGCAGGAGGCCAAGCTCTACAAGGGCAGGAGGCCAGGCTCTACAAAGACAGGATGCCAGGCTCTACAAAGACAAGAGTCCAGGCTCTACAAAGACAGGAGGCCGAGCTCTACAAGCACAGGAGGCCAGGCTCTACAAAGACAGAAGACAAGGCTCTCGAAAGACAGGATGCCAAGAGACACGCCAACACTGCAGTATGAAGTCCTGCACACCTCCATGCACAGCCGCAGTTAGATCACAATGTGTGGGAGGAAAATGCAAAGATTCTACCCCTAATCACGCCACTTGGGACACCACTCCTTCACTGCAGCCTGTCTCCTTAGACATGAACTGCATCACCCTGGAGCAGCACGTTCGACAAGCAAAAGGGGAGCCTGCCTGACGCATATGCCTAAGCAGCCATCTTTGGTTCAGTCGTGCATGTCCCCATTTGGGCCTTTTGAAATCTAGAAAAAGGAAACTGTGAAAATGTGAGCTAAGAGGTTAAAACTTCCACAGACTACATTTGTTTAAAATAGTGCTTTGGCATCTCAGAAGTGTTTCTTCCCTTTGTCATTGCCATTCCCTCTGCTTACATATAATCTCTTAGAACTCCCCTTGACTGCTCGCCCATACTTTTGCTCTCAGAATTGGAAAACAGAGAGCAGGAGGGGTTGCCTTGCATTCGTTAGAGGGAAAGAGCTTCAGACGGTAAGGA
Organism: Triturus cristatus; assembly: GCF_964204655.1. Taxonomy (NCBI): domain Eukaryota; kingdom Metazoa; phylum Chordata; class Amphibia; order Caudata; family Salamandridae; genus Triturus; species Triturus cristatus. The sequence continues at coordinate 862,743,443 of NC_140590.1, forward strand.
CAGATAATTTGTTCTTTAGATTCTCGTTAATGTTCTTTCTCATCCTGATTATTGCCTCACTTAGGTGCCTTTGAAGTCACGTCAAAGACATGAAAACCAAATTGATTGACCTAGAAATTGTTGCACTTCAAGAAGCTGCGCTTGAAGCCAGATGCACGATGCTCTCTGCTTGTGCCATTAGTAAGACCCGTGCATAGACCGTGCTCTCCTCTCTCCTTTCATCCTGCGCGCGCCATCTTTGAACCACCCCCTTCTCATACTTGAAGACAATTCAAAGCCACCCATTGCATCTATTATCTCCGTCCAGCCTGTCGGCTCTTAACATGTCAGTTTGCAAAGTGGGATTTTTGTAAAACAAAATTAATTACGGGTTTTGGATACCAATCCCTTTATGTGACGTCAGGCACTGTTCACGCACAACTAGAAATGCAAGTTAGTATTGCAGACTATTCCTTTTACCTTTCTCCAGTTTGCAGTCCCTTCTCGCTGTTTTGGTAACTCCATCGTGGGTGTCTTAAGGCGCCAAAAACTTGGGTACCTCACGCTAAGTGTTCCCTGCTTGTGTTTTGTCATTATTGTAATACAATCTATCTTGGCCTGCCTGTCTCCAGTCTGTCAAACTCCAGTATATTCAGAGCTTTACAGTGTTCACAGTCTGGAAGGCAGAAGGAGGAAATGTTACTCTCTGCGGCCAGGAGAGTTCACTGACTTCCTGTGAAGCAAAGGCCCTGCTCCAAGGCCCTGTGCCTTATGCATAGTCTCTGCTACGGAGCTGATCCCTCCTGCCCGAATCACAGGTTTTCAGATGCGCCGCTTTTCGAGCTCTGCTCTCCAGCTGTCTTGCTCTACTTCGTGCCCAATGCTGCAAACGGGCTAGTGCTAGTTCTTGGGATACTTACGGTACTTGTGATACGGATGCCTGATATTGTGCCAAGTGCAGCAGGACAGTCCTTACAATACTTATGGTACTTATGATCTTTGAGATACATCAGCCGGATATTGTGCCAGAGGATAGCCCATGATTTTACTTAAGCGGATATCATGGCAGTGCAGGGCCGGAGGCCACGTAGGCAGATATTGTGCAAGTGCAAGAGGACGGTTCTTATACTAAAGGTACTAGTGATACTTAGGCCGAATATTGTGCAAGTGCAGGGGGAAGGTCCTTATTAAACTAAAGACACTAGTGAGACTGAGGCCCGACATTGCGCAAGTGCAGGGGGACGGTCCTTATTAAACTAAAGACACTAGTGAGACTGAGGCCGGACATTGTGCAAGTGCAGGGGGACGGTCCTTATTAAACTAAAGACACTAGAGAGACTGAGGCCGGACATTGCACAAGTGCAGGGGGACGGTCCTTATTAAACTAAAGACACTAGTGAGACTGAGGCCGGACATTGCGCAAGTGCAGGGGTACGGTCCTTATTAAACTAAAGACACTAGTGAGACTGAGGCCGGACATTGCACAAGTGCAGGGGGACGGTCCTTATTAAACTAAAGACACTAGTGAGACTGAGGCCGGACATTGTGCAAGTGCAGGGGGACGGTCCTTATTAAACTAAAGACACTAGTGAGGCTGAGGCCGGACATTGCGCAAGTGCAGGGGGACGGTCCTTATTAAACTAAAGACACTAGTGAGACTGAGGTCGGACATTGCGCAAGTGCAGGGGGACGGTCCTTATTAAACTAAAGACACTAGTGAGACTGAGGCCGGACATTGTGAAGTGCACGGGGACGGTCCTTATTAAACTAAATACACTAGTGAGACTGAGGCCGGACATTGTGCAAGTGCAGGGGGACGGTCCTTATTAAACTAAAGACACTAGTGAGACTGAGGCCGGACATTGTGCAAGTGCAGGGGGACGGTCCTTATTAAACTAAAGACACTAGTGAGACTGAGGTCGGACATTGTGCAAGTGCAGGGGGACAGTCCTTATTAAACCAAAGACACTAGTGAGACTGAGGCCGGACATTGCGCAAGTGCAGGGGGGCGGTCCTTATTAAACTAAAGACACTAGTGAGACTGAGGCCGGACATTGCGCAAGTGCAGGGGGACGATCCTTATTAAACTAAAGACACTAGTGAGACTGAGGCCGGACATTGCGCAAGTGCAGGGGGACTGTCCTTATTAAACTAAAGACACTAGTGAGACTGAGGCCGGACATTGCGCAAGTGCAGGGGGACGGTCCTTATTAAACTAAAGACACTAGTGAGACTGAGGCCGGACATTGTGCAAGTGCAGGGGGACGGTCCTTATTAAACTAAAGACACTAGTGAGACTGAGGCCGGACATTGCGCAAGTGCAGGGGGACGGTCCTTATTAAACTAAAGACACTAGTGAGACTGAGGCCGGACATGGCGCAAGTGCAGGGGGGCGGTCCTTATTAAACTAAAGACACTAGAGAGACTGAGGCCGGACATTGCGCAAGTGCAGGGGGGCGGTCCTTTTTAAACTAAAGACACTAGTGAGACTGAGGCCGGACATTGCGCAAGTGCAGGGGGACTGTCCTTATTAAACTAAAGACACTAGTGAGACTGATGCCGGACATTGTGCAAGTGCAGGGGGACGGTTCTTATACTAAAGGTACTAGTGATACTTAGGCCGAATATTGTGCAAGTGCAGGGGGACGGTCCTTATTAAACTAAAGACACTAGTGAGACTGAGGCCGGACATTGCGCAAGTGCAGGGGGACGGTCCTTATTAAACTAAAGACACTAGTGAGACTGAGGCCGGACATTGTGCAAGTGCAGGGGGACGGTCCTTATTAAACTAAAGACACTAGAGAGACTGAGGCCGGACATTGCGCAAGTGCAGGGGGACGGTCCTTATTAAACTAAAGACACTAGTGAGACTGAGGCCGGACATTGCGCAAGTGCAGGGGGACGGTCCTTATTAAACTAAAGACACTAGTGAGACTGAGGCCGGACATTGCACAAGTGCAGGGGGACGGTCCTTATTAAACTAAAGACACTAGTGAGACTGAGGCCGGACATTGCGCAAGTGCAGGGGGGCGGTCCTTATTAAACTAAAGACACTAGAGAGACTGAGGCCGGACATTGCGCAAGTGCAGGGGGGCGGTCCTTATTAAACTAAAGACACTAGTGAGACTGAGGCCGGACATTGCGCAAGTGCAGGGGGACGGTCCTTATTAATCTAAAGACACTAGTGAGACTGAGGCCGGACATTGTGCAAGTGCAGGGGGACGGTTCTTATACTAAAGGTACTAGTGATACTTAGGCCGAATATTGTGCAAGTGCAGGGGGACGGTCCTTATTAAAATAAAGACACTAGTGAGACTAAGGCCGGACATTGCGCAAGTGCAGGCGGACGGTCCTTATTAAACTAAAGACACTAGTGAGACTGAGACCGGACATTGCGCAAGTGCAGGTGTACGGTCCTTATTAAACTAAAGACAGTAGTGAGACTGAGGCCGGATATTGCGCAAGTGCAGGGGGACGGTCCTTATTAAACTAAAGACACTAGTGAGACTGAGGCCGGACATTGCGCAAGTGCAGGGGGACGGTCCTTATTAAACTAAAGACACTAGTGAGACTGAGGTCGGACATTGCGCAAGTGCAGGGGGAAGGTCCTTATTAAACTAAAGACACTAGTGAGACTGAGGCCGGACATTGTGCAAGTGCAGGGGGACGGTCCTTATTAAACTAAAGACACTAGTGAGACTGAGGCCGGACATTGCGCAAGTGCAGGGGGGCGGTCCTTATTAAACTAAAGACACTAGTGAGACTGAGGCCGGACATTGTGCAAGTGCAGGGGGACGGTCCTTATTAAACTAAAGACACTAGTGAGTCTGAGGCCGGACATTGTGCAAGTGCAGGGGGACAGTCCTTTTTAAACAAAAGACACTAGAGAGACTGAGGCCGGACATTTTGCAAGTGCAGGGGGACGGTCCTTATTAAACTAAAGACACTAATGAGACTGAAGCCGGACATTGCGCAAGTGCAGGGGGGCGGTCCTTATTAAACTAAAGACACTAGTGAGACTGAGGCCGGACATTGCGCAAGTGCAGGGGGGCGGTCCTTATTAAACTAAAGACACTAGAGAGACTGAGGCCGGACATTGCGCAAGTGCAGGGGGGCGGTCCTTATTAAACTAAAGACACTAGTGAGACTGAGGCCGGACATTGCGCAAGTGCAGGGGGGCGGTCCTTAATAAACTAAAGACACTAGTGAGACTGAGGCCGGACATTGTGCAAGTGCAGGGGGACGGTCCTTATTAAACTAAAGACACTAGTGAGACTGAGGCCGTACATTGCGCCAGTGCAGGGGGACGGTCCTTATTAAACTAAAGACACTAGTGAGGCTGAGGCCGGACATTGCGCAAGTGCAGGGGGACGGTCCTTATTAAACTAAAGAGACTAGTGAGACTGAGGTCGGACATTGCGCAAGTGCAGGGGGACGGTCCTTATTAAACTAAAGACACTAGTGAGACTGAGGCCGGACATTGTGAAGTGCACGGGGACGGTCCTTATTAAACTAAAAACACTAGTGAGACTGAGGCCGGACATTGTGCAAGTGCAGGGGGACGGTCCTTATTAAACTAAAGACACTAGTGAGACTGAGGCCGGACATTGTGCAAGTGCAGGGGGACGGTCCTTATTAAACTAAAGACACTAGTGAGACTGAGGTCGGACATTGTGCAAGTGCAGGGGGACAGTCCTTATTAAACCAAAGACACTAGTGAGACTGATGCCGGACATTGCGCAAGCGCAGGGGGGCGGTCCTTATTAAACTAAAGACACTAGTGAGACTGAGGCCGGACATTGCGCAAGTGCAGGGGGACGGTCCTTATTAAACTAAAGACACTAGTGAGACTGAGGCCGGACATTGCGCAAGTGCAGGGGGACTGTCCTTATTAAACTAAAGACACTAGTGAGACTGAGGCCGGACATTGCGCAAGTGCAGGGGGACGGTCCTTATTAAACTAAAGACACTAGTGAGACTGAGGCCGGACATTGTGCAAGTGCAGGGGGACGGTCCTTATTAAACTAAAGACACTAGTGAGACTGAGGCCGGACATTGCGCAAGTGCAGGGGGACGGTCCTTATTAAACTAAAGACACTAGTGAGACTGAGGTCGGACATTGCGCAAGTGCAGGGGGACGGTCCTTATTAAACTAAAGACACTAGTGAGACTGAGGCCGGACATTGTGAAGTGCACGGGGACGGTCCTTATTAAACTAAATACACTAGTGAGACTGAGGCCGGACATTGTGCAAGTGCAGGGGGACGGTCCTTATTAAACTAAAGACACTAGTGAGACTGAGGCCGGACATTGTGCAAGTGCAGGGGGACGGTCCTTATTAAACTAAAGACACTAGTGAGACTGAGGTCGGACATTGTGCAAGTGCAGGGGGACGGTCCTTATTAAACCAAAGACACTAGTGAGACTGAGGCCGGACATTGCGCAAGTGCAGGGGGACGGTCCTTATTAAACTAAAGACACTAGTGAGACTGAGGCCGGACATTGCGCAAGTGCAGGAGGACGGTCCTTATTAAACTAAAGACACTAGTGAGACTGAGGCCGGACATTGCGCAAGTGCAGGGGGACGGTCCTTATTAAACTAAAGACACTAGTGAGACTGAGGCCGGACATTGCGCAAGTGCAGGGGGACGGTCCTTATTAAACTAAAGACACTAGTGAGACTGAGGCCGGACATTGCGCAAGTGCAGGGGGGCGGTCCTTATTAAACTAAAGACACTAGTGAGACTGAGGCCGGACATTGCGCAAGTGCAGGGGGACGGTCCTTATTAAACTAAAGACACTAGTGAGTCTGAGGCCGGACATTGCGCAAGTGCAGGGGGACGGTCCTTATTAAACTAAAGACTCTAGTGAGACTGAGGCCGGACATTGCGCAAGTGCAGGGGGGCGGTCCTTATTAAACTAAAGACACTAGAGAGACTGAGGCCGGACATTGCGCAAGCGCAGGGGGGCGGTCCTTATTAAACTAAAGACACTAGAGAGACTGAGGCCGGACATTGCGCAAGTGCAGGGGGGCGGTCCTTATTAAACTAAAGACACTAGTGAGACTGAGGCCGGACATTGTGCAAGTGCAAGGGGACGGTTCTTATACTAAAGGTACTAGTGATACTTAGGCCGAATATTGTGCAAGTGCAGCGGGGCGGTCCTTATTAAACTAAAGACACTAGTGAGACTGAGGTCGGACATTGCGCAAGTGCAGGGAGACGGTCCTTATTAAACTAAAGACACTAGTGAGTCTAAGGCCGGACATTGCGCAAGTGCAGGGGGGCGGTCCTTATTAAACTAAAGACACTAGTGAGACTGAGGCCGGACATTGCGCAAGTGCAGGGGGCGGTCCTTATTAAACTAAAGACACTAGTGAGACTGAGGCCGGACATTGCGCAAGTGCAGGGGGACGGTCCTTATTAAACTAAAGACACTAGTGAGACTGAGGCCGGACATTGTGCAAGTGCAGGCGGACGGTTCTTATACTAAAGGTACTAGTGATACTTAGGCCGAATATTGTGCAAGTGCAGGGGGACGGTCCTTATTAAACTAAAGACACTAGTGAGACTGAGGCCGGACATTGCGCAAGTGCAGGGGGACGGTCCTTATTAAACTAAAGACACTAGTGAGACTGAGGCTGGACATTGTGCAAGTGCAGGGGGACGGTCATTATTAAACTAAAGACACTAGTGAGACTGAGGCCGGACATTGCGCAAGTGCAGGGGGACTGTCCTTATTAAACTAAAGACAGTAGTGAGACTGAGGCCGGACATTGCGCAAGTGCAGGGGGGCGGTCCTTATTAAACTAAAGACACTAGAGAGACTGAGGCCGGACATTGCGCAAGTGCAGGGGGGCGGTCCTTATTAAACTAAAGACACTAGTGAGACTGAGGCCGGACATTGCGCAAGTGCAGGGGGACGGTCGTTATTAATCTAAAGACACTAGTGAGACTGAGGCCGGACATTGTGCAAGTGCAGGGGGACGGTTCTTATACTAAAGGTACTAGTGATACTTAGGCCGAATATTGAGCAAGTGCAGGGGGACGGTCCTTATTAAAATAAAGACACTAGTGAGACTAAAGCCGAACATTGCGCAAGTGCAGGGGGACGGTCCTTATTAAACTAAAGACACTAGTGAGACTGAGACCGGACATTGCGCAAGTGCAGGGGGACGGTCCTTATTAAACTAAAGACAGTAGTGAGACTGAGGCCGGACATTGCGCAAGTGCGGGGAGACGGTCCTTATTAAACTAAAGACACTAGTGAGACTGAGGCCGGACATTGCGCAAGTGCAGGGGGACGGTCCTTATTAAACTAAAGACACTAGTGAGACTGAGGTCGGACATTGCGCAAGTGCAGGGGGAAGGTCCTTATTAAACTAAAGACACTAGTGAGACTGAGGCCGGAAATTGTGCAAGTGCAGGGGGGCGGTCCTTATTAAACTAAAGACACTAGTGAGACTGAGGCCGGACATTGTGCAAGTGCAGGGGGACGGTCCTTATTAAACTAAAGACACTAGTGAGTCTGAGGCCGGACATTGTGCAAGTGCAGGGGGACGGTCCTTATTAAACTAAAGACACTAGAGAGACTGAGGCCGGACATTTTGCAAGTGCAGGGGGACGGTCCTTATTAAACTAAAGACCCTAGTGAGACTGAGGCCGGACATTGCGCAAGTGCAGGGGGACGGTCCTTATTAAACTAAAGACACTAGTGAGACTGAGGCCGGACATTGCGCAAGTGCAGGGGGACGGTCCTTATTAAACTAAAGACACTAGTGAGACTGAGGCCGGACATTTTGCAAGTGCAGGGGGACGGTCCTTATTAAACTAAAGACACTAGTGAGAATGAGGCCGGACATTGCGCAAGTGCAGGGGGATGGTCCTTATTAAACTAAAGACAGTAGTGAGACTGAGGCCGGACATTGCGCAAGTGCAGGGGGGCGGTCCTTATTAAACTAAAGACACTAGTGAGACTGAGGCCGGACATTGTGCAAGTGCAGGGGACGGGCCTTTTTAAACTAAAGACACTAGTGAGACTGAGGTCGGGCATTGCGCAAGTGCAGGGGGACGGTCCTTATTAAACTAAAGACACTAGTGAGACTGACGCCGGACATTGTGAAGTGCAGGGGGACCGGCCTTATTAAACTAAAGACACTAGTGAGACTGAGGCCGGACATTGTGCAAGTGCAGGGGGACGGTTCTTATACTAAAGGTACTAGTGATACTTAGGCCGAATATTGTGCAAGTGCAGGGGGACGGTCCTTATTAAAATAAAGACACTAGTGAGACTGAGGCCGAACATTGCGCAAGTGCAGGGGGACGGTCCTTATTAAACTAAAGACACTAGTGAGACTGAGACCGGACATTGCGCAAGTGCAGGGGGACGGTCCTTATTAAACTAAAGACGGTAGTGAGACTGAGGCCGGACATTGCGCAAGTGCGGGGAGACGGTCCTTATTAAACTAAAGACACTAGTGAGACTGAGGCCGGACATTGCGCAAGTGCAGGGGGACGGTCCTTATTAAACGAAGGACACTAGTGAGACTGAGGCCGGACATTGTGCAAGTGCAGGGGGACGGTCCTTATTAAACTGAAGACACTAGTGAGACTGAGGCCGGACATTGCGCAAGTGCAGGGGGGCGGTCCTTATTAAACTAAAGACACTAGTGAGACTGAGGCCGGACATTGTGCAAGTGCAGGGGGACGGTCCTTATTAAACTAAAGACACGAGTGAGTCTGAGGCCGGACATTGTGCAAGTGCAGGGGGGCGGTCCTTATTAAACTAAAGACACTAGAGAGACTGAGGCCGGACATTTTGCAAGTGCAGGGAGACGGTCCTTATTAAACTAAAGACACTAGTGAGACTGAGGCCGGACATTGCGCAAGTGCAGGGGGACGGTCCTTATTAAACTAAAGACACTAGTGAGACTGAGGCCGGACATTGCGCAAGTGCAGGGGGGCGGTCCTTATTAAACTAAAGACACTAGAGAGACTGAGGCCGGACATTGCGCAAGTGCAGGGGGGCGGTCCTTTTTAAACTAAAGACACTAGTGAGACTGAGGCCGGACATTGCGCAAGTGCAGGGGGACTGTCCTTATTAAACTAAAGACACTAGTGAGACTGATGCCGGACATTGTGCAAGTGCAGGGGGACGGTTCTTATACTAAAGGTACTAGTGATACTTAGGCCGAATATTGTGCAAGTGCAGGGGGACGGTCCTTATTAAACTAAAGACACTAGTGAGACTGAGGCCGGACATTGCGCAAGTGCAGGGGGACGGTCCTTATTAAACTAAAGACACTAGTGAGACTGAGGCCGGACATTGTGCAAGTGCAGGGGGACGGTCCTTATTAAACTAAAGACACTGGAGAGACTGAGGCCGGACATTGCGCAAGTGCAGGGGGACGGTCCTTATTAAACTAAAGACACTAGTGAGACTGAGGCCGGACATTGCGCAAGTGCAGGGGGACGGTCCTTATTAAACTAAAGACACTAGTGAGACTGAGGCCGGACATTGCACAAGTGCAGGGGGACGGTCCTTATTAAACTAAAGACACTAGTGAGACTGAGGCCGGACATTGCGCAAGTGCAGGGGGGCGGTCCTTATTAAACTAAAGACACTAGAGAGACTGAGGCCGGACATTGCGCAAGTGCAGGGGGGCGGTCCTTATTAAACTAAAGACACTAGTGAGACTGAGGCCGGACATTACGCAAGTGCAGGGGGACGGTCGTTATTAATCTAAAGACACTAGTGAGACTGAGGCCGGACATTGTGCAAGTGCAGGGGGACGGTTCTTATACTAAAGGTACTAGTGATACTTAGGCCGAATATTGTGCAAGTGCAGGGGGACGGTCCTTATTAAAATAAAGACACTAGTGAGACTAAGGCCGGACATTGCGCAAGTGCAGGCGGACGGTCCTTATTAAACTAAAGACACTAGTGAGACTGAGACCGGACATTGCGCAAGGGCAGGTGTACGGTCCTTATTAAACTAAAGACAGTAGTGAGACTGAGGCCGGATATTGCGCAAGTGCAGGGGGACGGTCCTTATTAAACTAAAGACACTAGTGAGACTGAGGACGGACATTGCGCAAGTGCAGGGGGACGGTCCTTATTAAACTAAAGACACTAGTGAGACTGAGGCCGGACATGGCGCAAGTGCAGGGGGGCGGTCCTTATTAAACTAAAGACACTAGAGAGACTGAGGCCGGACATTGCGCAAGTGCAGGGGGGCGGTCCTTTTTAAACTAAAGACACTAGTGAGACTGAGGCCGGACATTGCGCAAGTGCAGGGGGACTGTCCTTATTAAACTAAAGACACTAGTGAGACTGATGCCGGACATTGTGCAAGTGCAGGGGGACGGTTCTTATACTAAAGGTACTAGTGATACTTAGGCCGAATATTGTGCAAGTGCAGGGGGACGGTCCTTATTAAACTAAAGACACTAGTGAGACTGAGGCCGGACATTGCGCAAGTGCAGGGGGACGGTCCTTATTAAACTAAAGACACTAGTGAGACTGAGGCCGGACATTGTGCAAGTGCAGGGGGACGGTCCTTATTAAACTAAAGACACTAGAGAGACTGAGGCCGGACATTGCGCAAGTGCAGGGGGACGGTCCTTATTAAACTAAAGACACTAGTGAGACTGAGGCCGGACATTGCGCAAGTGCAGGGGGACGGTCCTTATTAAACTAAAGACACTAGTGAGACTGAGGCCGGACATTGCACAAGTGCAGGGGGACGGTCCTTATTAAACTAAAGACACTAGTGAGACTGAGGCCGGACATTGCGCAAGTGCAGGGGGGCGGTCCTTATTAAACTAAAGACACTAGAGAGACTGAGGCCGGACATTGCGCAAGTGCAGGGGGGCGGTCCTTATTAAACTAAAGACACTAGTGAGACTGAGGCCGGACATTGCGCAAGTGCAGGGGGACGGTCCTTATTAATCTAAAGACACTAGTGAGACTGAGGCCGGACATTGTGCAAGTGCAGGGGGACGGTTCTTATACTAAAGGTACTAGTGATACTTAGGCCGAATATTGTGCAAGTGCAGGGGGACGGTCCTTATTAAAATAAAGACACTAGTGAGACTAAGGCCGGACATTGCGCAAGTGCAGGCGGACGGTCCTTATTAAACTAAAGACACTAGTGAGACTGAGACCGGACATTGCGCAAGTGCAGGTGTACGGTCCTTATTAAACTAAAGACAGTAGTGAGACTGAGGCCGGATATTGCGCAAGTGCAGGGGGACGGTCCTTATTAAACTAAAGACACTAGTGAGACTGAGGCCGGACATTGCGCAAGTGCAGGGGGACGGTCCTTATTAAACTAAAGACACTAGTGAGACTGAGGTCGGACATTGCGCAAGTGCAGGGGGAAGGTCCTTATTAAACTAAAGACACTAGTGAGACTGAGGCCGGACATTGTGCAAGTGCAGGGGGACGGTCCTTATTAAACTAAAGACACTAGTGAGACTGAGGCCGGACATTGCGCAAGTGCAGGGGGGCGGTCCTTATTAAACTAAAGACACTAGTGAGACTGAGGCCGGACATTGTGCAAGTGCAGGGGGACGGTCCTTATTAAACTAAAGACACTAGTGAGACTGAGGCCGGACATTGTGCAAGTGCAGGGGGACGGTCATTATTAAACTAAAGACACTAGTGAGACTGAGGCCGGACATTGCGCAAGTGCAGGGGGACTGTCCTTATTAAACTAAAGACAGTAGTGAGACTGAGGCCGGACATTGCGCAAGTGCAGGGGGGCGGTCCTTATTAAACTAAAGACACTAGAGAGACTGAGGCCGGACATTGCGCAAGTGCAGGGGGGCGGTCCTTATTAAACTAAAGACACTAGTGAGACTGAGGCCGGACATTGCGCAAGTGCAGGGGGACGGTCGTTATTAATCTAAAGACACTAGTGAGACTGAGGCCGGACATTGTGCAAGTGCAGGGGGACGGTTCTTATACTAAAGGTACTAGTGATACTTAGGCCGAATATTGAGCAAGTGCAGGGGGACGGTCCTTATTAAAATAAAGACACTAGTGAGACTAAAGCCGAACATTGCGCAAGTGCAGGGGGACGGTCCTTATTAAACTAAAGACACTAGTGAGACTGAGACCGGACATTGCGCAAGTGCAGGGGGACGGTCCTTATTAAACTAAAGACAGTAGTGAGACTGAGGCCGGACATTGCGCAAGTGCGGGGAGACGGTCCTTATTAAACTAAAGACACTAGTGAGACTGAGGCCGGACATTGCGCAAGTGCAGGGGGACGGTCCTTATTAAACTAAAGACACTAGTGAGACTGAGGTCGGACATTGCGCAAGTGCAGGGGGAAGGTCCTTATTAAACTAAAGACACTAGTGAGACTGAGGCCGGAAATTGTGCAAGTGCAGGGGGGCGGTCCTTATTAAACTAAAGACACTAGTGAGACTGAGGCCGGACATTGTGCAAGTGCAGGGGGACGGTCCTTATTAAACTAAAGACACTAGTGAGTCTGAGGCCGGACATTGTGCAAGTGCAGGGGGACGGTCCTTATTAAACTAAAGACACTAGAGAGACTGAGGCCGGACATTTTGCAAGTGCAGGGGGACGGTCCTTATTAAACTAAAGACCCTAGTGAGACTGAGGCCGGACATTGCGCAAGTGCAGGGGGACGGTCCTTATTAAACTAAAGACACTAGTGAGACTGAGGCCGGACATTGCGCAAGTGCAGGGGGACGGTCCTTATTAAACTAAAGACACTAGTGAGACTGAGGCCGGACATTTTGCAAGTGCAGGGGGACGGTCCTTATTAAACTAAAGACACTAGTGAGAATGAGGCCGGACATTGCGCAAGTGCAGGGGGATGGTCCTTATTAAACTAAAGACAGTAGTGAGACTGAGGCCGGACATTGCGCAAGTGCAGGGGGGCGGTCCTTATTAAACTAAAGACACTAGTGAGACTGAGGCCGGACATTGTGCAAGTGCAGGGGACGGGCCTTTTTAAACTAAAGACACTAGTGAGACTGAGGTCGGGCATTGCGCAAGTGCAGGGGGACGGTCCTTATTAAACTAAAGACACTAGTGAGACTGACGCCGGACATTGTGAAGTGCAGGGGGACGGGCCTTATTAAACTAAAGACACTAGTGAGACTGAGGCCGGACATTGTGCAAGTGCAGGGGGACGGTTCTTATACTAAAGGTACTAGTGATACTTAGGCCGAATATTGTGCAAGTGCAGGGGGACGGTCCTTATTAAAATAAAGACACTAGTGAGACTGAGGCCGAACATTGCGCAAGTGCAGGGGGACGGTCCTTATTAAACTAAAGACACTAGTGAGACTGAGACCGGACATTGCGCAAGTGCAGGGGGACGGTCCTTATTAAACTAAAGACGGTAGTGAGACTGAGGCCGGACATTGCGCAAGTGCGGGGAGACGGTCCTTATTAAACTAAAGACACTAGTGAGACTGAGGCCGGACATTGCGCAAGTGCAGGGGGACGGTCCTTATTAAACGAAGGACACTAGTGAGACTGAGGCCGGACATTGTGCAAGTGCAGGGGGACGGTCCTTATTAAACTGAAGACACTAGTGAGACTGAGGCCGGACATTGCGCAAGTGCAGGGGGGCGGTCCTTATTAAACTAAAGACACTAGTGAGACTGAGGCCGGACATTGTGCAAGTGCAGGGGGACGGTCCTTATTAAACTAAAGACACGAGTGAGTCTGAGGCCGGACATTGTGCAAGTGCAGGGGGGCGGTCCTTATTAAACTAAAGACACTAGAGAGACTGAGGCCGGACATTTTGCAAGTGCAGGGAGACGGTCCTTATTAAACTAAAGACACTAGTGAGACTGAGGCCGGACATTGCGCAAGTGCAGGGGGACGGTCCTTATTAAACTAAAGACACTAGTGAGACTGAGGCCGGACATTGCGCAAGTGCAGGGGGGCGGTCCTTATTAAACTAAAGACACTAGAGAGACTGAGGCCGGACATTGCGCAAGTGCAGGGGGGCGGTCCTTTTTAAACTAAAGACACTAGTGAGACTGAGGCCGGACATTGCGCAAGTGCAGGGGGACTGTCCTTATTAAACTAAAGACACTAGTGAGACTGATGCCGGACATTGTGCAAGTGCAGGGGGACGGTTCTTATACTAAAGGTACTAGTGATACTTAGGCCGAATATTGTGCAAGTGCAGGGGGACGGTCCTTATTAAACTAAAGACACTAGTGAGACTGAGGCCGGACATTGCGCAAGTGCAGGGGGACGGTCCTTATTAAACTAAAGACACTAGTGAGACTGAGGCCGGACATTGTGCAAGTGCAGGGGGACGGTCCTTATTAAACTAAAGACACTAGAGAGACTGAGGCCGGACATTGCGCAAGTGCAGGGGGACGGTCCTTATTAAACTAAAGACACTAGTGAGACTGAGGCCGGACATTGCGCAAGTGCAGGGGGACGGTCCTTATTAAACTAAAGACACTAGTGAGACTGAGGCCGGACATTGCACAAGTGCAGGGGGACGGTCCTTATTAAACTAAAGACACTAGTGAGACTGAGGCCGGACATTGCGCAAGTGCAGGGGGGCGGTCCTTATTAAACTAAAGACACTAGAGAGACTGAGGCCGGACATTGCGCAAGTGCAGGGGGGCGGTCCTTATTAAACTAAAGACACTAGTGAGACTGAGGCCGGACATTACGCAAGTGCAGGGGGACGGTCGTTATTAATCTAAAGACACTAGTGAGACTGAGGCCGGACATTGTGCAAGTGCAGGGGGACGGTTCTTATACTAAAGGTACTAGTGATACTTAGGCCGAATATTGTGCAAGTGCAGGGGGACGGTCCTTATTAAAATAAAGACACTAGTGAGACTAAGGCCGGACATTGCGCAAGTGCAGGCGGACGGTCCTTATTAAACTAAAGACACTAGTGAGACTGAGACCGGACATTGCGCAAGGGCAGGTGTACGGTCCTTATTAAACTAAAGACAGTAGTGAGACTGAGGCCGGATATTGCGCAAGTGCAGGGGGACGGTCCTTATTAAACTAAAGACACTAGTGAGACTGAGGACGGACATTGCGCAAGTGCAGGGGGACGGTCCTTATTAAACTAAAGACACTAGTGAGACTGAGGTCGGACATTGCGCAAGTGCAGGGGGAAGGTCCTTATTAAACTAAAGACACTAGTGAGACTGAGGCCGGACATTGTGCAAGTGCAGGGGGACGGTCCTTATTAAACTAAAGACACTAGTGAGACTGAGGCCGGACATTGCGCAAGTGCAGGGGGGCGGTCCTTATTAAACTAAAGACACTAGTGAGACTGAGGCCGGACATTGTGCAAGTGCAGGGGGACGGTCCTTATTAAACTAAAGACACTAGTGAGTCTGAGGCCGGACATTGTGCAAGTGCAGGGGGACAGTCCTTTTTAAACAAAAGACACTAGAGAGACTGAGGCCGGACATTTTGCAAGTGCAGGGGGACGGTCCTTATTAAACTAAAGACACTAGTGAGACTGAAGCCGGACATTGCGCAAGTGCAGGGGGGCGGTCCTTATTAAACTAAAGACACTAGTGAGACTGAGGCCGGACATTGCGCAAGTGCAGGGGGGCGGTCCTTATTAAACTAAAGACACTAGAGAGACTGAGGCCGGACATTGCGCAAGTGCAGGGGGGCGGTCCTTATTAAACTAAAGACACTAGTGAGACTGAGGCCGGACATTGCGCAAGTGCAGGGGGGCGGTCCTTAATAAACTAAAGACACTAGTGAGACTGAGGCCGGACATTGTGCAAGTGCAGGGGGACGGTCCTTATTAAACTAAAGACACTAGTGAGACTGAGGCCGGACATTGCGCCAGTGCAGGGGGACGGTCCTTATTAAACTAAAGACACTAGTGAGACTGAGGCCGGACATTGCGCAAGTGCAGGGGGAGGTCCTTATTAAACTAAAGACACTAGTGAGACTGAGGCCGGACATTGCGCAAGTGCAGGGGGACGGTCCTTATTAAACTAAAGACAGTAGTGAGACTGAGGCCGGACATTGCGCAAGTGCAGGGGGACAGTCCTTATTAAACTAAAGACACTAGTGAGACTGAGGCCGGACATTGCGCAAGTGCAGGGGGACGGTCCTTATTAAACTAAAGACACTAGTGAGACTGAGGTCGGACATTGCGCAAGTGCAGGGGGACGGTCCTTATTAAACTAAAGACACTAGTGAGACTGAGGTCGGACATTGCGCAAGTACAGGGGGACGGTCCTTATTAAACTAAAGACACTAGTGAGCCTGAGGCCGGACATTGCGCAAGTGCAGGGGGGCGGTCCTTATTAAACTAAAGACACTAGTGAGACTGAGGCTGGATATTGCGCAAGTGTAGGGGGGCGGTCCTTATTAAACTAAAGACACTAGAGAGACTGAGGCCGGACATTGCGCAAGTGCAGGGGGGCGGTCCTTATTAAACTAAAGACACTAGTGAGACTGAGGCCGGACATTGCGCAAGTGCAGGGGGACGGTCCTTATTAAACTAAAGACACTAGTGAGACTGAGGCCGGACATTGTGCAAGTGCAGGGGGATGGTTCTTATACTAAAGGTACTAGTGATACATAGGCCGAATATTGTGCAAGTGCAGGGGGACTGTCCTTATTAAACTAAAGACACTAGTGAGACTGAGACCGGACATTGCGCAAGTGCAGGGGGACGGTCCTTATTAAACTAAAGACACTAGTGAGACTGAGGCCGGACATTGCGCAAGTGCAGGGGGACGGTCCTTATTAAACTAAAGACAGTAGTGAGACTGAGGCCGGACATTGCGCAAGTGCAGGGGGACGGTCCTTATTAAACTGAAGACACTAGTGAGACTGAGGCCGGACATTGTGCAAGTGCAGGGGGACGGTTCTTATACTAAAGGTACTAGTGATACTTAGGCCGAATATTGTGCAAGTGCAGGGGGACGGTCCTTATTAAACTAAAGACACTAGTGAGACTGAGGCCGGACATTGCGCAAGTGCAGGGGGACGGTCCTTATTAAACTAAAGACACTAGTGAGACTGAGGCCGGACATTGTGCAAGTGCAGGAGGACGGTCCTTATTAAACTAAAGACACTAGTGAGACTGAGGCCGGACATTGCGCAAGTGCAGGGGGACGGTCCTTATTAAACTAAAGACAGTAGTGAGACTGAGGCCGGACATTGCGCAAGTGCAGGGGGGCGGTCCTTATTAAACTAAAGACACTAGTGAGACTGAGGCCGGACATTGTGCAAGTGCAGAGGACAGGCCTTATTAAACTAAAGACACTAGTGAGACTGAGGTCGGACATTGCGGAAGTGCAGGGGGACGGTCCTTATTAAACTAAAGACACTAGTGAGACTGAGGCCGGACATTGTGAAGTGCAGGGGGACGGTCCTTATTAAACTAAAGACACTAGTGAGACTGAGGCCGGACATTGTGTAAGTGCAGGGGGACGGTCCTTATTAAACGAAAGACACTAGTGAGACTGAGGCCGGACATTGTGCAAGTGCAGGGGGACGGTCCTTATTAAATTAAAGACACTAGAGAGACTGAGGCCGGACATTGCGCAAGTGCAGGGGGACGGTCCTTATTAAACTAAAGACACTAGTGAGACTGAGGCCGGACATTGCGCAAGTGCAGGAGGACGGTCCTTATTAAACTAAAGACACTAGTGAGACTGAGGCCGGACATTGCGCAAGTGCAGGGGGACGGTCCTTATTAAACTAAATACACTAGTGAGACTGAGGCCGGACATTGCGCAAGTGCAGGGGGGCGGTCCTTATTAAACTAAAGACACTGGAGAGACTGAGGCCGGACATTGCGCAAGTGCAGGGGGGCGGTCCTTATTAAACTAAAGACACTAGTGAGACTGAGGTCGGACATTGCGGAAGTGCAGGGGGACGGTCCTTATTAAACTAAAGACACTAGTGAGACTGAGGCCGGACATTGTGAAGTGCAGGGGGACGGTCCTTATTAAACTAAAGACACTAGTGAGACTGAGGCCGGACATTGTGTAAGTGCAGGGGGACGGTCCTTATTAAACGAAAGACACTAGTGAGACTGAGGCCGGACATTGTGCAAGTGCAGGGGGACGGTCCTTATTAAATTAAAGACACTAGAGAGACTGAGGCCGGACATTGCGCAAGTGCAGGGGGACGGTCCTTATTAAACTAAAGACACTAGTGAGACTGAGGCCGGACATTGCGCAAGTGCAGGGGGACGGTCCTTATTAAACTAAAGACACTAGTGAGACTGAGGCCGGACATTGCGCAAGTGCAGGGGGACGGTCCTTATTAAACTAAAGACACTAGTGAGACTGAGGCCGGACATTGCGCAAGTGCAGGGGGGCGGTCCTTATTAAACTAAAGACACTGGAGAGACTGAGGCCGGACATTGTGCAAGTGCAGGGAGACGGTTCTTATACTAAAGGTACTAGTGATACTTAGGCCGAATATTGTGCAAGTGCAGGGGGGCGGTCCTTATTAATCTAAAGACACTAGTGAGACTGAGGCCGGACATTGCGCAAGTGCAGGGGGACGGTCGTTATTAATCTAAAGACACTAGTGCGACTGAGGCCGGACATTGTGCAAGTGCAGGGAGACGGTTCTTATACTAAAGGTACTAGTGATACTTAGGCCGAATATTGTGCAAGTGCAGGGGGACGGTCCTTATTAAAATAAAGACACTAGGGAGACTAAGGCCGGACATTGCGCAAGTGCAGGGGGACGGTCCTTATTAAACTAAAGACACTAGTGAGACTGAGACCGGACATTGCCCAAGTGCAGGGGGACGGTCCTTATTAAACTAAAGACAGTAGTGAGACTGAGGCCGGACATTGCGCAAGTGCAGGGGGACGGTCCTTATTAAACTAAAGACACTAGTGAGACTGAGGCCGGACATTGCACAAGTGCAGGGGGACGGTCCTTATTAAACTAAAGACACTAGTGAGACTGAGGTCGGACATTGCGCAAGTGCAGGGGGAAGGTCCTTATTAAACTAAAGACACTAGTGAGACTGAGGCCGGACATTGCGCAAGTGCAGGGGGACGGTCCTTATTAAACTAAAGACACTAGTGAGACTGAGGCCGGACATTGCGCAAGTGCAGGGGGGCGGTCCTTATTAAACTAAAGACACTAGTGAGACTGAGGTCGGACATTGCGCAAGTGCAGGGGGAAGGTCCTTATTAAACTAAAGACACTAGTGAGACTGAGGCCGGACATTGTGCAAGTGCAGGGGGACGGTCCTTATTAAACTAAAGACACTAGTGAGACTGAGGCCGGACATTGCGCAAGTGCAGGGGGGCGGTCTTTATTAAACTAAAGACACTAGTGAGACTGAGGCCGGACATTGTGCAAGTGCAGGGGGACGGTCCTTATTAAACCAAAGACACTAGTGAGTCTGAGGCCAGACATTGTGCAAGTGCAGGGGGACAGTCCTTATTAAACTAAAGACACTAGAGAGACTGAGGCCGGACATTTTGCAAGTGCAGGGGGACGGTCCTTATTAAACTAAAGACACTAGTGAGACTGAGGCCGGACATTGCACAAGTGCAGGGGGACGGTCCTTATTAAACTAAAGACACTAGTGAGACTGAGGCCGGACAGTGCGCGAGTGCAGGGGGGCGGTCCTTATTAAACTAAAGACACTAGAGAGACTGAGGCCGGACATTGCGCAAGTACAGGGGGGCGGTCCTTATTAAACTAAAGACACTAGTGAGACTGAGGCCGGACATTGTGAAGTGCAGGGGGACGGTCCTTATTAAACTAAAGACACTAGTGAGACTGAGGCCGGACATTGCACAAGTGCAGGGGGACGGTCCTTATTAAACTAAAGACACTAGTGAGACTGAGGCCGGACATTGCGCGAGTGCAGGGGGGCGGGCCTTATTAAACTAAAGACACTAGTGAGACTAAGGTCGGACATTGCGCAAGTGCAGGGGGACAGTCCTTATTAAACTAAAGACACTAGTGAGACTGAGGCCGGACATTGTGAAGTGCAGGGGGACGGTCCTTATTAAACTAAAGACACTAGTGAGACTGAGGCCGGACATTGTGTAAGTGCAGGGGGACGGTCCTTATTAAACGAAAGACACTAGTGAGACTGAGGCCGGACATTGTGCAAGTGCAGGGGGACGGTCCTTATTAAACTAAAGACACTAGAGAGACTGAGGCCGGACATTGCGCAAGTGCAGGGGGACGGTCCTTATTAAACTAAAGACACTAGTGAGACTGAGGCCGGACATTGCGCAAGTGCAGGGGGACGGTCCTTATTAAACTAAAGACACTAGTGAGACTGAGGCCGGACATTGCGCAAGTGCAGGGGGACGGTCCTTATTAAACTAAAGACACTAGTGAGACTGAGGCCGGACATTGCGCAAGTGCAGGGGGGCGGTACTTATTAAACTAAAGACACTAGAGAGACTGAGGCCGGACATTGTGCAAGTGCAGGGGGGCGGTCCTTATTAATCTAAAGACACTAGTGAGACTGAGGCCGGACATTGCGCAAGTGCAGGGGGACGGTCGTTATTAATCTAAAGACACTAGTGAGACTGAGGCCGGACATTGTACAAGTGCAGGGGGACGGTTCTTATACTAAAGGTACTAGTGATACTTAGGCCGAATATTGTGCAAGTGCAGGGGGACGGTCCTTATTAAAATAAAGACACTAGGGAGACTAAGGCCGGACATTGCGCAAGTGCAGGGGGACGGTCCTTATTAAACTAAAGACACTAGTGAGACTGAGACCGGACATTGCGCAAGTGCAGGGGGACGGTCCTTATTAAACTAAAGACAGTAGTGAGACTGAGGCCGGACATTGCGCAAGTGCAGGGGGACGGTCCTTATTAAACTAAAGACACTAGTGAGACTGAGGCCGGACATTGCGCAAATGCAGGGGGACGGTCCTTATTAAACTAAAGACACTAGTGAGACTGAGGTCGGACATTGCGCAAGTGCAGGGGGAAGGTCCTTATTAAACTAAAGACACTAGTGAGACTGAGGCCGGACATTGTGCAAGTGCAGGGGGACGGTCCTTATTAAACTAAAGACACTAGTGAGACTGAGGCCGGACATTGCTCAAGTGCAGGGGGGCGGTCCTTATTAAACTAAAGACACTAGTGAGACTGAGGCCGGACATTGTGCAAGTGCAGGGGGACGGTCCTTATTAAACCAAAGACACTAGTGAGTCTGAGGCCAGACATTGTGCAAGTGCAGGGGGACAGTCCTTATTAAACTAAAGACACTAGAGAGACTGAGGCCGGACATTTTGCAAGTGCAGGGGGACGGTCCTTATTAAACTAAAGACACTAGTGAGACTGAGGCCGGACATTGCACAAGTGCAGGGGGACGGTCCTTATTAAACTAAAGACACTAGTGAGACTGAGGCCGGACATTGCGCGAGTGCAGGGGGACGGTCCTTACTAAACTAAAGACACTAGTGAGACTGAGGCCGGACATTGTGCAAGTGCAGGGGGACGGTCCTTATTAAACTAAAGACACTAGTGAGACTGAGGCCGGACATTGCGCAAGTGCACGGGGACGGTCCTTATTAAACTAAAGACACTAGTGAGACTGAGGCCGGACATTGTGCAAGTGCAGGGGGACGGTCCTTATTAAACTAAAGACACTAGTGAGACTGAGGCCGGACATTGCGCAAGGGCAGGGGGAGGGTCCTTATTAAACTAAAGACACTAGTGGGACTGAGGCCGGACATTGCGCAAGTGCAGGGGGACGGTCCTTATTAAACTAAAGACACTAGTGAGACTGAGGCCGGACATTGCGCAAGTGCAGGGGGACGTTCCTTATTAAACTAAAGACAGTAGTGAGACTGAGGCCGGGCATTGCGCAAGTGCAGGGGGACGGTCCTTATTAAATTAAAGACACTAGTGAGACTGAGGCCGGACATTGTGCAAGTGCAGGGGGACGGTCCTTATTAAACTAAAGACACTAGTGAGACTGAGGTCGGACATTGCGCAAGTCCAGGGGGACGGTCCTTATTAAACTAAAGACACTAGTGAGACTGAGGTCGGACATTGCGCAAGTGCAGGGGGACGGTCCTTACTAAACTAAAGACACTAGTGAGACTGAGGCCGGACATTGCGCAAGTGCAGGGGGACGGTCCTTATTAAACTAAAGACACTAGTGAGACTGAGGCCGGACATTGCGCAAGTGCAGGGGGGCGGTCCTTATTAAACTAAAGACACTAGAGAGACTGAGGCCGGACATTGCGCAAGTGCAGGGGGGCGGTCCTTATTAATCTGAAGACACTAGTGAGACTGAGGCCGGACATTGCGCAAGTGCAGGGGGACGGTCGTTATTAATCTAAAGACACTAGTGAGACTGAGGCCGGACATTGTGCAAGTGCAGGGGGACGGTTCGTATACTAAAGGTACTAGTGATACTTAGGCCGAATATTGTGCAAGTGCAGGGGGACGGTCCTTATTAAAATAAAGACACTAGGGAGACTAAGGCCGGACATTGCGCAAGTGCAGGGGGACGGTCCTTATTAAACTAAAGACAGTAGTGAGACTGAGGCCGGACATTGCGCAAGTGCAGGGGGACGGTCCTTATTAAACTAAAGACACTAGTGAGACTGAGGCCGGACATTGCGCAAGTGCAGGGGGACGGTCCTTATTAAACTAAAGACACTAGTGAGACTGAGGTCGGACATTGCGCAAGTGCAGGGGGAAGGTCCTTATTAAACTAAAGACACTAGTGAGACTGAGGCCGGACATTGCGCAAGTGCAGGGGGACGGTCCTTATTAAACTAAAGACACTAGTGAGACTGAGGCCGGACATTGCGCAAGTGCAGGGGGACGGTCCTTATTAAACTAAAGACACTAGTGAGACTGAGGCCGGACATTGCACAAGTGCAGGGGGACGGTCCTTATTAAACTAAAGACACTAGTGAGACTGAGGCCGGACATTGTGCAAGTGCAGGGGGACGGTTCTTATACTAAAGGTACTAGTGATACTTAGGCCGAATATTGTGCAAGTGCAGGGGGACGGTCCTTATAAAACTAAAGACACTAGTGAGACTGAGGCCGGACATTGCGCAAGTGCAGGGGGACGGTCCTTATTAAACTAAAGACACTAGTGAGACTGAGGCCGGACATTGTGCAAGTGCAGGGGGACGGTCCTTATTAAACTGAAGACACTAGTGAGACTGAGGCCGGACATTGCGCAAGGGCAGGGGGAGGGTCCTTATTAAACTAAAGACACTAGTGAGACTGAGGTCGGACATTGCGCAAGTGCAGGGGGACGGTCCTTATTAAACTAAAGACACTAGTGAGACTGAGGCCGGACATTGTGCAAGTGCAGGGGGACGGTCCTTATTAAACCAAAGACACTAGTGAGTCTGAGGCCAGACATTGTGCAAGTGCAGGGGGACAGTCCTTATTAAACTAAAGACACTAGAGAGACTGAGGCCGGACATTTTGCAAGTGCAGGGGGACGGTCCTTATTAAACTAAAGACACTAGTGAGACTGAGGCCGGACATTGCACAAGTGCAGGGGGACGGTCCTTATTAAACTAAAGACACTAGTGAGACTGAGGCCGGACATTGTGCAAGTGCAGGGTGACGGTTCTTATACTAAAGGTACTAGTGATACTTAGGCCGAATATTGTGCAAGTGCAAGGGGACGGTCCTTATAAAACTAAAGACACTAGTGAGACTGAGGCCGGACATTGCGCAAGTGCAGGGGGACGGTCCTTATTAAACTAAAGACACTAGTGAGACTGAGGCCGGACATTGTGCAAGTGCAGGGGGACGGTCCTTATTAAACTGAAGACACTAGTGAGACTGAGGCCGGACATTGCGCAAGGGCAGGGGGAGGGTCCTTATTAAACTAAAGACACTAGTGAGACTGAGGTCGGACATTGCGCAAGTGCAGGGGGACGGTCCTTATTAAACTAAAGACACTAGTGAGACTGAGGCCGGACATTGCGCGAGTGCAGGGGGGCGGTCCTTATTAAACTAAAGACACTAGAGAGACTGAGGCCGGACATTGCCCAAGTACAGGGGGGCGGTCCTTATTAAACTAAAGACACAAGTGAGACTGAGGCCGGACATTGCGCAAGTGCAGGGGGACGGTCCTTATTAAACTAAAGACACTAGTGAGACTGAGGCCGGACACTGTGCAAGTGCAGGGGGACGGTTCTTATACTAAAGGTACTAGTGATACTTAGGCCGAATATTGTGCAAGTGCAGGGGGACGGTCCTTATTAAACTAAAGACACTAGTGAGACTGAGGCCGGACATTGCGCAAGTGCAGGGGGACGGTCCTTATTAAACTAAAGACACTAGTGAGACTGAGGCCGGACATTGCGCAAGGGCAGGGGGAGGGTCCTTATTAAACTAAAGACACTAGTGAGACTGAGGTCGGACATTGCGCAAGTGCAGGGGGACGGTCCTTATTAAACTAAAGACACTAGTGAGACTGAGGCCGGACATTGCGCAAGTGCAGGGGGACCGTCCTTATTAAACTAAAGACACTAGTGAGACTGAGGCCGGACATTGCACAAGTGCAGGGGGACGGTCCTTATTAAACTAAAGACACTAGTGAGACTGAGGCCGGACATTGTGCAAGTGCAGGGTGACGGTTCTTATACTAAAGGTACTAGTGATACTTAGGCCGAATATTGTGCAAGTGCAAGGGGACGGTCCTTATAAAACTAAAGACACTAGTGAGACTGAGGCCGGACATTGCGCAAGTGCAGGGGGACGGTCCTTATTAAACTAAAGACACTAGTGAGACTGAGGCCGGACATTGTGCAAGTGCAGGGGGACGGTCCTTATTAAACTGAAGACACTAGTGAGACTGAGGCCGGACATTGCGCAAGGGCAGGGGGAGGGTCCTTATTAAACTAAAGACACTAGTGAGACTGAGGTCGGACATTGCGCAAGTGCAGGGGGACGGTCCTTATTAAACTAAAGACACTAGTGAGACTGAGGCCGGACATTGCGCGAGTGCAGGGGGGCGGTCCTTATTAAACTAAAGACACTAGAGAGACTGAGGCCGGACATTGCCCAAGTACAGGGGGGCGGTCCTTATTAAACTAAAGACACAAGTGAGACTGAGGCCGGACATTGCGCAAGTGCAGGGGGACGGTCCTTATTAAACTAAAGACACTAGTGAGACTGAGGCCGGACACTGTGCAAGTGCAGGGGGACGGTTCTTATACTAAAGGTACTAGTGATACTTAGGCCGAATATTGTGCAAGTGCAGGGGGACGGTCCTTATTAAACTAAAGACACTAGTGAGACTGAGGCCGGACATTGCGCAAGTGCAGGGGGACGGTCCTTATTAAACTAAAGACACTAGTGAGACTGAGGCCGGACATTGCGCAAGGGCAGGGGGAGGGTCCTTATTAAACTAAAGACACTAGTGAGACTGAGGTCGGACATTGCGCAAGTGCAGGGGGACGGTCCTTATTAAACTAAAGACACTAGTGAGACTGAGGCCGGACATTGCGCGAGTGCAGGGGGGCGGTCCTTATTAAACTAAAGACACTAGAGAGACTGAGGCCGGACATTGCCCAAGTACAGGGGGGCGGTCCTTATTAAACTAAAGACACAAGTGAGACTGAGGCCGGACATTGCGCAAGTGCAGGGGGACGGTCCTTATTAAACTAAAGACACTAGTGAGACTGAGGCCGGACACTGTGCAAGTGCAGGGGGACGGTTCTTATACTAAAGGTACTAGTGATACTTAGGCCGAATATTGTGCAAGTGCAGGGGGACGGTCCTTATTAAACTAAAGACACTAGTGAGACTGAGGCCGGACATTGCGCAAGTGCAGGGGGACGGTCCTTATTAAACTAAAGACACTAGTGAGACTGAGGCCGGACATTGCGCAAGGGCAGGGGGAGGGTCCTTATTAAACTAAAGACACTAGTGAGACTGAGGTCGGACATTGCGCAAGTGCAGGGGGACGGTCCTTATTAAACTAAAGACACTAGTGAGACTGAGGCCGGACATTGCGCAAGTGCAGGGGGACGGTCCTTATTAAACTAAAGACACTAGTGAGACTGAGGCCGGACATTGCACAAGTGCAGGGGGACGGTCCTTATTAAACTAAAGACACTAGTGAGACTGAGGCCGGACATTGTGCAAGTGCAGGGTGACGGTTCTTATACTAAAGGTACTAGTGATACTTAGGCCGAATATTGTGCAAGTGCAAGGGGACGGTCCTTATAAAACTAAAGACACTAGTGAGACTGAGGCCGGACATTGCGCAAGTGCAGGGGGACGGTCCTTATTAAACTAAAGACACTAGTGAGACTGAGGCCGGACATTGTGCAAGTGCAGGGGGACGGTCCTTATTAAACTGAAGACACTAGTGAGACTGAGGCCGGACATTGCGCAAGGGCAGGGGGAGGGTCCTTATTAAACTAAAGACACTAGTGAGACTGAGGTCGGACATTGCGCAAGTGCAGGGGGACGGTCCTTATTAAACTAAAGACACTAGTGAGACTGAGGCCGGACATTGCGCGAGTGCAGGGGGGCGGTCCTTATTAAACTAAAGACACTAGAGAGACTGAGGCCGGACATTGCCCAAGTACAGGGGGGCGGTCCTTATTAAACTAAAGACACAAGTGAGACTGAGGCCGGACATTGCGCAAGTGCAGGGGGACGGTCCTTATTAAACTAAAGACACTAGTGAGACTGAGGCCGGACACTGTGCAAGTGCAGGGGGACGGTTCTTATACTAAAGGTACTAGTGATACTTAGGCCGAATATTGTGCAAGTGCAGGGGGACGGTCCTTATTAAACTAAAGACACTAGTGAGACTGAGGCCGGACATTGCGCAAGTGCAGGGGGACGGTCCTTATTAAACTTAAGACACTAGTGAGACTGAGGCCGGACATTGCGCAAGGGCAGGGGGAGGGTCCTTATTAAACTAAAGACACTAGTGAGACTGAGGTCGGACATTGCGCAAGTGCAGGGGGACGGTCCTTATTAAACTAAAGACACTAGTGAGACTGAGGCCGGACATTGCGCAAGTGCAGGGGGACGGTCCTTATTAAACTAAAGACACTAGTGAGACTGAGGCCGGACATTGCGCAAGTGCAGGGGGACGTTCCTTATTAAACTAAAGACAGTAGTGAGACTGAGGCCGGGCATTGCGCAAGTGCAGGGGGACGGTCCTTATTAAACTAAAGACACTAGTGAGACTGAGGTCGGACATTGCGCAAGTGCAGGCGGAAGGTCCTTATTAAACTAAAGACACTAGTGAGACTGAGGCCGGATATTGTGCAAGTGCAGGGGGACGGTCCTTATTAAACTAAAGACACTAATGAGACTGAGGCCGGACATTGCGCAAGTGCAGGGGGGCGGTCCTTATTAAACTAAAGACACTAGTGAGACTGAGGCCGGACATTGTGCAAGTGCAGGGGGACGGTCCTTATTAAACTAAAGACACTAGTGAGACTGAGGCCGGACATTGCGCAAGTGCAGGGGGAGGTCCTTATTAAACTAAAGACACTAGTGAGACTGAGGCCGGACATTGCGCAAGTGCAGGGGGAAGGTCCTTATTAAACTACAGACAGTAGTGAGACTGAGGCCGGACATTGCGCAAGTGCAGGGGGACGGTCCTTATTAAACTAAAGACACTAGTGAGACTGAGGCCGGACATTGCGCAAGTGCAGGGGGACGGTCCTTATTAAACTAAAGACACTAGTGAGACTGAGGTCGGACATTGCGCAAGTGCAGGGGGACGGTCCTTATTAAACTAAAGACACTAGTGAGACTGAGGTCGGACATTGCGCAAGTACAGGGGGACGGTCCTTATTAAACTAAAGACACTAGTGAGCCTGAGGCCGGACATTGTGCAAGTGCAGGGGGACGGTCCTTATTAAACTAAAGACACTAGTGAGTCTGAGGCCGGACATTGCGCAAGTGCAGGGGGGCGGTCCTTATTAAACTAAAGACACTAGTGAGACTGAGGCTGGACATTGCGCAAGTGCAGGGGGGCGGTCCTTATTAAACTAAAGACACTAGAGAGACTGAGGCCGGACATTGCGCAAGTGCAGGGGGGCGGTCCTTATTAAACTAAAGACACTAGTGAGACTGAGGCCGGACATTGCGCAAGTGCAGGGGGACGGTCCTTATTAAACTAAAGACAGTAGTGAGACTGAGGCCGGACATTGCGCAAGTGCAGGGGGACGGTCCTTATTAAACTAAAGACACTAGTGAGTCTGAGGCCGGACATTGTGCAAGTGCAGGGGGACGGTTCTTATACTAAAGGTACTAGTGATACTTAGGCCGAATATTGTGCAAGTGCAGGGGGACGGTCCTTATTAAACTAAAGACACTAGTGAGACTGAGGCCGGACATTGCGCAAGTGCAGGGGGACGTTCCTTATTAAACTAAAGACACTAGTGAGACTGAGGCCGGACATTGTGCAAGTGCAGGAGGACGGTCCTTATTAAACTAAAGACACTAGTGAGACTGAGGCCGGACATTGCGCAAGTGCAGGGGGACGGTCCTTATTAAACTAAAGACAGTAGTGAGACTGAGGCCGGACATTGCGCAAGTGCAGGGGGGCGGTCCTTATTAAACTAAAGACACTAGTGAGACTGAGGCCGGACATTGTGCAAGTGCAGAGGACAGGCCTTATTAAACTAAAGACACTAGTGAGACTGAGGTCGGACATTGCGCAAGTGCAGGGGGACGGTCCTTATTAAACTAAAGACACTAGTGAGACTGAGGCCGGACATTGTGAAGTGCAGGGGGACGGTCCTTATTAAACTAAAGACACTAGTGAGACTGAGGCCGGACATTGTGTAAGTGCAGGGGGACGGTCCTTATTAAACGAAAGACACTAGTGAGACTGAGGCCGGACATTGTGCAAGTGCAGGGGGACGGTCCTTATTAAATTAAAGACACTAGAGAGACTGAGGCCGGACATTGCGCAAGTGCAGGGGGACGGTCCTTATTAAACTAAAGACACTAGTGAGACTGAGGCCGGACATTGCGCAAGTGCAGGGGGACGGTCCTTATTAAACTAAAGACACTAGTGAGACTGAGGCCGGACATTGCGCAAGTGCAGGGGGACGGTCCTTATTAAACTAAAGACACTAGTGAGACTAAGGCCGGACATTGCGCAAGTGCAGGGGGGCGGTCCTTATTAAACTAAAGACACTGGAGAGACTGAGGCCGGACATTGCGCAAGTGCAGGGGGGCTGTCCTTATTAATCTAAAGACACTAGTGAGACTGAGGCCGGACATTGCGCAAGTGCAGGGGGACGGTCGTTATTAATCTAAAGACACTAGTGCGACTGAGGCCGGACATTGTGCAAGTGCAGGGAGACGGTTCTTATACTAAAGGTACTAGTGATACTTAGGCCGAATATTGTGCAAGTGCAGGGGGACGGTCCTTATTAAAATAAAGACACTAGGGAGACTAAGGCCGGACATTGCGCAAGTGCAGGGGGACGGTCCTTATTAAACTAAAGACACTAGTGAGACTGAGACCGGACATTGCGCAAGTGCAGGGGGACGGTCCTTATTAAACTAAAGACAGTAGTGAGACTGAGGCCGGACATTGCGCAAGTGCAGGGGGACGGTCCTTATTAAACTAAAGACACTAGTGAGACTGAGGCCGGACATTGCGCAAGTGCAGGGGGACGGTCCTTATTAAACTAAAGACACTAGTGAGACTGAGGTCGGACATTGCGCAAGTGCAGGGGGAAGGTCCTTATTAAACTAAAGACACTAGTGAGACTGAGGCCGGACATTGCGCAAGTGCAGGGGGACGGTCCTTATTAAACTAAAGACACTAGTGAGACTGAGGTCGGACATTGCGCAAGTGCAGGGGGAAGGTCCTTATTAAACTAAAGACACTAGTGAGACTGAGGCCGGACATTGTGCAAGTGCAGGGGGACGGTCCTTAATAAACTAAAGACACTAGTGAGACTGAGGCCGGACATTGCGCAAGTGCAGGGGGGCGGTCCTTATTAAACTAAAGACACTAGTGAGACTGAGGCCGGACATTGTGCAAGTGCAGGGGGACGGTCCTTATTAAACCAAAGACACTAGTGAGTCTGAGGCCAGACATTGTGCAAGTGCAGGGGGACAGTCCTTATTAAACTAAAGACACTAGAGAGACTGAGGCCGGACATTTTGCAAGTGCAGGGGGACGGTCCTTATTAAACTAAAGACACTAGTGAGACTGAGGCCGGACATTGCATAAGTGCAGGGGGACGGTCCTTATTAAACTAAAGACACTAGTGAGACTGAGGCCGGACATTGTGCAAGTGCAGGGGGACGGTCCTTATTAAACCAAAGACACTAGTGAGTCTGAGGCCAGACATTGTGCAAGTGCAGGGGGACAGTCCTTATTAAACTAAAGACACTAGTGGGACTGAGGCCGGACATTGTGCAAGTGCAGGGGGACGGTCCTTATTAAATTAAAGACACTAGAGAGACTGAGGCCGGACACTATAAGACGCAGTGAAGTTCCAGGGGCACCCCTCTCAGGCTCACAGAATATTTCCCTTGGATTCTCAGGAAAACCTATAATTAATGACGTAACACAACCTCTTCCACTCACGGTTGGTCCATTGACACGTACTACAGATTTATTGCTTACTAAATCATGTCCGGAAAACTTGTTAGGTATAAAAACATTGAAAGCTCTAGGAGCTATAATATGTTGTTCTCCGGAAGGAGTACGACTATTTTTACGTGACTTTAAAGGTCACTACGTGTCAAGAGACATGGATCACCGGTTACAGAATTTACCTACACATTTATGGGCACAAGGCCCCACTGATGTTGGTTGCATGAATATTACACCATATCGTGTCACACTAAAAACAGGAGTAGTACTACCACGAATGCGACAATACAAGTTACCACCAGATGCTGTTGTGGCTTTACTGCAAATAATTGACGAGCTCATTGCACAAGGAGTGGTTGTCGAAACCGACTACAATGTATGTAATTCCCCGATAATTCCGATTCTTAAAAGAACGGATCCAAAAGCACCACCAGTATATCGATTAGTTATTGATCTGCGCGAATTAAATAAATGTATTGTACCACAATACCCTGTGGTCCCAGATATCTCTTCATTACTAACAGCTATTGACTCAGAAGCAACGTTCTTCACTGTAATTGATCTCAAGAATGCGTTTTTTAGCGTCCCAATAGATCCGGAAAGTCAATATCTGTTCGGATTCAGTTTAAATGGACGAAGTTTTAAATTCACACGCGCACCTCAAGGATTTACAGAAAGCCCCAGCATCTATAGCCAAGCACTGAAACGAGAACTTGACAGTATCCACATGCCAGTTAACACTGCCTTGCTTCAATATGTCGATGATCTGTTGATCACCGCCCGAAGCGAACCTGAATGTGAAACAGTGTCACTGACGGTTTTGAAATTTCTGGCAGACAAGGGGCACAAGGTGTCCCCTTCTAAGCTGCAATTCTGTGTCCAGCGAGTTGTTTACCTTGGGCACTCGCTGTCCAAGGAGGGAAGGCAGCTTACATCCGACCGCATCCAGTTAATTGCTAACATGTCACCACCCAAGACACAAAAGGAGGTGCGGGCTTTTATAGGCCTCACCTCATACTGTAGGCAGTGGATCCCTCAATATGCATTTCTAGCAAAGCCACTCATCCAGTTGACAACACAGGGGGCAGCCACATCGACTGTCCTCCCTTGGACTCAAGAACATACATACGCCTTTGAAAGCTTAAAGAAAGCTTTATGCCAAGCACCTGTTTTAGCAACACCATGTTACAGTAAACAGTTTACACTCTTTGTTACAGAACGCGAAGGTACTGCCTTGTCAGTACTCACTCAGGAACAAGCAGGATCACACAAACCATGTGCTTATTTCTCTAGTACATTAGATCCAGTAGCTCAGGCTCTTCCTGCGTGCCTGAAATCGGTGGCAGCAACAGCTTTAGCAATCAGACAAAGTGATGCCATAGTGTTAGGACACCAATTGACAGTACAAGTACCACACGCAGTAGAGGTTCTCTTGAACCGCACACAAACACAACACTTGACTATAGCGAGACTCACGGGTTACGAATTAACATTGTTTCAGCCACACATAGAAATCAGACGTTGTAATACGTTAAATCCTGCCACACTGTTACCAGTAGGCGGAACAGATCCATTGGCACATGATTGTGTTGAAGTCATTACTATCACGACGAAACCCAGACAAGACTTGACAGATATCCCTTTGTCAGATCCAGACTTGACATTGTATGTAGATGGGTCATGTATGAGAACAAGTACAGGAGAGTTAGTGGCCGCTTACGCAGTCACAACAGACACTGAAGTCATTGAAACAAATTGTATTAACACTTTGTCAGCTCAAGCAGCAGAGCTCATCGCTCTGACACAAGCCTGTATTCAAGCCAAGAATAAGAAAGTCAACATATACACAGATTCACGTTATGCATTCGGAGTCGTCCATGACTTCGGTGTACTGTGGCGAGAGAGAGGTTATTTAACTTCTCACGGTGCCCACATTCAACACGGACCCCTCATTCAAGCCCTATTAGACGCGATTCATCTGCCTACTGCAATATCGGTTATGAAATGCAAAGCCCATACCAAAGTTACCGATATCATTTCTCAGGGTAATGACCTAGCTGACAGAACAGCTAAACAGACTGCTCAGAATCAGATTCACACAACTGACATGACAAAGACAATAGTTACGACACCAACACCTTGCATGACAGTTAAGGATCCCGCCCTTGATGTAATTGACATACAGACACATGCTACACCAGAAGAAATAAAGAAATGGACTGAATTAGGAGGGATCCAAACGGGTCAAGGATGGATGACGAAGGAAAAATCTATATGGTTTCTTCCCGACTCCATGGTTCAAGTCATCATTAACACAATACATAGTCCAGCGCACCTAGGAGAAAAAGCTATGCTAGACAGCATTCAACACATCTGGTTTAACAAACATTTGCGAGCAGCAGCTAAACAAAAAGTTCGTACCTGTATGATATGTTGTCAGTTTAATCCAGGTAAAAGCATCCCCGTAGAGCAGGGTGGATTTCAACCTCCCGATCATGCTTTTGAAGTCCTCCAGATGGATTATATCCAGATGGAACGATGTCGAGGATTCAAATATGTCCTCGTAGTTGTCTGTGCTCTTTCCCGTTGGACAGAAGCCTACCCGGTTTCAGATTACACTGCCCCGACTACTGCCAAACAGTTAGTTCGAGAATTCTTCCCACGATACGGTTTACCACGTGTTGTCTACTCAGATAACGGCCAGCCGTTCTCATCCGAATTAATGAAACACGTTTCCCTTCTGTTAGGCTACCAATGGAAATTCCACTGTGTCCGACATCCCGAGGCAGCAGGTCTCGTGGAACGCCATAATCAAACTCTGAAAATTAGATTGTCCAAAATATGTAGAGAAAAAGGTGTCGATTGGATAGTAGCCTTACCAGTTGCGCTCTTTTACATGAGAATGGTAGCACATTCTCGAACAGGGCTATCCCCGTACGAGGTGATCTTCGGTAGACCACCAAATATGTGGGGGACGCCTATACCTCGCAAAATCACTGATGTTGACTGTAATATGCTGACAGATTACCTGGCTTCCTTGATGTCTGCACTACAATCTTGTCGTTCACAGGTAACCGCAGCTTTTCCCGATAATACTGAGGTGAAGCCCCATGACGTGGTTCCTGGTGACCTGGTTCTGGTCAGGAATTTTGACCGGAAGACCCAACTGGAGCCTAGGTGGAAGTCGCCAAAGTTGGTTCTACTAACTACAAGGACAGCCGTGAAGATCGAGGGACGGAAAGGGTGGTTGCACTCGAGTCATATCAAGAAATTTTATGGACTACCATCCAGTGTGAATACTCAACCCTGTATTCCCTCACAGACAGACTCAAAGCTCCCCTTGGTTGAGCAGTCAAAACCAGAACTTTACAAACTAAAATTAAGGTCTAGCAAGTCAGACAATTTGATTGTTTAAGTCCTCTCCAAGGTGAATCGGTTGAATTTGTCTCTGACATGTATCCTCTAGACCGGAATAGAGAAAGAAATCAACAGATGCAGCTTAAAAAGCATGCGTATTGTAAATCACTTCGTAGTCACTGCACAGTAACATTATTAATTTTGTTTTTTCTAAGTCTTCTGATCATTATTTCCAGCATACTATTGCACATGTATTACCCTATTTTCAAGCGTGTTCACAATGTAACTGCCGAACATTCTTTTAGCGAATTACCTCTGCATGAGTTGTCCTATAGATTTGCGCTGCGCAACAACACATTCATTAGTATGTTACATCATTCTCATCAGACCAGCAATGCCACAAATTGTTGGATATGTGGCCGACTCCCTCCCTATCAGAACTATAAGGGAGTTTTGCCCCTCTTTCCCTATCCATTCACACAATGGCTCCTGTGGAGCATGGTTTAGTTTGATTAATTCCCTAGATTCAAATTCCGCAGTTTATCAAGACAACTGGGTATGGGGAAACCTGAACCTAGTTTTGCTTAAAGTCTGCTACCCTAATAAGGAGGGACTTCCCAAAAGAACAGGAACTGATCTAGAAAATGAAGTATATGGATTAGGTAATTTTACACTTAACCTCATGATCCTGAACGTTGAATCTGAAGCTACACTAATCTTGCCCGCCATGTCAGTATTCCCAGTAAAAGGGGAATTATGTGTAAGAAAGAATGGTTCCATACACATGGGCCATAGTAAATGCACCACTGTAATAAAATTCAGTGATCAAGGCAAGTCTACATTTAAAGCTTCCCGTCATTCCTACTTCATATGTGGCCAGATCGCATATATACGTCTACCTCTAGACTGGGATGGTACCTGTTACATAGCATTCCTTCTACCACCTGTTTTCCTAGCTCCTCCTGATTATTATAGAAATACCCATTTAGTACACAATAGACAGCAGAGAGATCTCCCGATTGTCGATTACACTGAAACGGCATGGGAACAATACACAGATTTCAATAAAGGTTCCTTTCCCTATATAGGTACAGTCACTAATAGTAAGCTGATACGTAGATTAACCAGAACCCTTGAAGCAGTAGTGAACGAAACTATTTCCGCCTTAGGCAATTTAACAGAAGAGCAGTCTGCTATGCGGATTGTTGTGCTTCAAAATCGTCTTGTCCTTGACGTCATCCTGGCCGATAGGGGCGGAGCTTGTAGGGTCATCGGATCAAGTTGCTGCATTTTCATACCAGAAAATTCGCCGTCAGTATATAAAGCCATAACCCGCCTTCATAAGATTATAAGCCAGATACACCAGAGTCCAGGCACCTGGACTTGGTCCGGTTGGTTCTGGGGCGTGTTGTCAGCCTGGGGATGGAGAATCCTATCCTTCCTAGGTATTGGCTTTCTCATACTATTCAGTTGCTGCTTATGTCTACAATGTGGGCCAGCGATTTGTGGTCTGTGTGCCACATCGTGTATCCCACATCCAAGTGTTCGTTCAAGATCCCGGAAGAAGAAAGAAGAACAAATGATGCTATATGAACAGATCGATGGATTGATGAAGATCGATATCTCCTGAGGGTCCGTAGGGGACAAGGAGGGAATGAGGAAATATGAATTTTGTGATCAGTTATGTCCCCTATCGTAGACCCCAACGGCTCCATGTGCATGCTATAAGTACATGTATGTTCCCTCCAGTTCCAGTTTTGAAGACGCAAATACATGTGCGTCCACCGTCAACATGTCCTCTTTCAGATCCGCCATGAATGGGTCAAATATTCCATTCCTAAGTATGAAAGGCCACCGACTTTATGTGGTTCACTTTCCACATTTTACAGATTCAGGCGAGTAGGCCCTGAATTCTGTCATCAAGCCTTTTTCTGCCTTCTGCCTCTGAAAGCTCCAGTCTGAGCCTGCATCTGTATCCATGAACTTTGCCCTACTCCTTGCGCGGCTAACGGTGCCTGATCCAGCCTGTTGCCTGCCAAAAACTGTATTTCACCTTCAAGATTATCTGCTTCGCTCCTCATCCGATGCATTCCTGTCTAGTAGTTTAGGTAAACATTCCTCCAGCTACCGTGCAAAGGGCCAGGCCTCGCTGTTCTTATGCAAGTAATTCATAGCCCCCGTTACCATGGAATATTCCTACCCCCTCGCATCTCATGTAGACACTTAGACGCTTGTACACGCACTAACAGTCAGTATAGAATAGATTCTATCCTAGAGACCTTTCCTTTTGGATAACACAGTTCTTTAAACATAGGATATTAGATATGATTTGGGATTAGGTTGACATGAACCCCAGACTTCTGTCTCCACATGTAGAGCTAAATGTCAAGTCCCTTCACCCTCTAGTTGCACGTCAATCACACGTCATGCGGCTGCGCGCGCATCTCTGCCAAATATTTCTGCTGACATTGCAGGATTCTTTTATGGATCCACCCACTTGTGATATCATGTATAATGACGTTTATTAAATTACACCCATATGACCGCCTTTATTAGTTACGTATGCACATTTTATCTGTACTATCAGCTGTTACGCCTCTTGCATCTGTTTCACTGTAATACATTTTCTATAAAACTGCTTATCTGTCAATAATGTATGCGCTTCCTTCCTGAACTTTCGTGGTGATGGAATAGAAGCCCGCAATTCGAATTGCATTCCTTTGTATAGGAATAAAGCCTTTTTAAACCTCTAATACCACGGATTCTGCCTCTTATATTTACTGAGTTATTCTTAATAGACTTTACCGCATAAAAATAGTACCGGTAATGAAATATTTACCACACTTATTAAACTAAAGACACTAGAGAGACTGAGGCCGGACATTGCGCAAGTGCAGGGGGACGGTCCTTATTAAACTAAAGACACTAGTGAGACTGAGGCCGGACATTGCGCAAGTGCAGGGGGACGGTCCTTATTAAACTAAAGACACTAGTGAGACTGAGGCCGGACATTGCGCAAGTGCAGGGGGACGGTCCTTATTAAACTAAAGACACTTGTGAGACTGAGGCCGGACATTGCGCAAGTGCAGGGGGGCGGTCCTTATTAAACTAAAGACACTAGAGAGACTGAGGCCGGACATTGTGCAAGTGCAGGGGGGCGGTCCTTATTAATCTAAAGACACTAGTGAGACTGAGGCCGGACATTGCGCAAGTGCAGGGGGATGGTCGTTATTAATCTAAAGACACTAGTGAGACTGAGGCCGGACATTGTACAAGTGCAGGGGGACGGTTCTTATACTAAAGGTACTAGTGATACTTAGGCCGAATATTGTGCAAGTGCAGGGGGACGGTCCTTATTAAAATAAAGACACTAGGGAGACTAAGGCCGGACATTGCGCAAGTGCAGGGGGACGGTCCTTATTAAACTAAAGACACTAGTGAGACTGAGACCGGACATTGCGCAAGTGCAGGGGGACGGTCCTTATTAAACTAAAGACAGTAGTGAGACTGAGGCCGGACATTGCGCAAGTGCAGGGGGACGGTCCTTATTAAACTAAAGACACTAGTGAGACTGAGGCCGGACATTGCGCAAATGCAGGGGGACGGTCCTTATTAAACTAAAGACACTAGTGAGACTGAGGTCGGACATTGCGCAAGTGCAGGGGGAAGGTCCTTATTAAACTAAAGACACTAGTGAGACTGAGGCCGGACATTGTGCAAGTGCAGGGGGACGGTCCTTATTAAACTAAAGACACTAGTGAGACTGAGGCCGGACATTGCGCAAGTGCAGGGGGGCGGTCCTTATTAAACTAAAGACACTAGTGAGACTGAGGCCGGACATTGTGCAAGTGCAGGGGGACGGTCCTTATTAAACCAAAGACACTAGTGAGTCTGAGGCCAGACATTGTGCAAGTGCAGGGGGACAGTCCTTATTAAACTAAAGACACTAGAGAGACTGAGGCCGGACATTTTGCAAGTGCAGGGGGACGGTCCTTATTAAACTAAAGACACTAGTGAGACTGAGGCCGGACATTGCACAAGTGCAGGGGGACGGTCCTTATTAAACTAAAGACACTAGTGAGACTGAGGCCGGACATTGCGCGAGTGCAGGGGGGCAGTCCCTATTAAACTAAAGACACTAGAGAGACTGAGGCCGGACATTGCGCAAGTACAGGGGGGCGGTCCTTATTAAACTAAAGACACAAGTGAGACTGAGGCCAGACATTGCGCAAGTGCAGGGGGACGGTCCTTATTAAACTAAAGACACTAGTGAGACTGAGGCCGGACATTGTGCAAGTGCAGGGGGACGGTTCTTATACTAAAGGTACTAGTGATACTTAGGCCGAATATTGTGCAAGTGCAGGGGGACGGTCCTTATTAAACTAAAGACACTAGTGAGACTGAGGCCGGACATTGTGTAAGTGCAGGGGGACGGTCCTTATTAAACGAAAGACACTAGTGAGACTGAGGCCGGACATTGTGCAAGTGCAGGGGGACGGTCCTTATTAAATTAAAGACACTAGAGAGACTGAGGCCGGACATTGCGCAAGTGCAGGGGGACGGTCCTTATTAAACTAAAGACACTAGTGAGACTGAGGCCGGACATTGCGCAAGTGCAGGGGGACGGTCCTTATTAAACTAAAGACACTAGTGAGACTGAGGCCGGACATTGCGCAAGTGCAGGGGGACGGTCCTTATTAAACTAAAGACACTAGTGAGACTGAGGCCGGACATTGCGCAAGTGCAGGGGGGCGGTCCTTATTAAACTAAAGACACTGGAGAGACTGAGGCCGGACATTGCGCAAGTGCAGGGGGGCGGTCCTTATTAATCTAAAGACACTAGTGAGACTGAGGCCGGACATTGCGCAAGTGCAGGGGGACGGTCGTTATTAATCTAAAGACACTAGTGCGACTGAGGCCGGACATTGTGCAAGTGCAGGGAGACGGTTCTTATACTAAAGGTACTAGTGATACTTAGGCCGAATATTGTGCAAGTGCAGGGGGGCGGTCCTTATTAAAATAAAGACACTAGGGAGACTAAGGCCGGACATTGCGCAAGTGCAGGGGGACGGTCCTTATTAAACTAAAGACACTAGTGAGACTGAGACCGGACATTGCGCAAGTGCAGGGGGGCGGTCCTTATTAAACTAAAGACAGTAGTGAGACTGAGGCCGGACATTGCGCAAGTGCAGGGGGACGGTCCTTATTAAACTAAAGACACTAGTGAGACTGAGGCCGGACATTGCGCAAGTGCAGGGGGACGGTCCTTATTAAACTAAAGACACTAGTGAGACTGAGGTCGGACATTGCGCAAGTGCAGGGGGAAGGTCCTTATTAAACTAAAGACACTAGTGAGACTGAGGCCGGACATTGCGCAAGTGCAGGGAGACGGTCCTTATTAAACTAAAGACACTAGTGAGACTGAGGTCGGACATTGCGCAAGTGCAGGGGGAAGGTCCTTATTAAACTAAAGACACTAGTGAGACTGAGGCCGGACATTGTGCAAGTGCAGGGGGACGGTCCTTAATAAACTAAAGACACTAGTGAGACTGAGGCCGGACATTGCGCAAGTGCAGGGGGGCGGTCCTTATTAAACTAAAGACACTAGTGAGACTGAGGCCGGACATTGTGCAAGTGCAGGGGGACGGTCCTTATTAAACCAAAGACACTAGTGAGTCTGAGGCCAGACATTGTGCAAGTGCAGGGGGACAGTCCTTATTAAACTAAAGACACTAGAGAGACTGAGGCCGGACATTTTGCAAGTGCAGGGGGACGGTCCTTATTAAACTAAAGACACTAGTGAGACTGAGGCCGGACATTGCATAAGTGCAGGGGGACGGTCCTTATTAAACTAAAGACGCTAGTGAGACTGAGGCCGGATATTGTGCAAGTGCAGGGGGACGGTCCTTATTAAACCAAAGACACTAGTGAGTCTGAGGCCAGACATTGTGCAAGTGCAGGGGGACAGTCCTTATTAAACTAAAGACACTAGTGAGACTGAGGCCGGACATTGTGCAAGTGCAGGGGGACGGTCCTTATTAAATTAAAGACACTAGAGAGACTGAGGCCGGACATTGCGCAAGTGCAGGGGGACGGTCCTTATTAAACTAAAGACACAAGTGAGACTGAGGCCGGACATTGCGCAAGTGCAGGGGGACGGTCCTTATTAAACTAAAGACACTAGTGAGACTGAGGCCGGACATTGCGCAAGTGCAGGGGGACGGTCCTTATTAAACTAAAGACACTAGTGAGACTGAGGCCGGACATTGCGCAAGTGCAGGGGGGCGGTCCTTATTAAACTAAAGACACTGGAGAGACTGAGGCCGGACATTGCGCAAGTGCAGGGGGGCGGTCCTTATTAATCTAAAGACACTAGTGAGACTGAGGCCGGACATTGCGCAAGTGCAGGGGGACGGTCGTTATTAATCTAAAGACACTAGTGCGACTGAGGCCGGACATTGTGCAAGTGCAGGGAGACGGTTCTTATACTAAAGGTACTAGTGATACTTAGGCCGAATATTGTGCAAGTGCAGGGGGACGGTCCTTATTAAAATAAAGACACTAGGGAGACTAAGGCCGGACATTGCGCAAGTGCAGGGGGACGGTCCTTATTAAACTAAAGACACTAGTGAGACTGAGACCGGACATTGCGCAAGTGCAGGGGGACGGTCCTTATTAAACTAAAGACAGTAGTGAGACTGAGGCCGGACATTGCGCAAGTGCAGGGGGACGGTCCTTATTAAACTAAAGACACTAGTGAGACTGAGGCCGGACATTGCGCAAGTGCAGGGGGACGGTCCTTATTAAACTAAAGACACTAGTGAGACTGAGGTCGGACATTGCGCAAGTGCAGGGGGAAGGTCCTTATTAAACTAAAGACACTAGTGAGACTGAGGCCGGACATTGCGCAAGTGCAGGGGGACGGTCCTTATTAAACTAAAGACACTAGTGAGACTGAGGCCGGACATTGCGCAAGTGCAGGGGGACGGTCCTTATTAAACTAAAGACACTAGTGAGACTGAGGTCGGACATTGCGCAAGTGCAGGGGGAAGGTCCTTATTAAACTAAAGACACTAGTGAGACTGAGGCCGGACATTGTGCAAGTGCAGGGGGACGGTCCTTATTAAACTAAAGACACTAGTGAGACTGAGGCCGGACATTGCGCAAGTGCAGGGGGGCGGTCCTTATTAAACTAAAGACACTAGTGAGACTGAGGCCGGACATTGTGCAAGTGCAGGGGGACGGTCCTTATTAAACCAAAGACACTAGTGAGTCTGAGGCCAGACATTGTGCAAGTGCAGGGGGACAGTCCTTATTAAACTAATGACACTAGAGAGACTGAGGCCGGACATTTTGCAAGTGCAGGGGGACGGTCCTTATTAAACTAAAGACACTAGTGAGACTGAGGCCGGACATTGCACAAGTGCAGGGGGACGGTCCTTATTAAACTAAAGACACTAGTGAGACTGAGGCCGGACATTGCGCGAGTGCAGGGGGGCGGTCCTTATTAAACTAAAGACACTAGAGAGACTGAGGCCGGACATTTCGAAAGTACAGGGGGGCGGTCCTTATTAAACTAAAGACACTAGTGAGACTGAGGCCGGACATTGTGAAGTGCAGGGGGACGGTCCTTATTAAACTAAAGACACTAGTGAGACTGAGGCCGGACATTGCACAAGTGCAGGGGGACGGTCCTTATTAAACTAAAGACACTAGTGAGACTGAGGCCGGACATTGCGCGAGTGCAGGGGGGCGGGCCTTATTAAACTAAAGACACTAGTGAGACTGAGGTCGGACATTGCGCAAGTGCAGGGGGACGGTCCTTATTAAACTAAAGACACTAGTGAGACTGAGG
This sequence comes from Triturus cristatus, assembly GCF_964204655.1. Lineage (NCBI taxonomy): Eukaryota > Metazoa > Chordata > Amphibia > Caudata > Salamandridae > Triturus > Triturus cristatus. The sequence goes on from NC_140590.1 coordinate 862,785,183, forward strand.
CCGGACATTGTGAAGTGCAGGGGGACGGTCCTTATTAAACTAAAGAAACTAGTGAGACTGAGGCCGGACATTGTGTAAGTGGAGGGGGACGGTCTTTATTAAACGAAAGACACTAGTGAGACTGAGGCCGGACATTGTGCAAGTGCAGGGGGACGGTCCTTATTAAACTAAAGACACTAGAGAGACTGAGGCCGGACATTGCGCAAGTGCAGGGGGACGGTCCTTATTAAACTAAAGACACTAGTGAGACTGAGGCCGGACATTGCGCAAGTGCAGGGGGACGGTCCTTATTAAACTAAAGACACTAGTGAGACTGAGGCCGGACATTGCGCAAGTGCAGGGGGACGGTCCTTATTAAACTAAAGACACTTGTGAGACTGAGGCCGGACATTGCGCAAGTGCAGGGGGGCGGTCCTTATTAAACTAAAGACACTAGAGAGACTGAGGCCGGACATTGTGCAAGTGCAGGGGGGCGGTCCTTATTAATCTAAAGACACTAGTGAGACTGAGGCCGGACATTGCGCAAGTGCAGGGGGACGGTCGTTATTAATCTAAAGACACTAGTGAGACTAAGGCCGGACATTGTACAAGTGCAGGGGGACGGTTCTTATACTAAAGGTACTAGTGATACTTAGGCCGAATATTGTGCAAGTGCAGGGGGACGGTCCTTATTAAAATAAAGACACTAGGGAGACTAAGGCCGGACATTGCGCAAGTGCAGGGGGACGGTCCTTATTAAACTAAAGACACTAGTGAGACTGAGACCGGACATTGCGCAAGTGCAGGGGGACGGTCCTTATTAAACTAAAAACAAACTAGGGAGGGTAGTGGTGTTCCTAAAAGGAAAAAACCTGCACATCAAAGAACACACAAATATATATAAATCAGTCAAAAAGGCGTATAACGTTTGATAATATGAAAAATAGATTTGGGTGCTTGGCTAGCTATGGGCACTCACTACCCAAAAGTGCCAGTAAGGTGGATAGAAAATCAACCTATATAATATGAATAATTATAGCTATTACAGCACAACCATAAATAGTATAAATGAAGTAAAACTGAATAACCAATAATATACTCATGCGTTACTCAGAAGTTGAAACAGATATACATATATATCTCAGAAAGTTCATATGTGGAAATCATCTGTTGAGAAAAATTAGGATGAAAGGTCCAAGTTCTTTATGATGCAAAACTTGCTTTTATTTGATAGTAGTGTTAGAATAAAAACTCCAAAGGCGAAAACAGCCAACACGTGTTTCGTCAGTACAATGTAAGTACCAAAGACTTTCTCAAGGTTGTAAACAAACAGATAAAATATATGTAAGAAACTAAATGAATTAGACAATAAAATAAAACAAGTATAATTTCGATTGTAGACTGAAAAACAGTACCCAAGAGGTATAAGCATTGAAAGACACCGATCAGGTGTGATGTTAAAATTACCACGAGACTGTGAATAAAGGCCAACGTCCCAATTTGTAGAGATAACAGGGTGTGAAGTAGCAACTCACCAGTGCTCATCCAACTACACAAATTAGGGCAATACCTTATGGTGAGATGACACGTATAAGGAGAAACTGTAGCACGGACCAGATATTTCAACAAGAAATCACAAATCTCAAGCAACGTTTCTCTACCAGAGGTTATGATAAGGATACACTGGACAAAGCTCACACCAGGATTAACAACAAAAAACGCTCAGAACTACTTAAGCACAAATCAAGCTATGCCAATACATCTTGTAGAAAAGTGAATATCATCACACGTTTTCACACACATAGCAATGAAGTATTCCGTACTCTACATAAACACTGGCATTTACTTCGATTAGATCATGACTTGGATCTTTACCTTGGCAACAAACCTGGGGTTACATACACAAGGAGTAATACTCTAAGGAACATTTTAAACTCTACCAACAAACAGCCTATAAAAAATGATCTAGCTTTGACCTGGTTACCAGCCAAACCGAAAGGTTTTTACAAGTGTTCCATGTGTAACATATGCCAGTTTGCTCACAACAAAATCACGAGTTTCAGGTACAACACTGGTCTGACACACAACATAACGCAGTTCATTAATTGCAACACTAAATATGTTGTTTATTGTATTGTGTGCAAATGCAATCTTATCTACGTGGGAAGTACTATTAGAGCTCTCAAAGAACGAATACAAGAACATATTCGAGCCATACGAAATAATAGTACGAATTCTCCTTTAGCCGTTCATTATAACACTGAACATAAGTCTACGGAACTTCTGGGCTTAAAATTCCATGGTATTGCTGCATTACGTGATAACCCTAGGGGTGGTGACAAGATCTCAGCTCTTAGAAAATTAGAAGCCATGTGGCTGATTAAACTGAGATCAGTGGATCATGGTTTGAACATAGATAGAGAACCGCATGTATTCCTACGTGATTAACTACATGTTTATTATGTCTTCTCTGAATTATCTTTGTTATTTACCACAATGTCAACATAGGCATAATAGAAGTCCAATATTGTTATCATCTGGATTCTGCAATGTTCCTTATACATACAGGTTGTTACTTGTTATTCTGATTTCCATTTATTGTAACTATTTAATATTTAACAATTCTTGTCACAACAATGTAGTACTATCATTGCCTCTACTCATCATATTTACTAGTATCTTTTGGGGCTCCTGCTATATTCTAACATTTCCTTTGCTTCTGTGTGTTCTATCCTTTCGTAGCCTCTTTGGACATAAGTTTTCTCCTTCTTAACCCTGCCTATTTCCAACATCAGGCTTACTCAACATTGTTTACAGCATTAGTTTGCGTAAAACACTACTGCTTTATGGCATTACAGTCTCTGCCTACTGTTAAATTCACCATTACAAGATGGCGCCGGTCTATTTACCTTATGGCCCCACCGTTATTCTTATCACAAATAAGTCACTTCGTGGGAGTGTGTAGTTTTAATACTCTTTTCTACTACACTATTATGTTAGATCCCGTTTTCGGGGTCACCAACATTATTCTAACACTATTGCAGTGTATTATATTAGCCACTACAATATGGCGGTGGCCTTTCACATTCCAGTCCACTCTCGCTCTCTAATTTTTTGAGCCGAGTGGCTCCCAACGCTGATCATGGGACTGGTCTCATTATATGAATCCACGTTACACGGCGTTTTCTTGGTCTGACACTGCCTCCGGTGAAGCGTTATCAAGCGCACACATTCGGAGAACTTACTTTGTTTCCTCTACGGTGAGTTGACGTTTAGTTCATTCTGGTGCTACCGTTTAGTTCACCACTTTTATTGGGACCTCCCGTCTCCTTTTTTAACTCATGGCACACTTCATTTTTAGATGTTTTCGTTTTACTTGGACATCTACCAGTGACTCTTTACATTCTCGCATTGAGACGTTTGAACATCGTATCAGCACGTCTTGGGGGCATTTCTTCCGCAGTATACTTTTGGTGAGTCACTGTCAAGTATTTAATGGTACCGATAGCACTATGAACAATAATATTGGGAATTCCCGTCCTTTTGTTTACTTATCACTCATTTTGTTTTTAGATACTACTGTATTTTAAGGACATTATCTTTTCACCTTCCACTTACGCATTTAAGATACATTGGGATTAGTTACGCGACCCCCGACACTACCTAGGTGAGTGGATGATTTGGACCAGTTTTTGGATGGTTTTATTAAATACCAGGACTATTACTCTAGAATTTTAGATGGACATGCTTTTCTAATTATTCGCATGTCACCCTCAGCCTTCTTTTGATTCATATTACTTCTCCTACTATTCGGTTTCACTGCAATAATTTTACACGTGATGCCTTTTCTAATTAGTCAGACCAAGATTGACTTGACATTTTATCTTCAAACTTTATCAGTAACAAAAGAAAAAAATTTTTTTTTTGTGTGTTGTTCTAGATATTCTTGGCGCTCTCGTTCTACGCAACTCGAGCGTTATAATTTGTACCCCTTATGATCACATCTGGACTTCATTGCATACTGTATTCCTTCATAGGTATGTGACTCATACATACATCTCTCCAGGAGCCGGTATTTTATTAATTCGACTCCTTTGCTTTTCTTCTGGGTTCATTACTACACTTCTGACATTTCTCAGTTTCACTTGCTTGTCAGCTTACTTACCCCACACACTTCCTCTCTATATTCCTTTCCAACAACCTTTGATTTCTTTCTATCATCTTTATAGGGACCTCTCTTACAATATGACACGGGTTTCTGTATTCTCGTGAGTTGCTACTTCACACCCTGTTATCTCTACAAATTGGGACGTTGGCCTTTATTCACAGTCTCGTGGTAATTTTAACATCACACCTGATCGGTGTCTTTCAATGCTTATACCTCTTGGGTACTGTTTTTCAGTCTACAATCGAAATTATACTTGTTTTATTTTATTGTCTAATTCATTTAGTTTCTTACATATATTTTATCTGTTTGTTTACAGCCTTGAGAAAGTCTTTGGTACTTACATTGTACTGACGAAACACGTGTTGGCTGTTTTCGCCTTTGGAGTTTTTATTCTAACACTACTATCAAATAAAAGCAAGTTTTGCATCATAAAGAACTTGGACCTTTCATCCTAATTTTTCTCAACAGATGATTTCCACATATGAACTTTCTGAGATATATATGTATATCTGTTTCAACTTCTGAGTAACGCATGAGTATATTATTGGTTATTCAGTTTTACTTCATTTATACTATTTATGGTTGTGCTGTAATAGCTATAATTATTCTTATTAAACTAAAGACAGTAGTGAGACTGAGGCCGGACATTGCGCAAGTGCAGGGGGACGGTCCTTATTAAACTAAAGACACTAGTGAGACTGAGGCCGGACATTGCGCAAATGCAGGGGGACGGTCCTTATTAAACTAAAGACACTAGTGAGACTGAGGTCGGACATTGCGCAAGTGCAGGGGGAAGGTCCTTATTAAACTAAAGACACTAGTGAGACTGAGGCCGGAGATTGTGCAAGTGCAGGGGGACGGTCCTTATTAAACTAAAGACACTAGTGAGACTGAGGCCGGACATTGCGCAAGTGCAGGGGGGCGGTCCTTATTAAACTAAAGACACTAGTGAGACTGAGGCCGGACATTGTGCAAGTGCAGGGGGACGGTCCTTATTAAACCAAAGACACTAGTGAGTCTGAGGCCAGACATTGTGCAAGTGCAGGGGGACAGTCCTTATTAAACTAAAGACACTAGAGAGACTGAGGCCAGACATTTTGCAAGTGCAGGGGGACGGTCCTTATTAAACTAAAGACACTAGTGAGACTGAGGCCGGACATTGCACAAGTGCAGGGGGACGGTCCTTATTAAACTAAAGACACTAGTGAGACTGAGGCCGGACATTGCGCGAGTGCAGGGGGGCGGTCCCTATTAAACTAAAGACACTAGAGAGACTGAGGCCGGACATTGCGCAAGTACAGGGGGGCGGTCCTTATTAAACTAAAGACACAAGTGAGACTGAGGCCAGACATTGCGCAAGTGCAGGGGGACGGTCCTTATTAAACTAAAGACACTAGTGAGACTGAGGCCGGACATTGTGCAAGTGCAGGGGGACGGTTCTTATACTAAAGGTACTAGTGATACTTAGGCCGAATATTGTGCAAGTGCAGGGGGACGGTCCTTATTAAACTAAAGACACTAGTGAGACTGAGGCCGGACATTGCGCAAGTGCACGGGGACGGTCCTTATTAAACTAAAGACAATAGTGAGACTGAGGCCGGACATTGTGCAAGTGCAGGGGGACGGTCCTTATTAAACTAAAGACACTAGTGAGACTGAGGCCGGACATTGCGCAAGGGCAGGGGGAGGGTCCTTATTAAACTAAAGACACTAGTGAGACTGAGGTCGGACATTGCGCAAGTGCAGGTGGACGGTCCTTATTAAACTAAAGACACTAGTGAGACTGAGGCCGGACATTGCGCAAGTGCAGGGGGACGGTCCTTATTAAACTAAAGACACTAGTGAGACTGAGGCCGGACATTGCGCAAGTGCAGGGGGACGTTCCTTATTAAACTAAAGACAGTAGTGAGACTGAGGCCGGGCATTGCGCAAGTGCAGGGGGACGGTCCTTATTAAACTAAAGACACTAGTGAGACTGAGGCCGGACATTGTGCAAGTGCAGGGGGACGGTCCTTATTAAACTAAAGACACTAGTGAGACTGAGGTCGGACATTGCGCAAGTCCAGGGGGACGGTCCTTATTAAACTAAAGACACTAGTGAGACTGAGGTCGGACATTGCGCAAGTGCAGGGGGACGGTCCTTACTAAACTAAAGACACTAGTGAGACTGAGGCCGGACATTGCGCAAGTGCAGGGGGACAGTCCTTATTAAACTAAAGACACTAGAGAGACTGAGGCCGGACATTTTGCAAGTGCAGGGGGACGGTCCTTATTAAACTAAAGACACTAGTGAGACTGAGGCCGGACATTGCATAAGTGCAGGGGGACGGTCCTTATTAAACTAAAGACACTAGTGAGACTGAGGCCGGACATTGTGCAAGTGCAGGGGGACGGTCCTTATTAAACCAAAGACACTAGTGAGTCTGAGGCCAGACATTGTGCAAGTGCAGGGGGACAGTCCTTATTAAACTAAAGACACTAGTGAGACTGAGGCCGGACATTGTGCAAGTGCAGGGGGACGGTCCTTATTAAATTAAAGACACTAGAGAGACTGAGGCCGGACATTGCGCAAGTGCAGGGGGACGGTCCTTATTAAACTAAAGACACTAGTGAGACTGAGGCCGGACATTGCGCAAGTGCAGGGGGACGGTCCTTATTAAACTAAAGACACTAGTGAGACTGAGGCCGGACATTGCGCAAGTGCAGGGGGACGGTCCTTATTAAACTAAAGACACTAGTGAGACTGAGGCCGGACATTGCGCAAGTGCAGGGGTGCGGTCCTTATTAAACTAAAGACACTGGAGAGACTGAGGCCGGACATTGCGCAAGTGCAGGGGGGCGGTCCTTATTAATCTAAATACACTAGTGAGACTGAGGCCGGACATTGCGCAAGTGCAGGGGGACGGTCGTTATTAATCTAAAGACACTAGTGCGACTGAGGCCGGACATTGCACAAGTGCAGGGGGACGGTCCTTATTAAACTAAAGACACTAGTGAGACTGAGGCCGGACATTGCGCGAGTGCAGGGGGGCGGGCCTTATTAAACTAAAGACACTAGTGAGACTGAGGTCGGACATTGCGCAAGTGCAGGGGGACAGTCCTTATTAAACTAAAGACACTAGTGAGACTGAGGCCGGACATTGTGAAGTGCAGGGGGACGATCCTTATTAAACTAAAGAAACTAGTGAGACTGAGGCCGGACATTGTGTAAGTGCAGGGGGACGGTCCTTATTAAACGAAAGACACTAGTGAGACTGAGGCCGGACATTGTGCAAGTGCAGGGGGACGGTCCTTATGAGGAAATATGAATTTTGTGATCAGTTATGTCCCCTATCGTAGACCCCAACGGCTCCATGTGCATGCTATAAGTACATGTATGTTCCCTCCAGTTCCAGTTTTGAAGACGCAAATACATGTGCGTCCACCGTCAACATGTCCTCTTTCAGATCCGCCATGAATGGGTCAAATATTCCATTCCTAAGTATGAAAGGCCACCGACTTTATGTGGTTCACTTTCCACATTTTACAGATTCAGGCGAGTAGGCCCTGAATTCTGTCATCAAGCCTTTTTCTGCCTTCTGCCTCTGAAAGCTCCAGTCTGAGCCTGCATCTGTATCCATGAACTTTGCCCTACTCCTTGCGCGGCTAACGGTGCCTGATCCAGCCTGTTGCCTGCCAAAAACTGTATTTCACCTTCAAGATTATCTGCTTCGCTCCTCATCCGATGCATTCCTGTCTAGTAGTTTAGGTAAACATTCCTCCAGCTACCGTGCAAAGGGCCAGGCCTCGCTGTTCTTATGCAAGTAATTCATAGCCCCCGTTACCATGGAATATTCCTACCCCCTCGCATCTCATGTAGACACTTAGACGCTTGTACACGCACTAACAGTCAGTATAGAATAGATTCTATCCTAGAGACCTTTCCTTTTGGATAACACAGTTCTTTAAACATAGGATATTAGATATGATTTGGGATTAGGTTGACATGAACCCCAGACTTCTGTCTCCACATGTAGAGCTAAATGTCAAGTCCCTTCACCCTCTAGTTGCACGTCAATCACACGTCATGCGGCTGCGCGCGCATCTCTGCCAAATATTTCTGCTGACATTGCAGGATTCTTTTATGGATCCACCCACTTGTGACATCATGTATAATGACGTTTATTAAATTACACCCATATGACCGCCTTTATTAGTTACGTATGCACATTTTATCTGTACTATCAGCTGTTACGCCTCTTGCATCTGTTTCACTGTAATACATTTTCTATAAAACTGCTTATCTGTCAATAATGTATGCGCTTCCTTTCTGAACTTTCGTGGTGATGGAATAGAAGCCCGCAATTCGAATTGCATTCCTTTGTATAGGAATAAAGCCTTTTTAAACCTCTAATACCACGGATTCTGCCTCTTATATTTACTGAGTTATTCTTGATAGACTTTACCGCATAAAAATAGTACCGGTAATGAAATATTTACCACATAAATTGGCGCCCGAACAGGGACACTTTCTCATCTCACGCGCCGGCGGTGCGTTGCAGGCCCGGTCTCCTGCCACAGCTGAACGGACAAAAACGTGTACCTGCAGGATTTCCTGTATCTCCCTCCGGCCAAGCGGGGACGACTGAGGCTGCGATCAACACCCAGACGAGGCGGTGAGAAGTGCGAAGTATCCCGACCAGAGCCTAGCCGAGAGAGAGCAAGATCCGAGGTATACAGAGGCCCACCAAGTTCCGAAGTTCCGAGTCGAGTCGAGTCCAGTCCGGTCCAGTTTCAGTTCCGTTTCCGAGGCCTTCCGTTCCGAGCTACCCGGTGAGTACCATTACCGGGGAGGCATTTAACGTGCACATAGTCTGTGCCGGTCAAGACGGGTTTGGGTACACAAATCCGGTCTGCACTGTTTCAGCAGTGTATCTGTACTGTTTAGCAGTATATATAGTATGTTTTGCATATAAATAAATAAATAAATAAGTATTATCTAGTGTCAGTATTATGTCAGTAACTAGTTTTCTATTAGTTATCATTGTTCGTAAAACTGTTAAGTGTTAAATGTTTTAATACGTTCTATATATTGTGGTGTGAATGACTGTTCATTATTGTGTTTCCTGTATAAAGTGTGTTCTAGTAATAAGGTCTAAAAATGCCACTCTTTTCAAAACTAAGACAGATCAAAACTAGAAAAGGTGTACTCGAAGAAGCTGTTCCCATCCCACCTAGGGACACTCCAGGGTACTTTATGTATCATAAGCATGGCCTAGATGCCGTATTATTTCTTGATTTATGGGTGGACTACACCAAAGAGTTACCAGAGAGTCAGAGATGGCCCGCAGCGGGGACCTGGGATGCAGATTGCATCATGAGAGTAGAAGAAGAATTATGGAAAAAGAAAGCCAGACAGTCACAGAAAGATGCCATTGAATTATGGCGTAAAGAATCATATAGACGTACAGAAAAAGCGCTCAGACAGGAAGAGAAAGGTAGAGAGAATTCAAATAAAACCCGAGAAAATCTATTACTTGAGGAAGGTACCCGAGTAAAAATCAGAACAAGTAGATAGACAAAGAAACACTCTTATGAATGGTATGTATCCTCTTCTGGCCGAAGGGTTACCTAAGGCTACCCCGGAAATACCAAAAGACTTAACTCCCCCATTGCTCCCGATAAAAGCACATCCCAAAACACATCCCAAAACAGCAAAGGACGTTTTCCTTTCCTCCTATTTAGATTACGTAGCTCCCGAGTATGCTAATGCCATACCACCCATACCGCTTGCCGATGGTGTTCAACACCAAGAGCATCCGTCTGTATCCCCGCAACTACAAACTCCTACACAAGTTCCCACAGGTCCGTCCGTTTCTACAGTTTTTCCCGCATCTACAATCTCTATCCTACGTCCAACGAATCCTTTCGTGCCTAGCACCTCAGACGGTGCTACAGGAGGTACGACAGACATGTTTGCCACCCCGCCGCGAAATAAACAGACCCTTAGAGATTTAGCACTCCAACGTACACCCCAACTAGCGACATCCGACATGTTTAAAGAACAGCTTGTGGATTGTAGATACGACCCAGTACCAGGTAGACAGGACAAATTACTCATATCATCACTACGTATACGACGAGCTACATTATATTTAATGACGATACCAGGAATGGGTGAACACCTAGACGAAATATATCGCTTTGTCCAAACAGGGCGAGGTCCAGAAAGTATTAACGAAGCTATGGAATACCAGAAAGTGGATGTCCAAAGACAACTACTACGTTTTTTCATAAATTGTGTAATTAGGAATCAAGACAGGCCTGGGGCAGATCACGATACCATGCAGAGACTTGCCAAATGGGGTCAGAACATATCAGAAGAGAAACATGATAGACAGGCGTGTATACTCGCCATGTGTCGAAAGATCCGCAAGGAAGTAGAACGAATACATAAAGAAAGACGAGAAACAGACAGAGTAGAATCAGAAGAAGAGGAGGAGCAAGAATCAGAACAATTAGAAACGATAGCTTATGTAGGTAGAGGAAGACCCCATAATAGAGGCTTTAATGATCCGATACGTCCGATACGTCCAGAATGTAATAAACATTTTCAAACCCCTATGTTAAATACAAGATCCCCTGAACACCTATTCCAAGCCGCTGATAAATTACTCCGAGATCGAAGGGGGTACCACATGCTCGATTCCATGGACGAACAAGAGTTAGCCAGGTCAGCAGTACAATGGGCTGACAGTCCCGGCGAATACAATGATGATGTACTTGCACACACGTTTCTGAATCTTGACCCATACGAACAGCGTTTAGCTAGTATATACATGATTCAACACCTCCTTATATTATATAAAAGCCAACACTCCGATCCAGGACCATTACCTGACATATTGACAGAACTACTCACGAATATATGGAGAGGGTCAGGTACTGATTTGATTAAAGAAATTCTAGAATTTCGAAACCAATATTTAACTTTCGTATGCCCAGAACACGTTCCAGTTCCCATCATGGGAAGAAGAATGTATCACATAGATAGACAGAATCCGTTACGCGAAGTACACCCAATCAGAGGTGACGGTAATAACTTTACGCGCGTGTTTGTGTACACGCCTATAACTAAACTGGAATTATTAGAAATGAAGAAAGTAGTACCCAGCCATGACAAGGATCCAGCAGGTTTCCACCGTGAGATAAAAGACATGTTACTCATGGGAGAGTATACCTACCCCGACATTATGAAAATATTAAAAGTCCTATTACCCGCCGGTATTTATGAGAAACTAAAAGAAAAGGAATGGGAGGTGGGAGACCAAAAGATAGATTGGACAGCATTAGAAAACGAAGAGAGGGCCCGAGCTGCAGGAGCAGGGCTTGGGGAAAAGACTACAGCACTAGCAGGGCTACTAGTGCAGGTACTGCCACGTTTATTAACTACGAAAAAGGAAGACTGGGGTGCAATATCAGCCTGTAAACAAAAACCAGATGAAGACACTAGTGATTTCTATTCCCGATTTGAAAAATGTTTTGGTATAAATAGTGGCATAAAAGCAAGTAGCGAGTCATATCCACATCTGTTTGTGACAAAATTAGTTGAAAATTCTCTGCTACAAGTCAAGAATAGAGTATTGAAATTCGAAAGTACCTGGCAAGGTAATACCCCATCACAGATGTTACAGATGTTACAATATCACCACAATAGAATTAGAGAAGAACAAGAACATGAACAAAGACGTATGAAAGATACGAAAATGAAAATGCTTGTTGCACAGTCAGTTCCAGTTGATGGTCATCAAAAGGGTGATTCCGCAGGTCCAACGAAAGGGACATTCAACTATTGTAAACAACAAGGTCATTATATACACGATTGTCCAGTGCTGAAACATAATATTGCTACAGGTAGAACTCAGGAGAGACCACGTCCACCTAGACAGGATCAGAATCAACAACAAATACCTCAGCATGCACAACCTAGGTTAGCTCCGCAACAACTAGCTCCGCAACGAGGAGCTCCACAACAGACCGTAGCGCCACCACAAGCGCAGCCTATTGCTGCAACACAAGCAACAACACAACAGATGTATCAATATGCACAAGCAGACTATCCCGATTATCAGCGATATACATGAAGTAGCCTAGAGAGGGAAGTTGGCTTACCCCTTATTGAGGTTCCTATAGACCAAGAGGGACCTTATGTACATAGTGAACTATTAGGGGAAGACAGAAAGTTTTTACTTGATACAGGGGCAAGCAGAACCACTATAAGACGCAGTGAAGTTCCAGGGGCACCCCTCTCAGGCTCACAGAATATTTCCCTTGGATTCTCAGGAAAACCTATAATTAATGACGTAACACAACCTCTTCCACTCACGGTTGGTCCATTGACACGTACTACAGATTTATTGCTTACTAAATCATGTCCGGAAAACTTGTTAGGTATAAAAACATTGAAAGCTCTAGGAGCTATAATATGTTGTTCTCCGGAAGGAGTACGACTATTTTTACGTGACTTTAAAGGTCACTACGTGTCAAGAGACATGGATCACCGGTTTCAGAATTTACCTACACATTTATGGGCACAAGGCCCCACTGATGTTGGTTGCATGAATATTACACCATATCGTGTCACACTAAAAACAGGAGTAGTACTACCACGAATGCGACAATACAAGTTACCACCAGATGCTGTTGTGGCTTTACTGCAAATAATTGACGAGCTCATTGCACAAGGAGTGGTTGTCGAAACCGACTACAATGTATGTAATTCCCCGATAATTCCGATTCTTAAAAGAACGGATCCAAAAGCACCACCAGTATATCGATTAGTTATTGATCTGCGCGAATTAAATAAATGTATTGTACCACAATACCCTGTGGTCCCAGATATCTCTTCATTACTAACAGCTATTGACTCAGAAGCAACGTTCTTCACTGTAATTGATCTCAAGAATGCGTTTTTTAGCGTCCCAATAGATCCGGAAAGTCAATATCTGTTCGGATTCAGTTTAAATGGACGAAGTTTTAAATTCACACGCGCACCTCAAGGATTTACAGAAAGCCCCAGCATCTATAGCCAAGCACTGAAACGAGAACTTGACAGTATCCACATGCCAGTTAACACTGCCTTGCTTCAATATGTCGATGATCTGTTGATCACCGCCCGAAGCGAACCTGAATGTGAAACAGTGTCACTGACGGTTTTGAAATTTCTGGCAGACAAGGGGCACAAGGTGTCCCCTTCTAAGCTGCAATTCTGTGTCCAGCGAGTTGTTTACCTTGGGCACTCGCTGTCCAAGGAGGGAAGGCAGCTTACATCCGACCGCATCCAGTTAATTGCTAACATGTCACCACCCAAGACACAAAAGGAGGTGCGGGCTTTTATAGGCCTCACCTCATACTGTAGGCAGTGGATCCCTCAATATGCATTTCTAGCAAAGCCACTCATCCAGTTGACAACACAGGAGGCAGCCACATCGACTGTCCTCCCTTGGACTCAAGAACATACATACGCCTTTGAAAGCTTAAAGAAAGCTTTATGCCAAGCACCTGTTTTAGCAACACCATGTTACAGTAAACAGTTTACACTCTTTGTTACAGAACGCGAAGGTACTGCCTTGTCAGTACTCACTCAGGAACAAGCAGGATCACACAAACCATGTGCTTATTTCTCTAGTACATTAGATCCAGTAGCTCAGGCTCTTCCTGCGTGCCTGAAATCGGTGGCAGCAACAGCTTTAGCAATCAGACAAAGCGATGCCATAGTGTTAGGACACCAATTGACAGTACAAGTACCACACGCAGTAGAGGTTCTCTTGAACCGCACACAAACACAACACTTGACTATAGCGAGACTCACGGGTTACGAATTAACATTGTTTCAGCCACACATAGAAATCAGACGTTGTAATACGTTAAATCCTGCCACACTGTTACCAGTAGGCGGAACAGATCCATTGGCACATGATTGTGTTGAAGTCATTACTATCACGACGAAACCCAGACAAGACTTGACAGATATCCCTTTGTCAGATCCAGACTTGACATTGTATGTAGATGGGTCATGTATGAGAACAAGTACAGGAGAGTTAGTGGCCGCTTACGCAGTCACAACAGACACTGAAGTCATTGAAACAAATTGTATTAACACTTTGTCAGCTCAAGCAGCAGAGCTCATCGCTCTGACACAAGCCTGTATTCAAGCCAAGAATAAGAAAGTCAACATATACACAGATTCACGTTATGCATTCGGAGTCGTCCATGACTTCGGTGTACTGTGGCGAGAGAGAGGTTATTTAACTTCTCACGGTGCCCACATCCAACACGGACCCCTCATTCAAGCCCTATTAGACGCGATTCATCTGCCTACTGCAATATCGGTTATGAAATGCAAAGCCCATACCAAAGTTACCGATATCATTTCTCAGGGTAATGACCTAGCTGACAGAACAGCTAAACAGACTGCTCAGAATCAGATTCACACAACTGACATGACAAAGACAATAGTTACGACACCAACACCTTGCATGACAGTTAAGGATCCCGCCCTTGATGTAATTGACATACAGACACATGCTACACCAGAAGAAATAAAGAAATGGACTGAATTAGGAGGGATCCAAACGGGTCAAGGATGGATGACGAAGGAAAAATCTATATGGTTTCTTCCCGACTCCATGGTTCAAGTCATCATTAACACAATACATAGTCCAGCGCACCTAGGAGAAAAAGCTATGCTAGACAGCATTCAACACATCTGGTTTAACAAACATTTGCGAGCAGCAGCTAAACAAAAAGTTCGTACCTGTATGATATGTTGTCAGTTTAATCCAGGTAAAAGCATCCCCGTAGAGCAGAGTGGATTTCAACCTCCCGATCATGCTTTTGAAGTCCTCCAGATGGATTATATCCAGATGGAACGATGTCGAGGATTCAAATATGTCCTCGTAGTTGTCTGTGCTCTTTCCCGTTGGACAGAAGCCTACCCGGTTTCAGATTACACTGCCCCGACTACTGCCAAACAGTTAGTTCGAGAATTCTTCCCACGATACGGTTTACCACGTGTTGTCTACTCAGATAACGGCCAGCCGTTCTCATCCGAATTAATGAAACACGTTTCCCTTCTGTTAGGCTACCAATGGAAATTCCACTGTGTCCGACATCCCGAGGCAGCAGGTCTCGTGGAACGCCATAATCAAACTCTGAAAATTAGATTGTCCAAAATATGTAGAGAAAAAGGTGTCGATTGGATAGTAGCCTTACCAGTTGCGCTCTTTTACATGAGAATGGTAGCACATTCTCGAACAGGGCTATCCCCGTACGAGGTGATCTTCGGTAGACCACCAAATATGTGGGGGACGCCTATACCTCGCAAAATCACTGATGTTGACTGTAATATGCTGACAGATTACCTGGCTTCCTTGATGTCTGCACTACAATCTTGTCGTTCACAGGTAACCGCAGCTTTTCCCGATAATACTGAGGTGAAGCCCCATGACGTGGTTCCTGGTGACCTGGTTCTGGTCAGGAATTTTGACCGGAAGACCCAACTGGAGCCTAGGTGGAAGTCGCCAAAGTTGGTTCTACTAACTACAAGGACAGCCGTGAAGATCGAGGGACGGAAAGGGTGGTTGCACTCGAGTCATATCAAGAAATTTTATGGACTACCATCCAGTGTGAATACTCAACCCTGTATTCCCTCACAGACAGACTCAAAGCTCCCCTTGGTTGAGCAGTCAAAACCAGAACTTTACAAACTAAAATTAAGGTCTAGCAAGTCAGACAATTTGATTGTTTAAGTCCTCTCCAAGGTGAATCGGTTGAATTTGTCTCTGACATGTATCCTCTAGACCGGAATAGAGAAAGAAATCAACAGATGCAGCTTAAAAAGCATGCGTATTGTAAATCACTTCGTAGTCACTGCACAGTAACATTATTAATTTTGTTTTTTCTAAGTCTTCTGATCATTATTTCCAGCATACTATTGCACATGTATTACCCTATTTTCAAGCGTGTTCACAATGTAACTGCCGAACATTCTTTTAGCGAATTACCTCTGCATGAGTTGTCCTATAGATTTGCGCTGCGCAACAACACATTCATTAGTATGTTACATCATTCTCATCAGACCAGCAATGCCACAAATTGTTGGATATGTGGCCGACTCCCTCCCTATCAGAACTATAAGGGAGTTTTGCCCCTCTTTCCCTATCCATTCACACACAATGGCTCCTGTGGAGCATGGTTTAGTTTGATTAATTCCCTAGATTCAAATTCCGCAGTTTATCAAGACAACTGGGTATGGGGAAACCTGAACCTAGTTTTGCTTAAAGTCTGCTACCCTAATAAGGAGGGACTTCCCAAAAGAACAGGAACTGATCTAGAAAATGAAGTATATGGATTAGGTAATTTTACACTTAACCTCATGATCCTGAACGTTGAATCTGAAGCTACACTAATCTTGCCCGCCATGTCAGTATTCCCAGTAAAAGGGGAATTATGTGTAAGAAAGAATGGTTCCATACACATGGGCCATAGTAAATGCACCACTGTAATAAAATTCAGTGATCAAGGCAAGTCTACCTTTAAAGCTTCCCGTCATTCCTACTTCATATGTGGCCAGATCGCATATATACGTCTACCTCTAGACTGGGATGGTACCTGTTACATAGCATTCCTTCTACCACCTGTTTTCCTAGCTCCTCCTGATTATTATAGAAATACCCATTTAGTACACAATAGACAGCAGAGAGATCTCCCGATTGTCGATTACACTGAAACGGCATGGGAACAATACACAGATTTCAATAAAGGTTCCTTTCCCTATATAGGTACAGTCACTAATAGTAAGCTGATACGTAGATTAACCAGAACCCTTGAAGCAGTAGTGAACGAAACTATTTCCGCCTTAGGCAATTTAACAGAAGAGCAGTCTGCTATGCGGATTGTTGTGCTTCAAAATCGTCTTGTCCTTGACGTCATTCTGGCCGATAGGGGCGGAGCTTGTAGGGTCATCGGATCAAGTTGCTGCATTTTCATACCAGAAAATTCGCCGTCAGTATATAAAGCCATAACCCGCCTTCATAAGATTATAAGCCAGATACACCAGAGTCCAGGCACCTGGACTTGGTCCGGTTGGTTCTGGGGCGTGTTGTCAGCCTGGGGATGGAGAATCCTATCCTTCCTAGGTATTGGCTTTCTCATACTATTCAGTTGCTGCTTATGTCTACAATGTGGGCCAGCGATTTGTGGTCTGTGTGCCACATCGTGTATCCCACATCCAAGTGTTCGTTCAAGATCCCGGAAGAAGAAAGAAGAACAAATGATGCTATATGAACAGATCGATGGATTGATGAAGATCGATATCTCCTGAGGGTCCGTAGGGGACAAGGAGGGAATGAGGAAATATGAATTTTGTGATCAGTTATGTCCCCTATCGTAGACCCCAACGGCTCCATGTGCATGCTATAAGTACATGTATGTTCCCTCCAGTTCCAGTTTTGAAGACGCAAATACATGTGCGTCCACCGTCAACATGTCCTCTTTCAGATCCGCCATGAATGGGTCAAATATTCCATTCCTAAGTATGAAAGGCCACCGACTTTATGTGGTTCACTTTCCACATTTTACAGATTCAGGCGAGTAGGCCCTGAATTCTGTCATCAAGCCTTTTTCTGCCTTCTGCCTCTGAAAGCTCCAGTCTGAGCCTGCATCTGTATCCATGAACTTTGCCCTACTCCTTGCGCGGCTAACGGTGCCTGATCCAGCCTGTTGCCTGCCAAAAACTGTATTTCACCTTCAAGATTATCTGCTTCGCTCCTCATCCGATGCATTCCTGTCTAGTAGTTTAGGTAAACATTCCTCCAGCTACCGTGCAAAGGGCCAGGCCTCGCTGTTCTTATGCAAGTAATTCATAGCCCCCGTTACCATGGAATATTCCTACCCCCTCGCATCTCATGTAGACACTTAGACGCTTGTACACGCACTAACAGTCAGTATAGAATAGATTCTATCCTAGAGACCTTTCCTTTTGGATAACACAGTTCTTTAAACATAGGATATTAGATATGATTTGGGATTAGGTTGACATGAACCCCAGACTTCTGTCTCCACATGTAGAGCTAAATGTCAAGTCCCTTCACCCTCTAGTTGCACGTCAATCACACGTCATGCGGCTGCGCGCGCATCTCTGCCAAATATTTCTGCTGACATTGCAGGATTCTTTTATGGATCCACCCACTTGTGACATCATGTATAATGACGTTTATTAAATTACACCCATATGACCGCCTTTATTAGTTACGTATGCACATTTTATCTGTACTATCAGCTGTTACGCCTCTTGCATCTGTTTCACTGTAATACATTTTCTATAAAACTGCTTATCTGTCAATAATGTATGCGCTTCCTTCCTGAACTTTCGTGGTGATGGAATAGAAGCCCGCAATTCGAATTGCATTCCTTTGTATAGGAATAAAGCCTTTTTAAACCTCTAATACCACGGATTCTGCCTCTTATATTTACTGAGTTATTCTTAATAGACTTTACCGCATAAGAATAGTACCGGTAATGAAATATTTACCACACTTATTAAACTAAAGACACTAGAGAGACTGAGGCCGGACATTGCGCAAGTGCAGGGGGACGGTCCTTATTAAACTAAAGACAATAGTGAGACTGAGGCCGGACATTGCGCAAGTGCAGGGGGACGGTCCTTATTAAACTAAAGACACTAGTGAGACTGAGGCCGGACATTGCGCAAGTGCAGGGGGACGGTCCTTATTAAACTAAAGACACTTGTGAGACTGAGGCCGGACATTGCGCAAGTGCAGGGGGGCGGTCCTTATTAAACTAAAGACACTAGAGAGACTGAGGCCGGACATTGTGCAAGTGCAGGGGGGCGGTCCTTATTAATCTAAAGACACTAGTGAGACTGAGGCCGGACATTGCGCAAGTGCAGGGGGACGGTCGTTATTAATCTAAAGACACTAGTGAGACTAAGGCCGGACATTGTACAAGTGCAGGGGGACGGTTCTTATACTAAAGGTACTAGTGATACTTAGGCCGAATATTGTGCAAGTGCAGGGGGACGGTCCTTATTAAAATAAAGACACTAGGGAGACTAAGGCCGGACATTGCGCAAGTGCAGGGGGACGGTCCTTATTAAACTAAAGACACTAGTGAGACTGAGACCGGACATTGCGCAAGTGCAGGGGGACGGTCCTTATTAAACTAAAGACAGTAGTGAGACTGAGGCCGGACATTGCGCAAGTGCAGGGGGACGGTCCTTATTAAACTAAAGACACTAGTGAGACTGAGGCCGGACATTGCGCAAATGCAGGGGGACGGTCCTTATTAAACTAAAGACACTAGTGAAACTGAGGTCGGACATTGCGCAAGTGCAGGGGGAAGGTCCTTATTAAACTAAAGACACTAGTGAGACTGAGGCCGGACATTGTGCAAGTGCAGGGGGACGGTCCTTATTAAACTAAAGACACTAGTGAGACTGAGGCCGGACATTGCGCAAGTGCAGGGGGGCGGTCCTTATTAAACTAAAGACACTAGTGAGACTGAGGCCGGACATTGTGCAAGTGCAGGGGGACGGTCCTTATTAAACCAAAGACACTAGTGAGTCTGAGGCCAGACATTGTGCAAGTGCAGGGGGACAGTCCTTATTAAACTAAAGACACTAGAGAGACTGAGGCCGGACATTTTGCAAGTGCAGGGGGACGGTCCTTATTAAACTAAAGACACTAGTGAGACTGAGGCCGGACATTGCACAAGTGCAGGGGGACGGTCCTTATTAAACTAAAGACACTAGTGAGACTGAGGCCGGACATTGCGCGAGTGCAGGGGGGCGGTCCCTATTAAACTAAAGACACTAGAGAGACTGAGGCCGGACATTGCGCAAGTACAGGGGGGCGGTCCTTATTAAACTAAAGACACAAGTGAGACTGAGGCCAGACATTGCGCAAGTGCAGGGGGACGGTCCTTATTAAACTAAAGACACTAGTGAGACTGAGGCCGGACATTGTGCAAGTGCAGGGGGACGGTTCTTATACTAAAGGTACTAGTGATACTTAGGCCGAATATTGTGCAAGTGCAGGGGGACGGTCCTTATTAAACTAAAGACACTAGTGAGACTGAGGCCGGACATTGTGTAAGTGCAGGGGGACGGTCCTTATTAAACGAAAGACACTAGTGAGACTGAGGCCGGACATTGTGCAAGTGCAGGGGGACGGTCCTTATTAAACTAAAGACACTAGTGAGGCTGAGGCCGGACATTGCGCAAGTGCAGGGGGGCGGTCCTTATTAAACTAAAGACACTGGAGAGACTGAGGCCGGACATTGCGCAAGTGCAGGGGGGCGGTCCTTATTAATCTAAAGACACTAGTGAGACTGAGGCCGGACATTGCGCAAGTGCAGGGGGACGGTCGTTATTAATCTAAAGACACTAGTGCGACTGAGGCCGGACATTGTGCAAGTGCAGGGAGACGGTTCTTATACTAAAGGTACTAGTGATACTTAGGCCGAATATTGTGCAAGTGCAGGGGGGCGGTCCTTATTAAAATAAAGACACTAGGGAGACTAAGGCCGGACATTGCGCAAGTGCAGGGGGACGGTCCTTATTAAACTAAAGACACTAGTGAGACTGAGACCGGACATTGCGCAAGTGCAGGGGGGCGGTCCTTATTAAACTAAAGACAGTAGTGAGACTGAGGCCGGACATTGCGCAAGTGCAGGGGGACGGTCCTTATTAAACTAAAGACACTAGTGAGACTGAGGCCGGACATTGCGCAAGTGCAGGGGGACGGTCCTTATTAAACTAAAGACACTAGTGAGACTGAGGTCGGACATTGCGCAAGTGCTGGGGGAAGGTCCTTATTAAACTAAAGACACTAGTGAGACTGAGGCCGGACATTGCGCAAGTGCAGGGGGACGGTCCTTATTAAACTAAAGACACTAGTGAGACTGAGGTCGGACATTGCGCAAGTGCAGGGGGAAGGTCCTTATTAAACTAAAGACACTAGTGAGACTGAGGCCGGACATTGTGCAAGTGCAGGGGGACGGTCCTTAATAAACTAAAGACACTAGTGAGACTGAGGCCGGACATTGCGCAAGTGCAGGGGGGCGGTCCTTATTAAACTAAAGACACTAGTGAGACTGAGGCCGGACATTGTGCAAGTGCAGGGGGACGGTCCTTATTAAACCAAAGACACTAGTGAGTCTGAGGCCAGACATTGTGCAAGTGCAGGGGGACAGTCCTTATTAAACTAAAGACACTAGAGAGACTGAGGCCGGACATTTTGCAAGTGCAGGGGGACAGTCCTTATTAAACTAAAGACACTAGTGAGACTGAGGCCGGACATTGCATAAGTGCAGGGGGACGGTCCTTATTAAACTAAAGACACTAGTGAGACTGAGGCCGGATATTGTGCAAGTGCAGGGGGACGGTCCTTATTAAACCAAAGACACTAGTGAGTCTGAGGCCAGACATTGTGCAAGTGCAGGGGGACAGTCCTTATTAAACTAAAGACACTAGTGAGACTGAGGCCGGACATTGTGCAAGTGCAGGGGGACGGTCCTTATTAAATTAAAGACACTAGAGAGACTGAGGCCGGACATTGCGCAAGTGCAGGGGGACGGTCCTTATTAAACTAAAGACACTAGTGAGACTGAGGCCGGACATTGCGCAAGTGCAGGGGGACGGTCCTTATTAAACTAAAGACACTAGTGAGACTGAGGCCGGACATTGCGCAAGTGCAGGGGGACGGTCCTTATTAAACTAAAGACACTAGTGAGACTGAGGCCGGACATTGCGCAAGTGCAGGGGGGCGGTCCTTATTACACTAAAGACACTGGAGAGACTGAGGCCGGACATTGCGCAAGTGCAGGGGGGCGGTCCTTATTAATCTAAAGACACTAGTGAGACTGAGGCCGGACATTGCGCAAGTGCAGGGGGACGGTCGTTATTAATCTAAAGACACTAGTGCGACTGAGGCCGGACATTGTGCAAGTGCAGGGAGACGGTTCTTATACTAAAGGTATTAGTGATACTTAGGCCGAATATTGTGCAAGTGCAGGGGGACGGTCCTTATTAAAATAAAGACACTAGGGAGACTAAGGCCGGATATTGCGCAAGTGCAGGGGGACGGTCCTTATTAAACTAAAGACACTAGTGAGACTGAGACCGGACATTGCGCAAGTGCAGGGGGACGGTCCTTATTAAACTAAAGACAGTAGTGAGACTGAGGCCGGACATTGCGCAAGTGCAGGGGGACGGTCCTTATTAAACTAAAGACACTAGTGAGACTGAGGCCGGACATTGCGCAAGTGCAGGGGGACGGTCCTTATTAAACTAAAGACACTAGTGAGACTGAGGTCGGACATTGCGCAAGTGCAGGGGGAAGGTCCTTATTAAACTAAAGACACTAGTGAGACTGAGGCCGGACATTGCGCAAGTGCAGGGGGACGGTCCTTATTAAACTAAAGACACTAGTGAGACTGAGGCCGGACATTGCGCAAGTGCAGGGGGACGGTCCTTATTAAACTAAAGACACTAGTGAGACTGAGGTCGGACATTGCGCAAGTGCAGGGGGAAGGTCCTTATTAAACTAAAGACACTAGTGAGACTGAGGCCGGACATTGTGCAAGTGCAGGGGGACGGTCCTTATTAAACTAAAGACACTAGTGAGACTGAGGCCGGACATTGCGCAAGTGCAGGGGGGCGGTCCTTATTAAACTAAAGACACTAGTGAGACTGAGGCCGGACATTGTGCAAGTGCAGGGGGACGGTCCTTATTAAACCAAAGACACTAGTGAGTCTGAGGCCAGACATTGTGCAAGTGCAGGGGGACAGTCCTTATTAAACTAATGACACTAGAGAGACTGAGGCCGGACATTTTGCAAGTGCAGGGGGACGGTCCTTATTAAACTAAAGACACTAGTAAGACTGAGGCCGGACATTGCACAAGTGCAGGGGGACGGTCCTTATTAAACTAAAGACACTGGTGAGACTGAGGCCGGACATTGCGCGAGTGCAGGGGGGCGGTCCTTATTAAACTAAAGACACTAGAGAGACTGAGGCCGGACATTGCGCAAGTACAGGGGGGCGGTCCTTATTAAACTAAAGACACTAGTGAGACTGAGGCCGGACATTGTGAAGTGCAGGGGGACGGTCCTTATTAAACTAAAGACACTAGTGAGACTGAGGCCGGACATTGCACAAGTGCAGGGGGACGGTCCTTATTAAACTAAAGACACTAGTGAGACTGAGGCCGGACATTGCGCGAGTGCAGGGGGGCGGGCCTTATTAAACTAAAGACACTAGTGAGACTGAGGTCGGACATTGCGCAAGTGCAGGGGGACGGTCCTTATTAAACTAAAGACACTAGTGAGACTGAGGCCGGACATTGTGAAGTGCAGGGGGACGGTCCTTATTAAACTAAAGAAACTAGTGAGACTGAGGCCGGACATTGTGTAAGTGGAGGGGGACGGTCCTTATTAAACGAAAGACACTAGTGAGACTGAGGCCGGACATTGTGCAAGTGCAGGGGGACGGTCCTTATTAAACTAAAGACACTAGAGAGACTGAGGCCGGACATTGCGCAAGTGCAGGGGGACGGTCCTTATTAAACTAAAGACACTAGTAAGACTGAGGCCGGACATTGCGCAAGTTCAGGGGGACGGTCCTTATTAAACTAAAGACACTAGTGAGACTGAGGCCGGACATTGCGCAAGTGCAGGGGGACGGTCCTTATTAAACTAAAGACACTTGTGAGACTGAGGCCGGACATTGCGCAAGTGCAGGGGGGCGGTCCTTATTAAACTAAAGACACTAGAGAGACTGAGGCCGGACATTGTGCAAGTGCAGGGGGGCGGTCCTTATTAATCTAAAGACACTAGTGAGACTGAGGCCGGACATTGCGCAAGTGCAGGGGGACGGTCGTTATTAATCTAAAGACACTAGTGAGACTAAGGCCGGACATTGTACAAGTGCAGGGGGACGGTTCTTATACTAAAGGTACTAGTGATACTTAGGCCGAATATTGTGCAAGTGCAGGGGGACGGTCCTTATTAAAATAAAGACACTAGGGAGACTAAGGCCGGACATTGCGCAAGTGCAGGGGGACGGTCCTTATTAAACTAAAGACACTAGTGAGACTGAGACCGGACATTGCGCAAGTGCAGGGGGACGGTCCTTATTAAACTAAAGACAGTAGTGAGACTGAGGCCGGACATTGCGCAAGTGCAGGGGGACGGTCCTTATTAAACTAAAGACACTAGTGAGACTGAGGCCGGACATTGCGCAAATGCAGGGGGACGGTCCTTATTAAACTAAAGACACTAGTGAGACTGAGGTCGGACATTGCGCAAGTGCAGGGGGAAGGTCCTTATTAAACTAAAGACACTAGTGAGACTGAGGCCGGACATTGTGCAAGTGCAGGGGGACGGTCCTTATTAAACTAAAGACACTAGTGAGACTGAGGCCGGACATTGCGCAAGTGCAGGGGGGCGGTCCTTATTAAACTAAAGACACTAGTGAGACTGAGGCCCGGACATTGTGCAAGTGCAGGGGGACGGTCCTTATTAAACCAAAGACACTAGTGAGTCTGAGGCCAGACATTGTGCAAGTGCAGGGGGACAGTCCTTATTAAACTAAAGACACTAGAGAGACTGAGGCCGGACATTTTGCAAGTGCAGGGGGACGGTCCTTATTAAACTAAAGACACTAGTGAGACTGAGGCCGGACATTGCACAAGTGCAGGGGGACGGTCCTTATTAAACTAAAGACACTAGTGAGACTGAGGCCGGACATTGCGCGAGTGCAGGGGGGCGGTCCCTATTAAACTAAAGACACTAGAGAGACTGAGGCCGGACATTGCGCAAGTACAGGGGGGCGGTCCTTATTAAACTAAAGACACAAGTGAGACTGAGGCCAGACATTGCGCAAGTGCAGGGGGACGGTCCTTATTAAACTAAAGACACTAGTGAGACTGAGGCCGGACATTGTGCAAGTGCAGGGGGACGGTTCTTATACTAAAGGTACTAGTGATACTTAGGCCGAATATTGTGCAAGTGCAGGGGGACGGTCCTTATTAAACTAAAGACACTAGTGAGACTGAGGCCGGACATTGCGCAAGTGCACGGGGACGGTCCTTATTAAACTAAAGACAATAGTGAGACTGAGGCCGGACATTGTGCAAGTGCAGGGGGACGGTCCTTATTAAACTAAAGACACTAGTGAGACTGAGGCCGGACATTGCGCAAGGGCAGGGGGAGGGTCCTTATTAAACTAAAGACACTAGTGAGACTGAGGTCGGACATTGCGCAAGTGCAGGGGGACGGTCCTTATTAAACTAAAGACACTAGTGAGACTGAGGCCGGACATTGCGCAAGTGCAGGGGGACGGTCCTTATTAAACTAAAGACACTAGTGAGACTGAGGCCGGACATTGCGCAAGTGCAGGGGGACGTTCCTTATTAAACTAAAGACAGTAGTGAGACTGAGGCCGGGCATTGCGCAAGTGCAGGGGGACGGTCCTTATTAAACTAAAGACACTAGTGAGACTGAGGCCGGACATTGTGCAAGTGCAGGGGGACGGTCCTTATTAAACTAAAGACACTAGTGAGACTGAGGTCGGACATTGCGCAAGTCCAGGGGGACGGTCCTTATTAAACTAAAGACACTAGTGAGACTGAGGTCGCACATTGCGCAAGTGCAGGGGGACGGTCCTTACTAAACTAAAGACACTAGTGAGACTGAGGCCGGACATTGCGCAAGTGCAGGGGGACGGTCCTTATTAAACTAAAGACACTAGTGAGACTGAGGCCGGACATTGCGCAAGTGCAGGGGGGCGGTCCTTATTAAACTAAAGACACTAGAGAGACTGAGGCCGGACATTGCGCAAGTGCAGGGGGGCGGTCCTTATTAATCTAAAGACACTAGTGAGACTGAGGCCGGACATTGCGCAAGTGCAGGGGGACGGTCGTTATTAATCTAAAGACACTAGTGAGACTGAGGCCGGACATTGTGCAAGTGCAGGGGGACGGTTCGTATACTAAAGGTACTAGTGATACTTAGGCCGAATATTGTGCAAGTGCAGGGGGACGGTCCTTATTAAAATAAAGACACTAGGGAGACTAAGGCCGGACATTGCGCAAGTGCAGGGGGACGGTCCTTATTAAACTAAAGACACTAGTGAGACTGAGGCCGGACATTGCGCAAGTGCAGGGGGACGGTCCTTATTAAACTAAAGACACTAGTGAGACTGAGGCCGGACATTGCGCAAGTGCAGGGGGACGGTCCTTATTAAACTAAAGACACTAGTGAGACTGAGGTCGGACATTGCGCAAGTGCAGGGGGAAGGTCCTTATTAAACTAAAGACACTAGTGAGACTGAGGCCGGACATTGTGCAAGTGCAGGGGGACGGTCCTTATTAAACTAAAGACACTAGTGAGACTGAGGCCGGACATTGCGCAAGTGCAGGGGGACGGTCCTTATTAAACTAAAGACACTAGTGAGACTGAGGCCGGACATTGCGCAAGTGCAGGGGGGCGGTCCTTATTAAACTAAAGACACTAGTGAGACTGAGGCCGGACATTGTGCAAGTGCAGGGGGACGGTCCTTATTAAACCAAAGACACTAGTGAGTCTGAGGCCAGACATTGTGCAAGTGCAGGGGGACAGTCCTTATTAAACTAAAGACACTAGAGAGACTGAGGCCGGACATTTTGCAAGTGCAGGGGGACGGTCCTTATTAAACTAAAGACACTAGTGATACTTAGGCCGAATATTGTGCAAGTGCAGGGGGACGGTCCTTATTAAACTAAAGACACTAGTGAGACTGAGGCCGGACATTGCGCAAGTGCACGGGGACGGTCCTTATTAAACTAAAGACAATAGTGAGACTGAGGCCGGACATTGTGCAAGTGCAGGGGGACGGTCCTTATTAAACTAAAGACACTAGTGAGACTGAGGCCGGACATTGCGCAAGGGCAGGGGGAGGGTCCTTATTAAACTAAAGACACTAGTGAGACTGAGGTCGGACATTGCGCAAGTGCAGGGGGACGGTCCTTATTAAACTAAAGACACTAGTGAGACTGAGGCCGGACATTGCGCAAGTGCAGGGGGACGGTCCTTATTAAACTAAAGACACTAGTGAGACTGAGGCCGGACATTGCGCAAGTGCAGGGGGACGTTCCTTATTAAACTAAAGACAGTAGTGAGACTGAGGCCGGGCATTGCGCAAGTGCAGGGGGACGGTCCTTATTAAACTAAAGACACTAGTGAGACTGAGGCCGGACATTGTGCAAGTGCAGGGGGACGGTCCTTATTAAACTAAAGACACTAGTGAGACTGAGGTCGGACATTGCGCAAGTCCAGGGGGACGGTCCTTATTAAACTAAAGACACTAGTGAGACTGAGGTCGGACATTGCGCAAGTGCAGGGGGACGGTCCTTACTAAACTAAAGACACTAGTGAGACTGAGGCCGGACATTGCGCAAGTGCAGGGGGACGGTCCTTATTAAACTAAAGACACTAGTGAGACTGAGGCCGGACATTGCGCAAGTGCAGGGGGGCGGTCCTTATTAAACTAAAGACACTAGAGAGACTGAGGCCGGACATTGCGCAAGTGCAGGGGGGCGGTCCTTATTAATCTAAAGACACTAGTGAGACTGAGGCCGGACATTGCGCAAGTGCAGGGGGACGGTCGTTATTAATCTAAAGACACTAGTGAGACTGAGGCCGGACATTGTGCAAGTGCAGGGGGACGGTTCGTATACTAAAGGTACTAGTGATACTTAGGCCGAATATTGTGCAAGTGCAGGGGGACGGTCCTTATTAAAATAAAGACACTAGGGAGACTAAGGCCGGACATTGCGCAAGTGCAGGGGGACGGTCCTTATTAAACTAAAGACACTAGTGAGACTGAGGCCGGACATTGCGCAAGTGCAGGGGGACGGTCCTTATTAAACTAAAGACACTAGTGAGACTGAGGCCGGACATTGCGCAAGTGCAGGGGGACGGTCCTTATTAAACTAAAGACACTAGTGAGACTGAGGTCGGACATTGCGCAAGTGCAGGGGGAAGGTCCTTATTAAACTAAAGACACTAGTGAGACTGAGGCCGGACATTGTGCAAGTGCAGGGGGACGGTCCTTATTAAACTAAAGACACTAGTGAGACTGAGGCCGGACATTGCGCAAGTGCAGGGGGACGGTCCTTATTAAACTAAAGACACTAGTGAGACTGAGGCCGGACATTGCGCAAGTGCAGGGGGGCGGTCCTTATTAAACTAAAGACACTAGTGAGACTGAGGCCGGACATTGTGCAAGTGCAGGGGGACGGTCCTTATTAAACCAAAGACACTAGTGAGTCTGAGGCCAGACATTGTGCAAGTGCAGGGGGACAGTCCTTATTAAACTAAAGACACTAGAGAGACTGAGGCCGGACATTTTGCAAGTGCAGGGGGACGGTCCTTATTAAACTAAAGACACTAGTGAGACTGAGGCCGGACATTGCACAAGTGCAGGGGGACGGTCCTTATTAAACTAAAGACACTAGTGAGACTGAGGCCGGACATTGCGCGAGTGCAGGGGGGCGGTCCCTATTAAACTAAAGACACTAGAGAGACTGAGGCCGGACATTGCGCAAGTACAGGGGGGCGGTCCTTATTAAACTAAAGACACAAGTGAGACTGAGGCCAGACATTGCGCAAGTGCAGGGGGACGGTCCTTATTAAACTAAAGACACTAGTGAGACTGAGGCCGGACATTGTGCAAGTGCAGGGGGACGGTTCTTATACTAAAGGTACTAGTGATACTTAGGCCGAATATTGTGCAAGTGCAGGGGGACGGTCCTTATTAAACTAAAGACACTAGTGAGACTGAGGCCGGACATTGTGTAAGTGCAGGGGGACGGTCCTTATTAAACGAAAGACACTAGTGAGACTGAGGCCGGACATTGTGCAAGTGCAGGGGGACGGTCCTTATTAAACTAAAGACACTAGTGAGACTGAGGCCGGACATTGCGCAAGTGCAGGGGGACGGTCCTTATTAAACTAAAGACACTAGTGAGACTGAGGCCGGACATTGCGCAAGTGCAGGGGGGCGGTCCTTATTAAACTAAAGACACTGGAGAGACTGAGGCCGGACATTGCGCAAGTGCAGGGGGGCGGTCCTTATTAATCTAAAGACACTAGTGAGACTGAGGCCGGACATTGCGCAAGTGCAGGGGGACGGTCGTTATTAATCTAAAGACACTAGTGCGACTGAGGCCGGACATTGTGCAAGTGCAGGGAGACGGTTCTTATACTAAAGGTACTAGTGATACTTAGGCCGAATATTGTGCAAGTGCAGGGGGACGGTCCTTATTAAAATAAAGACACTAGGGAGACTAAGGCCGGACATTGCGCAAGTGCAGGGGGACGGTCCTTATTAAACTAAAGACACTAGTGAGACTGAGACCGGACATTGCGCAAGTGCAGGGGGACGGTCCTTATTAAACTAAAGACAGTAGTGAGACTGAGGCCGGACATTGCGCAAGTGCAGGGGGACGGTCCTTATTAAACTAAAGACACTAGTGAGACTGAGGCCGGACATTGCGCAAGTGCAGGGGGACGGTCCTTATTAAACTAAAGACACTAGTGAGACTGAGGTCGGACATTGCGCAAGTGCAGGGGGAAGGTCCTTATTAAACTAAAGACACTAGTGAGACTGAGGCCGGACATTGCGCAAGTGCAGGGGGACGGTCCTTATTAAACTAAAGACACTAGTGAGACTGAGGTCGGACATTGCGCAAGTGCAGGGGGAAGGTCCTTATTAAACTAAAGACACTAGTGAGACTGAGGCCGGACATTGTGCAAGTGCAGGGGGACGGTCCTTAATAAACTAAAGACACTAGTGAGACTGAGGCCGGACATTGCGCAAGTGCAGGGGGGCGGTCCTTATTAAACTAAAGACACTAGTGAGACTGAGGCCGGACATTGTGCAAGTGCAGGGGGACGGTCCTTATTAAACCAAAGACACTAGTGAGTCTGAGGCCAGACATTGTGCAAGTGCAGGGGGACAGTCCTTATTAAACTAAAGACACTAGAGAGACTGAGGCCGGACATTTTGCAAGTGCAGGGGGACGGTCCTTATTAAACTAAAGACACTAGTGAGACTGAGGCCGGACATTGCATAAGTGCAGGGGGACGGTCCTTATTAAACTAAAGACACTAGTGAGACTGAGGCCGGACATTGTGCAAGTGCAGGGGGACGGTCCTTATTAAACCAAAGACACTAGTGAGTCTGAGGCCAGACATTGTGCAAGTGCAGGGGGACAGTCCTTATTAAACTAAAGACACTAGTGAGACTGAGGCCGGACATTGCGCAAGTGCAGGGGGACGTTCCTTATTAAACTAAAGACAGTAGTGAGACTGAGGCCGGGCATTGCGCAAGTGCAGGGGGACGGTCCTTATTAAACTAAAGACACTAGTGAGACTGAGGCCGGACATTGTGCAAGTGCAGGGGGACGGTCCTTATTAAACTAAAGACACTAGTGAGACTGAGGTCGGACATTGCGCAAGTCCAGGGGGACGGTCCTTATTAAACTAAAGACACTAGTGAGACTGAGGTCGGACATTGCGCAAGTGCAGGGGGACGGTCCTTACTAAACTAAAGACACTAGTGAGACTGAGGCCGGACATTGCGCAAGTGCAGGGGGACGGTCCTTATTAAACTAAAGACACTAGTGAGACTGAGGCCGGACATTGCGCAAGTGCAGGGGGGCGGTCCTTATTAAACTAAAGACACTAGAGAGACTGAGGCCGGACATTGCGCAAGTGCAGGGGGGCGGTCCTTATTAATCTAAAGACACTAGTGAGACTGAGGCCGGACATTGCGCAAGTGCAGGGGGACGGTCGTTATTAATCTAAAGACACTAGTGAGACTGAGGCCGGACATTGTGCAAGTGCAGGGGGACGGTTCGTATACTAAAGGTACTAGTGATACTTAGGCCGAATATTGTGCAAGTGCAGGGGGACGGTCCTTATTAAAATAAAGACACTAGGGAGACTAAGGCCGGACATTGCGCAAGTGCAGGGGGACGGTCCTTATTAAACTAAAGACACTAGTGAGACTGAGACCGGACATTGCGCAAGTGCAGGGGGACGGTCCTTATTAAACTAAAGACAGTAGTGAGACTGAGGCCGGACATTGCGCAAGTGCAGGGGGACGGTCCTTATTAAACTAAAGACACTAGTGAGACTGAGGCCGGACATTGCGCAAGTGCAGGGGGACGGTCCTTATTAAACTAAAGACACTAGTGAGACTGAGGTCGGACATTGCGCAAGTGCAGGGGGAAGGTCCTTATTAAACTAAAGACACTAGTGAGACTGAGGCCGGACATTGTGCAAGTGCAGGGGGACGGTCCTTATTAAACTAAAGACACTAGTGAGACTGAGGCCGGACATTGCGCAAGTGCAGGGGGACGGTCCTTATTAAACTAAAGACACTAGTGAGACTGAGGCCGGACATTGCGCAAGTGCAGGGGGGCGGTCCTTATTAAACTAAAGACACTAGTGAGACTGAGGCTGGACATTGTGCAAGTGCAGGGGGACGGTCCTTATTAAACCAAAGACACTAGTGAGTCTGAGGCCAGACATTGTGCAAGTGCAGGGGGACAGTCCTTATTAAACTAAAGACACTAGAGAGACTGAGGCCGGACATTTTGCAAGTGCAGGGGGACGGTCCTTATTAAACTAAAGACACTAGTGAGACTGAGGCCGGACATTGCACAAGTGCAGGGGGACGGTCCTTATTAAACTAAAGACACTAGTGAGACTGAGGCCGGACATTGCGCGAGTGCAGGGGGGCGGTCCCTATTAAACTAAAGACACTAGAGAGACTGAGGCCGGACATTGCGCAAGTACAGGGGGGCGGTCCTTATTAAACTAAAGACACAAGTGAGACTGAGGCCAGACATTGCGCAAGTGCAGGGGGACGGTCCTTATTAAACTAAAGACACTACTGAGACTGAGGCCGGACATTGTGCAAGTGCAGGGGGACGGTTCTTATACTAAAGGTACTAGTGATACTTAGGCCGAATATTGTGCAAGTGCAGGGGGACGGTCCTTATTAAACTAAAGACACTAGTGAGACTGAGGCCGGACATTGTGTAAGTGCAGGGGGACGGTCCTTATTAAACGAAAGACACTAGTGAGACTGAGGCCGGACATTGTGCAAGTGCAGGGGGACGGTCCTTATTAAATTAAAGACACTAGAGAGACTGAGGCCGGACATTGCGCAAGTGCAGGGGGACGGTCCTTATTAAACTAAAGACACTAGTGAGACTGAGGCCGGACATTGCGCAAGTGCAGGTGGACGGTCCTTATTAAACTAAAGACACTAGTGAGACTGAGGCCGGACATTGCGCAAGTGCAGGGGGACGGTCCTTATTAAACTAAAGACACTAGTGAGACTGAGGCCGGACATTGCGCAAGTGCAGGGGGGCGGTCCTTATTAAACTAAAGACACTGGAGAGACTGAGGCCGGACATTGCGCAAGTGCAGGGGGGCGGTCCTTATTAATCTAAAGACACTAGTGAGACTGAGGCCGGACATTGCGCAAGTGCAGGGGGACGGTCGTTATTAATCTAAAGACACTAGTGCGACTGAGGCCGGACATTGTGCAAGTGCAGGGAGACGGTTCTTATACTAAAGGTACTAGTGATACTTAGGCCGAATATTGTGCAAGTGCAGGGGGACGGTCCTTATTAAAATAAAGACACTAGGGAGACTAAGGCCGGACATTGCGCAAGTGCAGGGGGACGGTCCTTATTAAACTAAAGACACTAGTGAGACTGAGACCGGACATTGCGCAAGTGCAGGGGGACGGTCCTTATTAAACTAAAGACAGTAGTGAGACTGAGGCCGGACATTGCGCAAGTGCAGGGGGACGGTCCTTATTAAACTAAAGACACTAGTGAGACTGAGGCCGGACATTGCGCAAGTGCAGGGGGACGGTCCTTATTAAACTAAAGACACTAGTGAGACTGAGGTCGGACATTGCGCAAGTGCAGGGGGAAGGTCCTTATTAAACTAAAGACACTAGTGAGACTGAGGCCGGACATTGCGCAAGTGCAGGGGGACGGTCCTTATTAAACTAAAGACACTAGTGAGACTGAGGTCGGACATTGCGCAAGTGCAGGGGGAAGGTCCTTATTAAACTAAAGACACTAGTGAGACTGAGGCCGGACATTGTGCAAGTGCAGGGGGACGGTCCTTAATAAACTAAAGACACTAGTGAGACTGAGGCCGGACATTGCGCAAGTGCAGGGGGGCGGTCCTTATTAAACTAAAGACTCTAGTGAGACTGAGGCCGGACATTGTGCAAGTGCAGGGGGACGGTCCTTATTAAACCAAAGACACTAGTGAGTCTGAGGCCAGACATTGTGCAAGTGCAGGGGGACAGTCCTTATTAAACTAAAGACACTAGAGAGACTGAGGCCGGACATTTTGCAAGTGCAGGGGGACGGTCCTTATTAAACTAAAGACACTAGTGAGACTGAGGCCGGACATTGCAGAAGTGCAGGGGGACGGTCCTTATTAAACTAAAGACACTAGTGAGACTGAGGCCGGACATTGTGCAAGTGCAGGGGGACGGTCCTTATTAAACCAAAGACACTAGTGAGTCTGAGGCCAGACATTGTGCAAGTGCAGGGGGACAGTCCTTATTAAACTAAAGACACTAGTGAGACTGAGGCCGGACATTGTGCAAGTGCAGGGGGACGGTCCTTATTAAATTAAAGACACTAGAGAGACTGAGGCCGGACATTGCGCAAGTGCAGGGGGACGGTCCTTATTAAACTAAAGACACTAGTGAAACTGAGGCCGGACATTGCGCAAGTGCAGGGGGACGGTCCTTATTAAACTAAAGACACTAGTGAGACTGAGGCCGGACATTGCGCAAGTGCAGGGGGACGGTCCTTATTAAACTAAAGACACTAGTGAGACTGAGGCCGGACATTGCGCAAGTGCAGGGGGGCGGTCCTTATTAAACTAAAGACACTGGAGAGACTGAGGCCGGACATTGCGCAAGTGCAGGGGGGCGGTCCTTATTAATCTAAAGACACTAGTGCGACTGAGGCCGGACATTGTGCAAGTGCAGGGAGACGGTTCTTATACTAAAGGTACTAGTGATACTTAGGCCGAATATTGTGCAAGTGCAGGGGGACAGTCCTTATTAAAATAAAGACACTAGGGAGACTAAGGCCGGACATTGCGCAAGTGCAGGGGGACGGTCCTTATTAAACTAAAGACACTAGTGAGACTGAGACCGGACATTGCGCAAGTGCAGGGGGACGGTCCTTATTAAACTAAAGACAGTAGTGAGACTGAGGCCGGACATTGCGCAAGTGCAGGGGGACGGTCCTTATTAAACTAAAGACACTAGTGAGACTGAGGCCGGACATTGCGCAAGTGCAGGGGGACGGTCCTTATTAAACTAAAGACACTAGTGAGACTGAGGTCGGACATTGCGCAAGTGCAGGGGGAAGGTCCTTATTAAACTAAAGACACTAGTGAGACTGAGGCCGGACATTGCGCAAGTGCAGGGGGACGGTCCTTATTAAACTAAAGACACTAGTGAGACTGAGGCCGGACATTGCGCAAGTGCAGGGGGACGGTCCTTATTAAACTAAAGACACTAGTGAGACTGAGGTCGGACATTGCGCAAGTGCAGGGGGAAGGTCCTTATTAAACTAAAGACACTAGTGAGACTGAGGCCGGACATTGTGCAAGTGCAGGGGGACGGTCCTTATTAAACTAAAGACACTAGTGAGACTGAGGCCGGACATTGCGCAAGTGCAGGGGGGCGGTCCTTATTAAACTAAAGACACTAGTGAGACTGAGGCCGGACATTGTGCAAGTGCAGGGGGACGGTCCTTATTAAACCAAAGACACTAGTGAGTCTGAGGCCAGACATTGTGCAAGTGCAGGGGGACAGTCCTTATTAAACTAAAGACACTAGAGAGACTGAGGCCGGACATTTTGCAAGTGCAGGGGGACGGTCCTTATTAAACTAAAGACACTAGTGAGACTGAGGCCGGACATTGCACAAGTGCAGGGGGACGGTCCTTATTAAACTAAAGACACTAGTGAGACTGAGGCCGGACATTGCGCGAGTGCAGGGGGGCGGTCCTTATTAAACTAAAGACACTAGAGAGACTGAGGCCGGACATTGCGCAAGTACAGGGGGGCGGTCCTTATTAAACTAAAGACACTAGTGAGACTGAGGCCGGACATTGTGAAGTGCAGGGGGACGGTCCTTATTAAACTAAAGACACTAGTGAGACTGAGGCCGGACATTGCACAAGTGCAGGGGGACGGTCCTTATTAAACTAAAGACACTAGTGAGACTGAGGCCGGACATTGCGGGAGTGCAGGGGGGCGGGCCTTATTAAACTAAAGACACTAGTGAGACTGAAGTCGGACATTGCGCAAGTGCAGGGGGACGGTCCTTATTAAACTAAAGACACTAGTGAGACTGAGGCCGGACATTGTGAAGTGCAGGGGGACGGTCCTTATTAAACTAAAGAAACTAGTGAGACTGAGGCCGGACATTGTGTAAGTGCAGGGGGACGGTCCTTATTAAACGAAAGACACTAGTGAGACTGAGGCCGGACATTGTGCAAGTGCAGGGGGACGGTCCTTATTAAACTAAAGACACTAGAGAGACTGAGGCCGGACATTGCGCAAGTGCAGGGGGACGGTCCTTATTAAACTAAAGACACTAGTGAGACTGAGGCCGGACATTGCGCAAGTGCAGGGGGACGGTCCTTATTAAACTAAAGACACTAGTGAGACTGAGGCCGGACATTGCGCAAGTGCAGGGGGACGGTCCTTATTAAACTAAAGACACTTGTGAGACTGAGGCCGGACATTGCGCAAGTGCAGGGGGGCGGTCCTTATTAAACTAAAGACACTAGAGAGACTGAGGCCGGACATTGTGCAAGTGCAGGGGGGCGGTCCTTATTAATCTAAAGACACTAGTGAGACTGAGGCCGGACATTGCGCAAGTGCAGGGGGACGGTCGTTATTAATCTAAAGACACTAGTGAGACTAAGGCCGGACATTTTACAAGTGCAGGGGGACGGTTCTTATACTAAAGGTACTAGTGATACTTAGGCCGAATATTGTGCAAGTGCAGGGGGACGGTCCTTATTAAAATAAAGACACTAGGGAGACTAAGGCCGGACATTGCGCAAGTGCAGGGGGACGGTCCTTATTAAACTAAAGACACTAGTGAGACTGACACCGGACATTGCGCAAGTGCAGGGGGACGGTCCTTATTAAACTAAAGACAGTAGTGAGACTGAGGCCGGACATTGCGCAAGTGCAGGGGGACGGTCCTTATTAAACTAAAGACACTAGTGAGACTGAGGCCGGACATTGCGCAAATGCAGGGGGACGGTCCTTATTAAACTAAAGACACTAGTGAGACTGAGGTCGGACATTGCGCAAGTGCAGGGGGAAGGTCCTTATTAAACTAAAGACACTAGTGAGACTGAGGCCGGACATTGTGCAAGTGCAGGGGGACGGTCCTTATTAAACTAAAGACACTAGTGAGACTGAGGCCGGACATTGCGCAAGTGCAGGGGGGCGGTCCTTATTAAACTAAAGACACTAGAGAGACTGAGGCCGGACATTGTGCAAGTGCAGGGGGGCGGTCCTTATTAATCTAAAGACACTAGTGAGACTGAGGCCGGACATTGCGCAAGTGCAGGGGGACGTTCGTTATTAATCTAAAGACACTAGTGAGACTAAGGCCGGACATTGTACAAGTGCAGGGGGACGGTTCTTATACTAAAGGTACTAGTGATACTTAGGCCGAATATTGTGCAAGTGCAGGGGGACGGTCCTTATTAAAATAAAGACACTAGGGAGACTAAGGCCGGACATTGCGCAAGTGCAGGGGGACGGTCCTTATTAAACTAAAGACACTAGTGAGACTGACACCGGACATTGCGCAAGTGCAGGGGGACGGTCCTTATTAAACTAAAGACAGTAGTGAGACTGAGGCCGGACATTGCGCAAGTGCAGGGGGACGGTCCTTATTAAACTAAAGACACTAGTGAGACTGAGGCCGGACATTGCGCAAATGCAGGGGGACGGTCCTTATTAAACTAAAGACACTAGTGAGACTGAGGTCGGACATTGCGCAAGTGCAGGGGGAAGGTCCTTATTAAACTAAAGACACTAGTGAGACTGAGGCCGGACATTGTGCAAGTGCAGGGGGACGGTCCTTATTAAACTAAAGACACTAGTGAGACTGAGGCCGGACATTGCGCAAGTGCAGGGGGGCGGTCCTTATTAAACTAAAGACACCAGTGAGACTGAGGCCGGACATTGTGCAAGTGCAGGGGGACGGTCCTTATTAAACCAAAGACACTAGTGAGTCTGAGGCCAGACATTGTGCAAGTGCAGGGGGACAGTCCTTATTAAACTAAAGACACTAGAGAGACTGAGGCCGGACATTTTGCAAGTGCAGGGGGACGGTCCTTATTAAACTAAAGACACTAGTGAGACTGAGGCCGGACATTGCACAAGTGCAGGGGGACGGTCCTTATTAAACTAAAGACACTAGTGAGACTGAGGCCGGACATTGCGCGAGTGCAGGGGGGCGGTCCCTATTAAACTAAAGACACTAGAGAGACTGAGGCCGGACATTGCGCAAGTACAGGGGGGCGGTCCTTATTAAACTAAAGACACAAGTGAGACTGAGGCCAGACATTGCGCAAGTGCAGAGGGACGGTCCTTATTAAACTAAAGACACTAGTGAGACTGAGGCCGGACATTGTGCAAGTGCAGGGGGACGGTTCTTATACTAAAGATACTAGTGATACTTAGGCCGAATATTGTGCAAGTGCAGGGGGACGGTCCTTATTAAACTAAAGACACTAGTGAGACTGAGGCCGGACATTGCGCAAGTGCACGGGGACGGTCCTTATTAAACTAAAGACAATAGTGAGACTGAGGCCGGACATTGTGCAAGTGCAGGGGGACGGTCCTTATTAAACTAAAGACACTAGTGAGACTGAGGCCGGACATTGCGCAAGGGCAGGGGGAGGGTCCTTATTAAACTAAAGACACTAGTGAGACTGAGGTCGGACATTGCGCAAGTGCAGGGGGACGGTCCTTATTAAACTAAAGACACTAGTGAGACTGAGGCCGGACATTGCGCAAGTGCAGGGGGACGGTCCTTATTAAACTGAAGACACTAGTGAGACTGAGGCCGGACATTGCGCAAGTGCAGGGGGACGTTCCTTATTAAACTAAAGACAGTAGTGAGACTGAGGCCGGGCATTGCGCAAGTGCAGGGGGACGGTCCTTATTAAACTAAAGACACTAGTGAGACTGAGGCCGGACATTGTGCAAGTGCAGGGGGACGGTCCTTATTAAACTAAAGACACTAGTGAGACTGAGGTCGGACATTGCGCAAGTCCAGGGGGACGGTCCTTATTAAACTAAAGACACTAGTGAGACTGAGGTCGGACATTGCGCAAGTGCAGGGGGACGGTCCTTACTAAACTAAAGACACTAGTGAGACTGAGGCCGGACATTGCGCAAGTGCAGGGGGACGGTCCTTATTAAACTAAAGACACTAGTGAGACTGAGGCCGGACATTGCGCAAGTGCAGGGGGGCGGTCCTTATTAAACTAAAGACACTAGAGAGACTGAGGCCGGACATTGCGCAAGTGCAGGGGGGCGGTCCTTATTAATCTAAAGACACTAGTGAGACTGAGGCTGGACATTGCGCAAGTGCAGGGGAACGGTCGTTATTAATCTAAAGACACTAGTGAGACTGAGGCCGGACATTGTGCAAGTGCAGGGGGACGGTTCGTATACTAAAGGTACTAGTGATACTTAGGCCGAATATTGTGCAAGTGCAGGGGGACGGTCCTTATTAAAATAAAGACACTAGGGAGACTAAGGCCGGACATTGCGCAAGTGCAGGGGGACGGTCCTTATTAAACTAAAGACACTAGTGAGACTGAGACCGGACATTGCGCAAGTGCAGGGGGACGGTCCTTATTAAACTAAAGACAGTAGTGAGACTGAGGCCGGACATTGCGCAAGTGCAGGGGGACGGTCCTTATTAAACTAAAGACACTAGTGAGACTGAGGCCGGACATTGCGCAAGTGCAGGGGGACGGTCCTTATTAAACTAAAGACACTAGTGAGACTGAGGTCGGACATTGCGCAAGTGCAGGGGGAAGGTCCTTATTAAACTAAAGACACTAGTGACACTGAGGCCGGACATTGTGCAAGTGCAGGGGGACGGTCCTTATTAAACTAAAGACACTAGTGAGACTGAGGCCGGACATTGCGCAAGTGCAGGGGGGCGGTCCTTATTAAACTAAAGACACTAGTGAGACTGAGGCCGGACATTGTGCAAGTGCAGGGGGACGGTCCTTATTAAACCAAAGACACTAGTGAGTCTGAGGCCAGACATTGTGCAAGTGCAGGGGGACAGTCCTTATTAAACTAAAGACACTAGAGAGACTCAGGCCGGACATTTTGCAAGTGCAGGGGGACGGTCCTTATTAAACTAAAGACACTAGTGAGACTGAGGCCGGACATTGCACAAGTGCAGGGGGACGGTCCTTATTAAACTAAAGACACTAGTGAGACTGAGGCCGGACATTGTGCAAGTGCAGGGGGACGGTTCTTATACTAAAGGTACTAGTGATACTTAGGCCGAATATTGTGCAAGTGCAGGGGGACGGTCCTTATAAAACTAAAGACACTAGTGAGACTGAGGCCGGACATTGCGCAAGTGCAGGGGGACGGTCCTTATTAAACTAAAGACACTAGTGAGACTGAGGCCGGACATTGTGCAAGTGCAGGGGGACGGTCCTTATTAAACTGAAGACACTAGTGAGACTGAGGCCGGACATTGCGCAAGGGCAGGGGGAGGGTCCTTATTAAACTAAAGACACTAGTGAGACTGAGGTCGGACATTGCGCAAGTGCAGGGGGACGGTCCTTATTAAACTAAAGACACTAGTGAGACTGAGGCCGGACATTGCGCGAGTGCAGGGGGGCGGTCCTTATTAAACTAAAGACACTAGAGAGACTGAGGCCGGACATTGCGCAAGTACAGGGGGGCGGTCCTTATTAAACTAAAGACACAAGTGAGACTGAGGCCGGACATTGCGCAAGTGCAGGGGGACGGTCCTTATTAAACTAAAGACACTAGTGAGACTGAGGCCGGACACTGTGCAAGTGCAGGGGGACGGTTCTTATACTAAAGGTACTAGTGATACTTAGGCCGAATATTGTGCAAGTGCAGGGGGACGGTCCTTATTAAACTAAAGACACTAGTGAGACTGCGGCCGGACATTGCGCAAGTGCAGGGGGACGGTCCTTATTAAACTAAAGACACTAGTGAGACTGAGGCCGGACATTGCTCAAGGGCAGGGGGAGGGTCCTTATTAAACTAAAGACACTAGTGAGACTGAGGTCGGACATTGCGCAAGTGCAGGGGGACGGTCCTTATTAAACTAAAGACACTAGTGAGACTGAGGCCGGACATTGCGCAAGTGCAGGGGGACGGTCCTTATTAAACTAAAGACACTAGTGAGACTGAGGCCGGACATTGCGCAAGTGCAGGGGGACGTTCCTTATTAAACTAAAGACAGTAGTGAGACTGAGGCCGGGCATTGCGCAAGTGCAGGGGGACGGTCCTTATTAAACTAAAGACACTAGTGAGACTGAGGCCGGACATTGTGCAAGTGCAGGGGGACGGTCCTTATTAAACTAAAGACACTAGTGAGACTGAGGTCGGACATTGCGCAAGTGCAGGGGGACGGTCCTTATTAAACTAAAGACCCTAGTGAGACTGAGGTCGGACATTGCGCAAGTGCAGGGGGACGGTCCTTATTAAACTAAAGACACTAGTGAGACTGAGGCCGGACATTGCGCAAGTGCAGGGGGACGGTCCTTATTAAACTAAAGACACTAGTGAGACTGAGGCCGGACATTGCGTAAGTGCAGGGGGACGGTCCTTATTAAACTAAAGACACTAGTGAGACTGAGGCCGGACATTGCGCAAGTGCAGGGGGACGGTTCTTATCCTGCTTCTGATGCCGGTACAGCGCAAGTGTGGGGGACAGCCCTTATTATTCTTATGGTGCTTATGATCCTTGAGATAGATAGGCAGATATTGTGCATGTGCAAGAGGACGGTCCTTATCATACTAAAGGTACTAGTCATACTTAGGCCGGATATTGTGCAAAGGGACGGTCCTTATGATAGTTCTGATGTCAGCACAGTGCAAACGAGAGGGGCAGGCCTTATGATTCTTATGGTACTTATGATCCTTGTGATACTTAGGAAGATATTGTGCATTTGCAAGAGGGCGGTCCTTATCATACTAAAGGTACTAGTGGCATTCAGGCCGGACATTGTGCAAGTGCAGGGGGATAGTTCTGAT
Source organism: Triturus cristatus (assembly GCF_964204655.1). Classification (NCBI taxonomy): domain Eukaryota; kingdom Metazoa; phylum Chordata; class Amphibia; order Caudata; family Salamandridae; genus Triturus; species Triturus cristatus. The sequence continues at coordinate 862,826,800 of NC_140590.1, forward strand.
GCCGGTACAGTGCAAGTGAGAGGGGCAGCCGCCCTTATTATTCTTATGGTACTTATGATCCTTGTGATACTTAGGCAGATATTGTGCATGTGCAAGAGGGCGGTCCTTATCATAGTAAAGGTACTAGTGATACTTAGGCCGGGCATTGTGTAAGTGCAGGGGGACAGTTCTTATGCTACTTATAATAAATCTGATGCCGGTACAAGTGCAAGAGGACAGTCCCAATGGTACTTATGATACTTGTGATGCTTTGGCCAGATTTTGTGCAGCTTCAGGAGGATAGTTCTTATGATCGCACTTAAGCAGATAACATGCAAGTCCTAGAGGATAATCCTTATGATTCTTATGGTACTTATTATACTTGTGATATTTAGGCCTGATATTGTGCAGCTGTAGGAGGACTGTTTTTAGGATGATACTTAGGCATATATTGTGCATATGCAGGAGGACGGTCCCAATGATACTTATGATACTTATGGTACTTGTGATACTCATGCCAAATATTGTGCAAGTGCAGGAGGATGGTTCTTATGTACTTAATCGTACTGATGATAGTTATGATATTTACTTCGGTAGATACTGTGCACGTGCAGGGGGGCAGTCCGTACAATACTTATGGTACTTGTGATACTTAAGCATGATATTGTGCAAATGCAGGAGGACAGCCTGTGAAATACTTAAAAACATGTTTCATTGGAGTTTCCAACAAAACGAAAATCAACAGTCTGGGTTAATTGTTGAAACAGCATGCAGTTCAATATGTGCTGTGCATCAGTCGTCATATATTTACAGTGAGAATATCCAAGGATATCTGTACATGACAAATCTTGTTACATTGATAGCAACCCTTTCCAGCACACGTAGTAATCCCCCCCACCCCTACTGCCACCCAACATATGCCCCTGCCTGTAAATATTTCACACAACATTATATACCCCTCATACCCTAACCATACATATAAAGCCTCTCACATTCAATGATGGGAAAGTAGTAGGTGTGTCTAAGACTGTCCCTCCTCTGGCTGTCTCTCAGGCAACGGGGAACAATCAGGGGTATCAGGTTCAGGCTCCATGGGGAAATCCACTAAATTATCCAACACCCTGCCTGTATCCGTCGACCCCTGTCCTCTTCTTGTCTCTTGGAATAATCCTACATATCCTGCCCACCGGGTGAGGTTTTCCCTCCATTTAACCAACGTTGGGCATCTAGAGGCCTTCAGTGCATGGTTATATTCCACTTTGCAAGGACCAGTGCGAATCTGGTGATAATTTTACGTTTGTTGGGCAGGTCAATGGAGCATATGGGAATGACCACTAGGTATCCTCATTGATACACTCAACTACCTCCTTCCAATAATCAACCAACGTGAGGCAAGACCGCACCTGGGGCAGGCTAACTCAGCTGTTCAGAAGAGTCAGATGATCTTACCAGGAGTGAGGTATGCCCTGTGCAAAAATTAAAAATTAATTAAATCTGGCATTCCTAGAGACTGTGTAAGTGTTGGTAAGTATCATAGCCCATTCCACTTCTGTAATTGGGAGTGCAATGTCCTCTTCTCATTTCTCACACAGCTCCACCAGGGGTGTAGCAATGTTGGACCGCAGAGCCTGATACAGGCATGTCACTGGCCAGTCACAGTGCACAGAACTAGGGAACTTTTGTGGGGAGGAGCTTCAGCAACTCCAGCTCTCTAGTGTTCATGTAGGGTCGCTAACACTGCTTGATATAAAAGAAATGCCCCCCCCCGGTAGTTCATAAGGTGGTTGATAAGTTGTCCAATGTCAGGAGTTCCCCATCCCTGTATAGATTGCCCACCTGGGTTACCCCATATTGAGACGAGTCCGCTAGACCTCTCGGAATCATCTGTTCCAAACCCGGCAGTGGAAGATCTGGTAAATAGGGCATCCCAGCATGAGTACGTTGGATGGAACGCTGCCAACAGAGAGGAATAACATGCAAGTCCACAGTACCTCCCTGAAGAGGTCGCTTGGGGTTCAATAGAACCTGAAATAGTGTACAGAGACTCATAGTCACTCCCTCGATTTCCTCCCTTCATTCGCAAAAAGATCCACTGGTTGAACCACTGGAGTTGCACTGCCAGGTAGCAGACCTTGAAGTTTGGCGCCCCCAGTCCCACCTCTGCCCTTGGAAATTGTAACTTAGCCAATACCACTCTGCACCTGGCCGTCTCCCATATAAGTTCAATCAACAACGAATCTAGGTCCAGAAAAATCCAGCGGGAATAATGATGGGCAGTGTGGTGAAGAAGTACAGCAGTGGGGAAGTGCCACCATCTCTGCCGCCGCTAGTAGCAGGGTCTTCCAAAAGTCCACACTAGCGTGAAGCCCTCTGAGGGCTACACTGATGTTGCTTTCCAGGACATCTTGTGGGTCATAGTAGACCTTGACTCCTAAGTATTTCAGGCAGGTCCCGTCCCAGGCAAGGCCACGCAGATCTTGAGTTTGGGGCACTGCACCACTGAGTGGAAATAAATGAGATTTATGGCAATTAGTAAGGGGGCCTGAGGATTTTCTAAAAAGCTCCAGAAGTGCTATTGCTCCCGACTGGTCTTCCTCCACATCACACAGAAACAAAAACATATTGTCCGCGTACAGGGCAGTGTGGTGTAATCTACTTCGAATGTCCAATCCCCTATACAGTGCTCCAGAGCGTGCACTGCTAGCAAATGGTTCAACTGCAATGGCAAATAGTAATAGGGAGAGTGGGCATCCCTGCCTAGTGCCCCTTCCTATAATGTAAGAATCGGAGGTACATTTTCTGATTCAGACTCGAGCGGTGGGTGCCAAGTACAAGAACCTAGTCCAATGGGCAAACCCACATCCTAGGCTGTTCTTCAACATCACTCAATAAACGAAGTCCCAGGGAACGTTATTGAATGCTTTTTCGATGTCAATTGCCACAATCACTATTCTATGCTTGTCTGGGATCTCCGCTTCAGGGTCAAAGAGAAGCCTGTGGATATTGATTGCTGTGTTGGCCCCGGGACAAACTCAGCTTGGTCATTACAAATTAATCTGGGCATAAAAGGCAGGAGGCGAGTGGCCAATATTCGGCTAAGAATTTTATAATGCATCTTTAGGAAGGATAAGGTCTGCCTGGTTTCAGTAGTGGGACAACCAGAGCCTCTCTAGTGGAGGTAGATAAGCACCCCATCTCTTGGGCTGCTGCATAGAGGGTGACCAGCATAGAATTCCACTGGTAGGCCATGGGTCGAAGGGACCTTCCTTTGAGTCATGGCCTTAATTGCTTCTTGTATCTCCTGGAGCATGATAGCCCGTCCCAGGGCCTCCGCGTCCTCTGGCATATGTTTTGGGAGAATCAGGGGGTCCAAAAAGTTGCCCATCAGTCAGGGGCAACATTGGTGGGGGGGGCACATAGTGTTGTAAAGTATTGTTCGAATCTACTATGTATGCTTTCTTGGGTATAGAGGTGTTGTCCGAGTTCTGACTCTATCTACAGTATTAGGGAGTTCCTAGGTTTAGCCAGCCAGGCCAGTAGGGTCCCTGCCTTATCGCGCTCAGCATGGGTGCGTATCATATACTCGGGATCAGTGGCGGCTGGCTCAGGGAAGCAAGGGGGGCGGGGCAGGGCAGGGCGCAGCAGTGGTGAAGCCGACAGATGACGGAATACGTATTATTTATTTATTTATACCTCGTCCATCGTCCGTCGGCTTGCCTCCTGCCGCGCCCTGCCCTGCCCCACCGAGCTTACCTGGGCCGGTCGTCGCTGCTCTGGATGATCGAAACAATGGAGCTCCTCAGCATGAACAGCCATCTGCTCCTTAGCATCCAAGAGCTGTTGCTTTAAACCTGGATTCCCAGGCCTAGCAAGTACCAAGTCTTGCAACGCTCTCTCATGGGTTTCAACTTCCCCTACTAGTGTGTGCCGCACTTCGGGCCCGATTCACAGAATTAACTTAAGACTAAATCCTAAACTTACTACTTCGTGGTATTCACAGAATGCACTTACTACTTTTGGTATTCACAGACTGCACTTACTACTTTTGGTATTCACAGAATGGATTTACGACTACTAACTTTACGTCTGCACTCGGGCCGGAAATTCCGGCCCGGAGGCGGAGCTTCCGGCCCGGAGGTGGAGATTTCGGCCATGGCTAAATCTCCGCCACCGGCCGGAATCCCCGCCTCCGGCCCGGAAGCCCCGCCCCCGGCCCGGAAGCTCCGCCTCCGGGCTGGAATTTCCGGCCCAAGTGCGGACGTAAAGTTAGTAGTCGTAAATCCATTCTGTGAATACCAAAAGTAGTAAGTGTAGTCTGTGAATACCAAAAGTAGTAAGTGCATTCTGTGAATACCACAAAGTAGTAAGTTTAGGATTTAGTCTTAAGTTAATTCTGTGAATTGGGCCCTTCCACTATCTCCGCTATACATCGCCCCCTAATGACTGACTTAGATGCATCCCATTCAACAAGGGGTGAAGTGGTTGTGGCCTTGTTTTTAGCAAAATTATTTTGTTTGGCTTCACCGATGATTTGTAGAAACACTGGGTCCTCTTGGATCTCCACCAATAGGCTCCAGTCTAGTATTTGAGGTCACTATCAATGCCAGTTCTGAGAGAGTGACACCAGGTTGTGGTCCGAGACCAACCGACACAGGTATTCAATGTTCCAGACCATCCCATGGACCCCTGGAGAGCACAGGAAAGCATCAAGGTGCACATGCAGTTAAAGCATCCCCGAGTAGAACAAATGTTCTCTGGCCCCGCGGTGCAGGCATCTCCAGGGATCCACCAATACTCATCCCTGCTACCAGGTCGTGAAAGCCCACGCCAATCAGTGGACCAGGAAGTCCCCCAGCAGTGGGTGAGATCTTTTGAGGGTCTGGTCCGCAACACAGTCAAAGTCCCAGCCCTGCGGTATTTTGGGTGCCATATATAGAGCCAGGATTCTAGACAGGTTGGCAAAAAATCCCCCTTGGTCTGTGTTAGGAGCATAAATCCGCACACTAGTCAAGTTACGGCCCATGAGGTGACACATTACTATCACATATCTCCCATCGGGGTTGATCAACTCGTTCATCTTTCGAAACGGTACACCTGGGCGGTTCCACAGCAGGATCCCTCTGGTAAAGGCCAAGTGTGAAGTTCCATATAACTGTCCCCATGATCTCTTACGTATTGTCTCCCTCTCAGTGGCAGTGAGGTGGGTATCCAGTAGGAGAGCTATGTGTGCTCCCCTCCTCCTTAAATATGTATGTACCTTGTACCTTTTGGCCATGTTATTAAGTCCCCTGATATTCCAACTGGTAAAGTTATATGCTAGAGTGGACGCCCTGAAGGGTTGTCACTATAGTACTTTGCTCTTTTGGGCAGGAGTATTGGTTTCTCTGAGCGACTAGGACCTCACGACCATCCTGGGAAAGAACCAGCCGGACGGGCAGTGGCATTCCAACATACAAATCCAATAAACAGAACTCAAGGACCCAACTCCCCAACCCCATGACAAGAAGAGAACGACTCCCCACCACAAAACAAACATTCAACTCACATGCAGTCATCACATGCGCATGTTGATATGGGGGGGTGCCATCCACGACGCTCCCCGGATTCAGATCACACCATCCAGAGGACAGAGAAGGTAGCTAGGCCCACAATTGAGCCTGTGAGTGGACAACAATAAGGCAGGAGCAGTATGCAGGCACAGATTAGCCTCACACATGGCACTGTTCAACAACAATAACATTGGTACAATTAAATGATTTCGTCAGAGGTGTCAGGGGTAACCAAAGGCAGCAATAGCCCTAAGCATTGTGTGGAGATTGAGGCATGGTCAGATCAGTGTCCTTAAGGTCAGCTCTTCTATTGCGGAAAGGGGATTGGAGCCAACTCCGCTGATGGCCGCCACCACCTCCACCACTTTCGGCCTTCGTGCAGTGCCTGGGAGCGAGATGGGACAGTCCAATTTCCCCTCCTTTGTTTCTTCCTGGGGGGTCTCCGAGGCACTACCAGTAGGTGAGCATTCCCCTGACTCAGGGAGGCGGTCAATCCAGTCCCAGAGTGGTGGAGGAGAAGTAACTTTGTCCCCGTGAGTCACTCTTAGCTTGGTAGGAAATAACATAGAATAGGGAATATCCAGAGTTCTAGGGCGCTTCTTGGCATCCATGAAGGAGGCTTGTTGTTTTGAACATCCCTGGTGAAATCCAGGAAGATCCTTTCTCCTTGATTTTCCATCATGATGTCCCATTTCATCCGGGCCTGACATAGGATGTGGTCACAATCTCTATAGTGCAAGAGTTTGGCCACTATCGGTATGGGGGCTGCCCCCGTCAGTGGCAGCCGCACCAAAAGACTTTGTGCACGCTCGTGTGTAGAATTGAGAGAGCCCCTCTGGGGCCACTTCACCACAGAGCCAGCTCTCCAGGAAGCTGACCATTATTCCCATTATGGCCTTCTATGAGTTTGGGCAAGCCTATAATCCAAAGCCTTTTCAGCTTTACCCTCTAGGGTCTTAACCTTGTCCTCCATATGCGACATTCATTCGCGCATGGATGCTAGTTTAGGTGTAATGTCCTTCAGAGTGCGTTCTGCAGTAGTGAATCTTTCAGCTAACTTCCGGTGGTCATCTCTCAGAAGTCCTATGTCCATGGCTACTGTGCCAATTTTCATCTCAAGTGCCTCCCTAGAGGTGGTGATAGCCTGTAGGATAGTGCCTAGGGGTGTGCCTTGTTGACCCCCGGATGGGGGCCCAGCACCCATGGCCACCGCATCCATGTCAGCGGAGTTCGGTTCCTGAGAGAAACATGGCTCAGTCATTTCCTTCTTCTTTGAATATTTACCCATCACCTCTCTCCAACACAGGCCCAGGGAAGGGCAATGGGATGCACAATGGGTAAACTGTAAGTGTTTGTGGATGCAACTACCCGAGGCATCGTAGTCTAAGTGTGTGTAGGGGACAATATGTGAGCCCAGGAAACTCTCACTTCCCCAATACCAACAGTGGTCCCCAGTAGCAGCACTTATGGGGTGGTAGTTATAGACCCAACGCATGGGGGGATGCAGATGAATTCAGCAAGCTCCCACGGGCTGTCCAATTACCCAGCACCTGATCTGGTACTCCCAGCACCACAACACGGAGTTTCAAAGTCAATGGGCAGTTTAGGTGATATATGATACTAGCACAGTGACCAAACTTAGTAGGAAGCAGTCAGTGTGAGGGAAAAAGCTGGGAGAAAGGAGGGACAACCATGCAGCTTCTATCAAATTCCAACTGGTACTCACAGAGTTCAGTGCACTCAAAAGCCGGCACCATCACAGTGGGCCTCCGCCTCCTGGGAATCGATGGACCCATGGCGTACCCGACCTGGTGCATCCCAGTGGTGGGCCCCCTACTGCTCCAGGTTACAAGCCATTCAGCACCAGCGCCCGACCAGGCTCGCCACCTGACATGTGTCACTGGCCTTAGCCGATCTGCGCTGTGGGCCGCGGCGAGTAGGCGCTGACTGAAGCCCTTGATTCTGAAGGTCCAAGTCTCAGTCAGCCTCACAGTGTGCTCCAAGTAGTCAGGTTCAACCTCCAGTGCATTGTACCCCCACACCGTAGGTAGCTCTCATTGCTGTTACCTTGAAAAGAGTCTTATCTTACAATCCTAGTAGAAGGGCCAAAGTACTGTGTTCTGGCATAGGTGGTCCAGGCCCTAGTGGTGTCGATGGCAATTGGACACGCCCCGACCTCAGCCAGCTGCCCAGGGCTATTGCGGACTTTAATCTGGACTCACCAGCGGTCTCAGCCAGGTGGGGCGGTGTGGACAGCCAACCAGTGATTTGTCCCGTCAGCTGTTTCAAAAGGGGGTCCCCTTGGGAGTCCCAGCAGCCGTAGCCCCCAATGTGGTACGGCAATTCAACAAGCCCGGTATGGACGCCGCACCCCACCTCACCTCCCATTGTGTCTCTCACTCCGGCTGGGCCCCACCGCTCTCTCCGCTGCTCAATACTCCCTTCTGGGTCTCTGCTTCCCACGGCCTCTACAGGGGCAGCGGGTTGCACAACACCTTGTTTGTGGAGAAAATTGCTGTAGGTTTATTTGCATACCAAATATGCCAACATGGTAGGTTATCTTACGGGCGATCCAAGGGCAGGCAACCCCTCCGCCACCTGCCTGCCTGATGAGCCAAATTACACCATGGCCATCGACAATCGGTGCTTACCAATTTTAGGGGAGGGGCTAACCCCTCCCACCGGTGGACCGCCAGTCCACCCCCTTACTCACGCCCTCAAAGGGGCGGAGTGTTCCAGGCAACCCTCGGTTGCTCAGGTTCACAACCGCCCGTCGGACTAACGGGGCGCCGTCGCTCCTCCAGGGTACAAAGCGAGGACCTCGCTGGGGATATTAGGCCTTTGCACCCTTATTGTGCTTCTGTAGAGGGTAACACTCTGTACCTTACTGCCTCTGGATCGCCCTGTAACTCCGCCTGCAACACAAAATAAATAGTTAGAACACCTCTCCCACCCCACCCTTGTACTTACGCCGGGTAAGCGGTAGAGAGGGAAACGGCATCAAGGGCAGCGGCAATGAGGCCGCCAGGTGGGCGGGGAGAGGCAGGTATACCTCAGCCCCTGCCCACCCCCTACCGGAAGTGATGCTGCGCGCGGACCCCTAGGGGGGTCCCACAGCGCTAGACTGTCTCGTGTGCCCTCATGTGGCACTAAGGCGGCCACCCTCTTATGAGGGTCCCTTTCGTGGTCCATGGGCAGCCAATATAGTGCCAATATCAGAAACATTCCCAATCCCACATACAGCAATATTATTAGGAAATAAACCACACGACACCTTGTTTGTGGAGAAAATTGCTGCAGGTTTATTTGCATACCAAATATGCCAGCATGGTGGGTTATCTTATGGGCGATCCAAGGGCAGGCAACCCCTCCCATCGGTGGACTGCCAGTCCACCCCCTTACTCACGCCCTCGAAGGGGCGGAGTGTTCCAGGCAACCCTTGGTTGCTCAGGTCCACAACCGCCCGTAGGACTAAAGGGGCGCCGTCGCTCCTCCAGGGTACAAAGCGAGGACCTCCCTGGGGTTATTAGGCCTTTGCACCCTTGTTGTGCTCCTGGAGAGGGTAACCCTCTGTACCTTACAGCCTCTGGATCGCCCTGTAACTCCACCTGCAACACAAAATAACAAGTTAGAACACCTCTCCGACCCCACCCTTGCACTTACGCCGGGTAAGCGGTAGGGAGGGAAACGGCATCAAGGGCAGCGGCAAAGAGGCCGCCAGGTGGGCGGGGAGAGGCAGGTATACCTCAGCCCCCACCCATCCCCTACCGGAAGTGATGCTACGCGTGGACCCCTAGGGGGGCCCCACAACGCTAGACTGTCTTGTGTACTCTCATGTGGCACTAAGGCGGCCTCCCTCTTATGAGGGTCCCCTTTGTGGACCACGGGCAGCCAACATAGTGCCAAAATCAGCAACATCCCCCATCCCACATACAGCAATATTATTAGGAAATAAACCACACAACACCTTGTTTGTGGAGAAAATTGCTGCAGGTTTATTTGCATACCAAATATGCCAACATGGTGGGTTATCTTACGGGCGACCCAAGGGCAAGCAACTCCTCCGCCGCCTTCCCGCCTGATGAGCCAAATGACACCGTGGCCGTCGCCAATCGGTGCTTACCAATTTTGGGGGAAGGGCTAACCCCTCCAAACGGTGGACCGCCAGTCCATCCCTTTACTCACGCCCTCGAAGGGGCGGAGCATTCCATGCAACCCCCGGTTGCTCAGGTCCACAACCGCCCGTAGGACTAACGAGGCACCGTCGCTCCTCCAGGGTACAACGTGAGGACCTCCCTGGGGATATTTGGCCTTTGCACCCTTGTTGTGCTCCTGCAGAGGGTACCCCTCTGTACCTTACAGCCTCTGGGTCGCCCTGTAACTCCGCCACAGCTCTGGGTGTGGCCACTGCCACAACCAGGGCCCCCCACCACAGCTGGCATTTCTACCTACATCCTGCTGATTCCAGGGCCTCCCCCAGGTCCAGCAAGAATAAGTCCATGCCCACTCTGGACAGGTATACCCCATCATCTTCAAAACATCCTGTGGACTTGGCGTGCAGTAGCCCATGTCTGATAAAGCCGTAACCCCTTTGCTCTGTGAATTTACGCATGGCGCTGTTAACCCTCCTGCGCAAGGCCTCAACGTCCTCCCCTGACTGAGCTCCTTGCCAAACCAGGCGGGGGTTATTTCAGACCACCACAGTTCACATGTCCCCAACTGATTGCTGAACTTACACATTGTGTCTTTCATTTCTTGCAGCAGTACCATCCTCCCCAGAAGAGTCAGATCATTCCCGCCCAAGTATATAACCAGGACGTTGGGCGGAGAGATCCCCCCCCCAGTCTCTGCTGCAGCTTCTTCAACAAACAGTTCCAGCGCATACCCGGGTATCCCAGCCAAATTATCTCGGTTGCGGAGAAGCCATGCCTCCATTTCCTGCTCTCTGCCCACTGTGCCACTCTCACGACGCCTGAATGGCCAATCACCCAGACCTTTGTTCCTGGTAAATAAAGAAATGTGAGGTTGCAAAACCTTTTATTGCATCATGACACACCAAATGCTAAAACACTACATTGCACTTCAGTACACACATCACTGCAAGTCACACGGCATCTGGTGCCACAATGGATTACCCCCGTTTACATTTAAACAATTGACTGAATTTACGAGACTACACGTCCTCAGACCCCTTCCTTGTATAGCTCAAGCACGGATGTATCTCTTAAAGCATTGAGACTCTCACTGCCCCACCTGCATAATTCGTTCTGCGGACATGCCTGCCCTGAAGGCTGTCGTCGCTGACCCTATCTGAAATGAATGGCTGCAGAACCTCTTGCCCAGTCCCATGTTGCCTGATAACTTCAAGCAAGTCTGCATTATGTGCTCCACCTGAAACTTTGTGACGGGCGTTCCGTCTGCGTGCAGGAGTAGTTACGCTTCTGCAGCCGGGTGCAGGGCCAGGTAGGTGGCGACCAGGGCCACTGGACAATACCTAGCATAGCCAAGTCGTTGCAACAAGACCACTCTCCCCTCCCCCGCCTGGTCTGTTTTCGACCGCCTTACTAAGAGTTTGAGTGAGGCCTCCTAGAGTATTGCATCCTTCCCATTCAATGCCACCCCAATGGGTCGTGCTTGGACCTGGCCCTAACTCCCCAATCCTGAAGGCCCCGAAGAAAGCCAGGCTAAAGGTGGCTGCAAAGAGGGCCGCTTCTAATGCTGAATGGGTAGCATTGGGCACACAGTCCAGCATCCCCTGCATAGTTTTGAAGTCGATGGGGGACCTATTGTCTGGTGCCCGCGGCTCGATCCTAGCCCAGCCCTTGAGCGCCGCCCTGATCAGGAAGGATATAGTGGGATTGTTCTGGCCCCTCATCTAGCATGGTAACTGATAGCCGACAGGTGGCCAGAAATCCAGGAGTGGCTCTTCCTATTATCCTTGGCCCATACTATGAAAGTCTGTACCCTGAGCTCCAATGGTGACCTCACATCTTCCCAGGCTCCATCCACCGCACAAAACCTGGCCACACAAGCCCTATAGCGCTTACTGGTCCTGGGTGCTAGGGACAGTTCGCCGAGCCCCCTCAATCGCTGTTCCACTTCAAAAGGAACCAGAGGTGTGGTGGGAAAGGGGTCATCTCCTCTCTCACTCGCGGCCACACCTCCCGGAACTTGTGCCACTGAAAATGAGAGAGAGCGTCAGCTGCTGTGTTTTGCACCCCTTGAATGTGACGAGCCCTGCATTCTGCATTGTTAAACAGGCAGGCCCGCACCAGTTCCCTCAAAAGGCATAAAACAAGGGGACAACTAACCGACTGGGAGTTGATAGCCTGAACTACTGCCAGTTGTCGGACCAGAAAAGGACTCTCTTTGCTGCCAGCACTGTAGGCCACAGGTAGAAGGCTACCCCTATTGGGAACAATCCTAACACCGTTTTGTTGGATGTGATCTTCTTTTTGTACCAAGAGTTGGGCCATCTCTCACCACACCACTCTCTGTCTAAGATTGCCCCAAAACCTTCTCTGCCTGCCGCATCTGTGAAGAGCGCTAGCTCAGGACTGCTTGCCCAGGGGCCCTCCAAATGACAGAGCCATTGAAATTAGCCACGAAGTCTGCCCACATGCTCAGGTCTTTCCTCATCCCCTTGCTCTATCTCACCACGTGGTGCTTCCTCTTTACTTTAGCAGTGTCCCTGGCTAACCTTCGCGCAAAGACTCTCCCCGAAGGTATGACCCTAGCCGCAAAATTCAGCGTACCCAGAAGGCTCTAGATGAACCCAAGTGGTGTTACAACCCCCACTCACCGGAATACCAGGTACCGCAGGAACAAAGAGAGCCCACCCTCTCACCTCTGGACCAATCCTCCACACAGATACCAACAGTATGGGCGATTGATCCATAGGGGAAAGGGAAGTAATATATGACACTCTTAGAGTGCTGTGGAGTGAAGGGGAGGTTCTAGACGTGATGTCAAGTCGTAGCGTGAAGGAGCTGAAGGGATATACAGACAGCATCTGTAGGATAGCCGCTGAAGGAGGGAGTAATCCCATATAAGTGAGAACAAACAAGGGGGAGCAGGAACATACACTCTAGACAATATCATTGTCCTGCAAAGTTATATCCTGAAAACACTCACCATCGTGTCACAGCCTGATAGAGTGGAAGTTCAATCCAGATGCTTAAAGACGAGTTGGTTCTGAAGGTCTAGTTGTTCTCCCTGATATGGAGTAGAATGAAAGGTTGGGCAAGGAAAATGGGTCTCCATATAGTGGCGTGCAATAGATTCTTTCACCGTGGTGGAAACAAAGATGAAGGGAAGTGAGAGCTCCTGCCATACGCCTCAAAACAAAAACAAATAAAGGTCAAACGATCGCACTCGCGATCGGTGTCCCGCACAGGTCTTACGGCTCCTGCCGCTTTCAAGAAAATGACTCATGGTTCCGGCTGCGCTGAAAAGTGTTTAGCGGCTCCTGCCGCTGTGGGAAACTGATTCGCTGCTCCTGACGCACTGAAAAGGGTTTGGCGGCTCCTGCCGCAGTGGGAAATCAATGTGCGGTTCCTGCTGCTTCTGAAAACAGAACCGCGTCTTCTGCCGCGTTTTGCAATGATTGGCGGCTCCTGCTGCTGCGGCGCTCTGAACCGCGGCGTCTACCGTGTTTTGCAATGTTTACCGGCTGCTGCTGCTGCAGGGCTCTGAACAACGGTCTCTGCCGCATTGAGGAAGATTCAGTGGCTCGTGCTGCTACAGGGAGGGGAATCGTGGCTACGGCCGTGTTGAGCAATGTTCAGCGGCTCCTGCCGCTACGCGCAAAAGTGGGAGGTAGGAAGGGGATAGAGGCACGCTCCTGCGCCCTCCTGGGGCTGATTCAGAAACGGTGAAAGCTAAGCACCCGTGTCAGGCATGAGAGACTTTCAAATAGCCACCTCCCCATACCACCTGATGGGCCACCACCAATGACAGGGGAAGGGAAGGGAAGAAAAGTGGACAAAAGATAGAAAGTGGACACAGAAACAGGGTTAGAGAGAGAGGGAAGTGGTAACAAGTGGGGCCTTGTCCTGACCTAATGCTAACTGGATCTGCTGTGCCATGTCCTGGACCTTGTTCCGTGGCAGCCTGGACTCTCCAGCAATGGTATCCAGCTCAATCCCCAGGAAAGTTAAGACCCCCCGTCTTCCCTGGCGCAAGTGGGACCCCCAGATGACTGGCCAGCTTCTCAAAATCTGTGAGGGCCTTCTTGCAATTCTGCGTGCCCTCTTGCCCGATGAAAAGGAAGTTGTCTAGGTAATGTGTCACCCCTTCCACCCCACAGGTTTCCTGGAGGGCCCACTGCAGGAAGCAACTGAAAACCTCAAAATATGCACAGGAGACCGCGCAGCCCATGGGCATGTAAAAGTACCTGCCCTCCAGCCTGAAACCTAGCAGGTTTTGGCTGCTCGGGTGGACCGGTAGCAAGAGGAAAGCAGATTTGATGTCTGCTTTCGCTAACCAGGCCCCCTTGCCCGCCTTCCTGACTAAGTCCAATGCCACCTCCAGGGTACAATACGTCACCGAGCATGAGCCCTCCTTCATCCCATGGTTAACCGATTTCCCCTCCGCGTAAGACAGGTGGTGAATCAACCGAAAAGACCCTAGTTCCTTCTTGGGACCACTCCCAGGGGAAAGTCTACAAAATTGTCCAAAGGGGGTCGCATAAAAGGGCCTGCTACCCTCCCTTAGCTACCTTGGCTTGAACCACTGCCGGTTGTTCCCTTGCAGATTTAAGGTTGTCAGCCTCCCTGCTTACCAGGAAGCCCACATAAGGGATATTGAAACCTTCACTAAAACCAACCAGCAGCAACAGACTATCCTCTTTGTTGGGGTACCGCCTGAGGAGGGGCGTGATGTTTGTCAGGTTCACTGGAAACGTACCCTTGGCTGCGCACATGGATGCAGAGGCACTGAGCATTAGGGGGAGGCTGCTGACTCTGTCTGGTATGGTCACAGGGACAGGGGAGGAGCTGTGCATGGAGGTCAGGGTGGGAGGCTTGAGTTTTTGCTGCATCCCTAGATACCTGAGCTGTCTTGCCTGCCGTTGCCGGCGGGCAGACGCTCCTGCTTTGAGTGACAAGATATCGCGGGGTGTAGCTCACCACATTTGCTGCAGGCGTGCAAAAACTTGCACGTTTTTCCCCAGGTGCATGAACTGGTGCTGAACAGGCGACAAGTCCCCGGGGGTGACCTTCTGAAGCCACCCCTCTGCCCCCCCGGTGCGCTCCTCGAAAAGGCAGCTTGAAGTCACGTGTGCCTGACTGAAAGGAACCCTTGCCTGTATAGGGCCCCACATGTGCTTTAGGTTGTGAAACTACCTTCTGCAGTGTGTGGGATCCCATATGGTCCATCCATAGCTGAACCTCTTTCTGGTCCCACCCCATCTCGGGGCACCTGGACATTTTCTTCCGGAAGTCCCAGTCGTAATGCAACCAACCCACTCCCCCCACTTCTGGGCTTCATTGTGGATCAACCTGGAGTATTGCACCAACCCTGGACCTAACTCTGGGAACTTTTCCATAATTACAGAGAACAAGATAGAGAAGGCCTCGAGACAGTCATCAATGGTCTTTTCCGGCCATGCCTGATACTTGACCTTCTTGTCATCCTCTTTTCCCCCAACTCTTCTGGCGTCCAGGCCCTCCTGGCCTAGCATGAGCAGGGAAAAAATGTCTAAAAATTGGCGCTTCCAGATTACTTCCTTGACTGCCTGCGGCACCTCCCACTATAGGGAGCAGTGTCCTGACAGCAGCGGGGCATTGGTGACAGGACAGGGTGTGTTAAGCTGCGGGGGAGGAACAATTATGGGCAGCTGGGATACTGGAGGTGGACGCGGAACTGTTGGGGGAGACCCAGGACGGCCGGGGATCTGGCGGTAATAGCACTGGTTGCAAAGGGTGCCCCTCCCATGGCGGCTGGCATGCCCCCCATGGTCACTGCTGATTCCGGGCTAGTTGTGGTAGTGGGAGGGCTGGTGAGCACTGCTGTACTGGTATCCCTTCCCTGAAGCTCCTGCTGAATTACAGGTTCCAGGTGTACCTGCCCCCTCCCTGGATACTTCTGGAGCTGCTGCAGCGGGTGCCACCCGTTGTCCCAGCGGCTCGTTCCCCTGGTGTGCCCACACGCTAGCAGCCGCAAGTGCCCCTCCCTTCCCTGTGTTTGTGCTGATGCCCCGGTGCGGGGAGCTGGTCCCTGGCAGACCTGTTCTGACTTCTGCCATAATGGTCCTCAACTTGTCCATGAGCTTACCCAAATCCTTCCTTGTGGCGTAGTTCCCTGGGGCTGCATTGCTGTCCAGCGGGCTTGCCGGCCCCAGTGCCGGGGGTGGGGGGGGAGGTCAACAGAGGAGCGGCTATTCGGGGGGTAGCCACCGCTCGACTCCAGGGAGGCAGCGGCTGTCCCGGGAAGTCCTTAATGGTGGGTCTGCGTACTCGCTTGGACCTAGCGGGGTCTGCTTCTGCACTGAGCTCCTGCTCTGGGGTAGGGACCTCGCTGGTGATACCGGAGTCCTCAGCCTTGAAGAGTTCCGTGGCCCATGCCAATCTGTCTTGGCCATCTGGATGAAGGTTGTCCATTGTGCATCCTGGGAGGTGCCTGGTTGAGTTTCCTCGACCTGGGACCTCTGCGAGAATAGGGGGTGGCCCTGGCTATCGATGCGGCTCCTTGTGCCCGCGGCCACTGACTCAATCTGAGGAGAAACATTATAAGTGTAAGACATCACTGCCCCTCTCCTCAAACTCGTGGCACAAACCTCACTGTGTTCCTGGTGCCCACAGTTGCTCCGCCCCCTCCACCCTGCCTCTGCACTTACTTATTCGGTTGGTTGACTAGTAGGCCCTAGGCTGACGTACACTCTGTTGACGCTTCTGAGGGACTCTGTGTGCGGGGATGAAGAAAGAAAGCTAGTTGTGACCCCAAACGCAAGCCCGTGTCCTTTCCTCTAGATGCACTGCACCGCGTGCTCCTGTGAGACCCTCCTGGGTTCCGGTGATCGGCCCGATCGCCTCCACCCCACATTTGCAAGCACAGCCCATACCTTAAATCCACCCTTCGTGCGGTGCGGACTCGCGATTGCGCCCTCCCCCCGCTTGCCCAAATCCATCCGCCGGAAACGGAGGAGGTAGCACGACCTCCCTCATTACCCCCACCCCCGGGCCTACCAGGGAGCACCGCTTCGCAACCAAAGTCAGGACCAGGTTGCAGCATTGAGAGAGGGAGACAGGGACCGACAATCTGCCGCGGCAGCACAATAACCCGCATGATAGTCCCAGGTGACTGCCACCGATGACAAGACCTGACCCTGGAGTCGGAGACGATAGCCACTAGGTCATCGTAGCTACTGGTCACTCCTGCTTCTATAACTCAGCAACTACCACAATTGAAACACCAGGCTAGCAGGCCTGACAACTGCATAGAAAGTCAAGGACCGTACCCATCTGGCCGCAAGGCTCGTGAACTGCCTGGGCCCGCATCCAGCGCACGTACTTCCCCCGTCCCATTCCCGCACTGGAGGCTGTGTATGACAAGGAGGGGGAAGCGCCTCATATGCCACCTCCCTGATACGGGTGGAAGGAAGGCTGGGGGTGCTAGCCTCACCCTCCAACCCCGGCACCCACCGTGCCCATCGGGGCCTGGAGATGGCTAGCACCGGTGGTGCTGGCCTGTGCAACCGTGTGTTGTCTACTCCCCCACCCCCCAAGGCGGCCACCAGCCAAGCCGCCCTGCCCCGGATCCTACCCTTGATGGGGAGGCCGAGCGGGAAGAGAGGGAGGGGGCAGGGTACTAACTCACCGCATGGCTGGCAATTCCCAGCTCCTGCAACACGTCTGAAAGAGCGTCATGGGCAGTGGCAAAGAGGCCGCCAGGTGGGCAGGGAGAGGCACTTATGCCTCATGCCCAGCCCACCCACTACCGGAAGTGATGCTCCATGCGGAGCCCTAGGGGGGTCTCACAATGCTAGACTGTCTCGTGTGCCCTCATGTGGCACTAAGGCGGCCGCCTTCTTATGAGGGTCCCCTTCGTGGACCACGGGCAGCCAACAGAGTCCGAAGGCTCTATGTCTGCTGCCTCCTTGCTGCTCCATACCGTCACCCGCAATAGCTCTGGGGATCAACAGGCCAAGGCATCGTTGTGGCTCCGGTGCGGCAAGGCAATCTTGGGAGTCAGCCATGCGGGCTTCTGCTTCAATTCAGGCTAATCGGCAGGCAAATACTGCCTTGGGGGACCAGTTTCAAGTCACACCTGGGCAGGGGGTCATGTTCCCTTGTGCCACCGGAGCAATTTGTGGAAACAGTGTAAAGAATGTCCCTGGTTGGTGGAGTTCGTCCGGGAGTGCCACAGCTCACGTCTTAAGCCATTGGCACCTAGCCACGTCCCCATTCTTGCAATACTTATGATACTTACGATAGGCATGATATTTTGCAGGTGCAAGAGGAAAGTCCTTGCAATACTTATGGTACTTACGATACTTGTGATACTTCGGAAGGATATTGTGTAAGTGCAGGAGGACAACCCTTGCAATACTCATAGTATTTGTGATACTTAGGCATGATATCGTAGAGGTGCAGCAGGTTATTCCTTGCATTACTTATGAAACTTACAATACTTGAGATACTTAGGATTTATATTGTGCAGGTGCAGGAGGACGGTCATTATGATACTTAAAAAGGATATTGTGCAAGTGCAGGAGGGCAGTCCTTACAACACTTATGGTACTTGTGATACTTAGGCATCATATTGTGCAAGTGCAGGAAGACAGTTTTTGCAATACTTATGATAGTTATGCTACTTGCAGGTGCGGTTGGTCCATTTGAGTGTTAGGGCCACACCCCTCCACCTTTTTCCCGTAGGAACAGTGTCTGTCAGGCTGAACAAAAGTCAGCCTGACAGACACTGTTCACTTTCAGTTTAAGCAGCCAGGAGGCAGACATGCGCATTTAGCGCTGGCTCCTGGCTGCCTGAACTGAACTTTGCTGGGCTGGGAAAGTCAGAGCTCCGGTGGGTGTGACGTTCTCATCTCAGCAAAAGTTGCTGAGGCCCTCCCCTAAGTGACGTCATAGATTGCCTCGCACCTGAGTGCTTCAGTTTTAAGCCCGGAAGCGCCCAGGGTTGAGTGTCAATCAGTGACACTTCATCACAGGGTGGGGTGGGGTGGGGTCAGTAATCTCACTGACTCCATCCCACACTATGATGACGTAGGGAATGCTGCCTTCCCTCATTGGCTCACCTTAGGTCAGCCATTGAAGGAAAGGTGCAGTCCCAAGCCTTCTGAACCACCGAGGCAGCGCAGAGCTGGCTGAAGGTAAGTGTGATTTATTTTCATTTTAAATTGTTTGAGGCGTGCATGTGTGCATGTATGAATGTTTGGGAAAGAGTGTTGTGAATGAATGTGTTTGTGTGTGTGTGTGCACGCGTGTGAGTGTCTGGTTGTGAGTGTTATGTGTATGTGTGCTTGTGTGTGTCCAGTCCGCCCCACTCCCTCCAAAACTTACCGGCCGCCACTGGGTACTTGTGATATTTAGTCATGATATTGTGCAGGTGCAGGAGGACGGTCATTATGATACTTAGGAAGGATACTGGGCAAGTGCAGGAGGGCAGGCCTTACAATACTAATGGTCCTTGTGATACTTAGGCATGATATTGTGCAAGTGCAGGAGGACAGTTCTTGCAATCAGGGCCGGCACTAGGGCGGTGCGATCAGTGCCACTGCACCGGGCACTGACTTGGGGTGGGGGCATCATGTTTATTGTTCTAAAAGTACCCGATGATTCGTTCCTTGCCCGAGCAATTTTCAAGCATCAGTAAAAATGTCAAGATAACTTTGGTGATTAATGTTCTTCCTGGAGAGTGACCGGAGCTGTGTCTGGTAGTGGAATTTTTGACTCATCCTAGTGCAGAGGGTTAATAGGCCTGCTGCAAAGAACGTGTCCCATTCAGATCACAAAGTGCATATGCTATAAATAGGTCAATGGGTTATCACATTTGTCAGAGAGATCCTTTTGTTACTTGCAGTTTAAAAGTTAAGGGGCATATTATCAAGCACTGCGTTAAAATTATCGCCGCTTTAGCGGCAGAAAACTGCCACTAAAGCGGCGATAATGGGCTTGATAATATGTCCTGGAGAATTCCAATAGAAGCCCATGTTGACACCAGAACATGGGCTTCTATGGGAATTCTCTATGGCATATTATCAAGCCCATTCTCGCCGCTTTAGCGGTAGTTTTCTGCCGCTATTTTAACGCCATTTGTTGATAATATGCCCCTAAAATCCTAATAAAGAGCAGTGAGCTATTAACTGTCCTCAACGAGCTGCATGCAAACTGCAAGGAATATATTACAGCTACATGTGTTTTTGCCTATTCTTTCCTTATCCTAATATTGCAAAATGGGTTCATTTGGGTAGAAATCAATTCTTATTATTAGAGAATACCACTAACAATGGTGTCACATTTTAAATTCTGAATTTCTGCTTCTCCAGTCCAAGGATTCTTAAACTATACTGCATACCAGTATGGATGACATGTGACTCCTACGCCTGGTAGGCCTCTATCTTATGTAACATTTCCTATATATTCATTTACACACCGATGATAGATTGTCTCTGTGCAATGCGTGTGTGATGCAAATTGTTCTGACACCTTTAAACTGGTATGAGTGGCGCTATAAAACTAAATTAATCTGAGAGAGAGTGGTCATGGAGACTTGAGGGTCACTGTCAAATGGTGGTAGTGAGGGAATCAGTGGCGGAGGTGGTCATTGGGGGGTGCCAACACACATAGTCCCACAGGGCGGCACCAGTACTAAAGCCGGCCCTGCTTGCAATACTTATGATACTACGATACTTGTGATACTTAGGCATAATATTGTGCAGGTGAAGGAGGATGCTCGTTATGGTACTTATGATACCTAAAAAAGGATATCTTTCAAGTGCAGTAGGATGGCCCTTGTGATATTTATGGAATGATTTTCCCCACCACTTTTGCAATCTCCAAAGCCCCCAGGTTTTAGAAAGGGCCTTTTTTTTTGCTGATGCACCCATGTGCTCTAGTCTTCGGTCTCACACTTTTTCCCTGGCTGGGTTCTCATTGCTCAAAGAGCAAAGATGCTCTCTGTTGCGATAGAGTGTTTTATAAAAAGTAAAATAAAATAAATAGATAAAATGATGATTAGTGGTGGAGGTGCGGGGCATCTAATAAATACCTATATGCACTGCAATCTGGGTCCATTTTCGTCCTTCTCCTACGAGTGGATGTTTTGCGGCGAAGTCCTGTGATATATATAAATATATATATAAAATACATATATATTTATATATATATTCTCCGTAATTCTCTGCACACCCTTCGGCAAATCGTCTGTAATGAAGGACTACAAAAGGGCTGTTCTGTGCTGAGTATGTCAAATGGGTTCAGTGACTAAATATCGAGGGACATAATATAGAATGCCCAAACTATCGACGCCAAAATATAGAAGGACAGAATATTGACTCCCTATCTACAAACAGGTAAGTACTAAAATATCGATTCCAAAATATAGTATGTTAAAATATAGTTAGCTAAAATAGCGAATTAAATATTAAAAACAATTCAATAAAACATACATAATATAATATAAAAAAGCTTAAAATGTAAACATAATAAAAGTAATGTAAAAAAAAGTAGAGCTTTTGTTGGTTAGTGAGAGCGTAAAAATTACTATTCCCACTCCAGTGAGTGCAACAGTAGGGAAAACGTTGGATAGCGTAGGGGTAAAAATTACTATTCCCACTCCAGAGAGTGCAACAGTAGGGAAAGCGTTGAATAGCGGGAGGTTAAAAATTACTATTCCCACTCCAGAGAGTGCAACAGTAGGGAAAGCGTTGGATAGCGGGAATGGAAAAATTACTATTCCCACTCCAGTGAGTGCAACAGTAGGGAAAGCGTTGGATAGCGCTGGGGTAAAAATTACTATTCCCACTCCAGTGAGTGCAACAGTAGGGAAAACATTGGATAGCGTAGGGGTAAAAATTGCTATTCCCACTCCAAAGAGTGCAACAGTAGGGAAAGCATTGGATAGCGTAGGGGTAAAAATTACTATTCCCACTCCAGAGAGTGCAACAGTACAGAAAGCATTGGATAGCAGGAAGAGAAAAATTACTATTCCCACTCCAGTGAGTGCAACAGTAGGGAAAACGTTGGATAGCGTAGGGGTAAAAAATACTATTCCCACTCCAAAGAGTGCAACAGTAGGGAAAGCGTTGGATAGCGGGAGGATAAAGTTTACTATTCCCACTCCAGAGAGTGCAACAGTAGGGAAAGCGTTGGATAGCGGGAAGGGAAAAATTACTATTCCCACTCCAGTGAGTGCAACAGTAGGGAAAGTGTTGGATAGCGTAGGGGTACAAATTACTATTCCCACTCCAGTGAATGCAACAGTAGGGAAAACGCTGGATAGTGTAGGGGTAAAAACTACTATTCCCACTCCAAAGAGTGTAACAGTAGGGAAAGCGTGGGATAGCAGGAGGGTAAAAATTACTATTCCCACTCCAGTGAGTGCAACAGTAGGGAAAGAGTTGGATAGCGGGGGGGTAAAAAATAAAATACTATTCCCACTCCTGAGAGTGCAAAAGTAGGGAAAGTAATGATTTAATTTTAAAATAAGATTACATTAATTATCAATTCCAATAAAAAGTTAATTAAAAATAATTACCAATTAATAACAATTAATTACCATTGAAAAATATTAATTAGCAATTAATAAAAATTAATTACCAATTAATACAAATTAATTACCAATTAATAATTAATTATCAATTATCAATACACATAAATAAAATAAAAAATATTTCCTTTATTACAATTAATTTACTTCCCACCCATTTCCCCTATAAACCCACAACCCACTCCCAATAATAAAAAGTACAATTAACATTATTATCAATTAATCAATTAATAAAAATAATTTTGCAATTAATAAAAATTAATTAGCAATTCATACAAATTATTTACCCATTAATACAAATTAATTACCAATTAATAATTCATTATCAATTAATTATCATTACACATAAATAAAAAAAAATGTATTTACTTTATTACAATTAAATTACTTCCCACCCAATTCCCCTAAAAACGCACAACCCGCTCCTAATAATAAAAAATACAATTAACATAATTATCAATTAATCAATTAATATAAATGAATTACCAATTAATAAAAATTCATTACCAATTAATAATTAATTATCAATCAATTAATTATCAAAACATATAAATATAATTAATATTTAATTAACCATAATTAAATTACTTCCCACCCTGTTCCCCTATAAACCCACAACCCGCTACGGAATTAAATGACGCAAAAATTAAATAACATAACATTCATTAGTTTAAATAAATTAAACATACATTACAAAAATAATACATAATTTTAACACATATACTACCATATATAACACTAAAAAAAAATCGATATTATAGATATCTATATTTTTAATTTCGATATTATGGTAATCTATATTTTAAAATTCGATATTATGGAATTCTATATTTTTAAATTCTATATTATGGAAATCGATATTTCGTACCCCAATTTCGATATTCTGACCTATCTATATTTTGATAATTCGATATTCTGTCCACTCTATATTTTAACTTCGATATTCTGGGCAGTCGATATTTCGGAATCTATATTTAGGGTTGTTCACCTGTCAAATGTGCCACAGAAGTAACGCGATAGGAAGTTCCAGAGTGGAAAGTCAATTTAAAATAGAGAGCCCCATGGCTTACGATCTCTCAACTGTGCTCAGTGGGAAAGGACAGGCTATGGTTGATATCCACCGAAAATGTTGCTTTTTTAGCTAGTATATCACAAAATTTGGTGGAAATGGTCGCAAAGAAAAGTCTGATTTAATAAATAAGCTATACTCATTGGGAAAGAAGCATGAACGATCCACCAACCACCATGACAACACCCCTAAACTAAGAACTATGTCAACAGGCCTCTTTGGGTCTGGTCAATCGAATACCTCAGAAGTAAAATAGCGCCCGGATCCAAAGCACAGCAGGGTCATAGCAATGGGAGTAAAGCCCCACATGAATGCACATAACATTGCTTGACATAACTTTCATAGTGCCATGAAACTATACGTGAAGTTCATTATCTCAGATAATCAACTTCTTTAACCCTCCTCATCAAATCAATAGCCAGATTCCAACAAAAAAAATTGCATTGACAAAGCCTGTCGGTCTGGCCTTGACCAGCCTGCTATTTTTTGGGCACACATTTCTAATAGACATAAAAAGAGTAAAAATAAAAGCATGAATTGCATTGTCTAGTGTGGAGAATTTTTTAATAAAAAATGTCTCCAAGCAAATCCATTCCAAAAAAAGTAATTAGAATGGTGGAGAGATCACCTGTGCAGAAGCTCAGATTATAACTCATGCTTTCCAGTGTCAGGCAAGGTCGGACTGGAATACAAAATAGGCCCAGGCACCAAAATAAAAGTGGCACCCATTAATAAATTAGAAAGTGACCCATGTTAGCAAATTAGGGTAGTTTTGAACTTGTATAGGCACACTATATAAGTGTTTTGCAAGGTATGCAAAACTGCATAGATGTGAGGGTGAAATCAACAACAAGCATTTGCAATGCAATAGGTCTCGCAGTTACTTGAGTTTAAGCTATTGGTATTGTAAATGACAATGCCCTTTATTTAAGTTTTTAAAACAAAAGGCATTGTTATTTGCAATGGTAATAGCTCAAGCTTGCGTAAATGCGAGACCTACTGCATTGCAAATGCTTGTTCATATTTACTTGTAGTAGAGGCGGTGCTATTCTCACTGTTTCCATGAAAGTGAGATGCGACCAGGGTCGGCTTTTGGTAGGTGAGCTGGGCCCAGGCCCTGGGTGCCAAACTTCAGGGGCCTCACGGAGCTCTCTGCAGAAAGGTCGGGCCCTGCGAGCAGCAGTTCCTCTGCCTTGGCTCCAGTGATTCAGTCGAAAGCGCCTCCAATCATTCACAACGTGTTGCAGACGCTGTTAACACCCTATGAACCACTTTCCTTGCCCTCACAGATACCGGTCACCCCCTGCTGCCACGCCCCCACTCCAACAAACAACTTGGCACCAGCCGGTGATTCTGGTAAGGGGGAGGAGGGGGGTGATGTTTGTGTTCAAAGGCAGATCATCGAGGATGCCGTCTGGGGACCATGGAAAGACCCCTGCTGCATCGTTTCGTTGATCAGTAGAAGGGTGGCACATTTCTGTCCATCCAGTGAAAAACGATGTTTGTTAACCGGCCCCGCCCGCGCCACCAGAGGCCCTGGTTGACGGCCCATTGTGACAGGGTTGGGGGTAGTCTGATGGGTCTGTATGTGGCCCGGTCTGCTTGCACAGTAGATTTCCCTGATATTACCACACACATTGCCTACAGCAAGAACACATGCATAGCCGTCCACAGCTCGCAAAAAACCTATACAGCGAGTCTGTACAAACCTAAGCAGCGAGTCTGTGCAAGTTAAAACCGCCTCGATCTGCAAACGAAGGCACACATGGTAAAGGGAAATAATGAGGAGAAAGATATAGGCATAGCTTGTTGACTTATTTCCAGGTTTCCTAGCTTTAGTAAATCTGGGAACTCACAAAAATCCATAGGTGGATGCACGGGAATGCCCTCTCTTCAGTCAGCTGTGGCACAGGCCGCTTTTATGTTGGTGCCCAGGCCTATTTACTGCCAACCGCGCATGGCGAGAAGTTATTCCTACCACTGGCTCGGGTAAAACAGTGTCTGGTCTTCAGAAACCGAAATCGTAGGGGGGTACCCACAAACCCATGGCAGATCAGGGTTAAAAAGCACAGCAGGGGTAGGAGAAAGCTTCCTCATGAATGGAAGCCCCAGGGCAGCAGCGGGACATGTGTAGTGCGTTACCCAGTTAGCGCGCCCACAGCCCACAATGCACCTCTGAGAGCCCCTGGGGCGGAAAACACACGCCCTTGATGCTCCTCCAGTGCCTGTGAGGAGAAACCGTGTCAAATGCGGGGGTTCCGAGAGAGGCCCTGTGATGGAAGGCGGGAACTTTTCCAGTGGGTGGTGGGGGATGCAGGGTCCGGGGCCGTCGGCTGTTACTAAATTGCATAGATGGCCACTTAATAATGTATGCAGCGCACACCTGGCTCCTTAGAAAGGTATTGTTTTCACATTCCTTTTCGAGCGAAGCGTGTCGTATCTCCCCGTCAGACTGAGGTGCTTTATGTGGGCCAGAATTTAAAGGGAAACCAACATATTTTCTGCCAGACAGCTTGAAGGTGGATTACCTTGCAAACTCAGCGTGCACTCTGATGGCCTTAAGTTCTGTTTTACGTCCAGGCAGCCTTTCATCATTCTGTATACTTTATTTGAGGAGCTAATCGCAACACGTGTTGATTACAGTGACGGACAAACACAAAACGGTTCATTTGTTTCCCAGGGCAAAATATGTCAAATGAATCGGTGAGGGTCTCGCTGAGAGCCCCAATATGTAAGAATGTTGTACTTGTAAGGTGAACAAGTGAGTGATACTCCGCAATATCTGTGCAAACATTGGCAAATAATCACCAAGCACAGCTTGAGTGAGATGTAAATAAATGCAGGCAGAAATGCGTAAACCGATGCAAATAACGACCAAGCTCACGATGTAATTATAGACTGAGAGGTGTGGCCAGACCTGTCAAACACATGCAAATAATAGGGCACAGGGTAAGCAAACACTGGCTGGGGAGGGAGACGGGGTGAGGTAAATAAATGTAGGCAGATATGACAAAACCCAGGCTGCTGGAGACTGCCAAACCGGGCATGGCTGGCACAGTGAAGCCCACTTTCTGATTTGTTGCACCAACTTTGAAGTAACAACTACAAATCAAAACGAAAGTTTGAAAAAGAGAAAACGTTGAAGAAACAACGAGGCGCCACTTCGAAGTCTTTGCAGTAGAAACCGCACTCTCCCATGTGATGAGCAACAAGCGCTGAGGCAGCTCGGGGAAAACATGGGATTTGTGAAGGAATTAAAATACAATTTAGTGGGATTGTTTTACTTTCCAATCTTTAAACATTCAGTGTTTTTTTCAATAAAAAAAAACAAGGAGATTTTTGTAAGAGATTTTTTTTGTTGCAAAAACTATGGAGAATACAGTCGATCAGCTAAGTTGCCCAACTTTGTAAACAGGGAGAAACGAAAAGCATATTTGTATACTGACTTTGTATACATTGCTTGTGTGCAGAACAGCTTGAGTAATTATTGCATATTCAGTCTTTCAAAAAAGCCGAACCGTCATTCATAGACAAGATGAAATTTGGGGCGCAGCTGCTTACCGCGCGAGGCTTTACAGCGCCTGCTTGCACTTAGAGGGGGGGGGGGCGGGGTGTGTGTGTGTGTGTGTGTGTGTGTGTGTGTGTGTGTGTGTGTGTGTGTGTGGGGGCGAGAGGGGTTTTAGCAACCCCTCACGTTTGATAGTCACACTGTCTGCGAAAACGTTTGTGAATTGCTCGACCTGTGGGGTACGGAGGAGAGGTCAAAGGTTACATGCAAATCCCTGCCATCTGGACAGAATCACATTCCTGCAAGGGTTAATCCCAAACTGCTGCACGCTTCACCCAGAACGCGCCACACGTTTAAATATCTTTTAGCTCCTGATAAAAGAGAAAATGCACACTCCTTGAAGAAAAGAACGAGGCGTGATTTGCAAGTATTCATCGCAGGATTAAACAAGCGCGCACTGAAGCTGACGGAGTGGGAGGGGGAGTGGGGGCGGGCACGCAGGCTGCCAAATGGTGCGATGAATCACGGCTAAAGTGAAAGTAAACAAGTGGTTGCAGGACTCCAAATGGTGCGCGCGCCCGGACGGGTCACATGCACTGTAGTTGGAGGCCTGCAAAGCCACTGTTTGCACTTCCAAAACGCGCTTACTATAAGTCTCGCCAGAGCCAGCGCTAAAGCGCTGGTCAGGCGAGACCTAATAAAAACCGTCCCAGCAGACCAAAAAACTGGCCCACAAACTGACCTGTCAGATCAGCTCTTCGGGCACTGCCTGACTGCACTACAGGAAGGGCCACTGGAATTATGCGGCAGGGGAGGGCCACAGTGGGAAAGTATCACTTCATTATATTGTCATTTTTAAACTTGCTAACACTGTCACTCACTGGTACCAGTTTAACACCCAGACACAGCAATAAGCTACAGAAAGTTGACCAGCCAACCTTTGCAAAGGGTCTTCCGCTGCACTGCAACGCGTCAGGTGCGTTGCTACGTTTTTAGTAACTTTTGAACCGGTTCATCCAGAAGCAATGTTTTTGTTTGTTAAAATCTCCAGATTATGCAGCATATGATGGATTATGTGTCAAATCTATAACTATGCAAAAATCGCCACAGCCGCACAATCGCATAATTCCAGTGGCCCTGACTGATTGACTCTGGTGTCAAAGGCATAGGTTTAACATACATATGCAGCACATGCCCTAGACGCGCTTTGCTGCTTGGAGTAAGATATTACAGAACACCCACATTTCCCACTCAAAAGGTAATAATACATCGGCGGAGAACACGTCTAACACGTTTTCGTTATGCAGTAAAATGATGTAAAATCAATTTGCTCTGCTCTCACCTGGGGCGATGTTTGATAGAACATGCTCCAGGTTTAACAAAATATTACAGCGGTTGGGAAACAAACCAGTTAATAAGCTCAGATATCTACCACATTTTTTTCGATGTGGAAGGACATAAAACAGATTGCACTTTCCACCATCCCCCTTAGGCCACAACATCCACGCGTGGGGGAGGGGGCGCGATGCTCCACACGCTTCATTGATAGGAGACAAGCGCCATGCAGAGAAGCTGCAGCCGTCGGGGCGCCGAGGCTCCCGCTTGTCACAGAAGTTGATGGGCCATACTTGTTTTAGGGCAGTTCTAAACACCATGCGTTTAGAAGAGGCCTTGGGCATTTAGAGATGTGCTCATTCGGGAAATATTTTTATAACACAGAAAAAATCTGACACCTTCTCACCACGCATCTTGACATCATTGTAAAGTGTGGAGAGGGAATCGTTTACTGCAGCATTCCATTTTAAGATAATTCAACCTGCGATAAAACACAAATGTGCACGTCTTTTATGGATTTTCTATTGGTTTGCTTCTCTTGCGACAGACCTAGAACAACAGTAGGTCTTGACTTATATCTATAATATTACGTTTTTGTGTGTTGAGCACAAAGAGTACTTTTGTTTTGTGCAAGATTATAGTTGTGTAAATTAGTTGTTTGCAAAGAGTTGTATTTTGACGGTGGTTGCATGTGTAGCAGTAAAGTTGTATCACTTGTCTGTGAAGTGCCAACAGATTTTTGTTTGTGTGTGAATGAAACTGGTTATTGGCCACCACAGTCTACTGTGATATAGAAAATCTATACATACTTACCTGTTGATAGATGTCCTTTATCATATTATGGGTACAATATTTAGGTATAACCATATTTCCTGCTCAATATTTATGATCCACACGCACTCATACTGTAGGCATGGTTTGGTTTGCGTTGGATTTACCTGTGCTTTGGAGCTCTCTGTGCATCGTTCTGGGTCTTTGCACAATGTGTGTACACACATAAGACCAAGGGGCAATTTACTAAGATTTTACACTGTATTTGCGTCACAAAAGTGACTCAAATCGGTGCAAAATCTTTTTGTCCAATTTTCTTTCCAGTGCTGAACTTGTTAAGCGCTGGAAATTTACACAAAAAAACAACGAAGTCGCGTTTTCCATTACTTAGCTTAAAGGGAGCGTACCATGGGATGTGCATTGGCGTTTCCATGTGATCCAGCGGAAAGGACAAATTTACATATCCTCCCTGCGTCACAGACCCGTCATCGCACAAACTCATTCACGCATGCATTCATTGGTGGGGCCCATAACATCAACACTCATACGTCTCACTCCAATCTGCACACAGGAGGATGAGAATAGCTGGACATGTGGGGGTACCTAATTACCTATAGGGAAGGAAATTCGTTTCAATATGTACATATTTACATTAGTACCTCTAGAATCCTAACCTTAACATCAAGGCACTCCACCACTTGGTCGACGTACCAATTAGTTGGACTGGTTGATGGTGATTTAGAACCAGCTAAAACACATTAAAGCTTCGGAATCTTTATTCAATACCTTTACTTAAAGAATCACAAACTCATTTTCTGTTAATCAATGTTTAGTTTATCTAATTATTTTGCTTTCAGTTGCATGATTAGCATTTCCGTCAACACAAAGTTCAAATTTGATTATTAAGCACAATTTAGCATGACATTTATTCTTGATATTCTTGATATCAGGGCTCTTTCTCTAACCCTGTTAGCTCTGCATAACTCAAATCCCTTCTGGTGAAATCGTTCCAATCAAATGTAGGCCAATACCCAAATAAGTCCGAAAAAGTTCTTTCGCTCGGCACAACACAGTCCCAAAGATATCCAAAGAACCAGGCAATCGTGCAAGCAAATCGGTCACGCAAGTTCGGGACACCCCTCTGGAACGCACTAGCCCTCGCTTACTCTACTATCCCTCTTTTATAATAAAATTCTGGGTACCATGCAACATTTACTGAATTGGGAATGACTGTAACATAACATAACATAACACGTGTATTTGTAAAGCGCACGTTCACCACTACGGGTATCTTGGCGCTGAATAACAGATGTTTATTGTTACCCAACTCAATGGTACTCACTATGGACTGTGATTGGCTAAGCCTTTCAAAATTGTAATATGGTCCGTTGTTCCCATAGTCCTGGGTTCTCAGGGAAATGACTATGTCATTCCTTTAGTTTATAAAGTTCTCATGCGAAAAGGTCCGAAGTATCGACGTGTTGACCTCCAGTCATAGCTAGTTATTGTTCTCTCTTGTCATTCACACTAGCTGAAATCTGGCAGTCCTCCACGTTCGTATCCTTGACGAGGAACACTGTGCTCTGATCTGAGGACGCCTGGAGATCTTCAGAGCCATCCGAGTCTGCGCAGTAGACATCGCGCTCACAAGACAGTGGCCACTTCCGAACTCCATTTTGAATATCATGGCCTAGTAGGCCCGAATATCAACCTTAGCAAAACAAACATAAAACATAGGGGCATATCAGCAACACCAGGCGATAATTATCGCTCAGCGCTCTTAGCGTGAGGATAATTATCGCTGGGTAACGTGGATTTTTATCGCTGAAATAGCGTGCTATTAGCAACGCTTATCTCCTCAGCGATAAAAATCCTCACGCTAACTGCCTAACGTGAGATTATCGCTGGAAACCCAGCGATAATCTCACGCAATGTGGCGTTAGCTTGCTGATAGGGACTCACAAACTTAGCCATGATATCCACCCTCCATAGGATATCATGGCTAAGTCAGTCCTGAAGCAGGCGTAAGGAAAGTAGCGATAACAGGGGTTATCGCTACTTTTCCTGACGCTATGCTTCATAGCGTGGGGCTTGATGATAGGAGAAATGTCGCTTAGCGACATTTCTCCTGTCATGTTAGGTCAGGAACGCCCACTTTGCATCTCATTAGAGATGCAAAGCTGGGCATAAAGAATCCCCACGCTAAAGCAAGGTTTCACGCGTTAGCGTGGCCTGGCTAATTAGGCGATAAAATTATCGCTGCTTTTCGGCCAAAAACGGCCGCAGAAGCGGCGATAATTTTTTAACGCCTGCTTGTAAATATGCCCCATAATTAGTATACGAAAATTAAGATTCTAATGTTTAAACCCACACTAATCCCATTATATATTAGTATTTTCCTAGTTTATAGCAACATTTAAAGCAATAATACTAACCATTTCGCTATACCAGGAACACAAACCATTACAAAGCAACATAAATCATGCAAATTCTATCACAACACCTTCTATTGTTAATTATGCGTATCACAGTTAGTCATCAAAGTTATTCTGCCATGCAATTAGCATTTAGTCACGCGTGTAATTCGTGTTTATCAAGGTGCACGGTTTTAGTATACCACTGCACACAGTTAATACAGGTTAATGTGTAAATTGATTATGCAATTAGTAATTTTCATGCAAAATAGTAAAGGTATACAAAATTTCGTTTTACCTGCTCCACCAATCTCCCCTTTGGTGATTTTTAATATCAACACAAATCCCACAACATTTTTGTAAAAATTGTACAGAAATGAATTCAGTTCTCTTACATTTGGTTACGTCACATCATTGTTTCCCCCATCTCATCCTCTCTTGCTTTCTTATACATATGTTCTTTCCATTCTTCCAGTTTTATATCTCCCATTTCTCTTTCCTTTCTTTCTTTCTCTCTTTTCTTAGCGACTTCTCTTTTTATTTAATTTTGTAACTTTCTTCTTTTTATACATACACACCCTAATCTCAGAATTAATACTAATATTATCACACAGGTTACTGGTATTAGAATCGTACCTATAAATGAACTACTTAATTTTATCATGAAGTTTTTAATAGTAGAAAACCCTTTGCCAATCTTCTCCCAAACACTTTCAACCTCCAATGGAACAATTTCCTCATGCAAGTCGGTTATATTTTTAATATATTTCTTTAAATCTTGACTCTCGGCAGGAATATAAGTACAACAATGTTGCACTTTCAGCATTCCACAGACTCCTCCCTCTTTTGCCAAAATAATATCAAGTGCAAGTTGAGTTTGCATCACCCTGGCTCTCATGGCTACCATTTCGGAGTTTACCAGTAAGAACCCTCCAGCAGTGCTTGTCAATAAGCGATCCACTACTGTAGACAATTTTCTAATTTTATGTGCATTCAGATATTCCAACGGCTGGTATCAGTGCTCCAAAAATATCCCCTCCAATTTCCGACCAACTTTCCCTCCGTCTACGTGTTAGTTGTCTACCTATCTCATGCGCACCATAATTTCCCCTTCCCACATGAAATATCTTTGGGAAGACCAGGCCTAGGTAACATGTGCCATACCAATGGTCCGGCAACCGATAATAAGCTTTGTTCCCGCAGATAAAATATAATCCAGGGAATACCAGATCGTTTCCTCCTTTAAATCCCCATCCTCCCATGATTCTATATGTATCATGGCATTCACTCGCACCTATAAAATAGTTATCATACACAGTTTCATTTCTTCTAATACACAATTTACCACTCTGAGGCCAATCTAAAGCCATAGCCGGACTGGTTTCTCCCTTTAAATGTTTTTGTCTTTCTACGTCCCAAACCGTCTTTTCTCCTTTTCCCTCAGGTATCTTTCTTTGCATCTTAATTCTCCTCTCTTCCACCATGTCCAAAAAGGTCTTTTCTTCCCTCTTCAGACTACAAGTGAGATTATTTTTAAACACTGCTTCTAAAGTTAATTCTCTAGTTCCTAAGAAATATTCACCTAAAACGTTACCAGGTTTTATCTTATTCAACTCAGGAACTACAGGTACTTGTGAGAATATGTTATCTACATCAGAGAAATAATATTCTAATTTTCCTGTCTTGTAAAATATACTAGCTAATACACTACATGTTATTCCATATGTCACAGGAAGGTGATGATATGTAACACCTTCAGACACCGATGCAGGTAGTTGCATGCAAACATAACAGTCTCTAATATCCATAGATTTCACATACTCGTACAATAATTTTGAAAAATCATTGTTAGAAAAATCTGTTATAGACCTATCCTTATGTAAGTCAGTCCTGTCTACCAATCTAGTTACGTGAGTATCATGAATCTGTTCTATATTAGTCTTGTTCTCTGTATGTCCCTCTACCATTTCGAATGTTACCTTAAATGAAATTATTAAAGCCAATACACTCCACAGAAGCATTAGTAATCCTGTACAACAACAACACACCTTGCACCATCTTCGAAGGAACACACACGTAGATTTTCTACCTTCTGTGTTTGCCATTTCGGAAATGATCAGTATCTTTTGACTTAGCCTCATCTACTCACAACTAGCTTTTGTCTAAACCCAAGGCTCTGAGCGCCTACGTGGTTCCTTTCGGGCATATGTCTTCTTCAGTAATTCAGCCTCTCTGTAGCACCTTTTGTCACTTCAGTCTGGCATTTGATCGTCTTTCACTTCGTTTTCACAATCTTGGTTCAGAATTTCCTGAACATCTGTCTCTTC
Organism: Triturus cristatus; assembly: GCF_964204655.1. Taxonomy (NCBI): domain Eukaryota; kingdom Metazoa; phylum Chordata; class Amphibia; order Caudata; family Salamandridae; genus Triturus; species Triturus cristatus. Next base: position 862,860,477 of record NC_140590.1, read on the forward strand.
TCCGATATCGGACAAGATAACTCTCAGGATTTCCGAATCTTCGTCTTCCTCAACCACTTCCGGTATAGCCACACCTAGACTTTCTTGGCTGTCTGCATCCTCTTGTACTTCAGGAAGTGCCACATATGTCCATTCTGGGGACTTATTCTGGTTGGGCTTCTTAGTCCGTTTTCCCTTCTCCAAGGATGTCTGATCAGTGTCCTTTGAATTTTCTTGGCTAGACACCTCATTCACTTGTTCTGCTTAAGATGACTTTACTCGTGCCAATCGATACCTCAATCTTTTTACCTTGTTTCATCAAATTTCCTCCTTTGCTGGCCTTTTCAACTTACTTCCCTTTTCACCCCTTTCAGTTTTCCAGGCTCTCTTTCTCACGACTCGTCCTTCTTGTACTTCTCCTTCACTGTCCTAAGATTCAGCTTCACCTTGACCTTTACCATCTGTAGATTTTTCTTCCACAACTTCCTGTTCCCTATCTAATTTTGTCCCTCCTTGTGTTTCTTCCACACAATCTTCCTGCTGACTAACTGTCCCTTCTTCTATCTGGATGTGTGGTTTCCCTACACCTCCTCGGGGGTCTTCCGCAACAATCTTACCCTCACTCTCTGTATCTAACACCTCACTTTCTACTTCTGTAACCTCGGGTGGAATTTCTCTGGTACTTGCATGTGGAGCTTATTTATCGAGAATTTCCTCAACAGTTTCTTCAATATTCTCCTTTACATTTTCACATACTTTCATTTGTTCAGTATCTGACTCTGAGCTAGTATCAGAAATCTCCAATCTCCTTCTTAATGGTAAATTCTCTGGTGCTGTAACTTGGCTTAGTGCCGACTCTCCCCTTCCAGGAGTTGGTCTGGCTCTTCTTTCTTCCGAATCCGACTCGGAACTGGTATCAGATTCTTCCAAATATTCCTCTTCAGGTTTATTCACTGGACTAGGGGTTCGCAAAGTATGACTCGCATTAATCCAATTCTTCACCCTGGCTCATTTCACAGCCGTCGTCGTGGTCAAAATCACTTGGCGTGGTATTCCCCACCGCGGGACCAGACAATTCCTTCTTCTATGCAGTTTGATTCTCACCCAGTCTCCTGGACTTAAATCATGAGCTGGCTTCTTTTCAAGAGTGGTTGCATCCGATCCAACCTGATGAAACACAGAATGAACGGAATCAGCCAATCCCTAGCAATAATCCAACACAAAGTCATCAGATATAGACAGTAGTTTGTTGACAGGAATGAAAACATGTCTCATTGCCCTTCCCGAAACAATTTCATGGGGACTCAGTCCAGTATTCCTATCAGGGATAGATCTAATAGTCATGAGCACTAGAGGCAAGACATCAGGCCATTTCAAACCTGTGGCCAAACACATTTTTCCCAATCTATTTTTAATAGTGCCATTCACTTGTTCCACCACTCCAGAAGTCTCTGGACGATAGGCACAATGCAGTTTCTGTTGTACATTCAATGCTTCACAAATCAATTTCATGATTTCATTCTGAAAATGTTTCCCTCTATCTGACTCGATCGTGACTGGAAAACCAAATCGGGGAATGAATTCTCTCAATAGGAGTTTAGCTACTGTAATTCCATCACTCCTTCTAGTCGGGTATGCTTCCACCCAACGCGAAAACAAACTACCACTAGAACATACCTTAGCCGATTACATGGGGCATTTCAATTAAATCAATCTGCATTCTGGTGAAGGGACCTCCTTCCCTTCCTATCATCACTAGACTCACCACTGTTTTCGTTCCTGGATTGTATTGCTGACATATAAGGCATCTTTGACACAGGCTCTCAGCTACAAGCCGAAACTTGGCATTATACCATGTCTGTTTTAAAAGCCTAATCATAGCATCCCTTCCTACATGTGCCTGTCCATGATACATCCGTGCCATGGTAGAGACCATGCTATCAGGCATGACTGGTCTTACATCCCGATAAACCCAAACTCGGTCTGTCTCTCGGGATGCGCATCCTGATTTTATCCACTGTTTCCTTTCCTCATCTCCTGCTTCCGCCTGTAACTGTCTCACCTCTTCCCACGTATTCACAGTGTTAGTAAAAAGTAATGGACATGAATTCATTTCCTTTTCCCTGCATCGATTAACCTAATTCTGGTTGCGCGCACAATATTGCGCCATGTCATTTGTGAACTTGTTCCCAGCCGACACATAGTCAGCAGTCTTTGAATGGGCAGCACATTTGACTACTGCCAATTGCTTAGTCAGCTGTATCGCCTCAAGCAATTTCCCAACCACCTCAGCATTCCTTATAGGAGTTCCACTCGATGTCAAGAACCCTCTTTGGGACCATATCTGCCCAAAATCATGCACCACTCCAAAGCCATACTGACTATCGGTAATCACAGTTACTCTCAGATTCTTTCCCAATTTGCACGCTCTTGTTAATGCAAACAGTTCAGCAACCTGGGCTGATCTCACTCCTTTCAGGCAAGACGCTTCCAGTACAGCCGCTACAGTGCACACTGCGTATGCCGCACTCAAAATCCCTTAGTCTGTTCTTAAACATGACCCATCCACAAACATCACGTAGTCACTTTCTTTCAGAGGCATATCTTTTATGTCAGGGCGTGGCTTTGTGCAAAAGTCAAGCACTTCCAGACAATCATGAGCCATGTCATCCTTCACTTCCACATTTTCAGCATCAGGCAACAACGTAGATGGGTTCACATTGAGACACCTCACAAGGCTCACATTTGTTGCACCTACAATGACTTTCTCACACTTAGTTAGATGACTATGCGTCATAAACTGGGTGCGACTCCTAGTTAAAAGGATCGCCACATCATGAGGCACAAACACTCTCACAGGATATCCCATCACAATTCCTTCACTCTGTTCCAAGCTCTTACAGGTAGCAGCCACTGCTTTCAAACAACCAGGTAATGCCACAGCTACAGGATCCAGTACAGCTGAAAAATATGCAATTGTTCGTCTCAATTTTCCATGTTTCTGTACCAGCACAGAAAGCGCACAACCATCTCTCTCACTGCAGTAGAGCTCAAACTCTTTTTCACAGTCAGGCATTCCAAGAGCTGGGGCTTCACACAAGCTGTCTCTTAATTGTTTAAAAGCCTTCAACTCTTCCTTATTCAATTCAAGGGGGTCTTTCACATCACTCTTCGTCAATCATACCAAAGGCTTTGCAATCAGTGAAAAGTTGCTTATCCACTGACGGCAGTTTCCAACCATTCCAAGAAACATTCTCACCTCTCTTTGAGTCATTGGTGCTCTCAGTCCTTTGATTATCCTGATCCTGTCTGTAGGCACCTTCCTAAGCCCTTTCTCAATTTTATGGCCTAAATACTGTACTTCCTTTTTGCAAAATTGTAATTTCGATGGGGATACCTTAAGTCTTCCATCAGCCAAATGATTCAGTAACGCAACAGTATCTACTACACAGGCTTCTCGAGTTCTCAATGCCACCAGTTGGTGATCAATGTATTGGACTAGTACTGAGCTTTTGGGCATTTTTAAATCTTTCAGGGACTTCTTCAAAATCTGATTGAATATCAATAGACTTTCTGTATACCCCTGTGGGATTCGGCACCATGCCAAAGTACGTTCGCCGAACCGGAACGCAAAAATCTGTTGGCTGTCAAGGTGCAATGGGATGGAAAAGAAAGCATGACACAGATCAATGACTGTATACCATTCTGCATCATGAGGAATCTGAAATAGGGTCACGGAAGGGTTTGGTACAATGGGACAACATGGTACAACAATTTTATTCACTTTTCTCAGGTCTTGCAATATTCTGAAAGTTCTGTTAGGCTTTTTCAGACCCATGATTGGTGAATTACATGGACTACTCATTATCTCTCTCAAAATACCTTGTTCAATCATTTTGTCTATTATAGGAGTCACTCCTGCAATGATTTTGGGTGTCAATTTATACTGGGGAATATTTTGGTAACTTATTCCTTCTTTTACAGTTATTTTTACGGGATCTACGTTTCTCATCAATCCCATATCCTCTCCTGTGAAATCCCATACCTCGGGTTTCACCGTTTTCTTCAGTTCCTGAGGCAATTCTTCTGGGTCAAATACAACAAATGTCTCAGTAACCTCTGGTTCCAGATTGGCCATAGTCATTTTGTATAATACATCCTCATCAGGAGTTTCAAAAGCTATGCCATCAGGAGTACAGAAAATCGTACAATTCATTTTACACAACAAATCCCTCCCTAACAAATTCACAGGACTGGTATCGCACACGACAAAGCGGTGCATGTCAGAAAATTTCCCTATTTTAACTTTAACTGGTTCAGTAAGATACGTTTTTATCTGTCTGTTTGAGATTCCAACTACTTGGATTGTGTCATCCGAGAGAGGAAGATTTTTGATGTCCGCTGATCTAACAGTTGAACGAGTAGCACCAGTATCTACTAGGAAAGTAATATTTTCATCATTTATCTTTCCGTCCACAAAAGGGCCTGTCTGGTCTACTTCTAGAGTTGCGCCAAGTACGCACTCTTCTTCCTCTCCCCGGCACCGTCAATAACTCTCTTCTGACTCACTCTCATCACGTTGCAGCCAATACTGAGAAACAGCACTAGCGCGCAGTAGCTTAGTTACCTGTTCCTAGGTGTAGAATCCAGTCTCATTACTGTATCTCTGAGGGTTTACGCTCTGTGGAAAAGGTGGCTTTGGCACCTGACACTGTTGGGCAACAACCTGCTGCTGTCGCTGCAGTTGACAACTCACCTCATTCTGCACCTGTGGATTTAATGATACATTATCGCCATTAGCAGCACTTGGGGGTAATTTACACTCGGATTTCCAATGCCCTACCTTGCCGCAGTTATGACATGGCCACTTCTTTTTGGCTCCGTCTAAACTAATCTGTCCCTTTCCTTTTCCAATATTAGGTTTTTGGCTTACATGGCCCATGCCGTTTGCTTGTTCAATTAGTTGGGCTTCCTGTCTTTCCGCTACTTTAACCTGAGCCCACATGGCCTTCTCTTTTAGCTTACGTTGCTTAGCTTCAATTTTGTCACTAAAGTATTTTGCATGCCTCAATACTTCATCTATCTTTTTATTTTGCCAATCCACAGTATGCTGTTTTATCATTTCACTTACTTCAGGTCTCAACCCATACACAAATCGATATACAAAATGACTTAAATCCTTCTCACTCAATTTTTCATCACCACTGTATTGCTTAAAAGCCAATAACAATCTCTCATAATAGGCATGTACGGATTCTTTTACTTCCTGGTGAGTTCTATCAATTTTCACCCAATCAGTTTCTTTTAGAGGTACTTTGTTTTTCAAGAAAGTAATGACCTGTTCATATTTTCTCATTACTTCTGGATCAGGAGCACCTGTTTTAGGATCCCTAGGGTATTCTTGAGTGGGCCAACCTACTGTAATTTTACATTCTGCCCACAAGTCAGCTGGCACAATTATATCGAGCTAGCCATTCAAATCTATCCATAGTACTTTTGGTAATTTGACAAACCTTTCTGCCTGCCGGTACCACTCCACCGGCTTCTCGCGTAGTCGGGGAAAATCATTTGTAAGTGATAAAATGTCCTGTCTAGTCCAAGGAACATGCACATAACCTCCTCCTGGGATCTCCCTCATGGGACATTCAGTTACCACTGTCTCGTTTGCTCTTACTGGGAAAGCTGAAAAAGTCTTATCTGTCGCATCGTTTCTTTTACGAAACCACCTGCTCTTCCATCTATCTACATCACCCCATTTCCTTAGCAAGGCAATCAGTTCTTTAATCTGAGTTAATCTTCCTGCGGTATTCAAATTCTCAATATCCTTTTCAGAGAAGTCTACTCTATATGGTTTCTGTAATGATTTTATCCTTTCAAAATCAAC